>NC_083410.1:25213052-26470552 GCF_020745735.1 Hemiscyllium ocellatum | reverse complement strand
TGAGATCAGCCATGATCACATTAAATAAAGGACTGAATTGCCAACTCCTAGTTCTTGTCTATGTAAAGTCTCCTAGAAAACAATTAGGGGAAGGAATGCTATATTTTTTTTCACCTACTTGCCATTTGACTAATGTTCACAAAACCAAGGTGAAAATAAATAATGATCAATGTTTAAAATACTTTCTCTTTGTGACCCTTTTACAGTATCGATGGTGTCTAATGCAATTGCTTTGCTCTCGCTTGATGAGAATTAAGTGGATAATAAAAGATCATGCTGTTCGAGTCCGCGGTGAGAAGCCAGGAAAACCTATCGTCTTGTCTGAAAAGGTTGCAGAGCGGCCTAAAAAGAGAGTGACTTTCAGTTCCTCCTCGATCATTTTTATCATAACTAGTGATGAAACTCGGGATATGGATAGCACTGCTGATGACAATTCCACAAACCCAAATGTCATACAAGTGAGGCCATTAAAGTCAGAAAGAGCATAAAGTGAAAATAAAAGTAAATATTGTTGAACAGTGTGGGGTGAACTTTTCTTATAGTAAGCAGAGCATGCCCTGTAAATATCACTGTCCATCATGCCATGGTTTCTGTAGCAGTTTACAGCAAATCCTTGAGGGAAAAAGCGGTTATAAATTATATGTCCCTATTAAAGATCAGGTGTATTTTTCTCCAATTTTAATTTTAATTTTGTTATTTACAGAGCCAGTTTTTTAAAAAAAATTGTGATGTTTAAGTGTGGGTGTATTCAAGTTCTCAACATAGAGTTCTGTAAACTCCTACATTTTGGAAGTAGGAAATTTACAAAATTCATAGCATTTTGTGGTACTACCTTTTATGAAACATCTTTTGAAACTTGCTTTTGAGAGTAATACATTTATCTAGTGTAATATAATTCCTAATTATGCTTAAGGCTACTCCCTCCAGCAACACCACTCCGTTATCAGCCAGGAATGTTATGGAGTGCACACCTGCTCCATCACTGCTCTTTCACTGAAAATGTAACCAACACTGTGTTCCCACTCTCTCTTCTTTTTAATTTTAAGTTAAACAGTGGAATGGGAGATGATCTGATATCTCAATGCTTTGCGATGTTCCTCACCAGCCGCCTTTTTTTTTTCAAATTCTCCCTATACCAAGACTTTCACTAATAGTGGTGTGTTCTTGGACTCTCTGCACTTACTGTAAACTCCACGTTCTATTTGCTATCTCAGTGGGGAAAATATTAAGAACTTGAAATCCAAAGTTGTCTTAATCTAAATTGTAAGAAGGCTGTTGGACTGTGAAAAGCTTGAGGCCAGGTATTTGCACTCAGTGGTAGAGCAAAGATGAGTGCCACTGACATTGAATTTATTCTTGTTGAAATCTAATGATCATACACAGTGGATTATCTCTATTCCTGTGCAGTGGTGCTGCAACTAATTGAAGTGTTCTTAAATGGGAAAGCTCAACAATGAAATTGGAATCATGCAAGTTGGCCATCTGAACAGTCTGTTGCATTGACGGAGTATCATAGACTTCCAAACAGGAAGTAAAGATGGTAAAATAAACCAGTTAAATTTATGTACACAGCAGATTATGGATAGATGTATTCATGGGGTGAAGGTAGAAACTAAAATATCTTAAACTATAACACAACCTATTCTTAATTTAAAAGTACTTAACAGTTCACCATACATGCAACTTTTTCAGGCTAGTTTTGTTATTGGAGGTGAAGGTCAGACAGCATCTAAGAAGCAGGAGAGTTAACATTTCGGGCTGAAACCCTTCAGCAGGACTGATAAAGGGTTTCTGCTCAAAACATTGACCTTCCTGCTTCTCAGATGCTTTCTAAAACAATGGTCCATTAAAAAGGTTGTAGGAATTAAAAATAACAGCACTGGAAGTCAAACTGATTAGTCTACTGTTATCACTAACTTAGTGTATCTAGCAAATGTTTTGATTTCTAAACTTCACTTTAGATCTGAACCACAGTATTTCTATCCATTCTTCCAGCTGATTCTGCGCATCCACCATCATACCCACATTTCCAAAGATGCTTTCCTTGGCTGGACCTCTTTTCATCACGTCTGGGGATTAGCCACGAAAATTGTTTCTCATTTTGCAATAAGATTGTATAACTCCAACCCTTGAAGATTTTTTTTTATTTTTAGAAGCGTCTAAATGGATACCATAAGGTTGCTGCCTTGGTTTGTTTTATTGGCTTTTCTTTTGCCTTTAATGTTTTTCCTATAGCTTGTCACACGTTAGCAAGAAGTATGACCAGTGACTTAAATGCTGTCAGGATATATAAATGTATTAGCATTCAGCTAAAGAATAAAGGTCAGTATAATCAGAAGTTTGGATTGTTGCACAGTGGATGCAAGTTGGATTCTTGAGTAAAAGAGGGCCAGGCAAGGAATGCAGCTTTTGAAATCAAAACACTTGCTATGTTTGTCATAATAACAATGGACTATCAATTTGAATTCCATCATTTTAGAAGATCAAAAAACATGGCCACAGCAATCACCTGATCAGGCTGGGTAGAGCTCATGACATCACTAATTAACAAGGCACACTCTGAACTGAGAGTAGCACATCATCAAAATGATTTTAAAAATCAGTCAGTCTCTGTGCTTGAAGTTTCTCATATTGGGATGAAAGAATTGCCTGCAGGTGATCTAGCTTGGGGAAAAAAATGAAGCCAGACATGGGAACATACATTTTATTTATATTTCAGGCAATCGCTTTTGGGTTGATGAGGGAGCAGAACTGGAAAACTTGCATATACTTTCTCCATGTTTTTGATCTCAGTCTATTGAAAAACAGTGCTTGATGATCAAGGAAACTGAAGAAATATCCATTCACTGAAAACGTAATGATATCTGCACATTGTCTCAGGATAAACCTAACTTCTCAAGGATTTCAAACAATTTTTAAATTGCATATTTTTTATTTTTTTTAATAGTAGATACTTACCTTTTTAAAACATTATAACTCTGTGTGCGTGCTTGATGTCACATTTAATTATCTCTCAGGGATTGATGTA
Source organism: Hemiscyllium ocellatum (assembly GCF_020745735.1). NCBI lineage: Eukaryota > Metazoa > Chordata > Chondrichthyes > Orectolobiformes > Hemiscylliidae > Hemiscyllium > Hemiscyllium ocellatum. Next base: position 26,467,524 of record NC_083410.1, on the reverse strand, counting down.
CTCCAATTCCTTTCTTTTGTTTACCTTGTCATTAGTTCCTTAATTTTGAATTAGTGAGCATTTTAATTGAAGAGTAATGCAGTTGCGTGCTACAGAAAAATTTGAAATCTTTGTGGCTAATTAAGCAGGTCAAAATAAGGAGAATAATTCACCCCTCCTCACCTGGTCAAATGAAGTTAGAAAAAGATAACCAAGTTTGGACATTAGAAACAATGACCTTGTCCTGTCAAAAATGGAAGGAGGAATTGAGAGATTGAAGAGGAAGAGCAAGAATGAAAGCCAGGTGGGTGGGCAACATAGAGACACGGACTGAGGGATGCTTGAGAAAAAGCAAGACAGCGCCACTTAGTGCACTAAGGCTGTGGTAACAACCAACAAAATAACATTTATGTCAGGCTGGAAATTGCTGATAACTACAATACTACAAAAAAAATGTGAGATTCAGATGAATGCAGGCAAGAACGCTTCTGAATCTCCACAGATATTGCCAGACCTGCTTTATAATGCCAGCATTTTTTAAAAAATGCTTTTAATTTCCAGCAGTCACATTTTTTTGAAGGAAATGGTGGACAAGGTCTTTTCTTGGTATATCTAGCAAAATGTTAAATGCATTTATTGCATTTTTATCAAGGGACAGAGGAAAACCAGGAATATTTCTTATCAGGATAGACTTTCACAAGTTCAGATTCCTAGCACTAGAGTTTCATGCTTCAGATGTACACATTGTTATGATCCCAGCTGATGTTCTCACTGGAGAAGTCAGGACCCAGATTGAAATCTTAAATGGGATGCAAAACTTCTACATGCCAATACTCTATGGACAGCAGTTACACTTCAAAGGCTTGGCTTTTCTTTTACATGGAAGGTGATGGAGTATGCTTGCTTTCTGAGCATCTTTAAAAGTACCACTATAAATATTCTTTTCCTTTTTTTTCTAAGACTTTCCTAGCAATGGAGAGTGAAAATACACCACCTGAGAAGATGCTGTGTGGACCTTTTCGGTAATTGCCTGCAATGTATCACGAACTGAATGTGACAGCAGTTGCATCCTGTGCTGTTTATTTCAGTCTGTTATTTTCTGAGCACAGATATATTGCCTAATTTGGCCATCACTTGGTTCCATCTGCCCTAGTGTTACAGGTGCTCAACAAATGAAGACTGTTTGAAGAACAGAACAAAGGACCTCTACAATGGTTGCTTGGCAATTTTATCCAAAGAAGTGGAAGTTGGAGTTTTCTACATTTTAATCCTTCAAGAAATCTACATTAGCATAAGATCGTCTCCATGACCGACACAAGACACCCCATCAAGGGCTCTACCCCCAGCTCCAAAACGGTAGGTGAGCCCCAAGTAGACCAAGGAAGCACTTCAGTGATACTGTCACGGTCTCACGGCAGCATCCCTACAGACACCTGGGAATCACTGGCCTAAGACTGTCCCAAGTGGAGGAAAAGCATCCAGGAAGGCATTGAGCACCACTTGCCCTCAGGGAAAAAAAATTCGAAACCAGGCAAAAACAGTGAAAAGCACACTGCCACAACAACACCCCCAACCACCCCCTTCCCATGACCACCAGCTGTCCCAAGAGTAACAGAGCCAACAGGAGCCAAATCAGTCTGTATTGCCACCTACAGACCAATCCTGAGAGTAGAAGAGAGTCATCCTCATCTGCGAGGAACCGCTGATGATGATGATTTGCAGAAGTATATATGAAGGATGTTTTTGCTCTGGTTATGTTAATATTTCTTGCAATATAGATAATGGTCCTCTTATCCCATTCTCATGCATATGGAGCCAAGTGTCAATGGTGATCCTGCTTGTCAGTGGGAAATCGTATAATCCATGATTAACAAAAGGGGTTACCTAAAATAAGTTGCTGAATTTCCCAATCTATAAGAGAGTGATTAATAATTGTGTTCTTTATTCCATTAATTGTGTAAGTTAATACATCAATGCGCAGCAGCTGTGTGAACAGCACCAGCATATCACCCAGTTTCTTCAACAGCAGTCAGAATTGTGTTTTTTAGTACAATCATGTCTGGTGGGTTCTTTAATGTAAAAACTCAAAGACTCTGCACCAACCTTGATTAATCTATAGTGAGTAGCGCAAAACTACACCAGTTATTACAGATTGTTGTCATTTGAGTCTTGAAACAAAGTATCCGATCTTTTGATAGATGAGAAGTGCTTCACAACATATCGTCATCTGAGACATTGTTCGAAACTTTGTAATGAAGGCCAAATCACAAGAGGTATAAATTTTCCGACAAATTACAAATGCATAAATTCCCTAATGCTGTAAGGTACCATTATTTCTTCCTTATTCGTGGTGCTGCACACTCTTATTGATGACATGCTAGCTCAGCTTCATAATCTTCGAACACTTTAGGAGGAAGAAGATAGGCGGAGGGGAGCTGGTGGTTATTCAATGCACCTGAAGTGCTAAAGTTAGAGTGTGAGGAGTTAACAGATAGTGAACCGTATAACAAGTGATCTCCCACCATGGAGTAATGGGGTCCAGACACAGGATGGCATCAGAGAACTGCATCTTACCTGCAGATGTGAAAAGTATCTATTTAATAGTCCCTCATTCTTCAGTGCCTGTATCAAATGGACACCATGTGTGCAGCACTGTTCAGTTGCTAAGGCTACGTATGTGATTGTTGTTTATTAGGTAAAACTGAAGTGCTTTACAGCCGAGCATCAAGTTTACTCGCAGGGTCCAAACCTCTGCTGTATTCAATAGCTCTACTGTGATTGGCAAATGCCATGAGATATAATGGGCCTTGGGACTAAACACCCTAATAATATGGAGTCAATATTAACCTTTCACCTCTATGGTCAATAACGAGTTCCAGTAATTGTTGGTATCTAGATTTAATAACAAGTGCTCTCCCCGCCAACTGAATAAAACTACCCCAGAAAATATATTCTCTCTCTCTCTCCTTAAAATTATGTCTCATGATATTCAGTCATGACATTCAGTCTCATGACACTTATATCCAGTCAGTTAAATTTTACCCACATTAAGCAGCAACATTAACCTAAATCATTAACTTACTACTTTGAACAGTGAGAAAAAGCTACCAGAAAAAATGAGTTAATGAGTCACAAGAAAGGTTTAAAATCTTTCTGGACCTTTTTTGGACGGCAAATCACATTTGTCACATTGAATATAAGATTTCTAACATGAGGATGCAAAATTTAAATATTTTACAATGACTGACATCGATTTTAATTTCTCCACAATCTCTTTGTTATCAGATCATTGTCTGATATTCTGATATGGATGTGCCACAATTTTCTCCAACTAAATGTTAGGGTTGAAGTCATTACTGTTGGACAGTGCCATACATACTGTGCCATTGCCAGTCATCCCCTTCTGATCTACAGCCATCGTGGATGTGTGAGTCATTTCACAAACTCAAGTGTCCTATTCAACTTCATGTTGAGCAACTGATCCTATTGATAGTAAGGATTTTGTGAAACTTGAAAGGGTTCAGAAAAGATTTACAAGAATGTTGCCAGGGTGGGAGGGCTGGATCTAGACTGGGGCTGTTTTCCCCGGAGCGCTGGAGGCTGAGTGGTGATTATAGAACTCCTACAGTGTGAGAACAGGTCATTTGGCCTAACGAGTCCACACCGACCCTCCAAAGAGTAACCCACCTAGACCCATTCCCCTATCCTATTACTCTACATTTACCCCTGACTAATGAATCTAACTGCACACCCCTGAAAGCTAACAGAAATTTAGCATAGCCAATTCACCTAACCTGCCTGTCTTTGGACTGTGGGAGGAAACTGGAGCACCCAGAGGAAACCCACACAGACATGGGGAGAATGTGCAAACTCCACACGGACAGCCATCCAAGCCTGGAATTGAACCCAGGTCCCTGGCGCTGTGAGACAGCAGTGCTAACCACTGAGCCATCGTGCTACCCCATATAAGAGAACTTATAGTGACCTTATAGAGGTTTATAAATTCATGAGGCACATGGATAGAGTAAATGGACAAGGCCTTTTCCTTGGGTAGGGAAAGTCTAGAACTAGACGGCATAAGGTTAGGGTGAGAAGGGAAAGATTTAAAAGGGACTGAAGGGGCAACATTTTCATGCAAAGGGTGGTGCATCTATGGAATGAGCTGCCAGAGGAGGTGGTGCCGGCTGGTACAATTATAACATTTATAACATCTGGATGGGTACTTGAATAGGAAGGGTTTAGGGGAATATGAGCCAAGTGCTGGCAAATGGGACTAGATTAATTCTGGTTGGCATGGACGAGTTGGACTGAAGGGTCTGTTTGCATGCTGTACATCTCTATGACTCCCCATCACTGTTTAGTAGTTAAATAATGAACTATTCTGTTAAATTTTCCAATAGAATTAAGATATTCCCATTTCTTCTTTCTCTTGTATTTTAAAGTGTGTTTTGCTTCAAATTTAGTAGTTTGACCAATCAAATTGCATCCAGAATGCAATTCCTGACATTTGCCTTTAAAGAGAGAAAATGTTAAAGTCTAGGCTAGCTTCTTAATATATTTTGAGGAGGTTTGGTCTGGTCCTTAACATTGGGGAAGTATATTCCAATGGTTTGAAAAAAAGATTTCATTCTGCTTGCTGTGCTTCTGATGGAGATAAATTCATTCAGTATCCAATTTTGGTGATTGCAAACTAGACATCCACCCACTGTAATCAGGGTGAGTTCTAAGTATGTGAATGATTCTTACAAGCTGTCAGTGTTGACCACGGAACTGACAGGGCGAGTTTGAGCCAGAAACTAGTCAATCTTTGAAGAGAAGGGAAACACTAGTTAGTATGGTGTTATGAAGATGTGGTTGTACTGTACCTTCAAGGGAGTTAAAAGCTGGTAGAGCTACCTGATAGCACCAAATGTTCTCAATAAGATAACAATGTAACGCTTAGTCGAAAGCTAAATTAGCTGGTTGCCTGGAAATGACAAAACAGATTTGAATTAGGCCAATCAGTTTAAATTGCACCCCAAAAAATACCAAATACCAATCAAGTTTAAATTGAGTATATTGACAATCTTAAAAGCCAATGACAATCCGATGCTGGGAGTATAAGACTGAGGAAAACTGAACAGTTGAGAGGAGAACTGCCAAGGCACCAACATGTAAAAAGACTGCCTGAAAAATAGTTCTCTTAAAAGGTACCTTTATCGATCAGTAATCTGTGAAGCAGATTCCCCGAGAAGAAGACAGAAATTCACAGAAAACTGAAAGCTGCCTGTATTTTGTAATAAATATTTTTATTGAAAAGAGGTTTTAGGTTTTTTACAAAATTACAAAACTTGTACAAAATAGTATGACCACTGTTCAATTTAATAGCAACAATAAAACAAAAAGAAAAAGCAAATAATCTACTCCACACACTACTAAAACAAAAAACTATAAAAACTACATTCAATAAATAACCAATAAGAAAGTAAAAAAATAAACAAACAAAATAAAATTATATCAAGTTATGACAAGGTAGCTTAAGTTACATTCAATTAAATTACTACACTCAACACACTCTCATCATAGCTCCCTAACACTGGGAGCGATAATGAATAGATCCATACTTATACAGAATTCTTCCTCCCAGGGGCCTCCAAAACTGACAGGCACAATCCTCATGGCTAGACAAAGGCCCTGAATAGTATAGCCGGTAGGTCTACATCAATATAATCCAAAAAGGGCCACCATGTTCTGTAAAACAACTCCGTTTTCTGGTGCGCCATGCTCGTAAGGAGGTCCAGTGGGATGTGTTCCATAATTATTCTATGCCAGCTCGAGAGTCCCAGGGATTCTTCGATACCCAGCTCATTAAAATGTTCTTCCTCATGCAGAAAGAGAGAATAGTAAACAGTTTTTTCCCATGTACATCCAGGAAGGGAAGATTTGGAAACCCAAGAGAAGGGACACTGGATTCAACCCAATCTCAGTTCCTAAAACTTTTGCGAAAGCACTCGCGGATTTTGTGGCATGTCCATAGACAATGGGTAAGAGTACCAACATCTGTTTTACATTTGGGGTACATTGGGGACGCTCCTGTCTTAAACTTAGCAAGCTGTTCTGGCACCAGATGGGCCCTATGGAGTACTTTCAGTTGAATAGCCTGAGTCTTATTACAAATAGAGACCTTCCTAACATTTTCCCAAATGTCCTCCCACATCTCTCTGAGAGGATTTCCACCCCTAACTCTTGAGTCCAGGTTTTATATAGTCATTCCATGTCCTTCAACACATTACTACCTAGGAAGTGATAGAGAGTGCTAACCGAGAGGGCGCCTGCTGACCTTAGCACTCTTCTCTCCGTGTCCGATTTGTAAGGATTAACCATCAATGTGGTCTTTTTTTGTACAAAGTCTCTAACTTGGAAGTATCGAAAGAGATCCTTCCTAGGTAGCCCGAACTTCTGACCTAGCTGTTCGAAGGACATCATGACCTCCCCATTGAATAGGTCTCTCAAACAGAGGATTCCTCTGGACTCCCAAAGCTTAAAGCCAGAGTCCATTAAATGTGGCTGAAACCCCAACATTTCCACAATGGAGTGAAAGGGGAGGTTTTTTGTAAATTGCCCTTGTCCTGCCGCATCATCTCCAAGCTTTGACTGTGTTTAGGACATTCGGACTTTTACAGTGATCCATAGCAATTCTCATCTTGTCCATAAACAACAGGTTAATAAGGGTGCATTTTTCCTGAGAGGCCTTGATATCCAACCAGATTGATTATGGATCACAAGAAGCCCAATCAGCCATATAGGATAACAAGGAACTCAGTTGGCAAGTCTGGAAAATCTAGATACCCCCACCTCCACCACCTTTTTGCGAAAGATGCAATTTATCCAGCCTAATAAGAGGTCGCCTATGATGCCAAAGATCCAAGCCAACTGTAAAGCCTGTGCAGCGCTTGCTTTGGCAGCATCAAAGGGAGCATTCGCATGGGATATAATAAGCGAGAAAGAACATTCATCATAACCAGAGCTATTCTGCCCAACCAAGATATCGGAAGATCTTTTCAGCGCCGAAGGTCCTGCCTAATTTTCTCTAACAACTGCCCATAATTGGCTTTATAAACTGATCAAAAACCGGGGTAATAAAAATGCCTAAGTACAGAAAACATCCATGTGACCATCAAAAGGGGAAACGGGTTCCATCCCAAGGTTGGACACACTAGTAAGACCCTCCACAGGCAAGGCCTCTGATTTCATGAAATTAATTTTGTACCCTGAAAACAAACCAAATAAATTAACCACTTGTATTAAGCAAGGCACAGATCAGTTAAAAAGAGGACATCATTCGCATAAAGAATAATTTTATGCTTGTGATCTGTCCGAATTATATTGGGATCTGTCTGGATGGCTTCCACCAGTGGCTCGATCACTGTTGTAAATAATAGTGGTGAGAGAGGGCACCCTTGACGACAGCCTCTGCTGACACTGAAACTATCTGATCTTATGCCATTAGTGAGCACCGCTGCTCTCAGGTCACTATAAAACACTGTCACCCATTTGGCAACAACCTCTCCAACACCAAACCGTACCTTGACATAAAAGAGGTATGGCCATTCCACTCGATCAAATGCTTCCTCTGCATCCAGGGAAACTACCAAACCCGATATCGCTCTTTGCTGACATACTTGAACCATAATTAATACTCTTCTAATATTATTGGTGGACCTACAACCCCTAATAAACCCCATCTGGTCCTCCTTTACAATAAACAGCAGTATCCCCTCCAGCCTTAATGCCAGCATTTTTGATAAGATTTTGAAATCCATATTCAATAATGATGTAGGCCTGTACAAAGTACAATTTTCTGGGTCTTTCCCTTTCTTAAGGATGAGACAGATATTTGCTTCTCTCAAAGAGGATAGAAGGCTACCCTGACTGAATGAATAATTGTACATATCCAAGAGTGGCCCAGCCAGTCCATCTATAAACTCCTTATAGAACTCACATTGAAATCCATCTGGACCAGGCACTTTACCATCTGGAGCAGCCTCACCACCTCCTGCACTTCCTGAATTGTCAAGGGGGCACTCAAAAAGGACACCTGCTCTGAGGTTACACCCGAAAGGTCCATCTTCTTCATTCTATCCTCACAGGCCTCTGAGTGATACAGCTCAAAATAGAACTTTCTAAATGTTGCATTATTCTTTTTGGCATTGTAAGTCAAAGTACCAGCACTCTCTGTAATAGATTGGGGAGCATTCTTCTTTCTGGCCAAGTACGCTAAATACCTACCCGGCTTATCACTATACTCAAATAGTCTCTGTTTCACATTTAAGACCTCCTTCTTTGCTGTTTGGGTAAATGCATCATTCAAAGTAGCACTGAGAGCTGTAATCCACTGTAATTTAGTTATGGACAGCCTATCAATGTATGCTGATTCAGCTGCCTTCAGGCTAACCTCGAGCAGATGGTGCTGTTCTCCCCTTTGTCGCTTCCAGGTCGCAGAGTAAGGGATAATCAAACCCCACACATTGGCCTTTGCAGTTTCCCACATCATCGATGGGTTACTGGCCATACCGTGGTTGATACCCCAAAATGTTTGAAACTCCTGTAAAAGGTATTCTATAAACTTACTATCTTTCAGGAGGAAAGGGTCCAAATGCCAGTGCCGGGAATCCGCATCACAACTTCCAACCTTAAACTCCATATACACCGCCGCGTGGTCAGAAACATCTATATTCCCTATTTTGCAGGTTAATACCAAGTTCAAGAAGGTCAATGGAGCAAAAAAAAATGTCACCTGGTATGACACTTATGTGGGTTAGAATAAAAGGTAAAACCTCGGGGTGAAGACATCTCCATACATCCACCAGTTGCCTAAATTGTGGAGACATACCCGTAGGACCCCTAGGTATCCTGTCCACCTTGGGGTCAATAATGCAGTTGAAATCTCTCCCTATACTTGTATGACGTGTCCAAGGGCCATCAATCTGGAGAATGCATCCATTAGAAATTTAAAGGGATGTGCCGGGAGACAGTATATATTCAGAATCTCATACTCCTCTCCATGTATTAAAGCTTTAAGTATAATTAACCACCCGGACTCATCCTTTATTTGGCCTAGCATTTGAAATGGTAGGTTCTTCTAGATGAGAATGGCCACTCCTCTACTTTTCGAGATAAAAGATGAAAAAAACACCTGGCCGAATCCTCCCTGTTGCAACTTCAAATGCTCCTTATCAGTTAAGTGTGTTTCCTGTAATAAGGCAACATCGACCTTCTCTTTTCTAAGACTTGACAATATCTTTTGGTGAGTGACTCCCTTTAACATTCCAGGTGGGCCATTTAAATGAAAGGCTAGCCATGATCGTCCGAGACCCCCTGGGAGGAAGAATCCCTTAGCGTGCCAAGTTAAAACCATAAACAGTTAACATAGATTTTAAAACACAACTTTTAAAACTACTAAATCAAAACCACTAACAACTGCTTCGAAAAAATAACAACGTAAAGCATAACTATAAGGAGACTTATCCCTTGTCCACAGGGGCACTCCTACCTCCCGATAATCCCACCATGACTCCTTCCAGCTGGAGCCGTGCTCTCGCCCCAGACACCACAAGTAAGAAAAACAAATACCAATATCTTATGACAAGAAAGTTAACAGTAGGGGCCCAACTGTTCCTTCCACACTACAACCCTAGGCACTCCTGGCATAACAACAACATAAAAAAAACATATAAAATGATAATCCTGATATATATTGAAAGGAAACCCAAAATCACCCCTCAACCATCAGGTAAACCAAGCAAATTACAAACAAAAACAAAAAGAAGAAAAAAAGGGGGTAAAGGGGCAGAATAAAATAATTGTCCATATAATTCAGGCCAATCAGTCTATTTTAAAGCATCAAAATGTCCTTTGCCTTTTCCATGGCTGAAATGCAATATTGCCAGGTATTTCATGGAGTACTGAATATTCAGGTCCCTCAGACACTTCTTTACCACATCAAAGGCCTTCCTCTTGTGAATCATGACTGGGGAAAAGTCCTGAAACAGCATGATCCTTGATCCCTTGTACACCATAGCCTGTGCATCCTTCCCTAGTGCTCTAGAGGCTTTCAGCATCATTTGTTTGCCTCTATAATGCTGGAATCGCATTAGGGCTGGGGGGGGAGGTGAGGGAGAGGGCTGGTCCGATCCGGGCCTGCACACTGTGACCTGGGAGCCCACTCGATCTGCACCTGGCCTACCTCTGACTTCAGCTTCAGAAACTGTGGGAGCCATTGCTCCAAATAGCAGATGAGCTGGCCTTCTTCCTCCTGTTCGGGAAGCCCCAGCAACCAGATATTCTTCCGACAATCTCGATTTTTGAGGTTTTGAAGTCGGCAACCTGCTCCTCCAAGGCCTGCATTCAGCGTTCCAGGGCCTGAACTTGGCTCGCAGAAGATTCGGCCACGATCTCAGAAGCCGGCGCACATTACTCCGCCCCTCCAACATGCTGCCCAAGACTCTGAATCTCCAGGTCATGCTCTGCAGCATGACCAAGATTTTAATGTGTATGTCATGAACAATGTGTCAGAGACAGTTGTGTGCACGGATCACAATCCGCTGACATTCTTAGAATGTTTTAAAGACAAGAATATGAGACTATTTCATTGGAGTCTTATGTTACAGACTTATAATTTAAAAATCATACATGTTGCAGGTCGAAAGAATGTAATCGCAGAAATGTTATCGTGGATTTAACTGATACAGTTTAGATGAGATTTGTCTTTATTTAATGTTATATTTCAATAGGTAGATGGAAAGAAGTTAAGGTGAACTTAGATTAAAGTTATCTGTATGTTAGGGTAATGTGTTTAAAAAGTAGAAGAAAAAATGAAACCATCTTTTCGTTATGATTGTTCATTTTTTCTGAAGGGGGAGGTGTTATGAAGATGTGGGTGCACTGTACCTTTAAGAGAATTAAAGCGGTAGAGTTGCCTGACAGCACCAAGTGTTCTCAGTAAGGTAACAATGTAACACTTGGTGAGAAACTAAATTAGCTGGTTGCCTGGAAATAACAAAATAGATTCGAATTATGCCAATCAGTTTAAATTATACCCCCAAAATACCAAATTCCAATCAAATTTGAACTGAGTATATTGATAAACTTAAACGCCAATGACACAATCCAATGCTAGGAGTGTTATGCTGGGGAAAACTGAACAGTTGGGAGGAAAACTGCCAAGGCACCAGCATGTAAAAAGACTGCTTGAAAACTGGCTCTCTTAAAAGATACTTTTATCGATCAGCAACCTGTGAAGCAGACTCCCCAAGAAGAAGAAAAGAAGACAGGAATACAGAGAAAACCGAAAGCTGCCTGGTTTTGAGATAAGGAGTGTTGTTTTGAAAATCTTAATCGGGGGCTTTATCACATTAGTGTAATAGATGGAAACGTAAAAGATAGGTTAGAGGAAGGAACTGTAAATAGCTGTTAGTTAATTATTCTCTGTTATACCTTAACAAATAAAGTTGTTAATTTTTACTTTAACTATTTCTTAGCCTATCAAATTTTCACAGATTGTTACATGGGATAAATCTTTTTTGTGTTGCTGGTTTTAAATTAAGCAGTGTCATAACAATAGTTAGTACAACCCTATTATGGCAGCTGCTGCAAGACGTGTCAGAGGGTTGACACGGAAAACGACCATTACACGTGGGGACAACTCCCACCATATACACAGCAGGTACTCATATGACTCAGCCAACGTTGTCTATCTCATACGCTGCAGGCAAGGATGCCCTGAGGCATAGTACATTGGTGAGACCAAACAGATGCTACTACAATGGATGAATGGATACTGCACAACAATCACCAGGCAAGGGTGTTCCCTCCCATTCGGGGAATGCTTCAGCAGTCCAGGACATTCTCCAAGGTGGACTATCCTCCAAGGTGGACTTTGGGACAAGCAACAATGCAAAATGGCCAAGCAGAGGCTGATAGCCAAGTTCGGTACCCATGAGGATGGCCTCAACTGGGACCTTGGGTTCATGTCACACTACAGGTGACCCCACTGCACTACACACTTACACAGACTCACACTCCTACATATTCACAAACTAACATGGACCCTCTCTCACACCCAAACTCTCTCTCATATGCACACACACACACACACTCACACACACACACACACACACACGTGCACCCTCTCACAGGCTTATACCTCATCATACTCATACGCATACTTTACCAAGCTTACCCACACACACTCACACCCACATGCACACCGTCTCTCTCTCCTGCATTCACACACATATAAGTTTATGGGGCGAATCTGTATTTGCAGAATTATATTTTATTTTGCTCAAAGAAATGCATAGCCTCCAGTCAATTCATGTAAGGTTCTGTAAATCCCACTTTAGAAAGAGAACCAATCTGACTCAAGATTTGGACACAGGCAAACTTTAACCTCACACCTTTAATGCATTGTCTGAGCTGAGATGACACATTTTGTTAGAATACCTGAAGTTATCTTGAGAATGTGACTTAAAAAGGAATTCTGTAATTTACATATTAATGAACCAAGACTAGCAAAACCATTCTAATAGATTAAAGACTCAAAGTTTGTTTAATATATTTCAGACGCACGACACTGTAACCTTTTGCTATAACTTCTGTGCCTTATGGCCCCGCTCCACAACCACCTGATGAAGCTAGTGCTTCCAAATAAATCTGTTGGACTATAACCTGTGGTTTTGTGATTTTTAACTTTGTCTACGCCCATCCAATGCCAGCTCTGCCACATCATAGTATGCAAGAAGGTAATGATAGGGGAAGTAGGTGCCATCAGAAATGTTGGAGGGTTGTGACATGAAGTCTTGGCACTGAGAAATGAATCAGCCCATGTAGGGACCACAAAAGTTAGTGCGAGAGAGTGTCTATTTTTTAAATTACAGCTTTCTGCAGCAATTCCTTCGAAGATCACTGTAACAATGTCATTGCAACCAATGCTTCCCACTTAAGGCAAAGGAACCTGATTTTCATGTTGTAAGATGAGTGCTGGCTAATTTGACACAGACAGCTGCTCTTCTGTTTCAACTGTTACTGTTACTCCAAAAATGGGACATGCTGGATGGCAAGAGAAATGGATTAATGATTGCTACCCTGTGATTTTCAGGCTGCTATCACTTTGCTGTTGTTTGGAAACAGAGCACCAGCCCAATTTTTGTCTCTCGCTTCTATTGCTGCCAAAACACACTACATTGACTGCCGATGAATTACGAAACAAGGTTAATAATTAAACTAAGGGAAGAATTTTTCCACTTTATTTCAAAGGTTGGAGATAGCATTACTACACAACAACTAGCTCATGAAAAGTAGAATGTTGAGGGAAGGTATCTCATCCTATCACAGTCTTCAACACTGTGGCCAACCAAGCACAGCCCAGCAGTTTCTGGATCTGAATGTCCGTGTAAATGACCCCATGGCTAAGTGATTGAGGGAGTAGTGGTGAGAAGTATTTATTTATTGGGGTCATGTGAAGTGAGGCCCAGTTTTTTGCCATCCATCCATGTCTCCGATTGCCTTCAGTTTGGATCAATGAGACTTGGGATGGTTGTGCTGGTAGGCTGGAGATAAAGGTGGGAGTGAAGGAAGAGGAGGATAATTATTTAAGGGAATCTTCTGCATTCTGTGGATGTTGGTTATCCTGTCTAAATGGAGGCTTCCATGGAATCTTGTGCAGCCCATAAACAAATCTTTATTCTCAGTTTGGTGACCAATATCAACTGAAGTACACAGTCTCTGTAGTGTATTCCAACTTCTTGATTAGATTGGATACTTGCATTTGTTACCTGTGGTTGTTTCTCTGGTAAACTCAACATGTTCACTTCTTTGGACATGCTACTTGAGAATCATTGCTTATTGAACTCAATCGCTCTTAGCAATATTGATTTTTGTTTCCTTGGAAAATGAAATTAAATCATTCCTCTCAGACTTTTGTAGTGTCATCATCCGAACTCACATTTGAATCTGCCATAACAATTTGTTTGTCAGGCATGTTACTGTCTGAACAGCTTCAGTTAAAAGTTCATCAATGAGTTCCAAAGGATCATATAACTCATTATCTTTACACAATTTGGTATCTTCTGATGATTTTTGTTATTTCTGTCATCAGAGCCTCCTTCAGTAACAATAGGACTAGAGTGCATTTTAGCCAACTCCTCTTTCCCATCTTGGCCGGTAAATCACCAAGGCTTCTCACTCTGAAAACTAGCCACTTTCCTCACCCACCAGGGAGGCAGATGGTCAGGGAGGAAACAAACTGAGGCCTGTATGTGGCCAGTAATTGACAATAAAGTAGACTTAATTGCTGGCAAGGGTTTCTGTTGGCAGTGTTAGTGCCCCTATCTCTATGACAGGAGGCCTAGGTTCAAGTCCCCCTCCCCCCCCACCTTGTTCCAGAAGTGAGTAATAACATATCTGAATAGGCTAGTAATAAAATAAAAAATACTCATGACCATTTAATTGTTGAAGTGACAAGAAAGGAATGAGTTTCTCTTCAGGGCCAGCTTACTTCTTTACCTCCCCTTCTCACAACCTCTTCTGCCACCTCCATGGAGGTGAAATTATGCTCTGCGTGCAGGGGGCAATAGATACCAATGGCTGACACATAAAAAAACATTTTCTAATAATGAAAGCTCCTTACTACTCAGAGGAAAATCAGGCTGTCATCTCTTAAATTAGAAAAATATTGAATTTCCATTTCCTATTAAACTGCCAGAAATTTGTTGCCCATTTAGCTGCTTCAAGTTACTTAAAGATAAAACTCCAATTCTTCAGCTGCTTCATATTAAGTTCCTGAGGAAAATACTTGAAAAGAAAGACCACTCCAGTGATTGTTGCAATTGCTCCCATCACAAACAGCATGGTATTGATAATCTGCAAGGAAAAGCAAGTCACTTTATTAGTTGCACACATGTACAATAGGGTAAAGTTCTGGCAGGCATCACACTTCCAGCAGGATCCCATAATACACTCAACACAGATCAAATTTTTATGTAGAATATCTCTATCACCATCAATTAATCACAAATGAAAAAAACAGCAGCAACAGCCAGACAATCTTTCAAAGGGCATTACTGCTGTCTGCATGCAAGGACCCTCCACTAGTCGACAAGCCAGATCTGGTAACTTTTTGTCTACAGGACTGTAGAAGGTTCAGGTATGAAGTAAACTGATTTTAAAAACTGGTTTTCTGAAAATACACCATGACCTGAAACCATAAAGCACTGACTTACGCACCAGGATGGAGAATGGACAGAGCTGTGGAGCACGGAATGTGAACCGTTAGTTTGGATTGGATGCGGTTCTACAAGAATTACATTGAGATTTGGGATGGTTGTGTTGGCAGGCTGGAGATGAAGGTGGGAGTGAAGGAAGAGGAGGATAATTATTTAAGGGAATCTTCTGCTGTTTTCTGTGAATGTTGGTTATCCTGTCTAAATGGAGGCTTCCATGGAATCTTGTGCAGCCCATAACCAAATCTTTATTCTCAGTTTGGTGGCCAATATCAACTGAAGTACACAGTCTCTGTAGTGTATTCCAACTTCTTGATTAGATTGGATACTTGCATTTGTTACCTGTGGTTGTTTCTCTGGTAAACCCAACATGTTCACTTCTTTGGAAATGTTACTTGAGAATCATTGCTTATTTAACTTGATCGCTCTTAGCAATATTGATTTTTGTTTCCTTGGAAAATGAAATTGAACCATTCCTCTCAGACTTTTGTAGTGTCATCATCTGAACTCATATTTGAATCTGCCATAACAATTTGTTTGTCAGGCATGTTACTGTCTGAACAACTTCAGTTAAAAGTTCATCAATGAGTTCCAAAGGATCATATAACTCATTATCTTTCCCACAATTTGGTATCTTCTGATGATTTTTGTTATTTCTGTCATCAGAGCCTTCTTCAGTAACAATAGGACTAGAGTGCATTTTGGCCAACTCCATGTAGTCACATACTTCAACCTTGTTGACCATATGAAATAATACTTACACTGGCATTAGACAAATCTCAATCCAGCTAGTCTTTCTTTTGGATTCCACCATGAGTCTACAAAGCCTAACAAAATTTTACACAGATTATCCTTTGACCAGATGTTCACTAACAAACATTTTCTTTTCCTATGGTTCTATAACTAACTGCTCCTTGATTAGTTGCTGCCTGGTCTATGTGCCTTTAAAGACGCTTGGTATAACTGACTATTATTTGACTCTAATGAGTTTATTTGCTGTATTATAATAAAGTTGAGGTCAAGATAAGCATGCAAGCTCAAGAGTGAGAATACTTGATTGGGAAGTATATATTCATTTCCTACTCTCTTATCCACGTTGTGTCCTTGTAGTGAATCTTTAATCTTGAGAGCTATACCACCTGGACCATACATGGAACATAGAACAGCACAGGCCTTTGGCCTTCGATGCTGTGCTGATCTTTTATCTTACTCTAAGATCAAACTAACCTACATACTCTTTATTTTACGATCATCCATGCACCTATCCAAGAGTAGCTTATATTTTCCTAAATGTATCTGACTCTACTACCACCACTAGCAATGTATTCCATGAATGCACCACTCTCTGTGTAAAGAACCAACATCTGACATCTCCAATCACCTTAAAATGATGCCCCCTCATGATAGCCATTTCTGCCCTTGTGAAAAGTCTCTGACTCTATCTATGCCTGCCATCATCTTTTACACCTCTATCAAGTCCCCTCTCATCCTTTTGCGCTCCAATGGACAAGCCTTAGCTCCCTTAACCTTTCTTCATAAGACATACCCTCTAGTCCAGGCAGCATCCTGGTAAATTTCCTCTGCACCCTCTCTAAAGCTTCCATATCCTTCCCATAATGAGGCGACCAGAACTGAACATAATATTCCAAGTGTGGTCTAACCAGGATTTTATAGAGCTGCAGCATAACCTCGTGGCTCTTCAACTCAATACCCCTGCTATTGAAAGCCAACACACCATACACCTTCTTAACAACCCTATCCATTTGGGTGGCAACTTTGAGGGATCTATTGACATATACTCCAAGATCCCTCTCTTTCTCCACATTGGCAAGAATTTTGCCTTTAACCCTGTATTGTGCATTCAAATTTGACCTTCCAAAATAAATCACTTCACGCTTTTCCAGGTTGAACTCCATCTGCCACTTATCAGCCCAGTTCTACATCCTGTCAATGCCGTGTTGCAATCTACAACAACCCTCCACACTATCCATCATTCCATCAACCTTCATATCACTGGCAAACTTACTAACCTCCCCTTCCACTTCCTCATCCAAGTCATTTCTAAAAATCACAAAGAACAGAGGTCCTAGAACAGATCCTTGGTCACTGAGCTCCAGGGTGAATAATTTCCATCTATTACCACCCTCTGTCTTGTATGGGCCAGCCAATTCTGCACCAGACAGCCAAATATCCCAGTCTCCTGATTTTCTGAATGAGCATACCATGGGGAACCTTATCAAACGCCTTGCTAAAATCCATGTACACCACATCCACTGCTCTACCTTCATCATTGTGTTTTGTCATATCCTCAAAGAATTCAATAAGGCTTGTGAGGCATGACCTCCTCCTCACAAAGCCATGCTGATTATTTCTAATCGAATTATGATTTTCCGAGTAATCATAAATCCTGTCTCACAGAATCTTCTCCAATAATTTGCCCAACACAGATGTAAGTCTGATGGTCTGTAATGCCCAAGATTATACCAATTCCCTTTCTTGAACAAAGGAATACCATTTGCTATCCTCCAATCATCTGGCACTACTCCAGTGGACAGTGAGGATCCAAAGATCTCTTCCCTCGCTTCCTATAGTAACCTTGGCATTCCAATGGAACTCTATCAACAAATACATTGACTTGGACCTCATTTACCACTGCCTGAGAAAAAGAACAGGAAATGGCATCACCACAGGAAATGTCATCACCAACCCAAGGAAACCTTAACATATAAATAGAAAGCAGGCAACACCAGCAGTGCTTCGTCCTGAGGCTCACTGAAAATGTTACCTAGTATAGTGATGAAACATCTGAAAATGAACCTTCCAGCTCAGTGAGCAAAAACACATCCAGAACCTCAACCTGAGCTACAAATCTTCTCAAAACCTGCTTGGGTATATCCCTTCTGGCCCTGGGGACTTATCTATCCTTATGTTTTTCAAAATTTCCAGCACATCCTCTTTCTTTTCATCAAACTGTTCAAGCATATCAGTCTTTTTTAACTTGTCCTCACAAACGACAAGGACTCCCTCAGTAGTGAATACTGAAGCAAAATATTCATTAAGGATCTCCCCCATCTCCTCCAACTCAAGTCCCCACCTCTACCCCTGATCGGCCAAACTGTAACTCTGGTCATTCTCTTCTTCCTTACAAAAGTGTAGAATGCCTTAGGGTTTTCCTTAGTCCTACCCACTAACCTTTGTATCTTCATCCATGACATATAATCTGATAAGAAAGTACCACTCATCCCTGTTTGAGGCTTAAGACTGATATGTCGATTGATATAAATTGTTTCTTGTCAAAATCAATTTGTCAGATAACCAATTTCCTCTAATAATACATTGATATTTTGTATATTTCAGGTTGCTCTACCTGATTAATTAGCTATTTGACTTACTGATATTCTGAGTCCTACTTCTAAATATCTTTTGGAAGTGACTTGGTGTACATGTACAGGATACTATTTTTTTTTAATAGCTGAGCATTCCTTGTGCTTGAGGTGTACTTGTTCCAAAGCCCCAGTGCTGACTTTAACTGCCCATTCTACTCTTTGTATTGCTTTCTCATTTGCGTCTTTCATATTCTTGTGCCTTAAGAACTAAATGGATTCTTCAGATTTCCTGTATAAGTTTGGTCATCCCGTCCTAGGATCTGTGTTTGTTAGTTCTGGATGTCTGCTTCATTCACCATCCAAATAGTTTTCTGCAAATTCAACTCGTCTTTGGGTTACAATAAATCTGACAAAGACTTGTCACCCATTCCAAATCATTCTGTCTCTTCTGAATTATGATTTTAAAGCACCATAGTCACATCTTTCCACTAATCTTTATAAGTTATTAATTATTGATGGATGCCCTGGATTTTAAATCTTGTTTCTTCAAGAATGTATTTGTTTTCAGATTAAAATGACTGTCAAGAATTGTAAAACTACTTCAAAATTATTGCTGCCACTATTTATGCATTGGTGAGTTAACATTTCAAATCCAGTGTTCCTTCTCCTCAGGTGCCAATAAGGAGTCACTGGACTCAAAATATTAACTCTGCTTCCCCCACTACAGAAGCAGCTGGAACTGCTGGGTTTTCCAACAGTACATGTTTTGGTTTAGATCTCTAACATCCATAGTTAATGCTTTTAGACCATAAGCTCATAATACATAGGAGTGGAAGTAAGGTAATTCGGCCAATCAAGTCCACTCCGCCATTTAATCATGGCTGATCGGCATTTCGATTCCACTTACTGACACTCTCCGCGTATCCCTTAATTCCTTGCAAGATCAAGAATTTACCAATCTCTGCCTTGAAGACATTTAACCTCCTGACCTCCACTGTGCTCCGTGGCAGTGAATTCCACAGGCCCACCACTCTCTGGCTGAAGAAATGTCTCCTCATTTCCATTCTAAATTGACCCCCTCTAATTCTAAGGCTGTGCCTACGGGTCCTAGTCTCCTTGCCTAACGGAAACAATTTCCTAGTGTCCACCCTTTCTCAGCCGTGCATTATCTTGTAAGCTTCTGTTCAATCTCCTCTCAACCTTCCAAACTCTAATGAATACAATCCCAGGAACCTCAGCCGTTCATCGTATGTTAGCCTACCATTCCAGGGATCATCCATGTGAATCTCTGTAGGACAAGCTCCAGTGCCAGTCTGTCATTCCTGGGGCATAGGGACCAAATTTGGACACAATATTCCTAATGGTGCCTAACTTGAGCTTTATAAAGTCTCAGAAGCACATCGCTGTTTTTACATTCCAACCCTCTTGAGATAAATGACAATACTACATTAGCTTTCTTAATCACGGACTCAAGTGCAAGTTAACCTTTAGAGAATTTTACATGCATCATAAGAACTGTTTTCTCCAGGATGGACAATTTTGTCCTCTATTTCATGTATTTCTGAAAGTAAATCTTGGCAGTATTATTTATCCAGGTAAAAAATTAGGTCTGCAGATGCTGGAGATCACAGCTGAAAATGTGTCGCTGGTTAAAGCACAGCAGGTTAGGCAGCATCCAAGGAATAGGAAATTCGACGTTTCGGGCATAAGCCCTTCATCAGGAAAGAAGAGAGTGCGCCAAGCAGGCTAAGATAAAAGGTAGGGAGGCTATCTTAGCCTGCTTGGCACACTCTCTTCTTTCCTGATGAAGGGCTTATGCCCGAAACGTCGAATTTCCTATTCCTTGGATGCTGCCTAACCTGCTGTGCTTTAACCAGCAACACATTTTCAGTATTATTTATCCTACTATTTCTTCCTCATATGATTATTTTCCCTTTATTTGAAAGGTTTTCAATTCTGTAGTCTCAAGTTGTTCTATTGTCATTACTCAAGGCTTTAAATATCATTGTTGCTTCATTTTGTTTGCCCAAAATACTTCTAAATCTGCCATACAGCATATATTTTCATTGTTTTAAATCCAACATAAATAGAAGAGGAGGAGTTGAGCATTTGAGTCCTCAAACCTGCTCTGCTGTTCAATAAAATGATGGTTGATTAGCTGTAGGCTTCAACTGCTTTTTCATGCCAATTCCTTATGTCTTCAATATCCTCATAGTTCAAAAGATCATTTCCCTACTTTTTAAATACTCTGTGATCTAGCCTCCACAAACTCCCTGGGGTAGAGAATTCACTACCTGCTGAATGAAGAAATGCCTTTGATTCTCAGTTTAAAATTAGTGGCCCTGTTATTCTCCAAATGTGGCCCCTAGAAAGAGATTCCTTCAATAATAGGAACATCTTCTTGAAATCTACTCTGTCAAGCCCCCTCAGACTCTTGCATGTTTCATTAGAATCACCTCCACCCCATTTTTCTAAAGTCAACTGAAATAATTCCTAACCAGTTTAGTCGTTCTTGGTAAGTCAACTGCTTCATGCCAGGAATCAACCTAATGAATTTCTTCTGAACTGCTTTCAATGCTGGTATATCCTTTCTTGAAAACAAGGACCAAAAGTGTACATGGTACTCCAGGTGCGGCCTCACCAACACTCTGTACAGTTGTAACAGGTTTTCGCTGTTTTTAAACTCCAAATGCTCGGAAACAAGTGTAAAATGCTATTTTTCTTTCTTAATTGCTTGGTGCATCTGCAAGCTAACATTTTGAGCTTTATGGATAAGAACATCTATTGTTCACAAGAATAGCTATTAGCACTTCTTTGGAGTCACTCTTCATTTAAATAATAGTTTTTTTTATTCTCCCCACCACAGTACATCACTTCTCACTTTCCAACATTAAATTCTGTCAGCTAAATGTCTGCCCTCCTAATACTCTTGCATTATCGGCAATTTCGAATGCATGACAGTCTCTTCCTCCAAGTCATTTACACAGATAGTAAATAGCTGAGGCCACTCAGACTGATTCATTCTGAAAAAAACCAATTAATCCCAACTCTGTCTTCTATGTGTAAACTAACGCTAATCTATGCTAATATACTTTGAATAGCATAAATTCCCATCTTGTGCAATGCTCTTTTACTGCATGTGACACAAGAAAAAGGAAAAGGTAATGCTGTTTCCCAATGCTGTGTAATAGTTTTCCCACATTTTCCCATCTCTTTGTCAAGAAAATGGACAATTCCTTGCCTTTTGCAATATAATAAACAATTCCCTACATTTTTCTTGGCTTTGCAAAATATATTTTGCTGCCTGTAGCCGGAAGGATGAGATTTGTTTGCTTAACCACTTTCCCTAGACGATGCTCGCTGTCCACAACATTTCTAATAAAACTGATTGTATTACAATGTTAATAAAGATTCTTGTTTACTTTAATGGCTTCTCTGAATTAGTCTGCTGCAGCCTTAATTAATTCTTCCCACATTAACCATGATTTCAATTATGCATCTCCTGCTCTTATTACAGCCTCAACAGTCTCCTTACTTTTACTTCTGTTAGATTCTGTCTTGCTTTGGGTTCCTTAGTTATGCCTTTAACACTTTCATTCTGGCTTTACACTGTTCCTCAGTTTAAATGATCTTGAAGAGCAATTTTCCGCATTGCCAGGTGCACTGAAATTTTCCAATTGTGCAGGAACAGCTTGGCAAAGGGCGCAGTATATTCTGGAGAATAAACTTCAGTACAATTTCTGGGATACTGTCAGAACCCATTGGCTTTGTAGTATCTCAGTGTATCCTCAGGTGTTTCATCCAGCAAGAATCTAATTGGGTGATGGGTGGTATCTGTGATGCTGGGGCCTCAAGAGGAGGCTGAGATAAACTGTTCACTCTGGGCACCTGGCTGAAGATAGATACAAATGCATCAGCCTTGTCTTTTGCACTGATCTGCTGGGCTCCCAATTGATTTTTTAATTCTCTTGTAGGATGTGGGCATTGCCAACTGGTCAGCAGTAATTGCCTGTCTCTTGTTGACCTTCAGAAAGTGTTGGTGAGCTGTTTTCTTGAACCACTGCAGTCCAAGTGCTGTAGTTTGACCCACAATGCCCTTGGGGAGGGAATTCCAGTGACTTAGAGAGGAACTTCCAGGCAGATGTGTTCCCATGTAACTGCTACCCTTATCCTTCTAGTTGGAACTGGTTGTGGTCATGTGTTTGGAAGGTTCTGTCTAAGGAACTTTGATGAATTTCTGCAGTGTATCTTGTATATAATATGTATTGCAGCTACTAAGCACGGTGGTAGAGGGAGTAGACGTTTTGAATATGTTGCCTATGAAGCAGGCTGCAGTGTTGAGAATGCTGTCAAACTTCTTGAGTGCTGTTGGAGCTGCATCCATCCAAGGCAAGTGGGGAGTATTCTATCACACTCCTGACTTATGCCTTGTCGATGGTGGATTGGCTTCAGGGAGTCAGGAGATAAGTTACTCATTGCAGGATACCTAGCCTGTGACCTTCATCTTGTAGCCTTTGGTTTAAGTGGTGAGTTCAATTGAGTTTCTGATCAAAGGTAAACCCTAGAGTATTGATAGCTGGAGATTCAGTGATGGCAACACCATTGAATGTCATGGTCGGAGATCAGATTGTCTCTTATAGGAAGTGTGAAAGTTTGCTGATGACACCGAAATTGGAGGTGCAGTGGACAGCGAAGAAGGATACCTCAGATTACAACAGGATCTTGATCAGATGGGCCAATGGGCTGAGAAGTGGCAGATGGAGTTTAGTGTACATAAATGTGAGGTGCTGCATTTTGGGATAGCAAATCTTAGCAGGACTTAAACACTTCATGGTAAGGTCCTCGGGAGTGTTGTTGAACAAAGAAACCTTGGAGTGCAAGTTCATAGCTCCTTGAAAGTGGAGTTGCAGGTAAATACGATAGTGAAGAAGGTGTCTGGTATGCTTTCCTTTATTGGTCAGAGTGTTGAATACAGGAGGTAGGAGGTCATGTTGCGGCTGTACAGGACATTGGTTAGGCCACTGTTGGAATATTGCATGCAATTCTGGTCTCCTTCCTATCAGAAAGATGTTTTGAACCTTGAAAGGGTTCAGAAATGATTTATGAGAATGTTGTCAGGGTTGGAGGATTTGAGGTATCAGGAGAGGTTGAATAGCCTAGGGCTGTTTTCCCTGGAGTGTTGGAGGATGAGGGGTGACTTTATAGAGGTTTACAAAATCATGAGGGGCGTGGGTAGGATAAATAGACAAAGTCTTCTCCTGGGCTTGGGGAGTCAGAACGAGAGGGCATAGGTTTATGGTGAGAGAGGAAAGATATAAAAGGGACCTAAGGGGCAACCTTTTTCACACAGAGGGTGATACGTGTATGGAATGAGCTGCCAGAGGAAGTAGTGGAGGCTGGTACAATTGCAACATTTAAAAGACATCTAGATGGGTATATGAATAGGAAGGGTTTGGAGGGATATGGGCCAGGTGCTGGCAGGTGGGACTAGATTGGGTTGGGATGTCTGGTCGGCATGGACGAGTTGGACCAAAGGGTCTGTTTCTTTGTTGTATATCTCTATGACTCTAAGTGATCATTGTTTGGCATTTGTGTGGCACAGATGTTACTTGCTACTTGTCAGCCCAAGTGTGGAATTTGTCCAGACCTTGTTGCGTTTGAACATGGACTATTTCAGTATCTGCTCAGTTGCAAACAATGCTGAACGTTATGCAATTATCAATGAACATCCCCACTTCTGACCTTATGATGGAAAGAAGGTTGACGTAGCAGCTGAAGATGGTTAGGTCTTGGACACTATCCTGAGGAACTCCTGCAGAGAGGTCCTCTGGCGAAATGACTGATCTCCAACAACTGCAACCATCTTCTTATTAAGCATCAGACAGTGTGCTCTACATACCCATTGATTTCAGTTTTGCAAGGGCTCCTTGATGCCACACTCAATCGAATGTGGCCTCGATGTCAAAGCCTGTCTCCCTCACCTCATAGTGAATTGTTGAATTGTGCCCATTCCATGACATGGAGGTGGCAGGTCTGCAGACCCTTTTATCAGAAAAATTGGTTGTGGGATCACTAAGCTCCATCTATCGCATGCAGCACACAAACAGTCGAGTGTTGTAACTGTCAAGGGCAACTAATGAAAAGATAAACAGATAAAACTTCACAAGGGTGACACCTCAGTTTTAGGTGCTGCTCCTAACATTCTTCACTGGTTCAGACCTGATCCCCATCTTTGTAACAATAGTAGAACAGGCAATATGCCGGGTAGTGGAGTTAGACTGTAGTTGGACACAGTTCTGGTGTTACTGATGGCCCTTAGTGTCTCATTTCGCCCAGTTTTAAGTTGCTTTTTCTGTTCAAAGACTACTCCATTCAACAGAGTGGTAGTGCCACACAACATATTCGAGTGTTTCCACCATGTGAACTAGGGACTTAAGGCTCCATAAGGGTTGGGCAGTGGTCACTCTTATCAATATGGCCATGGACAGATGCACCATCTACATGCAGACTAGTGATGATGAGTTCAAGTATGTCTTGGTTCCTTGCAGATCCAGTCTAGCAGCTATATCCTTTAAGACGTAGCCAGCTTAGTTAGTAGTGTTGCAACTGAGCCACTCTTGGTGGTGAACATTGAAGTCCCCCACCCAGAATGTACTTTTTAAAATTTCAAAACTATACTTTATTCATAAAAATATCTTTATATAGAAACATAGTCCCTGAAGCAGTTCAGTTCTAACAGTAACATATGAAGAAACAAACAAATATTGGAGTTTGACTCTATCTAACAAACAAGCAAAAAGCATCTCTTACTTGTATAAGACGATGTTTACATACATTTGAGGCACTAGGAGGGTCCAAGAACTAAACAGAGCCCCATTTAACTTCATCAGAAAGATCTTAGATGATGGTCTTTCCCACTGTGCTTTGGTGGCAATTGCATTCCTCAGAACATAGTTCTGGACCATGGAATTTGCCAGTCTGCAACACTCAATTGAGGTCAACACCTTGCTCTGGAAGACTGAAGAGTTTCAGGCAGACCAGAGAGCATCTTCCACCGAGTTGAAGGCCCTCCAGGCACAGTCTCAGTGTGCATCCTGGAGAACAGACCAGAGAGTACAAATTCCTGCACCACGGAGCTGCTGGGGGAGAACCTTGACAAAAACTACGTCATCTTTTTCCAGACTTCCTTTGCAAAGGCACATTCCTGAAGATGTGTGTCTGCCTCCACACCTTTCCCCCCCACTCCCGTGGCCACATTAAGGGCTGTGCATGGTGGTCCATAGAGTCTGGGCATAAGTGAAAGATCTCACAGGTAATGCCCTTTGCAAAACCAGCCAAGTACTGTCTTGGGGCTTGCTGAAAAGTTCTGGCTATGAGGCATTCTGCCAAATGCCTTTGACAGTCTGCTCAGGGAATAATCCAACAAGATCCAGCATCTCCTTTTCCCACAGGGTCTCCAGGACGCTGAGTGCCAACGACTTCCTGATGGACTTACAGTCAAAGGTACTTGTCTTCAGAAACTTCTCCTCACAGGACAGGTGATATGGAACAGACCAACTACTTAGAGTGTTCTGCAGCAATGAGGCCAGTCCCACCCTTTACAACACTGGAGGCTGGTAGAACCTCAGTACGTAGTGACACTCGGTGTTTATGTACTGAGGGTCTATGCACAGCTTGATGTAGCCGCACCCAGAGGTGGCCTGCAGGATGAGGGTAGCATTGGGCACATTCTTCTCCCCCATCTGGAGTTTTGTACATGGTATCCATCTACAATCTCCAGATGAAGTGAAAGATGGCTCGGATGACTGCAAAGGTGCAGGTTCAGGGAATACAACAATAGAGGGAGTACCTCACACCTGATGATCAGACTTCTATCTGAAATGAAGAGGCAGTGGTGCTCTCAAAAGCCCAGTTTCTGTCTCACCTTGGTGGCACGCTGCTCCTAAGTTTTGCGTATGCTCCAGCCCCTCCGAACCACATTCCCAGCACCTTCAGATAACCTGTCTGGATGGTGAAGAGGATATAGGATCTGTCCGCCCAGTTCCCAAACAACATGGCCTCACTCTTGCCTCAGTGGACCAAGGCTTGTTCGAACTGGTCGCAGATGCTCGTGAGTCTGTGGACTAAGAATGGATCCGAGCAGAAAACAGTGACATTATTCACGTACAGGGAGACTTTGACTTGCTGACCTCCACTGTCTGGAAATAATCACCCCTCTCAGGCTCACACCCTTCCTGATGAACTCAGCAAAAGACTCCAGACAACACACAAACAAGGTAGGAGAGAGTGGGCAGCCCTGCCTGACTCTGGATCTGGTAGGGAAGCAATCTGATTCCCACTCCTTAACTGAGACTGCACAAACAATGTTGGTGTCGAACAGTTGGATCTAATTGCAGATTCCCTCCCTGAAGCCCATTTTGGAGAGTGTATTGCACATGTAAGTGTGCGATATCCTGTGAAAGGCTTTCTCCTGGTCCAGATAGGCATCCAACCCCCATCCTGCACATATCCCTGAGGAGAGCAAGCCTCTCAGAGATCATCTTGCTCAGTACAGCACAGGTTTGATCAAGGTGAATCATTGATCCCACAGCAGATCTGAACACGTTGGCGATGACATTAGACAGGATTTCGTAATTTGCATTCAACACTGAAACTGGCTGCTAATGTCTGATTTCCTCCCTCCCCATACCCATTCTGCTCGTAGATGAAGTTAAAAATCACACAAGTACAAGCTTCCAAATAAACCTGTTGGTCTATAATCTGGTGTTGTGAATTTTAATTTTGTCTACCACCAGCACCTCCACATCATCACTTGTAGATGAGTGTGATGAAACCTTTCCTCATGAATTCATACATGCTACCTACCAGAAACACACTGTCATAAACCTCCAGCAGGTCCTGGCCAATGAAGTTCCACAGAGACGTATACAACTTGGCCAGTAAGCCATCTCTTCTGGGAGCTTTACTCTTTTCTTAAGGACCTTGGTCAGCTCATCCAAAGATAACGCCTTTTCTAGCCTCTCCCGCCTGCTGTCAACTAAGACCTCCATGATAGACAAGAAGAATAACTGGGAGGCTGTGCTGTCTGTGGGCTTCGTGTCATACAGACTGGCATCAAAGGATTTGCAGATCCTCAGGATGTCAGACTGAGGTAATGTTACTGTGTCATCTTTTTCCTTTAGGCTACTGAGCACAGAGCTCTCCCTGTGCACCTTTGGGAGAAGGAACATGAGCAAGTCTCAGCCTGGTCCATGGAGTGGACCATGGGCTGGGAGATTACCTTGGAGGCCTCTGAGGCAAATAGAGAGACTTGCTGGCTCTTCACCTCCTGGAGATCCTCCATGACATCAACCCTATTGTCTGCAGCTGGAACATGTTCCGCATGCTTTTCTGGAGTTTGGACAGTTTTCCTTGTCTCTCTCTCTCTCTCTCTGACTACCTGAAAACCTTTGAGGATAAAGAACCTCGTAATGTTCCACTTGACTGTTTCCCACCAGTCCAATGGAGACTCAAAGAGGGGCTTCACGGTTTTCCAACCTGCATAATCCCTCTTGAGCTCCTCAATGTTTTCTGGGGTCAACAGTTTCACGTTCAGCTTCCACGATCCCTTGTCTGCCCAATGGTTATCCTTGTAGGTGACTGCCAGCCAGCAGGAGGCAATGATCACAGAAGAATACCGGCTTAGCATCGGTGGGACTGACCAAGAATGTGTGGGATGCAAACAGGAAATCTATCCCCCACCCAGAATACATTCTGTGCCCTTGCCACCCTCAGTATGCCCTCCAAGTGGTGTGCAATATGGGCAAGGATTGATGCTAGGTTCTTCAAAACACCTTCTCCTCCCCCCTTTCAGTGATGTTGCTGGCAAATTCTAATGCAGAATTTAATGCTTTTGCCATTATAGTGAAACAGGGCATCTGTCATCTTGGCAATGTGCCAGTGAATTACAGACTGAAAGCAGGTTATGATTGCGTGACTTCCATTATTGCTAGAACTGGTTATGTTGCACAATGATAGCTGATCCGTACCCAGGCAATTGCAAATCTCATCAGCACTTCTCTTGGAAAGATTTTATCTCCTTTTCCATGTGGGATCAGGCTAATTCAGTCATCTCTGTCACTGATTCCCGGAAGTGTGCGTGGGGGGGGGGGGTTAAGGAATAATGAGTACTAGTAATTGCCTTCTCTTATACATTGATTTACCTCGCCACACTCACACTCTTTCTCCTCCTGCTTCATCACTACTGCAGTAAGGTTTCCTTATTTATATGCAATGCTGGATGGAACAAAACACGTGAGTAGCTCCTTTCAATGTCCACTGCCCTACTGTGTGCTAATCATACAGTCATAGAACATGGAAACAGACCCTCCGGTCCAACTCGTCCAGTACCAACCAGGTCTCCCAAGCTAAACTAGTCCCACTTGGCCCATATCATCTAAACCTTTGTTATTCATGGACCTGTCCAAATGGTATTTAAATGTTGTAACTGTACCTGCATCTGCCACTTCCTCTGGAAGTTCATTCCACATACGAACCACCCTCTGTGTGAAAAGAATCCCCCTCAGGTCCCTTTTAAATCTTTCTACCCTCACCTTAAAAATATGCCTACTAGTTCTGAACACCCGCACTCTTAGGAAAGGACTTTTCACCTTATCTATGTGCCTCATGTTTTTAAAAACCTCTATAAGGTCACCCCTCTACCTCTTACGCTCCAGTGAAAAAAGTCCAAGCTGATCCTTATAACTCAAATTTCCGGTAAATCTTTTCTGAACCCTCTCCAATTTAACAATATCCTTCCTACAGCAGGGTGACCAAAATTGGACACAGTACTCTAAAAGTAGCCTCATCAACGTCCTGTATGATTTCAACATAACATCCCAACTTCTATACGCAATGGTCTATACAATGAAGGTATGCGGGCTAAATGCCTTCTTAACCACCCTGTTTAACTGTGATGCAACTTTCAAAGTTTTATGTGTACAAATTCATAGGTCTCTCTGTTTGACAACATTACTCATGGTCCTATCAATAACTGTATAAGTCCTGCCCTTGTTCATTTTACCAAAACGCAACACCTCTGCCTTTGTAAACTTACTTAACCTTTTTCACTGTCAACTATATCACCAATTTATTCTCTAATCTTATTTTCCTATTACATGCCATTAAGGCAATGTGAGTTAGAAAACAAGGTTAAATAAATTTGTCCTTCAGAACATAAGAACGTAAGATCCAGAAGAGGGAGTAGACAATTTAGTCAATCAAGCCTCCTCTGACATTTGAAATTATCATGACTGATCACATCCTGGACTCAACTCCACTTGCCTGTCTACTCTCTATAACCCTACATCCAATTACTCATTAAAAAAGCTGTCAATCGCCTGCTTACCAGCATCCACTAGGATAGTAAATTCTACAATTTCACAACCGTTCGAGAGAAACACTTTCCTCGCATCTCTGTTTCAAGTTTATTGCCTCTTATCATAAAACCATGACCTCTCATTTTAGATTGCCCCAAAACCTCCTCTTTACATCTACTCTCTTAATCACTACTAGTATCTTCTATACCTAAGATCCCCTCTCATTGTCCTAAATTCCAGAGAGTATAGACCTAAACTGCCCAATAAGACAAATCCCTCATCTCTAGAATCAATCTGTAGAACCTCCTCTGAATTGCCTCCAATGCAACTGCACCCCTCCTCAAGTAAGGGGAGCAAAACTGTACACAATATTCCAGATGCCATGGCAACATTCACTTTTATGCGTTCATTGCAGCCTGGAGATTTGGGGAATGATGGTAGAAGCTCCAATTTCTTTTCATCACATGACAGACCAGCAATGGCTTATACGGTGTTAGAAACATTTATGAGTTGATACTCAGTGCTTTTCGCTGTATTGTGAACACAGCATACGTCGCCACCAAGTCCTGGAGTGAACCATGAACCCAGATTTTATGCCACAAGAGCAGGGGCATTATCTACTGCACAACAGACTACCTTTGATATCCATTAAACAGACCCAATTCAAAAAAGGATGTGTTGGAGGTGGAGGTGGACTGAAGATTCTCAACATTGAGTCATGGAAACAAATTTCTTACATCAATTTGTACATGTATTGGATCAAATACAGAATAATTTGGCCACTACATCCCTATTTCCTCTCTAAAATAAGTCTTGAAATAACAAAGGTTAGGACCTCTTAGAAGATATCAAAACAAAATACCTTGTTTTGCCGTTTTGACCTTTGTACCACTTCATGGTATTGTATCCTGGTAAAAGTCACCTAAAATGAAATATTATTTAGAGAGAAATGAAAGTGAAAAGGTGTTTGCTCAATTCATTATGATCCACATTAAGTTATAAACAATTGTACAGCGTTTGAGAAATAACACATATCTCACCATGGTATATAAAGGCACAACAGTCCTTGGCATACAGTAATGGAGGAAATTATCCACATATTTGCGGAAAATAAACCATTTTGAGTTCACATGCTTACGCATCTGAAAACAGATATGTAGAAATTAATACCTTTAAAAAGGCCTTCGCAAGCTTTATTTAACCAAAAATTGTAACAAATTGCTACATGCTGATTAGTGTTGTAAATTACAATGTGAGTACAGAGGTCAAATGATGCTCTCAGTAAGTTCCAGACATGAAAGCAGGTGTATTAACTGAGCTTAATCTAATTTAGCTGGAAAATGCAAATCCTGTTTTCTCAAGGAGCTAGATTGAGACAATTGGCACCATATAATCAGTAGAAAACTCAAGACCATTGAAAAGAATGAGCTTTGAACCAAAATTCAATATACGATATTAGATTTAAATGGATTCCTATTGGTGCCTTTGCAGTTATGTTGCAAATTAATTTGACTTTTTCTACTGACTGGCATTGAACAGCACTGCATTCAAAACAACGTAATTTAGATTTTGTCAACATCAACGGCTACGCAGACTATTTTGATAATCTCCAGAGTAGTAAATGAGCAAGGAAAACTCAAATGGTTACAGCACAGATGGGAAGCAATTTAACTTGTCAAGTCAATGTTAGCTCTCTGCAACAACAACTCATCTAATCCTATCTCCCTACCTTTTCCTCCTGTTCCCACAAATTATTTGATTTCAAATAATTGTCCAATTTTCTAGGAAGTGTCAAATACGCTCACCCATTTATTTTCATTTGCTACAGCCACTATACACTGGTGGGAAAGTGTGCACCATCTATGAGTTGTACCGCAGTATCTTACCACAGCTTCTTAACAGCACCATTCAGAACCACTAACAACCAAAAGGAGAGGTCAACAGACACATGGAAACACCATCACCTACAAGTTACCCTTCTGTTAGGGCTGCTCATGACTGAGCAGCACAAAATGGCCGACAGCTACCCATGGTATTAACAACAGACTGTGACTGACAGTAGTTAAAGAGCTTGGGAAAATATTTGATTAATGTAGGCTTCACAAGCAGAACAATAGTAGCTCTGTAGAATCAAGGTGACAGAATATGTATTTGTAGTTGTTTGCACAAAAGACATAAAACAAGAACATTTCATACTAAATTCAATTAATGAATCTCTCCTTCATTATTTAATAAATCTGTTTCACTACCAGTAGTAGGTTTTAGTTAAGATCCTTTCAATAATCATAGATATGGATAGTGAAGTTGTTAGGGACTCAGCTATTAATAAATAAAATCACTAACAGCATTGGAGAAAATGATTCAAATAAAATTCTGAGAGCAAACCAGTCTCAGACAGCAAAAGCAGTCCCCATATCAGGGAGAACTGAATCACAGGTGCTGAAGCTGGCAGTCACTGGAAAGTAGATTAAATTAATATATTGTAAGACACCCAAGGATAAAAGATAGGGGACTCTAGTAAACACCGTGAGAAAGACACTGTTCACAACACATTAATTAAAGAATTCTAACATTAGGTGTAAGTGTTGGAACTGATATCATAACAATTAGTAAAAAAATCAATGTTCTCTAGTAGTCTGTAATAAGGTTAATAAAGAATATAAGCCATATAACAGAATTTACCAGGTCTTTAAGTGATAGGCAAGTAGCCAATTAATTGACAGCAAACAAGGCCCAGCTGGCAAATGTACTTAAAGGAATGCATTTGAATACAGTATCCCATTGTGAAAAGAAGGAAGATGAGAGAGTCATCATGACATCATGGAAGGCCAGGGGTTAACCATGAGCCTATCTATCTCTAGCCGTGCAGTCATATAATTGATTTCTTACATTACCAATTAATCTAATTAACAATATGATTGCTTTGTAGGATGAAAGAAATGTATAAAAATCTATGTTTTCTTTTGTTCAGGAAGAGCTCTCTAGCTTTTTAAGAGGGTTTCTTCCCACCGGTGTAATGTCAATAAACTCTTTGATGGAAGCGAACTCCTGGGTGTCAAGTGAATCATTTGGTCACTCCACTCCAATACCGTCCAGACTTGGAAATATATTGCTTCACTGTCACTGGGTTAAAATCATGAAACTCCCAAACAACAGTACTGTGACAGCAATGGCAATTAGAAATGGGCAATAAGCACTAGCCTGGTCAACAGTGGCCGCATCTCATTAACAGAGCATTTACATTGACATTCTTGCTGTTTGGTTAGATCCTGAGATTCCAAAGCTTGTGCCCGTTTCAAGCAGTAGACCTATCACAATATATTGCTCCCAGCGTATGATCTCAAATGGATGCTGCCTCTGCAGCACGCAATCCATCATTTTGTACCAGGTATTAGTTCAGCCCAATTACTGCAGCACCTCTTAGAAGGCGGCTCAGAAATTTTAATGGCATGGCAAAACCAGGTTGAGGAGAATTGTTCCTCTTGGGTCAATAAATTGTCTCTGATTCACTGTGTGTTGGTTGGTTTAGCATGGCAGGTAGTGAATTTCTGGCCTTGCCATAACCTGTGGCTTCAGCACTTATGTATCCCACTCATTAGCTGCAGGTAATGAAGTCCTGACCTCCAAGCTGTATTGACAAGTGGGTGTCAATATGCTTAAGCTTCTACAAAAATCATCCTATTGCCTTGAATGTGTCTCCGCGCTTCAATCATTGATATGATCGTGCTTGATAACAAATTTGAGACTAAACATTGCCCTCTCGTTTTTCTCTGTTGTTGATCAAAATAATGCAATAAAATGTAATTGGGATGCATTGATTATTTCAACTTCCAGAAAGCAATTAAATTTGATGTTGTTCTTTTATACATTGTTTACACCCGTCAACTACCTGGAATATAGCAATTAAAGTCAGGAACTCATTGTTTGATTGAATATAAATGCTCATTTGCTCTTCTCAGATGCATTGAGAAATGTTCGTCGAAATTGGCTTCAGAAAATATAAGTCTGACAGTATAAAAATTCTTGATTTTAACATGGAACTGTGTTAGTAAATTAAAGGATTTATCATCATTTTATGTCTTTGTAATTGTTTCCCACATACCTCCACATAGTTGTACATGGCCAGATCAGCAATAGCATGGCAATCTGGTACACGCGACATTGAAAACTCTGGAAGACACTTACCTACAATGCAGAAATATTTATAGAATTAGATTTGTGAAGGATATTCATTTTCTTTATAGATGACTGAGTTGCTCAACTGACAAAATAATTTGCCAATTTGAAAATGAAAGTGTGCAATTAAAAAATATCATCATGCAATGGTTCATCCAAATTCCTATATAATACTGTTTAAAATTACTAGGAGCTATGTTTTTCATTGTTCTTGTGGCTGGAAGCTGATATTAAAACTCCCCACAATGAAAGATGTGACGTAGATATAAATTTTTTAACTGTTTGGATCTTAAACCTGTGGGATATGGTCAATTGGTGTGAAAGGGGTTAATATTATTTAAATTATGCAAAACCATGACTTTAAACCAAAATGTGTCAGAGAGCAGATGGATGCCTACCTCCTGCGTGCTAATGGAAGTTTGTTGATATTGTGAAGTTTTCAACAGGATAGCAACATAAAAAAGCTGCAATCTCAGCAAATGCCAGGATGGGCAAAGCTTATCTAACTTTTTGAAAGAACTTTTGTGTTTAGCTTGAGAGAGACCTGACTGAATTTAAAGGCAATAATCAAAGTGGAAATGTATTCAGAGCAGTTAATAGATTCAGTTATTTCAGTGTAAAGGTTGTAGCTTATGAAAACTTTCAGATGATTGGTTGGACTGAAGGGTCTGTTTCTAAGCCATATTACTCTATGGCTGGAAGCATTTGATCATTCAAAGCTGAAAATGTCTAAGCTCTCAGCCGTGTGAGAGAAAAACAGTTTTCCTTATAGCACAGGAGCTGAAAAAAAATTAAGTCAAAGATACAGATTTAGTAGGGAAGGGAAATTTCTCTGGATTTTGATTAACGGTAGGTGGGAGTTTATTTGTAGTAATTGAAACCGGGTGGATCTCGTTGACTATGAGATCCTGGATTGGGGTCATTAACCTGGGCCAATCAGGAAGCTCTGGCTGATCAATATAACCTTGGGACTTAGAATCTCCTCAGTTCACATTTAAATAAAGGGTGACTTGGTGACCGGATACCAGCTTCTGTGCAGTTATTACAGTATTGTTGGGTATTTGATATATTTTACACCATAGATAGCTTAGTTTCCTCTTTTTTATTTTTGCATTACACACTTCATTCTATCGTTAAAACTAAATCTGGAACCTGGTATGCTTATATTTTGGCAAAAAAACCCCACCATTTATTCTATCAAACCAGATTTTATCCTGCATCTAAACTGTCCACTATTAACATCAGTTGGGACCATACCACCCCCCAACATCTTGAAGTACTATCAATCGTAGAAACAATGAACAGAATTTAATAGGGGCAACTGGGTCTTCTTCTGTGGGTGCGCATAGTATTTTTCTGTGAGTTCAGACTCTACTTAATTCCAATCAGGCATATTGATTTTAATATAGGTTAACAATTTGAACACAAATCTGGGAGACATGATTGGAAAATTTGTGGCACTCATGAAAACTGGCTGTTTGGTTGATAGTGAAGGAGGACACTCCTCAATTTAGAACAATATCAATGGCTTCATCGAATAGAGGAAAAGTGGCAAATGGATTCAATATGGAGAAGTGTGAGGTAATACATTTGAGAGGGCAAACAAAGGTAAAGAATATGCAATAAAAACGAGAGTACTGAGAGGTGCTCACTAACACTCAATACTGGAGCCCCCCAGGGGTGTGTATTCAGCCCCCTACTGTACTCACTGTATACCCATGACTGTGTCGCCAAATACAAGATCGCTGATTACACCACCATAGTTGGTCGAATCTCAGATGGCGATGAAACAGACTACAGACGGGAGATGGAAGACTTGGAAAGATGGGGCACTGAGAACAACCTGGCTTGCAATGCTGACAAAACAAATGAACTCATTATTGACTTTTGGTGGGATGTTACTCATGTTACACATTAACAGCATAGAGGTGGAACAAGTGGTGAGAGTTAAGCTCCTGGGAGTGGTCATCCACAACAACTTTTCTTGGACTCTTCATGTGAACACACTGGTTACAAAGGTCCAACAACGTCTCTTCTTCCTCAAGTAGCTGAGGGAATTAGGCATGGCAGTGAATACCCTTGCCAACTTTTACAGGTGCACCATCGAGAGCATTCCGTCTGGATGTATCACTGCCTGTTATGGCAACTGTACCATTCAAGATCAGAGATGGTTACAGAGAGTGGTGAACTCAGTGCGGACAATTATAAAGGCCAACCTCCCTTCCATAGAAGTCATCTACCAGGCCCGCCATCAAGGAAAGGCCGCCAGTATTCTCAAAGATCCATCCCACCCTGGCAATCTTTTTCTACAACCTCTACCATCGGGGAAAAGGTACAGAAGCCTGAACACACGCACCAGCTGGTTTCAAAACAGCTTCTACCCTACTGTTGTTAGAATACTGAATGGACTCACAAACTCTTAACATTTGTCTGTACCTGTGTTTTTGTTTTTGCCACTGCTTACCTATTATTTACTATCTATGCTACCCAACTATGTGATCTACCTGTATTGCTCGCAAGACAAAGCTTTTCACTATGCTTTTCACTGTGCCTCCGTACACGTGACAACAAATTCAATTCAATTTAAGTGAGAGTGAGTATATGTTCTTGAAGGCAATCTGAATGATAGTTAAGGTGACAAAGAATGCACATGGAATGCTATCCTTTCTTGGATGATACACAGATTACAAAAGCAGGCATATAATGGTGGAACTGGGTAAAATGCTGGTTAGGTCACAGCTGTAATTTTGTGTAGACTACATTACAGAAAAGGACACAATTGTTTTGGAAAGAGCACAAGGGATATTTACAAAAACGTTGCTAGGGCTTGAAAACTGCAGCTATGAGGAATGGTTGAATAGGCTAGGATTGTTTTCTTTGGGACAGAGGGATGACTTAAAGGAGGTGACTAGTTATGAGGGGCAATAATGAGTAGACAGGAAAAATACATTATCACTGGCAGAGATGTCAATTACTCGGGGACACAGACATAAGGCGATTGGTAAAATGGTCAGAGGAGAAATGGTGGGTATCTGGAACTGATTGCCCAGTTTGGTGACTGAAGTGGAAATTCTCATTGAAAAGAAATCTGGTTCTGCACCAAAAATGCTGTAACCATCAAGGGTACTGACCAAGTACTGGTAAGCGGAATTATGATGAGTGGCGAGCTCAAAAAAAATGTATTTCTTTTTCAGCCAGTACTATCACAAGCTGAATGACCTGTTTCTGTGCAGCAATTCTTACATGGCTGTTTGGTACCTGGCCAGAATCAGGCCCCTCGTCTGATTAAGCCCCAAATAGGGCCAAACCTTTCACCAAAAGCCACCAGCAATCAGAGATTCACAGCTCTGCAAAATCAGCAGCACTACAGGGAGGAGGATGCAGCAATGGGTCTGTAGATACGGGTGTGGTGCGTGTGTGTATGTGTGTGTGTGGGGTGGGGGGGCAGATGGGGCTCATTGTCCTGGAGTCTGAATTCCTAAAGAGTGCTGCCTTCCCAGTGCTGCATTCCTCAACTTGTCAGAGATTGCATACGAATATTTTCAGTTAATAACTGCATTGAAATGGAAATCTTGATTTCACATTTAACAATACAGACATCTGGACAAGAGGGTGTCAACATAGCTGCAAGTAACCTTCACCATAGGAACAGCCTGCCAGGAGCAGTTGTGGTCATATCTTCCCTCAGTTGTAATAAGTACACCTCTTTCAAGGTCAAGACTGCAATCAGCTCATACATTGTGCAAGGTGCTGCCAATGGATGTATCAAATAACAATCGCCCATGTGGTTAAGCCTGGGTGTACTTGCCAACCCATTCCTGTCTAAGTTCTGTTGGTTAACTGTTTGCAGGCAACAATGATATCCACCAAAAGCCGACAGCTGCTCCATAATTACATGCCCAGTAATGCCATTGGGGCAACATTAACACCCCTGAGTAAAAGTGATCAGGAGTGCATTCAACGGTACTTAACAGAATTCAGATCAGAAGGTTTGGCTGTGCTTTTTGGATTTCAGGTGTGTATCTGAATCTGCTAATAGTTTTTTTTTTGGCCTTTGTTCAACTGTTGGATTGTACGAGGACCAGCAGCAATTGGGTCACATATCTTGACCCGAACCAATTTTCTACAGTTAACTTTCCTGGAATCTCCTATGGAGAGTGGTACACGTCATGAATTCAGATATGGAAATAAGCATTCTGGAAAATTTTTATGCCATTGATTTTAACAGAGAATATCCTGTAGTGCCCACTTGTGAGAGAAACTCTTTACAGTCAGAATCTGTGAACTGAAAGCTGGTAAGAGACAAGCAACTTCTAGAGGGCAGAAAACAGAAGAATGCTTAGCGAGTTTTGTAAAGATTTGTAGTTCAGGTTGAGGTTCTGGATGTTGGTTTGCTTGCTGAGTTGGTAGTTTCATGTTCAGACATTTCGTCTCCATACGAGGTAACATCTTCAGTGGGCCTCAGGCGAAGTAGTGTACCTGATTCCTGCTTTCTATTTATGCGTTTGGGTTGGTAATATCATTTCCTGTGGTGATGTCATTTCCTATGACTATGTCATTTCCTGTTCTTTATCTCACGGGCTGGTAAGTCGGGTCCAAGTCAACGTGTTTGTTGATAAAGTTCCAGTTGGAATACCATGCTTCTAGGAATTCTTGTGCGCGTCTCTGTTTGGCTTGTCCAGGGATGGATGTGTTGTCCCAAAGTGGTGTCCTTCCTTATCCGCAAGTAAGGATGAGAGAGGGTCATGTTGTTTTGTGGCTAGTTGATGTCCATGTGTCCAGGTGGCTAGTTTTCTGCCTTTTGTCCAATGTAGCGTTTATTACAGTCCTTGCACGGTATTTTGTATATTACATTAGTTTGCTTGTTGTCTGTATAGATTCTATCAAGTTCATTAGCTGCTGTTTTAGTGTGTTGGTGGGTTTGTGGGCTACCATGGTGCCAAGGGGTCTGAGTAGTCTGGCACTCATGCAACAGACCATGAATGGACAGACACAGATATTTGACAGTGACAGACACAGAAAATGAAAAAACTAGACAAACTTACACAAAGGAAGAACACTGACAATGCAGAAGCATGAATAAAACACTTATCTGACTGACCCTTAACAGACACTGAAAAAGCTGGCTTAGTAAGAGGATTAAATTACAACTTACAGGATGTGGACAAGATTTCTTCACAGCATTAGAAACAACACTGAAACACAACTAACTCACAGAAGAAACCCAGCAAACTATCAGACAGATAGTCGCACCAACATTAAGCAGAAAAAAGGAAGGAAACACACTCAATACACAAGAAGGGAAAGCACTATAAAGACTAAAAAAAGATAAAAACATTGTTATCCTACCTGCAGACAAAGGACGCGTGATAGTCATTTTAAACCAAAGAGACTACATTGAAAAAGCAATCACACTATTTGCAGATACCAACACTTAACCAACAAGTGGTAATAGATCCGACCCCACAACTAGAGAACTGAATCACAGCCCTACTCAAAAAAACTTCAGAAATCTGGAGAAACAAATAAGACCAACGTCCAAAAAATGAAACCAAATGGATCCAACACACCACGCTTCTACGGATTATGCAAAATTCACAAACCAGGAGCCCCCCACAGACCCATAGTCTCGCTACCTGCAACACAAACTTACAGATTGACCAAGGAGATACATCAAAGAGTAAAACACTTAGTAAAAGACTCACGCCACTGCAACCAAGAATTCCTGAAGACCATCAAAGACACGAAGATAGAAGAGGATGAAATAGTGGTCTCCATTGATGTAACAGTCCTGTTCACATCAATCAACATCAACCTGACCAAGGAAACACTTACTACATTATTAGAAGACCCAAAGACACAAACACCAAACACCACCAACTTCATCAACAAGGACAATATTGTCAAGCTAGTGCACCTATGCCTTATCACCCACTTCACCTTCAACAACAAAACCTACAGACAAACTAATGTAACACTCATGGGATCTCCAATATCAGGGTTCTTAGCAGAGACAATGATGCAGTGACTTGAATAAATAGCTCTGCCAACCATCCAACTCAAACTTCCACTACGTGGATGACACCTTTGTTACCACTAAACAAAACAAATTAGAGGAAACCTTGAAGACCATCAATAATCCCCTTACTAGCATAAAATTCACTAAAGAGAAGGAAAACAACAACAAACTGCCATTCCTAGATGTCACAGTTGAGCAAAAAGCCAATGGGGAACTTCAAAGCAGCATTTACAGGAAAGCAACACACACGGACCAAATATTGAACGACAAAAGCAATCACCCCAACATCCATAAATGAAGCTATATCCAAATATTATTCCGCAGAGGAACTATGCAGAGCAGAGGAAAATCACCTATACCGTGTATTCAAAAAGAACAGGTACCCAATGACCATAGTCCACTGATTTCTCAGCAACAAACCCAAACAAGCAGACAAAACACATCCAGAAACCTGAGCCACACTCCCCTACATCAAAGACATCTCAGAAATGACTGCCACTCTACTCAGATTCCTCAGCATCATGGTAGCCCACAAACCCACCAACACACTAAAACAGCAGCTAATGAACTTGAAAGACTCTAGACAGACAACAAGCAAAACTAATGTCATTTACAAAATACCATGCAAGGTCTGTAACAAACACGACATTGGACAAACAGGCAGAAAACTAGCCACCAGGATACATGAACATCAAGTAGCCCCAAAACGACAAGAGCCTCTCTCACTAATATCCTTACATACAGATGAGGAAGGGCACCACTTCAACTGGGACAACACTTTCATCTTCGGACAAGCCAGACAGAGACACCCACGAGAATTCCTAGAAGCATGGCATTCCAACCGGAACTCTATCAATAAACACATTGACTTGGACATGATTTACCAACCCCTGAGAAAAAGAACAGCAAATGACATCACCATAGGAACCCAAACATATAAATAAAAATCAGGAATCATCAGCAATGCTTCGTCCAGAGGCTCACTGAAGATGTTACCTAGTATGGTATCGAAACATCTGAACATGAACCTTTCAGCTCAGCGAGCAAACCTAAATCCAGAAGAATGCCATAATAGTGGTATTTTGGAAGCAAGATTATAATTTAGTAAAAGTGTAGCTAGACTGTATGTTTTGGATGGATGTCTCAGTGGGAATTGTTGATTCTTTTTCATATAATACACTATTGAGGATTGATTTAAATAAGCTCCGAAGACTTCATCCAAATAAACAAAGTGACAATTCTCCTCAGATTGTACTAGTAGTGCTTGGGTGTCAGTATGAAAATCTGGAATAGAATTCCATCGTAGAAATACATGAGTGAAGATGTATTTTACCCAAATTAGAAGTGTGCAACAGGTAAAGCAAGTTGAATCGAATGGATACTTCCATGAATCTGGAGCATGTTCAGTTAACATTGAAAGACTTTAACTGGTGTTAAATCAACACAGTCACTGCTTACGAAAACTGAATCATAGTATCCCTACCATGTGGAAGCAGACCATTTGGCCCATTGAGTCCATAGTGACCTTCAGAAGAGCATCCCACCCAGACCTACCCAAGTCCCCACCACCACCTCCTCACCAAGGTCCCTGGCACTGCAAAGCAGCAATGCTAAACACAGAGCCACCATGCCCTCTCCCGTCCTACCCAAACTGCTTTTTCTTTTTGTGAACACAGGTTAAAGCTTAAAGCCATGAATACAATATCATAACATTATATAGTTGTACAATCTGCAAAATGTTTTACAAACTCACCGATATCATTGTGAAACTTGTCCATTAATTCATCAAAGACAATACAATCTTCAAAGCCCTTAAGGAATAAAGTAACAGAAAAAAAAATTGTTGAGTCAGTTATTGTGACTCAATCATACCCAACAAAGAAATTCATTGATCGATTTTTTTTTGCACTTCATCATAGGGTCATAGAGATGTACAGCATGGAAACAGATCCTTCGGTCCAACCCATCCATGCCGACCAAATACTGGCTTACACAATGAGTGAAAAACTCGACTAGATGCATTTCAGGTGTGCAATCCAAATCAGATTGTCTTTCGGGTATATGAATGTGCAAAATGAATATCTGTCCTAGATTTAACAAATCCCAGGTATCTCCTAGCCAAACTGCAATTAAAGACTACTTTGTGAATGGAAAAGAAAAAGTGCTCATCTCCAAGTCTGTGCAAGGAGATAAACATTTGTTGACTAAATTAGAATTTATCTGATCCCTTGATCATTCATTTCAGAGGCTTGGCATGAAAAGATAAGGCATCTGCCTATTGAGTATTCATAGGGAACAGTGCGTCACTGAAACTGTCAAGCTGTGCTATACATCACATGGTACTTAGCTAGAGTCAGGAAATGGAATTATACCAAATTAGGTATAATCATTCATTTATTTATATTTATTTCATTGATCTACTGCATTAATATCATGATAATATTGCAAAGGTCTTCAAAATCAGTGATTAAATATTAGTCAAAGCTAACAAATTTGTAACTGAGAGGTGGCTTATAAAATCCAGTGGGTGTCATCCTTGTTACCAGCCTCCCAGCCCTCAATCTCTCTGAAATTTCATGACAAATGAATGAGTTATTGACCCCTGACCTTGATTTGATTTGATTTATTTTTGTCACATGTGCCTAAGGATGTTGAAAAGTTTTGTTTTGCATGTAGTACAAGTAGATCATACCATACAATGATTATAAGGTGATAGAACAGAGCAAGGAATACAAAGTTACATGCAAAGATGGTGCACAAAAAGCAAGCTTCATATCAGATTTGAAATTTGAGAGGTCCATTCAGAAGTCTATTAACAACAGGGAAGAAGCTGTTCTTGAACCTGTTGGTGTGTGTGTGTGTTTAAGCTTCTGTATCTTGAGCCTGATAGAAGAGGTTGGAAAAGATTATAACAGAGGTGAGAGAGGTCTTTGATGATATTGGCTGTCATTCCGAGGTACTGAGAAATGTGGATGGAGTCAATGGATGGAAGGTTGGTTTGTATCCCATTCTTAGTAGTATTTGACTTGTGATGGGAGAGGAAGGGATTGAACTTACCTAGCCTCCTCAACATGGTCAGTCTGCATGGAGTCTCAGCAGTGCCAACACTCCCAATTGGCATTATGGGACTGTCCAACTGGCTGGCAAAACTTTTAAGATGGGAATTCTCTCCCAATATAGGGCAGGGTATATTTCCTTAAAGCATTTAACACTGCTCCCAGTGTTAGGTTATTCTGGGGCAGCCATTGGGATTGTGGGATAACTCCCTTTCTGACACTTTACCAGGGTACGTAGGATTTATTGAGGTACAAAGTCAGAAAATTATGCGTAATGAAAAGAACATCCAGATATAAATGGGAAGTACTCAATGTACTTGTGTAAGCTCACATGGCAAAATAGAGACAATTGCGAAATAAAAAGCATGTTTATACCACCGTCGTTTGTGGGAGTTCGTGGACACCAATGCAATCCATAGCAACCACATCAGCAGTAAATATCTACAGCTTGAGGAACTGAGTTAATGAGTTGGAGATCAAGCTTCAGACACTGCATTAGGCAGTTAACTGGATACTTTATCTCAGGAGGCAGTCAACCCCCTTTGGCTCATCCTTCAGGTTTGGCTCATGGTCAGAATCAGAATGGTATGACAACAAATGATGGAAGGCATGGGGATCCAAAAGGTTTCAATGGAGAAGCCACAGTCCGTGGCTTTTAGCTTTGACAAAGGATCAGTTAGACTCGAAACGTCAGCTCTTTTCTCTCCTTACAGATGCTGCCAGACCTGCTGAGATTTTCCGGCATTTTCTCTTTTGGTTTCAGATTCCAGCATGCGCAGTAATTTGCTTTTATCCATTTATTATACTACATCAGATTCTAGAGTTCTGGAGATTCAGAAACTTAGGATTTATGCTCAATTTT
Source organism: Hemiscyllium ocellatum (assembly GCF_020745735.1). NCBI lineage: Eukaryota > Metazoa > Chordata > Chondrichthyes > Orectolobiformes > Hemiscylliidae > Hemiscyllium > Hemiscyllium ocellatum. The sequence continues at coordinate 26,423,489 of NC_083410.1, read as the reverse complement.
GCAGTATGATTTGAATCCATAACTTTCTAACTTAGAGGGGAAACAGCTTTAATTGAGCCAAGGTTAGCAAAATAAAAGAGACCTACAGCATATTAATGTGTAAACAGGCTGCAATGTTTAGCTTATAGTTGTTCAACAGCTGAAGATATGCCTGCCATGACTGCTGAAGATAAGTTGTGTAAGTGTGTGATTATACTTGATTTTTTGGGGTAAACAAAAAAAAACTCTGATGTCATAGACTCATCTTCTATTCTCATATTGTAATGAGTTACTAATTCAACAGTGGTTATAGCTGAAAATTCTAATACTATAAAGCACTGTACAAATGTTCACAACTTACTGCATTCATGCCTTGGCCATAAAAAGGAACAACAGCGTGTGCTGCATCTCCCATTAACACACACTTGGACCCGATATGGTAGGAGGAACACTTCACTGAAATCATAGCCTGGGCTGGCAAACGGAAATAATCCTGCATCAACGCCTCACTAAAAAATAAATCAAAGTCATTTTTAAGTAAATCACAATGCTTCAAGAAAGTGGATGTATGAATATTCAGGAACTGGAAACTTCAAAATTGTCAATCTGCTTTCCATTATTCAAACCCAACCATCAGTCTTCGCATTACATCCATCAACCTGAAGCCTCTCAAAAAATGCAATGGAATTGTTTCATGAATTCATTTGTTTTGTCAGTCTCAATTGCTTGCATTGGTATTTAGTGCACACCCATTAACCATTGGGTGATCATTCCCCTTGACTTCTCACGGTGATATTAAGAAACAGATTCACTGTGTGTTTGTGATCTAAATGTAAGATATCTGTGATACTGAAAGTATATATTTTAGAATCTCAAGATGTAGTCGCTTAAGTTAATGGAGCTTTCAGTGCATGTCGAAAATTCTCTAACACAATGAGCAAATAGTCTAAAATGGATTTTTGTTAAACTTACAATAAAAATGAGCAAAAGAGGTTGAAAAAAGTCTTATATCAAGAGTTAAATAGAGTAGATCAGAACAAAAGCACAGTGCAGCAAGTATACTAGAAAAGCATTCTAGCACAGAAGAGTCAGACCTGGATCAAGCTGAAATGGCAGTTAAGCCAGGATAATGTTCCATATATCCCTGAATTACACAGCATATGCAGCAAGATAACTTAATCTGGAGCTGTATTCCATGATATTTGGAAGTGACATTATTCCACATTGACAGAAGTTATGAATAAAAATATAATCATAAATTTATACCATAAGAGCATGGTCAATAGACAAGCCAATGAAAAATAATCTTAACTAAAATTAGGACCTTACACTCCTATTAGAGATATGGAATCTGGAAAGTATTTCTTGAAAAATTGAAGCACTTCATCTCCTGTGGTGAGCTTCTCAAATTCTTCAAAAGGCATGAAGAGAGTACAGGTAAATGACTTGTCCTTTCCAGGTTGCAAATAACATGAAAAAGAAATGTGGTTTAGAAATGTGTTTGGTAGGTAGTCATTACTTCAAACAAATTATACAATAACTTTAGCCAGTATATAATCACATTACGATACTGCATTATGAAATAATAAACTTCCACAATCCCCAGCAGGAACTCCAGCGCTTCTTTCCAATAAGTCCAAGTTATATACAGTGAATAATATATTAGACAAATCCTTTTAATGTTTTTACATTTGCATGTTAATACTAGTCTTAATGAACAAAATCTTAATAAGAGCAGAAGTCCAAATCCTATGGTGTTTGGTGCAATGTAATTAATCTCATTCCACTCACTGGAGGACAAGACATTTGCACAGATAGCAGCAATTAGAACTATAAACAAAGCAAACTGGAATCTGATCCTTGAACCCCAAGCCAGCTATATTTGGAACAGTCCATTTTATAAAGGTTTCAAATAGTTATTAGGATCCTGAATTACATATGCAAAGTGCCTAAGGGCTCCTGTGGTGCAGTGGTAGTGTCCTGCTTTCTGAGCTAGGAATCCTGTGTTCAAGTCCCCCCTGCTCCGGAGTTGTGAAATAACATCTCTGAACAAGCTGATTAGAAAATATTTGTACAAAATGTCTAATACTTGGTTTACGCAGAGATGCAAAACACTTCTTTTGCAGTCCTTACCAATATGGACCAGACCAAACTCCCTCAAAATATTCAGAAGATAGTCTAGACACCATTTTTTTCTTATTTCAAAGGTAAGTGTAAGGTGTCGTACTTTAGATACAATTCAATTGGTCAAACTGGTTGACATGAAGCAAAACACAATTTATTCACACACTATAGTTAAAATACAAACACAAAAAAGAGAAGAATTGGCTTTATCAAAATGCTTAATGCAATTATAGATACAGTAACTATTACTAGTAACTATTCCAACATAATAACATCCCATTCACAATCCCTTGACAAAGTCAAATTCAGTAAAACAGATTGTCTCAAATGCAACTTCAGCAGCAGGAAGAGAACCCCCAGCTTTTCTCGGTAACCAGGGGAGGAAGAAACAGCTTTCACTTCTTCAAGACCCCAGCAGCAACTGCTGGTACAAAGTGAAGAAACTAAAAATCCTGGTTCTGTGGAAACTTGACCACATTTACCCAGGCTACTTCTATTGTTCCAACGTTTTAAAAAAAAACCAAAGGCCTCACAAACTGGTTTTCCTAGTGGCTCAAGTAGACTGCTCATCAAACTAGGATGAAACATACTTTTGAAAGTTACAGTATCAGCACAAGGCATTTTGGAACCTGCTTTATATCATGGATGCGGCTGTCTTCTCTCCACAACCCCAAATGTACAATGGGAGAATGAGGAAATCTTGCGAAATTTCAGGGTTATCAAACCAATTAAGAAACATCAGGAACACCAATAAAATATGAAAATTTGTGCCCAAAACCATCAAATGCAGACCAACAGAAGGTATACTACATTGTACACTGGTCGAACCACACCTTGATTTAGAATTGTTGAGAAAAGGCATGTGTTATTTTGAATCTTTGGGATTTGTAATATGTACAAAGCCTGAAGAACTGTGGGCTTTTCAGCCTAGATTGAATTGAATTGAATTGAATTTATTATCAGTATACTGAAGCACAATGAAAAGCTTTGTCTTGCGAGCAATACAGGCAGATCACAGAGTTAAGCAGCATAGATAGTAAGTAATAGGCAAACAGCAGCAAAAACAACTCAGGTACAGACAAATGTTAAGGGGGTTAATCAAAAGGGGGTTAATCTGAGGCATGGCACTCATCCACAGATTCAATTAATAAGCACATCGACCTGGACTCAATATACCGACCACTGCAACGGACAGCTGGAACTGACAACCGGAAGCGGCAGATTCAAACCACTATAAATGCCGGAGGAAACGTCACAGAAGCGCTTCACAGGAGACTCCCAAGCACTGAGGATGTCACCTAGACAGGGGATGAAATGTCTGCAACACAAATTCCCAGCTCGGCGAACAGAACCACAACAATTAATGTCATTTTTTAAACCTGAAACATTTAGCTTTAGACCCCATTCACAGAAAACACAGACAGATAAACAAACATAGTTGAGGGATGAATATAAGAAACAAACAAAACTGGCCAGATTACTTAAATGGCTTTCACAATATGCTGTTTCACAGGTTTCATTGGTTGCTTTTCTGGAAATGTCAATCAGAGTCACCTTTTCAGTTCACTCAAGGCACTGGCAACTCAGCTTTCTACTCTTTGGGCTTCTGAAAACTAGTAAGGAATTTTAGACAGTGAGCTTCCAAATCTTTGTGCTGTGTCATCAGCCATCAATTGTCTCCACCCCAAAGAAAGTTCAAAAAACAACTTATAATCTTGTCTTGCCCTTACAGACTGACTACCTCTTCCAGAGGCCTCAATTAACATTCAACATTTGCATTCAACATACTTTAACAGAGGATCTCTTTCTGACTTGCAGATATTGACCCCGTTAATGGCCAACTTACTATCTGTTTAAACGCAATGCTGCTTCCAGGGTTGCTGGTGTCCTTTTAATCAAGGATCAGCCTACAATTAACCTCCAGGCCTAGGCCTCACAAACAAACTAAAGCTTATTTTGTCTGTTTTTTTTTCCTTTTTGCCACTAGCTGATTCTAAAAATCCACAAGTCATCTTTTGCTCAGTGGCTCTATACCAAAACTGACGAGAAACATTTTTTTGAATGAAAAGTCAACAAGGGTTCCAGGAAAGAGTAGAATGAGACATGCATCTAAAAATTGAAGATTCTCCTGATTTCCTGGTGCAAACTTTATGGAATAATGAGAAAATGTGTTGTTTGGTTGGCAAGTGAGCATGGATTGGTCAGTTTATTGTTATGGTGATGACAACATGGACTCAAATGCTTGGGTAATTCAAAAACATTGCAAGGCTTAAACATACTCTTTTTTTGCAACCTATGAACGTATGTTGTTTCCAGCGAGCATGTACAGGACATGCCACAAGCTCAACGGATTGTTTTATTTTGCTCATGGGATTTGGGTAGCCCTGCTTAGGATTAAAAAAAGGCAAAGATTAAACATTACAATAGTTAATCAATAAAGTAATCAAAGGATTTGGCATTTGTACTGTTTACATCGAGGTTTAGGTTGTTTTTAGTAAAACCTGGGGAAAAAAAAACATTCACGCCATTCAAGTGAACTGTTTCATTGGCTGCAAAAAGAAAATCTTGTTTAATTTTGACTAAGAGTACATTTGCCAAGGCAAAGTGACTTGTTTGAACTATACTGTGGGATGAGGCCAAGCATTGCCTAAAAAAGCAGATTCACCGATTATGCGGGATTTTCTTGTGTCTCAGATTAAATGTGGAATTTCAAAGAAGGTTGGTAAGTGTGGATTCTATCACAAGTTTGTTCTGAAATTTGGTATTGTTATTGCACCCATAATAAACCTGTTGAAAAAAAAACTTCAAAAAAATTGAACGGAAGCAAATATGTCAAAGTGCCTTTGAGAATCTGAAGATAAGGAATAGCTTTTGTCACATGTACTCAAAATAAAATACAGTGAAAAGTGTGTACCTTCGCTGTACACAGGCGCCATTTACATTAACTTTAAAGAAAGTTTTAAAGAAGATAACTTAAAGAGAGTACAAGTTTTCCTTCTCCACTGGTACAGTGTACTGCCAAGAGTGTCCCGCGCCGGGCTTCCAAGCCCTGCCTTACTACTGAAGTTATCCCACTCGGGGCTTCCCAGCCATCGGGGCACACTCCACGCAGAAACGAGAGTCCTGCTCCAGGCTTCACAGGCTGACTGACCAATTCTGTAGCCACGCTGCCTCTGAAGATGCCGCAGCCACAGTGGAGACCATCGAAGCTGCCCCCAACCAAATAGCTCGCTTCATCAGGTAAGTTTGAGTAAAAAGGAGAAGAAGGAAGAAGAAAAAGAAAAAAAAGGGCAGAAGAAGAGGATAAGCATGGGCACAGGAGCCTGTGCCAGCTATTCTGATGCCACCATCTTGCAACAAGATTAATGGCCACCGCACAACAATCAACTGATAGGAATGTTCCCTCCCAGTTGGAGAACACTTCAGCGGTCTGGAACATTCGATCTTGAACCTTCAGGTGACCATCCTCCAAGGCGGACTTCAGGACAGGCGACAATGCAAAGTGACCGGCAGAGGCTGATAGCCAAGATCAGTACGCATGGGGATGGCCTCAACTGGGACCTTGGGTTTGTATCATACTACAGGTGACATAACTGCACCACACACACACACACATTCTCTCTCATACGCTCACATGCACCCTCTCACAGGCATATACTCCTTTACACTCACACACATACTGTCTCACAGACACTCATAGCCCCCACATGCACACACCCACATGCACACACACACATATAAGTTTGAGGGGTGAAGTTTACTTGCAGAATTACAGTGCATTTTGCTCAAAAATTCCATGAATCCATGTAAGATTCTATAAATCCCCTTTTTAGATTAGCCTGAACATTGGGGCACAGACAACCTCACACAGGGCACTTCACATCTTCTTATCTGGGCCAACATCGCAACTATTGTTAAAGTTCATTGAAGAATGTAACTTTGAGAAAGTTCTGGGATTTACATATGAAAAAACTGAAACCAACAGACCCATTCTAAAAGATGAGTGACTTAACAAACAATCCAGGTCTTTTTGCAATATATAATTTCAGTTACATCACATTGTAAAATTTTGTTATAAACTCTGTCCTATGATCTTACACTCCACAACCACCTGATGAAGGAGCAGTGCTCCGAAAGATAGTGCTTCCAAATATACCTGTTGGACTATTACATGGTGTTGTGAGATTTTTAACTTTGTACACCCCAGTCCAAAGCCGGCACCTCCAAATCACATCTTGGATCTCGAAGTGGTATTAACAACTGCACACATTACAGCCATGCTACATTGTACAAAGCCATTCAAACGGATTCTTGATGCTGATGATATTAGTGTAGGGACTATTTTTTGCAAGGTGACAAGATGGGGATGTTTTTAACAGAAACTGATGCATATCAACAAAAATGTGGATTTGACATGGAGTCATTTGCAGGCCTTAGATTATTTGAAATTAGCAAGAACATGAAAGAAACTGTTATCTAAACAGGCCCTATCCTTTTCTGCCTGGGATAAAAACGTATAATTATTTCAATGGAGCTTAAATCTCCAATCAACAATTTGAAAATCATTCATGTACCTGGAAAGGAACAAGTCATTATGGATGCTTCATTGACACCACATGTGGAAGAGTCTGGGGGATATGGTACAAATTAAATTACGTAAAAGTAATTTATTGCAGATTTAATGTTAATGTGTTAGTACTGTCAGTATGACAGAGAATTGGATGTAAGATACCTTTTATTGAATAATGAAAATGCCTTCAAGACACAATTTCCTTCTTCTTTGGAGGAGCTGTGGTATAAACTGTGACAGATATATATTAATTGTTATTTAAGTTTGAATTTTGAATATTGCGTCAATGACATATGGGTCTATGGTGATATATTTTGCAACAGTTTCTTTTGTAGCAAATGGGTTTTTGTTTACTTTATGATTTTACAACGTAACAAAGTAGATATTTGAGTATGGATGCCTTGTGACTTTGAACACCTCTATCAAATTTCCTTTCCAACTTTTCTTTATGAAGGAAACCAGTCTAAAAAACTCACTGATGCTCTCAATCCATGGAACCATTCCCATGAATGTTTTCAGCATTGTTCTCTTGGTTTTGAGATATTTTACCTTGCCAGGATAATTGAAGGCACACAGGGCATTTCTCAGGTCCAAATGTGCCAGCGTTTAGCCTTCATGTAAGTTTGCATGATACACAGCAACAATGATCTAAACAGGACAGTCATTGTCCTGCAGATTGGCTTCAATGTACTCCATGACTTCATCAAACTAGCAAAGTGAGCAAGTGGCTAAGGCCTTATTTACAAGACTACAAGGTAAACCAACGTTGGAGCCATTTAAGTCTCATTGTGTATTTTCTCTGGTGAACGTAGGCTTGTGTCTGACCAACCAATCAGTTGAGTTTGTAATCATAAAATCCTTACAGTGTGGAAACAGGTCATTAGGCCCAACAAGTCCACTGACCCCCCTCCCCACCGAAGAGTAACCCATTCCAGACCCATTTCCCTACCCTATTACTCTACATTTACCCCTGACTAATGCACCTAACCTACACATCCCTGAACAGTATGGACAATTTTGCATGGCCAGTTCACCTAACTAGCACATCTTTAGACTGTGGGAGGTAACCAAAGCACCCAAAGGAAACCCACACAGACATGGGTACAATGTGCAAACTCAACACAAGACAGTCGCCAGAGGCTGGAATCGAACCTGGGTCCCTGGCGCTGTGAGGCAGAAGTGCTAACCACTGAGCCACCATTTATTATGATAAAATACGGAAAAATAATTTTTGAATTTCATTCTCCTACTAATGTTTGGGATTCTTGTGGACTGAAATGGTTTTTAATAGGGGCAAAGCATTGACTTAAACAGTCCCAGCATTCACCTGACCATATAAGATTGCCAAGCAGCATGAAACAATGTGGAACAAATGAAAATGCTTCAACTGAATTAATATCTCACCAAAAGGCTTCAAAACAAGTCAACGTGGTCAGGCATGAAAAGGCGCCTATCTCCAATTTTGACTTACAAATTGATGCAAAATTTAACACATTAGAGATGGCACCTCAATGATAATTAGCAAACCTAAAAGAACAACTTCCATAAGTGGAACACACAAAACAAGCTTGTATTTCAAAAACCTGCATGTGGTAGAAGGAAGCAGATAGATTTGTTAATGCAGAACTGGAACAGCCAGAGAAGGAAAACCGACCTGAAAATGAGTAGAAAATCAAGAACTCAAACAGTCACCAAAAATAATTGCTAATGATTCAAGACTTCAATTGAACAAGCATGGTATCAGACCATGATCCCGTTTTAATCTTCTACTGGTGTTGCAAATGTTGAAGTTGTATCTTCATTATTTTTTCCTTAGTGCATACCAAAACTGAAGAAAACCCTGCAATTGGCTGTAATATTGTTACAATGGGATTCAGTTAACTGAATTTTAATTGGAAGTATAACCTTATGCTTATAAAAAAAATTGATTGACCCTAGGCTTGTCATAATACATTTAGGAATGCGAGAAGCTACATGTCTTTTAATTTTTGGAAAAATAAAAGGTTGTTCAAGCCTTGCAAAACTTTTGAATTACCCGTGAGCTTGGGGAGCCTATAGTTGCATCTTGCTTTCACCGTTGCAATGCCTCAGCCAGCCTAAGTCAAGTTTCCAGCCAATCAAACCCAACCTTCTCCCAAACTGTTATGATCATTGGAAATCTGGGAGCCATTTTATCCTGATGGGTTCTGAAACGTGAAAAGTACCAGTAACAATGTCTTGCTCTTCAACAATATTCAACATGAAATTTAACCTGAAATAGAATTCTTAGAAAATATGGCATGCATATATTCATCCACCATCACTATTTCGCTGAATTTGCATGTTCTCCTCATGTCTACGTGGGTTTTCTCCGGGTCCTCCAGGTCCTCCAGTTTCCTCCCAAAGACATGCAGATTAGGTGGATTGGCCATGCTAAATTGCCCATAACATCCAGGGGTGTGTAGGCTCGGTGGATTAGTCACGGTAAATGCATGGTTATGGGGATCGGGTAGGGGGCTGGGTTTGGGTGGGATGTTATTTGGAGGGTCAGTGTGGACTAGATAGGTTGAACATCCTCTTTCGATTGTATGATTTTAAAATTTATGTTTTTTTTGTAGATATTTTTATTGAAATTTAACATTTTTGCAAATTTACAAAAATAAACAAAACTCTCAAATACAAACATTGATGTACAATTAAATCATATATACAATAGTCATAATTTAACAAAGAAAAGAGAAAGAAAGAAAACAAAAAAAGAAAAAAAAGAAACGAAAAAAGAAAGAAAAAAAAAACTCAACTTTCTACTAATCTAACCTATAACTAACCAGAGTGTATACCTAAGTCTCTTACATGCTCGGAATGTATAAACATCAAATATAATAAAACCCGTATTCGCGCAGGATTCCTCTCCCAAGGGGCCCCGGAGCAGCCCGGTCTGAAATCTTCACTCAATAAAAGCCCTTGTTAGGATAGCCGAAATATCTGCATTTATATAATTCAAAAAGGGCTGCCATATTTTATAAAATAATTCAGTCTTTCGGTGCACCATATTTGTGAGGAAGTCAAGGGGGATATATTCCATAATTAATCTGTGCCAATTTGAAAGTCCAGGGGGGCCCTCAGCCACCCAGTTCACCAAAATATTTTTCCTTGCACAGAAAGAGAGAATAGAAAATAGTCTCTTCCCATGCATATCCAGAGATGAGAGGTTCGAAAAGCCCAAAAGGAGAGATACAGGGTCCACCCTAATTTCCGTTCCTAAAATTTCTGTCAGGGTATTTGCCACTTTAGTCCAGTATCTGCGGATTTTCTGACAAGTCCACAGACAATGTACAAGAGTACCCACCTCTATTTTGCATTTAGGACACATTGGAGATGCTCCTGCCTTAAATTTTGCCAGTCGAGCCGGAGCTATATGGGCCCTATGAAGTATCTTTAGTTGGATAGCCTGAGTTCTGTTACAGATAGCAATTCTTCTAGCATTTTCCCAAATGTCATTCCACATATCCTCAGAGATTTCTAGCCCCAAGTCCTGCTCCCATGTTTTAAGCAGGTCATCCATGTCTCCTGAGACTCCATCATGTAGCAAATGGTATATAGTACTAACGGAGGATGCCCCCGCTGGTCGTAAGACATTACGTTCTCTGTCTGATTTATAAAGACTATCTATTAATGTAGTCTTCCTCTGTATATAATCTCGAACTTGGAAGTATCGAAAGAGATCCCCATTAGGTATTCCGAATTTCAGACGCAGCTGCTCAAAGGACATCAGGATCCCATCTTTAAATAGGTCCCCTAAGCATGAGATGCCCCTGGATCTCCAGAGTTTAAAGGTGGCATCTGTAATCCCCGGTTGGAATCCCCATGCGCCTACTATTGGTGCATGGGGGGATGTTTTATGTGAGTTACCCTCATTTTGCCGCATTATATTCCAGGCCTTAATTGTGTTTAATATTATGGGACTTTTACAGTGGTCTGTAATGATTTTCCTCTTATCTGAAAATAAAAGGTTAATAAGTGGGTATTTTACTTGGGAGGCTTCGATATCCAGCCAAATTGATTGTGGATCAGATGAAACCCAATCAGCTATGTAACTTAGTAGGGAGCTTAACTGATATTTCCTAAAGTCTGGGAAGTCCAGTCCTCCCCTTGCCTGTGGAAGCTGTAGCTTCTTCAGCTTAATAAGGGGCCGTCTATGGTTCCAAATAAAGGAGCCCAACCAGCCATATAATTTACGTAGGGCTAGCCTTGGCAGCATCAGCGGGAGCATTCTCATAGGATATAAGAGACGGGGCAGAACATTCATTTTAATTAATGCTATTCTCCCTAGCCAGGAAATCGGAAGGTCTCTCCATCGCTGGAGGTCCTGCCTTATCCTTTCCATTAATTGTACAAAATTAGCCCTATACAGCTGATCAAATACTGGCGTGATAAAAATACCTAAATATAAGAAGCCCTCCAGGGACCAATGGAAGGGAAAAGGGGATCCGTCCATTAAGTGGGGTATCATAGCCAGACCACCCATTGGCATGGCTTCCGATTTTGAAAAATTAATTTTATAGCCTGAGAATGCACTAAATGTATTAATAACTTGAATTAGACGAGGCACTGACATTAAAGGATTACTGAGGAATAAGAGAACGTCATCTGCATAGAGGGTAATTTTGTGTTTACCTGTACCAATCCTCGGGGCTGTTATATTAGGATCAGTCCGGATGGCTTCTGCTAATGGTTCGATTATCAGTGTAAACAACAATGGTGAGAGAGGACATCCTTGACGGCAGCCCCTACCCACACTGAAGCCATCCGATCTTAACCCATTAGTAATAACAGCTGCTTTGGGGTCATTATACAATGTTGAAACCCATTTGGTAAACACCTGTCCAACGCCAAACCTTTCCAATGTGTAAAATAAATATGACCATTCAACCCTATCAAATGCCTTTTCCGCATCCAATGAAATTACTACTCCTGGTATCTTTCCCTGATGACAGGCTTGGATCATATTCAAGACCCTTCTGATATTATTGGATGATCTGCGGCCCTTAATAAATCCCGTCTGGTCCTCCTTTATAATATATGGCAGTACCCTTTCTAGTCTTAGTGCTAACATTTTTGAGAGAATTTTAAAGTCTACATTTAGTAAGGATATTGGTCTGTAAGATGCACAATCTTCTGGGTCTTTTCCTTTTTTGAGGATAAGAGAAGTATTTGCTTCTTTCAGCGTGGGCGGGAGACAGACCTGACTATGCGCAAAATTATACATATCCATAAGTGGGTCAACCAATATTCCTGTAAATTCTTTATAGAATTCAGCTTGAAAACCATCCGGGCCCGGTGCTTTTCCGCTCTGAAGTTGCCTAATTGCCTCAAGTATTTCTTGGACTGTTAAAGGGGTATTTAGGGCCGACACCTGTTCCGGAGTCAGGCCCGGGAAGGTCAAATTTTTAAAAAATGACTGCATCCTCCTAATCCTATCTTCACAATCCTGCGATCTATATAGTTCAGAATAAAATTCTTTAAAGGTCGCATTGATCTTTTTATGATCATGAGTCAGGGTACCTGTACTTTCCTTGATGGTCGGAATAGTTTGAGGGGCTTTCTTTTTCTTTGCAAGAAATGCTAAGTATCTACCCGGTTTGTCGCCATATTCATATAATCTTTGTTTCGCAAATAATATTTCCCTTTTAGCCGTTTGAGTAAGCGCGGTGTTTAAAGCTGTCCTAAGAGCTGTAATCCTCTGCAATTTTGTGATAGAAGGTCTATCAGCGTACGCTGTTTCGGCTGCTTTTAGGCGAGCTTCAAGCAGACGCTGTTGCTCTCCCTTCATTTTCCTCTGGGTCGCTGAATAGGAGATGATCAAACCTCGTGCATAAGCTTTGATGGTCTCCCACATCATTGACGGATTGCTAGCCGTACCAGTATTAATTTCTAAAAAAGTTTTAAGTTCTTGGGAGAAGTACTTTAAAAATTTGCTATCTTTTATCAGGAAGGGGTCCATACGCCAATGCCGAGCAGATGTCCCATTGTTCTTTACCTTAGTTTCCATGTATACAGCGGCATGGTCAGAGATTGCTATAGTACCTATTTTACAGGTTGCTATAGAGTTTAGAAAAATCGATGGGGCAAAAAACATATCAATTCTTGTGTGACATTTATGTGGATTAGAGTAGAAAGAAAAATCTCTACCCTGTGGATGGAGACATCTCCATACATCTACCAATCCTAATTCTTTATTCAGGTCCGCCAGTTGTCTAGATCTGGGAGATACTCCAGCGGCACTCTTGGGAATCCTGTCTATTTCCGGATCCATAATACAATTAAAGTCTCCCCCTATAATTGTATGACGGGCACCAAAGGCCATCAGTTTTGAAAAAGCTTCCGTTATGAATTTAAAGGGGTGTGCTGGGGGGCAGTATACATTTAAGATCCCATATTCCTCTCCATTTATGAGGGCTTTAATCAAAATATATCGTCCAGATTCGTCTTTTATCTGATTTAGAATTTTCAAAGGGAAGTTCTTCCGGACAAGGATAACGACTCCCCTGCTTTTTGAATTAAAAGAGGAAAAAAAGGCCTGATCAAATCCGCCCTGTCGTAATTTTAAGTGTTCTTTATCCGACAGGTGTGTCTCCTGTAGGAGAGCTATATCAACTCTCTCCTTCTTAAGATTTGATAATATTTTCTTCCTTTTAACTGGCGAATTACTCCCCCTGACATTCCAGGTGCACCACTTAACCGACTGTTCAGCCATAATCATCTGGACAGATCCGAGACCCCTCGGGAGGGGAAACCCTATCAAGAACATCCCGAGCATGGAGCATACAAGATTTACAAAAGTAAAGATTCTCTGATACGCTCAAAACAATATAACAAAAAACTCTTTCTAAGTATAAAAAATATAAAACATTCCGAATTGGAGATTTTCTTCCTTGTTCCCAGGGAGCGTCACTTCCTCTCCCACAGTCCATCTTACCCTCTTCCAACCAGTGCCCCACCCTTGACCCAGGTGTTCCTCAATAAAATGAGGAGAATTCAAATATAATATAAAGCTAGAGTTAACAGTGAACACCCCACCCCCACCCACACCCACATCTAAATATATTTGGGAATATTAATACCATATATAACTATAAGATTACAATCTCAACATGTAATACTTAAATATAATACCACAAAATAACAGGGGAAAGAAAAACAACCCCGCTCCTAAAAACAGAAGTAAAATAGAATAAGGTAACCACCTCTCCCCATCAACATTAACCAAACGCCCCAACATATATATATATATATATATATACATACACACATAGGGGGAAAGATAAGAAAAGATGAAGGGATGTAAACCAAAATAATGGGAAAGGCAGACCAGCGTCCACAATCTCTTACAGTTTATTTAAGAGAGTCCAAGAATTCCTTAGCCTTCTCCGGTGATCCAAAGTTATATATGGATCCTTCGTGGCTAAGGCGTAGCGTCGCTGGATATCGTAAGGAGTACTGGATATTTAAGTCCCTTAAACGCTTCTACGCCTCATCGAATGCCTTCCTCTTTCGGACCAAAGCTGGGGAGAAGTCCTGGAACAGCATGATCCTGGATCCTTTGTGGGTCATAGCTTGGGGATCTTTTCCCAGATTTCTTGAGGCTTCCAGGAGCATCTGCCTCTCCCTATAGCTCTGCAGCTGGAACAGGACCGGGCGTGGGCGCTGGGTTGAGCCGGGCCCACGTACTGTGACCCGGTAGGCCCATTCTACCCTTACCTGGCCTGATCCAGTATGCAGATTTAAAAGTTGTGGCAGCCAATGCTCTAAGAATGCTGTCAGCTGACCTCCCTCTTCCTGCTCGGGCAGGCCCAACAACCGAATATTTTTTCTACGACATCGATTTTCGAGGTCATCAATGTGGTTTTCTAGGTTCTGGACTCGATTCTCGAGAAAACAGATGTGGTCGGCTGTTGATTTTATCCCAGTCTCTGAGGCTGCGGCCTTCGACTCCACCTCTCTGACTCGGCACTCCAATTCCTGAATGTCTCTGCCCTGCTTCTGCAGCTCGGCTGATAGTGCTTTTCTGCTCTGCCGAGACTCATCGATAAAAGCATCAATCTTCGCCTCCCACCTGGCAAACATCTCCTCAAAGCTCATCTTCATTGGTAAATCTCCTGAAGTAGCTGAAGACACCTTTGTTGCAGATGAAGAGGGAGAGGGTGGGGGAGGGGTCCCTGCTTTCTTAGAGCCGCCTGTTCCCTTCCCTTTACTCATTTTCCAGCTAGTATTAGACTATTTAAATGTACTAATAGGTAACTATTTAAGGTTAACAACTATTATAAATGGTTTAGTGAGTGTGGTGGGGGTGGATAGCCCACTTTTCCCAAGTTTTGGGTAGAGCACTGTGGACTCAGTCTTGCTGGGTCGCCGCCATCTTGGATCCCCCAAAATTTATGTTTTTTAACAAAGTATTCAACTTCTGGAGTTGCAGACAGGGGTATGCAGATAGAGTTGCAGACATGAAAGTCAAAATCCTTTCCAAAAAATGTAGATGCTACCATGAGGGAGAGAAATGAAAGAATCGTCTAGGATGAATGGACTAGTATGGGTTGAATAGTGTGATAATATGATGGCTTTTAAGGGGTATTTTGACCTTTTTTTGAATGAATAAGGTTGAGACAGGAGAGTAACATGGTCTATTACATGACAATAAACAGCTTGTGAGGCATTGGGATTTCTTTAACTTGGAACAATGTGTCCAATCACAGGAGATGGGTGAGGTACTAAACTAATATTTTGCGTCAGTATTTACTGTGGAGAAGGACATGGAAGATAGTGAACTTGGGGAAATAAATAGCGATGTCTTGATAAGTGTCCATGTTATAGAAAAGGAGGTGCTGGAGGTTTTAAAATGCATAAAGGTAGATCAACACCTGGGGCCTGATCAGATATATCGCAAAGCTTTGTGGAAAGCTAAAAAGAGATTGCTGGATCCCTTGCTGAGATTTTGCATCATTGACAGCCACAGTAGAGGTGCTGAAAGACTGGAGGTTAGTTAATGTGGTGCTATTATTTATGAAAGGTGGGAACGAAAAGCCAGGGAACGATAGACTAGTGACCTGATGTCAGAGGCAGTTAAAGTTGTTGGAGGGGATTCTGAAGGACAGAATTTACTTGCTTTTGGAAAGGCAAGAACTAATGCGGGATAGGCAGCATGGCTTTGTGCGTGGGAAATCGGGTCTCACCAACTTGATTGAGTTTCTTAAAGAGGTGACAAAGACGTCTGAAGAAGGCAGAGCAATAGACATTGTTTATATGGATTTCAGCAAGGCATTCAACAAGATTCCACATGGTAGACTCAGTAGCAAGGTTAGATAACATGGAATGCGGGGGACCTAGCCAATTGGATACAAAATTGGATCAAAGGTAAGAGACAGAGGTGGTGGTAGAGGGTTGTTTTTCGGACTGGAGACCTGTGACCAGCAGTATGGTGCAAGAATTGGTGCTAGGTCCACTGCTTTTCATCATTTTTATAAATGATTTGGTCATGAATGTAGGAGATATGGTTACTGAGTCTGCAGATTGCACGAAACTTAGTGGTGCAGTGAATAGTGAAGACAGTGGACAATTTACAGGGTGGCATGGTTGCTCAGTGGTTAGCACTGCTGCCTCACATCACCCGGGTTCAATTCCAGCCTCAGGTGACTGTCTGTGTGGAGTTCTCACATTCTCCCCATGCCTGCATGAGTTTCCTCCAGGTGTTCCAGTTTCCTCCAACAATCGAAAGATATGCAGTTAGGTAAACTGGCCATGCTAAATTGCCCATAGTGTTCAGGGGTATGTAGGTTAGGTGCATTAGTCAGGAGTAAATGTAAGGTAATGGGTTTGTGTGGGATACTCTTCAGAGGGTTGGAGTGGATTTGTTGAGCCAAAGGGACTGTTTCCACACTGTAGGGACTCTATGATAAGAAGGTTACAGAGGAACCTTGAATATCAGATTAGCCGAAGGGGATCTCAAGGTTCTGATAGAAACGTTACATCAAAGAGTTATTTCAACCCTGTTCGCATCTTTTGTTTACAGGTACAATGATGAAAAATGAACTTGGCTCACTGAAATGCTGCTGGGAACAGTCCTGGAAAGTCCAGGCAATGTCTCCAAATGACTGACCCCCTGCCCTCTCTCTCTCCCCCGACACTGGAGTTCTTCACAGAGGGGAACCCTAAACCCTCCTTCCCCAGATAATCTCTGCAACATTGTCCTGTAAGAGCAGAGGTGGAACCTTTCAAAGAGGGGTGTGTGTGTGTGTGTGTATGCATGCTATTTGGAGTCTTACTCCACAAAGGCAGCAGCAGTTTTACTGCTGGTGTCCACACCGGCTGCCCTTGGAGGGTGTGGGATGAGGATGGGTGTGGTTGGTGGCAGGCGAGGGGGGCGGGTGGGAGCGGACGGGGTTGGGTGCGGCTGGGGGAGTGGTAAGGACAGAGTTGGGGGTGGGGTGAGGGTGGAGGGGGTTAGCGGCGGGAAGGGCTCAGTGAGGACAGGGTTGGGGGTGGGGTGAGGGTGGACGGGGTTGTGGGCAGACAGGGGTCGGTGAGGTCAGGGTTGGGGGTGGGGTGAGGGTGGACAGGGTTGGGTCAGGCAGGAGTCAGTGAGGACAGGGTTGGGGTGGGGTGGGGTGAGGGTGGACAGGATTGGGGGCAGGCAGGGGTCGGTGAGGGCAGGGTTGGGGGTGGGGTGAGGGTGAACGAGGTTGGGGGCGGGCAGGGGGCGGTGAGAATAGGGTTAGGGGTGGAGTGAGGGAGGGCTGGGTTGGGGTCAGGCGGGGGTTGGTGAGGACAGGGTTGGGGGTGGGATGAGGGTGTACAGGGTTGGGGGCAGGCAGGGGTCGGTGAGTACAGGGTTGGGGGTGGGGTGGGAACGGATGGGGTTGGGGGCAGGCAGGGGTCAGTGAGGACAGGGTTGGGGTTGGGGTGAGGGTGGACGGGGTTGGTGCGGGCAGGGGTCGGTGTGGACAGGGTTGGGAGTGGGGTGAGGGTGGACGGGGTTATGGGCAGACAGGGGTCATGAGGACAGGGTTGGGGGTGGGGTGAGAGTGGACGGGGTTGGGGTGGGCAGGGGTCAGTGAGAACAGGGTTGGGGATGGGGTGAGGGTGGATGGGGTTGGTATGGACAGGAGTCGGTGAGGACAGGGTTGGGGGTGGGGTGAGGGTGGACGGTGTTGGGGCCGGGCAGAGGTGCGGGATGAGGGTGGATGAGGTTGGGGGCTGGCAGACGGGCGGGGTGCGAGCGAATGGGATTGTGGTGCGGGCAGGGGGCTGGGTGTGAGCAGCCGGGGTTGGGGGCGGGTAGGGTGTGGGGTCTCGCATGCAGTGTGTTGCTGCCTAGCCTCCTGAATGGGAAGCAGACTTCACAGAAAACTCCGAGCCCCAGAGGAAATCAATTAACTGAATAATCAATTATCCGAATGAAATAGTGCCCGCCCATGTTGTTTGGATAATCAAAGTTCCTCTGTATATTAGAGTAAAATAGGACTTTGAGCAGATGGGCCATGGGCTAGGAGAGGCAGTTTAATTTATGAGATGTTACATTTTGCTAAAGCAAACCAATGCAGGAAGTACACATTTCATGGTAAGGCCCTGATGAGTGTTGCTGAACAAAGATCTAGGGTGCAGGGTGGCAGGTAGACAGGGTGGTGAAGCTGGTATTTGGCACATTTGCCTTTATTGATCAGTGATCTGAGCATAGATGTTGGGACATCATGTTGCAGGATATTTGTAAGGCCACTTTTGGAATACTGCGTTCAACTCTGGTGTCCCTGCTATTGATATGATATTGTTAAACTTGAAAGGGTTCAGAAAAGTCTTATAAGAATATTACTGGGATTGGTGGGTTTGAGCGATCGCAAGAGGCTGATTGGATTGAGGCTTTTTTCCCTGGAGTATCGGAGGCTGAGGGGTGACCTTATAGAGGTTTATAAAATCATGAAGAGGATGGATACATGAATAGCCAAGGTCTTTTCCTCAAGCATAGGTTTAAGGTGAGAGGGGAAACATTTACGAGGGGACCTGAGGGGCAACTTTTTCATGCAGGGGGTGGTCCGACTATGGATCAAGCTGCCAGAGGAAGTGATGGAGGTTGGTAGAATTACCACATTTAAAAGCTTCGGTATATAAAAAGGAAGGGTTTACAGAGATATGGGCCAAATGCTGGCAAATGGGACGAGATTAGTTTATGATATTTGGTCAGCGCAGACGGGTTGGACCCAAGGGTCTGTTTCCGTGCTGTATAATTCTGACTGTAATAGAAGCAGCATGAATGGTTGAAGTCAGGCTCCAAAAGAACCAAAGTTTGAGTTTAGTTTTCAGTGGTTTCTCCCTGCTACAGCAAAACACTTGAGTTCTCTCTGACAGAATTTCCTCTTGATGTTCTTTTCTCCTGGACTGGAGAAACACTGCATGTGAGATAATCTATTTTACTGAATTTGCATTTGCCAAGGGCAAGTCTATGGGGTGTTATTGGAACAGTTGCTGTTTAGTAGTTACATACTCTATTATTTTGTTAGGTTTTCCAATGGAGTTAAACTTAGACTAATTCTGCTTTCTTTTATTTGCATTTTAATTGTAGAGTAAGAATAAAATGTGTTTTGCTGAAAGTGGATTAGTGTGATAGTCAAATTACATCCAGAACACAACACCTTGCACTTGCTTTTAAATAAAAGAAAGGTCCAGGCAATCTCCTTGATACATTTGAAAAGGGTTTGGTCTTGTCAATACCGAATTGGGGAGTCTTGTCAGAATCAAAATCACCAATTCCAGGTTGGGTTTAGGATTATTGGACTCAAAGACGGCGAGTGGTGAGTGTTCGTGTTTTTTTTTGGTGTTGCACCTGTTTAGTTTAAACAGGGTGTGCCTTGTGTAATAATGGCTCTGTCAGTCACTAAGAGTTTCCTGAAGATGGAAGGTGTTACTTAAAGTATTTTACAGAAAGTGAGCAAGGAAAAACTTACAGAATTGGCAAACAAGCTGAAGTTTGAGTCGCTTCTGTCTGTGATGAAAGGTGAGATAATTGCGGCAATAGCTCTATATTTACAATTGCTAGGAATGCAAACAGAATCATTGGAAATTCCTAAAATTCAATTGCAAATGAAGCAGCTTGAATTAGAGGCAATGGAAAAGGAAAAAAAGAGAGAAAAAATTGAAACAGTTTGATTTACAATTAAAATCAGAGTAAAAAGAAAAAAAAAGGAAGACTCTAGCAGAAGTGAAGGAGAAAATGAAAGGTTTTGAACTTCAGAAATTGGTAATGAAAGAGGAAAACTTTTCTTAAAGTGGCAAAGGTAGGAGGAATGATGGGAACAGTGATGAAGAGCAAACCCATCACAGCCAAAGCATGATGGGGATCTGTTTAAATATGTCAAAACATTACGAAAGTTTTATGAGAAGGACATAGAAGCCATTTTCATTTTATTTGAGAAAGTGGCTAAAAAAATGAAATGGCTAGTGACCATATGGGTAATGTTGATTCAAACAAAATTGGTAGGTAGAGCAAGTGAGTGATTTGCATCACTATCAGAACAGGTAACTAGGGAGTATGATAAGGTGAAAAAAGCCATCTCAAGTGCATATGAGCTAGTGCCAGAAGCTACAGGTAACATTTTAGGAATCTAAGGAGGGAACATAGTCAAACATAGTCAGAGTTTGAAAGGATCAAACAAAGTAACTTTGACAGTTCATAAGAATATTGAAAATAAATCTGACATGTAGCTCTCAGAGAGAACTGTTATTTTGAATGAGTTCAAAAATTCACTGCCTGAAATAGTGAGAACTCATGTGGAAGAGCAGAGGGTTGCAAGAATAGCAAGAGAAATGGCTGACGATTATGAGTTAGTTCATAAATCAAAGGTTGGCTTCGAACATCAACTACAATCTGTGAGGGATAGAAATTAGGGAAAAGAGAATCCCACAGGTTGCAAAGGAACAGGAGATCTCATTGAAGATACTAAAGATAGTAAATAACAGGGTAAAAAGGAAACCCATGGCCGGGGTGGGATGGGAGTGAGAGGAGTAAAAAGGCCTCAGCTGTTTTCACTGTAATAAATTAGGACACATGAAGTCACAGTTTTGATGGTTTAAGAAAAGAATTGGGAAAACAGATGTGGTAAAATAAGATAATCCAGTGGGGCTTACTAAAGTGGTAAAGGAGATCCAATGGAAGTTAAAGAGCTGCAAAAGAATGTGCAGTCTGGTCACAGATTGGTTAATAAGAGAGTACCAGATTTCTTTAAAGAATTAACCAGCGTTGGTAAGATTTACTCAAGTGTACCACGAGAAACAGATAAAGAAATTAAAATTCTAAGAGATATAGGAGCAAGTTAATTTTGATGGTGAGTGATAAGGAGGTATGTACTTTGGAAGGAAAATTACCAGAGAAGGTGATAAGATGTGTAATTCATGGTAGGAGGAGTAGTGTTCCATTGTATAACGTGAGATTGGAGAGTCTGGTGAAAAGTGTCAAAGTTGGGGTAGGAGTAATAGAGAAATTCTCGGTTCTGGAGATACAGTTTATCCTCGGGAACGATGTGGCTAGATCACAGGTGGGAGTGATGCCCACTGTGATTGAAAGGTCAGTGGAAAATCAGACAATGGAGATGTTACCGTAAGTAGGGATTTTCCCTGACTGTGTAGTAACAAGATGAAAATGCCACAGGTTGGAACAGGAAGAGAAATCAAAGAATACAGATAAGGATGTTGAAGTTCTCTATCAGAAACTGTTTTTGATCAAATGGTTGAGAAAAATCAAGAATGGGTGTTCGAAAAAGTGGATATTTTTAGCTTGGAGAGATTAGTTGAGTTACAACAAAATGATGGAATAATACAGCAGTTGTATCAAAAAGCATACGCAGAATAAGCTGAGAGTATCCCAGAATATAACTATCTTAAAAATGAAGTCTTGATGAGGAAATAGAGACCATTATATGTTCAGGCAAATGAAAAATAGACAGAAGTTCATTAAGTTATTATTACCAGTAGTTTATAGAAAGGAGGTGTTGTGGGTTGCAAATGAGGTACCAGCACGAGGTCTTTTAAGAGTAAGGAAATTTCAAGCCAAAATACAAAAACATTTTATTGGCCTGGACTGCATAGAAATGTGGTTGAATTTTCCCAGACATGTAATACATGTCAGGTAATAGGAAAACCTCAGGCAATGATAAAACCAGCACCATTAATAGCTGTCCCAGCTTCAGAGGAACGTTTCACAAGAGTCTTAATTGATTGCTCAGTACCCCTCGCTAAAACAAAAAAAGTGGGAATTAATATTTGTTGACCATAATGGATGTCTCTACTAGATTTTCAAAGGCCATTCCATTGCTCAACATCACAGGTAAACGTATTGTGGAAGACTCATTCATAGATAAGGACGATCCACAGAAATACAATCAGACCAAGGGTCAAAATTATTGAAGGAAGTTATGGATGGCTTAGGAATAAAACAATTTAAATCAACAGCATTTCATCCCCAGAATTGCAAGGAGCATCAGGATGGTGGTGTCAAACTTTAAAGACTATAAAGAGGGCTTATGGTTGTGACTGTCCTGAGGATTGGGATAAAGGAATTCCATTTGAGGTGGCCTGACTGCTCAGTGGTTAGCATTTTAGCCTCACAGCACCAAGGACCTGGGTTCAATTCCACTATTGAGCGACTGTGTATGTGGAGTTTGCACATTCTCCCTGTGACTACATGGGTTTCCTCCCAGAGTCCAAAGATGTGCAGGTTAGGTAGAGTGGCCTGCTAAATTACCCATAGTATCCTGGGATGTGCAGGCTTGCTGGCTTAGCCAAAGGAAATGCAAGGTTACAAGGTTGTCCTTCAGAGGGCTGTGTGAACTTGGTGGGCCAAATGGCCTGCTTCTGTATTGTAAGGATTCTTTAATTCTATCTGTACTTTTTGCAATTAGAGATGTAACTGATTAATCAACTATATTCAGTACATTTGAATAAGTTGTCAGACATGAGTTGAGAGGACCACTATAATTAATCTAGGAAAAATTAGTCAGTCAGAGTTCAGAGACCACACATTTGAACTACATGTCAACTTTTATGGAAAGTTTAAACAGAGCGGGTGAGTTGGCTAGACAGCATTTAAAAGTAGCATGTGATGGAATAGGGAGCAGACATGAAATCTAAAATTCATTGTTTTGCTACAGGAGATAATATGTTAGTATTACTACCAATTGTAGGTGTACCTTTAAAAGCAAGCTTTAGTGGGCCTAATCAAATTTAAAGAAAATTGAATAAGGTGAATTGTTTCGTAAGAACACCAAGTAGAAGGAAAACTCAGTGCAATTTGGATATGCTGAAAAGGTGATTTGATAGGGAAGGAAAGCAAAAGGAGAATGTTGTACTTGTTACAACTTGGAGGCAAGAACCAAATCCAGATAAATTTGAACTTGATATTCCTCAAACTAAATTGGATAATGAGGAAGTTCTCAAAATTGAGATAAATTATTTCCTTCCAAAGTAAAATCAATATGACCTGAAAGAGTTATTACAATCACACTGAGAATATGTGAGAATAAATTGGGAACTACTAACATGATTATGCCTGATGCAGAAATAGGACATGCTCTTCCAATTAAGCAATACCCTTATGGACCTAACCCACAAAAATTGGCACAGGTGCAAAAAAAAGATTGAAAACATGCTTAGACACTTAATCAAACTAAGTTACAGCAAATGGAGCTCACGCATAGTAATGCTGCCAATGGAATGCAACACCTATGTATTGATTACAACAAAGTCAATGCAGTTACGAAATATGATTCACATTCTAATAGATGTCTGGAAGACTGTATTGAGGAGCTTGGACAAGCAACTTTTATTTCTTTTTTTTTAGGTTGGTGTGATCAATGTATTTTATTTTAAAGATACAATAGTTATCACACACGGGTACAAACACAGTCTAAAAGATAAATGCATTACTGGTGCTTGGGGGAAAATTTGTTCAGTACTCCAAAACTGACAGAGACTGAGCCTGACAGTGTGAGGGAGCTGAATTAACATCATTATATCAGTGCCATCGGCATGAGTAACTTTGTCAAGGTGACTGAAAGAGGCAAAGATCTGATGCAGGCGGGACATTTTTTTTTCAGAAACTAGGCAAAGATTCACATTACAAAACAACATAAAGGTTTTTTAAAAAGTAAGAATCAGGAAATATTAGTTAAATATTGTCAAGTTTGGGTTTTAAAAACCTGTAGACTTACTACTTAAGAAGTGCTGAAGGAGGTGAGGAGTCCTGTGTTCCAAAAATATCAAGAAAAAACAAGTTGAAATTGCAACTGTGCAACAATATTGAATTTGACATAACATATATGCAGTGAGGGACAGGATATAGAATAAAAGGTTGAAGCTTAAACTGAACAAAAGGGAAGTTCAGAGAGAGAGAGTGATCAAAGTAGTATTGATAAAAAAAGAATTAACAGCATGTTAATTTATTCTCCTCACACTGTTAGACCCAGTGACTCTTTCTAGCCAGTTCCCAAGGTTAACAGCACTCATGTAAATCTATTACAAAAAAATTACAGAAAATGCTAATAAAAATTATAATGTTTGATAAATAAGGGAGATTAGGATTCTGCCCCTTTATGGAATCTTATTTACAAAGTGTATTATCTTTTAAAGTGCATAATCCTACTGAAAGCATTAGAAAAAGGCACACATTAAACTAGAATAGACAGGTAAAACCACTGGACTGGCAAGCAGCTCTGAAGGTTATGGGTCAATACACAGAAATGTAAAGTCAGCATGTTTTGCGGTGGTACAAAAAGATGTTTCCAGCTTTTGGAGAAGAACATACCCCTAAACCCTTGATGAGAAATGATGCACAACATGGAAGACATCACCTGTCCAGTCTGAAGTCTCAAGTTG
Organism: Hemiscyllium ocellatum; assembly: GCF_020745735.1. Lineage (NCBI taxonomy): Eukaryota > Metazoa > Chordata > Chondrichthyes > Orectolobiformes > Hemiscylliidae > Hemiscyllium > Hemiscyllium ocellatum. Next base: position 26,398,924 of record NC_083410.1, on the reverse strand, counting down.
TCATCATGAAATGCTTTGTTTCTCTACCCCCTCAATCACGCAGCACAGTAAGATCTAATTTTGCACTGACTGCACAAATACAAGGTTTTATTGCAACACAACATGCAGAAGATTGTGGACTCTGAGAATACTAATGGGAATGGGCAATACGGTCACAACACAACAAAAAGATCTGTTGAAAAAATATACGATATTATGCACTATTCCTTCCATCATATTTCCAAAATGTTCATTTAAACACACATTTACAGTTCACAAATATGAAAACCGAAACATTTGTCATATTAAACTGTTGAGGAGTAGGAAGGGAAAACAATGGTGAATAGAAGAATTAATATCCCGAATCATATTCCTTCTGAACCAAAACTGTCAGCCTGATTGTGTAATATACAGTTGAAATGTTTCTCTTAACCCACTAGATTGTACTGACACTTCCTATATCCACTGCTGCTTTTTAATAGAAACATTTTTTTTCGAAAAACATTGGCTTTTTGCTTTCCCATTGATGAATAGCTATTTCAGAGAAGTGTGTTTTCCTGCTCCTGTAAAACTTAATATGACAAAGGTATGGAGTTGAAATTTACTATCCATTGAACTATTTTTAGTTCATTATCTAATGACAATACTTCCATTTAATTTTGCATGTGCTAGAATAACCAAATGGAAACATATTGTGCCACAAAAAGCCAGTGTTAGCAACTGGCTTACTAGCATGGGACCAGAGTAATCTCCAATATGACTGGACATGAAACAGTTTTCTACCATTCCACTCGTACAGGTATTACTCTGCATCAGAAACATACAGGTCTGAAAAGAAGTTAATGAAGATCTAATGTAGTGTAGAATTTCCAAAGATTTACTTTTCTTGGATTGTGCTTCAAACTGGTTGAGATTCTGTTTGTTGCAAGGCATGACCTCTGGTCTCTGTCCATGAAGTTCTCTTTTTGGAAGTAGCTCCATGACGCATCGGACGGAGTTTTCAGAGCCCAGATATACTTCAGCAAACCCTTTAGACTGCCCATTAGCCCTGTTTTCATAGAACTTGATTTCCAGCAGATCCTGCACACCCACTGAATGGACAGCATCAGCCACATCCTGGTCTGTCGTCCACCATGTCAGATTTCCCACATACACAGCTTGCCGTTTGCCTCCATATGTGTAGACTATGGTTGGCCTGGTGTTACTGTCAGTTTTCTGTGGTTCACCGGGAGTCCGTGGTAATGTTTCATCAAAACTTTGATCTTCATGGTTATTACTGTCAGCAGCTGTTATTACATCGTCATAAAGATCAACTTGATCATTTGCTGCATAATCAGTCTCCTGATTAAACTCTTCATCCGCGTAAATGTCGATCAAATCAGCTCCCTCGGCCATTCCGCCAGCCGCGCCGCGCGCACACGGACAATCAAACCCCCGGACACCTTTCAGCAACGGACCGCAACTTTTATTTCTAAGCTGAACTTACTCAAAGAATACTGGCAAGTACCTTCACCTGAGACAGCGAAGTAAATTTCGGCTTTCTTGACACCAAATGGGCATTACCAGTTTAAAGTTAAGCCATCTGTTATGAAACATGCACCAGCTACATTTTAAAGACTAACCAATAAACTAGTTGCAGGATTATCATATATCACGTACTTTGATGATCTGATGACTTTTCATCAGAAATGGAAGAGACATTTGCAGCATCTATTGGAATTGTTCAATCAACTTCAGAAGGTGGGCTTGATGATAAATCTGGCTAAGAGTGAGTTCACAAAAGCCAAAGTCACGTTCTTAGACCACATAACTGGACAGAAAGCCTCCTGGGATGTGAAAACAGCTTACTGGGGAGTTTCCCATAAGATCGATGTAGAGATGGGACTCAATGGTTGTTTTCGGAAATTTGCACATAATGTTAGCAGCATGGTTGTTCCATTGACTGATTTGTTAAAAAGTACAGAAATTTCCAGTGAATGGAGGAATGTCACAAGGCAGTTGGTAGTCTGAAACTATGTTAACCATTGCCCCAGTGTTAAGCACTCTGAATTATGCAAAGCCATTCAAGGTGGCTATTAATGACAGTGATGTTGGTGCTGGTGCTGTATTCTTGCAAGATGACAAATGAGAAGATAGAAAGACCTATTGGATACTTTTCCAGAAGGTGAATATTTATCAAAAGAAAAAAAATTACACAATTGAGAAGGTGACCTTGAGTTTGGTGATGGTGTGGCAACATTTCAACATTTATATTGCCAGTAATGGCGGCACGGTGGCACAGTGGTTAGCACTGCTGACTCACAGCGCCAGAGAGCTGGGTTCAATTCCCACCTCAGGCGACTGTGTGGAGTTTGCACGTTCTCCCCGTGTCTGCGTGGGTTTCCTCCGGGTGCTCCGGTTTCCTCCCACAGTCCAAAGATGTGCGGGTCAGGTGAGTTGGCCATGCTAAATTGCCCGTAGTGTTAGGTAAGGGGTAAATGTAGGGGTATGGGTGGGTTGCGCTTCGGCGGGTCGGTGTGGACTTGTTGGGCCGAAGGGCCTGTTTCCACACTGTAAGTAATCTAACCTAATATTTCTGAGACAACAATATATACTGATCAGAACTCCTTAGCCCTTTTTGGAAAAATTTAAAGATAAAAATGTTGGACTGTTTAGGAGGAGTTTATTGTTACAGCTATTTAATTTGAAAGTTATACATATGGCAAGATGAGAGAACGTAGTTTTTGACACATTGTCACAACTTTGAAGAAGGACGATGAAGGTGTACTGTGATGGAAGCAATGGATTGAATTAGACTGTAGTTGTGAATGTTTGCACGCTTACAGTTAATGTAATCTATACATTTGTCATGTAAAACTAATAGTTTTTAAAAAATGAAGTTATCATTGTGTATTTATTGATGGTTATTTTTGTAAAAGGGGGAGGTGTGATGATATGATAGCTTTAAGAGGTATATGTTGTCCTTTTTTAATGAAGAGAAGTTAAGATAGAAATGCCTGAGTAGTCTGTTCCAAGTCAATTAAATAAAGAGCTTGTGAGGCCTTGGGGATTTTTTAAAAAAAAGTTAGAACAACAGAGAAGCAGAATTCGCCACACCATTTTCGCAATGCCTTAACATTTCCTGGTCTAGCAGCAGAAGGAGAACATTTCCTGTTGCGAAACAGCAGCCAGAATAATGCAAGGTCACAAATGTCTATACTAACTATTCAATGCTAATGTGGCAGCACGTCCTTGAACCAAAGGGAAGCAGCATATCCATTTGGGTGCAGGGACAGACACCAATCAAAGTAAAACTGGATTCTGGGAGAGGCTAATGTCCCAAAGACCAAACTCAGACATTACTTCAGGCTCTCTGAAACCAAAATACGATGAGATTGACATTTAAGAATATAATTCAATTGTCATACAGGAACATGGCTTTCTCAGCCATGCAGTTTGCTTTGCAAAGTTGTTAATGCTTACCAAATTGGGCAAAGCAATCATCATGAAGGTGTTTCTAGGCCATATGTGAAGAAAATTAGGCTTCATTGCAAACTGGAAGAAAACATTTTTATGTAAAGCATCCAATATGAAAAGCAATTAGAAAGAAACTTTAAACATAAATATTTATTTTTAAACCAATTCTTACATCACCATTTTTAGGGGGTATTGTAAGCTCCATATAACCATGAGGGATGTACACATGGCTGTAATCAAACCTGACTTGTCGCATAAACTGTTTTCTTGTAGTTGAAAAGGCTCCATCACATCCAACAACAAGGTCAGGAGAAACTTCACAAGTCGAGCCATCCGGCCTGTTATAAAAACAAAACCAAATCCTTAGTTTACAACAAATATGGCAGAAGCTGGGTGTCAGGAATGAATTGGAATTAATTGAGTAATGTGATCAACAATGTCAACTACAAAATGTCTTCTAAGGAAGCTTCAGAAGCTATGAGTAACAGATTACAATGGGATGTGCCTGGTGCCATAAGGTTCTCTGTTAGAAGAAACCTGAATCTCTTTTTCCAGATTATTCTACACTCTTAAATACAGGCTAAGCATATGATCAAAACACATGGTGCTTGTAAAGATGTCCAAAACTTAAGATTCATCTTATAAAGAAGGGATTAAAATGAGTCTTAACACAAAACACAAAAAAAATGCAAGGAGAACATTTGACCCATTGAGTCTGCTCTGCCATTCAATACAATGAGGACTTCACGTTCACTTTCCCACCTGTCTCTCAAAGCCCTTGATTCCATGTGCATTCAAAAATCCATATTAACCTTGGAAGTTATCAATAATGGAGACTCCATAACGCTCTGAGGCAAAGAATTCCACAGATGCATAACTCTCTGGCTGAAGAAATTTCTCAATTCAAAATGATGGGCCCCTTCTCCTGAGACCGTGCCCTCATATTTTATGTTCTCTTGTCACTGGGAACAATCTTTCAGTGTCCGCCCTGCCAAGCCCCTTCAGAATCTTTCAGTATATTTCAATGTGACTGCCCCTCATTCTTCCACATTCTAGGTAGTCTTTCAAGATTCCACAGATTCTAGAACACAGAATCATACAGTATAGAAGTCTGCATACATCAAGTCTGCACTGACAAAAACCACTCTAAATCTATACTAGTCTCACATTCCAGCACATGGACCATAGCTTTGAAAGTTATGACATTGAAAGAGCTCATTTAATTACTTTTTAAAAGGGTGCAATGCTTCCGCCCTCATCTACATTCCCAGGCAATTCTTATCGATTGAAAAGTAGCTAATGCATCCCCACTATTAATAAAAGAGGCAGGGAGAAGACAAGGAATTATAGGCTGGGTAGCTTGACATCGGTACGGGGGAAATTGCTCACATCCATTTTAAAGGATGTAATAACTTAGCACTTGGAAAACAACGAATGGATTGGCCTGAGTCTGTGTGAATTTAAGAAAGGAACATCATGCTTAACAAATCTATTGGAACTTTTCAAGGATGTAACTAGTAAAGTCATAAAAGGACCCAGTGGATGTGATTTACTGAGATTTTTATAAAGCTTTTGATAAGGTCCCACATAAGAGATTAACATATAAAAGTAAGCACATGGTATTGGGGGTAGTGTACTGAAATGGATGGAGAACTCTTTGGCAGACAGGAAACAAAGAATAGGAACAGATGGGTGCTTTTCCAAATGGCAGCCAATGACTAGTGGTGTACCACAGGAATCAGTGCTTGGACCCCAGCTATTCACAGTACAATATATACTAATTATTTAGATGAGAGAATTAAATGCAATATCTCCAAGTTTGCAGACAACATAAAGCGGGCTGGGATGGTGAACTGTGAAAATGATGCAGAGAAGCTTCAGTGTGATTTGGACAAGTTGAGTGGGTGACCAAATGCAAGGCAGATGAAGTATAATGTGGATAAATGTGAGGTTACCCACTTTTGTAGCAAAAACAGGAAGATAGATTATTATCTGAATGGTGATTAACTGCAAATATGGGAAGTGCCAAATGACCTGGGTGTACTTGTGCACCACACGTGGAAAATAAGCCATAAGGTGAAGCAGGCAAATAAGAAGGCTAATGGTATGTTGGTTTTCATTAGCTAGAGGATTAGAGTACAGGAATAGGAATATCTTGCTGCAGTTGTGCAGGGTCTTTGTGAGATTACATTTAGAGTACTGTGTGCAGTTTTGGTCTCCTCATCTGAAGGTTTCCAGCTATGGAGGGAGTGCAACAAAGATTTATCAGACTGACTCATGGGATGACAGCAGAGATGTATGAATACAGACTTGCTCAGTTAGGATGATATTCACTAGCATTTAGAAGAATGGGGATCTCAGAGATTAGATTAGATTAGATTACTTACAGTGTGGAAACAGGCCCTTCGGCCCAACAAGTCCACACCGACCCGCCGAAGCACAACCCACCCATACCCCTACATTTACCCCTTACCTAACACTACGGGCAATTTAGCATGGCCAATTCACCTGACCCGCCCATCTTTGGCCTGTGGGAGGAAACCGGAGCACCCGGAGGAAACCCATGCAGACACGGGGAGAACGTGCAAACTCCACACAGTCTGTCGCCTGAGTCGGGAATTGAACCCAGGTCTCAAGTGCTGTGAGGCAGCAGTGCTAACCACTGTGCCACCGTGCCGCCCACCGTGCCGTCTACAGGATGAAACAGGGTAAATCGAATCAGGATGTTCCTGATGACCAGGAGGCCCAGATTCAGGATGACAGTCTAAGAATAGGGGGAAAATCCTCACTCACAGAGTAGTGAACCTATGGAATTCTCTGCCATAGAAAGAGGTTAAGACTAAAATACTAAATGTTTTCAAGAAGGAGATATAGTTCTTCGGGGTAAAGCGATCAAAGGGTAAGGGATAATTGGATGATCAACCATGATTAGATTGAATGGGGTAGCAGGCTCATATGAAACAAATGGCTAATTCCTGCTCTTATTTTCTATGTTTCTAAACTCTAGACAATATAAACCCAAATTACTCAACCTCTGATTATAACACAACCTTTTCATCCCAGGGAAACTTCACTGTTTTGTTTTCAATGCAAGAACACCCTGTTTATATGGTGGAGACTAGAACTGCACATAATATCATAGATGTACTCTCACTAAAGTCCTGTACAACTGTAGCAAGTCATATTTATTCCTGCACTCTGATCTCCTAGTTGCAACAGCTAACATGGCATTTGCCCTCTGAATTGCTCACTCTACCTGCATGCTAACACACTGTACGTATACCATAGATTACCATATTCAAGTCTGTTTGAACATTAAAAATCTTTTAATTTGCAGGAAACACAATGAAAGAATTTAAAATGTTGCCTTTAAAAACAGAGTAGGAATATCTAACTTCGCTTCATATGCTCACTGAATACACTACATATCCAAATGATCAACTGGAACACACCTGCAAGAACAGTGCTGAAGTAGTTAGCTACTTAACAGATTTAAAAATGCACTGAAGCATATGATATGTGAGGGTGACTGGAAATGAAATATGAAAAACAGCAATGTTAATAATCATAGCAAACAATGTAAGGGGCACTGTAAAGTGCATTCTACAGGCAGGTGTGATCTTTGAAAGCACAGAATGTCATCACAAGTTTTAGTTACTAAAATACATAACATCTCATAAGATAAATGGCAGTTAGTATGATTAAAATTTAGCTATCATACACAGATGCTTCAAACTTAGAAATGTTTATAACATATGATTTGGAGATTCTGGTGTTGGACTGGGGTGCACAAAGTTAAAAATCACACAACACCAGGTTATAGTCCAACAGGTTTAATTGGAAGCACACTAGTTTTCGGAGCACTGCTCCTTCATCAGGTGGTTGTGGAGTCTACAAAGGCTATGGCAACGGATGAATGGGCACTGCACAACAATCAACAGATAGGAGTGTTCCCTCCCAGTTGGGGAACACTTCCGCAGTCCAGGACCTTGGGGTGACCATCCTCCAAGGCAGACTTTGGGACAGGCAGCAGCAAAAGGTGGCCGATCAGAGGCTGATGACTAAGTTCCGTACCCATAGGGAGGGCCTCAACCAGGACCTTGGGTTCATGTCACACTACAGGTGAACACCACTGCACTATACACACACACACACACACACACACACACACACACACACACACACACACACACACACACACACACACACTCACGCATGCATCCTCTCAGAGACTTAGACCACTCTACACTCACGCACACACATATGCAATCTCTCTCACAGACACTTACAACCCCTCACCCAGACACACACACACACACACTCACACATGCACCCCCTCATAGACTTAAGACACTCTACACTCACATACACTCTCTCTCACATTCACAATCCCCCAATCCAGACACACACACACACACACACACACACACACAAAGATGCACAAATATACATATATTTTGTGGGGTGAATTTGTACTTGCAGAGTTACATCGTATTTTGCTCAAAAACTGCATGAATTCATGTAAAACTCTGTTATCTCACTTTTTAGATTAGAATCAATCTAAACATCATGGCACAGAGTATTTCATTCGGTTAATCGAATGCTGGAAAATCGAATGCCAGATAACAGTCAGCCAAGCATTGGGACCTTGCGACCTTGTTTGGATAATCTGAAATTTGGTTAATCGAATCCCAGATAATTGAGGTTCCTCTGCATATGATATCACTTTAAGAGGGTATATGCTAATGAGCAACTAACCAGAACACGTGATCATCAGCCATTGTTGGTCTAGTTTGCAGCAAGTGTAATCCTGTTACTAGTCTTTAAAAAACAGAACCTACTTTTAGTTTACTAATCATGGTAACTTTGTACTAAAATAGAAACTCGACAAGTAACTCGACTCCTGACTCCCCAGTGCTTATTCACAAGACACAAGACACAAGTTATAAGTTTGTTGGAATACTTTCCACTTGCCTGAATGAGTGCTGCTCCAACAACACTCAAGTAGCTTGACACTGTCCAGGCCAAAACAGTCCGCTTAATTGGCACACTATTATTCATCATAAAAATTTCCTCTCTCCACCACCAAATAGTGATGGCAAAGTGTATCATTAACATGTTGTCCTGCAGCCGGTAAAAAAGTCATGACACCACATTCCCCTGACCTCTACTGCTGAGGAGGACAGGACAGAAAACACATCAGAACTGGCTAGAAAGAAGTATTTATCCTGATTTAATGACCTGGTCCTGCCATAAATAGACTGTAATTTCAGAGCCCATTGCAGATGCAATTATAAATTTTAAAATTTTATACAAGTAAGAATAGACACATACAGGCATGGTAGTGCATACAAGAAAGAGGCACCTTTGTTCAAACTCAGTAATCAAAGAGCAGCTCCTTAGATTAAGCTAAATTAAGATTCAAAAGCCAGAATCTCTCAGAATGTCAATTCATTTTAACATTTTGCTTCAACTTTCAGTAGTGACGTTTTATGGTATTGCAATCTGCATTGCTCTCTTTATTTCACAGTGTAGACCAAATAGAGTTTAGATACGACCTTCACAAAATTATCAAACCACAGACAGATTACCTGATAAATGTCAGAATCCCCTTATCAGCACTGTAGTGTTGCAATTTCTTTTCAAAGTTTAACTTGACGTTTGGGTATTGATTAGCAGCTACAAATGCAAACAGATTAAGCAAATCTCAGTACCCAGAGGAGAAATGACACAAAACAATTTTAGAATAACATGTTCAGCATTTACTCACCAAATAATAATGCTTGGTTTAAATTTGCTCTATCCACTGACAAGATATACTGAAGGGCAAAGATACACAATTAACTATTGTTTCTCTATGCAGTGACAATAGGAATATTGTTCATTTAAAACAGCGACTTGTCTTCATTCGTAAATATACAATTGCACTTGGCAAGATTGGTTTTGCAAAGGCTTGCCCAAAGCAGCAATTTAAAATTTAGGAAAGCAAGATTAACCACATTTCACTTCTGAGGCATAACATATTGACAAAATGCCAGGTGGACAACTGGATGAGAAAGATTGTCCACCCAAGCAGTCCACTTTATTTTACATCCCTTGTTCCCTATGCAGTGTTGTAATTACCACATGCAGTATCAAGATCTGGAATTTTAGATGATCAATTACTATCCAGATGCATTGTCATTTCCTGAAGCATTCTGTAAATGAATAATGAATAAAATGTTTCAATTCAAATGCTCAAATTTTGTCCAATTGCTTTTTACCCCTCACCGACCTATAGTGAAATGCATGATGGGAATCTGTAATTTTTTAAAAAAATCTTCTTTCACATTGTACCATATAAAAGGTGTAGGTATCTAGCAAATCATTGCTTCAAGGACTTCCTGAATTAGTTCTACTGTAGGGCAGATGTAAGTCATTTGAGTAAACTATCATAGATAGTAAAGGAAGGCCCTTGTGCTGTAGTGCAAGTGTCTCTACCACTGAACCAGAAGGCCCAGGTTCAAGTCCCACTTGCTCCAGATAACATAACTGATCAGGTCGATAACAAAAAATATAAAATGGTGAATTTATTTGTGCCACAAAAATGCCAGGCAATGACCATCTCCAATGAGAGACAACCTAATCATCACCCCTCACCATTTAAGGGCCTTACCGTCACAATCCTCCACTATTAACCTCTTAGGGGTTACCATTGATGAGACATTGAACTAGATTAGCTATATAAATATACTGGCTACATGAGCAAGTCAGGGGTGAGAAGTACTGCAACAAGTAAGTCAGTTCCTGATTCCCAAAGCCTGCCTACCATTTACAATGCACAAGTCAGGAGTGTAATGGAATACTTCCAACCTGCCTGGATGGTTGCAACACTCAAGAAACTTGACATGATCCGTGACAAAACAGCCCATTTGATTGGCATTACACCCACAAACATCCATTCCCTTCACACAAATGATCAGTAGCAGTAACATATACCATTTATTGGATGCACTGCAGAAATTCACCAACGATTCTTGGACTACACTTTCCAAACCCATGACTACTATCATCGAAAAGACCATGGGTAGCAGATATGAGAACATCACCATCTTCAGGTTTCCCTCTAAGTCACTCATTATCCTGACCTAGAAATATATTGCTGCTTCTTCAGTGTGGTAGCATCAAAATCCTGGAATTCCCTTCCTGTTAACATTGAGGATCTATCTACAGCCCATGGACTGCAGCAGTTCAAGGTGGCAGCTCACTACCATCATTTCAAGAGCAATCATGGACAGGTAATAAATGTTGGTCCAGCCAGCAGTGCCCATGTCCAATGAGTGAATAAAAGAAAACCAAATATCCTGCTGCCTCTTCACAGAGATAAAAGAAAACTTATTCAAGACATCCTTTGTAATATGTGCCATGCTACAAAGTTGTGGAGTCTTTTTGTATATGAACATTACCTGGCCTTTTGTTCCATAAGGAATAGAAGACTTGCTGCCTGACAGGGAGTGGATCATTCGCCCATTCATGGGAATGCCCTTAGACACTATCTAAAAAGACAAGTGTTGAAGAATTACATTTTTAAGAATTTGGAATCCTAAGATTTCTCAGGCAACACACAACAACATTGCAAACATTGTTAATCCTGAACACTATCATTTAAGCTTAGTGCAACACATTGTTAAATTTACCAACAAAATATCATTGACGCCTTTCAAAAATTTTAATGCTTCCAATTCTAATGATACATGTTCTAATACGTTAAACTAATGATATGGTTGATATTTTGGTATGATCATATAAAATATGGACGATTGGTCTTGAATTCCATTGTCTGATTTAAGACTGGGAATTTCATAGACTAAAATGCTTTTAAAAGTGGACTAAAAACAACACAGACTTAAAATGGCCAATGACATCACCTGACCACAGAAATTGGCCAAGTTTCATAACTATCTCTGTCATCAATTATCACCCCAGGAGATATAAAATTGGTTCTCATTCAGTCTCTGATTAGTACCATAATGAAAATCTTCACATGTTCAAGATGACCATGATCACCTACAATTATCAAGCCTGAAAAACAAACTCATCAGCAGATGGAATATACAGCCAGCTACTATCTCAGGAAGCTTTTTTGGAAAAGTTAGAGATGGATTTTTACTACAGCTCTGAAACATTCTTTCAAGAAGACAAGCCCAGCAATGATGCTGACTGAAAACAAAAATTGGAAAACTGATAACTTAAAAGATAACCTTGATATTCTATACTGCTGTCAGTCCCAGAAATCGACTAGCTAAATGTAATCGTAGGATAAGCCTTTATGGTTTATCTAACTAACTGTATTCAGGACAATCCCCTTTGAAATGTGTCTGCATGATATTGCGATTATTTTTCTCAGTGTTATCAGGTATTAAACTTTCCCTGGATTAGAAAGGAACAAATATACACTCTCTATTCATAACGGGAAGTAAGCAGAAAACAGGAAACTGTAATTTGCCATGATGAAAGTATTACAATCCATCAATAAAGAGATTATTACTGGGACTTAATTTAATATAACTGGGAAAGCACGGTGGCTCAGTGGTTAGCACTGCTGCCTCACAGCGCCAGAGCCCTGGTTCAATTCCCGCCTCGGGCAACTTTCTATGTGGAGTTTGCACATTCTCCCCATGTCTGCGTGGGTTTCTTCCAGGTGCTTCGGTTTCCTCCCACAGACCAAAGATGTGCAGGTTAGGTGAACTGGCCATGCTAAATTGCCCATAGTGTTAGGTGAAGAGGTAAGCGTAGGGGAATGGATCTGGATGGGTTGCTCTTTAGAGGGTCAGTATGGACTTGTTGGGCCAAAGGGCCTATTTCCACACTGGAAGTAGTAATAAAAGAAGAGGCAGAGTGGTTTTGTCAAAGGGATATCATGATTGACCAATTTATCAGAGTTTGTTGCAGAGGTAACATGTGCTGTGGATAAAGAGGTCCCTGTAGTTGTACCATACTTGAGTTCGGGACGCATTTCATAGGTTTTGACATCAAAAGTTATTGTGGAAAGTAAGCGTTCATGTGAAGGAAGTAACAGGAATATGGATAGAATATTGGCTGGCAGAAAATGAAGCATGCATAAATCGTTCTTTATCTGATCTGCAGGAATGCAAACTCAAGTCTCAACCTGTAACAGTTGACATCAATGGCTCAAATAAGGAGAGTGAAGGTTCAGTAGCTAAATTCATGGATGACACCAAAATAGGTTGGAAAGTATGTTGTGAAGGAGACCTAAGGAAGATGTAGATACATAGAGACAAGTTGAGTAAGTGGGCAAAAAGTTGGCATATGGAATACAATGTGGGAAAATGTGAAGTCGTTCATTTTAGTAGGAAGAATAAACATATTACTTAAATGGAGAATATCAGCAGAATTCCAAAGTGCAGAGGGATTTAGGTGGCGCATGAGTCACAAGAGGTTTGTTTGCAGGTACAGCATATAATCAAGAAGGCTCATGCAATGCTATCCTTTATTCTGAGGTAAACTGAACATAAAAGTAAGGATGGTATGCTTCGGTTCCAGGTCATTTGTGAGACCACATCACATGTGCTCTCTGAGATGAAGTAATTGAATCTTGGTGTGAACAGAGAAGCTCTTTGTGCTAAAATTCTCAAAAAAGCTTGTTCCTTTTTAAAATGTTAACTTTTTAATCTTTCTATTATGCAATATATTACAAAATTTATATTAATGCATGCACTTTTGAGCATTTCAGATGTGGTTTCTTTTTTTTCATATTAAAACAAGGTGACATTCCTCTTTATTCTTTAAGAAAAGTTGATATTTCTTGGAAAACTTCTACTGGATTCTGAACATCATCAATTCAAACAGAACAGTTGACTGCTTTTATCTAATCCCCAATATGAAGCTGAATTATTCACTGTGTTTGGGCTCCCTGCATCTGGGTTTAAATGTCAAGGGTGAACCCATCTCTGTTTGGCCTGTTTGCTCCATTTTAATTTTTCAGCTGACAGAGCTTTACTCATTACACGATAAAACTTCTGCAGCTCTCTTGAGAAAGTCAAGCTTCATGGAGCTGTCCACAGCTGCCAGCCATTTAAATGTTGACAGTCATGTAATCTCAACAGAATCATCAGGTGCAATGACCATTTCCAGTTTTGTAATAAGGCCCAGACCCTCAGCAATGGAACTAAATCTCCATGAATCACAGGCAATCCCAGATGAACATGTCAAGTGGAATTTGAGGAACTGGGATTTGTGGGCGTTGGATAGGGGACACCAGCACTTGAGATCTGGCCACAAAACTGCAGAGAAGACCTGCTCTGATGAACATTGAACACAGACATCTCCAACCACCCTAGGTATTAGCAAAATGAAACACTTTCATAGGAAATAACTGAATATTTAAGGGTCTCAAATGGAGCCAAATCTTCTCTATTGTTCCTATAGTCTGGCAGGCTTGCACGGCCTGGCACCTATTTTATAAGTCCATCCCCTGCAATCCCACCAGTGAAAGAATGGCATGTAAAATCCAACTCATGGAATTCATGCAGTATTAGACAGTATATAAACTGCAAAAACACACCAGTTCAATTTTGATTTGGTAATAAAAGATTGTATCAGATTTTGTTTGATTTTATTGGAAAACAGATAAATTTTTCTTACTTGGTCTTCCATGCCAATAGCTTTTAGAGCCTGCCTTCCTCTGTAAGATAATGCAAGATTGATGCTTCTTCCCCTTGCATCTTTTGCAGTTCGAATATCTGTAATGTAGGAAATATAAAATTTGTTTAGATGCATTCCATCCTTAAACATTTCAGTGTCTATTAGCTACATTCAACCAATATGAGCATTAAGTAATAATCTGGGGTGCATTACTTTAAAATGTACATAAGCACATTCAGTAATAAACTTTCAAAGGAAAATTGGATGCATACTTAGAAAGAAAATCTAATTTTCCAGGTCTATATGGAAATACCCTACACCTGTGAGTGGAAGGCAGTAGCAAATAACCACTGAGATACAGGTCAGAATGAAACATCAGCAGACCATGAGTCCAGGGCCAAGCTTCAGGCTGAGCTCTCAGGATGAAATGGACAAAGAACAGGGAAAGAAGATGAGGTGGAGGCATCTTTCACAACAAAAGCAGTGCAAACACAATGGGCCAACCTGATTGTTTCTGTGATATATGATTCCAGCAGACAAAGGAATGGATAATAATCAGCTGGGGATAAAGAAAAACTGCGAATGGGGACCATGAATGGCTGAAAATGGGTTGGCTGTGATGAAAGCAGTCTATGTGATGACAAGGTCTGGGGTGTGGAGGTGGGTAAAGGACAAGGAAAAAGGCTGTAAAATTATTGAATTAGTGACAGTATCCCACTCTCCACTTGGAGTCCCTGCGGCCTTTAGGACTCAATATAGAGTTGACTTTGTTTTCTCTGCACAGATGCCACCAGAGCTGCTGAGTTTCTCCATCAATTTCTGTTTTTGTTTCAGATTTCCAGCGTACACAGTTCTTTGTGTTTTTTTTGTATCGCCCCTTTTATCACCTTTGATAAGCTAAGAATCCAGTTGGAGGCAAGGGTAATCATAGATCCCACAGGGCGCATCAAGGGATTCTACTGCAGAAAAAATAATTGCAGAATATGGAGTCCAGGATTGGAGGACGAATGAAGTGATGTCCAATATCAACTCCACTGGCTCAAGGGTGATGGGGGGTGGGTGTGCACAGCAATAATCAAGGATGGTGGGTTCAGACTCAAAGTTGACAGTGGGAGTATGGAGGGTCACAAGCTCTAAATGGAAGATGACTGAGAAGCTGGCCATTTCTACTAACTTATTTCCAGCTGGAGAGAGTCCAGGTCCAAGTGAACAGTTAACAAAGAATAAAGAAAATTACAGCACAGGAACAGGCCCTTCGGTCCTCCAAGCCCACACCAATCCAGATCCTCTACCTAAACCTGTCACCTATTTGCTAAAGGTCTGTATCCCTTTGCTTCCTGCCCATTCATGTGTCTGTTTAGATATATTTTTAATGACATTATCGTTCCCGCCTCTCCCACCTCCGCCTGAAACACATTCCAGGCCCCCACCACTCTCTGCGTAAAAAACTTTCCACGCATATCTCCCCAAAACCTTTCTCCTCTCACTTTGAACTCATGAGCCCTAGTAATTGAGTTCCTCACTCTGGGAAAAAAACTTCTTGCTATTCACCCTGTCTATACCTCTCATGATTTTGTTGACCTCAAACAGGAACCCCCCCCCCCCCCCCCCCAATCAACCTCCGCCTTTCTAGTGAAAATAATCCTAATCTACTCAACCTCTCCTCATAGCTAGCGCTCTCCATACCAGGCAACATCCTGGTGATCCTCCTCTGCACCCTCTCCAAAGCATCCAAATCCTTTTGGTAATGTGGCGACCGGAACTGTACACAGTATTTCAAATGTGGTTGAACCAAAGTCTTATACAACGCTTGAACTCAACACACAGTCAGATGAAGGAAAGCATGCCGTATGCCTTCTTGACAATTCTACTGACCTGCATTGCGACCTTCAGGGAACAGTGGACCTGAACATCCAGATCTCTCTTTATGTCAATTTTCCCCAGGACTTTTCCATTTACTGTATAGTTCACTCTTGAATTGTATCTTCCAAAATGCATCACCTCGCATTTGTCCGGATTGAACCCCATCTGTTAATTCTCTGGCCATCTCTCCAATCTATCTATATTCTGCTGTACTCTCTAACAGTCCCCTTCACTACCTGCTACACCACCAATATTGATGTCATCTGCAAACTTGCTAATCAGGCAACCAATATCTTCCTCCAATCACAAACACCAGTGGTCCCAGCACAGATCTCTGTGGCACACCACTGGTCACAGGTCTCCATTTTGGGAAACTCCCTTCCACTACAACTTTCTGTCTCCTGTTGCCTAGCCAGTTCTCTATCCATCTAGCTAGAACACCTTGGACCCCATATGACTTCATCTTCTCCATCAGCCTGCCATAGGGAGCCTTATCAAACGCCTTAGTAAAGCTCATATTTACAGCCCTTCCCCCATCAACCAATTTTGTCACCTCCTCAAAGAATTCTATTAGGTTTGTAAGACATAACCTTCCCCGCACAAAACCATGCTGCCCATCACTGATAAGCCCATTTTATTCCAAATGGGAATAGATCCTATCCCTCAGTATCGTCTCCAGCAGCTTCACTACCACTGACATTAGGTTCACCGGTCTATAATTACCTGGAGTATTCCTGCTCCCCTTCTTAAACAAGGGGACAACATTAGCAATTCTCCAGTCCTCTGGGACCTCACCTGTGTTCAAGGATGCTGCAAAAATATCTGTTAAAGTCCCAGCTATTTCCTCTCTCGCTTCCCTCTGTAACCTGGCGTGGATCCCATCCGGACCTGGGGACTTGACTACCTTAATGCCTTCTAGAATACCCAAAACTTCCTCCCTCCTTATGCTGATTTGACCTGGAGTACTCAAAGATCCATCTCTAACCTCAACATCCGTCATGTCCCTCTCCTTAGTGAATACCGATACAAAGCACTCGTTAAGAATCTCACCCATTTTCTCCGACTCTACCCGAAACTTTCCTCCTTTGTCCTTGAGTGAGCAAACCACTTCTCTAGTTACCCTCTTGCTCCTTACATGCGAAGAAAAAAGCTTTGGGACTTTCCTTAACCCTGTTTGCTAATCCTCATTTCAGATTGGTCCTACATTCCTGATATTCTTCCAAAGCTTTGTCTTCAGTAGCCTAGACCTTATGTACACATCCTTTTTCCTCTTAGTTAGTCTCACAATTTCACCTATCATCCATGGTTCCCTAACCATGCCAATTCGGTCCCTCGTTTTCACAGGAACTTACCTCTCCTGAACTCCAACCAAACTCTCTTTAAAAGCCTCCCACATATTGAAAGTGGACTTACTTTCAAACAGCTGCTACATTCCCCAGCTTGTGATGAATTTTGGTATAGTTGGCCTTCCCCCAATTTAGCACTCTTCCTTTAGGACCACTCTAGTCTTTGTCCACGAGTATTCTAAAACTTATGGAATTGTGATCACTATTCCCAAAGTAATTCCCCACTGAAGCATCAACCACCTGGCCAGGCTCATTTCCAAACACTAAGTCCAGTATGGCCCCTTCCTGAGTTGGACTATTTACATATGCGCTAAGTGGGAGGAGGCAATTGTGTCGTGGGAGGAACTTGGCATTTAGTCTGCAGGAGGACTTGAAGACCTTGATACTTTGGCAAAGTGGATGCGGCAAGGAGGGGTCTAGGAGCATAGATTGATAGATAAAAGCAGACAGCGATGGGAATCACCTGATGGGTGGTGTCATGGAAGGTTGGAGGCTGTAATTTGCTGAAAAATTTTAATGATGGGTCAACAAACACTTCTCCCAACTGGTAGCAGCTCTTCCCATCTGGATGCACTCAGGGAGCAGCATTTCAAAACCCATCCCAACCTGAAGATGAATCATCTGCCAGCTGGTATTGACTTTTCTTGCTTGCCACTGTTATGTGACTAAACATGGGACATATGACTGCCGCAATCACTTACACAAAAACACGGAGTACAAAGAGGAGATTTAGCAAAAAGTTGCAAGGATGAGGAATTTCGGATAAAACCTTCGGTTTGGAAAGCTGGGATTGTTATCCTTGAAGTGCTAATAACTTGGAATTCTCAGTCGGGAGAAGCAGAAAAGATGAATGACTTTAAAAGGAAACTGTGTGGGCCACTGAACAGCTATGAGCAAGAAAAATTGGTCTGGATTACTCTACAGAAACTTGACACGAACTTAATCAACTGAATGGCACCTTGCTATATCACATTGATGATATGAACCTATTGTTCACCTTTATTCGAAACTAATTGGTAAAGCAAAGAAATTTTTCATTGAATTAGTAACGTATATTGTGCTACTTGTTGAGTTCTCGGCCTGGGGATAGGTTTTTGTTGATTATTTGTTGAACAGTGGCAGAGTGCCATGTTTTAGGTTAGCATAGGCAGAGCAAGAAGGCAAGCCTGGGTTCCCAAGCAACCAGAAAGATTGATGTAAATCTGATCCACAAGCTAACTGCCTAGCAAGCTGAGCAAACAGTTCCCGGAGATGTATACAGCATATGCAAATACTGTGCAAATGTGATCTTCGCAAGTATACGTAATAATTCACATCAGACAACTGTAATAATCATGCAGGTGGAGCACACTAAGTGTCACCCAATCGTTAGAGCATGAGCTTGCCCATTTTGGGGGTGTCCTAGCTGCATGCTCCAAACAGACATCTTGCTGGATTTCACTAGCTCAGGGCCCAGAGACTGACACAGGCTTAAAAACAGCAGCAGCTGGGAAGATTGTGGCCAGAGCATTAGATTGCATTATTCTTGTGAAGCTCGGAACAAAACTCAGGCTTTTTGCAGACTACACAAGAACCTTAAAGCCTTAAATTCTTGACAAATAGGCTTTACTCAATAGAGTGTCACACTCCAACTAGCCCTCCAAGTTGTGGTGGAGTTCTTGTTACATCAAAGAACCCTTACTTGCACACATTAGACTGATGAGGCTATCCCGCGAAAGACCAGTTTAATATGACACTGGAGCTGGGAAGGACCCAAAGTAATTCAGGTAACATGATTTCAATTCTACCAAAGCTGTTGCTTCTCCATTTAGAGTCATAGTGACATATAGCATGGAAACAGACCATTTGGTCCAACCTGTCCATGCCGACCAGATATCCCAACCCAATCTAGTCCCATTTGCCAGCACCCGGCCCATATCCCTCTAAACCCTTCCTATTCGTATACCTATCCACATGTCTTTTTAAATGCTGTAATTGTACCAGCCTCCAGCACTTCCTCTGGCAGCTCATTCCATACACACACCACCCTCTGCATGATAAATTTGACCCTTAGCTCCCTTTCATATCTTTCATCTCACACCCGAAACCTATGCCCTCTAGTTTTGGACTCTCCGATCCCCGGGAAAAACCTTTGTCTATTTCTCCTATCCATGCCTCTCATAACTTTATAAATCTCTATAAGGTCATCCCTCAGCCTCTAATGCTCCAGGGAAAGCATCCTATTCAGCCTCTCCCTATAGCTCAAACCCTCCAACCCTGGCAACATCTTTTTAAATCTTTTCTGAACCCTTTAAAATTTCACAACATCGTTCTGATAGAAAGGAGACCAGAATTGCACGCAATATTCCAGAAGTGGTCTAACCAATGTCCTGTACAGCCGCAACATGACCTCTCAACTCCTGTACTCAATGCTCTGACCAATAAAAGAAAGCATACCAAATGCCTTCTTCCCTATCCTATCTACCTGTGACTCCACTTTCAAGGAACTATGAACCTGCATTCCAAGGTCTCTTTGTTCAGCAACACTCCCTGGGACCTTACCATTAGGCGTAGAAGTCCTGCTCTGATTTGCTTTTCCAAAATGCAGCACCTTGCATTTATCTAAATTAAATTCTATCTACCACTCCTCAGCCCATTGGCCCATCTGATCAAGATCCTGTTGTAATCTGAGGTAACCTTCTTTGCTGTCCATTACACATCTTCAATTTTGGTGTCATCTGCAAACTTACTAACTATACCTCCTATATTCATATTAAAGTCGTTTATATAAATGACAAAATATAGTTGAACCAACACCGATCCTTGTGGCACTCCACTGGTCACAGACCTCCAGTCTGAAAATCAATCCTCCACCAACACCCTCTGTTTTCTCTCTTTGAGACAGTTCTGCATTTAAATGGCTAGTTCTCCCTGTATTCCATCAGACGTAACCTTGCTAACCAGTCACCCAAAGGGAACCTTGTTGAACGCCTTACTGGAGTCCATATAGATCACGGCCACTGCTCTGCCTCATCAACACTCTTTGTGACTTCTTCCAAAAACTCAATCAAGTTTGTGAGATATGATTCCCCACACACAAAGCCATGCTGACTATCCTTAATCAGTCCTTGCCTTTCCAAATTCATGTAAATCCTGAACCTCAGGATTGCCTCTAACAACTTGCCCACCACCGACGTCAGGCGGTCTATAGTTCCCTGGCTTTTCCTTACCATCTTTCCTATATAGTAGTTACTTCTACTGGGTGAACAGAGTTCAATCACTCCTCATTATTTCCTGGGGAATGGAGATTTTAAACAAGTTTAAAACTACACTCACAAAAACAGTTTATTCAATAACTGAAATGCTTACAGTTCAAATATGGTTTTGCTCACAATGTGTCTCAATTTTACAAGAATATGGTTAAGATAAGCATGGTTATGGAGAAAGTTGATTTATTAGCATTTTAGGTTATCCTGGAAGCAAAATGAAGGGGATCAGGATTCAGTGCCGCTATGTCAGAACTTGATAACATTTTTAGCAGCAATGGGAGGATGTGAAGAGGGTGATCACCTTTCACAAGGTGAAGAATGTTCCATTTCTAAACTTGTTGATGACAGGATTGCCTGCAGGGATATTTAATGAATTGTAATTACACACGTAAACGGGACTAAGGCCTTGAAGTAGAAATGTGAATAAATATCATAAAATCAATTAAGTTAATATGTACACTTATTCAATTTTATGACTGAAAATTTTCTTCTTGTTATGGACCAGGCCAGACCCCCTCAAAACATTTCAAGCAAGTTGCCCAGACCCTAACTTTGCAAGTTGTTTTAAGCAGGTGTAAAGTGGATATTCAAGAAGGGATGCTGCTGGTCAACCCACTTTGTTTTGAACAAAACAGAATTTATTTATAAGATTATTGGATGAAACACAAACGAAAAAGAACAGAATACAGAATACCTATCCAAAAACTGAACCTAATGATGCTATTCCAAATACTTGCAACAATCCTCATAAACACCCTTTGCACAAAAGGTAAACTCAAACACAGGGTCTGACAGGATAGACATCAGAGAGAGAGAGTACCAACCTGGACCTGCTTCTTTGGGTCCAGCAATTTTACAGCAATCCTGCACTAAACCTCAAACCAATCCAGAGAAAAGCTGAACTGGGAGAACAGGCCATTCCCCTTTCATTGGACAAGTGTGTGTATTAAAATTTGAAAGCATTATGCCTGAGGCAGCATTTGTTAGCTCTAAACAAATTGGCCCTAAAACCCTTCAATCCCAGACATTTTGGAGTCTGTGTCTTTTACGACCTCTCTCTCAAAAAAAAGCCAAGAACAACATAACCTTGTTAAAGGAGGAGCTTTGTCACATTCTGGATATGTGAAAATTCCGAATTTAAGAAAATGTTTCAAAATCAATACCAATGATTTGTTTGGTTGCTGGCAAATGAGATGTGTACATCTCTGGATAATATTTTCCAACATTAGATATTAAATATTGATATAATATGATATATAATAATACAATATAATGTGATTCAAAATTATAACTTAGAAAGCAACATTGACAGGAATTGTAGCTTACAGATGATCTTAATAAACTTAGGTATTTAAATTAAGTTTAGTAGGTATGAGCTCCACAGATTGTCTTAACTACTTCTATAACTAAGACTAAATCACAACTTGGAGATGTGTTCATTCGACGATGTTAAAAGGCAAAAAGAAAGTAAATGAATCCCACCTTTGCGTGCTTCATAAAGTTCCACTTGAAAACCTCGCTTTGCGAAGAAACATGCATTTAAAGCACCAACCTAGAGGAACAGAATAAAATATTGATCTGCTGTAATTATAAAACCAGCAGGCAAACTTAATTCAGCCTTGTAATAAAACCAAAATATTGCAGGTGCTGTAAATCTGAAACAAACATAGAAAATGCAGGAGAAATTCAACATTTCTGGCAGTTTCTTCAGAACTGAAGGTTGAAAATAATTTCTCCAGTATGCTGTGTTTGTTTCAGTTCAGCGTATCTGAGTATTTGAGTTTGCTCAGTATAAAAATGTTTAAATCTTCAATTTGTTCAAACCTATGGTATGACACGGGACAAACCCCTCCACTAATTTAAACCAGCAGCCCGGAAAAGAGTCACACCATGCTGTAATCTGTGAAAACCTGAGAGGCAAATAACTTTCCCAAAGTCACTATTTAAAGTACAAAAGATTTAAGAACTTTATTCTTTAAGTGTAACAGGGAACATTAACCAACAAGTATTTTCAACTCCTTTCTCTAAACCTATCTTTTACCTCCCACTCTACAATACTGGTCCTATAACGCTCCCGATTAAGACTTACAAAGACATTCATATTTCAAAACCAGCCAGCTGAGAAATCTACTCCATGTATCTTCCTCTGCACATTTTCTTTCCAGGTTGATGTCAATGTCCTTTCTCTGTGCAAATTCCTTCTCCAGACAGATACCTTTCAGAGGGCTCTTACTGGCAGCCTATACCTATTGGTCTTTTGGCAGTTCTCTTTGCTGCTCTGGTTAACTGTTGGTCGTTTCATTGGTTTTAATACTGTCAAAATACTAAATTCAAAATCAATTAGAGTTTGGTTAATTGGGGCATAATTTAAATTTGGCCAAATTTGAATTGTTTTTTTTCTCATAGCAACCCAGCCACTGTTAGCTGTCCTGACCAAGCGTTACATTGTTGTCTTGTTCTGGACTCTCTGTGCCTCTCTAAGTCCTTGCTAGCTTTTCAACTTTCTTAAAAGGTACCCCTTAGACCTTCATAACACTTAATTTAGTTATAGTTATTGCTGAAATTTAAATAAAATCCTCAGTTCAAAATTTCGTAGTTGTGAACTTCCCACAGATTAATTTCAAGATGTACATTGAAACACCAACTTAATTAAATCTGGAATGTGTGAACTGTTGAAACCTAAGGAGATCCCTAGTAAACAGGTGGAGTTGTTGACAGTGAGGAAGGATGTGGCAGGTTACAGCAGGATACAGATAAGCTGCAGAGCTGGGCAGAATGGTGGCAAATGGAGTTCAATGTAGCTAAGTGTGAAGTAATTCACTTTGGTAAGAGTAACAAGAAGATGGAGTACTGGGCTAATGGTCGCATGTTTGGTGTGGATGAGCAGAGGGATCTTGGTGTCCATGTACACAGATCTCTGAAAGTTGCCACCCAGGTAAATAGTGCTGTGAAGAAGGCATATGGCATACTGGCTTTTATTGGTGGAGGAATTGAGTTCCGGAGTCCTGAGGTCATGTTGCAGTTGTATAAGACTCTGGTGCGGCCGCATCTGGAGTATTGTGTGCAGTTTTGGTCGCCATACTATAGGAAGGATGTGGAGGCACTGGGACGGGTGCAGAGGAGGTTTACCAGGATGTTACCTGGTATGGTAGGAAGATCGTATGAGGAAAGGCTGAGGCACTTGGGGCTGTTTTCATTGGAGAAAAGAAGGTTTAGGGGTGACTTGATAGAGGTGTACAAGATGATTAGGGATTTAGATAGGGTTGACCATGAGAACTTTTTTCCAAGTATGGAGTCAGCTATTACGAGGGGGCATAGCTTTAAATTAAGGGGAGGTAGGTAAACGACAGATGTTAGGGGTAGATTCTTTACTCAGCGAGTCGTGAGTTCATGGAATGCCCTGCCAGTAACAGCGGTGGACTCTCCCTTGTTATGGGCATTTAAACAGGCATTGGATAGGCATATGGAGGATAGTGGGCTAGAGTACGTTAGGTGGGCTTGGGTCGGCGCAACATCGAGGGCTAAAGGGCCTGTACTGCGCTGTATTTTTCTATGTTCTATAAGAACATAAGAACTAGGAGCAGGCCCTTCAA
The DNA here is from genome assembly GCF_020745735.1 of Hemiscyllium ocellatum. Lineage (NCBI taxonomy): Eukaryota > Metazoa > Chordata > Chondrichthyes > Orectolobiformes > Hemiscylliidae > Hemiscyllium > Hemiscyllium ocellatum. The sequence continues at coordinate 26,374,795 of NC_083410.1, read as the reverse complement.
GCCTGCTTCACCATTTAATAACATCATGGCTGATCTTTTTGTGGTCTCAGCTCCACTTACCCACCCTCTGACCATAGCCCTTAATTCCTTTACTGTTCACAAAATTACCTATCTTAGCTTTAAACACATTTACTGAGGAAGCCTCAACTACTTCACTGGGCAGACAATTCCATGGATTCACAACCCTCTGGGTGAAGAAGTTCCTTCTAAAATCTGGTCCTGCTAATTTTGAGGCTATGTCCTCTTGTCCTAGTTTCATCCACCAGTGGAAACATCCTCTCTACTTCTATCTTATCTATTCCCTTTATAATTTAAATGTTTCTAGAAGAACCCCCCCCCCCCCCCCCCTCAGGGCGGCACGGTGGCAGAGTGGTTGGCACTGCTGCCTCACAGCACCAGAGGCGCGGGTTCAATTCTCGCCTCAGGCAACTGACTGTGTGGAGTTTGCACGTTCTCCCCGTGTCTGCGTGGGTTTCCTCCGGGTGCTCCGGTTTCCTCCCACAGTCCAAAGATATGCGGGTCAGGTGAATTGGCCATGCTAAATTGCATAGTGTTAGGCAAGAGGTAAATGTAGGGGTATGGGTGGGTTGCGCTTCAGTGGGTCAGTGTGGGCTTGTTTGGTCGAAGGGCCTGTTTCCACACTGTAAGTAATCTAATCTAATCATTCTTCTAAACTCCAATGAATATAATCCCAGTCTACTCAGTCTCACCTCATAAGCCAACCCCCTCAACTCTGAAATTAACCTAGTGAACCTCCTCTGCACCCCCTCAAGTGCCAGTACATTCTTTCTCAAGTAAGGAGACCAAAACTGCACGCAGTATGCTAGGTGTGGCCTTACCAGCATCCTGCACAGCTACAGCATAACCTCCCTGCTTTTACATTCAATCCCTTTCGCAATTAAGGACAAAATTCCATTTGCCTTCTTAATTACCTGTTGCACCTGCAGACCATCCCTCTGTAACTCATGCACAAGGACACCCAGGTCCCTCTGCATCGCAGCATACTGCAATTTTTTAACCATTCAAATAATAATCCGTTTTACTGTTACTCCTACCAAAATGTATGACTTCACATTTATTAACATTGTACTCCATCTGCCAGACTTTGCCCACTCACTTAAACTATCGACGTCGCTTTATAAAGTTTCACAGTCCTCTACACACTTTGCTCTGCCACTCATCTTAGTGTCATCTGCAAACTTTGACACAGTACACGTGGTCCCCAATTCCAAATCAGCGATGTAAATTTTAATCACATCTGTTGCAAGTATTTGCCACTCAAATAAATTCAAGTTTGAGTTGAGGAGCTGGAGTTTAAGCTGCATACATTGCCTCACATCAGAGAAGGGGAATGCTTCCTAGATAATTGGCTCCAGGGGGTGGTCACGCATTGAGATTAGGTCATTCAAACCCGGTCTGTGATCAAAGGCAAAAGTTATCATTGTAAGTGGGGCAAGTATGGGGACCAAGGGAAGTGCTCAAAAGTCCTTTGTCTCGACTATTGTCCAATAGATAAAAGGTTCTTGTAAGCTGTGTGAACAAGAGCAGGGACTTCAGGGAAGATAAGCATACTGACCACTACACTGTGGAACAAGGAATCATTCAAGTGCAGGAAGAAATATGAATGCAGTAATGGTAGGGGACGTATTACTAGGAAAGTAGACATTGTTCTTTGCAGCTGTGAGTTTGAGTCCCAAGGGTTGTGTTGTCTGCCTAATGCCAAGATTAACGACATCTCCTTATGACTGAAGAGGAATGTGAAGTGAGAGGGGAGGGATAAAGTTGTCGTTGTCTATATTGGTATAAATAATATGACAGGAATGGAAAGGATATTCTGCTGAAAGATCCTGAACAGTTAGGAGCTAAATTGATAGGCAGAACACCCAAAGTAATAAGCTCACAATTACTACCTCGGCCACAGAAAAACTGACAGAGAGTCAATAAAAACAGGTTAAATGGGTATCTCAAAGAATGGTATGGGAAGAAGGAGTTTCAATTCATAGGGAATCATCAGTATTACTGGGGTAGAACATTAAAAATCACACAACACCAGGTTATAGTCCAACAGGTTTATTTGGAAGCACTAGCTTTCGGAGTGCCTATCCTTCATCAGGTGGTTGTGGAGTATAAGATTGCAAGACACAGAATTTATAGCAAAAGTTTACAGAGCAATGCAACTGAAATGATATATTGAAAAGACCTGGATTGTTTGTTAAGTCACTCATATTTTATTCAATGTTCAGACTGATTCTATTTCTAAAAAAGGGATTTACAGAATCTTACATGAAAACTGTAAATCCTTTTTTTAGAAATAGAATCAGTCTGAACATTGGGACACAGACAAACTTTAACGTCACACCTCAATACATTTTCTGAGCTGACATGGTACCTATTGTTAAAGTTCTCTTGAGAATGTAACTTTAAAAAACATTCTGGGACTTACATACGAAAGAGCTGAAACCAACATGGTCATTCTAAAATATGAAAGACTTAACAAACAATTCAGATCTTTTCAATATATAACTATAGTTGCATCACACTGTAAAGAATTAGAATTAGAATTGGAATCCCTGTAGTGTAAAAACAGGCCCTTCGGCCTAACAAAAACACACCAACCCTCCAAAGACTAACCCACCCAGACCCATTCCCCTACATTTGCACCTAACCTTCACATCCCTATGGGCAATTTAGCATTGCCAATCTACTTGATTGGACTGTGGGAGAAAACCAGAGCACCCGGAGAAAACCACGCAGACACAGGGAGAATGCACAAACTCCACACAGACAGTTGCCCAAGGCTGAAGTTGAACGTGGGTCCCCGGCACTGTGAGGCAGCATTGCTAACCACTGATCCATCATGCCACCCGAACTTTTGCTATAAATTCTGAGTCTTATGATCTTATATTCCACAACCACCTGATGAAGGAGCAGCAATTTGAAAGCTAGTGCTTCCAAATAAACCTGTTGTACTATAACCTGGTGTTGTGTGTAACTTTGTACACCCCAGTCCAGCATAGACACCTCCAAATCATGGGGTGGAGGGAAGCTGCACCAATTGGACAGACTTCATTTTAACCATTCTAAGATCAGTGTCCCGGTGAATCAAATTACAGGGTTGTACAGTAGGCTTTAGGTTAACTAGATGAGGGAAAGATTTGTGAAGAGATATGGAAGCTTTAAAAACTAAAGAATGTGGCAGCATTGAAGGGCAATTATTTTGATAACGATACTCAAGTGGACCAGAAGAGGTAGAGTGTAAAAGCATAAAAATACAGCAGCAGTAAACAGGGTCAAAGGATGAAAAAAATTGGAAAAAATCACAATTCATGGCTCTTTAATTAGAGAGCATTTTCTTTGGAACAAAACACAAATTAATGATACAAAAAGATTAGTGGATATGACCTTATAGTCATTACAGAGATATGGTTACAAGGAGATCAAAGCTAGAAACTACATAGAGTCAGAGATGTACAGCACGGAGACAGACCCTTTGGTCCAACTCATCCAATTCAACCAGATATCCTAACCTAATCTAGTACCATTTGCCAGCACTTGACCCATATCTCTCTAAACCCTTCCTATTCATATACCCATCCAGATACCTTCTAAATGCTGTAATTGTAACAGCCTCCACCACTTCCTCTGGCAGCTCATTCCATTCTGTGTGAAAACATTGCCCCTTAGGTTCCTTTTATATCTTTCACCCTCACCATAAACCTATGCCCTCTTGTTCTGCACTCCCCCACACCAGGGAAAATACCTTTTCTATTTATCTAATCCATGCCTCGCATGCTTTTGTAAGCCTCTATAAGATCACTCCTCAGCCTCCGACACTCCAGGGAAAACAGCTCCAGCCTATTCAGCCTCTCCCTATAGTTTAAATCCTCCAACCTTGGCAATATCCCTGTAAATCTTTTCTCAACCCTTTCAGGTTTCACAACAACCTTCTGATAGGAAGGAGACCAGAATTGCACGCAATATTCCAACAGTGGCCTAACCAATGTCCTGTACAGCTGCAACATGACCTCCCAACTCCTGTACTCAATGGTCTGACCAATAAAGGAAAGAATGCCAATTGCCTTCTTCACTATCCTGTGACTTTGCTTTTAAGGCATATTCAGTGGTGTGTGATTTTTCAAAATGTACAGGCAGGAAGGGAAGGGTGGTGGAGTGGCGTTTTTGGCATGAAATAGAATAAACATTTAAAAGATATTGGGATGGGTATATGAATAGGAAGGATTTAGAGGGTTATGGATCAAGTGCTGGCAGGTGGGACTAGATTGGGTTGGGATATATGATCAGCATGGATTAGTTAGGCCAAGGGGTCCATTTCCATGCTGTACATCTCTATGACTCTATGAATCTATAAGTATGGTAGAAAGAAATGATCTTTGATTAGAAAATACAGAATCCATATGGGTAGAAAAAACAATAATAAAAGACAATACTGGTGGGAATAATCTATTGGCTTCAAACAGTAGCTTCAAGAGATAATAAGATATGTTTAAAAGAAAAGCAGTGCATTAATCATGGGTGACTCTAATCTTCATATATTTTGGAAAAATCAAATCAGCAAAGAGAACCAAGAGAAAGAATTCATAAAGTGCAGTTAGGACAATTTCCTGAAACAATGTATTGTGGATAACTAGAGATCAATATATTTTGGGTCTAGTAATGCGTAATCATAACAGGCTTAGGAAACAATCTCAAAATAAAAATCTTATAGGGCACCGTGACCATAATATCATGGAATTCAGCATTCGCTTTGGGAGGAATTTGTGTCTGGAACAACTGTGCTGAGCTTAGTAAGGAGGACAGAGTACGGAGGAGTAAACTGGAAAGTGAGTTTAGCAGAAATAAAAGTTGATAAACAATAGCCAACTTTTGACAAAGTAGCTCATTATTCAGAGCATCTATGAATCCTAATGAGCAAGAAAGATTCTAGAAAGGGGATAAGCCAACCATACTTAACTGAGAAAGCTGAGCATAACATCAAACTGAAAAAAAAGGAGATACAATGTGTCAAAGTTAAGTGGTAAGTCAGAGGATCGGAAAAGTTTCAAAAGACGTAAAAAAAAATCTATTATGGCAAACTAGCAAGTAATATAAAAACAGACAGTAACAACTTCTTGAAATATATGACAAGAGAGATGGCCAATGTGAGCATAGGACCCTTAGAGAATGAGGCAAGGCAAATAATAGAGAAAGATGGAAATGGCGGATGAGTTTAAAATATACATTGCATCATTCTTCATATGTGCAGGAAGCTAATAGTATTCCAAACATACGAAACAACCAAGAGGCTAAAGTTCGGGAAGGAGCATGGAGGAAATAAATGCTACTAGAGAAAAAGTATTACAGAAGCTAATGGGTTTAAAGATGATAAGTCTCCTCATCGTGATAGCTTACATCTTAAGATTTTAAAGGAAGTAAAATTATGAGGGTGCAATTGCATTTTTGCGATCTTTTTCCTGTTGACACTGCTTACTGCAGCAATATCTATTGCAGTTTCAAGGTTCAACTGCAAAGCGCACAGCATCAGTGGTAAGCTAAGTAATTAATAGGTCGAAGACTCCATTCCCACTGTATATGTCCACATTTTGTACTGTGTCTCTTTTATGTTGTAGAAAGCTACCAATGTGTCAATGATAACTGCTGGGCACCAGCAGTAAACAATTAAGGACAAGGGCAGCAGATAGATGAAAACACCACCACCTGCAAATTGCCCTCTAAGGCTCTCACCATCCTGACCTGGAAATACACAGCTGTTCTTTTACTGTTGCTGGGTCAAAATCTTGGAATTCCCTCCCAAAGGGCATTGTGGGTCACTGCCAGGAGGTGGACTGCAGCGGTTGAAGAATCCAGCTCACTACCATCTTCTGAAAGGCAACTAGGGATGGGCAATAAACGCTAGTAACGTCACAACCCATGACTGAATTTTTTAAATTCTCTGGAGGGAAGTCAATGCAATAACAGGTCAGGCCAAGTTCAAACTAAGCAGCCAGTATATTTCTGCTCACTTTTTACAGAGCAGGAACAATTAAAATAGATTTACACAATCGTTATTGTCCATCCTCACCCCAGCATAGCCACATGACATTTATGACAAAAAGATGATGTTGACTACAGTTGGGCTCAAATCATAAAGTCTTACTTGCCACAGGAATGGCGGATGTGGGAGGGGGTTCCTAGGATGGCTTGCACGACGGAACATAGCTTTAAATTGAGGGGTGATAGATATAGGACATATGTCATAGGTAGTTTCTACACTCAGAGAGTAGTAGGGGCATGGAATGCACTGCCTGCAACAGTAGCAGACTCATCAACTTTAAGAGCATTTAAATGGTCATTGGATAGGCATATGGACGAGAATGGTATAGTGTAGGTTAGATGGGCTTCAGATTGATTCCATAGGTCGGTGCAACATCGAGGGCCGAAGGGCCTGTACTGCGCTGTAATGTTCTATACTCTAACTACTGGAATAATGGATACACTGGTCACAATCTTCCAATAATTATTTAGTCGGCCAATGAAACACCCCTATTCAAAAAAAGAGACAACAAAAGTACCTACAGGTCAGTTACTGTTAGGACTGACATTGGGAAAATGTTCAAGTGCCTATTATAGAGGAGGTAGGGCACTTAAAAATACACAAACCATGCCTGACAATTTTATTAGAGATCTTTGAGGAGGTGACAAGCAGGACAAATAAAGGAGAAATCAGTAGATGTAATATATTTGGATTTCAAAAAATGCATTCAATAAGGTACCACACATAATGCACTTAATAAGAGTCTATGGTTTTGGTTGTAGAATATTAGCATGGATTTTCTAACTAATTTTCTAACTAATAGAAAAGAAATACTTGTGTGCGGAGGGTATTTTCAGGATGGCGGAGGATTCAGAAGAGATTTACCAGGATATTGCTGGGTATGTAAGGTCTGAGTTATAAAGAAAGGCTGGATAGCTTGGGACTTTGTTTACTGGAGTGTAAGAGGTTGAGAGGCAACCTTACAGAAATTTATAAGCAAATGAGGTATAGATAGGGTTCATAGTAGTTGTCATTTCCCTTGCATGAGGGATTTCAAGTCTAGACAGCACATTTTTAAGGGGAGAGGAGAAAGTTTTAAAAATGACATGGGGACAATTCCTATTACAGAGAGGGTGGTTTGTGTGTGGAATTAACTTCCTGAGGAGGTGGTGGATGTGGGTCTAATTACAATGTTGAAAAGACATTTGGATAAGTACATGAATAGGAAAGGTTTGGAGAGGTATGTGCCAAGAGCAGACAGGTGGGGCTAGTTTAGGTGGGGGATTATGTTCAACATGGACTGATTGGACAGAAAGGTCTGTTTCTGTGCTGTATGACTCTGTGGAGTGCTATAAGGATCCAGTGTGGGGGCCACAATTATTTACAACATATTTTAAGGACTTGGATGACCAAAGATAATGTTTTATTACTAAGTTGAGCATTGGAGCTTTGAGGTTTTTTTTGTGAGCCTAAGCTTGATGGTTTTACATTTATTTCCATAGTTACAGACTGCCATTCTGAAAATTTCTTATTTATCCCAACTCTCTGCCTTCTATTAGTTAGCCAATCTCCACCTATGCTCAAGTTACCTGGTTAATTATTCCTATTCATCTAGATTACAGATTTCAATATCTAATTCGACTGTTGATCCTGCTAGAATTATTATTAGTTTACCTGAGAGCTAGCTGTAATTGTTCAACTACCTTCCTCGTTAATATAGAGTATTATTAACTTAAAAACAAGTGTGTACAGCACACATTCATTCAAACTAATACCTTTTTAATTACAGCTATGTTCAGAAAAATTAATTACTATGATTAATGATGTGTAAAGTAATCTTTAAAATACAATTGCAGCAAAGTCAAAAATTGAGCAAATTAAATAAATTGATAAAACTACAAAATGAAAATAAAAACAGGGATTTTAAAAAATTCATACATGGAATGTGGGTATCACTGTTTGGGTCGGTGCCTACCGGCAATTCCTAATTGCCCTTGAGAAGGTGGTGGTGAGCTGCCTTCGAGCTGCTGCAGTCTATTCAGAATAGGTAGTCGCATAATGCTATTAAAGGAGGGAGTTCTAGTATTTAACCAGGTGACACTGAAGATAAAGCAATATATTTTGACTGTCTGGATGGACTGAGAATGACTTGGAAAGGAAATTGCAGAAGTTGGTGCTCTTCATTTCGGGGAGTCCAGAACTAGAGGCATAGGTTTAGGGTGCGAGGGGAAAGATATAAAAGAGACCTACAGGGCAACTTTTTCACACAGAGGGTGGTACATGTATGGAATGAGCTGCCAGAGGAAGTGGTGCAGGCTGGTACAATTGCAACATTTAAGAGGCATTTGGATGGGTACATGAATAGGAGGGATTTGGAGGGATATGGGCTGGGTGCTGGCAGGTAGGACTAGATTGGGTTGGGATATCGGATTGGCATGGACGAGTTGGACTGAAGGGTCTGTTTCTATGCTGTACATCTCTATGACTGTAGCTGCCATCTTTGTGCTTCATGATGCTACTGGTTGTAGGAGTAGAAGATGCTATGTCTATGCAGTCTTGGTGGAAAAAGTCTTCAAGGGGATCAATCTGATTTTACTTTAAGATACAGGAACTGGTTAAGCAAAATTGTATAGCATTTCGTTGGAACAATTCCTAGATAGTTAGTCATGCAAGAGCCAGTGTAAAGAGTTTATCCAATTTGATGTCAAATCAGTGGGATTATGGGGAAATGGACTGGTTGGACTGAAGGGTCTGTTTTTGTGCTGTATGACCCTGAGTTGTGATTTGAAGATGCTGGTGTTGGATTCGGGTGGACAAAATTAAAAATAACACAACTGAGTCAAAATTCACACAACACCGGGTTATAGTCCAAAAGGTTTATTTGGAAGCACTAGCTTCCAACGCGCTGACTCTTCACCAGGTACTTAAGAATTATAACCTACGGTTGTGTGTGTGATTTTTAAAAATAAAATTGTTTAAAATATCATTACAATTCCATGACACCGTAAGCCTTTTGCTATAAGTTCTGTGCGATATGGTCATGTACCAGAATCACCTGAAGAGGCAGAGCCCGGAAAGCTAGTGCTTCCAAATAAATTGTTGGACTATAACCTGTTGTTATGTGAATTTTGACTGAGTTGTGCACAAAGGATCGTGGAAAACTGCAATTCACTCTCGAAAAGTGATCAATGGTAGAGGACGTCATCAAAACTGTACTAGTTCGAGGGGTCAGGGCATTGAGGAATAAGGGACAAAGTTTAGTAACTATACAACACGACCTTGTAAAATCGTGTTTGGGAAATTCATTGAGGAAACATTTCTATTGGAAAAAAAACAATAGACTCAAATCTGAAAGCGCCGTCTCTGTAACTTTTCCCCCCAATCCATTGCGAATGCAACATTTATACGATTTTCTCAGGTTTAAGCACTTCAATTTTGAAAGATGATTTGTGAGATTCAGCATGACCTCACATCCAGCAGATTTGAAGTCTGATATTAAAGTTGCACTTCGGCCCTCACGTAGAGGGACAGTCAGCAAAAAAAAATCGTTGATTTACTGCAAACAGAATCATGATTCCCCCTTTTAAAGAGAAAAAAAATCCTTACTAAGCCACCACCAACAATCGCCACCGTCTTTGTCTCCTCTCCATCATAAGTTCTTGAACCAGATCGTAAGGACATTTTTGCAGATGAAGAGACGATTTCTCCTGCCTCAATTGCAAACGTAGTCTTGGATTTTCCTTTCCCAGGGACTGTGTTTTATCATTCTGTCCATTCCCAATAGAATCAACGCTCCTGAAACTCCAGACCTCATTGGCCAAACGTATCCTTTCCCGGGAGGTTACTAACTCATATCACAGGAATTTCTGCCAAACAAGCGTTAAACTTTCAACTCGCGGAACCGGCTGTATTTTTGTAACTCCTGACTGCCCTCTCTAAAAAAAAGTTTGACATTCCAGTTGCGAGTAATTGAAATAAAATCAGAAAATACTCAACATATCAAGCAGAATCTGTGAGGAGAAACAGTGAGCAAAACCTTTCTTGTCCGTGATCTTAAGACAGAGTTAGAATATAGATTTTCCTTTATTGTCATGTGTACTCAAGTACAGAAGTATGAGAATACAGTGAAAAGTTCACAATGTCACACCATCTGGCACCACCTTAGGTACAACAGATCTTAGATACAAAATACATAAATAAAGGGAAAAGGGGGAGAAAAAAAGTTACATTTCTTACAGTTGCTCATAGTATAAGTTAGAAAAATGAGAATAAAGACAAGCATTTGCAGTCTTTCAGTAGATCAGCGCAGGGGGCTCCTACACTCCTCTGCCTGGGCTCACAAGCTGCTGACCGCCCCTACCAGTCAGCAGTGCAAAAACCGTCCCCCCGCCTCACTCAAGCCTCCAGACCACTGGCTATCCCTGCTCCCTCAGGGATCCAGCCCGCAGGCCATCCCGCATTACTAGGGCCTCCAGCTGCTGGACATCCCCACTCCACTCAGACCTCCAGCCCGCTCTACCTCAGGATAGAACACCAAGAGGGGACAAACAGGGGGGAAAAAAAGTAAATGGGAAATAACAGAAGGAGCGGAGGAGCTCCGTTTGGAGCACCCTACACATTCCTAATGAAGGGCTTTTGCCCGAAACGTCGATTTCGCTGCTCGTTGGATGCTGCCTGAATTGATGTGCTCTTCCAGCACCATTGATCCAGAAACTGCCACTATCTTGACCAGAAGTTTTCTAATTGTGAATTAACATATATGAACAGACGTTGGTTCAAATTTATTTATTTTCTTACACAATAAGCATGATCAACTACTCCTGCGTTATTCTAAGAATGAAGGCTTTGAGAGGTTATGCTTATTTTTCAAAAAAACTATCAAAAACAAATTGCTGGAGAAACTCACCAGGTCTGGAACATTTGTAGATGAAAGCAGAGTTAAAGTTTCGAGTCCTGTGACCCTTGAAGGAACTATACTTCTTTCCTCCAGGAAGGAGTTAAAAAAAGATGTAAGTTAGTGGATTGGCCATACTAAGTTACCCATAATGTTCACAGATATGTAGGTTAAGTTTGTTAGCCATGGGAAATGCAGGGTTGGAAGGATTGAGTAGAGGGTGCTCTTTGGAGGGTCGGTAAAGATTTGTTGGGCCAATTGACTACAATGTGGTAATAGGCCATTCTTATGAACAACATGCTCAAAATTGTCATATTCAACTAGAGGGACGTGGATAATTTCACTTTGGACGAAACATTCTCATACTGAGTAAAGACAGCAATATTTGCCTTCCCAATATTGGTCAAACATTTGAACATTTATTTTGCTAAACCTGAAACAATAACTGGCAAATGCAAAGACTGCAAAATACACCTGTCATTTCCCAAAACCTTTCCTGCAAGTCTCCCGTCAAGACAAATCCAATTCCACAGTAGGAATGAGACTTCGTCGACTTTTCTTTTGAGTTTTATTGATAATGCAATATCACAAAGTTGAATTCCAAGGTGCAGTTAACAGTTCCGATTTTGAGAAACAAAAACAGAGTCATAGAGATTTGCAGCATGAAAACATTTACATTTTTTCGAGGGGTTAAAGAAAAGCAAACCTTCGTGTTTCAATCTGATTAAATGCTTCAGGTCGCAAATGCATACTGCGATTTGCTGCATGCTTTTTGCTCCCTCTGGCGGCTTCTCGCAATCTGACCTCCCCCAGTCTGCCGCCTTGGTCCCTCCCCAACCTTATTCCTGGGCAACATGTTCCGTGTTCTCCGAAACCTTCATCGGTTTCGCAGCAAAGCCCCGGGGGCGCGAACCTCCCCACTGCTGGTCAGCAGCCTGCGGCCGCCCGCTGTTGTTGCAATCTGCAAAAGAATGGTGAGTGTCATTGACAGGGAGCGACGCCGGCCGGCCTCTCGCTCCAAATGAGGCATTGCAAGGTTAGGTTGGGTTGGGAGGGGGATGCACGATAGTTTCGGTTGACTCCAGCCCCCCCCGGTGACCTGCAGTGGGTCCGGTTGTGTTTGTGCGCCCGGCGGTGCTGCAGGGAACTCCCCGGCCGCCTCGCGCTGGTAGCCCGGCCGCGGTTGCCAGGGTTTCTCCGGGGAATGTTCCATTGGACAAGGTCACCCCCCCGCTGCCTGACGGAGAGCAACGGCTCAACTGCCGGGGGGAGAGTCTCTGAGGGCACAGGGCCCTCCTCGCTGTGGGTCCATAAACATTCTCCCCCCCCCCCCCCCCCTTTAGTGTTCGCCGGCAATGCCGAGGGTGGAGTTTTCTCCATGAGGAAACCGCTGGGGTTCAGTGGGACAGGCCCGTGATTCCGAGTCGATCAGGAGAACACTAGGCCTCAGCCCTCTTCCCACATCCGTTCCTCGGTGAAGCAGGAGCTGTACATGGCAGGACCTCTTCACAGCTGTTTTCGCTGTTGCTGTCCCACTCTCTTGGAAAATGGAATGCAGCCTCGTTAAAAAGTACCACAGCGGGGAAAGAACAGGGTGCAGACAGCTTTGTTCACCAGTGGGTTTAACTGCAATCAGTGACGTTGTGCTTTGACATTTGTAGATCAAAGTTTTTTTAGGGGGAAGTTACCATACTTATAAATTCCCCACAGGCTCTTCTTTTAAACGTGTAGACTTCTACACTCGCTTTTAACACTGCCGCCAAGACATTTACTTTAATGTAGCACATTACAGAAGGCCCCTTCAGCCCAACATGTCGTTCCTGGCTTTTGCCCGAAATGTCGATTTTCCTGCTCCAAGCGCCACACACTCGACTCTCATCTGCAGTACTCATTCCACCATGTCGGTGCCGACCACAATACCATTGGAAACTTGCCCCATCTGCCTGCCCATGGCCCGTATCCTTCCCTTCACTGTCCGTTCACGTGTTTGTCCAAATGCCTCTTAAACATTGCAGTGTGTTTCAGGCCTTCATTATCCTCTGCACATGTCTCCTTTAAACTTCCCTGTCCTCTGCCCCAAATCCAGCCTCCCTAGTATTTGACATTTCCACCCTATCCAAGCCTCTCAGAATTTAAAAAAAAATTATCAGCTCATCACTCCTCAGCCTTGAATGCTGTAGTGAAAATAATTCCAAGTTTGTCCAACCTCTTCTTATAGCTAATGCACATCAATTCAGGCAACATCCTGGTAAACCTGTTTTTCACCCTCACCGAAGCTTTGACATCCTTCCTACAGTGTGGCAATCAGAACTGCATACAGTACTCCAAATGAGGCCTAACTAAAGTTTTATACAGCTGCAACACGACTTGATCACATTTTTAACCTCCTGCCCTGACCAATGAAGATAAGCAGGCTGTACTCCACTTTTACCAACTTATTCACTATTACTGTTTTCAGGGAGCTACAGACTTGAACTCCAATTTCCTTCTGTATATCAATGCTCCGAAGGATCCTGCCATTTAATGTGTATTTCACTCTTACATTTGGCTTCTCAAAATGCATCACTTCACACTCTTCCAGATTAAAATCCATTTACTGTTTCTCCTCCCACCTTTCTATCTGATCTACATCTATTGACAACTTTCCTAATTGTCGACAACTCCACTAATTTTCATGTCATCTGCAAACTTACAAATCAGACCACCTTTATTTTCATGCCCACATATATTACAAATAATGGAGGTTCCAGGACTGATCCTTGCAGAATACCACTGGTCTTCTGCTTCCAGTCAGAAAAACACCCCTTAACAATTACTCTCTTGTCTTTTTTTTACAAGTAGCCATACTCCCATTTATTATTTTTTCTTTTTTTTTAAGCCCCCCCACACTACTGCCTAACTGCGGTACCCTCTTGTCTTCTATGACTAAGCTGATCCACTCACGGTGGATCCCATTTGATTTAAGACAGCAATTTAGTCTGAGGGACCTTGTTAGTAATGTCCATGTAGACAACACCTACTGCCCTACCCTTATCGATCATCTGCTCAAAAATAATTCAAACAAATTTTTGAGACAAGACCTCCCCAATTTAGCACGTTCATCCAAGAACCAGTCATTCTTATGCAGCATTACCATGAAACTCAGGGAGTTATGATAACTGTACCCAAAATGCTGTCCCACTGAAACTTCAATCACCTGACCAGGGTCATTCCCGAATACAAAGTCTAATATGGCCCCTTCCCTGGTTGGACTATCTAAATGTTCTTTCAAGAAACTCTCCTGGAAGCACCTAACAAATTCTGTGACATCGAAGCCCCTGGCAGTAAGGGAGTCCCAGGGCAAGACTGGGAACTGCAGATACTGGAGATTAGAGTTGAGAGTGTGGTGCTGGTAAAGCACAGCAGATCAGGCAACATCCGAGGAGCAGGAGAATCAATGTTTTGGCCAAAAGTCTGATGAAGGGCTTTTGCCGGAAACGTCGATTCTCCTGCTCCTGGGATGTTGCCTGACCTGTGCTTTTCCAGCACTGCACCATCAACAGTAAGGCAGTCCCAGTCAATATTGGGAAGTTAAAATCATCCACTACAACAACCCTGTTGTTTTTACATCTTTCTATTGACTGCTTACATATCTGTTGCTCTATCTCCTGCTGACTATTGGGAGCTCTTAATATATTGCACTTCTCTTATTCCTAAATTCTATGAATGAGCCCTCCAAGATATCCTTTCTTAATGCAGCTGTAATATGCTCCTTAATCAGTAATGTAACTCCCCCACCCTTTATACAACCCTTTCTCTTACACCTGAAACATTTAAACCCTGGAGTATTGAGCTCCCAGTCCTGCTTTCCCTCAGCTAGGTTTCAATAATGGCTACATCACCGTAGTTCCATGTACTAAGTTTGTGTGTTACATACTATACTCATGGCATTGCAATAAATAAACTTCAGACTGCCAGTCCTGCTGTGTTAATTAACCTACCTGTTCTTATTAGACTTCTACCTTCTCCTCAACTACTCCACATGCTGACCCACTGTCTTGTTCCCACCACCTAGTCACATTAGTTTAAACTCTTCCCGGTGGCTGAAGCAAACTTCCTGTTCAGATATTTGAGCTTTTTTTTAGGTTTAACCTGTACTTCTTGCACAGATCCATCCTGCCGTGGAAGAGATCCCAATTATCCAGATATTTGAAACCCTCCTTCCGACACCAGTTTGCATTCAGCTATATTATCTTCCTATTTCTGGCCTCACTAGTACATGGTGCTATATATGCTATATATATTTTTAAGAAATGTTGTAATACTAAGTAAGGATCTATGCCCCTTTTCAAATTATTGTGGGTCTTGTTTCTGCCCTTTATTTGGCAGAGGGATTGGATAATTGTTTTGAAAGTAAAAATTTCTTTGGAACAAACTTTTTACATACAATCGCTTTCTTTATAAATGAGGGCAGATAGCTTGTTTAGGACATGAGGCAGAAAGTTTGAATGATCAAGCTATGTGACTAGAAAGGCGACAAAGCAGAAATCTCTTCCCGTGGGAAGATGGAGTGACAGCAACAAAAGCTGGAGATTAGCAAGCTTGAAGCATTTATTTATATATGTGCGTGTGTGTTTGTGTGCAAATATATAGGAAGGAGTTCAGAACTGGAACAGATCCAAGATGTGTTACATGTGTTGCTACCACTGACCCCGTTAACAGAGATGAGAAACTGATGACAGTTTGTAAAATTAGTTCCAAAATCAATCTATCAGGCTTGCATTATTGTCAGCTAAATGCTCTTTTAACATGGTTAACTATTAGAAAAGGCCTTGAATGTTGCTTTTACCTTCAGGGTTATTGCAATACAAACTTTTGCAACATAGATTTCTCATTTTTATTGTCATTTTAACCTTGCAAAAAGTTGGAACTGTTGGTGGCGTACTTGATTAAGGATGCAACGATACCACTGTTTTCCTTTATGTAGAAACTTATTAAATGGATGATTTTGCTTGATTTTCTGTTCTGATGAATTGTAGAACCTGGAATATT
Source organism: Hemiscyllium ocellatum (assembly GCF_020745735.1). Taxonomy (NCBI): domain Eukaryota; kingdom Metazoa; phylum Chordata; class Chondrichthyes; order Orectolobiformes; family Hemiscylliidae; genus Hemiscyllium; species Hemiscyllium ocellatum. The sequence goes on along the minus strand of NC_083410.1, from coordinate 26,358,839 downwards.
GATTGTCTACTCTCCCTATGGATCAAGACCATCCTGGTGTATTTTTCAGAAATAGCTTTTGGTTTTATACATTTAAATTCAGAAGAATAAATTTCCAAAATAGACAGAAATGTCCTTTTGCAACTCCTGGAAAGTTCAGTATGTATTTTTTAAGATTTGCAAACAATACATCTTATGAGTAATTGAGAGAACCTGATAATGCTCTGGTGTTGGGGGAACTAATGGGGGGATTAAATACTTGACTTCATTCTTGCCAGCGCAGATGGATCTGTCCATGACACTGTCAGTTTGACTGTTTTTATGGAAACAAAGTCCCAGCTTTCATATTGAGGATACCCTCCCTTGTGTTGTGTGGCATTATCGCTGTGCTAAAGGGGATAGATTTTGAATAGATTACGTTTCTTAAGAATGGGCATCAATGAGGCATTGTGGGCCACCATCAGTAGGAGCAAAATTGTATTCAAAAGCAATTCACAACCTCAGGATCAAGCAGATTTCCCACTCTAGCATTATCATCAAGCCAGGGATCAATTCTGGGGTTGAACTGACGGTGGGGCTCGGGGCCTGGGCCCTCATCACCAACCCCTCCCCCAGGCCTCGGCCTTCACTACCCCTCCCCAGCAATTTACCTTCACTCCTGCCTTCCTTTCGCTACCACTCCTTCCCTATATCCTCCTTTACCATATCATCTCTATTCCCATTCTGTGTCCTCACTGCCCACTGCTAAATTCCATTTTAAAAGTGTCCCTGCATATGTGCAGTACAATTGTATGTGACATCACGTGTAGGCTTTATTTGTATATCTGGATTAAAATGCATGCATAGTTGCCCACAGTTGAGGATGTCAGTAAACACTGCCTGCCTTAAATACTTGTTTAATGTTTGAAGTTGTCTGCATAAGTTCGCTTATTAAAATGGCCTTCAGCTTTCCAAAGGCAGTCTTGCATTTTACAGTCCAAAATCCCTTTAGGTTTTTTTCTGCAGCAGGTCTGGCAAAGGTACAGCTTCTGTCCTGGAATTCAGGATGAACTTTCAGTAGAATGCACATGATTTCCTGTTTGGTTGTGGGAAAGGGGAATTGTGATGCTACTTCTGCCTATGCAGCCTAGCTAGGATCCTTGGCGCACTGTTTTCTAAATAGGTACGTTGGGCCTTAGCGAACATGCTTTTTGCAGGATTGATCACTGGGCAGCTCACCTTTCAGGAAGAGGGCTTCCAGTTGCTCTCAGTGCAATTCCCAACATGTTGCTGTACATGAGGTTATCTAAGTATACAATGCAATTAGCTAAGTTGCCACTGTCTAGTTCATCAACCTTTGAGAGCAATGCTGAGGCATTTTAGACTGAATGGCGTGACTTGACGTTGGCAAAATCCATCCAGAGTGATGAAGACTAAGATTTCCTTTTTGAATGCACTTGGGAAACATAGCACTCCTAAAGTAAATCTAGGTTGCTTTACCTAGTTTATCAATACAATCATCTAGCTATAAGGGTATCAGTTTGGAGTTGGCTCTGGTCATAACTTGCTGCTAGACTGTTAGTTGGTGCTCCTGCGTGCAGTTAATCTCCTCCTGAACCTGGACCAACTTGTCTAGGTCTAGCCAATAGGAATGTTACCTTATGGAAGAGATCTCTCCCACATCCACATTGTGTTAGGTTAGGGTGGTGCAGCCTGGCCTGTCTTTGAATTAGCTTTTAAATACAATGAGCCGTCAGTTATGTCAACTTTGTAACTAGGTGAGTGAACACTGATGTGTTCGTAAACTGGGTATTATAGCGTTCAGTGAAGGCTCCCTCATGTCTCCTTACAATTTATTCCTGCTGTTACCCCCATCCTCCAGGTTGGTTGCAATGGGGCAGATTTGCTCATCCCTTCTTTGGTAGTAGTATTGCTTTATCAGTTGACATGAAAGCAGATTTGATTTTTCTTCAATTCAGGGTCTTAAACAAATAATTCACCGTCCCAGGGTTCTTTGCAATTCTATACAGGTCACTGACACGTAGTCCTCTAGCTGAAATGTTCCAACCTTGACATGATTGTCTGCCACTTGTTTCATCATTGTTTAGGAGATTTTGAAGTGGTTTCAGACTACTTCACAGTTTCATCAGAGTTGCTTTCAGAACTCTGCTACCTAGTCGAACATGGAGACTCCTTCTGTTCCAATTAAAAGAAACTTCTCCTTGAGTGGTTGTGGAGGCCCTCACAGATAGTACCCATAAACTAATTCAAATGGAGTAACCCAGTGGACAGATTAGATGAATCCTTGGTGGCAAACAGAAGAAAATACTTTTCTCATTCATGGGTTTACTTGTGGTACTATATCCTGGTCATTGCTTTTATGGTCTGCTGATGCCTTTTTTAGAACCCTGTAACTGCATGGGTCACATGAGTTCTTGGACTATTTTGGACGTGATGTTTGAGCCCTGGGCAGACCATATCAGGTGAAGAATTAGGTCAGCACCATGCCTGCACCAGCTCATTAAATGAGCATCATTACCCAGTGCCAATCTTCTGCTTTTTCCTTGTCCTCTTGTGCATTGTTTTTATCCAAATGATCACTCAATACCCTCTTGACTGCCTCAATTGAACCTGCCTCCATTACACTCCTAGGCACTGAATTCCACATCCAATTACCCCCAATCTTTAGAATTGTACCCCCTAATTTATATTATCTTTTAGTGTTCTTCCTATCAAAATGCATCATCTCATGCTTCCCTGCATTGAAATGCCGATCCTCTTCAGGATCAACATCAAGGCTGCACTTAACATTGTGTGTGGCATTGAGGATCTTATCAAAATTCGAGACCTTGGGAATAACCAGGAGGATTCTTCACTGTTTGGAGTCAGACCTGGCACACAGGATAGTTGTGATTATTGAGGTCAGTCATTGTAGCTGTTGGATGTTACTGCAGAACTTCTTCAGGATAGTGTCCTGAGCTGATCCATCTTCAGCTGTTTCAGCAATAATCTTCCCAACATAGATCAGAAATGGGATGTTCATTGATGATTGCTCACTATTCAGTACCATTTGTAACTTTTCAAATAATGAAGAACTGCACGCCCAAATGCAGAAAGACCTGTACAATATCCAGACTTTAGACTGATGGATCACATTCTCAACACGAGTGACAGGCAGAGACCACCTCCAGCAGAAGGGCATGTAACTATCGCTCCTTGACATTCAATAGCATCACCATTACTGAATCCCCTGCTTATCGGCATTTTAGATATTATCAATGACCAGAAACTTTACTGGTCCAGCCGTTTAAACACAGTGGCTTCAAGATTAGTTCAGAGATTCTGAATGTAGATTTTCTCACTGAGTTGGGAGGTACATTTCCAGGCGTTTCGTCACCCTACTAGGTAACATCTTCAGTGGGCCTCAGGCGAAGCAGTGTACATGATTCCTGCTTTCTATTTATATGTCTGGGTTTCTTTGGGCTGGTGATGTCATTTCCTGTGGTGATGTCATTTTCTTCTTTTTCTCAGGGTGTGGTAGATGGGGTCTCACTCGATGTGTTTGTTGATAGAGTTCCAGTTGGAATACCATGCTTCTTGGAATTCTCATGCGTGTTTCTGTTTGGCTTGTCCTGAGATGGATGTGTTGTCCCAGTCAAAGTGGTGCCCTTCCTTATCTGTATGTAAGAATACTAGTGAGATAGGGTCATGTCGTTTTGGGGCTAGTTGGTGTTCATGTATCCTGGTGGCTAATATTTTGCCTGTTTGTCCAATATAGTGTTTGTTACAGTTCCTGCATGGTATTTTGTAAATGACATTAGTTTTGCTTGTCTGTATAGGGTCTTCCAAGTTCATTAGCTGCTGTTTTAATGTGTTGATGGGTTTGTGGGCTACCATGATGCCAAGGGGTCTGAGTAGTCTGGCAGTCATTTCCGAGATGTCTTTGATGTAGGGGAGAGTGGCTAGGGTTTCTTTACGTGTTTTGCCTGCTTGTTTAGGTTTGTTGCTGAGAAATCAGCAGACTGTGTTCATTGTGTACCCATTCTTTTTGAATACACACTATAGGTGATTTTCCTCTGCTCTGCATATTTCCTCTGTGCTGCAGTGTGTGTTGGCACATTGAAATAATGTTCTGATGCAACTTAGTTTGTGGATATTGGGATGATTGCTTCTGTCGTTCAATATTTGGTCTGTGTATGTTGTTTTCCTGTAGATGCTGGTTTGAAGTTCCCCATTGGCTGATTGCTCTACTGCGACATCTAGGAATGGCGGTTTGTTGTTGTTTTTCTCCTCTTTAGTGAATTTTATGCCAGTTAGGGTATTATTGATGGTCTTCAGGATTTCCTCTAATTTGTTTTGTTTAGTGATGACAAAGGTGTCATCCACATAGCGGTCCCAAAGCTTGGGTTGGATGGTTGGCATAGCTGTTTGTTAGAGTCTCTGCATTACTACGAACCCTGATATTGGAGATCTCATGGGTGTTCCGCTGGTTTGTCTGTAGATTTTTTTGTTGAATGTGGAGTGTTTGGTAAGGCATAGGTCCAGCAGTTTGACGATATTGTCCTTGCTGATGAAGTTAGTGGTGTTTGGTGTATGTGTCTTTGGTTCTTCTAATAGTGTAGTCGGTGTTTCCTTGGCCAGGTTGATGTTGATTGATATGTATAGGGCTGTTACATCAAAGGAGACCATTATTTCATCCTCTTCTATCTTCATGTCTTTGATGGTCTTCAGGAATTCTTGGGTGGAGTGCATGGAGTGATTGAGTCTTCTACTTAGTATTTTAGTCTTTGGTGTAGCTACTTGTAAGTTGGTGTTCCAGGTAGCGAGACTATGGGTCTTCTCAAAACTGGCTAAGTTCAGAGGCTATGAGTCCTGCTGAGTAACTCACCTCATGACTCCCCACAGTCTGTCCACCATCTGCAAGGTACAAGTTGGGATTGTGATGGAATACTTTCCATGATGATTGCAGCTCCAACAACACTAAAGAAGTTTGACACTACTCAGGGCAAAGCAGTCCTCACGTTCACACACATTCTCTCTCTCTGCCATTGCTACACAGTGACAGCAGCATGCACCATCCACAAGATGTACTGCTCAACCTGGCTCCTTAGGCAGCACTTTTCAAACCCATGATCACTACTTTGGAACATCATTACCTGCTTGTTGTTATCTGAACCGCTCACTATTGTGATTTAGAAACAAATCACTGTTCCTTCAGTGTCACTGGATCAGAATTCTGGAATTCCCTGCCTAACAGACATTATGGGTGGACTTACACCAAATGGCTTAAGAAGGCAGCTCACCAACACCTTCTCAATGGTAGCTCGGTTTGGATATTAAATGCTGATCTAGATGTAGGCCACACCTTATCAGATTTAAACAAAAACGACACTGCCCAATACTTTTCCAGTATTTCAGAATCAATTCGGGATCGCTTCATTTCTGTCAACCAGGCTATCAACCCTACATTAGAGCTGAATATTGATTTGGAAGCACACAGGTTCAATCTTGGAGGGGAAAAAAATTTGTAGTTGTCCATAATTATTAATTTTGGTCAACAAGTAAAGAGATTTCTTTTATGAATTATGATATGGGTTGAGTAACAGTGAGACAACACCCATGAGGATGTTTCTTTCCAGTACTACATAGTGAAAAGGTAGGCTCATTGAGGGTTTTTGCTCAGTACTTTCAGTCGCAGAGTAGGTTCAGTTTAGACTATCTCTTTAGAAATCAACCTGATAACATCAGTGTGTCACCGGTGACTGGAATATTTTAGGTGGGGGTTCAGTGGGGGTCAGATAACTCTGGTGCGTAGATTTCAGTACTCCTGCCCGGATGTTAAGTTCTATAGCTTCATAGCCATATGGAGCTAATTAAATTGGGGCTGTACTAGACACCAGAATTTTGTATATATTCATGTAGTGCAGTAGCATATTATTGTCTGACCTGTAGTCTGCATTCAGTTGTGCTAGAATTAATGCTTGACTATGGTTGAAACAAGATTGCAACACTCATGTTTGAAAATTACTTATTTACCATTTAATCGCAGGGCAGGGCAGAAATTGATCTGAGCCAGTTGCTCAACACTGCTGTTATCTGACCTTCTCGTTCTATGATGGGGGTGGGAGGGATGGTGGGGGCGAAGTTGGGGTTGGGGTTGTGCTGAGCCAGCATTCCTATACTTCTGCACTCATTTGTTTCAAGATAGTATTATTTGATCAAGAATAGCTGGTGCAAGTGTTGCCCTTAATCTAATACTGAAGCAGTTGAAAAAAAATGTATTAATCAATGGATTTTTAAAAACACTTAATTATATATTTTCTGATTTACAGTGCAACATTTCAATGTTTTATCACTGAAGAGTTCTAACTGATGCCTTAAAATGATTAATTTCAGATAATGATAAAGTGATGGAATAAAAAGCAAATTAAAGCCACTGCAAAATAACTACTGGCAGAAAATAATTGGGTTGGGGGGGGGTGTGTGGGGAGGGGAGGAGCAGGCACAATGGGGAATAATATTTAAAGATTTTGAGGACAGAGGGAATGGTAGAATTATTTTTTCCAAACACACAATATCAACTCAATGACAGTGCACACAGGCACATCTCTCTACTGGAATTTCCTTCCCAGTCCTTCTGGTTTATCCCTCTCTTGTTGGAGAGCCTGTCTTTCTGACCAAAGTTTTGATCTTTTTGTGACTTGGAGGAAGGAAACACATGGCTTTGGTGAAATACCTTGGAATATTTTTCTACATTAAAGATGCTAAATAGATATAACCTGTTGTTTGTTGGAGAGGAAAATCACTTTATCAGAACAGTCATTGTTTGCAATTGACAGAAGGTTTAAAGGGCCAATTAACTTTGATTTTCTATCATTTGTAAAGCTTAGATATGCTTAATCTTAAATAGTGTTTCAAAGTTAACTTGGAAATTATTATTATTATTAAGAAATTGAAATAATTAACATTTTGCTTCTCTTTCCCAGGAAAGCTCTGAAGTCTACAGAATCGAATATGATACCTTTGGTGAGCTAAAGGTGCCAAATGACAAATACTATGGAGCCCAGACAGTTAGATCAATGATGAACTTTAAAATCGGTGGGGTGTCTGAGCGGATGCCAGTAAGTTAATTAGCAAAATTGTAATTTTTCAAGAAAAAAACGGTCATTGGTTCTTAGATTTCTTGTCTCTTTTTTCTCTTCATTTCTGTCTGTCTCTATTTTCTCTCTCTCTTTTCCCCTCCTTTTCACCACCTCTTCCCTCCACTTCCATCCTCCCCACGTTCTTCCTCTTCATAGTGAATTTTATTTCTCTCTCTCTCTCTCACTCGCACGCGTACACACACACACACACACACACACACACACACACACACACACTTCTCCCCCCACCCCGCCAACTCCTTCCACTTTGTAGTGAATTTTACTTTATTTTCCAATTCACTTGCTGTAATGACCAAATGAGTGTATGCTTGCTTTGTTGTACGCCTCTGGACATGCAGTAATTGGCTAGGCTTCAAACTGATCTAAAGAATATAGAATAATAGCAGGAATCATCTTATTGCAGCTTCAGGCAAAAGTCTTAGAAATTGAAACTGATTCCTTTGTGAGGTTTTTCCAACTAAATTATGTGATTAAATGTGTTCTATTATTTTCTTTTTAAAAGATACTTGATTGTCTATCAATTTTATAACTGGTGTACCAGTGATAATGTGGCACTCAAATATGCACAAAATGTTTCTAGTTTTTATGGCTATAATGCAGGTGGATGGTCCACATTGAAATTAAATAGTGTAGGTTGAAAATAATTTGGTGTAATTTTTAAGAAAACGATTAATTGCAGTATTTTCAAGAGATCTCATAGAACAGTATCAGTGTGGCCCACATCCTGAGTGAGAAGGTTGTGAGTTCAAGACCCCTTTAAGGTTTGAGGACAAAAATCAAGGTTAACACTCAAGTGAAATATCAAGGCAATACATAGCTTAACATCTCATCTGAAATTAAGACCCTGTTTTCCCTATACAGGATTCCATGACACGATTTTGGAGAAGAGGAAAGGAGTTAGCTTCAGTACCATAGCCAAATTTAACCAGCAATCAATAGCTGATTATGTAGCTAGCTCAAACAAACAACAGTGTAGAAATGGGATGCCACGTCTTATGTGTTACAGCAGTTCCTACATTCCAGAGGGCATCATTAGCTGTAAAGCACTTTGGGTGTGTTCTGTGGTCATTAAAAGCCTAAAAAAAAGCGCTCTTTTCCCTGATGTGCTGAAGGTTGAACGGTGACCTTATATAAGTTGATAAAATCATGAGGGGCATGGATAGGGTAATAGCCAAGGGTAGGGGAGTCCAAAACTGAAGGGCATAGGTTTAAGGTGAGAGAGGAAAGGTACTTAAAAAAAAAAAGACCTGAGGGTAACTTTTTCATGCAGAGGATAGTGCATGTGTGGAATAAGCTGACAGAGGAAGTAGTGGAGGTGGGTAGAATTACAATATTTAAAAGGCGTATTATTAGGAAGAGTTTAGACGGGTTTGGGACAAATGCTGGCAGATGTGATTAGGTCAGATTGGGATGTCTGGCCGGCGAGGATGTGTTGGACCATGCTGTACAAGTGATAAATGACCAAAAGCATTTGAACCATACCATTGCAGGATGTATGTTGGTCAGGCCTTTTTTGAAGGAATTGGATTATTTTTGAGCTCATACAAACAATTTTAAGCTTTTATTCGGAAACCTCTCCTTTTTCTACTTTCTCACCTCAGTTCATATAAAATGTTTCAATTTCAGAAGCCTGAAAAAATTCTTGACTTTGCCATCAGTGAAATGCTAAAGATTTAATGATTATTTGAATCCAGTGAGCATGATTTTGTTCGGGACTCAGTAAGTTTATTGAGACTTCAGATCTTCCCCGTTGCAAAGCTACAAGTTGAAGGTTCCTCCATTCTGCAGTATTCAGCTCTTTCTGCATGTATTCCGGTCTGATTGCCCAATTGATTTATTGATAGGTTAACCACCACTAATGTAAAGTCAAAACTTGCGGAAAGTACATTTTTTAGTAAGCAAATCAATGTGTGCTTCACAGGCACTTTCTCTTGCATTAGTGAGTCAAGGAGAGAAAGGCGGTAGGGGTGAGAGAGAGAATGTTTGATGTTACTTCACCTTTTTATTTTGGTTCACAGATCCAAGTAATAAAAGCCTTTGGCATTCTGAAGCGAGGTGCTGCAGAAGTGAACGTAGAATATGGTTTGGATCCAAAAATTGCGGACAGCATTATAAAGGCAGCTGATGAGGTAGGAACAACCTGAGGGGTAAGGGTTTATAACTGACCTTATGGTACATTCCAAGGGGCAACAAGCCACAATCCAACACAGTTGAATTGACAAGCTGGGAGAAATGAAAAAGAATTGTAATTGAGATCGGAGTGAGAAGTGAAAACAGACATGCTAGCACAGGGACAGACCATGGTCAGTTGCAGTGGTAGGATGTGGGTGAACTGAAATGTCTATAGGGTTGCTTTGGAATTTTTGGAGCTCTGGGAAGCTTGTAGGGTGGCAAAACATTTTAAAATAAGAGTAAAAGGAAAACTTGCTCCTTTTCTAGCTGTTTACTTATCTTTACCAAAATGCTTGACATACTTAAACTGATAAACATTAAACATTGCCGTTAGCCAGATTAATTCAGTTTAAAGTTGTACAAAGAAGGTTACTTTAAATTATATTCTTGTAAAGTAGTAATGTGATTTTATGGGTACCAGGCATAATTTGGCTGAAGTTATTCTACCTTTAGCATGGGTAAATCCTGTCAGAACCCTACCTAATTATTGAAAGTAAATTTAGATGTTTTTATAATGAAACTCCTCTTTATGGAGGGTTGATATAACAACTTTTAATAGAACCACTGTCCTGGGAACTGATTTTAGAACATTTTAATATGGAAAAATTCAGTTGCGGGATGAGAGATGCGTGTGCATCTTTTCCATCTACATCTACGTCTATTCCACCCAATCCTCTCAACAGACTCCCATTGAATATCTAGAAGTACAATTTTCTTTGTACTGGGGAAAACCCTCATAGCGGTCTTAACTCATAATATTTCTTGTTAGGATAGAAATCTGTTCAAAGACATTATCCATCTGATTAAAGAGCCTCTATAGTTCAGTATGCTATTTATTTTATTACATTAACACTCATTTTACCAGCATGTCACAACATCATTTTGTGTCTCTTTTGCTCCAGAGTCACTCCAGTGACATCTGATGTGGAGAGGGACTTCTTACTTCCCAGACCGTCTTAAAAGTACAAGTTATTTGTTCTGTTCTGCTAACTCACTAACTGGTTTTCAGAAAATGACATGAAAAGATTGAGAATCAATTTGCAACGTTGAGATACAGACTATAAGTTGTTGTGGTGTCTTACTGGAGGCCAAGGATCTAATTCCATTTCTTTTAAAAATAACATGTATATACACTTTGATTTGCACTGCAACTACATTCAGAAGGATTCAGGTGTAGTGCAAATTGGTTACTTCTGTAATCCTGTTTTATCAAATTTTTGAATTTTTTTATTCACTCGTGGGATGCGGGTGTTGCTGGCTAAACCAACATTTATTGCCCATCTTTAATGCTGAAAGGGCAGTAAGAGTCAACTATATTGCTGTGGGTCTGGAGTCACATATAGGCCAGACCAGGTAAGATGACACCTTCCTTCCCTGAAACTCTTTAGTGAACCAGGTGGATTTTTCCAACAATTTACAAAGGTTCACAATCATTATTTGACTCTTAATTTCAGACTTTTTTAATTGTATGAAAATTCCACATCTGCCATAGTGGGATTTGAAGCCAGGTTGCCAGAACATTACTCAAGACTCTGGAATAATAGTCTAGGGATAATACTACTCGGCCATTGTAAGGAATTTAAGAATTTTCTTCCTTGAAAATAGTTTGTGGCTTTTGGATCTTTGGATTTATGTTTCACTGGAAATTAGCTATTAAGTATTCTGGAATGCAAACAAATGGAAAAAATTAATGCTTACCTCCACATCACTAGTCCAGATAATACAGGCTTAAAGATATGATATAACTTCCCTACTTTCTGCTGCATTGGTGGAGCACAACGCTGGCTAATTGTCTGCTTTTGTGTTGTAATTTAATGCAATCAGCTCCTTTTATCGGCCTGAACTCTTTTTAAAAAAAAATTCTTAACACTTGTTCACCTGTCTTGGAGAAGATAATGCTTGGCTCATGGTAGCACCATGACAGTGAATAATTGTGCTTTAAGAATCAAAAATAAATATTTGATTATAAATAGTTTTTTGTCTTGAAAATCTCTCTTAATTTTTTTCTTTCCCTTCAATTGGAAAGTTCTTAGCAGTAGTTGTAATACTGTATTATAGCCAGTGGACGGTGCTTTGTAGTTGTTCATCAGTTCTCTACAGTGCTGCCAAGTGGTCAAGTAAGTAACAATTGTCTTTATTTGTTGATTAAAGAAGTTTGTTAGCACCACAATGTATCATTATCAGATATAGCAAAATATAACTGTTACATTTAGGAATCCCAATGCCCTTGATTTGGGCAACATTCTGTGCTGTTTGCATTATGCTGTGCACACACATTGTTTTTGATTTTTCTTTGTCAGATAAATTAAATCAGGTGTTGCCTTGTCCACTTGGAACAAGGACCTGAATATGAGGTTTGTTATGTTTATTGTGCAGGTGCTTGCTGGGAAATTGGATGATCATTTTCCTCTGGTGATATGGCAAACTGGCTCTGGAACACAAACAAACATGAATGTGAATGAAGTGATCAGCAATAGGGCAATTCAGATTCTCGGCGGTAAACTGGGCAGCAAGGATCCTGTGCATCCCAATGATCACGTCAACAAAAGCCAGGTACTTGTCTAGAACTCATTTCAATGCCTTTGGAGTTTAAAGCTTATTTTTCCCCTGTCACAGTTCAAGGGAAGAGTGATGGGGATTTGCAATATAATACCTAGTCTGTCGAAACATTAGTTGTCATCTCATGCAATAGGAAATATGTTTCTCTTTATCTTGGGAGGGAGTTCATTCAGAAATGAAACTGTCTTAATGGGCTAGAAATTTCAATTTTGTTTGATTGTAGTTATTTCCAAATTGAAGTTGTTCACAAGGGACAAAGTGTAAACTATATTTTCACATAGCTTTATCATATTATTACAACATTTAACAAACCACATGTTTGGTGTTTAGTCAGTTTTTAACTGTTCTGCCCCTTCTTTCCTCATTGCCAGAGTTCCAATGATACTTTCCCCACTGCCATGCACATTGCTGCTGCGAAGGAGGTCCATGAAGTGCTGCTGCCTGGACTACAGAAGCTACACGATGCACTTGAGAAGAAGGCCAAGGAGTTTGCCGATATCATTAAAATTGGCCGGACTCATACACAAGATGCTGTGCCTCTTTCGTTAGGCCAGGTAGATTGAGAGAAAACCTGTTCAAAGTGGTATGAATTCTCACTGTTATGATAAAACATAGAGAGAGGTACAGTATGAAGATTTTGAGTCTGTCCCTTTTAGAAAAAAGATAAATTCTTATAAGGCCCGTTAGGTCAGCTTACTTCTGGGGAGAAAAACATATGTTTTTGGTGGGATTCTTCAATATGTTTGGCCAGTCCATGTGAACAGTTTTTTCTGTTTGATGCTCTTTGGACTGCACCACTCAAATCTGAGGCTCATAATGTGGGATGTAGTCGGAAAGAAGCTTCAGCCTGAATTGGCCCATCCACATACTGTGTCGCCGATCTGTCCATAAAGTTAAAGTCAATATTATTTTGTCGTTAATTCGCTAGGTGGGGAGTTGGTTAGTTCTGTTGGCTGCATCGCTATTTTGTGATGCAACATGATGCGAGCAGCACAGGTTCAGCTCTCACTCTGGCTGAGTTCATCATAAAGGTCATGTCTTCTCAACCTCTCCCCTTACTTAAGGTGTAGTTAACCTCATGTGTCTCTTTAATGATGGAGCAGCTCTCTGCAACTGTGACTGTAGTGTTGGTTTTCAGTTTTCTTTTAGATTAGATTAGATTACTCAGAGTGAAAATAGGCCCTTTGGCCCAACAAGTCCACACCGACCCTCCGAAGAGCAACCCACCCAGACCCATTCCCCTACATTTACCCCTTTACCTAATACTATGGGCAATTTAACATGGCCAATTCACCTGACCTGCACATCTTTGCTGAAATGACTGACCAGCTGCAAGGACTGACATGGTCCGAGACACTTTGTTGGAGGCGCAACAAAGTTATTTCATGTGTATTTTTATTTAGCCGGGATCCATTGTAAAGAAAGTCGAACCAGGTGTAAAATGGCTTGCTAATCTGCTGTTGCCTACTTTGTGCTTCCACTGAAGTTCAATTTCACTCCATTTCCTTCCACTGGTGTTTGAAATCTGGCATGAATTTATCAGGCATCTTCTATTTACTGTGTGCCTTTTCAGCTGAGTAAAATGGATCAAGATGCTTCACAAGAGCATTATAAAACACTTGGATGCAGAATCACATATTAGCAACCAAACATTTAGTCAAAGATTGATTTAAGGAGCAAGAGGAGGCAGGCAGTGAATTAGAATTTTAGGAACTGAGCACAAGAGCATCATCTCTGCAACGATTAACGTCCCAGATGCTCAAGAGTCCAGAATTGGACTTGGTGAGTTGCAGAGCTAGAAAAGGTTATACGTAGATGATTGAAGTAATGGATTTTAAAACAAAGAACCAAGGCTATGTAGATTAGCAAGCACAGGTGCCAGTTAGGATATGGGCAGCAGAGGTTTGAATGACCTCAGTTTTATTGACAGGAGAAGATGAATTATGGCTAAGGGTGCGTTGGAATAAGTGTGTCAAGAGGTAACAAAGACATGGATGAAGGCTTTGGCAACAGATAACCTGAGGCAGAGGAAGAGGTGGGTGTTATTACAGAGAAAAAATAGCGCAGTTTTAGTTATGGTGCATTTCAGAGTTATACATGATGTAAAGGCTGTAAACAATGTGCTTCAGTCTCGGATCATTACCAATGAAGTATGCAGTTAGTGACTAGTGAGCAGTTGCAGGAACCAAAGGCAGTGGTTTTGATCTCCCCAGTACAGAACAACCTCGGTTATCTGAATGTCAGTTATCCAAACTTTGGATTATCCAAACAAGATATTAAAGTCCCGTAAAAACATGATCAGTAATCCAAACAAAATACTCCCTGCCCGCTTCGTTCGGATAATTGAGGCTCTGTATTTGTTTGGAGACAATTTCATCTAAACCATGATTGGATGTTGAACAAACAGAAAGATTGTTTTACTCGCAGAAGTTAAGAAAGATGATGGTAAGGCATCATTGGGTATTTGTCAAGTTCCTATGAATATTCCTATGATGTCAGATGGAAAAGTTTTTGTCCCATGTGTACAGGAGGGTTTTCTGACACAGTATGTCAAAGGGCCGACAACAGGGGACGCCACAGTGGATCTGGTGCTTGGTAATGAACCAGGCCAGGTATTTGATTTAGTTATAGGTGAGCACTTTGGAGAGAATGACCATAATTCAGTTACATTTAGTTTAGCGATGGAAAAGGATAGGTACATGCCACAGGTCGAGAGTTATCGATGGGGCAAGGGCAATTATAATGCGATTAGGCAAGAATTAGGATGCATAGAATGGGGTAGCAAAATACAGGGGTTGCAGACAATGAAAATGTGGAGCTGGTTGAAGGAACAGATATTGCATGCCCTTGAAAGGTATGATCCTATCAGGCAGGGAGGAAATGATAAGGTAAGGGAACCGTGGTTTACTACAGAAATTGAATCTCTTGTTAAGCAGAAGAAGGAGGCTCATGTGTTGATGAGGCAAGATGGTTCAGCTGAGGCGAACAAGAGTTACAGATCAGCGAGGAAGGATTTAAAGAAATAGTTAAGAAGAGCAAGAGAGGACACGAGCAGTCTTCAACAAATGGAATAAAGGAGAACCCTAAAGCTTTCTATAGGTATGTGAGGCATAAAAGGATGGTTAGGGTAGGAATAGGGCCAGTCAAAGACAGGAGTGGGAAGTTGAATGTGGACCCGTTGGAATCGGAGAGGTGCTAAACAAACATTTCTCATTGGTTTCCCCTCAGGAAAAGGAGAATATTGTAGAGGAGAAGAATGAGGTACGAGATATTAGACTAGAAAGGATCCAGGTTAGTTACGAACAGGTGTTTTCAATTCTAGGAGGAGTGAAAGTAGACAAGTCTCCTGGGCCGGATGGGATTTATCCGAGGATTCTCTGAGAAGCTAGGGAGAAGATAACAGAGCCTTTGGCTTTGATATTTGAGTCGTCATTGTCTACAGGTTTAGTACCAGAGGACTGGAGGATTGCTAAATGGTGTGCCCTTGTTCAAGAAGGGCAGTAGAGATGACCCAGGTAATTATAGATCAGTAAGCCTTACTTCTGTTGTAGGAAAGGTTTTGGAAAGGATTGTAAGAGATAAGATTTATAATCATCTAGCGAGCAACAATTTGATTTCAGATAGTCAACATGGTTTCATCAAGGCAGCTCGTGTCTCACAAACCTCATTGAGCTTTTTGAGAAGGTGACCCAAGCATGTATATAAGAGTAGGGCAGTTGACATGGTATACATGGACTTTAATAAAGCTTCTGATAAGTTTCCACATGGTAGGCTGTTGGAGAAAATGCAGAGGCATGGGATTGCGGATGATTTAGCAGTTTGGATTAGAAACTGGCTTTCTGAAAGAAGGAACGAGTGGTGGTTGATGGAGAATATTCAGCCTGGAATCCGGTTACTAGTGATGTGCCACAAGGATCTGTTTTGGGACCACTGCTGTTTGTCATTTTTATAAATGACTTAGATGCAGGCAGAGGTGAATGGGTTAGTAAGTTTGCAGATGACACTAAAGCCGATGGATTAGTGGACAGTTTGGATGAATGTTACAGGTTGCAGGGGGACTTGGACAAACTGCAGAATTGGACTGAGAGGTGGAAAATAGAGTTCAATGCAGCCAAATATTTGTGATGCACTTTGGGAAGAATAACAGGAATGCAGAGTACTGGGTCAATGGAAAGATTCTTGGGAGTGTGGATGTGCAGAGGGATCTTGGAGTCCATGTACATAGATACCTGAAAGTTGCCATCTAGGTTGATAGTGCTGTTAAGAAGGCATACAGTGGGTTAGGTTTCATTGGTAGAGGGATTGAGTTCCGGAGCTGCATATCATGCTGCAACTATACAAAACGCTAGTGCAGCCACATTAGGAATATTGTGTACAGTTCTGGTCGACATATTTCGGGAAGCCTTTGGAAGATTGGAAAAGGTGCAGAGGAGATGTACCAGGATGTTACCTGGTCTGGGGGGAAGATTTTATGAGGAAAGGCTGAAAGATTTGGATCTGTTTTCATTGGAAAGAAGGCGGCTAAGTGGGGATTTGATAGAGACATACAAGATGATCAGAGGATGAGATAGGGTAGACAGTGAAAGTTTTTTCCTGGGATGATGACGTTCGCTTAGACGAGGGGGCATAACTACAAATTGAGGGGTGGTAGATTTAAGACAGATGTCAGAGGCAGGTTCTTTACACAGAGAATGGTAAGGGCATGGAATGCCCTACCTTCTAATGTAGTTAACTCAGCCACATTAGGGAGATTTAAACAATCCTTGGATAAGCACATGGATGGTGATGGGATAGTGTAGTGGGACGAGCTGAGAATAGTTCACTGGTCGGCACAACATGGAGGTCCAAAGGGCCTATTCTGCGCTGTATTGTTCTATGTTCTATGAAAACTATTCTTGTGTATTTCACATGGTGTTGCCGAAGGGCAATCTGTAGATGGGAAATGGGAAGAATAAAGGACTGATCTTGGGTGTCTACCAGAAATAACAGTGTGAGAGCAAACAAATACATTATTTCATGTGGTTAGATTGATTAGAATGTAATCAAGCTTAAGTGCATTCCCACCCAGTTGGATGACAGGAGAGACTTTGAGGAGGAGCAAGTTGTGGTCATCATGTCAAATGCTGCAGATGGATTAAAATGAATGAGGGGCATTGCCTATCAATGTCCCAGCCCTGTAGGGTGTCCTTTGTGACTTTGATAAAGGCAATTTCTATCTGGCAGGGGCAGAAGTCTGAATGGCAGGGGATTCAAATGTTGAGTCCATGAGGTTTGTTCGTACATTTGGGCGGTCTGGCTATTTCTTGTAGATGCTCATTATTGTTTGGACCTGCCTTGTCCCACTGACATTATTATTCTGATGCATCAATCTGGCACCCATCTCCTTATGTTGCTCGTGTTCCCATGGTGTTAAAGTTTGCTGTTTTCAATGGTGTTACTCATTGCTTATTGATGCATTGCTAAAAATAATCAACAAAGAAGGAAAGCGCACAACGGATGAAAACACACTTTGCTTTTCACCTTGTCAACAAATCAAAGGTTAAAGTACACAAATGTTGTGCAAATATGAGTATTGAGATCATATACCCAACAATAGTGCTTATTATTCATTTTCTATTTGCTAATCAAAAATGCAGTTATCCATACCATAATTCCCATTTAGCTGTGTGTAACTAGTGGCTAATTGATTGAAGAACACAATTAAAGTGAAAGTGGGGCTTAATTTCCATTCTGTAGCTATTAACCTGAAATTATTTGGTGCATCTGTCTACAGATTGGAGAGAAACTATTTGTTTTTTTCAATCATCTAAGGGATAATAATGCTGATGAATATTTACCCATTTAAGCACCCAGTTTCATTACCAAATAATCTCTCGTTAAATTTTATAAATGTCTGGTCTGAAGCTGCTTCTGCTGTGTTGTAGCATTGTGCATTAATGTAAAATTCAGCACAGTTTAATTGTTGTAGAAGTCTCTCTTCCCATTCCACCCTTCTGCCTCCAGAAACATTTTTTATTTACTCATGTGGGCATCTCTGACAATGCCAATATTTATTGCTCATTCCTAATTACCCAGTAGGCAGTTAAGAATCAACAAAATTGCAGTGGGAATAGAGTCACAGTTAGGCCAGACAAGATAAAGATGACAGGTTCCATCCTGAAAGGACACTAGTGACAATTGGCGATGGTTTCACTGTCATTATTAGACCCTTAATCTCAGAGTCTTGACTGAATTCAAATTCCACCATCTACCATGACAGGATTTGAACCCAGGTCCCCAGACTTGGAGTCAAAATGCTACTTTGTGGAAAATTGTGGCCAATTTTGGGTTGAGTCTCATGCCAAGAAATGGATTGAGATCACTCAAGTGAAAGAAAGCCATCATTCTCACCAGTCTCTGTGGACTTGAAACACCACTGTCAAGGTTATTTTGCTAAACTAGTCTTTAGAAAAAAAAAGTACTGTGACCATGGTGTCCTCCTGTGAAATAGTTTTTCAAATTGACTGAATTTTTTGCTTTAAAATATTGATTGAAATTCACTGTCTATTCTGTTTATTCATACTTAGGAGTTTAGTGGCTATGTACAGCAGATAAAATATAGTATGGAGCGGATAAAGGCTGCACTGCCAAGAATATATGAGTTAGCCGCTGGTGGGACTGCAGTGGGAACAGGATTGAACACAAGAATAGGGTTCGCGGAGAAGGTGGCTGCCAAAGTCTCAGAGCTCACAGGTCAGATACATCATTATGCACAGTAACCTATGCTGTAACCTTTCCTGATGATGCAATTCTATCTTACTGTTTTCCGTCATGCTCAGCAAAAATCTATTTGAAGCAAAAAGAAGGACTCTATGAGAATGATGAGCCACCTGTAGTTATCAAAGACTCTTAAGGAGAGTATTCAACCAAAAAGTAAACTGTACAAATAGCAGAAACTGGTGTTAGGTCAGAAGGTTGGAATTTTTTTAGATACCAGGAGTGGACAACCAAAAAAGAAATTAATGAGAGAGAAAATTGATTATAAAGTAAGTTATCGAGAAATATGAAAACAAAGAATAAGAACTTCTATGGTTATATGAAAAGAAAGAGGATAGCTAATTATAGGACCCTTGACACCTTGTTATCTTTGGAGTGTTTACAATGGGGAGGAAAGCTCTTGTAACAGTCTGTATCACCTGGAAAAGTCATGATTTGGAGGTACTGGTGTTGGACTGGGATGTACAAAGTTGAAAATCACACAACACCAGGTTATAGTCCAACAGGTTTATTTGGAGGCACTAGCATTTGGTGCGCTGCTGTTGAAGGAGCAGCACTCCGAAAGCTAGTGCTTCCAAATAAACCTGTTGGACTATAACCTGGTGTTGTGTGATTTTTAACTTTGTTCACCAGGAAAAAGTATTGAAACTAAAGGTAGGAATGTTGTCAGGACCCGATGCCTTGCACCCAAGGGTTCCAGCAGATTAGAAAACTGTGAATGTGATGCCCCTGTTCAAAAAAGGGAAGGAGACTGGAGACTATGGGTCAGTTAGCAGAATACATGTTGCAATAATTCTAGAGTCTTATATTAAGGAAGAAATAGCAGAGTATTTAGAAAGGTTTAGCACAATCCATTAGAGTCAACATGGTTACCATTTCACAAAACCATGTTTGGCAAATTTGCTAGAGTTACTTGAGAATATAACAAGCAACATGATAAAGGGGAACTAGTGTTTCTAGTGTATTTGTATTCTCAGAAGGCATTCAGCAAACTGCTTCGTAAAAGGCTATTGCACAAGAAAGGAACTAGTGGTATTTGGGAGTAATGTATTAGCCCGGACTGAAGATTGGTTAACACAACAAATGACAAAGGACTGGGATTAATTAGTCTTTTTCAGTTTGGAAAGACTTAACTGGTGGATTGCCACAAGAATTATGCCTACGGCCTCAATTATATGCTATCAATGTTAATGACTTGGAAGAGGGGCAGATTACAATGTGACCAAAATTGATAACAGTACAAAAATAGTGGGAAGTCATGTTGTGATGAGGACGTAAAGAATCTGCAAGGGGACAGAGAGAGGTTGAGTGAATGGACAAAAACTTGGCAGATTAAAGTTTCACATTGGAAAATGTGAGGTCATGCACTTTACTAGGAAGAATCATATTGCAGACTATTATTAAATTGAAGAGAGCCTCCAAAAAAAAGCGCACCACAGCAGATTCTAGATATTTTGTGCTTGTTACGCAAAAAGTTAGCATGCAGATGCAGCAAATAATTTAAGAAGGCAAATGGGCCTTTGACCTTTATGGCTGGGGATCTGAGTTTCAAACAAGGAGTGTTGGTGAGGTCACACTTGGAGGACTGATATACATTATTCAATATGCATTGATCATGTAGAATGAAGCCCTCATACAAGAGGTACACTAAATCAATCACCACCCAAAAGAGGGTTAAAAAAAAGATTAGTGCCTCTGAAAGCCCCAAGAATCCTGTATTGATTCCTGTATTTAATCAAGGACTTACAGGCACAGTAGGTTGTTCAAAAGAGATTGCTAGACTGATTCTCTGGATGAACACATGACTTATCAAGAATGGCTAAAAAAGTTTGGTCTTTATTCATGAAGGTTTAGAAGAGTGAGGGGTGATCTTATCAAAACATACAAGCATTTGAGGGGGCTGGTCATGGTAGATGCTGAGAAGATGTTCCCATGAGTGAGGTGATCTTGAGCTAGGGGGCTTACACAATAAGGAGACCCTCATTTTAAAACTGAGATGCTGAAGAATTTCTTCTTTGAAGTTAGTGAATGCCTAGAATTCTTTTCCCCAGAATTGTGGAGGTTAGACCACGGAAAGTATTTAAAGAGGAGGTAGATTTTTGAATATGAGGAACCTTGAAAGCTTTGGGCTGCCAGAACAGGGGAGTCCAGGCCATGGGAAGATTAATCATGATCTTGATGAATGGTAGAACAGGCCTCTCCTATTTCTTACATTCTTTTATTTGTAGACACATTGTGTGAGGCAAACAAATCTAACATTCACTGTTGAAAATAGCTGAAAAGAAACCACACAGATGAAAGTCTGAATTAAAAACACAAAAAGATGCATGGGGCTTTCAGAGGCATTAATTTCTTTTTTTTAACCCTCTTTTGGGTGGTGATTGATTTAGTGTACCTCTTGTATGAGGGCTCCATTCTACATTATCAATGCATATTGAATAATATATATCAACAATGTAGTTACCTGTGTTAGGTACATCCTGCCACAGCATTTTGTCTCATTTATTTTGAGGTAATAGTGATTAACAAAATTAGAAAAGTAGACTGAATTCTGACAAGTTAAACACTGAGCTTGTTATTAGGCATTTCCTTCTTGGGATATTCTAAGTATTTAATCGTTTTTTTTTGTCTTTGCTATTTTTCTGTTCCTTTTCTCCAGCTGTCCTGTGTTTAAAAATAACATCCCTGCACCTCTGGCTCACAGTGAAACAAAACCAATCTTGCTTTGATTAGTAAGAGGTAAATCTATGTTCAGTGGGATCAAGCTGTCAAATGATAGCAGGACCATCATTATCGTTTGTACGGTGAAATATTTGGGTTTTCTGAAGCTATGCTGGCAATAGGTGGTATTCAGTACACATCAGAATGTATGCTTATAGCCCAAGTGGCAGGTGGTAAACTAAGCTAGTGCAGACCAGTGACAGAAAATAAATTTGCCTTTGTTTTATTTCAGGTTTACCATTTGTGACTGCGCCTAATAAGTTTGAAGCTCTTGCTGCACATGATGCCTTGGTTGAGCTGAGTGGTGCCATGAACGTTGTTGCCTGCAGTTTGATGAAGGTGGCTAATGACATTCGTTTTCTGGGATCTGGACCTCGCTCGGGCTTGGGTGAACTTACCTTGCCTGAAAATGAGCCAGGAAGTAGCATCATGCCAGGTACTCCTACAATCTACAGAAAGCAAAATGACTTGTCTGTCTGAAGTGGCTATTTTGGTTATGTTGATGCCATGTTGTGTGGAATGCATGCATGACACTGAATCTGTAACTGGTTTAAACTTTATGTAACACATTTTTCAGTAACTCATTGGGAAGCAGCTGTCTGCCTATAGGACCAAACAAGCACCTACAGAAATCTTAGTTGAATCGAAGAATGTTTGTACTTCAAAACCTGTCAGAAGAATACTTTGACCACCTGAGGCACTGTTCACTGCAAAAACCCTGACATTCTAACAATATGACTGAAAATGTGTGCTCCAAAACTTGACACATACCAAGCCTAGCTGTTCCGGTACAGCTATAACATTGTTCGACATTGCTGTGTAAATACCATTGTCCAGATATGGTTTGTACACAGAGAATAGAGCAGACTCAACCCAGTCAATTATTACCCCATCAGTACACTCTCGATCATTAAGAATGCTACCAAACAGCACTCGAATAGCATTAGTTTACTGATGCTCATTGAATTCTGACCTCGTTACAGCATTGGTGCTGACATGAACAAAAGTGATGAACTCCAGAGAGGAGCATGATTGCCCTTGGTGTCAAGATCACATTTGTATGGGTGTGGCATCACTGAACTCAAACAATACTAGAATCAATGAGAATTAGTGAAAATTCTCCATCGATTAGAATCCTGCTGAGTACAAAGTAAGATTGTTGCAGTTGTTAGAAGTCAGTCATCTCAACTTTGGACATTTTCAGCAGTTTCATCAATGACCTTCCCTCCATCATAAGGTCAGATTTGGGAATGTTCACTGATTACTGCACAATGTTCAGCACCATTCAGACCTCCTCAGATACTGAAGCAGTCTGTGTTCAAAATGTAGCAAGACCTGGACAGTATCCAGACTTGGCCTTACAGTTGACAAGATACATTCACACTACCCAAGTGCCAAGCAATGACCATTGCCCCTTGACAATCTTTGTATTGCCATTGTTGAATCTCCCAGTATCAACATCCTGAGTTTTGCCTTGGACTAGAAATTGAACTGAAGTATCCAATAAATATAGTGTATTTGAGCAGGTAAGAGGTTGAATCCTGCAGTGAGTAACAGTGTCCACCATCTACAACGCAGAGTGAGGTGTGCGATGGAGTTTTCCCATTGGTTCAATGAATGCAGCTCCAAGAAGCTTGATACCATCTATCCAGTGCCTGCTTGATTTGGCACTGTTTACACAGTCACTCTCTCCATCACTATAGCACAGTGACAACAGTCTGTGCCACTGACAAGATGCATTGTAGCAATAAGGTTCCTGATACAGAACCTTCCAAACCCACTACCACTATTATCTAGAAGGACAAAGCACCTACAAACTTTCCTCCAAGCTACTCTGTAATCTGACTTGGAGATGTATTGCAATTCCTGCAATGTGGCTGAGTGAAAATCCTGGAGCTAGAGCACCCTTCCTAGCAGTATTGTAAGCTTACCTTCACCAAATACAGTGCAGTCGTTCAAGAACGCAGCTCCCCACCATTTTGGGGACAGCTAGATTGTGTCCAGCTAATGAAGCACACATCTCGTAAATGAATAAAAAATACATAGTCATACAGCACGGAAACAGACCCTTTGGTCCAATTCGTCTGCACCGACCAGACATTCCTATCTGATCCAGTCCCATTTACCAGCATTTGGCCCAAATTCCCCGAACCAGTCCCATGCATATGCCCATCCAGATGGAATTTAAATGTTACATTCATAATGTGTGATTTGTACCCTCCACACTTCGTCTGGCAGCTCCTTCCGTACACTCATCACCCACTGTGTGAACAAGTTATACCTCAGGTCCTTTTTAAATCTTGCCTCTCTCACCTTAAACCTATGCCCTCTAGTTTTGGACTCCCCTACCCTGGGAAAAAGACCTTGGCAATTCACCCTACCCATGTCCTTCATGATTTTATATACCTCTTAAAGGTCACCCTCCATCTCCAATGCTCCAGGGGAGAGAAATCACTGCCTATTCAGTCTCTCCATGGAACAGAAACCCTCTAGTCCTAGAAACATCCATGTAGATCTTTTCTGCACCCTCTTAAATTTAACAACATCTTTCCTAAAGAAGGGCGACCAGAGTTATATGCCGTATTCTAAAAGTGGCCTCAGCAATGTCCTTTACACATGCAACATGATGTTTCACCATCCTGTCTACTTCTGACTCCACGTTCAAGAAACTGTGCACCTGCACCCCTAGTTTTCTTTGTTTGGTAACACCTCTTAGGGTCCTACTATTAACTGTATAAGTCCTGCCCTGGTTTGCCTTACTAAAATGCAACATCTCATATTTATCTAAATTAAACTCTATCTGCCACTCCTCATCCCATTGGCCAATTTGATTAAGGTCCTGTTGTACACTGAGATGGTAATCTTCTCTGTCCACGACACTACATTTTGGTGTCACCTGCAAACTTATTAACCATACCTCCTATATTCATATCTGAATTATTTACATTTTAAAGCTCAGGGAATTGAATCACTGACCACAAAGTGCTCCCCCATTGATATCAGTTGATTATCTGTTGGGAAATAAGTGAGGGCAAATATTGCTCCTTCTGTAGTAGGTACATCCACATACTTGAATAAGAAAGTTTTCTTGTATATGCTTAACAGATTTCTCTCTATCCAAGCCCTTAATGTTATGACAGTCCTAGTTTATGGAAAGTTAAAATCTGCTGCCATTACAACCCTATTATTCTTACAGATATATGAGATCTCCTTACATTTTTGTTTCTCAATTTCCCACTGACTATTGGGACTATAGTCCCAACAAGATTATCATCTCTTTCTTGATTATCAGTTCCACCCGTATATTTTCACTAGATTATCTCCTAGGAACAACCTCACTAAGTACAGCCATAAAGTTATCCATAACCAAAAACATTATTCTCGCCACCCACTCACCCGCCGCTGCCTCCTTTTCTATCTTTGGTTTAGAATACCCCAAAATATTAAGCTGCCAGTCCTGTCCATCCCTAAGCTATGTCTCTGTAATAGCTATGTTCCCATGTTCCCAACCATGCTGTAAGTTCATCTGTCTTCCCTGTCAGGCCTCTTGCATTGAAGTAAATGCAGTTTAATGTATCAGTCTTACCTCATTCTCTGCCAAGCTCTTGTATGCCTTAGCTATTTGACTTGCTCCCCTCACCTACTTTATCAGCTTCAACCTTTATTTCTCACTGTTGTTTTGTTCCCGTCCCCTTGCACTGGTTTAAAGCCTCCTGAGTAGCACTAGCAAATCTCCCCGCAAAGATGTTGGTCCCGCTCCAATTCAGTCGTCATGTATATCTCCGAGAAGATTAGATTACTTACAGTGTGGAAACAGGCCCTTCGGCCCAACAAGTCCACACCGACCTGATAAGCGCAACCCACCCATACCCCTACATTTACCCCTTACCTAACACTACGGGCAATTTAGCATGGCCAATTCACCTGACCCGCACATCTTTGGACTGTGGGAGGAAACCGGAGCACCCGGAGGAAACCCACGCAGACACAGGGAGAACGTGCACACAGTCTCGCCTGAGTCGGGAATTGAACCCGGGTCTCAGGCGCTGTGAGGCAGCAGTGCTGACCACTGTGCCACCGTGCCGCCCACAGGATGATGACGTTTAATATTGGCTTTAAAAGTTGATTATCATGGTATATAATTTATTTATACAAATAGTTGCACTGATCCACTCAACTCAAATCTTGACGAAACCTTAATTGTGCATTCATCAGGACAAATGCAGTTACTTATATAAAGGAGGAAATGGGCTGCTGATTGGTTGGCAGCTTGACTCTGAGTGACTGTGTGCCATTGTCAAAGTAACAAGGAACAGTCGGCTCTTCATGCTAATAATTGAACAACCAATTTAAAATAACCTGTCAAAATTGTAATGTGACTCAATTACATTTACTAGGAGCTACTAGATTGCAGGGACCTATTCTCCACAAATGGAAAAAAATATATTGTGCTGTTTTTGTGTTACCCCAAAGGATTGGGAAGTCTTTGCTTCCTTGTTGTATTCTCTATGCCAAAGATTCAACCAGTCAGAGCTGATTTGCCAACCCGTTTCTTCTGCAGTATAAATTATTGTGATCATTTTTAATTAGACATTTTTGATTGGCCTGAGAAGAATATGTCAAAAGATTTTGGCAGTAGGTCTTTTTGGTTCAGAAAGATTTAATTTCTGTACAATCAGGTAACTGTTTTAATTGTATTAATATTTTACTAAAGTAATAGATGAATATCTTGTAGCTCCCTTCTGCTAAATTAAGCAACTTCATTTTCAAACAATAGTTTTAATGGCTAGCTGTTAAGTTTTCCATTATGAATTTTATTGCTTTTTAATTGGATTTAAAGTTGATTTCCTCTTCTTTGCAATACCTTGTCCAGCAAATTAGTTAGAATTGTACAGTGCATTGTTTTGTCTTTTTATCAATTCCAATTTTGTTTTCTGTTTGCATAAATATGGCCTATTTATCATATAACATACCTCAACCAACAGCTCAGATGGGTAGCCTAAACTTGGTTCTTCTGTAATTGCTGTTATGTTCTTTTAATAGACTCTGAAACAGCAGTGCTCAACCACTGTGCGTCACTTTCCTTTTTTGCTTAACTGGTGCTGCAGTTGTTAATCGAGGTGTGCTGAAGGCCACAGAGTTGCAGTTCCCATAGCAGTAAGATGAAGGTTTTTTGATTCTGTCAGCTTAGACGGAAATGAAGCCTTGAAAGCAAAACCAAAAAAAATCTCTGTCTGGCACCATTGGGTTTTTTAAAGGCTGTCACTACTATGTGTGAGAAGACTCCACTGTTATCAGCATTTGGTCAATTCAAAAATGTATATTGTTGGATATGAGAACAACGTGAAGTCACCTGTACTTTTTAAAAAATATTTGATTAAGTGTTGACACCATTGTGTCAGTTGGTGAGGTGGGACTTCTGGCAAACCTATAGTGTGCAGTCTATTTTAAGACACAGTCTCTGTACCCTTAAAGAAAATGGACTATATTTAAACAGAGTTTGTTCAAATTAAAGCAAACAACTCCATGACTGAAACTCATCTGATTAAAGGAAGATTATCCTTCAAGCAAACAGCATTGAGTGTTAGGTAGTGACATTATTCATTTTTTGTAAAGTCAGTTCATGTTAGTGATATGCCTACATTTTTATTTCCTTTTTCACCAAGAAGAGAGACATGTTGCAGAAGCTTTTTGTCTTCCAGTCACCACAACAGATGCAAAAAATACCTGTTTCCTTTTTTCCATCACTGGCCTAAATCAGTGCACTTCAGATGATTTATATTTGGGAAACTACATGTGAGCCTGATTGGCCTTTGTGTTAGCACACCAAGAAACTGCATCGAGGCAGAACGTGCTTGAAATACTCAGAAGGTCAAGTAGCATCTGTAAGAGAGAAAATGTTTCAAGAATGTGACCTTTCATCAGAACTGTGAAAAATTACTAATGATGTCTGCAATAGCCTGCTGTTGTACTAAATTGGAAAAAGACTTAAAATCTTGCCTCCAATTTCCAACCTTTCCTCCATTTCACATGGTCCACATTCAACTCTTCTCTTTCCGTCCTTGACTTCTCTGTCTTCATTCCCGGTGATAGGCCATCAACTAATTCATTATATTCCTACAGCTAATTTGACTACGCTTCTGTGCACTCAACTGCCATAAGGATTCCATTCTATTCCCTCAGTTTCTCAGTTTCTATTGCATCAGTTCTTGTGATGCAATCTTCCATGACAGTATTCTGTTCAGGTGAGAATCCTCCCTAATTGTAGTTGAGAGGGCTGTTGACGAATCCAATCTACTTTCTGTACCTCTGCTCTTAACCCTTGCCCTCCCAGAACCGCAAGAAGGTTCCCCCTTGTCTTTACCTTCCACCTTAACACCCGCCATCACCTGACATCAGGTGGAGTGGAAGTGCTAGAGTCCAGTCTAAAAAGATAAATAGCCGACTCTTGGCAAATAGTGAAAGAATTGGACAGAGTCAGTGTGGATTTACGAAAAGGAAATTGTGGTTCACAAGCCTACTTGAATTTTTCAAGGATGCAATTAGTAGACTTGGTAAGGGAGAGCCAATAGATCAATTTACTTGGACTTTTAGGAAGTTTTCAGTGAGTGCTATATGAGCTATTTGCCTGTAAAATTAAAGTGCATGAGCTTGGAGTACTGATATAGATAGAGAACAGAAAGCAAAGAATAGAAATAAACTGATCTTTTACCATGTGACAGCCAGTGATTAGTTGAATAGTGCTTGCCCCCAGTTATTCACAATATATGTTAATGGTTTAGATGAGGGAACTAAATGTACTATCTCGCAAGTTTGCAAATGACACAAACTGTCTGGGATGTTGAACTGTTAGGAGAATGCAGAAGCTCTTCAGTGTAATTTGCACAGGAAGGGAGCAGATGCATGCCAGATGAAGTCAAATGTGGATAAATATGAGGTTGTCCATTTTGATATCAAAAGCCAGAAGACAGATTATTCACTGAATAGTGATCAGTTGGGAAAGGGTGGGGTGCAACTGGACTTAAGCACGTGGCTGGAGTAAGTAGTGAAGAAGGCAAATGTATATCTGCCTTCATTATGTGAGGGGTCAAGTATAGGAGAGGGGTGTCTTTTTGCAGTTCTACAGGGCTTTGATGAGACCACACCTGAAGTTCTGAGGAAGGGTCACTGGACCCAAAATGATTTCTCTTCACAGATGATGCCAGACTTGCTGAGCTTTTCCAGCAACTTATGCTTTTGTTTCTGGAATATCGTGTACAGGTTTGATCTCCTTATCTGAGAAAGGATGCCCTCTGTCTATGGAGGGAATACAACAAAAGTTGACCAAAAGAGAAAATGCTGGAAAATCTCAGCAGGTCTGGCAGCGTCTGTAAGGAGAGAAAAGAGCTGATGTTTCGAGTCTAACTGACCCTTTGTCAAAGCTGGCCAGACTGATTCTTGGGACGGCAAGACTGACGTATGAAAAGAGAATGGATCAGTTAGGACTGTATTCACTGGAATTTAGAAAAGTCGGGTGGGAAATGAGCAAGTCTCATAGAAGTGTACACAATTTGAACAGGATTAGACACATTGTGATGGAAAGAAAACTCTGATTACTGGGGAGCCGAGAACCAAGTGTCGCAGTTTAAGGATACAGGGAGACCATTTTGGACTGAGGTGAAGTGAAACTTCTTCACCCACAGTGTGGTGAGCCTGTGGATTTCTCTGCCACAGTAAGCAGTCGAGGCCAAAAATCAAATGTTTTCAAGAAGGAGTTGGATTTAGGTTTTAGTGCTAATGGGATCAAAGGGTGTGGGGGGTAAGCAGGAACAGAATATTAAATGTATGATCAGTAATGATCATATTTAATGGCAGACTAGGCTCAAATGGCCAACTCCTCCTCCCTATTTCTGTGTTTCTTTGTTTCCATATTCCATATTATTTTCCACTACCACCAGTGTAATGAGTCATTCAAATACGTCTCCCCCTATTCTCCCCTTTCAGTATTCTATAGGCACCATTCTCTCCATTGTATCTTGGTCCAAGTCACCTCCGACATCCCATAACCTTCCCATAAAATTTTTTAATGAAAGTGCTGAAGATATACTACCAGCACTTTTATCTTCTCTCTCCTTACCATCTAAGGTGTCCAATCTTCCTTCCAAGTAAAGCAGTGATTTGTGTGTATTCCTTTCAATCTGGTCTACTGTATTCATTTCTGACAATGTGCCCCCTTCTACATTGGGGAGAGCAAACACAGATTGGTTGAATACTTTGTGAAATACCTGCTTTCACATGCCAAACCTCATGCCAAGATTCTAGCAGGCGTCATTTTAATTATTCACCTTGCTGTTGCACTGACCATTCTGCTGTCAGCTTACTCCACTGTTTCAGTGAAGGTTAACATAAGCTTGATGAACATCATCTCATCTTTCAATTAAATAATTGACCATCTTCTGGAATCAAAATTGAATTCAGCAAGTTCAGTTGATTACCCTGGCCCCATTTTTGTTTCATTTTGGTTGTGACTTTATTTTTTTTCTTTCTGACAGTATCACATCTGTTCTAGGCACATCTTGCTTTGTTTCTTTTCTTGCGTCATCACCATTGACCCTGGAAGGCGAACTCTTCAAGTGTTCATTCTCTTCTGTCTTTCACCATTGTGCAAACATTCCTTTTGTCCTTGTCCCACTCTCACCCCTTGTTCAATAAACATTTTCTAATGTAAGGTCACCCACCTGAAACATTATCTCTCGTCCCTCTCCACAGATCCTTCCTGAAATGCTGAGTACTTCCAAGTTTATTTCAAGTTGAGCATCTGCAGGATTCAGCTTAAGAAAATAACTGCACCACTAGGCTTTTGGGAACCACAGCAGACTGTAAGAATGTTAAGTCTAGACATGACAATTGCTAATCAGAAAGCAGTTTCACTTCAAGTTGCTAACAAGATCATCTTGTGTGATCATGCATTTGCAGTAAGGACACAATAAAAAATCCTATTTCTGGTAATGTGTGATTGTAGCTTGTATGGCAAATGTTAATTGCATTTTTGTGTTCTGACAGGTAAGGTAAACCCCACCCAGTGTGAAGCTATTACCATGGTCGCGGCACAGGTCATGGGAAATCATGTTGCTGTTACTGTTGGCGGAAGTAATGGCCACTTTGAGCTGAATGTTTTCAAACCCATGATAGTAAGTGCTGGGAAATCTGATAATGTTCAAAAGAATTGGCTACTGTTAAATATGCATTTCTACCTATACAATGATTTAATATTACTGGTTGAGTGGCTGAATAATTGATTTTCTTCTAACTCCAACTGTTATTGATATACAGACCTTTTTGCCGAGGCATATTTTTAAATAACATATTAATGCTCAAACTTCATTTCCTGTTAGATTGTGGTTTGGGTCTTGAACTGATTTCTTGAATGATAGTGCATTCTGCATTGCTAATGCTGAAATGGGGAAGAGCAAGAGGAATCATTAACTTTTGATTAGCGGTAGGGGAAGGAGGACACTACAATTCCAATTCAAGACTTCAAATTGTCACTGTTTGTCACCAGGGCTTCGATATCAAAGCCAAACAGATTCAAGCAACCAATCTTAAAAAAAATTGGTAATGATAATTTATGCGGGACCTTGCCATATCCAAGTTGGTGGTTGTATTTTTCTGTATTAATAGCAATGGCTACACTTCAGAAGTCCTTCTTTGATTGTGAAGGGCTTTGTGATACTTGAGGTCGCAAAGCTAATTCCCTTTCCTTATTTATGTTGCCTTTCTACTGCTGCCCTCCTAAAGCGTGTGCAAGAAAGGAGTTATTGCAAGTTTTTGAGACTGGTAGTTCAAAATGCAAAGATGAAAACAATTGGCATGGTCAGCCAAGTTTGCCACTGTCAGAATTTAATGTTTCTGTCGCTCCTCACAGTTACTTTGTAACAGAACCATTTAAATTATTTCGAATTAATATGTCATTATTTCTCTGCTGGTGTTTTATAAGAACTAAGAGCAATTCAGCTCTTTGAGTCTGCTGTATCATTTGGTGCAATCTCAGCTGATCTCATCTTGGCCTCAACTCCACTTTGCTGGCCACTCCCCATATTCCTTCATGTCATTACTATTTAAAAATCTGTCTATCTCTCCTTCAAATTTACTCAGTGCCCCAGCATCCACCCCACACAAGCCTACTGCTACTCTGTTTACTTCATTTCATCCCAGCACATTCTTCTTATTCACTTTTTTCCCTTATCTAACTTGCCATTAAGTGTTCTCAACCATTCCATGTGGTTGTGAGTTCCATATTCTCAACACAGTGAATTGTATTTTTGTTTTTTAAGAAGCTTCTAAATGCATGAATCCTGCATTGTCACTGCTGTTTAAAATATAGTCTGTGTGGTAAATAGTACTGAAGTATTTTCAGGAAGCTCTGTGCTGAAGTGGATGACAAACCAATCTTTAAGTGGTTCTTCAAGGTCTCAATAGACTTTTTGTTTTGTAGTCAGCCCTCTTTTTGTTTCTGAGCAATGTGATATTTAAGCTGTTGAAAGGTTGAATTTTCTGATGCAGAGGAGGAAAAAGCAACATGCAATTCGCACAGCCATCAGATGTCTCAAAGTACTTTACAGCCATTGGAATCATTTTGAAGTCTCGTCACTAGAAACATAGCCAATTTGCAGACAGCAAGCTCCCACAAACAGAAACAATGACAACCAGATAATTGTTATTGTGATATGGATTGAGTGACAAATATTGACAGGACAGGGATAAGCCCCAGTTCGTCTTCAGATTAATGCGGTGGGATCTATCCAACCCACCCAAATAGATAAATGGAGTCTCGTTTTAGGGCGGCATGGTGGCTCAGTGGTTAGCACTGCAACCTCGCAGCACCAGGGACCCGGGTTCAATTCCAGCCTCGGGCAACTGTCTGTGGAGTTTGCGCAATCTCCCCATGTCTGCGTGGGTTTCCTCCGGGTGCTCCAGTTTCCTCCCACAATCCAAAGATGTGCAGATCTGGTGGATTGGCCATACTAAATTGCCCATAGTGTTTGGTGCATTAGTCAGAGGGAAATGGGTCTGGATGGGTTACTCTTTGGAGGGTTGGTATGCACTTGTTGGACCGAAGGGCCTGTTTCCAACATTGTAAGGAATCTACTCTCTGATCTAATCTTGTTTCTCATTCGAAGCTGGCATTTCTGACAGTGCGGTGCTCTGTCAGTACTACATTGGTGTTCGAGGCGTAATTTTTCCACTCAGCCTTGAGGTTGGAGATGGATAGACAATAGACAATAGGTGCAGGAGTAGGCCATTCTGCCCTTTGAGCCTGCACCACCATTCAATATGATCATGGCTGATCATCCTTAATCAGTATCCTATTCCTGCCTTATCTCCATAACCCTTGATTCCACTATCCTTGAGAGTTCTATCCAACTCTTTCTTAAATGAATCCAGAGACTGGGCCTCCACTGCCCCCTTGGGCAGAGCATTCCACACAGCCACCACTCTACGGGTGAAGAAGTTTCTCCTCATCTCTGTCCTAAATGGTCTACCCTGTATTTTTAAGTTGTGTCCTCTGGTTCGGCACTCGCCTATCAGCGGAAGCATGTTTCTTGCCTCCAGAGTGTCCAATTCTTTAATGATCTTGTTTGTCTCAATCAGATCCTCTCTATCTTCTAAACTCAAGGGTAAACAAGCCTAGTTGCTCCAGTCTTTCAGCGTAAGGTAGTCCTGACATTCCAGGAATTGACCTCGTGAACCTACGCTGCACTCCCTCAATAGCCAGAATGTCTTTCCTCAAATTTGGAGACCAGAACTGCACACAGTACTTCAAGTGTGGTCTCACCAGAGCCCTATACAGCTGCAGAAGAACCTCTTTGCTTCTATACTCAATTCCTCTTGTTATGAAGGCCAGCATGTTATTAGCCTTCTTCACTACCTGCTGTACCTGCATGCCTACCTTCATTGATTGGTGTACAAGAACACCCAGATCTCTTTGTACTTTTTTTGTACTTTGTACCCTTTACCTAAATTGATTCCATTTAGGTAGTAATCTGCCTTCCTGTTCTTGCCGCCAAAGTGGATAACCATACATTTATCCACATTAAACTGCATCTGCCATGCATCTGACCACTCACCTAACCTGTCCAAGTCACCCTGTAATCTCCTAACATCCTCCTCACATTTCATCCTGCCACTGAGCTTAGTATCATCAGCAAATTTGCTAATATTATTACTAATACCATCTTCTATATCATTAATATATATTGTAAAAAGCTGCGGTCCCAGCACTGATCCCTGTGGTACCCCACTGGTCACTGCCTGCCATTCTGAAATGGAGCCGTTTATCACTACTCTTTGTTTCATGTCAGCTAACCAACTTTCAATCCAAGTTAGTACTTCGCCCCCAATACCATGCACCCTAATTTTGCTCACTAACCTCCTATGTGGGACTTTATCAAAAGCTTTCTGAAAGTCCAGGTACACTACATCTACTGGATCTCCCTCGTCCATCTTCAGAGTTACATCCTCAAAGAAATTCCAGAAGATTAGTCAAGCATGATTTCCCCTTCATAAATCCATGCTGACTCTGACCTGTCCTATCCAGTTACTACTATCCAGATGTGTCATAATTTCATTCTTTATAATAGACTCCAGCATCTTTCCCACCACTAAGGTCAGACTAACTGGTCTATAATTTCCTGCCTTCTCTTTCCCACCTTTCTGAAAATGTGGTACAACATTAGCCACCCTCCAATCTGCAGGAACTGATCCCGAATCTATCGAACTCTGGAAAATAATCACCAACGCTTCCATGATTTCTCGAGCCACCTCCTTCAGTACCCTGTGATGTAGACCATCAGGCCCTGGGGACTTGTCAACCTTCAGACCTAACAGTCTCTCCAACCCCAATTCCTGGCAAATATAAATTCCCTTCAGTTCAGGTCCTTCAGCCACTGTTACCTCAGGGAAATTGCTTGTGTCTTCCCCAGTGAACACAGATCTGAAGTACCAATTCAATTCTTCTGCCATTTCTTTGTTCCCTGTAATATATTCCCCTGTTTCTGTCTTCAAGTGCCCAATTTTAGACTTAACCATTTTTTTGCCTTTCACATACCTAAAAAAGCTTTTACTATCCTCCTTTATATTTTTGGCCAGTTTACCTTCGTATCTCATTTTTTCTCTGCGTATTTCCTTCTTAGTAATCCTCTGTTGTTCTTTAAAAGCTTCCCAGTCCTCCATTTTCCCACTTATCTTTGCTATGTTATACTTTTTCTCTTTTAACTTTATATGTTTCTTAACTTCCCTTGTCAGCCACGGCCATCCATACCTCCTCCTAGGATCTTTCTTCCTTTATGGAATGAACTGATCCTGCATCTTCTGCATTATACACAGAATTATCTGCTGTTGTTCCTCCATTGTCATCCCTGCTAAGGTATTGCACCATTGAACTTTGGCCAGCTCCTCCCTCATAGCTCCATAATTCCCTTTATTCAACTGAAATATTGTCACTTCCGATTGTACCCTCTCCCTCTCAAATTGCAGATTGAAGCTTATTGTATTATGGTCACTACTTCCCAATGGCTCCTTCACTTCAAGATCCCTGATCAATTCTGGTTCGTTGCACAATACCAGATCCAGAATTGCATTCTCCCTGGTAGGCTCCAGCACCAGCTGTTCTAAGAATCCATCTTGGAGGCACTCTACAAAGTCTCTTTCTTGAGGTCCAATACCATCCTGATTCTCCCAGCCTACCTGCATGTTGAAATTCCCCATAACAACTGTAGTAACATCTTTGCGACAGGCCAATTTCAGCTCCTAATTCAACTTACATCCGACATCCAGACTACTGTTTGGGGACCTATAGATAACTCCCAAGAGGGTCTTTTTACCCTTAGAATTTCTCAACTCTATCCACACTGACTCCACATCCCCTGATTCTAGGTCCCCCCGCGCAAGAGACTGAATATCATCCCTTACCAACATGGCCACCCCACCCCCTCTGCCCGTAAGTCTGTCTTTACGATCTCTTTTTATTTTTAAGACAACATTGTGTTGGGGAAGGAAGAGGTGTTTCTCATCTTATCAGTCATCATTCCTGATTTGGATAAATTTGATGAGGACACAAAAAATGAGCAATGTTCAGTTCTTTACATTTATTACATTTTCCAACCAAGATGTTTCAATATATTTGTTCCTCTCTTTCAGATCAAAAATGTGCTTAATTCAGCCCAACTGATTGGAGATTCATGTGTATCCTTCACAGACCACTGTGTGGTTGGAATTCAGGCTAACACACAAAGAATTGACAAGTTAATGAATGAATCACTCATGTTGGTGACAGCACTTAACCCACATATTGGTAAGACAGTAGTCTGTAAATGGATATTACTGCTTTTGTTTTTACTTTGGGAAATAGCTGTTCTGAGGAAGGGTTACTGGACCAGAAACGTTAACTCTGATTTCTCTCCACAGATGCTGCCAGACCTGCTGAGCTTTTCAAGCAATTTCTGTTTTTGTTTCTGATTTCCAGCATCCACTGTCCTTTCGGTTTTACTAAGTAGTGTTGTTGATTTGAAACAAAAATTAGTCTGCAGATATATCTTTGAGGTCTTGTTAGGTTCAGTCTGTTACAGTTAAGCCAACTCAGTCTGTCAGTGTTGAATGTGTACGTTCCCTGTTTGGAACACATACTCTCAGTGCATTCTCCAGGTGATGTTCAGCATGAAGGATTGAGGGAAGTTGATTATTGGCAACCAGTAAGTGGTTTCCACGTTTCATAGCCCGCATTGTACCAGAATGGATGATGCCTTGTGTGATTTGAAGTTTGAATTGAGAACCCCCCTCATTCTTCAGTCTATATTTATGATCAACAAATTTGAGCATTTTGTTTTTGACTATAGGCAGCTGAGAATGAAGTTTATTTGCATGAATTGCTCTGTGGGGTTCTTGCAAAATTGGAATAATTCTGGATTGTTTGTAACCAAGGAATAATTATTTATGTTTCTACTTGCAGGTTATGACAAAGCAGCAAAGATTGCCAAAGCAGCCCACAAAGAAGGTACAACATTAAAAGAAATGGCAGTCAAGCTGGGATACCTTACACCAGAGCAATTTGAACAGTGGGTCAAACCAAGTGAAATGCTTGGCCCCAAGTAATATTTAACAATACTTAAGTTCTCATTGGTCTACAGTAATGGAAAATAAACCTTATTTTTGAAAACTGCCAGCTGCAGTCCTACTGTGCAATCTTTATTGTTGTCCAGAGTTCATTGCCATGCACAAAATTTATTCTCCACAACTTTTCCTCTTAACTTTTGAGTTTATATGAATAGTATCCACTATTTCTTTTTATTTCTGCAATGTGTGTGGCTAAATGAACAGATGTACCCGAAGGTAAAACCTTTCTACATGCTTTGGATAAATCTAAACTGCATTTCATAACCAGAGTATATTAACAACATGGCAATGAATTGCTGTGCATAATTGATCTGATCATTTAAGAATGTGTTGTATTTGCCTTATGAAGGAAGGCTAGACAATAGGCCTGTTTCCTTTGAAATTTGGAAAAATCAGAGGTGACTTAATTAAACAAAAAAGATCCTGAGGAAACTTGACCGGGTGTTGAAACAATGTTCTCTCTTGTGGGAGAATCTAAAACTAGGGGTCATAGTTTAAAATAAGGTGTCTCCTATTTAAGACAGATGAGGAAACACTTTCTTTCTCTGTGGGTTCAGAGTCATTGGAATTCCCTACCTTTTAAGGCAGTGGGTGCAGAATGTTTTCATGTTTTTAAGGCAAAGATTGCTAGATCCTTGATTATTAAGGGAATGAAAGATTGTCAGGGATATGAAGAAATGGAGAGTTGAGGCTACAATCGATCAATCATGATCTTATTGAGGCAGTGCAGGCTTAAAGTGCTGAGTGACCCATTATGGTTCCTAGTTCATGTATTTGTATGTATCTGCACAAGTTTGTGATTTTTAAGGTTTTAATAGTCTTGGTGTTTTTGGGATCAGCAACCCAAATGTTCTAAATTTGGTCTTAACTGCAACATGTTGAAAGAATGATATGTGCTTGTTGTGGCTTTGAGGTTTGGAACATGAAACAAGTACACATGGCACTGAATGTAGTGTAGAATGATAACCATTGTATTTTATGCATTCAGATCAATTTTCTATGTGCCTTGGATTTTTGAAGATAACAGCAATGTTAAGAAACACAGAAACAGATCTACATCATGTCCATTTTGATGAGGTTGTTGAGCTATTAAAGACAAGGCTTCTACAAGTACAGTACTTACAAATAAAAGTTATTGTAGAATTGTGCAGTATGAGAGACAACAGATGGCAATGTCATGTCTGCCGGCTCTTTGAAAGACTTATCCAGTTGGTCTGCTCCCTTGCCCCTTTCTCATGGTTGTGCAAAGTTATCAAATAAACTAAAAACGAATGAAAAATGTGATAAGCTTTAGAGCTTTACTATTTGCCATCAAGGATTCATCTCTTCTGCTTTGTAGTATTGACATCTGCTTCACACTTTATTTACTATTTTCTTTTACGTCTGACTGGTTGCCATTCTGCTGTGTTGTTTCCTTCCATGATCTCCCATAACAACTTGTTTACATTCTAAATGCCAAAGCAACCACATAACATGATAATTTATTCGACTGCTATTTCAGAACAATTCAACAGTCCTCCCAATAACGCACAATGAAGACACCCCACATAATCGCAAAAATATTGGGAATGCCGTACTGGTTCTGATACGGTTAAGATATTTAACTGCTTGGCCCAACTTAACACAACTTTAGTGTTTGTGGTCAACCCTACACCTGATTTAGTCATTCTGGAATTTTCTACAAGGTTCTTGGGGAGTCATGTGTTTTGAATCCATTATTAGTGACCATCATATAACTGAGTTTAGTCTAAAACTATGGATCAGTAGTCAAAAAGTGATGTTGTTAAGGTGGATCCCACTGACAAAACCTGAGCCAAATTCATTAAAGGTGTTGTTGGCTACGGAAATAAATGTTGAAACATATTTTATATGTACTGAAGTAATTTGCTGGTAGTGAGTCCTGAACAATATACAGACAGGCTGATAATTGGTAAGAAATATTTGTGTTATGTTGGTGCTAGGCAATGATCAACTCCAACAAGAAAATATAGCCAACTTCCCTTGATATTTGATGCCATTACAATCACTGAATCCCTCATCATAGATGTCCTGAGGATTATCATTTATCAGAATGAAAACTGGATCAGCCATATAACTATTGTGTTTGCAAAAGCAGACCAGAAGCTGAGAATTACCTGACAAGGAACTCGACTCCTCAAAGCTTTTACTGATCTGTAAAGCAAAAGTCCAGAGTGATGGAATATACTCCAGTTCCCTCAATGAGGGTAACTCCAAGAAACCATTTTGAAGCTAAGTACTGTCTGAGATATACCAGCCTGCTTGACTGGAACTCCATCCACCACCTTCTCTCATGTCACTAGTGGCACACGGTAGAAATGTATACCATCTGCAGAATATAGTGCAGCGATATACCAAGGCTTCTTAGGTAGTACCTTCCAAATCTGTTACCTCTACCCCGTGAAATGAAAAGGCAAACACCACCTTTACAAATTTATGCACCATCCTGATTTGCAAATGTGTTGCTATTCACCATTGCTGGGTCCCAAACAATCCCATGGAAAGCAACAATTTGAGAAAGCTGCTCACCATCAAAAGGAATTAGAGATAAGCAATAAATCTTAGCCTGGCCAGGAATGCATTCCATGAGTAAAGAAAAAAACAATAAGCTTGATGGAAATGTACATCACAGAGTAGGGCCATTAAGTAGAGGATGGAAATTGGGACAGAGTTTGCAGTTATGTGTAGAGCATTGCAAACAGTTGATGTTAAGGGACTTGACTCTTAATTTCTTTTGAGAGATAAAAGTTTTGAGAACTGAACTAGTTTGATTCTTTTTGTTACTTCATTTATCCCCCCCTCTAATCTTAATATGTTATATTATAACGTGGAGGAATATTTGGGCCCAAAACTCCAAATGTTATTCTAGTCGATAACTAATAGTGAAAAAAAGGCTTATATTCACACATAGTGCTTTACATGACCACTGGACTTTGAAGTGCATTACATTCAATTTGAAATGTCATCACTGTTGAAGGAATACTGCAGCCAATTTGCTCATTGCAAGCTCTCAGAAGCAGCAATGCAATAAATTATCAGAGTCATAGAGATGTACAGCATGGAAGTAGACCCTTCGGTCCAACCCGTCCATGCCGATCAGATATCCCAACGCAATCTAGTCCTACATGCCAACACCCAGCCTATTTCCCTCCAAACCCTTCCTATTCATATACCCATCCAAATGCCTCTTAAATGTTGCAATTGTACCAGCCTCCACCACATCCTCTGGCAGCTCATTCCATACACGTACCACCCTCTGCGTGAAAACGTTGCCCCTTAGATCTCTTTTATATCTTTCCCCTCTCACCCTAAACCTATGCCCTCTTGTTCTGGACTCCCCAACCCCAGGGAAAAGACTTTGTGTATTTATCCTATCCATGCCCCCCATTATTTTGTAAACCTCTATAAGGTCATCCCTCAGTCTCCGACGCTCCATGGAAAACAGCCCCAGCTTGTTCAGCCTCTCCCTATAACTCAGATTCTCCAACCCTGGCAACATTCTTGTAAATCTTTTCTGAACCCATTCAAGTTTCACAACATCTTTCCAATAGGAAGGAGACCAGAATTGCATGCAATATTCCAACAGTGGCCTAACCAATGTCCTGTACAGCCGCAACATGACCTCCCAACTCCTGTACTGAATACTCTGACCAATAAAGGAAAGCATACCAAACGCCGCCTTCACTGTCCTATCTACTTGCGACTCCACTTTCAAGGAGCTATGAAGCTGCACTCCAAGGTCTCTTTGTTCAGCAGCACTCCGTAGGACCTTACCATTAAGTGTTTAAGTCTTGCTAAGATTTGCTTTCCCAAAATGCAGCACCTTGCAATTATCTGAATTAAACTCCCATCTGCCACTTCTCAGTCCATTGGCCCATCTGGTCAAGATCCTATTGTAATCTGAGGTAACCCTCTTCGCTGTCCACTACACCTCCAATTTTGGTGTCATCTGCAAACTTACTGACTGTACCTCTTATGCTCGCATCCAAATCATTTATATAAATGACAAAAAGTAGAGGGCCCAGCACCGACCCTTGTGGCACTCCACTGGTCACAGGCCTCCAGTCTGAAAAACAACCCTCCACCACCACCCTCTGTCTTCTACCTTTGAGCCAGTTCTGTATCCAAATGGCTAGTTCTCCCTGTATTCCATGAGATCTAACCTTGCTAATCAGTCTCCCATGGGGTACCTTGTCGAACGCCTTACTGAAGTCCATATAGATCACATCTACTGCTCTGCCCTCATCAATCTTCTTTGTTACTTCTTCAAAAAACTCAATCAAGTTTGTGAGACATGATTTCCCACGCACAAGGCCATGTTGACTATCCCAAATCAGTCCTTGCCTTTCTAAATACATGTACATCCTATCCCTCAGGATTCCCTCCAACAACTTGCCCGCCACCGAGGTCATGCTCACTGGTCTATAGTTCCCTGGCTTGTGTTTACCACCCTTCTTAAACAGTGGCACCACGTTTGCCAACCTCCAGTCTTCCAACACCTCGCCTGTGACTATTGATGATATAAATATCTCAGCAAGAGGCCCAGCAATCACTTCTCTAGCTTCCCACAGAGTTCTCGGGTACACCTGATCAGGTCCTGGGGATGTATCCACCTTTAACCGTTTCAAGACATCCAGCACTTGCTCCTCTGTAATCTGGACATTTTGCAAGATGTCACCATCTATTTCCCTACAGTCTATATCTTCCATATCCTTTTCCACAGTAAATACTGCTGCAAAATTTGTGAGAAGATTTGTAGCTCAGGTGCTCGTTGTTGTGGTTCTGTTTGCCGAGCTGGGAGTTTTTGTTGCAAACGTTTCGTCCCCTTTCTAGGTGACATCTTCAGTGCTTGGGACCCTGTTGTGAAGCGCTAGAAAGGGGACGAAACGTTTGCAACAAAAACTCCCAGCTCTGCGAACAGAACCACAGCAACGAGCACCCGAGCTACAAATCTTCTCACAAACTTTGAACACCTACGGGCGAGAGACGCTAAGACAAGCCAGGAAATGGGAATCCTGTGCTAACCGCCTAAGCGCCACATATGAACAACTCCGATTCCTGCATGAGTGCCAAAAGAATTGAATCCTTCTACAATGTGTCAGATAAAGACCACCAGTCAACAACCCACAAGCCAGGGGGACAGCCAGACAGAACGGACTCAGGATGATCCAGGTAATGATTACAGATGCTCACAACAGACTCCACAAATACAGACAAGAAATTGCGCGCCAAAAATCGTTAATTTTAAAAACTACCAATTACGAATGGACCCGGACCATAGAACAGGCTGTCACCATAGTACAGAACAGGACCACACACTGCAAAAAAACGGCACTAAAAGAGCAACTGACAACTGGAAGCGGTACATTCAAACCAGTATAAAAGCCGGAGAAATCAGCACAAAAGTGCTTCACAGGAGGGTCCCAAGCACTGAAGATGTCACCTAGAAAGGGGACGAAACGTTTGCAACAAAAACTCCCAGCTTGGCGAACAGAACCACAACACTGATGCAAAATATTCATTTAGTATCTTCCCCATTTTCTGTGGCTCCACACAAAGGCCGCCTTGTTTGATCTTGAGAGGCCCTATTCTCTCTCTAGTTACCCTTTTGTCCTTAATATATTTGTAAAACCCCTTTGGATTCTCCTTAATTCTATTTGCAGAAGCTATCTCATGTCCCCGTTTTGCCCTCCTGATTTCCCTCTTAAGTAAACTCCTACTTTATACTCTTCTAAGGATTCACTCGATCTATCCTGTCTATACCTGACATATGCTTCCTTCTTTTTCTTAACCAAACCCTCAATTTTTTAGTCATCCAACATTCCCTATACCTACCAGCCTTCCCTTTCACCCTGACAGGAATATATTTTCTCTGGATTTTAGTTATCTCATTTCTGAAGGCTTCCCATTTTCCAGCCGTCCCTTTACTTGCGAACATCTGCCTCCAATCAGCTTTCGAAAGTTCTTGCCTAATACCGTCAAAATTGGCCTTTCTCCAATTTAGAACTTCAACTTTTAGATCTGGTCTATCCTTTTCCATCACTATTTTAAAACAAATAGAATTATGGTCACTGGCCCCAAAGTGCTCCCCCACTGACACCTCAGTCACCTGCCCTGCCTTAATTCCCAAGAGTAGGTCAAGTTTTGCACCTTCTCTAGCAGATACATCCACATACTTAATCAGAAAATTGTCTTGTACACACTTAAGAAATTCCTCTCCATCTAAACCTTTAACACTATGGCAGTCCCAGTTGATGTTTGGAAAGTTAAAATCCCCTACCATAACTACCCTACCATAAACTCCCCTACCCTTACAGCTAGCTGAGATCTCCTTACAAGTTTATTTCTCAATTTCCCTCTGACTATTGGAGGTCTATAGTTCAATCTCAATAAGGTGATCATCCCTTTCTTATTTCTGAGTTCTACCCAAATCACTTCCCTGGATGTATTTCCGGGAATATCCTCCCTCAGCACAGCTGGAATGCTATCCCTTATCAAAAATGCCACTCCCCCTTTTCTCTTGCCTCCCTTTCTATCCTTCCTGTAGCATTCGTATCCTGGAACATTAAACTGCCAGTACTGCCCATCCCTGAGCCATGTTTCCATAATTGCTATGATATCCCAGTCCCATGTTCCTAACCATGCCCTGAGTTCATCTGCCTTCCCTGTTAGGCCCCTTGCATTGAAATAAATGCAGTTTCATTTATTAGTCCTACCTTGTCCCTGCCTGCCCTGACTGTTTGACTCACTTCTGTTCTCAGCTGTACCCGTCTCAGATCGACCTCTTTCCTCATTATCACCCTGGGTCCCACCCCTCCCCTCCACCCCCCCCATCTTATTAGTTTAAATCCTCCCAAGCAGTTCTAGCAAATTTCCCTGCCAGTATATTAGTCTCCTTCCAATTAGGTGTAATCCGTCCTTCTTGTACAGGTCACTTTTGGGGTAAAAGAAATTCCAATGATCCAAAAATGTGAATCCTTGTCCCATACACCAGCTCCTCAGCCATGCATTCATCTGCTTATCCTCCTATTCCTGCCTTCACTAGCTCGTAGCACTGGGAATAATCCAGATATTGCTACCCTTTACTTTTTAAAACTTCTGCCTAATGCTCTGTAATCTCTCTTCAGAATCTCAATCCTTTCCCTTCATATATCGTTGGTTCCAATGTGGACAATGACGTCCTGCTGTCCCTCTCCCCCGTGAGAACATTCTGCACTCTCTCTGAGACATTCTTGATCCTGGCACCAGGGAAACAACACACCATTCTGCTTTTTCTCTGCTGGCTACAGAAACGTCTGTCTGTACCTCGGACTACCACATCCCCTAACACAATTGATCTCTTGGAAGCCGACGTACCCCTCGTTGCCAGTCTCAATACCAGAAACTTGGCTGTTTGTGCTACGTTCCCCTGAGAATCCATCACCCCCTACATTTTCCGAAACAGCTTACCTGTTTGAAATGGGTATATCCACAAAAGACTCCTGCCCTAAGTGCCTACCTCTCTTACCCTTCCTGGAGTTAACCCATCTATGTGACTGTAGATGAGACTTTCCCCCCTTCCTATAACTGCCATCCATCACATACTGTTGCTGTTGCAAATTCCTCATCGCTTCTATCTGTCTCTCCAGCCGATCCATTCG
Organism: Hemiscyllium ocellatum; assembly: GCF_020745735.1. Classification (NCBI taxonomy): domain Eukaryota; kingdom Metazoa; phylum Chordata; class Chondrichthyes; order Orectolobiformes; family Hemiscylliidae; genus Hemiscyllium; species Hemiscyllium ocellatum. Next base: position 26,314,702 of record NC_083410.1, on the reverse strand, counting down.
ATCTGATAAGATTCGCATCCAATAGCATTTATGGCAGATATAATCCGCAGTAACCTTTAAACTCTCTTTAAACTTCCACATCTGACAAGAAGTACATATCTTATTTGTAATTTTGGTTGAGGTAGGAATATCTCTGACCAGGACCCTGGGGATAATTTCCCTACCATTCTGCATGGTATCTTTTGCATCCAACTGAGAGGACAGATGTAGCCTCAGTTTTATGTGTTATCCAAAAGTACGTTCACCAGAGCAGCCCTCCTTTTGTGCTGCACTGGATTGTCAGCCTTGATATTTATCCTCCCATCTCAGAGTGGTACTTGAACCTGGAATCTTGTGATTCAGGGACAAGAATGTTCTCCACTTCCAAAGACTAGGGTTCTCTGTGCAGAAGGAATGTCACTACAAAGAAAATAGCAGAGCTGTTATCAATGCCACCACAGCTGGGGCAGCAACTGTGCATGTACGTAAGGAGGTTTACAATGACTGCAAGAATCAATAAAATGTGGTTCTGATGAAATGTTCTGACCTGAAACGTTGACTCTCCCGCTCCTCTGATGCTGTTTGACCTGCTGTGCAATTTCCAGCTCCACACTGTATCAACTCTGACCTGCCAGCATCTGCAGTCCACACTATCTCCAAGTTACAGTGACTACAAAGCAGCTGCCAGGTATAAAGATGGTGCTGCCATATAATCCCACACTGCAACTTGCGGCTGTTTGGAATAAATACTTGAGCATTCACTCAGCATAAAGTTAGCTCCGATTGTGCACAGAAATAGAGACAGGAATAACGCGGCAATGCAACCACAAGCCCGAGAGTGCAACAAGGCAACCTGTGACTCTATTTAGAAAGAAATATTTTTGCTTGTTTTGACTGCTTCAGAGCTGTCTTGTTCATGACATTGGGTCAACAGTGCCTTGTATCGAAGTGGATATAGTGCAGACAGTGAACCTCTGCCTCTCTGAAATAGTGTTTAATACACCTTAAGTATCCAGCTATATTGGCTCCAGTTAAAACAGAAATGCACACATTCCATGCAGTGCATTCAAAACACACCCATTAAACACTGTATATGTGTATGTGTTTGACTCAGACTTCCCTAGGTAGACAATCCATACTTGTTAGCGAATGATTGCTGACAATGATGTCGATGCCACGTGTGTAGATGTATTTTGGATTAGGCATATCATCTTTATGCATCCTTAATGCATGCGCCCATTTTGATGCATGGAGTCACTTTTTCTGGAAGAAAATAATGGGTTTGAACCAGCATTTTCCCGCATTACAGTAACTCATACTGAAACTCCTATATTCTGTATTGCACTGGTGAAATGTTATATATTCAGCTTTTCTCACTGCTCTTACAGAATATGATAGCTTTAACTAATGTGAATTTTCATTAACAATAGCAGGGTCTCAGAGTGAGTGAGTAAAATTAATTCACTTAGTATTGGCATCTATTTTCCAAAGTAGGAATAACTACACGTGGCTAAGTCATTATACATTCCCTCATAGGGGTGTTTTTCACTGTTGATTGCAAAGGAAAGACATCTGACAACACAGTGCAGTAACAATGGTTAACAATGTAGGAATGCTTTTATGAGGTTGTGTATAATTGCGCAAAACATTCTGGAATAGTGATATTTCATTTTGAAATATGCATTAATATTTTTAAGGATGAACTTTATGGACATAATTATTTTTAACTGACTGACAACATCCCAAAGTGTTTGATAGCCAATTAAGTAATTTTGAAGTGAAACACTTTGAGGGGTAAATACTATCCAAAACACTGAGAGAATTCCCATGCCCTCCTATAGTTTGAGTAATGCTCTGAGATCTTGTGTGGTTACCAATGAGGGTCATAGCCTAATGTGTCATCTGAAAAATGATACAACTGCACATGAGGTACCAGTACATCTGTGCTGGATACTGGTTCCGTAATGGCATGCTGTGATGAGACAGAGACAGAATTAATCAAATGAAATTGATTAGCTGTGATTATGCCATTAACATGATTATTTTGCTTAGATGTACGCCATCCACTACAGATTTAAGAGCCATTGAAGACAGTCATTAATAGTTTTAAATTATTCAGCATCACTGTCACGTGATTAATGAAAGATGTCATTAACCACATAGCTTAGTAAAATAAAAAGCTGAAATTGGCATGATGTTGCTGAAATGTCTAAGGCAATGGTGCTGTATGATTTTCATTATAATCTGCATAAATTATAATAAGTGAATAATTCAAAATATTTATGCAATCTTGAGCAGTTTCTGTGCTAAATCAGTGCTGTACAATTATGACAGCTTACTCTGAATAATGTAATCAGATATTAATTTAAATCTTCAACAAGTGAACCCATTTTCCACTATTAACATTGAAAATACAGCTCTATTAATATAATCTGACTTGTCCAGTGTTGGTCCGAAACAAAAACAGAAGTTGCTGGAAAAGCTCAGCAAGTCTGCCAGTGTCTGTGAAGAGAAATCAAATTTCAGGTCCAGGACCATTCCTCTGAGATGCTGCCAGACCTGCTGAGCTTTTCCAGCAACTTTTGTTTTTGTTTCTAGTTTACAGATTCCGTAGTTCTTTCGGTTTTTGCCAGCGTAGGTCCCAACATACACCCTGATACTGATAAATAAAACTACTGTACACCGAAAAGTTCATGAACTGAATAATTTTTTCCCCTTGTTCAGATTGCGTAAGAATGCTGGGATGTAGCAACGAACGCTCTTCACAGCGCACGCGCCAAAGACAAACTGAATGAGATCACGCGGGGCCCGAGAGCTTTTGCATTCAACAAGCGCGTAGCAAAGCAGAACAATGAAACCATGTGGTCGCACACGGGCTTTTTGCGTTCATACTTTCATTCATACCTTGAATTTCGTACGTACATTGAAGTAGAATTTTACATAAAATCCTGTTCGTAAACCGATTTGTTTGTGAATGGGGTCGTTCGTATGTCGAGGCGCTACTGTACATGCACATGAAGTAGAATACTCATTGCTCTGGACTGGGGAGGCATTGATGAGGTATCATTGAAGAAAGAGTCATAAAGTCACAATGTAATATGGCACAGAAACAGACCCTTCAGTTCAAACAGCCCTGCTGACCACCATCCCGCCTGCCAGTGCTTGGCCCATATTCCTCCAAACCTTTTGTATTCATGTAACTATCCAAATGTCTTTTAAACATTGCAACTGGACCTGCATCCACCACTTCCTCTGGCTGTTCATTCCACACACCAAGTACTCTGTAAAAATAATCACATTGCATGTCTTTTTAAAAATCTTTCTCCCCTCACCTTAAAAAATGTCACCTAGTCTTAACACATTCAGAGCACTTGTGAAGATGGAGACAGTGAGATCTGCAGATGCTGAAGATCAGAGTTGAGAGTGTGTTGCTGGAAAAGTACAGCAGGTCAGGCAGCATCCGAGGAGCAGGAAATCGACATTTCGGGCCGGAGCCCTTCATCAGGAATCTCCGGCCCAAAACGTCGATTTTCTTGCTCCTCGGATGCTGCCTGACCTGCTGTGCTTTTCCAGTAGCACACTCAACCTTGTGAAGATGGGTCATTGGACCTGAAATGTTAATTCTAATTTCTCCCCACAGATCCTGCCAGACCTGCTGAGATTTTCCAGCAATGTCTGCTTTTGTTTCAGATTTCCAGCAACTGCAGTTCTTGCAGTTTTATTCGTTGACTAATTATAGTGACTGATTCTGAAATCATTTTTATTAAGTTTGTTTCTAAAATAAAGCTTGAATTAATGTTTTTGTTTGTTATCTTTGAATTATTTATATTGTATAAAATATATCACCCCAAAACTAATTTGTAGATGCATAAAATTTGGTTTGCATTTACAATTAGATTAGAGAGGTGATTCCGATTGGTTGATTCTCCTCATAGAAACTGACAGCAGAAACGGTTTCAGTAACCCTTTAGCTAACTGTTAGGTTCACAATCCTCAGCATTCTATGATTTCACTATGATGTATAAAAATGTTAGGATTGATTTTAAAATCTTGCCTCACCCGATAACTGGATACATGAATCAAATACATGAGATACTGAAGAACACAATTTATTTTCTTGATTTGTCTCTCATGAAAGAAACTGCAGCCTATAATTCTATTTTAGTGGGAGATGTTTCTGAGTGGTAAATAGAAGTAGGCTTCGTGAGCCTGCCTAGATTTAGATTAAGTAATATTTCCATTGGTAGCTCATGAGACCATACATAATTTCAAATTCACATTCACTTGATCTGTATTGTGTGATTCTTCTGGCTTTGAGATGTAGTTTCTACACACACACGTACATTTTGAGCATTCACATGGAAACAAATCTGTATGAGCAAATAGGGTTCCTATTTTCTTTAATATGACTCTGTAAAGTGTAGCTTATTTAGAACAACCCTATTCCAAGTCTAATGTCATCTATGTTCCAGAAGTGAGAAATTTTCCGTCAAACATCAGATTGAAATGAGAGAACCGAAAGGAAGAAAAATTATAGGGATAATGCCCTTATTATATCATTCATCTTCCCATTTTGAGCTAGCAGATGCACGATCCTTATCTTCCTCCATAGTTTAAAAGCTTTTCTCCCAGATGTTTTCTCATGTCCTTTTGTAAACGGTAATTATAATTATTTGGGTTGTCTTCATAATCTGCAAATTCAACAAAGAAATGGGAGGATGAATGAGTGATATTTATGCTTCAGTGTGTCATAAATACAAACATTACGCCAACATATTTTAACATTATGAATGTGGTAAACAAGGTGATAATGACCAGATAATCTGCTATTGTGATGTTGATTGAAGGGTTGGTATTGGACAAATCAATTGCCCTGCTCTTGTTCCAAGTAATTCTTTTGTAAAAATCTGAACAGGCAGTTGAATTCCTTGGTTTAGAATCTCATCTGAAAGATAGTACTTTCAGTAGCACACTGTTCTTTCCCTTGATTGGAACTTCTTTTTATTTAGTAGAAACAAGCCGTGAAGTGGGATTTGGACCTGCATTAATGCTCAGAAGCAAGACTGCTACAGGTTCCTCTGCAACTTCTTGCATCTCTGAAAGCCAATAGAAAATTAAACAATTTACTCACATGTGATCTGCAAACCTGGATACATTTAGATAGAGTGACCATTGATAGTGCAAATTTTTACAAATGACCTAATGCATTAATTCACAATTGCAATTTATCAAATTCAACAAAAGTCCTCTCCTTAGTTGCAGAACTTTTTTTTTCTCATTCTTTTACAGGACATAGGCGTTGTTGGCTGGCCAGTATTATTGCCCATCTCTAACTGCCCTCAAGAAGGAAGTGGTAAAATGTCTTCTTGAATTACTCTAGCCCATGTGCTGTAGGTAGACCCACAATGCCTTTAGGGAGGTAATTTAGAGATTTTGATCTAGTGTCATTGAAGAAATGTTGATATTTCTAAGGATGATGGGTGGCTTGGAGGGAGAATTTCAGGCAGACATTCCTGTGTATATACAACCTTTGTCCTTCTGGAAGGAAGTGATCACTACATAGAAAATGCTCTGTCCAAGGATCTTTGGCAAATTTCTGCTATGTGTCTTGGAGCTAGTTCACACTGCTGCTACTGAGCATTGGTATTAAGGGATTGGATGTTTGTGGATACAGTGCCAATCAAATGGGCTGCTTTGGCCTGGATGGTGTCAAATTTCTTGAGTGTTGCTGAGTCAAGCAAGTCGGGAGTATTCCATTACACTCCTCACTTGTGCCTTGTCGATGGTGGTCAGGCTTTGGGGAGTCAGGATGTGTTACCCATTGCAGGATTTCTGGCCTCTGATCTGCTCTTGCAGCTATTGCATTAATATGTTGAGTTTCTGGTCAACTGTAACCCCCAGGGACATAGAACAGAGAACAGAGAACATTACAGTGCAGTAGAGGCCCTTCAGCACTCAATGTTGCACCAATGTGGAACCATCTGAAGTCAATCAATCCTACACTATTCCATTTACATCCAAATGTTTATCCAATGTCCATTTAAATGCCCTTAATGTTTGGTGTAGGCAATGCGTTCCACACCCCTACTACTCTCTGAGTAAAGAAACTACCTCCTATATCTATCACCCCTCAGTTTAAAGCTATGTCCCCTCAAACTAGCCATCACCATCCGAGGAAAAAGGCTCTCACTGTCCACCTATCTAACCCTCTGACTATCTTATATGTCTCAAGTCACCTCTCAACATTCTCCCTAATGAAAACAGTCTCAAGTCTCTCAGCCTTTCCTCATAAGACCTTTCCTCCATACCAGGTAACATCCGAGTAAATCTCCTCTGCATCCTTTCCAAATCTCCCTATAATGCAATGACCAGAACTGTACACAATACTCTAGGTGTGGCCAAACAGAGTTTTGTACAGCTGCAGCATGACTTCATGGTTCCGAAACTCAATCCCTCTACCAATAAAAGCTAACACAATGTATGATTTCTTAACAACCCTGTCAGCCCGGGTGGCAATTTTTGGGGATCTATGTACATGGACACCGAAGTATACATATCCCTTTCCATCATTAAAATAAACATAACTGAATTGTTTACTGTTGGAAAATAAAGAATTAAAAAAACTAGTCACCTTACCAATCCAGCACACAGAACCTTTTGTTTGGCTGGAGGTGGAGGATGGGTGGGAGACACTACCGAGGTAGTGTTTCAGGTAACACAACCTTGATAGTGGGGGATTCAATGATGGTAACACAATGGAATGTCAAGGCTGGTGGTTAGGTTGTCTGTTTTTAGAGATGGTCATTGCCTGGCATTTGTGTGGCATATCATTTGTCAGCCTAAGCCTGTATATTATTCAGACCTGGTCACATTTGAACAGTATCTGAGGAGTCACAAATAGTGTTGCATGTTGTGAACATCCAACTTTAACCTTATAATGGAGGGAAGGTCATTGATGAAGCTACTAAAGATGTTTGGGCCTAGGACACTACCCTGAGGAACTCCTGCAGAGTTGTCTTGGAGCTGAGGTGACTGATCTCCAACAATCAAAACCGATATGCCATGTATGACTCCAACCAGTGAGGCATTTGCTAACCAACACCCATTGATTTCAGTTTTAGTGGTAGTTGATGTCACACTGAGTCAAAAGTTCCCTTCATGCAAAGAGCTGCTATTCTCACCGCTCCTCTGGAATTCAGCTCTTTTTTCCATGTTTGAATCAAGGTTGTAATGAAGTCAAGAGGTGAGTGGCCCTGTTGCAAACCAAATTGGGCATCAGTGAGCAGTTTATGAAACAGCAGAGTGCTGATTGATAGCACTGTCAGTGATAACTTCGATCAATTCACTGATGATCGAGAGTAGATTGATGTGGCTGTCTTTGCCAATTGGTTTATTCGACATATTGGTTATGAAATATTCTACAGTCATGGAAGAAAGTTATAACACGATCATTCTATTTTGCACATTTTTTGATATTTAGTTCTATTCCCTATAGTTATTATAATACTGTATTAACTTGCCTCTTCCACATTGTACTCATTTTCCTCACAAAGAATTTTTATAACTCTCAGGTCTACTTCAGCTGCGTTGGCTGTTTGTGTAATTCTGATCTGACTTCATCTAGAAAATCATGACAGGTGACAGAAAATTATACTATTTGCAACAGCCCTGTAAGGTTTATTATGTCACTTTGTCTCTGATGTCCAAGAACAGATCCAATTTTCCATATATTTTTCAGATGAGAATGACAAGTTAAGGCTGTACAGGATGGCTTCCCAACTTGAACCTGCTGCTGTCAGTTGCTGCCTTTCTCGTCTATTTCTCTATTCCAGAGACAGTCTTCAAGGCACTAAGATTCCTATGCCTGGTTTCTCTTCCTTCTTCAGAACACTGTGGTCTTGTATTCCTGCAGTTCAGCTTCATCTTGTACCATTTGGGCTCAACCAATCTTCTCTCTGTACTTTTCCATACTTTCTTGCTTGCTGACTACTGTGCTATGTTTCTGCCATAAATGTTGCTTTCTTTACTCAATTCTGTGTTATTGATAAAATTGTTTTTCAGAAGTACACAGTTTATGACCCCACTCAGAACCAGAGTTACAATAATACTAAACAAGAGTATTATTTCCAGCAATTTTAAAACTGTCATGGAAAAGTCAAAATGGTGAATATTTTCTCCAACAATTTGTTTGTGGGTTTTCCCAATAACCCACCATTGTAGAAGAATGGCTAAAAGAACAGACAAATGCATATTAAGATCTTGTGACAAATTTTGACAAGGTTAAGTGAGCAATTAGGAGGACACCCTAAGCAGACACAAACCAGAGACATTTGGGATGATTATTTTTAATAAGGGCAGCATACAGATTGTGTGTACAATGGGAAGGATTACATTTCCTAGCTCCACATATGAAACATAAAATTAAAGGATGGCATCCTAAGAAAAGATTGTCAATAGAATATATATAGGCAATAGAATATATAGTCATCTGTTATGTTGTCTAATCTTGATGTTATGCTAATGATTAATTGGGAATGAATTTTGTTTGTCACCAGTGACGCTGTAAACAAAGTTAGAAAGATGTTCACTCGTCAGTGTTTCAGTGAAATTGTAAACACAACAAAAATAAGCCTTTTTAAAAATTCTGCCAGTACTCCAAAAGCCACTCAATGAAATCAATAATTTGGCTATAAAAGTTACATTTATTTATTCCTCAAGAAAGAATATGACTCATACAGCACTTTACTATGTCCTCAGGATTTTCTAGTTGATTACTCCTAAAGTGCAGTACTGCTGTGTGCCAAATCGTAAAATGTAACATGTGCACAGAAAGGTCCACTGAATCGTAACTGAATCAATCAATGAATGACTAGATAATGGGTTATTAATAAATGTTCAGAGATAGGTGGGTAAATACAATGAATGTTTGGAGGAGATAGCAGAGAACACTTGTATTGTTATCATCTACGTGGCAATTATGAGATGCCAGCACAACCCAGCAGGTATAAATTAGGTATTGCTGCAGGTTTGTAACGTTTTGCAGTAACTAAAATGGGAAATGTCTTGTATGCACAAAAGCAGGGAGTTTTAGAGCTGCAGGAAGCCACAAGTTAATGTTAGCAACTCCCTGAGGTTTTCAGATACAGCCCTGGGGATGCTGTTGGAGAAAGTAGACATCTGAAAATAAGTACTTGTATAGGTTAGGTATTGCAGAAAATTTGTGAACAGCAAATGCAACAGTAACTTTCAAAGGAAATTCAATCAACCTTTGAAAAAGATTAATTTTCAGCATTATGAGGTAAAATCAAGAAAGCGAGACTGATCGAATACATTTTTCAGAGTTGGTTCAAATATCATAGGCCAAGTGGCTTCCTTCTATGCCATGATTTCTACATGAGGAGCAGCAACGTTGAACGTGAATGTTAACTACATTTTAGTTGTGTTCCTGCTGTTTGCTGAAAAAAGTGGAATATTTTCCCCTAAGTACAAAGGCAATGTTCTATTTTTTTTTATAGATATTTTTATTGGGAATTTAACATTTTGACAAATTTACAAAAATAAGCAGAATTTTCAAGCACAAACATTAATATAAAAATAGATCTTAAATATATAATCATCAAAATTCAACTAATCTACAATCATCCAGAGTGTATAGTTGAGTCGCTTACATCCTTCAAATAAGAGAAAATGTTCTCTAATACACTCATAACAGTATGATAAAAAGGAAGCTATTTCCAAACAATAAGAACAAAAAAAAAATTAAACATGTTTGAATGGAGATCTTCCCCCTTGTTCTCAGGGGGCCTTACTACCTTTCCAACGTTCCACCATATCCTCTCCCAAACAGTGTCCCACCCTCGACCCGGGCGCTCCTTAATAGGATTTAGATATAATACCGAGCTAGAGTTAACAGTGAGCGCCGCACCCCCACCCCTCCCCACCCATACCTGAGTATATCTAATAGCATCAATGCCACGTACAAACACACATAACTATAAAATTACAACTCCAACAGATTACAGTTAAGTATAATAACATAGCAAGGAACACAACCCCGCTCCCAGAGGCAAAAGTAAAGTAGAATAAAGTATCCATTTCTCCCCACGGAGTGTGGGAGAGGCAAGCCAACATAAATTGTCTCTTACGATTTATTTAACCGAGTCTAAAAGTTTCTTGGCCTCTTCCGATGATCTAAAATTATACTCGGATCCTTCGTGGGTAAAGCATAACGTCGCTGGGTAGCGTAAGGTGTATTGAATATCTAAGTCCCTTAAACATTTCTTCACCTCATCAAACGTCTTCCTTCTTCGTGCCAAAGCCGGGGAGAAGTCCTGAAATAACATAATCTTGGATCCTTCATGAATCATAGCTTTAGGATCCTTTCCAAGCTTTCTGGAGGCATCCAGGAGTATCTGCCTCTCCCTATAACTCTGCAGCCGGAACAGGACCGGGCGTGGGCGCTGGTTTGGGCCAGATCCGCGTACTGCGACCCGGTAGGCCCACTCCACCCTTACCCGATCAGTTTCAGCCCCCAGGTTTAAAAGCTGGGGTAGCCATCGCTCCAGAAATGCTGCTAACTGTCCTTTCCCTTCTTGTTCTTGAAGGCCCAGCAACCGAATATTCTTTCTCCGATTTCTGTTGTCAATATCATCCATGTAGATTTCAAAGGCCCTGACTCTCTGCTCCAGAGCTCGCACCTGTTCTGCAGCTGTTTGAGCTGCAGCCTCGGAGGTCGTGGCCTTTAGTTCCACCCCCTCCACTCGGCCCTGTAATTCTCCTATAGTTTGATTCTGTTTCTGCAGCTTTTCTTCGAATGCATTCCATCTCTGTCGGGATTCTGTGATGAAATTGACGAGTGTCGATTCCAATCTGGCAATCATCTCTATAAGGCCTGTTTTTACATCAGCTGCAGCCGGAGGAGAGGAGGGTGGGGGAGGGGTCTTTGTTTTCCGAGAGCTGCGGGGTCCCTTTGATTTACTCATTATCCACTCAGTATTAGACTATTTAAATATAATAATCAGCAGCTAATTAAGATTAAAGAAATTTTTTGGGTGGTTTGGCAAGTGTGGTGGGGGCAGGAAACCCACTTTTCCCAGGTTTTGGGAAGGGCTCTGTAGACTCAGACTTGCTGAGTCGCCGCCATCTTGGATCTCCCTATGTTCTATTTTTGACACCGGACATCAAGGATTCTTTCCAAGCCTCACTAATGACTGATCGTAGGTTAAAAGAAAGTTTAAAAACTAAGAATGTCCCAAAATGTTTTACAGCCAACTAAGTACAATTGAAGTGCATTTACCGCTGTAATGCAGGAAACATGCAAGTCAATTTCCATGCAGCAAGGAACCAACAACAGCAATAAATAACCAGATAATCTATTTTCGTGATGTTGATTGAGATAGAAATCTCTTGCTCTTCTTCATATAGTACCAAGGGATCTTTAATATTTATCTGAGAGTTCAGTTAGTTTAAAATTGCACTCAGAAGGCAGTGCCTCACTGCTAATGCAACTTGTGTCAACATAGATCTTGTGCATAGAATTGAACCAACAAGTGTTTGACTCTGAGTTAAGACTGTTAGCACTGAGCCATGGTTCACACTAAGTCAGCAGGAAATAGCTCAGCGCGACTCACTTCTTAATGAACTGACACTATCAGAAACCATCTTTACTCTAATAAGTGTGTCTTACCTTTGGTTGCTTCATAATCCTGTCCACATTATGGTAAGATGACTTTGAATTTGCCTTACTGAACACAGGTGCAACCCACAGCATTTCATGATGAAATATAAAAGCACCACTAGCTCTGCCTTCAATCCATGATTGTGCCTCCATATAGCTAGTGTAAAACCCAAGAGTTCCTAATGTCTGGGCATCTCTATGAACAAACACCTACCTGTGGCAGATTCTCAATAAGCCTAGAATGTTTTCTGTTGCTTCCTTAATTGGAGGGGATTGCTTTCAGGGTGTGCTCTCTGCTTCACCTTCATGAAAATGGTTGAGGTGAGGCATGTTTTTTTTTGGTCCCATCTCTATTTAGTTCTGTGTCAGACCATTAAAATCTATCCTTAAGTCTCACAACCACATCCTAAGCCCTTTTTTCTAGATTAAGAGGCAACTCATTTGCTGCTGCTTGACAGAGTAATGAGAAGAACTGTTGTCCATCTGCTCAGCACAAAGCATGGTTTGCAAAATAACTAATATTATGTATCACCAGAAGAGAGATTCTTAACTATAGTGTACTTCTCAAATCAATACAGTCCTTATAACCTGATTATAAGGTATCATAATTCTGTTACTTATATGGCACGTGCAATAATACTTAAGTATGAAATTAAATTGGCACTTACAACAAAGCTCTAGTGGTGATTAGTTAGAAATTCAATGTGTTCCATTTTTGAGTCCTGTCCTTTCAACCTTTGCAAATCCAATGTCTGAACTGCTAGTTTCAGAAATTTTCTTACAAGTTCCAAGTAATAATCCATACAATTCTGCTTTACAATCTAATAATGCTTTTTAGTAACACTATAGTACATAACAAATGACTCCTAACTGTATTAAAATACAACTCTATATACATGAATAAAAGGTTAATAGTTCTTCTAACTTTACCAGATAATGGTGGCATTCAACTCCAAAACTTTATTAACTTCAAGATATTTTCATTCCTGTTGCTTTTAATTGCTCTTTCATCAACTTCATCTTTTAATCATAATTCTTTCTTTGGTTTCACCTGAGTCAATCTCATGCTCTGACAAAACTCCCAATTAAAACATTTTGCACAAACCCAGATGTTTTCATTTGAAGAACTGTTTTCCTTGCCCTTGTTATTAACTGATTAAAATTGTCTATAGCATATGAATCACTATACACTAGTATGTCTTTTAATTATGTTTATTGAAGCATCTAGAGTGCCCATAGTTTTAAGGTCAGTGTTAGTTAAACAGTTTAATGGTCATAACTTCTAGGTTGACTAATACAAAGATGCTAATAAGCAAAGCTGAAATATGCAATATAGAGATCAAGACTGGTATGCCTTTACCATAGAATCATAACAGGCCATTTTGCCCATTGAGTTCACAATGACCCAAATCTGAAACCCTATATTCCCTGTGACTAATTCACTTAGCCTGCATACTATGGGAAATTTAGCATGTCCAATCCACCTAACCTGCACATCTTTGGACTGTGGGAGGAAACCTATGCAGACACATGAGAATGTATAAAGTTCACACAGGCAATCGCCCAAGGTTGAAATCAAACCCGGGTCCCTGGTGCTGAGGTGGTAGTGCTAAGCACTGAGCCACTGTGCTGCCCTAGCAGACCTTACTTCAAGATAGGCCAACTAACTATCTTTACACAAACATTTGGTGTGTAGTTTTGATGAAGCTAGAGGCAAGTGTTGAAATGTAGTGCCCTTGACTGCACAGGTAATGCTGTGCTAACTGTAACATTTGGCTGCAGGTCTTTTTGCTTGATGTGACTCAAGAGGATCAAAGTTTTCTTGCACAGTGATCCTCAGAGAATTGTAATGTGTTGTTCAGGGATTTCTTTGGGCTGATAGAGATTCCTTTAAGCACGACTCCAGCTGCAACTGTTTACTTCTTCCTCTTGCTTTTCCTCCTGCTCTCTTAGTGAGCTTTCTGAAATATCTGTACCAGAAAAGTTTGATCATTGTCACTGCACCAAATTTCAAAAATCTTTGTATCGAAGAAGTTTCTAACTATTGCAAACAAAAGCATCATCAGAAGCTCCACATCTGACCACTGTTGAGGACATCATTGGCTAGCATGGGCACTTCAAATCCTCTGTAACGTTCGCTTGTTGGGAGAGGTAGCAATTGAAATTAGTCAGATGGTGAATGACTGTTAGAAACTGGCTTTGGTATATTAATAATTATTTACATAGACTTCATAGTAATGGCAAAGCTTTCAGTGCTCATTATTATTACAGGGCCACCCAACCATTAATTTCTGGCATCTGTACATGTGGACATGCAGAACTTGCTATCAGAGAAATTCTGCCTCTCCGCATGTTATGACCAATAGACTCAGCATTGAAATCACAATATGAACTGGTGGTGCTTACACAAAGGTTCCCCATTGAAGATTAGATTCCCTACAGTGGGAAACAGGCCCTTCCACCCAACTTGTCCACACTAACCTTCCACAGAGTAACCCACCAAGACCAATTTCCCTCTGACTAATGCACCTTACATTATGGGCAATTTAGCATGGCCAGTTCACCTGACCTGTGCATCTTTGGACTGTGGGAGGAAACCGGAGCACCCAGACACAGGGAGAATGTGCAAACTCCACACAGACAGAATCGAACCTGGGACCCTGGTGCTGTGAGGCAGCAGTGCTAACCACTGAGCCATTGTGCCACCCCAGATCAATGAAGAATTTGGGGATAGTGCATTCAGACTAACCAAATTCTAATGGTATAATAACAATTGAATGGCATCTGTGATCCCAGAAAATTAACTTTACAGGTGTGAAGCCTCAGTCCTTTAAAAGGACGACATCAATGTACAAAACTGTCCATTTCCTGCAGGATTCCCAATTTGGGATATGCTTGAGGTTCCAGCACTGTACTCTGTCTGAAGCAGTAACCTGGATTGACCAACTACTAGGAATAGTGAATGGAGGACAGCAGGCTCTTTCTCAAGGCCAGAGGTTCAATTGGAGATGCTTCAAAACTAAAGAAGCTGAAATTCCATTTAAAGCACTCTCTCAGTACTTTTAACATATCTAGAATTAAAATAACCTCAGATACCAGTCCACTATTTTCAGGAAGAATGACTGCTCACGGAGTTGCTGAATTAACTATTTTTTGCTCTGTCATAGGGTGTTACCGTCATTGTCAAGGTGAGAATTTCCCATTCCAACTAACCCTTGAGACGTTGCTGGTGGGCTGTCTTTTTGAACCATGGGCAGTCCAATTTTATAGCTGCACCAAGCTACTGTTAGGAGTTCCAGGTTTTTGACTAAGAAACAAAGAAAGTGCGGTGATGTAATTATAAATCAGGATAGTGTGACACTTTGAGGAGAAATTATGTCTGGTGGTGTTCCCATGCAACTATTATGATTGAGAAAGTAGAGTTCATGAGTTTTCAAGGTGCTATTCATGAGGCTTGGAGAATTCTTTCCTATTTTTGGCAGAGCACAATTCATGCTGTTACAATCAACTGCAATATGTTAGAAGAGCAGGATAACCCATATTGATAGAATTATTTTTGGTATTAACTTGAACCTTCTGTAGGATACTAGAAATAATTAAATCAACAGTATTTTCTGTGCACTGTTGCCGAATGATGGTTTTGTTATTAGTCAGAAGACAATGCCTCTGATTATTTGCAATAAGGCAATGGACTAAATATGGACTGTTGATGTTCGAGTCAGCCTTTGGCAACAAAATTGGTTATGAGTCATCTTCCTTTGAAGCCTGTCCTTGGAATCACCCAAAGAATTCTACTGATGGTGGAACAGGCATTTTATCCCAGAGAGGCAACATATTGTACTTCTGCTGTTTTTAGAAAATCATGTGATAATCTGTGCTCAAGTAATCAAATCTAAACTAACCAAATATCTTTTAAATGTATCTTAAGATTTGATTTGTCTAGTTAATAATAGTTTTACACAGTATGATAATTAAGTCAATTGCAAATATTGCAATTAAAATTATTTTCCTTTCTCATTCTTGCAAATGGGTGCAACGCATAAATACAACCACAAATTATAAATGTTGTATTAATGTCTAATATTTAGTACGCATCACAATGAACAAAAGAAAGTGAATATAACATAAATTTGAGTGAGGTTAGTAAAATCACATTTTATCTGAATCTCTTTTTAACATTTTACTTCCTTCTAGCTGCAGTGTTTAAATGTGGAAATAGATCTTTACTAAACTATTAGGTTTCAAGGTAAGAGTACTCCTCTTAAAATGAGGGAGGATAAGAATACTGAAATTGAATTAGATTTGTAAAGTTGCTTGTAATGAAGTCAGTGCTGTATTTGTCATTGCTGTAATTTTACAAAAATTTAACTGATGGGATTTAATAAAAGCATTAATCAAAGTGGTTCAGTCATTGCAGTGTTAAGAATGCACAACAAATTCAAATTCTGAAAACTGTATTCTGTGTCCCATAAGATATAGGGATAAAGTAGTTGCGTGGTCCAGAGAGATTCTTAAGGACACAAAGAACTTGAGGTTTATGTTTTCACCAAAACCATAAAAAAATCAGGGCTGCAGATGATCATTTAAATGCAAGATGGTAGTGACGATATGAGAAGTTTGAACTTCATGCAAATATCAAAGCAAATATGGTTGCTAATTATACTGTAAAAACTGTAAGTTGGAAAAGTGATCAAATGGCTTACTTTTCAGAAAGTAATTTTTTCAGCCTCATTTTACTGGTTCTAGGGAAATTCATTGAGAAACTTCAACATAAATTCCCAAAACAAACAATCCCTGCATGGCCTAGAGTCTCTCTGTTGTTGACATGTATAAAAGCAAACTGAGATCCATTTTTCACAAAGGCATAAAGCTACTGCATAGCTAAAGGCATTTTGTGCTTGACCTACTTGATGGAGAACTCAAGCATGATTATTGGCACAGTCAATAGAAGTCACATGTTTGGCAACCATAATTTCAATGGTTGCTTGTCCTAAAAAGAACCTGTTTAAAACTGAATGGACACCAAGGAGATTAAATATCCGACTAATACTTTGATAGCTATTAACTGCTTTGACACATCCTGAGGATGTTTTTAAGTGTGGCCTAGTCTAATTTCACTTGCAGAAATCTAGAAAATGACAAACAAAAACTACAATGTGTCCCCAAGATAATAACTTGAAAGCTGTCAGATCAGCAGACATTTTGTGAGTCATACAGTTACTTAGCCAGTGCAGCTCCATGTTAAATATTTAAAAAGGGTGGAATCATACCAAACACTTGGCTCACACTCACCAGTTTTATCTACAGTGCATTGGCTATAAAAGACAAAAGGATGTCAAGAGGTTTTGCTGCATAAGCAGTGAACTACTTCTGCAGAGGAAGTTTCTTATCTGCCTCTGTCCTCACTCCATGCTCCTGGACTCTTTACCCTGTGAATACAAGATTAAGTAGATAGCGAGCATGTGGTAGTATAGTATTATGGTTTGTCACTGAATTGTTAGTTCAGAATAAAACAAGAAAATGATGGAAGTACTCAATGGCTCTGGCAGCATCTGTGAAGAGAAAAGCAGAGTTTACCGATGGAATTTAATGATCTCTCTCGTGGTGGCAGGGGTCTATTTAATCAGACAGGATGATTTCAAATGGTGACACTGCATCTTGCCCATTTCTATCACAATTAAATTTGTTGTAGGCAGGCCTGGAAACAGCCTACCACCAATTGAGGCCCTTAATTGAGCAATTCCATTCATTTAAGGGCCTCAAAGCATTCCACCAATATTAACCCAGCAGGAGAGGGGTGACCCGCAATGCTGGGAGCATAATAAACAAATCTGTGCAGGGTTACTTTAAGGTACCCTCAGGAAGGCAAATGAAGCATTGGTTTTTATTTAAAAGGGATGGAGTATAAAACCTGGCAGCTTTTGCTTTAACTACACAAGGCACCAGTCCAATATCACTGGAATAATATGAGGAATTTTGGGCTCTCTACTGAAGGAAAGATATACTGGCATTGCAGGAGATCCAAAGAAATTTTCCAGGTTGATACCGGGTTTGGAGGAATAGTCTTATGAAGAGACATTGAGTTGATTGGATCAGTATGTATCTGAATTTAGAAGAATGAAAGGCAACTTTAGTGAAATGTACAAAACACTAAGGACTTGACAGTGCAGTTATGGAGAGGTGACTTCTCCTTGTGGGAGAGTTTAGGACCAGAGAACATAATCTCAGAATAATTGGTTACACATTTAAGAGACATGAGGAAGGATCTCTTCTCTGCCAGTAGTGAATTTGTAGAATTCTTGATCACAGAGGGCTGCTGAGGCTGAGGATAATTAACTATATCCAAGACTGAGAGAGATCTTTAATAGCAAGGGAATCAAGGACTATAGAGAAAAGACAGGAAAATGGACGTAAGGATTATCAGGTCAGCCATGAGCTCATCGAATGGGAGAGCATACTCAGTGGGCTAATGGCCTACATTGCTCCTGGATCTTGTGGTCTTTTAGTTAGCATTCAAAAAAAGAGAGAATCTAATATTTCACATTGGACTCCATACAATTTAATTCATTAGTTTTACTTATATTGTCAACCTGGCTTTCTTTTCAAAATTTTGTCCATTTTGCTTTATCACTTCTGGCATTTGAGAAAAAAAACAATTCTCCTGTTTCTTTTTGGGTGCAAGTTCCCCAATCACCTGATTATTGCTGGGCCCAATCACAATGCAGCAACTGGAGATATGTGATAACCTACATCCCAGGTAGCAATCAGCTATGAGCTTTACTTTACTTCCTCAGAGGACATAAGATATGCCGCAATGTTAAGAAATATGGGACAAACATCTGATAAAGTGACCAAGGGAAAACTTGACAGTCATCAGTAGTTAGATTAGATTCTCTACAGTGTGGAAACAGGCCCTTTGGTCCAACTAGTCCACACTGACTCTCCAAAGAGTAACCCACCCAGACCCATTTCCCTCTGACTAATGCACCTAACACTATGGGCAATTTAGCATGGCCAATTCACCTGACCAGCACAGCTTTGGATTGTGGGAGGAAACCGGAGCACCTGGAGGAAACCCATGTTTCCCATGGGGAGAATGTGCAAATTCCACACAGATAGTCTCCCAAGGCTGGGATTCTGGTGCTGTGTGGCTGCAGTGCTAATCACTGAGCCACTGTGCCGCCACCATGTGTTTTATTTGCAGACTGTAGTATTTAAAAGGCATCTGGATGGAAACATGAATAGGAAACATTTAGAGGGATATGGGCCAAATAATGGCAAATGGGATTAGATTAGTTTCAAATATATCATTGGCATGAGTTGGACCGAAGAATCTGTTTACATGCTATATAACTCTATGGCTCAATGATTATTGATTTGATGGAGTTTCTTTCATCTTCACCCAGAGATTTTTACTTTAGAAATGGTAATGTAAATGTGGCAGTTGACAGGATGAACAAATCTAAGCCATCTCAATGAGACTGGGAAAAATTGAGGACTGCAAATGCTGGAGGTCAGAGTCAAGAGTGTGGTGCTGGAAAAGCACAACAGGGCAGGCAGCATCCGAGGAGCAGAAGAATCCATGTTTCCAGAATAAGCTCTTCATTGGGAAGGGTCTATGCCCGACACATCGATTCTCCTGTTCCTCAGATGCTGCCTGACTTGCTGTGCTTTTCCAGCACCGCACTCCCAATGAAACTAGGAGTCATTTGTGGAGGAATATCCTTAACTACTTGTGCCAGTCACAATACAAAAGAATTAATGTAAACTTGGTTGGGATTGAACTTACATCCAAATTTTTGTCTATACTGATATGTTATTTGGGGCGGCATGGTGGCTCAGTGGTTAGCACTGCTGCCTCACAGCACCAGGGTCCCAGGTTCGATTCCAGCCTCGGGCGACTGTCTGTGTGGAGTTTGCATATTCTCCCAGTGTTTGTCTGGGTTTCCTCCCACAGTCCAAAGACATGCAGGTCAGGTGAATTGGCCAAGTTAAATTGCCCATTGTGTTAAGTGCATTAGTCAGAGGGAAATGGGTGTGGACTTGTTGGGCCAAAGGGCCTATTTCCACACTGGAGGGAATCTAATCTAAATTAATCTTTTGGTCTTAAATGCTGGCCCAGCCAGTGATGCCCACATCCCATGAATGATTTAAAAAGTAAAATCCTTAGTAAATAAGGATGCCAAAGTTCCATGTGGATCTTTCAACAGATTATCACCTTTCTCTGTGGGGCATTTCACTGTGTACAGGAGAAAGTGAAGACTGCGGTTATTGGAGATCAGAGATCAGAGTCTTAAAATTGATGATGGAAATGATGGTATGACTCTAGCATCACAGGAACCCAGCATGGTTGAAGGCAGGCAGAAAATAAACATTGTAATAGATAACTGTGTTCATTATAATTTACATCATAGTACAATGTATTAGGCTACATGTAATGTGCCTTGGGCAATGTGTACTAGATCATTGTGGCCAGTTTGAATATGACTAGTTCATGTCGTACAGATGTACATATTAATTGAAGTCATTCTCAAAGTAATAAAATGAAAGCAAGCCATGTGCTTCAGGTTGGGCAGCTTCAGGGAGAAATTGCTATGAACAATGTAGAACACATGTTCTGCGTAAATCAATTCCATAACTATATCATTTGGAGCCCCACATTCCAGTGGAAACTCCATTAACTGAAACAAATCACTAAATATCAAATGTGCACTGGGTTGCATGAATCCGCATCTCCAATTTCATGACTGGTGTCTGCATTAGACAACAGCTGAGATTAGGATTACTGTTAGTATGGGGGCCAAACATCAAGACCGACTGCTTCAACTGCAATTTCTGTGTATAACTCTAGTATTATTTGAAACTTCTTAATTCAGTGTTTGAGTCCTTCAATCTGTATTCAGGATCTAAACTAAACCAGTTACTTATATCTGCATTACTCATTTTCTTATGAAATTGCATCCATCATAATTCTTTCAGTTATCTTTATAATATATCACTTTCAGTCCCAGCCTCATCCATTTGACCTTTTCTGGTCACTTAATGCATCAACATCTCCTGGAAAGTAATACAGTATGTATTTTCCAGAAATTGCCTGGGTTGTTGAAATGTACACAACTTGCTTTAAAATTATAATGAAATAGTCTTGATGGCCATTTCATATCAACTAGATTTTTTTTGTAAACAACAAAAAATTACAAATTACCTTTCTCATTTTTACTAATGTAATTTCAAAATATGGTCCCTTTGTTGAATATACATTACCAATCCCCATTGTCCATTACATTAAGCCTCCAATTTAATAACAACAAAGACTTGTTGACAAGTGATGATTGGAAATTTTAAAAAATGGCTAACTTTTTCAGCACCAAATATATTTATTTCACAATGCATAAATCAATTCCATAGAAAATGGGTCACCAGGTCAATTTTGCATTGAATAAACTGCATTTTGCAAAGGAGTAATGGATTTGGAAATTATTCTGACAAACATTAATAATTTAGAAAGCAATCCTAGCAGAATTTTACTTGAATGTTTTTGCACTATGAATGATGCAAATAGTATGGATATTTCTCCACTAATTAGTACAAATCATACTAATGACTTGCTCTATTGATGGAAGTAGGTGTTAATAGTGATGGACTGGAAAGGTGGTTTGGTTTGAAGCTTATTTTAAATTTTGAGATGACGCAAAGATTTTGCACTTGTAGGTTCAGTCTGCGTGAGTTTGCCAACTATCAGAGTAGGCTAAACAGGGTAGTTTTGCAGTATTTTTGACGTGGTCACACCACAGCATGAGAGTCTGGAGGAAGGAAGCGAAGGGGTGACCATGAGACAGTCCAAGAGACATGGGATGCTAATGTAGGAATCTTCTGGCATTTTGCTCACAAATCAGTTTCCATTCTTGAAACTGACGTGGGTGCTGATGTCTCAAGGGAGAGCGTCAGAGACTCAATTCTACAGCAGCAGATGAATAATAAGAAGAAAAGAGGAGCAATAATGATAGAGGGTTCATTAGCAGAAAAGACAGGCCTTTCTGTGGCCATCAACATAACTCCAGAATGGTATGTTGCCTCCCTAATGCCAGTGTCAAAGATTCACAGAGCAGCTGCCAGACATTCCTCTATGGAGAGTGAACAGCCAGGGGTCATGGTTCATGCTAGTGCTAATAACCTGGGTAAGGAGGGAAATTTGGTTCTGCAATTATAATTTAAGAAGCTAGGTAGCAAGTTCGCACGCAGGATCTTAAATATTGTAATCTCTGGATTGCTTCTAGTGCCACACCTATATGAGTACAGAAATAGGGGATAAGGCAGAGCAATGCATGGCTGAAAAAATGATGCATGAGTGAGCGCTTTAGATTTCTGGGATACTGGGACCGCTTCTGGGGAAGGTGGCACCTGTACAAGTTGGATGGGTTATACCTGAACAGAGCTGGGATTGTGTTCCTTCATTTTGCGACTGCTAGTGGGAAGGCTTTAAACTAACTTGACAGGGATGTGGGAATCATTAGAATCCATAGAATCCCTACATTGTGTAAGCAGGCCATTCAGCCCATCAAGTCCATACCAACCCTCTGAAGAGCATCCCACTCAGACCCACCCACTGCCCTTGTAACCCTGTATTCCACATGGCTAACTCACCTAGCCTGCACATCCCTGGACACAATGGTCAATTTAGCATTGCCGATCCACCTAACCTACACATCTTTGGAATCAAGAGAGGATAGCAAAAGAAAATACCAGGGTTCTCAGAATACTAGCAAATGCAACTGGCATTAACGTAGACAATAGAAAGTTAGGTGAAGTCAGAGTAAAGAAAGAAAAAAGAAGTCAAAATTAAGGTCACTGTGTATATATGTGAATGAATGATATACAGGAGATAAGATGGGGAGTTACAGGAGCAGATTTCCAGGTAGAATTTTGATACTGCAACAATAACAGCGACCCGGGCAAAGGTGGACATTCAGGTATTCAGAAAAGATAGAAGGAAGGGAAGGAGAAGTGGTAGCAATACAGGTAAATGAACATATTGCTGTGCTGAAGAAAGAGGATATTTTAGACATTCCAAGCACAGAATCCGTTTGTCCAGAATTCAGGAACAAAAAGGGCACAATTGCATTGCTAAGTGTAGTCTATAGACCACGAACTAGTGGAAAGGATGTGGAAAAATAAACATCCAGGGAAATTACAGAGATGCCAAAATTATTTGATACCTGTAGTTCTAATGACAGTCTTCAAATACTGAAAGACTAGGATACTTATATTGTACACGACAGTGATTGCAAGCAAGGGAGCTCTCGACCACAGTATGTGTCCAGCCTAACAAGAAAGAATGCACTTTTAGAACTGATTCCTGTAGTTGAGGTGGGTCAAGTGGATCAAGTATCAGTTGGGGAACAGTCAGGAGACAGTAATCATTGTATCACAAAGTTCAGGATAGTGGTGAAGAGTGGCATGCAACAACCCAGAGGGAGAAAACTCAACTAGTGGAGAGCAGACCTCAAGAGGGCAAAAATAGAATGGAGCAGAATTGACTGGAATGAGACATTGATCTGAAAAACAGTAACCAAACTATGGGCTAGCTTAAAAGAGAAGATGGTATGGGTGTAGCCAAGGTATGTTTCTTCAAAGGGAAAGGAAGAACAGACAGATGCAGAGTTCCTTTAATGACAAAGGAGATTGAAATTAACGTCAAGAAGAAACAGGTGTCTTTATGACAAGCATCAGGTAGAAAATAAAATTGAGAACCAAGAGCAATATTAAAAGCTCAGAGCAGAAATACCAGAAGGTAGTTTCAGAGGTGTCCCAAAGGACATATAAATAATAAAACAGCAATAAAAGAGGACTAGCGCCAATTGAGGACCAAAAAGAGAATTTACACCTGGAGGCAGGGCATACTTTAAGTGTTAAATGAATTTGTATTTCTCTTTACCAAAGAGAGATGCTACTCAGACCATGGTGACAGACGAGGGAACTCAGTCACAAGAAGGTATCAAACTTGACAGAGCAGAAGTGTTAGATGGTTGGTACTTAAGTTGACTAGGCACCAAGAATGGATAAGATACTTCCAAGAAACATAGGAACATTGGGTCAGAAGCAGGCCATTCAGCCCTTCAAGTCTGCTTCATCTTTTCATAAGATCATGGCTGACTCTATATGGGCCAAGGCAGGTATATCCCTCAATACCCTTGTTTAATTTAAAAGAATGTCTATCTCAGATTTAACTTTAATAATTGGAATGTCATTGACTACCATTTGAGGAATTGCATGTAGTGTTTTTCTCCTGAATTTCTCCCAGATGGCCTGCCACTAATTCTTAGACTATGCCCCCAATTGTAGAACTTTCAACCAGTCAAGATAATTAATCATTATCAATGCAGTCTTTCCTTATTAATATCCTGAATACCTCAATTAGATTCACCTCTTAGCCTTCTATATTCTCGAGCATAAAGGCCTAATTTTTAAAATCTCTCTTCATAACCTGAAGTCCAAGTATCATCTTTTTGAACCTGCATTGAACACCTTCCAGGGCCAAAACATCTTTTCTGAGGAATGGTACCCATAGCTGTTCACAGTACTCTAAGTAGTGTCTAACGAGGGGTTTGTATAACTCCAACATAATGTCTGTAACCTTGTACTCCAGCTTTTAGATATGATGGCCAACATTCCATTCGCCTTCCTGACTATTTTCTGCACCTGTTTATGGCATTTTAAAAAGCTGTGCACCTGAATCTACGGATCTTGATGGACATCGTTGTCTTCTTCACTCTCTAAAATGTGCCACCTAAAAAAAACCCTGATCCATCCTTTTTTCTATCCAAAATGGATAACCTCACCCTTGTTTATATTAAAATCCATTTGCCACAGCTTTGCCCATTTATCTAATCTATCGAATTCCTGTTAGAATTTTATACTGTCCTCAACACTGTCTAAAATGCTGCCTAATTTAGTGTCGTCAGCAAATTTGGATATTTCACTTTTGATGCCATTATCCAAGTTGCTAACTAGTCTGTAATTCCCTCTGTCATCTTTCATAAAGAGTGGAGGGTCATGAGCAAATTTCCAATCCAGAGGTACAACTCCTGAATTCAGGGAACTCTAAAAGATTATGGTTGGAGCATCAATGATGTGCTGCTCTACCTGTTCTAATACCCGAGGATGGAAACCATCAGATCGTGGAGATTTTTCACTCTTCAGTTCCATTAATTTCCCCATTGTTGATGATTTACTTAAGCTAATTTTATTTCAACCCTGTCCCTGATCCTCTGTGAATTTATTTGGACATCCAGCAAGCTATCCTGCTTTTCTGATGCGAATACTGAAGCAAACTTCTCTAAGCAAGAGCAAAAAAACCACCCAGCTCAGGAACAGGCTCTTCTGCTCATCAAGCCTGCACCGACACATGATGCCTTTCTAAACTAAATACTTTTTAACTCTACACAGTCCTTATACTCTACTGCCTGCTTATTCACGTTTCTGTCAAAATGCCTCTTAGACTTTGCTATTGTATTTGCTTCTACAACCTCCTTTACCATCCTCTGTGTGAAAAAAAACTTGCCTCTTGCATCTCCTTTAAATTTTTCCACTTTTACTTTAAGTCGATGTCCCCTAGTAATTGACATTTCTTTCCTGGGAGAAAGACTCTGACCATCTATTTTAACCTCTATCAAGTCACCTCTCAGTCTCCAAAATTCAAGTGAAAACAAAGTTTGTCCAATCTCTCCTCATAGGTGATACCCTCCAGACCAGGCAAAATCCGGATAAACCATTTCTGCAGCATCTGCAAAGCATCCACATCTTTCTGGCAGTGTCACAATCAGGACTGTACATAATATTCCAAATGCAGAGTAACTAAAGTTTAATACAGCTGTAACATTACTGGCTAATTTCTATACTCTGCTTTGGCTAATGAAGGCGAATATGCCAAACGCCTGGAGACTTGTATTACCACTTTCAGTAAAGTGTGGACCTGTAAGCATCAATCCCTGTATATGTTGTTGCTACTAAGGGTTCTGCCATTTACCATATATTTACCCAGCTGTATCAGAGCTTCCAAAATGCATGACCTCGCATTTGTCCTGATTAAATCCTATCTGCCATTTCTCCACCCAAGTACTCAGCCTATCAATATCCTGTTGTATCCTCTGGTAAATATCTGCAGCTCCCCAATCTATGCATCATCTACATAATCAGACCATCTCTATTCTCTATCAAATTATTTATATATATTACCAATAACAGGACTCATAGCATTCATACCTGTGGAACACCACTGGTCACAGATCTCCACTCCGAAAAAAAAACACCCTTCATCGCTACTCTCTGCCTTCTATGACAGTCAGTTCTGCATCCATCTTACCAGCTCAGCTTGATCTTCACCTTCCATTCAGCATGTCTGCCACTACCCCATGGTCATTAACAATATCCTCATCCTCAACTTTCAATGGACCAACAGTATTCTTTCCCTTTTATATAACTATGAAATCTCTTAATATATTTTGTGCCCCTTGCTAGTTTCTTTTCATAATCATTTTTTAGTTGTTCTTGTGAGCTACCTTGTAACCCTCTGATGGTCTTTGTATTTGTCCCATTCTGTGGGATCTGTGCTGTTTTTTGTGTTTTTATAAGGCCTTTCTGTCAAAGGAAATGAGAGTGGGAATTGCAAGGGCACTGGCTACAATTTTTCAGCCTTTCCTCAACTAAGGGCAGATGCCCAATGATGGGAAAATTGGAACCATCATATCCATGGATTGGAAGGTTAAGCTCAGTAGTTACAGACCAGTCGGTTTAACACCAGTGGCAGGAAAGCATCTACAGATATCTATTTGGGATTTAGTAGCTACATGGAGAAAGGTGGGTGATTAAGAAGAGTCTGTAGGGATTTCTAAAGGGGAAATCACATTGAGCAAAGTTGCCGAAGAGTTTGAACAGGCAACAGAAAGGCTCGATGAAGATAATGCCATTGATGTGGTGCACATGGACTTTCAGAAGGCGCTTGACGCAATGCAACAGATTTGTGAGGAAAGTTACAGATCATGGAACAAAAGGGTGAGTAGCAACACAGACACAAAATTGGCTGAATGATAGGAAACAGAGTAATAGTCAATGGATATTCTTTGGATTGGGGGAAGGTTTGTAGTGGAGTTCCCCAGGGTTTTGAATTTGGACCCTTGCTTTTCCTGATTAATTATTAGTGATCTATATCTTGGTATGCAGTTAGAAATTTCAAAGTCTGAAGGTGATTCAAAACTTGGAAGAATTGTAACTTATAAGGACAGTGTCAAACTCCAAACATGCTATCATCCTCTCAGCCCCGCACCCACCCTCCTATTAATCTCTCAGCCCCTTCCCCCTCCACATTCCTGGTAAAGGGCCTATGCCCAAAACGTCGATTCTCCTGCTCCTCAGATTCTACCTGCTGTGCTTTTCCAGCACCACACTTTTCAACTCTGACTCTCCAGCATCTGCAGTCTTCATTTTCTCTAAGTTGGTGGACAGGGCAGATAGGTGGTAGATGAGATTTCATGCAGTGAATTGTGAGGTGATGCATTTTGATTGGAAGAACATTAAAAGATAACATAAAATATAGGGTATAATTGCAAGGGGAATGCAATAGCAGAGCACCAAGGTGTCCATACGTATAGATCATTGAAAGTGATGGACATGGAGAAGCAGCAATCAATAAAGCAAAGTGTCTTCAGCTTTATTAATAGGAACATCGAGTACAAGGGCAAGAACATAATGTTGAACTTGTATAAGATACTGATTAGGCCACAGCTCGAGTATTATACACAGGTCTGGGAACCAAAGTATTGGAAGGAGATGAATGCATTGGAGAGAGTGCAGAATTGATTGACAAGAATGGTTCCAGGAATGATGAACTTCAGTTATGAGGATAGATTAAGGAACTTGGGTCAGCTCTCCTTGTAGAGAAGATGGCTAAGAGGAGGTCTGATAGGGGTTTGCAAAATCATTAGTGAGAGTAGATAGGGAAAGTTGTTCCTGCTCACAAAAGTAGCAACAAGATTAAAATGATGTGCAAAATCAGCAAAGGTGTAGTGAGGAAAGACATTTTCACTCAGTGAGTAGATGGGTATGGAATGTACTGCCAGGAAGTATGGTGGTGGTGCGATCTTTTGAGGCATTGAAGAGGGCATTGGATGATTATTGGACTGAAAGTAATTTGCAAGGGAATTGGAGAAAAAGCTGCAGATTGGTATTGATGATAATTTAATGAGCTGATGTGAGCACAATAAGCCAAATGGCCTCCATCTGCACCTTAACATTTCTGTGACTCTGTGACTTTGGACTGGACAAAGTTCTGGCTCCTCGTTGATGTTAAATCATTCCCATAAGTACAGGAATAAACTTAATCTTAATTATCACCAACAGAGGTCAAAAACCAAGCCCACAACTTGTTCCACTTGTCAGTTTTTTTTTAAACAACTTACGACCGTTCCATTGATCAGATGTGGTATTCCTCCATGCATCCACATAAATCACTGGAATCATCATGAACAAATACAACTGATACCCTGCAAAAGTCTACCAGAGTATCAAATTCTGTGTGAGAATTTTAAGATGAAATAGATACTTTTACTTTTAAGCGTTTGGAATTAGTTTCTCTGTTTAGCTTATTTATTTTCAATTTGCATGTGAGATTATTCCTCTTACTCCAGCTACACATTATGTTTTACTGCACAACTTCCCCAAAACCCACAGCACAGATTTTAATTAAATAGAAAATGAATCAGCAGGAATATCCTCTTAGGACAGCTGTTGTGGACTGCAGGACAGAGACCAAAAGCTGCTTGTTTATGAGGTATCCAGTCTGTTTCTGAGCATGTGACCAATATATTAGGAAATAATATGTGCCATCTAAAACAAAGAACTGAGGTTTAACAATCGGCAAAAGAACCTAAAGTGAAAAAATATAGTAGCATTCTAACCATATTTAAAGATTGAATGCAGGACCATTAAGTAGTTAAAATCCAAACTTGCTATGATGGAGAAAAATATTAGTTGTCTTCATTTCATGTGCTCAGTACAAAAGAATTGCTCATTGTGTTAATTATTGATTTTTGTGGAAAGTAGTTGACATGAGTTACTAACTAGCAGAAATTCCTACTTTAGTAGGCCACCTATTGTTCCTCTTACGTATGGTGATAAATGTCACATTTAAATTAACAAATTATTAAAAGTAGCTGCTTTACTATATCAGGTCCTCTGCATTTGCTGATAGATATCATTCATGTGAAAAAAAATAGTTATCCTAATTCTCCAGATGATACAGGTAAAAGCTTCTTGTCAAACAGGCCGTTCTCTCACCAGGCAGCACCCATTGTCTCCCTTTGTGCTCTCTCTCCTGCCTCTTTTTACTGAAACTGTTGATGTCAGTTCTTTACTGAATGCTCCCATTATATCCTTTCTGTGTTTCCAAATCATATTTCTGATTCAACTTTCTCCTGTTTCCTCAAGACATATTGCAACGTCACATCGTAACCAATGGTTATTGCAGATCTAAGCATCTAAAATGGCTAACCTCAGCTTTTAGAAACATAGACAATAGGTGCAGGAGTGAGCCATTCAGCTGATCAGTTTCAATATCCCACTCATACTTTCTCTCCATACTCATTGATCCCTTTAGCTATAGGGGCCATGTTCAGCCCTAGCTTGAGTACATCTATCAAACTGGCCCCAACAGTTTCCTGTTGTAGAGAATTCCACTGGTTCACAACTCTCTGTGCAAAGAAATTCTTCCTTATCTCAGACCTGAATAACATATCCCTTATTCCCTATGTGACCCTTGTTCTGGACTTACCCAAAATTTGTAACATTCTTCCCACATCTAGCCTGTCCAGTCCCATTAGGATTTTATATGATTCTATGAGATCCCCCCTCATTTTTCTACGTTCCAGTAAGTAAAAGGCCAGTTGATCTAATCTTTCTTCCTGTCCTGCCATCCCGGGAATCAGTCTAGTGAACCTTGCACTCCCTAATATCAAGAATGGCCTTACTCAGACTAGGAGACCAAAAGTGCACACAACACTCAAGGTGCACCTCAACAAAGCCCAGTATAACTGCAGTAAGACATCACATACTCAAATCCTCTCACTTTGAAGGCCAGCATGCCATTAGCTTTCCTCACCACCTGCTGCACCAGTATGCTAGCCTTGAGCAATGTTCCACTATGATACCCACGTCTCGTTGCACCTCACCTTTTCTTAAAGTACCACTGTTGAAATAATAATCTTTTTTCTTATACCCTTTACAGTAGTGATGTTTCCTGCATCTCTGCCTTGGCCATTTGCCTCTTTTATTCTCTCAGTCAATTATCATGGGTAAAACTTGAAGAAGAAACAACTGTGGAAGTAAATATGACAGACTAGAGAAAAAAAAACATAAGCTACAATGGACAGGTATTTGACTGTTTGATACCCCAATGTGCAGCAGAGCACATGGAGGAATTTTAATTTGTTCATATCATTTTGGCATCAATGTTAAGGCCAGCATTTCATTGCTTATCCCTAATAATTTTTGAGAAGATGCTGATGAGCTGCCCTGTTGAACCACTGTAATCCATGTGCTGTAGGTGCTTTCACAGCACTGTCAGGGAGACCATTCAAGTTATCAGTTCAGCAACAGTGAAGGAATGGTGAAATAGTTCCAAGTCAGCATGATGTGTGGCTTCGAGGAGAATTTGAAGGCAGAGATTTTTCCATGTGGCTGCTGTTTACATTCTCCAGATGGTACAGGTCACAGGTTCGGAGGTTTGAAGAAAGTTTTGTGAGCTACTGTAGTGTATCGAGCTGGTGGAAAGAGTGAATGCTCAAGGTGTTGGATGATGTGCCGATCAGGTGGGCTGCTCTGTAATTTGATATTAAGCTTCATGAATGTTGTTGCAGCCATATCCATCCAAGTAAGTGGAGAGCTTTCTATCACACTCCTGACTTGTGTCTTGCAGATGGTGGACAGATTTTGAGTAGCCAAGAAGTAAGTTATTTGGCTCAGAATATCTAGCCTTGGTCTTGCTATTGGAGTCACTGCTTTCATGTGATTGGTCAGTTAAGATTCTGGTCACTAGACAGTTTCCTCACATACCTGAAATATAATACAGTTGTTGAAGAAGTTCACTACTCTTTAGTTTTCTTAAATCAATTTACAACATTATAAAGTCAATATCAATGTTAAATATTGTGTTTTACTGGACACTTAATCTACTATTTAATCCATCGAATGCTAATGGACACAAGGTTTCACACCCATGCATTTATAAGATTTTACTAAATATTGCTGGCATTCACAATAGGGACAATCACAGATATTGTTGTACTGATATTTATTTGCAGATAACAGAAAATATTTATTTTGCAGTGAATTCTTATATTGAGGTTCTGTCAGCCCCAATCTGGTGCTTGAATGCTTTTGGTTATATAGACTTGATTGTGAGAGATTATTTCCTAGTTGCAATGCTCTCCCATTTCTCTGATGTTCTTGACACTTTGGCATATTTATTTCCTTTTTTGACACTATCTTTTGACAGCCTTTTGCAGTCGATAGTACTGCTTCTTTACAAGAAATGAGAACTTGAATACACAGTACATTTTCATTATATGAACTTCCAATGCATTATGCCCTGAATCTGTCAGCTTATCATTTTTCATTTTTTACTGTTAGGTAAGGGACTTCATTTCAGTCATCAGGATGGCAAAAACTCAATCATTTCAAATTAACTCAGTTTATGTGGTTTATTTTGAAGTTGATAGCAGATAAAAATCCAATGCAGCTGAAAGTGGGTGTTACTGGTGTTCTTGTTACCATACATCACCGCAGATCTATCAAAGAACTATTATGCCTGACAGTTAAGAACACCCTCCAATAATTACCTGTGCAGCTTCACCACTTGCGTTTTGACTTCTTTTCACTTAGGAAGTCTTTGTATGTGTATTTTCAATACTTGTAACAGATTATCCAAAGCACTGGATCAGCTAAAGTCATTGTTCGATTCATGTCATGTGTTGACTGTCCTTTTAAGATTGAATGACGTGATGAATTCTGTTACCAAAATTCAAATCAGTTACATGCAAGAATTTTTCTGCAGTTTTGATCTGAAATCTCTTGTTGGGAAAAAATTTACAGTTCTTTTTTCAGTTGACAATCTTGTAAAAAAAAGTCAGGTTTTCTACTTTTATAGGAGAACCAGATGTGCCGAGTATTTTTTAGATGGTTGGAAAGAGGCTGGTAAGTGTAGATTTACAAAGCAAACTGGGCGTTCTTGTGATAAGTCATTGAAGATTAATATGCAGGTACAGCAAGCAAAAAGTGGTAGTGGGGGGGGTGGTTGGTGGTGAATGGAATGTTTGCCTTTATTGCAAAAGCATTTGAGTACAGGAGTAGTGAAAGGTTGCTTCATATGTAAGGGTTGCTTCAGTTGTATACGAACCTAGTTAGATTATACCCTAGTTAGATTGTGTCTGCAGTTTTGGTCTCCTTATCTCAGGTACAGGAAAAAGTTCATCAAATATGTTCCTGAGATGGTGTAACTACTCTATGAAAAGAGATAAGTCAAACATGGCCTGTATTCTCTGCGTTTTGAAGAGTGAGAGGTAACCTCATTGAAACTTACAAAATACTTGAAAGGATAGACAGGATAAATGCAGGCAAGATGCTGTCCCTGTCTGGAGAGTCTAGAATCAGACAGTGCAATTTACAAAGGAAGAGGATGCCACCTAGGACCAAGATAAAGAGTTTGTTTTTACTCAAAGGTTTGTAAACATTTGAAATACTCTACTATGGAGGGCTATGGAGTCTCAAGTATGTTTAAAGTAGAGATTAACAGATTTCTGATAGCCAGTGGGGTGGAGAGTTATGGGGATTGGATGTGTAAAAGGCATTGAAGTATCCAATCAGCCATGACAGTGGTGAATGGCAGAGCAGGTTTGATGGGCTAAATGACACACTCCTGCCATGGAATTATAGAGTTATACAGCACAGAATTAGACACTTGGGTCCAATTTGTCTGCGCCAACCAGATATCCTAAGCTGATCTAGTCCCATTTGCCAGCATTTGGTCCATATACCGGTAAGCCTTTCCTATTCACGTACCCATCCAGATGCCTTTTAAATGTTGTAATTGTACCAGCCTCCATCATTTCCTTTGGCAGCTCATTTCCTCTGCATGAAAACATTGCCCCTCAGACCCTACCAAATCTTTCCTCCCTCCGTTAAACTTACGCCCTCTAGTGTTGGAACCCCTTCCCTGGGGAAAAGACTTTGCCTATTCACCATATTGATGCCCCTCATAATTTTATAAATCTCTACATGGTCACCCCTGAGCCTCTGATGCTCCAGGGAAAAAAGCTCCAGCCTATTCAGCCTCTCCCTATAGTTCAAACACTCCAATCTCTGCAACAGACTTGTAAATCTTTTCTGAACCCTTTCAAGTTTAACAACATCTTTCCTATAGCAGGGAGATAAGAATTTAATGTAGCATTCTAAAACTGGCGTAACCAACATCTTGTACAGCCGCAACATGACCTCCCACCTCCAATAATCAACACACTGAAATGAAGGCAAGTATGCCAAACACCTTCTTAGCTGCCCTATCTACCCACGACTCAACTTTCAAGAAACTATGCAGCTGCACCTTTAGGTCACTTTGTTCCTCTGTTGTCTATATGTTACCATGTTCTTTACATTGCAGGGTGCATCATCTTTCCTCTTTCAATAGAGCAGTTAGCTATTTTTCCCAAAGTTGAAATGAGTTACAATGCAGCTTTTATTTTTGGCTGTTATTGTGTTATCCCTCATCGCAAGGAATTAATGTAATTTACTCCATCTGTCAACAGTACAAGCACTCTTTCACTCTTGCCTCTTGTAAACAAGTACATGGTTAAGGACAATATACTTCACATATAAATAAGAACTTTAAACCTCTCATCAGCATTTTAAAATAATATTAATAGTTACTGTATCAAACAAATGCACTCATAATATATCTTTGGCAGAGTATATCATTTATTTATCCACTCTCTGCACTTGTGTTTTTATGCCAGATGGGTTGAAGCAGCTTCTAGTAATTCTTTGTGACAATTTAGAGAATTCTAGCATTTTGAGCTGTGAATTTTAAAGTCAAGTTTAATTTTTTGTTTTTCGTTCAACTGAAAAAGATTTTCAATAATGGAGATTTTATTTTACATATAAACATTTCAATTTACTTCAAACTTCAACCCACAAAATGTTTGGGACCAAGGTAAGCTTTGGAAACTGGGGAGAAACCATGACAGATTAAAGCTGATGCAAATAAGTACTGTCACATATTGAAAGATGGAATGGGGACACATATCCTGAATGATTGGTTTTGAACTAGTTCACAGAGAAGCTAGTAGCTTGGGTTTTCTGTGTAAAGTGTGCCCAGAGCCTAACTTTATTTTTCTTTCAGACAGATGTAAAGTGGATATTCCAGGGATGATGCGGCTGGTCAAACCACTTAGCTTTAAACAAAACAGAATTTATTTAAACATTATGGATGAAGCGTGAACGAAAGGAAACAGTATTTGGAACAACAACTTATTTGACAACCCAAACAACATGATATCACAACTTAACAAAGCTGTTCCAATCTCAACACAAACCTTGGCAAAAAATAAATTCAAACACAGGTTATTACAGAAAGGAGATTTCAGAGAGAAAGTTCAGATGAGACCTCTGTTGAAACATGGAACCTCTTTTCACTGTAGCTGCTTCTCTAGGTCGTCAACAGTTTTCAACTCCTGCTGAAAGCTAGAAAAAAAACTGAACTGGAAGACCTGGCCACTCCCCTGCCATTGTTCAAAGTAATTATTTCCAGACAAATTGGCACCTCTGCCTTTATAACTCCTCTTGGGAAAAAAAACATGGACAACCAAGGGGCAGCATTGCCACATTATCCTCTATGCTATCTTCTTGCCTTTTCCCCAAAACCCTTGAATTCCTTACTAATTAAAAATCTATTATCTCACCCTTGGAATACACTTAATGACCCAACCTCTACCACCCTCCATGGGACAAAATTACACAGGTTCACTACCAACTGAGAAAAGAAGTCATCTCTGATGTAATTGGATGAGCATATGTCAAGCAGAGAACTTGCCACAATGTCATCAAATAACTTTCTTGCTCACCATATGTACCCTAACAAAATGCATGCACATTCAAAATGAGGTATGGCAGTGATATATGAATTCCACTATAAGCACTCTTGAAACTTCCAGCATTGTCATACACTTTAAATGTTTGCAGGATAAGTTTGCTCATGACGTAATGGAGTGCATCAGATTGATTGATTAATTTATTGTCACACGTACTAAAATACAGTGAAAAGCTTTGTTTATGAGCAGTATAGGGAGATCATAGTCAGCAAGGATGCACAAATCAAAAAGATTGACTGGATTGAGAATTAGTTAGCAGATAGGAAGCAGAGGAGGAATAAATGGGTCTTAGAAAGCAGTAGAAAGCAGTGACAAGTGGGTACTGCAATGATGAGTGCTTTATCCCAGCTATTTACTGTTTATATCAGTGGGTTGGATAATGGAATAAAAAGTAACATTTCCTAGTTTGCTGATAACACAAAACTAAGTTGGAGTATGAGTGGTGAGGAAGATGTAAAATAACCTTCAAGACAATTTAAACAAGTTGAGTGAGTGGATAAATGCATGGGAGATGCAGTATAATGTAGATAAGGATAACATTGTTCACATCAGTGGGAAAAACAGAGTGGAAGACTATTATTTAAATTGGGTGATAAATTGGGAAATGTTAATTCACAAAGGGACCTGGGTGTCACTGATGCAAACATGCAGATGCAACAAGCAGTTAGAAGGGTAAACAGCCTTCATTGCAATACAGTTTGACCTCAAAGCAAGGAAATCTTACCAGCTGTACAGTGCCTCGGAGAGATCACACCTAGAGTAGTGTGTGCAGTCTTGGTCTCCTCACTTGAAAAAATAGGCAATTATCATGGACAGAGTGCTGCAGAAGCTCACCAGATTTATTCTTTAGATGGCAGGTGTGTCTCTTGAGGAAATATTGGATTTACAGGGCCTGTGTTCGCTGGAGTTTAGAAGAATGACTGCAGACATTATTTAAACATTTATTCTGAGGAAGATGCACAGTCTGGCAGCAAGGAAGATGTTTTCACTTGCTGAAGGGGTATGGAGAACGATGGATCACTCTCTCAGCAGAGCAGATAAGGGCTGTTTGGCAGTGGCTGCTTGAAGGCTCGGTGACGTTTGTTTTAATGGTTTAAATTTGAATTTTTTTTTAAAAAAGCGCGGAGCGGACCCAGAAGCTGGTGTAGCGCAAGCTTACCTGGGTAAGTTGTTTTCCTATAAAGGCGCGCAGGAGAGGAACCCAAGGCACTACAGAGGCAGAGCTTCCCACCCGCCCTCTTCCTCTCACCTAATAATAAGACCCGTTGTGGTAAGAAGGTAAGTGCTGCATTTTGCTTATTCTCGTGTTTAGACCTAGTTTTTTTTTAAGGGTTACTTTTAGAGGGATGGCAGTGAAGGCAGTGCAATGTTCCTCTTGCAACATGTATGAGGTGAGGGATGCCATGGTCGTCCCTGCTGATTACACTTGCAGGAAGTGCACCCATCTCTAACTCCTCCAAGACCGTGTTAGGGAACTGGAGCTGGAGTTGGATGAACTTAGGATCATTCGGGAGGCAGAGGGGGTCATAGATCGGAGCTTTAGGGAAGTAGTAACTCCAAAGATTGTAGACAGATGGGTGACAGTGAGAGGGACTGGGAGGAAGCAGCCAGTGCAGAGACCTCCTGTGGCCGTTCCCCTCAAGAACAAGTATACTGTTTTGGATACTTGTGGGGGGGGACTTACCAGGGGTAAGCAATGGGGTTCAGGCCTCTGGCACGGAGCCTATCCCCGTTGCTCAGAAGGGAAGGGTGGAGAAGAGCAGAGCAATAGTTATTGGAGATTCGATAGTTCGGGGCACAGATAGGCAGTTTTGTGGGGGCGAGAGAGACTCACGTTTGGTATGTTGCCTCCCAGGTGCAAGAGTACGTGATGTCTCTGATCGTGTTTTCCGGGTCCTTAAGGGGGAGGGGGAGCAGCCCGAAGTCGTGGTCCACATTGGCACCAACGACATAGGTAGGAAGAGAGAGGAGGATGTTAGGCAGGCTTTCAGGGAGCTAGGTTGGAAGCTCATAGTTAGAACGAACAGGGTTGTTGTCTCTGGATTGTTACCTGTGCCACGTGATAGAGAGTCGAGGAATAGGGAGAGAGAGCAGTTAAATGCGTGGCTACAGGGATGGTGCAGGAGGGAGGGATTCCGGTTTCTGGATAACTGGGGTTCTTTCTGGGGAAGGTGGGACCTCTATAAACATGATGGTCTACACCTGAACCTGAGGGGCACCAGTATCCTTGGGAGGAGGTTTGCTAGTGCTCTTTTGGGGGGTTTAAATTAACTCTGCAGGGGCATGGGAACCTAGACTGTAGTTTTAGGGTGCAGGACCTGGAATGTAGGGAGGTTAGGAACCAGGCATCAATCTCGAAGGAGGGTGCCTGTGAACAGGAAGGTGGCTTGAAGTGTGTATACTTCAATGCGAGAAGTATACGAAATAAGGTAGGTGAACTTGCAGCGTGGGTTGGTACTTGGGAGTTCGATGTTGTGGCTATTACAGAGACACGGGTAGAACAGGGACAGGATTGGCTGTTGCAGGTTCCAGGGTTTAAATGTTTTAGTAGGGTCAGAGGTGGAAGTAAACGAGGGAGAGGTGTGGCATTGCTTGTCAAAGATAGTATTACAGCAGTGGAAAGGACGATGGATGAAGACTCGCCATCTGAGGTAGTTTGGGCTGAGCTTAGAAATAGGAAAGGTGAGGTCACCCTGTTAGGAGTTTTATACAGGCCTTCTAATAGTCCTAGAGACGTAGAAGAAAGGATTGCAAGGATGATTCAGGAGAAGAGTGAAATTAATAGGGTGGTTGATTTGGGGGACTTTAACTTTCCAGATATTGACTGGGAAAGCTATAGCTCGAGTACCTTAGATGGGTCGGTGTTTGTCCAATGTGTGCAGGAGGGTTTCCTGACACAATATGTAGACAGACCAACAAGAGGTGAGGCCATACTGGATTTGGTTCTGGGTAACGAACCAGGCCAGGTGTTAGAATTGGAGGTAGGTGAGCACTTTGGGGACAGTGACCACAATTCGGTGACTATTACTCTAGTGATGGAGAGGGATAAGTGTGCACTGCAGGGCAAGAGTTATAGCTGGGGGCAGGGAAATTATGATGCGGTGAGGCATGACTTAGGATGCGTGGCTTGGAAAAGTAAGCTTCAAGGGAAGGGTGCAATCGATATGTGGAGCTTGTTCAAGGAACAACTACTGAGTGTCCTTGATAAGTATGTACCTGTCAGGCAGGGAGGAAAGGGTCGTGTGAGGGAGCCGTGGATTAATAAGGAATTGGAATCCCTTGTTAAAGGGAAGAGGGCGACCTATGTAAAGATGGGGCGTGAACGTTCAATTGGGGCGACTGAGAGTTATAAGGTAGTCAGGAAGGATCTAAAGAGAGAGATAAGAGCAGCAAGGAGGGGACATGAAAAGTCCTTGGTTGATAGGATTAGGGAAAACCCAAAGGCTTTCTATAGGTATGTCAGGAATAAAAGGATGACTAGGGTAGGAATAGGTCCCGTCAAGGATAGTAGTGGGAAGTTACGTGTGGAGGCTGAAGAAATTGGGGAGAAACTGAATGAATACTTTTTGTCAGTATTCACTCAGGAACAGGACATTGTTGCCGATGTGAATATTGAGTCACAATTAATTAGAATGGATGTCTTTGAGATATGTAGGGAAGAGGTGTTGGAAATTCTGGAAAGGGTGAATGTAGATAAGTCCCCTGGACTGATGGCATTTATCCTAGGATTCTCTGGGAAGCAAGGGAGGAGATTGCAGAGCCATTGGCCTTGATTTTTATGTCCTCGTTGTCTACGGGAATAGTGCCAGAAGACTGGAGGATAGCAAATGTGGTTCCCTTGTTCAAGAAGGGGAGTAGGGATAACTCTAGTAACTATAGGCCGGTGAGTCTTACCTCTGTTGTGGGCAAAGTCTTAGAGAGAATTGTAAGGGATAGGATTTATGAACATCTGAATAAGAATAATGTGATCAAGGATAGTCAGCATGGTTTTGTGAAGGGCCGGTTGTGCCTCACAAACTTTATTGAATTCTTTGAGAAGGTGACTAAGGAGGTGGACGAGGGTAAAGCGGTTGATGTGGTGTATATGGATTTTAGTAAGGCATTTGATAAGATTTCCCATGGTAGGCTACTGCAAAAAATACGGAGGTATGGCATTGAGGGTGCATTAGAGGTTTGGATTGGGAATTGGCTGGCTGGAAGAAGACAGAGGGTAGCAGTTGATGGTAAAGGTTCATCTTGGAGTGCAGTTACCAGCGGTGTTCCGCAAGGATCTGTTTTGGGACCATTGCTGTTTGTCATTTTTATAAATGACCTGGAGGAGGGGCTAGAAGGTTGGGTGAGCAAGTTTGCGGATGATACGAAAGTCGGTGGAGTTGTTGACAGTGAGGAAGGATGTGGCAGGTTACAGCGGGATATAGATAAGCTGCAGAGCTGGGCAGAAAGGTGGCAAATGGAGTTCAATGTCACTAAGTGTGAAGTCATTCACTTTGGTAAGTGTAACAAGAAGATGGAGTACTGGGTTAATGGTCGGATACTTGGTAGTGTGGATGAGCAGAGGGATCTTGGTGTCCATGTACACAGATCTCTGAAAGTTGCCACCCAGGTAAATAGTGCTGTGAAGAAGGCATATGGTGTACTGGCTTTTATTGGTCGAGGAATTCAGTTCCAGAGTCCTGAGGTCATGTTGCAGTTGTATAAGACTCTCGTGCGGCCGCATCTGGAGTATTGTGTGCAGTTTTGGTCGCCATACTATAGGAAGGATGTGGAGGCACTGGAACGGGTGCAGAGGAGGTTTACCAGGATGTTGCCTGGTATGGTAGGAAGATCGTATGAGGAAAGGCTGAGGCACTTGGGGCTGTTTTCATTGGAGAAAAGAAGGTTTAGGGGTGACTTGATAGAGGTGTACAAGATGATTAGGGGTTTAGATAGGGTTGACCATAAGAACCTTTTTCCATGTATGGAGTCAGATATTACGAGGGGGCATAGCTTTAAATTAAGGGGTGGTAGATATAGGACAGACGTTAGGGGTAGATTCTTTACTCAGCGAGTCGTGAGTTCATGGAATGCCCTGCCAGTAACAGTGGTGGACTCTCCCTCTTTATGGGCATTTAAACGGGCATTGGATAGGCATATGGAGGAAAGTGGGCTAGTGTAGGTTAGGTGGGCTTGGATCGGCGCAACATTGAGGGCCAAAGGGCCTGTACTGCGCTGTATTTTTCTATGTTCTATGTTCTATATGATAGACCATATCAGACTGAGATGAGGAAAAATGTCCTCACTGAGATGATTAGATTAGATTACTTACAGTGTGGAAACAAGCCCTTTGGCCCAACAAGTCCACACTGACCCTCCAAAGCGCAACCCACCCAGACCCATTCCCCTACACCTAGCACTACGGGAAATTTAGAATGGCTGATTCACCTAACTTGCACATTTTTGGACTGTGGGAGGAAACCGGAGCACTCGGAAGAAGCCCACGCAGACACGGGGAGAATGTGCAAACTCCACACAGTCAGTCGCCTGAAGTGGGAATTGAATGCGGGTCTCTGGTGCTGTGAGGCAGCAGTGCGAACCACTGTGCTGCCCATGATGGGCTTGTGAAATTCTCTACCTGTCAAGGTTGTCAGGGCCAAGTTTCTGAATATGTTTAAGAAAGAAATAGATATCTAGTACTGAATGTGTCTAGTGGTTGAGTTATGATCAGCCATTATCATGTTGAATGGCGGAGTAGGTTCAATAGTCCTCGTGACCTCCTCCTCCTATTTTCTAAGTTTCTAATTGGAAACAATATATTGCATTCCCTTTATCCTATATTTTCTGTACCTGTGGTTGAATTTTCCCAGTCCATCTGAGGCTGGAAGACGGTCAATAGTAAGTGAAGGCATCAGGATATTTTTCAGTGACCTCCTCTTATCACAATATATTGCCATTGAAGCACATATTTGTAGCACAGCTGCCCATAATGTGATCAACTCAGCAATTAAACGGACGAATTAAAAGTCTTTTGTCACCACTATGAACACTTTGCAAATGTTCAGAGGGCCCATCATAGAGGTCTTCTAGGGGGTTCCTATGGCAAAGCTCACTTTGATGTGAGCTCAAAACTCCATGGTTGCCTTCACAAATCAGTAAGCCACCTTATTCCTTAACTCAACCCTCTCCCGCCCAAAGCCAGGGCCTTCCTTCCTGGTCCCTGGCTTCCACAGGAAAACAGGCATGCCATCATGTGCACCACAGCATTGAGGAGCCATGTCCCTTAAGCTGCGGCCAGAGCTTCCATTTTCTGCCCTGGAATCAGGACCTCATTGGAGCAGACAAAATTTAATCTCCGTTGATTTATTGTGTATTCAAACCCGCCTACAAAAACAAAACTAAACTCCATGCTAATCCCTGGGTCATATCACTTGCAATCTGCCTTCAATCAAAGCAGCTATCCTGTTTCTTTCTTGTTCACCAATCAAGTTTCTAGCAAAGCTGCTTTGTTACCCAACATATGCCAGCTTTTTTCTCAAAATCATTTTGGCAAAGCTTCTGAAATCCCTTTATAGTATATCCATTCTACATCCTTCAGCTGTTTACACAATCCCCACTTCATCAGAAATTCTGTGTGATTTACATTCAGTGCAGCCTGATCAAGCTGGCCTCAAATAGACATTCAGCTCTCCATATGCACTCAGCTGAGTACCTGTCATGGATCCTGTAACTCTCACTAACTTGGCTGATTTAACTCTTCCAAGTTGTGCGTGCACACTGCCCAATCTACTGGATACTTAGAGGCATGTTTCATATCCAGGAAATGATTTGTCATGGTTGATGGGGGTAGAACAGATTAAGTCTGCTGTTTCAACTTAAGCAACATGGTGATAGTTTGCACGAAAGCAGCCCAAAATGGGAGTAGGGACTCCCAAGTGTCAGCTACAATTTGGGTGTTGTGGGATCTGTGGCAGCAGCATACCAACTTATAATAATAACAGTTCTCACTGAGGGCTTGCAGTGGTTTTCATGTTTCTAAACGAGGTACAAGTGGAAAAAGTTTTGGAAGAATCAAGTTTACACAGAGAGCATGTAATTTCATGGAACCTGATGTTTAAAAAATGGGATAATAAGCAAAATGTATGGATAGGGTTGGATTGTGATAAAAAGAAATGATTGATTTGATCAAAGACCCTCTGAACAATGGAAAATGAGTTTGAGAATAGGCTACTAAATATATCACAGAGTGACCAATCAAGAAAAACAACATTATTTTATGCATGAATATAACATTAGTGGATAACCATTTGATGAAAACTGACCTAGAAGTGGACAAGTTGTAAAGAAGAATAAAATATAAGCGATTTCTAATAACTAATGTGATTTCAGACTGAAAACAAAAAAAAACATATTTTAAGGTCAAATATATGTAAACCCAGGGATAGCTGCAAACTGATTCTGAATTTTTAGCTGAATGTTACCCCAGGTATTTCTTAAGCAGTATGCTTTTTTTTCTTTTTGCTTTATAACAATATTCTGGTTGAACACAGGCTGTTTGAGAACAATCTAACATTCATAAGGTTTTGGATCAATTCGTAAATTTTTGAATTCTTAATGAAAAGAGTTTTGGAGCTAAATGAGCTTTCCTTCATGATATCATATCGTCAGCATTATAACACTTGAATAGAAAATAACAAATACAATTTAGGAGTAATAACATTCCTGCGAGATATCAGCTCCTTTCCATGCCAGCAGTTCTAATAACCGAAATAAACCATCATATATGGTCTATAAATGAAAAAATTGCTGCTATCACCAAAATTATTTGACAGAAGAAGGATTTCAGATGCTTAACATGTGAATAGTTATTTAACAATGTTAGTATAATAGAAAATCTGTATCAAACAGTTTTTAATGCACAATGCAACTGAAAATAAAGGAATGGCAATTTATAACATTTACAATTTTCTGCAGCAATATACATGTTTCCTATATATGGTTTTATAAGTACAGGACCATTTTATCATTTCCCATATGTTATTAAATATTATACATCTGGAATAGTCTATAATTTGTTTGTCCCTTTATTGGTATAGCATCTAATTTCCATAACGGATACACTATGAGGTGAGTTAGTAAACAATGACTTCTCTGTAGACTGCTGTTCATTCATCATTTGTTTCTTCCTGATGTTAAAAGGTTATCCTTGCACTCCTGTACACTTGGAAAATTATTCAAGTGCTTTCTGTACATCATCCAGATATTGGAGTGATACTCCTGCAAATGCCAATCTCAACAAGTTCTCCTTACGCCTGGTTCACGAGGTGTTTAGGGATGCTACTCCCATTGATTGTGAAAAGAAATTCCCTCTTCATCCTGACCATCACCTTCAAGTAGGCTCCAATGAATTTAATGGTTTGGCTATAATTTGTGACAAATCGTTTTCTTGTTCCATCATTTCAACTGCGACATCTAATTAAAACCTGGTTTCAAGATGTGCATGATATTTAAAGATGTTCCACTGAAAAGAGACATTCCGTTTCAGGAGTTAAAACTCCGGGATGATTGTTGGGGGCATCTGGTGAGTTTCAAACTCATTCTGCTGCTCACTGCCCAAAATCCACCTGGAATTAAAACTGTGTTTCTTCTCTTTCAACCTGTGGTATACCTGCCACAATTCTGAAAGGGTAGTGGAAACAATTACTGTACAGCAGTTGTAGCAAGGTTAGCCAGGTTGACCCACATAGAATAGAGTTCCCTCATTCAAGCAGTTAGCCTGGTTCAATCTGGGAGCCTTGGCTGACAGATATAAACAGGTATGTCAGACATTCTGCCCACTCTGAGAGCTGGCTCTGATGGGGCAGGATCAGTGTCAGGGACTCTCCAAGTGTAAATCAAGGGTGACTTGGTAATGGAGTACCATCCCTGGTGGAGTTATTTCATGGTAGTAACTATTCATAGGAAATTGGATATGCACTTGGAAAGGAGAAATTTGCTGATTTATGACAGGACAGGAAAATGAGAGTAATGAGATAGCACTTTCAAAGTGATTGCAAAGGCAGAATTAATTGAGTAGCCTCCATCT
The DNA here is from genome assembly GCF_020745735.1 of Hemiscyllium ocellatum. Classification (NCBI taxonomy): domain Eukaryota; kingdom Metazoa; phylum Chordata; class Chondrichthyes; order Orectolobiformes; family Hemiscylliidae; genus Hemiscyllium; species Hemiscyllium ocellatum. The sequence goes on along the minus strand of NC_083410.1, from coordinate 26,270,796 downwards.
GTGTTGTTATAATTGTATAATTCCTGTAGTGCAAAAATGACTTCAGCTTGGATGGCATTTTTCTGACTCACCACCTCTTAGAGCCTCTTCAGCCCCTTCTCCACCCAGGTTTAAGTGGGAATCAAAACAAATTATAATGTTAATAAAAGAAAATTCTCCTCCAATCTGTCACAACCATCTGTGGCTGTTACTTGCATACTCACGTTATCATTCCAGATGTTTCGTGCTTTGAGTTCATTGCATTGTCTCATAAGCATTTGAAATCCAAGAGATCAAATAATTCCACAAATTTGTTCATATTGGTCTTCACATTAGGAATCCACAAAAATTGACTGCAGGGATTCTATACTTTTTGATATCATTGCCATCTTCAGCCATTACTGATTTAGCTTTTGTAAACACACCTCAGTGGGATTGATGTCCACGATGGAGCTCACAGATCAGTAGGTATGACATACCTTTCTACCTATTACTGTTTCTTGCTACAAATGAATCTTTTAAAGATTACAATACAGATTTTTCCATTCTACTGCTAAAAGTTTGCAAAGAAGATTGACAGAAACAACAATATTTATTTTGATATTCCTACAGAACTTCAAGCAAATTTATAGCAAGAGGTCAGGAGAATCATTTTGTAAATTATAGGTGGTATTATTGTATCATATTGAACATAGTCAATGGGTGATTCAGAGCCCTAGATATAAAATGTTTTGGATGTGTTTGCATTTGGATATTTTGTCTCCCTCTTACAGATTCAAAAACTAATTAAATAATTAATCAAATTGTTTTATGAAGAGATAACCAGTCCATTTCAGAAACTCATTTATTTAGAAAAATTCTTTGCTGCTTGTCAAATGAACAGATCTATGGAGGGGGGCACTCAACAATGATTTTTGTGTTTCAGGCATATTTCTTACTTTATCCTGATAATAGTGGAGTAGTTCATGCATGATCAAACTGACTACATAATTTCAGCACGCAAACATAGAAAAAAGGACACAAACTATCTAAGCAATCTTCTCAGCCTGTTCATCCAGGTCTGGTATAGCATATACACACGGTTAGTCTCCTCCCTCTGAGTCATAGAATTTCTTTGCTGAAAGAAGAAACCAGCAGAGAAAAACCTCTAAGTCAATTAGAAAAAAACTCCGGGGAATGTATCTCCAGCCCTCTAACGTCATCAAGCAAGTTTCAAGTCACAGGTAGATAGGTTAGTGAAGAAGATGTTTGGTATGCTTGCCTTTATTGGTCAGTACATTCAGCATTGGAGTTGGGAGGTCATGTTGCGACTGTACAGGACATTGGTTGGGTCACTATTGGAATATGGTAAGCAATTCTGGTCCTCCTGCTATTGGAAGGATGTTGCGAAACTTGAAAGGGTTCAGAAAAGGGTGTTGCCAAGGTTGGAGGATTTGAGCTATAGGGAGAGGCTGAATAGACTGGGCTATTTTCCAAAGAGCATCTGATGCTGAGGGATGACCTGACAAAGGTTTATCAAATCAAGAGCGGCATGAATAGTGTAAATAGACAATGTCTTTTCCCTGGCATAGGGGAGTCAAAACTAGAGGACATAGGTTTAAGGCAAAAGATTTAAAAGGGACTTAAGAGGGCAACGTTTTCACTGAGAGGGTGGTGTGTGTATGAATGAGCTGCCAGAGGAAGTACTGGAGGCTGGTGCAATTATAACATATAAAAGGCATCAGGATGGGTGCATGAATAGGAAGGATTTAGAGAGATGTGGGCGAAATGTTGGCAATTGGGACTAGATTTATTTAAGGTATCTGGTTGGCATGGACAAGTTGGACCAAACAGTTTGTTTCCATGCTGTATATCTCTATGACTCCTTGACACTGTAAGTGGATTACATAACTAGGCAAAGCCAACCCCATCTATGTTCTTTAACATAATGCTTTCCACTTGCAGAAAGTAATCGAGTTCCCTTTTGAATGATGGCAGGGTATTCCTGCACAGATGTTCTATTCTAGATGTTAATCACTCTTGTTGGAGAAATTCTAAAATTATGACATTTTTATGAATATAGTTTCAAGTAGTCACATACTTGAATTTAATGATATAATGTCCTTTCATGTCATAATATCTTACAGTTTCCCTTTTTTGTTCCTTTTTCTTCTCATTTTTAAAGTAATTTGCCTGTTCACATAAATAACAGAAATCAATTAAGCAATATAGACTCATAGAGCATGGAAACAGATCCTTCAGTCCAACTTGTCCATTTCGACTAGATATCCTAAATTAATCTAGTCCCATTTGCCAGCATTTGGTGTCAACCCTTCCTATTTATATACCCATTAAATGCCTTTTATATGTTGTAATTGTACCAGCCTCCAACACTTCCTCTGGCAGTTCATTCCATGCACGATTCTCTGCATGAAAAAGTTGCCTTTTCAGTCTTTTTAAAACTTTTCCCCTCTCACCTTAAGCCTATGCTCTCTTGCTTTGGACTGCACTAACCTGGGGGAAACAACTTCGCTATTCACTCTATCTATGCTCCTCATGATTTTATAAACTTCTATAAGGTCACCTCTCAGTCTCAGACACTCCAGGGAAAACAGCCTCAGCCCATTCAGCTTCTCCCTATAGCTCAAACTCTCCAACTCTGGCAACATGCTTATAACTCTTTCCTGAATCCTTTCAAGTTTCACAACATCCTTCCGACAGCAGGGTGACCAGAATTGCATGCAGTATTCCAAAAGCGGCCTAACCAATGCCCTGTACAACTGTGACATGATATCCCAGCTCCTATGCTCCATGCACTGAACAGTAAAGGCAAGCATACCAAATGCCTTCTTCATTGTGCTGTCTACCAGTTATCTAATATAAATTGCAATGGCGAGTTTTGAGAAGATTTGTAGCTCAGGTTGAGGTTCTGTACGCAGGTTTGCTTGCTGAGCTGGAAGATTCATTTCCAGACATTTTGGCACTTTACTAGATAACATCTTCAGTGGGCCTCCAGGCGAAGCACTTTTGAGAATTCCTGCTTTCTATTTAGATTAGATTAGATTACTTACAGTGTGGAAACAGGCCCTTCAGCCCAACAAGTCCACACCGACCCGCCGAAGCGCAACCCACCCATACCCCTACATTTACCCCTTACCTAACACGGGCAATTTAGCACGGCCAATTCACCTGACCTGCACATCTTTGTGACTGTGGGAGGAAACCGGAACACCCGGAGGAAACCCACGCAGACACGGGGAGAATGTGCAAACTCCACACAGACAGTCGCCTGAGTCGGGAATTGAACCCAGGTCTCTGGCACTGTGAGGCAGCAGTGCTAACCACTGTGCCACATGTTTGGGTTTCTTTGGGTAGGCAATGTCATTTCCTGTGATGATATCATTTCCTGTGGTAATGTTATTTCCTGTTCTTTTTCTCAGGGGATGGTAGACAGGGTCTAATTCGATGTGTTTGTTGATAGAGTCCCGGTTGGATCTCTTAATATAATCTGACAAAATTGAAAGCCATATTGCATACTATGGGAGGCATCAGTAACGATATATATTATGAGATATTAAAAGTTATCTAATGCAGTTAAACTTTGAGAAAGGACACAGAGTGGTTTTAAATGAGTTAATAAAGGGATATCACTCATTTCTAATTTTGCTCTGCAATCCCATGAATTTTGATCTGAGATATATTGTAAGTGAAAAATGCTTTGCATGAATGTTCTTTTGTATTTTGTTCATTGAAAGGACAAACTATTGCCTCTACAAAGTAAGTGAGAAACATTAAAAATTAATTTAAGGACAAAATACAAATGACATCCTTTGCAATGACTGGTAAACATTAAAAAAAAGTTTTCCAAAAGGGACTTTCTGGAAAAATGAAGGGAAATACATTTATGGCACATGTTCTCAATGAGATGTTTTGCACGAAAGTAACATTGATCAAAGATAGAGCTGTAAATCCATTTCATTGATCCTGCAGAATGCATACCATTCCAAAATGGCTTCCCACTATAAGTTTTGATTGGTTAATTATGCTCAGCATAAAGAGTAACAATGAGGCAAACCCCTAGTCCAGAAGACTTCAAGGAAAAGGTATCCCCAATTGCTAAGGACAGCAAACCACGAAATTTTAAAAATAAGCTACAATCCAGATAATGCTTTGGGGACCCGGGTTCGAATCCCACTATGGCAGATGGTGGAATTTGAGTTCAATGTAAAATATCTGGAATTAAGAATCGAATTGTCAATTGTTGGAAAACCCATTTGGTTCACTAATGTCCTTTCGGGAAGAAAGCTGGTCTGACCTACATGTGATTGCAGAATCATAGCAATGTGGTAGATTCTTAAGTGCTTGCAGGGAAATTAGGGATGAGCAATAAATGCAGGCCTAGCCAGGAACACCCTCATTCCATGGATGAATAAAGAAAATCCTTGTGGAAGCATTCAGTGCAGGAGACCTCTTCAAAGAACGACAAAGTATTCAAGATCTGATAAGGTCTCAGCTACAACAGAGGAAATGTTCAGCTCCAAGATAGAGGCACAAGCTGCATTGTGAGGCAATAGTCTGCAGGACAATTCAGCCAGTAGTTACTGTATGAGTCAAAGCTGAAAATTCCTGTTGCAAAGTGGAGTCTTTAAATAGCACAGCATTTGAGGCTGAAAGGGTAAGAATTTTAAAAACAAGTTGCTGATCAGATTGGGTGTTGCCTTCACAGCACACAGGTACGATCATGGATGGATTGAAAAAAATGCAGAACAAACAGCACCAAGATGGAGCTGCATAACCAGGAGTGGAGAGACAGGAAAATCTTGAGCCAACCATTAAGAACAGATAAATGTCAGGCAATTCAAAGAAATGAGCAATTATGGACTAAAGTGGAGATTTTTGGGAATCCTGTTATAGCAGGGAAAGGTGAGAAATCCTACATTAGAGCTGTGAAAGACAGGAAAACCTCCATTGAAATGCAAATGCATGGGATAATGTTCAAAGAGCAAGAAAGAAAATGGAAGACTACAAGATCCTATAGGAATCCGTACATTATTTCATTAATTATTTCTACAGAACAGTGGAGAGATGCAATTACAGTGAATTACAATCAGAATTCATAAGACATTGAATTGTGGTAGGCATTACTGATGTTTATGATTGATGATGATTATAGAGTTATGATATTCAAAGAAGACTTGACTCTCCTAAAGGCAAGTCACATGTTGAGTGAAGCAGAGGTCTGTAAGTAAACGATCAATCCTAAGAAATCAAACTTGACACAGGGACTCTTTGGAAATCATTCAATTTTTAAGATACCAAATCAAAAATAGGTACATGATAAATCAATGCAACAGGTAGGACAGACACCAAACACTAAAAGTACTTGCTAATTACATGTAGCAAAGAAACCACGCAGGCATGAACTGCATCCAATTGTTGAAACTGAATGCTTTTATTGTAAAACATTGGAAGCTTTTGAAAAATGTGTCAAAGCAGGATACAGCCTCAGAAAATGACAGGACCAGTGAAATACCCACACAAAGTGATAGGTGAGTTAGAACAGTCTCCGGCAAAAGTCAAAACTAAATGTTTTTCAAATTAAATCAGTCACCCAGACCAAATATTCTAGCAAGGAGTAAGTGAGGTCTGCAGATGTTGGAGATCAGAGCTGAAAATGTGTTGCTGGAAAAGCGTAGCAGGTCAGGCAGCATCCAAGGAACAGGAAATTCGACGTTTCTGACCAAGGGCTTATGCCTGAAACGTCGAATTTCCTGTTCCTTGGATGCTGCCTGACCTGCTGCACTTTTCCAGCAACACATTTTCAGCAAATATTCTAGCAAGCAGACATTTATGACAATGGACAGCTCATAAATTTCAAATTAGACATGAGGGAAGGTATTATCTGATTGTGAGCCTTGGTTGATGAATATTGTTAACAGAACTTCAACTATAGAGTCTAGGGAGAACTTTATTCAATGTTAAAGGTATGCTATAAGCACCTCTCCAATGTAGAAAGCACCAAATTCCAGAAAAACCTGTATGTACCTCATTACAAGGAATTCTAAATTGACCTCAATTTTATTTGAAAGCTAAAAGGGGTTAATCAACAAAAGAAAGGAAACCAAACAAAGAAGCAACAACTGAGCAGAATACCCCACTCAAGATAATTCAGGTAGCTGCATCTGAGTTGAGTCAGATTGCAATGTCACAAAGTGAACAACCAATTATAATGAATCCAAGTCATACATTAGATGCTGTGTTGACTAAGAAAGCTCAGGTTCAAGTCAAATATCTTCCAAAGAAGAATCCTGAGCAACCATAATGAATGTTATAGTAAACCAGAAGTAACATTCAAGCAACACAACTTAGGAAGTGAACAGATTGGTTTTACTAATGGTTGAGTCATCCTGGGCAAATAAGAAAATCAAAACAAATGAACAGGATGAAATGGAAAGTTTATCTACTTCAGTACATCTGGATTGAGAACAAAAATCCACTGACATAAATTAAAGGTGTGGTGCATGCAATTCCATGGAGGCACAACTAAGAAGAGACAAGAAATATCTAAAATTCAAGATAACCTGTATAACATAGAACAAAGAGCCTTCTCTACCAGGGCTGATGACCACAATGAAAGAAATACAACAGATTAACAACTTTCTAGTTCAGGAAAGAACCTTGGATCACAGACCACTCTTGCAAATCTAAACAGAACACATTAAGGGAATAGTGTAACCTCCAAATTGCCTCAGTTTGCTGGTCAAAAACTTACTATTGGTGATGGGGTGCTGCTAAAAGTAATAATATAAACAAATATATAACAATAATAGCTATAATAAAAAAAATTGTTGGAAATGTTGCTTATGGTCTGAAAGAGTTAACACTTGATTAATGCAATTAGCAGCACCAACAATGATGATATCATGAGGATTTGGTGGAAAATGAGAGTAGGATCTCATCAGAGACAGGTCTTTATACTGACATGTGGCCTATTCTTACAACCTGTAAATAGTTATAGAGATGTAATAAACTACACCTTGTTTACTCAATAGGAGTCTATTTGATAGATGCACTGGCTTACCCTCACACACACTGGACCACGTAAGCACCTAAAGAATCAATTTCGAATAATATATTTAAAATATAGAACATACAATAGCAATGCACACACGTATTAAGTTAGTTTATTTAATACACCCCCGTTTATTTAAAATGTACTATTTCATTACTGATTTCTTCATACCACTTATTCTATTCCTCCGAAGCTAAATAACTATTTAATCTTGCTGCCATCTCGCTATTTTATGCGAATATCCTGTCTACTTGTTTAATATAACGCCTCTACCGTTCTAATTTCCATTACAGCTTAGGGGGGGGGGGGAGACTGAGAGCCTCTGGGGTGACTTTGAACAATTCGATCAATGAGTCTGCCCGCATACAGATCATAAAACTGTGAGGTAAATTTCAGTTCTACAATCTCCAACACCAGCCCCGCTACACTTGGCGATCAAAAAGACCCCGTTATCACACTTTGCAAGACCATTCTCCACGCCGCCGCACTCATAGTGATCAGAAATCTCCTCGCCCCTCCCAATTACCTGCTTCAACAGTACCGCCCGCCCCTCTCCCCCTACCCCAGCTGTAAGTGTGCCCAATTGCAGTTCACAAGAGTTGGCCATCTCAGGGTTGGCAGCTTCAAGGCGTGCTACACCGCTGGGTGGCCCGGGGGGTGGTGGTGAAAGCAACTCCAGCCCACGATCATCACTTCCGCAGCTCTGTTACAGGGGAGGCTGGACCAGAGCTGCCGCCGAGTCCCCAGTCCCTGGAGCGGGAGCGTGCGGGCGGGCGAGCGAGCGAGTGCGCGCCACCCCTTCCATCTCCCAGGAACGCGCAGAGGGAGCGAGGAGCGCGTGCTCGTGTCGCAACACATTTCCCAGGAACAAGGTTGAAAGGCACAGACACAGAGGGACAGAGGTATAGTTGGGGGGTGGGGGGAGGGGGAGGGGGGGGGAAGCAAGAAGAAAAAACGCCGCGAGTCAGTGTTAAACCATCCGCAAGCCCTTTCAATGAATCATCTGAGGCCGGGATCTGGAGCGGACAGGAATATTGCAGAAATCAGGAGGCTTTTGCTCTTGGCGTGTGCAGTACGCCGGGCTTGAGGTAAATCACGGTTAGTTTTTGTTGTATTTTAGGGGGAAAAAAAAGAATCTTTCAATAGACAGCAAGAGGTGAGGGATGTTGGAGAGAAGGAGAAGCAAAGCCTTCAGCAATGAGGTGCGGTGCTGTAGTTAGCATCATTTATCCCACCCGCCCCAGCGCTTCCACAGCCGCCACTGTGACCGGCCCTGGTCGCTGTCCGTGGTGCTGAACCTGTTTCAAGGCTCGGGCTGGCCGCGCTTTCCCCGTCCGCCACTCTTGTTCATCCTTTACCCGTTGCTGCATCTGAATGCACAGCCTCTCCACACCAGAAGCTGCATGCAAAAGATTTGATAACATGAGATTTCATTCGGTGGAGACTCCAGGGCATGCACTCGCATAACGGTACAGCGCGGGGAACGTGCACTGAATGAACACTTGCAGTGCATCCCCGGTCAAATTTTTTTTTGCAATCTTGCTTGCATTTTTATACATTTTATTGAGAACTGTTTGCATGTCCCGGATGGTTTGTCCTCTTGAGCTTCCCATTTCTGCTATGCCTTATCGTAGGCATAACTCAGGGCAAAGATCGCATGTGCTTTTGTGATGGTTTTACCTTCCAAATCCGCGGTCATAAAATCATAAAGGGATTTAGAGTCGAAGTTTATAGGAAGTGCTGTCTGCACCCCTCCTCCCTCTTGTGTTGGTATACGTACATTGCCCTCTGCTGCTACTTCATTTATTATACTAATGTGGCGCCTGACTTTAGTTTCTCTCATCTCATTTTCTTGTTTAGTTAAAAATCGGGAATCCGAAGGCGGCTCAACACAGATCTTGCGATGGCTCAAGGAAATAGTTATGGGCAGAACGCCAGTAACAACGGTATGGCAGACGAATCGCCGAACATGCTAGTATATAGAAAGGTAGGCAAGTCAGTGGGGACATGCATATAACTTGTGGCGGAAGATGCGGCATCTTCTTAAAGCTACGACGTTCGTTGTTCGGAACCGGTGATATTTTGTGGTGTGCTTTGCCTATCACTCCGGCTGTGGTTGGGAAGAATAAAATAATCGTTGAGCTGGATTTAATGCATAGAATCCCTACAGCTTGGGAACAGGCCCTTCGGCCCAACAAGTCCACAATTAGGTTCCCCTGTTTCCGACCTGTCCCAAACACGCTTGGAGCTCGGGGCGGTGGGGAGGTTTAAGCTAACCATTGATTGTTGAATGGACATGCTGGGCAGCTGGAGAGCGCTTTCTTTCAGAGAGTATTTTAGGTGTGTGTGTGGTGTCTGAACGCTGCTGGAGCCTGGGGTTTGTCAGCATTGGGTCTCAGTCCTGAAGCTGGCCTTAAGGACATAACAGACCAATTTAAGGTGACGGCAATAGAGTGACAGGTGACTGCTAAGCAAATCTGAGCCAGACTAGGTACATATCCGAACCTCGCCACATGCCCACAAACAGTGGGCTGCAGCTAGCACTGCGTGAACTCGCAAGAAAGATAAGTTGGTATTAATCCGGTTGTCCTCATGAATCACACGCATTTTCAGAAGCATTTTTTCAGAGCATCTATGCTGTAGAGTGTGGGGATGAATTAAGTATCCACTTTATCATTGGCATGGGTCGAAAATATCTATCCAGGTATTTAAAGTAACAAAATCACACATATTCAGCAGCATAAGTTTTTATGGATGATTTATTTTTTAAAAAAAACTGAGTTTGAGTTTGTACCAGCTGAGGGAAATACTTTGCAGATGGGGCAACATGAACTGAGATATACAGTCTTGAGAATAGACCATAAGACTTTCAACATATGAACAGAAATTAGGCTATTTGGCCCACCATTTAATTGTGGCTGATGGGTTTTTTAACCCAATTTTCCTGCTTTCTCTCCATAACCTTTGATCCCCTTGGTAATCAAGAACTTATCGATCTCTGTTTTAAACATATTCAATGACCTGGCCTCCACAGCCTTCTGTGGCAATGAATTGCATGGTTTCACCACTCTTTGGCTAAAGAGGCTTTTCCTCATCTCCATTCGAAAAGGTCTTCCCTTTACTCTAAGGCTGAGCCCTCGGTCCTGCCTATGGAACCATCTTCCCAATGTCCACTCTATCCAAGCCATATTCAGTCTTCTGTAAGTTTCAGTCAGATCCCCCTCATCCCTCTAAACTCCATCAGGTATAATCCCAGAGTCCTCAAATGGTCCTCATATGTTAAGCCTTTCATTCCTGGGATCATTCTTGTGAATCTCCTCTGGACCTGCTTCAGGGCCAATACACCCTTCCTGAGGAACGGTGCCCTAAATTGCTCACAATACTCTGAATGTGGTCTGACCAGAGCTTTATAAAACCTCAGAAGTGCATCCCTACTTTAATGTTCTCATCCTGTCAAGATGAATGACAACATTGTATTTGTCTCGCTAACTACTGACTCAACCTGCAAGTTTACCTTAAGAGAAACCTGGACTAGGACTCCCTTGTACTTCAGATTTCTGAATGTTCTCCACATTTAGAAAATAGTCTTCATCTCTATTCTTCCTACAAAGTGCATGATCTCATTCTTTCCCACATTGTATTTCATCTACCACTTCTTTGCCAAGTCTCCTAACCTGTCTAAATCTTTCTGCAACCTCCTCACTGCCTCAACACTACCTGTCCCTCCACTATCTTTGTATCATCTGCAAACTTAGCCAGAATCCTTCAGTTCCTTCATCTAACTCTTGCTGTAACAGTGGAAATAGTCTTCTCAGGGCCACAGACATCACCTGTCGAAAATTATACAAAATTGAACTAGAAAATGCGTGTAGATGAGAGGAACCAGTTCAGTGCAGATGTGGAAAGACATTCAATAGTTAACACAACTGTTATGTACCTCTTTGCTTTTCCTTAAAAAGTGAATTTGTGGTTTATTCTCTTCCCTTTGCACTGAACGCTTCAGAGGGGAAATGTTGGAAGTGTAACTGAGGGAATGTCACCTATTGAACTGCAACATGAATCCCATTTCTATGTCAACATTTAAACCTAGTGTTTCTGCCTTATAGGCAGGGATGCTAACTACAGAGTCAAAGACTTGCTGAGATTTATCACTACACATTTTGCATTGTTTTACAGAGTAAATAAGAGCATAGCTATGGTTACTATTCTAAGAACTCAATAGAGCATTGCTGTGTATAATTTGCATTCGTAGTGTTCCTGATTTAAGAAATGATTGTTTGTACTAATGATTCACTCATGAAAGATACAGAATGGAATTTCCCAAGATTAGTCAGTAAAATAAAGCTCAATATCATTGCTCACAATATCAGGTGACTCACTTGCAGATGACTGTCTGTCAATGACTGGCATGAAATCCCTGTTGACAAAAATAGAGAACATTAAGATGAATGTTTTCTTCTTCTGTTAAGATATTATTAATAACAGAACTGCATGACTGTCAAACAAAAAAATGATGCACTCCTGCAATATTCCTCTTAATGATTATGAGAACATAATATCATTAGTAGGAATAGTAAATAAGTAAACTGTAGAACAAAATAATGCTTTCACACTTTGTGAAAAGCTGCTTAACTTGTGTAAATGACTAACATTAACCTAGCTGTGATATGCACTAAACTGCATTGTTTACAATTGAATAAAATATTTGGAAAGCCCACCTCACAGCCAGGCCATGGAGGTCCCAGTAGATGGCAGCATGGAGATGAAATACAAATGAATGAATTTCCATGAGTGACAATTGACCAAATACTGTACTTCTTTCAAAGTAAAAATGGTCATATATGGGATGCATATGTGTTTGAACTTTCAATTTTTATACACCAGTAAACAATATGATGAGTATCATTGTTTGCAATTCCTAAATTGCAATTTCATACATATACACAGTGTAGGGTGAACTTAATATATCAGAATTGAAACTTCAAATTTACTTGCAGATTCTTGTAGATCTGGGTGCAGTGGAGGTAGAAAGTAGTATTCAGGTTAACCATGAGATATTTTCAATATAACTTTATTTTGTTATGTAATCAAATGAAACCATAAATAACCGGGACTATGGGAGTCAATGAGAATTTCAAGCTGTACCTAGAAGACTATTTTTCAACATTATGCAATACCTCACATAGTACAGGGGGCATGAAGTAACTTACACATTTTTCTGTAAGGACTTAGATCATAATAAAGCTCTTCCAATTTTCTTTCTTTCTTCGAAGATGTTGATGCATACTAATTTCCAGGAGTATTCAAGTGGAGAAATGTATCAACTAACTTTGAGATATAGAAGAAATACTTTAAATGTTTTTTGTTTTAATTTATTTGTGGGTTGAGGGCATTGCTGGCGAAGCCAGCATTTATTGTCCATCCCCTATGTGTACAGAGAGCAGTTAAGAGTCAATCACATCATTGTCTGGAGTCACATGTAAGCTTGATCAAATAAGGTTGGTAGGTTCCTTCCCAAAAGGGCACTAGTGAACCTGATTTTTGTTTTCAATGGTTTCACAACTATTATTAGACTCTGAACACTAGATTTTTATTGAATTCAAATTCTACCATAACTGGATTTGAACCCAGCATTGCCTTAGTTTCTGGATTAATAGCCCAACAAAAATACCGCAAGGCCATCACCTCTCCCCTAAATGTGTAATTGGTATTTGTAGTTAAATTGAACTCTAGAAAGAGGAAAAGCCAAGGATAATTAAACTGTAATTCCTTATTAAACAAAGTGTGACTTACAAGAATAGAAATCAAGTTGCAAGAACCACAGTTATAAAGATGACTTGTTAACAGAGGTAGAAAAATGTCCTTCTTTCCATAGATTTTTGTGAAACTCCCTTGTTAGCAAAGAACCAAGAAGGTAGGCTGTAACCAAGTGATTTGGTATGTATAAATGCTGCAGTTCATTCAGAGGAAATCAATTATATCAGGAAGGCTGTATAAGATGATTGACATCAAAAAGGCTGAAATCTCCAACTTCATGTCGTATGCTGATTGTTCAGTAGAGATGATTTCTTTGAAAGCCAAGGATATATAAGATACTATTTCTGACACTAAGTTCATCAGTCTTTTGTTTTCAGCTGTTGATCCTTTGTTCTTAATTTAGTGACTGTCATTTTAATATTTCTGAAAGCAGAGTTTGTAGTAGAAACCATGGAAGCTTTAGTCTTGCATATCCAGTAGAGTTCTTATAAAATCAAAGTACATCTCCATTTGAGAGGAAATGGTTGAAAAACTTATACTAACTAGTTAGAGGCAGAAAGAAGTGTGCTGTTTAAGTGTACAAGTTCCCCTGAGAAGGCACCAATATGGATGACTTTTATAGCTCTCTGTAAGGTCCCACAAAACCACTCAGCTCAAATTGCTACAACAAAACAATTACAAGAGTAAAACTGGACACAGCATCAACCTTGGCTTTGGATTTGGAAAAGGCATGGTTTCCCCAAATCATCTTGAAAAGTCCTCCTTATTAACATGTGCCAAAAGTAGGAGATTTACCCTCAATCAGTGAAGCCACAGCTTGACATTGCCATAATCATAAAATAATTCCACTCACAATACCTCAGACCTCTCCACCACCAATGACAGGCAAGTGCTATCCCACCAGCAAGTGAAACCCACCAGAGCTGGCAACAGATTGGTCCAGTCATGAAGGAGTGACTTGGGAGTCTTCAACAGTACTTCTGGAGACCATGAAGTTGCATGGCATTTGGTCAAATGTAAACAAGGAAACATCCTGCTGATTATTATTTACTTCGTTCTTTTCTCAAGTTAATGGATCAGTACTTCTCCATTTTGAACATCACTTGGAAGAAAACTGAGGTGGTACCGTGGGTGCAGAACATCAAAGTCTGTCATGAAGAATAGCTTGGTAGTGCCACTCTTATTTAGCTGTCCATGTCCTAAAGGGTATAGTTGTCAGATTGTATCAAGTGGCAAGCAAACCAACCCACTAGACCTCACCCTCACAAATCTTTTTGTCATAAGTGTACCTGCCCAATCAATGTTGCATTCCAAAGGCCTTGTGAAGATGAAGTTTCATCTTCTTACTGAGGGCACTGGCCATCATGTTTTATGGCATTACCACTTTTGAAAATGGATACATTCAGAACAAATTTAGCAGTACAACATTGGACAACTATGAGACATAGTGGACCATCAGCAATAGTAGAAATGTCTTGCAAACAAGCCAGGGGATCAAACCTGGTTTGTTGAGGAATGCAGGAGAGTAGCCAGGAGCTTCATTAGAATAACTAGATATTAGATGCCAATTTGGTGGAGCTACAACACAAGTCCACATTCTAAGTAGCAGAAGCAGTATGTTTCAGATAGAGCTAAGCAATTCTACAATCAATGGATCAGAGCCTAAATTGCAATTCTGTCACTGCCAATTTCAAGTAGTTGTGAAAACTTAAATAACTGGTAAGTTGAGTTGGCTGTATTAAAATTCCCATCCTCAGTGGTAGCAGAGTCTAACTCATGAATGCAATATGCATAGTTGAATGTTTGCAAAAAACAGTTTTTCTGGAAATGCTTACTAGATAATCCATATTGGCTAACTCCTAAAGATGAAATCTGTCTCCACAATTTGTAAAGAAACAGGTGGGAGCACTGGATACACAAAGCTATGGGCCCCAACATTTTGGCTGCAGTATTGGAGATTTGTGTTCCAGAATAAGCTCCATCACTAACCATGTTCATCCTGTGTTTTTATGGCTCTGGTATGGATCCAGAAAAGTGGAAAATTATTCAGCTATCTCTTGCTGATGGAGAGCAGGACATATCCAGTCTAGTCAGTTTTTCCATTAGTACACTTCTTATCAATAGCAAACTGATACCAGCTTTTGTTGACGTGCTATCAATTAACATTTATTCACTAATCATCTACTCGCTGATGCTTAGTTGAATTCCATCAGGTCCATTCAGCTCCTGACCTCATTTCACCCTTTGGTCTAAGCATGAACAAAGAGCTAAATTGTAGAGGTGAGGTGGGAGTGACTAACCTAAACTACATAACAGCATTTAACTGAGTGTGGTCTCCAGAAACCTTAGTGAAATGGGAAATACTTGGGAAAGTCTCCACGAGCACAATGAAAAATGATTGAAGTTGTTGGGAACAAATTATCTTAGTCCCAGGATGTTGCTGAAGTGTCCTTGGGCCAGCCATTTTTAGCTGTTTCATTGGTGTCCTTGTTTCCATCAAAAGCTCAGAAGTGAGGAAGCCTCCTGCACAATGTTACTTTTATTCACATCATCTTAGATAATGAAGAGGTCAAATAGGCTTGCAGCATGACCCGGATTCAAGTTTGTACTGATAGGTGATGGAAATCTTTATGCTACACGGGTGCCAAACAAAGACTATTGCTAACAAGAGAAAGTCCAACTTCTTTTTGACACTCATGGGAAGTTTAAACATTAGGTGTCCTTCAAAATTCATAGAATCATAGAATCCCTACAGTGTGGAAATGGGCCATTTGGCCCATCAAGTCCACAATGTTAAACTTCTGGGGTCATTATTGAGCAAAAACTTAATTGGGGTTAAAGGACAGATACTGGGCATGCCGTTGCCAGTGGCTCACCTTCTGGCATTCTGAAGCTTCATTCCAGCTACAAAGCAAAAGTCTCACAAATGCGAAGTGAGAAACAAAAAACTTTTTCGCACAACAAATAAAGTTTGGAATGCACTGGCTGAAAGCAAGTAGTGAAGGCAGGTTCAGCTGAAGCATTCAAGAGGGCATCATATGTTTGTTTGAGTAGAGACAATGTTCAGGGTTACAGGGAAAAGGCAGGAGATTGGCACAAAGTCATAATGCTCATTCAGAGAGCTTGTGCAACCACAATAGGCTGAATAGCCTCTGTCTACACTGCAACAATTCTATGATTCTTTGAAGTCAGATTTGTAATGGATTAATTTCCAATTGACTGTATGAGTATAGGTCCAAGAACTCTGCACCATTCAGAACAAAGCAGCTCAGTTGAATGCTACCCATCCACGATCTTAACCATTTGCTGTCTCAACCACTAATGGAAAATTAACCACCCAGAATATGCACTGCAGCAACCTACCTAGATTTCTTCAAAACAACCTCCCAAACCAGTAGCCTCTATCATCTAGGAGAACAAGGACAGCGGATACTTGCTGAAACCACCTCTTACAGAGTTCCCTCAATGACACACGCCAACCTGACTTGGAACAATGGAGTCCCTTTGGCAAAGTGTCACAAATCTGGCATCTACTGGCTAGCAATGCTGTGGGTGGACCCAGATCACAAGACAGCACTAGTTTGAGCAGGCAGCTCATCACCATTTTCTCAAAGGCAGTTAAGAATGTATGTTGACTTTGCTAGCAACACCCCACACCTGTGAATGAAAAAGCAAAAAAATCACCGAGTCCAGATACAGTAGCAAGAAGTTGAATTTACCCAGGAGAAGCAGATATCATGTCTATAAGTTGAGATTGCTGATGCTGCATTTTGGAAGGATAACACAATTCTTCCAGAGATAGACGAGACAATCAGTTTACTCACACCAGTTCCTAAGGAGGATGTTTCTCAGTGTAAGTATAAAAAAAAATTAATATACTTTGCGGACAGGCAGTATAATTCTGTTAACTTGTTTTTGATTTGAGGAATCTAGTCCTAAATTAATTTATCCACATTACGTCAAATGCAGCTATCAACTTCAGTTGTATATTATAGTTCGCAAGGATTAGTGCTGAAATACATATGAACTGTTGTTGTAGCATTTGCTACTTATTTCATTTACTAAGTCTGTGCTAACACTTTGCTTACTCAATAGTTAAGTGCTACCATCTGGGATTCTAAAAATAATCATTGTTAACCTATCATTTTTTTGTCTGAATTACATGTTGATAGTTTCAGGATCAGATTATTTCATTCAGTAGCTTGGATAGATCCTGATTGGAGGTCAGCAAAGTAAATGCTAATGATATCTGACTTGACTGATATAAAATAGTTTGGTGCATTAACTATAGACATCCTTGTTAATTTCTACACATAAATTGATTGATAAAACATCAGCAGTCCAGACAGAAGGAGTAACTATAATGAAGTTCAGGATTTATCTGATGCCCTTGCTGAATATTTTTGTTATGGTTTTGAGTGCGTTGTTCTAACAGAATTCAGTTGAGACTTCCAGCAAGTATACCTTCAGCATTGCTTGCAGGAGTCAGATGGGGTTGCCAATCTGAATTAGAAATGGCTGCAATGTCTGTAATTCCCCTCAATCTTCCACTTAGCATTCTAAATTATTGTCATAAGCTGTGTACACTTTGGCCTTTATTTCAATGACTTATCTAGGTACTGAATGAAAAGATATATTTCTCATGGAAACTTTTCATTTCCATTCTTCAGGCTTGGACTCTAAGAAGGTCTTTACAATCCTTGGTAATTTCTTACAAGTAGAGATTTTTCTCATTCACCATTATTTCTTTTTCATTCAGTTTAGGCTATAGAATAGACTAAAGTGTGACAGTACTAATAATTAAGAAGTCCATTGTTACTTTGCACTGGTCTTTTTTCATGTCAATGTTTTTCAGGACAATGATAATATTAATAAGCACCCTAAGGAAATTATATCTTACCTTCTTATATATTACACAGGAGTGCATATCCATGAAGGCATTCTAAGGAAATAATACCCCCAAGTGAGTTGACACGGTTCAGTTTTAGCTTTACTCTAACACTCAATGTGTTGTTGCCTGGAAATGAGCTTAGGTTGTGCATTACTTTAAATATATGAAATGTTCACAAAAAAAATTATGGTAATATCAGCCTACTGAATAAGTGGTGGATTCTTATTTTGGGAAATGAGAGAAAATAATGTTTAAAATAACATTAAATACTTGCACCATGTAGCTAAAGATGGTCTAAATTAGGCTATGATTGTGCCCAAGAAAAACATTAATTCATTTATTTATAACATACTTCAATTAATATAGGAATTTATTAACGTGTAGGAAAGTTTGGATATACATTTTTAAAAATTACTCTTGGGACGTGAGTGTTGCTAATTTGGCTGATACTTATTGTCTATCCCTAGTTGCCCTGGGGAAGGTGATGATGAGTTGACATCTTGAACCACTTTAGTCCATGTAGTATAAGCAGACTCTCAAGGCGGTTAGGAAGGGAAGTCCAGCATGTTGCCTCATTGACACTGGCGATTTATTTTCAAGTCCCTTGAAGGGAAACTTATAGGTGGTTTTCCCATGTATCTGCTGCCCTTGTCCTTCTGGATGGAATTGGTAATGGGAATGGAAGGGTGTGTCAAAGGATCTTTGGTGAATTTCTTTTGCAGTGCATCTTGAAGACAGTACACTCTGCTGCTACTGAGAGTCAGTAGTGGAGGGATTGGATGTTTTTGGATGTGGTGCTAATCAAGCAGGCTGCATTGTCCTGGCTGGTGTCAAGCTTCTTGAGCTTTGTTGGAGCTGGACTCATCCAGGCAAGTGGGGGCCATTCTATCACACTCATGGCTTGTGGTGAATTGGCTTTGGGAGTCAGAAGGTGAGTTTATATTGTGTCTCTGTGTCCTTCTTACAAAAGTGAATCACACCACATTTAGAAGCATATCATCATACAGTGTAGAACAGGCCCTGCTGCTCAGTGAGCTGTAGTGCCAAAAATACATTACTACCTACACTAGTCTCACCTTCCAGCAATAGGCCCATAGCTTTGAAAGTAATGACATTTCAAAGCTGATCCAGGTTGCAAGGTTACCCGCCTCAACTACTCCCAAAACCCCTCCCCTGGAAGTGTATTCCAGACCTCTACCACCTCCTGGGTGAAAAATAATCCTCAAATCCCCTCCAAACCTCCTGCCTTTAACTTTAAAAATGTGCTCATTTGTTTTCAAAATTTCTTCTTAATGGAGAATTTCCTCCAAATTAGGTTTGACCTGCTATTTCTTTTCACATTCCATTAACCTTCCATGCCCTGTTCAAGTTCTGCACCATCTTCCACACAGTTCCCAATGCTTCCAAGTTTGTATCATTATTCAAAAGATGTGGCAAAAGATGGCGGCAACGGAGTTGGCAGTGTCCCTACTCTTGAGCTTGGTCTTGTCCATTCCATCCTCCATAGAACATAAAACATTCCAGCGCAGTACAGGCCCTTCAGCCCTTGAAATTGCATTGACCTGTGGAACCAATTTGAAGCCCAGCTATCCTACACTATTCCATTTTCATCCATATATTTATCCAATGACCATTTAAATGCCCTGAAAATTGGCAAATCTACTCCTATTGCAGGCAGTGCAATCAATGCCCCTATTACTCTCTGAGTATAGAAACTACCTCTGTCATCTGTCCTATATCTATCACCCCTCAATTCAAAGCTATGTCCCCTCATGCTAACTATCACCATCTGAGAAAAAAGGCTCTCACTGTCTACCCTATCTAAACCTCTAATTATCTTGTATGTCTCAATTAAGTCACCTCTCAACCTTCTTCTCTCTAATGAAAACAGCCTCAAGTCCCTCAGCCTTTCCTTGTAAGATCTTTCTTCCCTACCAGGCACCCTCTTAGTAAATCTCCTCTGAACCCTTTCCAAAGCTTTGTTGAAATTAAGACTTGGTGACACAGAATTTCAAGAGTAAACTATTCAAACAAAAGCACAAATTTACTTTTCTAAGTTGATCAGATTTCCATTCTAGATCAGTGCCATCTGAGAAGGAATCAGACTAATCACGTGCTTGGCAATAACAACATTGGTTTCGCCAAATTCACCAATATTTGTGGATAATATCCATACAATATAAAGGCAAATTTACTGACTGTGTATATGTGCTTAGCAAACATCCACTACTATTCTGTGCAGTGCATTTCAGCCTTTATATTTGACAAAAAACTGGAATTCTGCATTGAACATATCAGATGTAGTAACCCTTGGTACAGCTTGCACTTGTCCGACTTTGTTAGAGAAAATTGCTAATCGTGTTGACTCACCAGAGAGCCAGAACAGATACACCCCTGTTTTCTATTCAGAACATGGAGGAATGTTGTTTCCCCTTTCATTGTTGGAAATGAGTTTCAATGCTTGTGCCTCCCTTCTGGCTTGGTGTGGTTATTCTGGTTGGTCGGGTTGACTGCGATGACAGACCTCTTCTCCATATGATGTTACACATGTAGTATGTTACTTGCATTTTAGCAGATCTGTATTTTTTTATTCTACTTCTGTTTTTGTACACAAGTCTGATTATTGATATTTTTGAGTTCGTAAGCTGAATGATCACCAATGCCAATTTAAACTTCAAAACGAGAAAATAATTCACGATCTGGGACCCAATCTCAGAGAATCTCAGTGAGTACTTTGTACAAGACTGGATATGCCTATTGTATGGTAGATTAGTGTGTGCTTAAAAAATCATGAATGGAATGAAATATGAATTGAGGCAAAACTTTCATTTTAGTTGATGTATATGTAAATACATCCAATACAGAATGGTTTGCGGTTATTGGAGCAAATATAATTGTTTCAAAGTGGCAAATACGTGTGGAATCAGACACATAATCTGGAACCATTCCTATAGTACCACATGCTTATTTAATCGGGCTAAATTGTTCTTTTCATTATTAATCAGTAAAATGGCAATGTAACTTGTTTGATTAAACATCAACAAACTTTACAGTCTTATAATATATCCTACGATAAAATTTTTCAGACTTTAAATCCCTCGTTACCACATCAAAACCAAAGTTAATATGCAAACATATTTAAATGGACATCAATCGTTCTGTGACTGTTTCTGAATGACTATGATGAATACTTCTGATCCTTGATATTTTTAATCTTTTGAGGCATGTAACAATTCTTGTTCTCTATTTAATTTGCATAAATACATCCGCCTTTCTCCTTGTCTTTGCTTTTATATGTTAAATGGTTCCCGACAATTATTCTTTTTCCCTTCTAATTAGGATACAATATATCAAGTACATTATTTACTGTTGAGTAGTTTGGCCTCTAGTGACAGGCTATAGCAACCTGTTTCAGAAGCATCCAGCTATAGAAACTGACATAAGCAAATGCTTTGTTTGCTTCATGTACCACGAAGCGAGGGAAAATGAATCATTTTAATAAAAGGTTTATATGACGTGTTGTGTGGCTGAAACAAATCCAATTTTACAGTAAAAAACTACTCAGCTGTCATGAACATATTTAATGCTGTAACAAAATTTCCCACCATAAAGTAGACACTTAAAATCTAAGCAACGGTATCTGATTTTCAGTGCAATATTTATATTTTGCTTGTCATCTCTTTTCCCAGTTTGCTCCTTTTATGTTTTTATTATCTTATGCTTTCTCTCATATTTCTTTTAACATTAGAACCCAACTTTTTCAAAAAGTGATTAAATGATCCACTGTGGGAGGAGTCTCAGGGTGCATTCTGGAGGCAGGAAACACATGGTTCTCAGCCATTGAAGTACTGCACCTTAGTCCAGTTCCTGGATGCTCAAGGTTCCCTACAAAACTCAACAGTGACTCCTTCTACCTGTAAAGCTGCTTTGCGATTGAGTAGCAGTGCCAGGGGTCTACTTACTATCCGTAATAAGATGGCAGTACCAGTGGTGACTGTGGTAGATCTGCCGAGCAGCTAACTACTGACAGTGGCAGTCTCAGGATCTCCAATGGTCCCAACTCCATCAAATAAAAAAGCCTCTCCTTTAAGGATTAAAATGTTTCTTCTCTATTCCTCCTGTGAGCCAGTGGCATTGGCTCACTGCACTGACTGCAATTACACAAGCCTATTTCAAGTTATTTGGCTCCAGATAGCATACACAGGGAGACTTCATCTACTTAAATTGTCTGGGATTGAACCTGCGACACAGACTAAAAGCCAAGTGACTCTTTCATTAAACTTTATACTTAATTGATTTATGAGAGCTGAACCTCTCACTTGGATCTTGATTGAGAGCAGTAAGTGTTGATGAAAATAATGTATTTGATGTCATATGCATAAACTTCCAAAAGAAGTTTGTTGAAGTGCCACAGAATAAGCTTTGTCAGCAAAGTTGAAACTCATTGAATATGTGGAAAATAAGCAGCACAAATATGAAGATTGGTTCAATGACAAGAAACAGAGTGTGGAAGTCATCAGTTGTTTTTTCACATTAGAGGAAGGTATCCAATTTGGTTCTCCAGAAATTATTATTGGTACTCCTAATTTCCACCTTTATTAATAACTCAAGTTATGACCCCCATTGATCCAGTGACCAATTAAAAAAAAATTCCAAGGTGTAAGTTCACTGAAGAAGGGCTCATGCCCGAAACATCGATTCTCCTGCTCCTTGGATGCTGCCTGACCTGCTGCGCTTTTCCAGCAACACATTTTCAGCACTATAATAAGTAAACAAAAACAAAAATCATGTAAACATGCTGAAGAAAAGTCATATTGGTCTTAACTCTGTTTCTCTGTCCACAGAATATTACCTGGCCTGCTGAGCTTCTCTGGAATTTCCTCTTTTTATTTCACCCAAAGATTATTCAGTAGTCAACTTAAACTTTAAATTGCAGAAAGGTTTTCCTGTTTAATTTTTACAATGTCTGTGGTTACAGTTTGCTTTGTCCATTAAGCAGACATTTCACTCTCCAGTCCAAAGGTATGCTCAGCTTTGCTGCTTTGCTCCAAATTTCAGCCGGATTACTTCAAAACCTGGACTGACTGTCACTGTGTGGGTTACCTGCAAATTCCTTACTCTCAACCCAAGCTAAGTAAATCATCCAGCCGTGTTTAAATTCTTGTGAACACCATGCCTTCAACCCAGTCCATTTGGCGGCACAATGGTTAGCACTACTGCCTCACAGCACCAGAGACCTGGATTCGATTCCAGCCTCAGGTGACTGTCTATCCGGAGTTTGCGCATTCTCCCTGTGTTTAGGCCACTGTTGGAATATTGTGTCTAATCCTGGTCTCCTTCCCATCGGAAAGATGTTGTCAAACTTGAAAGGGTTCAGAAAAAATTTACAAGGATGTTGTCAGGGTTGGAGGATTTGAGCTACAGGGAGAGGCCGAACAGGCTGAGGTTGTTTTCCCTAGAACGTCGGAGGTTGAGGGTGACCTTATAGAGGTTTACAAAATCATGAGGGGCGTGGATAGGATATATAGACAAAGTCTTTTCCCTTGGGTCGGGAGTCCAGAACTAGAGGGCATAGGTTTAGGGTGAGAGGGGAAAAATATAAAAGAGATCTAAGGAGCAACTGTTTCACACAGAGGGTGGTACCTGTATGGAATGAGCTGCCAGAGGAAGTGGTGGAGGCTGGTACAATTGCAACATTTAAAAGGCATTTGGATGGGTATATGAATAAGAAGGGTTTGGAGGGATATGAGCCGGGTGCTGGCAGGTGGGACTAGATTGGGTTGGGATATCTGGTCGGCATGGACGGGTTGGAACTGAAGGGTCTCTTTCCGTGCTGTACATCTCTATGAATCTATGTGCAGGTCATGTGGATTGGCCGTGCTAAGTTGCCCATAGTACGAGGTGCATTAGTCGGTGTTATATGTAGAATCGGGGAATGGGTCTAGGTGGCTTACTCTTTGAAGGGTCGGTGAAGGGCCTGTTTCCACACTGTAGGGAATTTAATTCATCTATATTCTGCATGGCGAACAGTAAACATCAGCTGGCTCCCACTGTCTCTCTTTTCTCTCTTTGTGCCCCTTTCTGTCTGTCTCTTTTTTTCGCTGCTAGTCTCTCAGATACTACAGAATGGGCTGTCTGTGACATTTAGGAATCTCTTCAGAAAAAATCCTTTAACATGGTAGTAAAACGGTTTGTAAATGTCTCTTCTCATGTGGATCACATGGGCATTGTATTAATGTAGAAAAGAAATCATTGATGATCTTCTAGATATCGCCTTCTCTCTATCTTGGAATTAAATGTGTAATTTAAAGTAGAAGGCTTACAAATTCTGACATTTTTAATACCTCCCTGTGATTTGAAGGCGAACAGTCTATCCACTGTCAGTATAGATGCTCTGCTCATTGTTTAAAAGAATGGATATCTTGCACCTTATACCCAGGAAGATAATCTGGCTCACCATTAAGCTTCAATAAACAAACCACCAAAGTTTGTTGTCCGGATGTTTACAGAACAAATAAAAAACTTCATATTTGTAGTACACAGACTTGGAATTTTTTGAATTGTGTGAAAGATAGTGAAGACATTGAGGAGGCAGACATGCTCAGGCATCTACCAGATCAAATTTAATGCAGGGTTGCATGAAATGAGACATTGAAGAAGGAAGAGCAAGGACAGACAATGGAAAGAAAAGAGTACAGTTCTAAAGAGGCATAGAAGCAAAGAGGTGAGGCTTGAAACTACAACATCCTGATTCATTCTGACACTGGTTGGCTCCAATGTATCTGGTGGTGAGGCAGTGGAAGATGATGATAAGCTGGCTCAAGACTGATGGACAATGTTTAAGCTATTTCTTCTTTACTTTGTCTTACTCCTAAAACTATTTAAAATCCACCAGATCATGGCAACAATGGAAAAGCTTTTCACTTATATTTTACTGTTTTTCTCACTGTAGGAATACAGATGACAATAAAAATCATTCATTCAGATGCTCAGTAATGCATACTCTGTCATTTCCATCTCTTTCTGGCAATATGCCGTGCAAAACAGCATTAATTTTAAAAAAGAAAGAGTTTGTTTGAACAACAGTGAGTGTCATTCATTGGCTTGCTACTGAAACTTAAAGCTAACGATTTACCAGGAGCAATTAGTACAAACATCAAATTTCAAAATCATCAGCAATTTTCAGAGAGACCATTCATGTGAGTGACTGATTTTTAAAACATCAATAGTCTCGACAATTTTACTACCTGATCCCTGGAAAGTTTAAGCAAGTAAATTTGTTGAGGGAAAGACATGATCCCTACCTCCGAATTAAAGTCGCTTCACATATGCAAGATGACAAGCTATCTATTAGAAGATAATAATGGGGTAATCTTGGACTGCTCAAAAGCAATTACAGCAGCTTTATAATTGTATTTAATTTATATTTAAATATGTAATTAGCTTTAATTGAGAAGGCTGGGCAAAGCTCAAATTAAAGGGCTGAATAGAGTAGGGGAAAAGTTGAGGTAAAGTCAGACAATAGTAGTGGTTTGATAAGGTGAAAATTGTGTCTAGCAATTTGTAGATTGTGATATGATCAAAGTATAGAGGATGCGTGCTGCTATGTCTCTGAAATCCTCTGACTATTTAATTTTGAATGGAAATTGCAAAGGGAAGTTGCAATGAGCCTCAACTGAAGAGCAATAATTAAAGATAGAAAAAAGAGAAACATAGTTTAATTGGACATGAATTGAATTGAAAGGAGCAATATCCAAAAAAAGGCACGCATTAAAAAGAGAGGAATATGAAAGATTGTGATGTAAATGGTAGAAGTAAGAGAAAGATAATGGATAAAATCTAATCTTGTCCAGAGTTGTGAGAAATGCAATAGTTGGTTCCATTTAGTCATGGGAGAGGCTGCATATCAGTCTCCCTGTGCCAGAAATATCTCCTGGGATTAAGTTGGAGGCAGAAATGGACTGATAAAAGAAATTTGCTTGCTTGTGGCAAATTGTCAGTTAAGCTCATTCATTGGCTGCTGGTGGTAGTGCTGGCAACAGAGAGTTGTCATCTCTTGGCTTGGTGTGTGGAATTTCTGTCATCGGGTCTTACAGCCCAGGCTTTGCATGAATCTGACAGTTCAAGTGGCAGCAAATTTAGTTGGGCCTCCACCACAGAAAATTCCTTTGGAACTGGTTAATGAGACTAGGTCAAGAAAGTTAAATGCAGCCCCATAGTCACACCACATGCTTTTTTTTCCACAGTGAAGAGAATATCTCTCCATGTGAAAAAGAAATTCAAGTTTGTAGACCTAAGCTTTAGAAAATTAGATAGAAAAGGTGTGCTTGACAAAAAGAGGAAAATTAACTTCAGTAATGCAGTAGAATATACAATGCTGCGAACACTCAGGAGGCCTGGCAGTATCTGTGATTGAAAAACAGGGTTATCTTTTTACCTTGTCACCTTCCACCAGAACTGAGAAAAGTTAGAAATGTCATAGATTTTGAGAGTGAAATGCTGGAAGGGGAGAAGAACACTAAAAGAAAGATCTGTGATAAAGTGTTTGGCTAAAGGGAGGAGGAATTAATCATTGAATCACAGTGTGGAAAGAGGCTATTCAGTCCATTGAGTCTGTACTGACCATCCAAAGAGCATCCCACTCCCCTACCGTATCCCTGTAACTCCACGTTTACCATGGCTAACCAACCGAGCTTGCACATCCCTTAACATTACAGAGAATTTAGCACGGCCAATCCACCTAACCTATACTTCGATTATCCAGCATTTGATGATCCGAATGTCGGATTATCCGGCAAGATCGCAAGGTCTCGATGCTCAGCTAAACTATGCTATCTGGCATTCGATTATCTGGAATTCGATTAACTGAATGAATGCTGCCTGCCTGTGTCCTTCAGATAAGCGAGGTTCCTCTTTGTATCTTTGAACATACATATATTGGAGCAGTAAAGAAGCAAAAGATGTGTCTGGCTGAGGTGTAAATAGGCGTGAGATGGATAGCAGCCATGTGAATACATAGTAAAGGATTTAACAAAGAAGTAAGCCAAAAAGACAACAAAACACATCACATGAAATTATATGGGGGTTATGATCTAAAATCGCTGAATTTAATATTGAGTCCAGAATGTTGTTGGATACTGGGTTAAAAGAGTGTTGCTCCTTGAGTCTGCGATAATCTCCATTGGAATTCTATAGCAGGTAAGGGACAGAAAGATCAGAGTGGGAACAAAATGCAAAATTGAAATGACAAGTGACAGAAAGTTCAAGATTATGTTTGCAGAGAGCATAGAGACATTCCACAAGCAATCACCCAGTCTGTGTTTAGTATCTCCAGTATTGTGGAGGTCCATAATTTGAACAGGGAACACGTTATACTAAATTGAAAAAGTACAAATAGCCCATTCACTTGATTGGAAGGTTTGGGGCCTTGAATGATGAAACAGAAGGAGATAAAATAGAGGGTATTGTATCTCTTGTATGGAAAGGTGTTATGGGAAAGGGAAAGGATGTAGAAGAGTGAGTTAGAAGTGGGAGTGGACTAGGATATTGCAGAAGGGGCCGTTCTTTTGAAATGCTAGAAGATGAGAAAAGGGGAAGATGTGTCTGGCTGTGACATTGTGTGGGAGGCTGAAATGGCAGAGAATGATTCATTGAATATTGATGGATTGGAAAGTGAGGCCAAGGGGAAATTGATTGTGGATTTCAGGTGGGTGGTCAGAAGACTGACCTTTTAGAAGGGGAAATGGGGACTATGGCATGGGAGAATGGAATAGAGTCCCTGCAAGAAGCAAGGTGTGAGGAAGTATATTTGAGGTATCTTGGGAAGCCACGGTGCTTGTAAGGAATATACGTTATTAGCCTCCCCAGAGAAATTGTGAACACAGAAAGGTGTGAGGGAGGAAAACAAGGATGTTCCACATATCCCTACAAAATGGTAGGCAAAACTAGGATCACATGGATACCGCTAGCAACATCTTTTATTTGGTCAAAGATGAATGGAGTTGAAGGTAAAAATGTTCAATAAGAGAATAATTTCTGTCAGGTGGAGGAGGTTGGTGGTAAATGGAGACTGGTTGAGTTTTCATTCAAGAAGGAATGGAATGCTCTTTAATCACCCTGGTCATG
This sequence comes from Hemiscyllium ocellatum, assembly GCF_020745735.1. Lineage (NCBI taxonomy): Eukaryota > Metazoa > Chordata > Chondrichthyes > Orectolobiformes > Hemiscylliidae > Hemiscyllium > Hemiscyllium ocellatum. The sequence goes on along the minus strand of NC_083410.1, from coordinate 26,242,993 downwards.
GGCTTGTGAGATCTTTAATGGCATTTAGTTAAAGGCATGAGTTTGTATTCAAAATCCTACTCAGGGAGCAAGGTAAAGAATGTCATTTTGTGAAGATTGTGATAAAGGTTTGCTTGAGTTTACAAGAGACCCATACTAAGCAGTTTTTCAAGTAATTTAAGAAAATAACTGATGCTTTAATGAAGTATAGCAGGGTAGCTTAAGATTTCAAAACTGCTGCAAATTATCTTTTGAAATAGGGGAATTTGTATATCCTTGAATTCTGTAATCTGATAAACAGTTCAAATGTGGTCTTATCCACTGTTAGAAGATGGTGTCTGTTGTTGCTGTCATCGTATCTAATGCAGTAGCATAAGGATTTTCTGAAATGTTTCATTTTACTTTGGCTAAGAAGCACAGAATTATAAATGTTCCTGTAAAGAAAGAGGTATTTAGCTCACAGTGCCTGTGCCACCTATGAAGCTAATCATGTAATCCTATTACTCAGGTTTTACTCCACCCTTTTGTAAGTTTTCCTCTTTTTCAACTATCCACTTTTCTTTCAAAAATGTTATTGTAGATTATGTTTGCAGATTGCTTTTGGTGGGACTTTCCATGTCATGATAACTTTCTGTAATTAGAATCTCTTAACTGTACATTTGCTCTTTGGTAAGGAATTCTATTATGTAAGGTTTGTGAAGGTTTGTAGCTCAGGTTGAGGTTTAGGGTGTAGGTTTGCTCGCTGAGCTGTAGGTTTGATATCCAGATGTTTCATTAGCTGGCTAGGTAACATCATCAGTGGCGACCTCCAAGTGAAGCGAAGCTGTTGTCTCCTGCTTTCTATTTATATGTTTGTCCTGGATGGGGCTCCTGGGGTTTGTGGTGATGTCATTTCCTGTTCATTTTCTGAGAGGTTGATAGATGGTATCTAAATCTATGTAATTGTTTATGGCGTTGTGGTTGGAGTGCCAGGCCTCTAGGAATCCTCTCGCATGTCTTTGCTTAGCCTGTCCCAGGATAGGTGTGTTGTCCCAGTCGAAATTTTGGTTTTTTTCATCCGTGTATAGGGCTACGAGGGAGAGAGGATCGTGTCTTTTTGTGGCGAGCTGGTGTTCGTGTATCCTGGTAGCTAACTTTCTTCCTGTTTGTCCTACATAGTGTTTGTGGCAGTCCTTGCATGGAATTTTGTAGATGACGTTGGTTTTGTCCATGGGTTGTATTGGGTCTTTTAAATTTGTTAGTTTTTGTTTGAGAGTGTTCGTGGGTTTGTGTGCTACTAGGATTCCAAGGGATCTTAATAGTCTGGCTGTCATTTCTGAAACTTCTTTGATGTATGGTAAGGTGGTCAGGGTTTCTGGCTGTGTTTGGTCTGCTTGTTGTGGTTTCTTCTTGAGGAATCTGCGCACTATATTTTTTGAGGATCCGTTCTTCTTGAATACGTTGTATAGGGGGTTCTCCTCTTTTTTCCGAAGTTTGTCTGTGCTGCAGTGTGTGGTGGCTCATTGGAATAGTGTTCTGATACAGCTTCTTTTGTGTGTGTTGGGATAGTTGCTGGTGCAGTTAAGTATTTGGTCAGTGTTTGTCGGTTTTCTGTATACGCAGGTTTGTAGTTCTCCGTTGTCCTTTCTTTCGACTGTGACGTCCAGGAAACCATGACAAATAGACCAAACACAGCCAGAAACCCTAACCACCTTACCATACATCAAAGAAGTTTCAGAAATGACAGTCAGACTACTGAGACCCCTCGGAATCCTAGTAGCACACAAACCCACCAACACTCTCAAACAAAAACTAACCAACTTAAAAGACCCAATACAACCCATGGACAAAACCAGTGCCATCTACAAAATTCGACTGGGGCAACACATCTATCCTGGGACAGGTTAAGCAAAGACATGCCAGAGAATTCCTAGAGGCCTGGCACTCCAACCACAACGCCCTAAACAAACACATAGATCTAGATACCATCTATCAACCCCTCAGAAAATGAACAGGAAATGACATCACCACAAACCCCAGGAACCCCATCCAGGAGAAAGATATAAATAGAAAGTAGGAGACAATGGCTTCGCTTCACTTGGAGGTCACCATTGATGATGTTACCTAGCTAGGTAATGAAACGTCTGGATATAAAACCTACAGCTCAGCGAGCAAACCTACACCCTAAAAATTCTATTATGTCCTGCACTAACTGAGTAACAAACAATAGATAATTTTCCAATTTATTTAACTCATCATTATCCATCATTGTTTTGGATATTGTGATCTTGATCCTTTTAGTTTGAATGTTTACAGAACAAGTTGTTTTTCTTTCTCATAAATGAAATATCTTACCCTTGATAATTTAGTGAATTTCATTTGAAACCTTGACATTCCTCAAGTAAAGTATCAAACATTCTAATTGGAGCTTCACCAATGATTTATAAAGGTTTAAAGTTGTCCCTTTGCCTTTATATTATACTCAAAGTTACCTCTAATTTAGAATTGGAACTGTCAGGGATGGATGTGATTCATGGATCATGTTGGCAGTGTTATGATTAGGTTAATTGTACAATTGAGTGTTTAAAATTAATCAGTCACTTTTATCTTGACCTTTTGATTGGTTGTCTAAAATCAACCTCCAAAGAATCCTACAAGATACTTCAACTGATGACAATGCTTCTTTAATTAGTACAAAAGCCATTAACTAGAACTGATTGTATAAGCAAACTGATGCAATCTTGCTTAAAAACTGAAAGAACTGCAGATGCTTTAAATCAGAAAGAAAAACAGAAGTTGCTGGAAAAGCTCATCATGCAGCATCTGAGTTCCAGTTCTGAGGAAGGGTATCCAGACCTGAAATGTTAACTCTGACTTCTCTTCACAGATGCTGCCAGATCTGCGGAGCTTTTGCAGCAATTTCTATTTTTATTGCAATCTTGCTTAATTTGTTTTTAAGTGCATTGTGTTTGTCACTAATGTTCACCCTTTATGCAAGAGAAAAAGCTCTTTTCATTATGCTGTACTGCATGCAATATCCAATATCACTTCCTCAAGATTTTAGGTTCTAACTCTTTATGCTGGCAAAGAATTGTCAGAAGTTTCCTGAAATAACATCAATTCAGATTCCTAATATCTTCTTCTCTGTGACTGTCACCATTGCATAGTTGTGTTCTGATAGTTGTTGGAGAAAGATGTTTTAAAGGCTACCATTTAACAACATTAACAACAACAGATGAAAATCAGCAGGTCTGTCAGCGTCTGAGGGGAGAAAGCAGAAGTAACCTTTCAAGTCATTCTTCAGAACAGATTGTGGTTAGGAAAAGGTGGCATATATGCGATATATGTGGGTATGGGAGGGAAAGCAGATAGTGCCCAGAGAGAGAGGGCAAAAATTAGGGAGACAAAGAGGAGGATGATAGTATGCCAGGGAAAAAGAAAAACTCGTGATGGGGACCATAAGTAGGTGAAAATGGGTTGGCTTTGCTGAAAATGGTCCATGTCATGACAGGCCTGGGATATGGGGGTAGGTAAATGACATAGAACAAATAGTTGCACTTCTAAAACTGAAAATGCTGTTCTTCCAGCTCATGCCCAGGCTCACTGAGCACTGCAGCAAGCCTGAGACAGAAATATTGCCAAGGGATGTGTGGAAATGACAGGCAACCAGAAGCCCAGGGTCATTTTTATGGACAGACCAAATGTATTCTGCAAAGCAAATGTCAGGTCTTCACCTCCCCAGTGTAGAGGAGTCCAAGTTGTGAGCAGCAAATACTGCAGAATAGATTGAGTAAACGTTGGATAAATCACCACTTTACTTGGAAGGTGTGTCTGGATCTTTGGTTAGTGAGGAAGGAGGAGGTAAATAGGCAAGTGTTGCCCTTTCTGCAATAGCAGGGGCAAGTGCCATGGTGGTGGTGGTGGTGGTGGAGGTGGCTGGGAATGGAGGAGAAGTATACCAGGGTGTCCCAGAGGAATGGTCGCTGCTGACAATGGAGGGGAGGGGAATGTGTTTTTGGTGGTGCTGGTATCCCATTGAAGGTGGCTGAAATGCAGCTTATGATTCTTTGAATGCAGAGGCTGGTGGGGAGGAAAGTGAGGACCAAGGGGACCCTATCGGTGTTGCAGGAGGGAAGAGGACAGGTGAGGACAGAAGTGCAGGAAATTGGTTAGAAGTTGGTCAGACATGGTTAGAAGTCCTGTCAATCACAGTAGTGGGGAGAAGAAAGATAGAAATGGCTGAGGCCCTCCTGTGGAAGGTGGCATCATTAGAATAGATGTGATGGAAACGGAGATAGACCAGGAATGGAATAGAGTCTTTACAGGAGGCAAGGTTTGAGGAAACATTATTCTGACTGTGACTGGACACAAAAATGTTTGATATGGCTTCTCTAAGTTACCTGACTATAAACCATAAGCTCAAAGTGGATTACAGGGAGACATTCCCAGTCACATGAAGATTTTTATCTGGGACATAATGACATTCCAATGAAGACTTGCTTTGGGAATTTGCATTAGATGCAGATTAATGCTAAGGTCCCCAGGTGGGAAAGAGCTTTATTTCAGAACATCAACACCTTTTTCAGAAGATGACAAGTGTTCTGTAAACGTTACCCGCCAATGAAGAATCACACAAAAGTACAAGCTTCCTGGTTGAAGAGAGATTCTATTTTGAACCATGCAAGAAAAACCCATCTTCAGAAAGCTTTGTATATTAACCGGTCAACTAAAAGTGCCAACCTGCAGACTAGAGGGCATAGGTTAGGGTGAGAGGAGAAAGACTTAAAAGCAACCTAAAGGGCAACCTTTTCACTCAGAAGATTGTGTGTGTATGTAATGAGCTGCCAGAGGAAATGGTGGAGGCTGGTACAATTACAACATTTAAAAGGCATCTGGATGAGTCTATGAATAGGAATGGTTTAGAGGGATATGGGCCAAGTGCTGGCAAATGCGACTAGATTAATTTAGGATATCTGATCGACATGGATGAGTTGGATCGAAGGGTCTGTTTCAATGCTGTACATCTCTATGACTCCCAAACTCTGCTGTCCTACTGTGTCTATTGATTGAAAGAAACTCTAACTATAAAAGCCATTGCATTTTCTGGATCTGAGTTCAAGATCTCTTTGCTTCAGCAACAAGGAACTCAAGCAACAGGCCTCATTGATATAGCAGAGACCACTGACAGGGCATTCCTGTCAGTACTCTTTTGTCCTATTTGCACTTATTTTAATTTTGAAACCTTTTTTCAGTTGATTACTTTATCTTGTTTTCTTAATTAAACTTCATTAATAGCTTGTAATAAAATAACCAAAAAAAAGAAGTATGAATGCTGGAAATCAGAAATAAAGATCAAAAATTGCTGGAAAACTCAGCAGGTCTGGCAACATCTGTGGAGAGAAAGAAGAGTTAGTGTTCCAGGTCCAGTGATCCTTCTCCAAAACCGATCATAGATAGGAAAATGTTGCTATTTTTGCTGAAGATGTAGTGGAGAGGAGGGATAGGAGTAAACGATAGGTGGAGATGAAGCCCAGATGAAGAAGATTACAAGTGGACAGATGGGTCAAGGTCAGCTTGAGAGAATCAGTGGCTGCAAATGGGTCCATTAGTGGTTGACAGTGGGAGGGAGATGGTAGCAGCCCATGTGACTACAAGGCCTGTTGTGTGGGGGTTGGGGTAATGACATGGAAGAAACTGCTTGGGTCCTAAAATTACTGAACAAAATAACCATCCTGTTTAAAGAAAAGCTTTGCTCATCTTAAACTTAAACCATTTCAAATTTTAAAGAGGGGCTAAACAAGCTTTATTAATTCAGTTCAACAACCATGTTGTGGACAAGCCTGATGGTTGTAACAATGGGGAGATGGTCATGAAAAACTTCACAATTATCACAGGAATGTTACAATGCAGAAGAGGCCATTTTGCCCATTGTGTCTATGCTGGCTCTTCATATGAACATCATTATATACTTGATTCCTGCCTTTTCACAATTCCTTTGCACATCATATCTACCCAAATAATCATTCCAATACCTTCTTGAATGCCTCAATTGAACCTGCCTCCACCTCACTTCCATGCAGTACATTCCATATCCTAAAGCTTTTCCCACATTTCATTTGTTCCTTTCTCCAAATCACTTTAAATCTGTGCTGTCTGAGTCATGATCCTATAATGAGCAGGAACAGTTTCTCCCTATCTGCTCGAACAAATTTGCTCATGGTTTTCAAAACCTCTCAGCCTACTTCTCTCCTGGGGGGACAGTCCCAGCTCATTCAATCTACCATTATAAGTGAAATTTCTCATCCCTGGAATCAGTCTTGCAAATCGCTTTTGCGCTCTCTGCAATGTGTTCACATCCTTTAACAAATTGATGGAGATTAGAAGCTCGGTCGATGGGAAATTTGAGATTTGAACTGATTTTCTTCCATTCTGCTCAGCAGTGTGCTGAGGTTTCTCAAAACTACTACATTCAACTAACTGTTAGGCAGTGTTTCTGACTTAGCTGAATGGCCTATTTTTATAACTATGTACCCTATTTAGTTAAGCGACTAAGATAACTGAGCTTTATCCGACCATCATTCAAATACACTTATATCTATGCTGTTGTGCTATAAATATCAGAATGGCATTGTGTAAGCAAAGTGCACATAAACTGAATGCAATCAAATAGATTTTTTTTCAACAAACCTGTTGTGAAACATAAAAGAATTACATTCATAATGTAAACGCTTCGATTGAATCACAAGTGATCATCAGGTAAAGGTTCATCTTTTACTGTTTCACAGTATCATTACAGTTTAATTCACTGATCTGAGACAGATGCTGAACTTGTTGAAAACAAGACAGGTTTACTGAAACCAACTTAAAAATCACACACCACCAGGTTATAGTTCAACAGGTTTATTTGGAAACGCCTGCTTTCGAGGCGCTGCCTCTTCATCAGATTGTTGTAGAAGTAGTGCCTTGAAAGCTAGTGATTCCAAATAAACCTGTTGGACTATAACCTGGTGTTGTGTGATTCTTAATTTTGTCCATTCCAGTCTACCACCGACACCTCAAAATCACAAATACTGAAACCAAGGAACTGTTATGCATTGAGATTCCAACTAATACAATTGTCACGCACTTTGGGCTGAATTTCACTGGAAATCAGCTAAGTGTCAATTTTAGCAAGTTTCATGAACCAATTCTTTCTGTGAGATTTCTCATGCTATCTTAAAGAACTCGCACCATTGCCTCTGCATTGTGCCTGTGTGGTATCAATTTGTTGCTGAGCATCAATGACAAGGCACAACAGGAAGTGAGTGATCTTGATCGGATTCCAGATGCTCTTGACTTACTGTGCTGGAACTGTCTCCCTTGGGCTGACTGAGTATTAACCCTCCTAGACTTTGAGTCATGGTCATTTGTTTAATGTACATGCAGTATGTTTGCTGCATTGGTTGCTGACACATGGCGTAATTTTAGGATTGACATAGTACAGCACTGTACAACAACATGTCCACCCCCTTGCCTGCTGGAAGACATGACAAGCTGCCTGATTATGCTTCTGTGCTAAATGGCAAGTCAAGGCAGAAGTACTGATCTCAACATCAAGAATCTCGTCACTGTCCACCTCACCCATTCTCCCAATTCTCTTGCCATTTCCCACATCATTCAGTGGCTGGGAAGGTTTCATTCTTTGTCAACAGAATACCTTGTAAACAAAGGCTTCCATGGTGATATGTGAACATCTTTTATCCTGTCTCATTTGATGATGCCTATGGAAAACCTTACAGGATGCATACATTTAAGAACAGGACTTTAAAATCTAATCCACTGGGGGCAAGAAACCATGACAAAGCTAAGCTGCACAGAGTAAAGTAATCAAAGCTACGTTTGGAAAACAGATTTTCAACCTTCTAATGAGAGAGGGATGTCAGGTGATCAACCAAGCTTTGACTGTGCAGATCAAGGATATACCATCTGTAGCTGTGAGAAGAAACTGCTGCATTCCACACTCCTCTCTCTATCTTCATGTAAGATGGCACTGAAATAACTCCACAGACCCTGTTATCCCGTCACCAAGATGACGGCAAATACCCTTGCCAACTTTTATAGGTGCACCATCGAGAGCATTCTGTCTGGGTGTATCACTACCTGGTATGGCAACTGTACCATTCAAGATCGGAGGCAGTTACAGAGAGTGGTGAATTCAGTGCGGACAATCACAAAGGCCAACCTCCCACCTATAGAGTCCATCTACCAGGTCCGCTGTCAAGGACAAGCTGCCAGCATTCTCAAAGATTCATCCCACCCTGGCAATGTTTTTCTACAACCTCTACCACTGGGGAGAAGGTATAGAAGCCTGAACACACACACCAACTGGTTTCATAACAGATGCCACCCTACTGTTGTTAGAATACTGAATGGACTCACAAACTCTTAACGTTCGCCTGTACCAGTGTTTTTGTTTTTGCCGCTGTTATCTATTATTTACTTATCTATGCTGGTAAACTACGTGATCTGCATGTATTGCTCGCAAGACAAATCTTTTCACTGTGCCTCAGTACATGTGAAAATAAATTCAATTCAGCCAAGTCACTCTTTATATACACATGAAAAGTCCTTGACTCCAATCCTGCCTCTTCAGAGTCAGCCCTCAGAGTGCCAGAATCCCTGACACATTTTGTACCTGTCAGCCAGGTGAACAATGCAGGTCCATTCCTGTGTTTCCTAAAGCAAGCTTCATTCCCTGTAGTCAACTGTCTGTCTTGCTTGGCAGAGTCCTGGGTCCAGCAGTGCATTTCCTGATGCAGTTTCACCTCCCCCACCCTCCCCGGCACATCTAGGAAGGTGAGATTTAACCTGGTGCAGAGTCTTCCACCCATTAGCAACTCTGCTAGTGCTATCCCTGTAGTTACTTTTGGGGTGGTCCAGTAATCAAGTTAGGACCGGGACAGGCTGTAGGCTCTTTCTTTAAGCCTGCCTTCAAAGTTTTGACTGCTCTTTCTACCAGACCATTGGATGATGGATGGTATGTAGCTGTCCTTATATGCCAAATCCTATTCAACTTTCGGAAATATACAGAATCTCTGCTGGTTAATGATGGCCCATTTTCTGTGACAAGCACTTCCAGAAGTCTGTGTACTGAACAGGATATGCACAGTTTTTCTATCATCGTCCCTGTGTTTGACTCTGTGCATGTCGAATCACTTTGAGTGGGTGCCTACAATAACCAAGAACATTGAGCCCATGAAAGGGCCAGCAGAGTCAAAGTGCAACTGAGCCTAAGGTTTAACTGGCCATTCCTGTGGATGTGGGGGAGTGGCTGGTGGTACTTTTTGTCCTTGTTGGCACTTTAGGCACTGCCCCACCAACGTGGCTAAGTTTGTATCCAAAACCTGGTGACCAGACATACTTCTTACTAACATCTTCATTTTGGAGACCCCTGGGTGGCTCTAGTGCATCTCAGCCAGAATTTGGCTGTGACCTTTGCTTGGAACAATCACTGTCACTCCCCATAACAATGTGCCGTTCTTTACTGTGAGCTGGTGTCTCCACGTCCAAAAAGGGTTCAATTCTAGGTCTAATAGCCTTTCGGTTTCGCCTGTGACCACCAGTTGTTTCAGTTTTGACAAGAGTGGGTCTTTCTGCTTGCAAAGTCTGATATTGTCAGCTGTGATTGGGAGTGTGTCCAGAAAATGTAATACCATTCCAGACTCTTTCACAGGATACCACCAGTGGTGTATCTACCAGTGAGAGGCAGCTCAATGCCTCCATACTACTCGGCCTCTCAGACAGTGTTTTTGCTTATAAAATATAAGCACTTAGAATTAGAGCCCATTGCTGAATGTGGTCCAAAGCTGTGGATGACACTGCCTTCTCCTCTTTAAGCAGACCAAGTCGGGTAGTTGGTCTGTTAAAATCACAAATTTTTGTCCATAAAGTTATTGGTGGAACTTCCTGACTCCAAAAATCTTTGCCAGTTCTTCTTTCTCTATATGGGGGTATTTAAGCTCTGCATTCGCCAAAGTCCTAGATGCATATGCTGTTGGGCATTCCTTGCCATTGAGCCACCTGTGATCTAAAACCACCCTAATGCCATACAGAGAGGCATTCCATATCAATACCAGATCTGGCTTGGCATCATAATGTGCCAACATCTTAAAGGGTGATAGCTGTTTCTTTACTTCATTGAAAGCTATGGCTTGTCTGTGCAACCATTTCCAAGGCTGACCCTCTTTTAGGAGTTAATGCAAAGATACCAGGATGGAAGCCAGGTTATGTATGAACTTTCTGTAATAATTCATCAGCCTATGGAAAGACATAAGCTCTGATACAGACGTGGGAGCTGGGGTACCTTTAATCACCCTAATTTTATCTTCTGGCGTGTGTAACATGGTCTTGTTGACTCTATAGCCCAAATAGGTCACTTGAGCAGCCTGGAGCACACGTTTCCGTCCTTGGAAAAATGCCTGAGGACTATAAATTTTCTAAATGTTCCTTATTTGATTTCCTTGTTATTAACACATCATCTAGATGAATTGTGATCTCTGGTATACCTTGCAAAATATTTTCTATTATCTGTTGATGACAGCCCAAATGGCAGCCTTGTGTATTGGTGCAAACTCTAATGGGTATTAATTGTCGAGAGTGTGGAGCTGGTAAACGACATAAGTCAAGTAGCATCTGAGGAAAAGGAGAGTCGACATTTCGGGCATAAGCTCTTCATCAGGAATCATCAGGTTTATGGTCGAAACGTCAATTGTCCTGCTCCACGGATGCTGCCTGACCTGCTGTGCTTTTCCAGCACCACACTCTCGATTCCAATCTCCAGCATTTCTTTCTCCTAGTCATTATAACCTTACTGCGCTTCCAAGGATGAAGAAGTTCTCCTCCTCTCTCTACAAGGATGTTAGGATTCCTGATGAAGAGCTTATGCCTGAAACATTGATTCTGCTGCTCCTCAGATGCCGCCTGACCTGTTGTGCTTTTCCAGACTCTTGACTCTGGTCTCTAGCAGCTGCAGTCCTCACTTTCTCCTGTAATTGTATTAACCTGGGAATTTGTGTCTAATGATTGTAAGTACACCTGGTTCCTGTCCAGCTTTATTGAAAGGCATCCCCTGCGCCCCTCCCAAGCTTTGCGTATAAATCCTCTATGTGAGGGATTGTGTATTTATCCAGCTGTGAAAACTGTTTACCGTTTGTTTAAAATCCCCACAAAGACAAAGGGACATATTGGGCTTCAAACTTGGTATGCCCAATACTACTCATTCTGCAACTGGTTTGATGGTTCCTTCACCTCCCTGCCTTCTGATTTCTGCCTCTACTTTTGCATGTTGGGCAAATGGCACTGGGCCTTACTGAATTGTGGAATTGTTTCGGGTCAATATGCAAAGTGGCCTTGGCTTCTTTGATAGTCTCCAGACCTTCCCAGAAGACCTCCAGGAATGTAATTAGGACTTCACTCAGGCAGCTAGTTTCTGATTGAAAAAGGTTGAGCCAATCTTGGTGAAACTCTTGCAATAACTTCACTCTATCAAGCTGGGACTTGAGCCTTTTACTATCATCACTGGTATTTGAACCTTCTGCTATTCATAAGAAACCGGAACAGATGTATCCTTAATCTGTAAAGGTTCTCTGAAATAGGTTCTCAGTCTAGCTGAGGTTTTGCACAAAGCTGGATTCCAGATCAAATTTTATTGAAAACTGGTTCTGCAATCAGGGATATGGCTGTGCTAGTATCAACCTCCATTAGAACTGGATGACCCTTCAACTAGACGTTTACTTTGATTGGTTCTGATTTGGATGTTGCTAAACAATTTAACTGTTCCAAACCAGATGTGGTTGATCTTCCAGGATGTGAACCCTCCTGGATACTAACCTATGAGTTACCTTGCTCAATTTAGGTTGAGGAGGACTCTTTTGCTATCCTGTGTTTTTACATTGACAGTGACTACAATGGCTTCTGGCCAGGATCCTGTAGATAATTTTAACTGTTTGACCAAAGCTTGGCTTCATTTTGGGGTCTTTCTGTGGGCTGACCACAAGTCCCTCCATTCAGAATATATCCTGAGTGAGGTTGTGCAATTGTCTGCACTCAAATGGTGTTCCTCACCCTCAGTCGGCCTGCCAAGGACGTTCACTTCCATCAGAATACCTTGCAACTCATATGCCCTACTTGCCACATTTTCCAATGATAAAGCCAGTTGTAGTGCCTGTTGGACTTTGAGTAATAGACATTTTATGTAGTTAATTATACTAAACAGTCTCTCAGCATCTCATTAAACAAAAGTCACATGCTTCTGCCTGTTGTCTTATAGATACAGATTCCCCTGGTTTTCGAATTGCCAAGTAAAAATGATAGCATCTCATTATTAGAGGAAGTTTGGTGTCATAATATTTCTTAACTATGCCTGTCAATTCTTGAAAGGTTTTAGGGTCTGGTGCCTCAGGGAAAGTTAGGCTTCTAATAACAGAAAAAGCTGCCACCCCCTGGGCTGCCAGGAGAATTCTCACTGCTTTTCATCTGCCACAATGTTGTTTGCCAGGAAAAAATAAACATATTTTTTTCTGCATAGTTTGGCCCAGTTTAACAGGGTCAAGCTACCTGAACAAAAGCATGATGCAAGAATTGCTTAGCCCAACTCAAACATGAGCACGTTTCTTCCTGGGCAAGTTTTACTTTCATTGCAACGGGAATAACTCCACTGAGGCCAGTATCCCGTCATCAAGTCACCCTTTATTTACACATGAAATGTCCTTGACTCAAGTACTGTCTCTTCGAGTCAGTTCTCAGAGTGCGAGAATCTCTGACATTCCTCTTTTTAATCTGTCAGCCAGGGCTCCCTTATTAGACCAGATTAACAGCCCATGTCAAAGAACTCATATTCTGTAAAGTCCAGCTGGCTGACCTCATCACAGCCACTACAGGCACACTGTCTACATTCCTATAGCAGATAAAGAATCTTTAAAGAATGGTCGTAGTTTCCACAGTGCCCTTTTCCTAAGAAGACATCAGTGACATGCTGAAATTGCCACTGGAGACCAAAGCCATTCATTAACTACAGCTAGCTCTGACACACAATTACAAACAGTGAGCTTCCAGTTTCATTTTTGCGTATTGTGAATTTTAACTTTGCCAAAGTTAACCTCCTCTAGTCTGTAATTTGTATTTGTGCATATTTGGCTTGAGTGCATATGACTGCTGAAGGAAGTCAGAGTTTATGTTACATTTTTGATATTTAACAATTAACTAAACCCCTTGCTTGTTTAACTGAGAAAAGCTTTGTCTTGTTATCATTCCCACATCAACACATAAGTCCACACTAAATTGATGAATACACCCTTTTTAAATTCAGAGCTGCCGAAAATGTTAGATTTATAAAAGGTGAAACCTTAACAGTTTGCCTAAAAATTGTACTTTTACACAATCTAATTTAAATATTTGTTTATCAAGCATGGTGACTGGAAATGATTGCAGAGTATACTAATGCTGAAGGCGACTGAACAAATTGGTGCTGTTGTTAAAAAATGTTGAGGAAATGCTCAATGAATTTGCTATTTTTACTGACTAATGTTATTAATACACATATATGTTTCTAAAAGGAGAAATTGCAGAAATGGAGAACATTAAATGAAAGGCTTGTATGAGAAAGAGCTCAAGGGGATGCCATAGTATAATTCTTTTTGACAATACAGTAATTATTTTTAAAAGAATCATAATGTGGTAGTTATCTCAATACCATGGAATAAATTATATTTGGTCTTTCTGCCGTAGGCCACTGATTCTTCACTGTCCAAGTCAACCCTTAATTATGGTTCTTTAATCTTTTCTCTTGTTGCATATGATTATTCTATTGTGGTTCTGATTATCATAATGGTGAGAGACAATATAACACTCATGAACTTTACCTCCTAGTGTACTATATTTCATAATATCAGCTTCTATCTTTTATTACCTATAGTATTTAACTGGAATGTGTGCTGTTGAATAAATTGATGGATCTCTTTGGAAATCACTTATTGAAGTTTGATCTAAGTTGACATCAAAATACTGTGCTCATTATTTTGACCTCTGTTGGACTCCCACTTACCAAAAAATACCCACAATGCTTGTTTGGCTTTAAATATTTTCCTGTATATTTGTTGGTGCAATTTCAAACGTTAAAGGTGCAGTTTTTTAGTATGTTGTCAGATGTCAAATGCCTGAAAGCTGAGCTTAGCTAAAAATGGTAACATTTTACTAAAGGAAAAACAATTCTATTTTGCATTTTACAAGAACTGTTCTTCATGTCATTTTTATTTTACATAAATGTAAAACCAAAACTATTCCTCCTCCTTCACCAGGATATGTTGATTTCGTTTCTTATTATTGCTGAAGTTGCAATGAACTTGTAGTGATTTAATGGCTTTTTAGCAAATTTATTTTGCATGAAATATAGGTGAATTTAGAACAAATAAACTTGCTAAATCTGCATTGAAATGATAGGAATTACAGGAAATATTTGACATAGGTGATTTATTTGGCTAATAATTTTCTAGTTGGATGAACAAACAAATTGGGGGTTGTTTAGCTCAGTTGGCTAGTTAGCTGATCTGTGATGTCAGAATAACGCCAGAAATACGGGTTCAATTCTTCTACTGGCTGAGATCTCCATGAAGGTCCCACCTTCTAAACCTCATCTGAGTTGAGGTGACCCTCAAGTTGAACTTACCATCAGTCATCTCTAATTGTGGAATGAGGCTGTGGTGACTTTATCTTTTTATTTCAAAAAATAAATGTAACTGAATAAGGCTAACTGAAGTCTAATTTCTTAGAAATTACTAACTTGCATTTTATCTAATTAAGAATGATTATCAATATTTGGGAAAATTGCCTTATAACCATTGGAGTGAACTTGGCTTGAACAAGCTGTTTTACCTGATTCAGCAATGATTATGATATTTTCTGTAAAGTAGGAAAATGGGCATGGACATTGTGATATTTGAAAATCCAATGGATATTTATTACTAATATCTATTATGCACAAACATGACATCCTCTAGGCATGTCTGTGTGTCTGGTCTAGAATGAAGGAAGAGTTTGCAACAGAGAAGCATGTTTCTGCCAAACTGTCATACTTCAAGTGATCCAAGTAAAGATTAAGTATGAAATCTTTATATCCTCAGGTCACATTCCGTGATGCCTTTTAATGACATACTGGCCAATTGACTGTGGGACATAACACAACAACTATTGTACTTGCATATTATCATATGCTTACATATGTTCCATATTATAAAACACATTTAATAGTAACGTGATGACATGTTCTGCTCAAATGGATGTTTTGATTTTATTTTGCAACCTCTAATTATTTCCTTCTGAATGGTAAAATGACTTGTCCATCAGCCATCACATTTTTATCACTAACAATAGGTGATTAGATTCCCTACAGTTGGAAACAGGCCTTTTGGCCCAACAAGTCCACACTGACCTTCCAAAGAGTAACCCACCCAGACCCATTTCCCTCTGACTAATGCACCTAACACTATGAGCAATTTAGCATGGCCAGTTCACCTGACCTGCACAGCTTTGGACTGTGAGAGGAAACCAGAGTACCCAGAAGAAACCCACGCAGATACAGGGAGAGTGTGCAAACTCCACACAGACTGTCACTCAAGGCTGGAATTGAACCCAAGTCCCTGGCACTGTGAGGCAGCAGTGCTAACCACTGAGCTACCATGCTGCCTCACATGGCTATTTATACTGGTCAGGTGGATACTGAAAGTGTTGTGGCACCACTTGAAAAAGAGTGGGGAGAGTGTGTTCACCTGCTGTCCAAGCTGACATTCTTACCATTATCACTACTGTCAAATAGAAAATGCAGATTAGCATATTGTGGTGCCACCTAAGTGTAAGGAGGAGGGCATGCCCCATCGACTTCAATCGAGCTGAGGTGGAGATGGTCAAGAGCATCAAGCTCATAGGGGTGACGATTACCAACAATCTGTCCTGGACCACCCACATTGATGGGAATGTCAAGAAGGCACACAACACCTCTTCTTCCACAGGAAACTAAGGAAATTTGGCATGTCCATAAAGAGTGCCTCCAACTTTAACAGATGCGCCATAGGAAACATTTTATCTGGATGCATCATGGCTTGGTATGGCAATTGTTCTGCCCCAGACCATAAGAGACTACACAGAGTTATGAACATAGCCCAGCCCATCACACAAGCCAACTTTCCAGCCATCTATACTTCTCACTGCCTTGGAAGGGCAACCAATATCTACAATAACCCCTCCCATTTTGGTTATAATCTCTTCCAACCTCTTCCATCAGGGAGAAGATGCAAAATCTTAAACACATGTACTAACAGGTTCAAGAACAGCTTCTTTCCTGCTGTTATTAGACTTCTGAATGGACCTCTCAAGTTTCAAAGTTAATGTTCATTTTGCTTTTTGTGCAGTTTTGTTGAAGCCATAACTTTATATTCCTCACTCTGTTCTATCACCTTACAGTCTTTATTTGGTATCATCTGCCTGTACTGCATGCAAAACAAAACTTTTCACTGTCACTAGGTACATGTGACAATAATAATCAAGCAATCAAATAAATCAATTTTCATACATTCCGAGACAGTGCACCTCATAATTGTGTACCTTGCTTTTATATTGTATTTTATACATGTTGGATATTGTAAACAAAGGGCATATGGTATGGTGGGTCTTCAGGTGGATAACATAAAAAGAGTATGATCTTTGATTTGTACGAGGTATGAAGGCAATTATAATATTAATTGGAACAACTGGAGTAGACTTTTAAGACTCTTGAGCCATTTTTCCCATTTCTTAATATTATGGATCATCTGTATTTCAACTCCAAATTGCCAACTTTGCTTTCTTTTAATATCCATAGCTATTAAAAATTTATCTATTCCTATTTCATGTTTTCTTCCTCTCTTGGTCAAGCTTCAAGAGAATTTTGAGGGAGAAAATTTCAGATTTCCTTCAAAAGAACTGTTTCCTGACAACATCCTTGAATGGCCTAACTCTAATCTTAAGATTATGCCTCCTTGTTCTGATCTCCCCAACTAGAAAACCTTTCCCCTCCTCTATATATCTCATTACATCCTTTAATCATCTTAACTTTGACAGTATCATAGGGGGAGAATTGGGAGACAAGCTGTCCTGCACATTGTCATATCTGCTCGAATAACCATGTCAACAGTGACATTGACAGAAAGCTGAGAAATAGACTATTGTTCTTGCAGTCTGGTTGAGGAAAGTAATGAATTAACTTTTTTAATGCTAATGTGTAAGTATTTCATCTTTCAGAAGTTTTCAGTAAAGTACAAAATCACTTAGACTGTCCATTCTTACTGCAGCAGCTGCTTTTATTGGACAAATGGTGCTAACAATTTGCCAATTCCACTGGTTAATTACACATTTGCTGGTTTACTAGAAGTATTAAGAGCACCAATATTTTAGGCTGGATCTTAACTGTTGTTTCACACTGCATACTAAATAACATACCTTGACCGCGAGGCTCAAAATAATTATCCCACAAAGGTTTTCAACGACCTCCCACTGTTTCTAACACTGCTTGAGTCCTTTGATGAATTACAACCTTGCAGTCCCAAAACACTTTGCCGCCACAGGGAGATGTCACCAGACCATTCGTAAGAGATGCTACAGATGTGCTGACTAACCTCTTGCAGAAATTCAATTTCATTTGTAGTCTCTGCTTCCAAGAACAGATTATGAGCGCAGTTCTTCCCTCCTGCGACCCGGATATTTTTATTGTAATAACTAAGAGCAAAGACACAGTTTTACTGTCTTCCTCTCATAGTAAAGAAACCATATCAATACTAATGAACCCATTTTAGGTGATGAGGACAATATTTCATATGGTCTACAGGGCAGGCAGATGACACAGGCTTCATTTGCTCTGGTATTGATTTTAAACAGCTAAGAACAGCTTAGATTGGGAATTCTGCAGAGTAGGGAACATGACCACAATTATTGCACAAAGCTGTTATCATTCCTGTTGGAGTGTTTCATAAAAGAATTTGCAAATATTTGACCTTGAAATTGGAAAGCTGTAGCCAAAGTCAGTATTGCTCTTTCCCGTTCAAACATTTGCTAAGAACCATGATTAACTTTAATATCTAGTTGTTTCATTTTCCTGCAAATGGCTTCTGTTTATATGATGAGTCCAACTGATATTATTAGTGGAACTGGTTTGCAGATTTGTTGAGCTGCGCAGTAATGGGCAAGTTAAATTTGGCAAGCTTATGTCCAAATTGCGCATCATAATTTCCAAGCTATATTTAAAGAAAATCTGAAATCTAAAGTTTGTGTTTTACCCTGAAAGCAATTTATACACATAAATTCAAAGGAGTGATTTAGTAATATGACTGACCTGATAAAGACTTATGGTGACACTGTTAAATACTGGATAACAGGGCAGTTTGATCTTATTTATTGACTGCTGAGTTTATGAGCATTACAAGATCATTGATGCTTAAATTGTCACTGTAACCAATGTTGGCTATATATGTATGTCATATAATTTAAACCTAAAATGCTGCAACTACACCGACAACTGCTTTCTAATGAGGGGCTTATGACTGAAATGTCAACTCTGCTGCTCCTCGGACGCTGCCTGACCTGCTGTGCTTTTTCCAGTGCTACACTTTTCGACTCTTACTGTCCAGGATCTGCCGTCCTCATTTTCTCTTAAGTGCTTTCCAAAGTGTTTTTGAAAGTATTTTGTTTGAGCAGGCATTGCTTCGTCTCTACTTTAGGAAGAGTTTAGATCAGTGACACTACTTTGCCTGAGACAGAAGGAATTCAAGGTCCAGTCTGGAGTCTGAGCACATATTCTAAGCTGAGACTTCAGTACAGTTCTGAAAGACTGCTACAGTGTCAGAAATGCTGTCCTTTTGGTGAGATGCTAAACTGAGGTCTCCCTTCTGGCATGTTGTGCCGAAATGAGTTAGAGCGTGTAGACAGGATTAATAGTAGGTATCTTTTCCCGAGGATGGGGGTTTGAAGACTAGGGTGCATATTTTAAGGCGAGAGGAGAGAGATTTAAAAAAGACATGGGGGCTTTTTTTTACATAGAGAATGGTTCACATGTGATACAAGCTTCCTGAGGAAGTGGTGGATGTGGGCACAGTTATAATGTTTGAAAGACTCTTAGATAGGTATATGAATAGGAAAGGTTTGGAGGGATATGGGCTGGGAGTGGGGAGGTGGGATTAGTTTAGTTTGGGATTATGATCAGCATGGGCTGTTCGGACCGATGGGTCTGTTTCCATGCTGTATAACTCTATGAATATTCAAGATTTAGGTACGGGTGTAGGCAATTCAGTTCCTGGAGTCAACTGCACCATTGATATAGTTGTAGCTGATCTCATCTCAGCCTCAACTTGACTTTTCTCTCAGCTCTCTAGAACCCATCAAAGCATTACTGATTAAAAATCTGTCTATCTTTTCCTTAAATTTACTCTATCTCCCAGCATCTGCTACACTGTGAGGTAGTGAATTCCACAAATATATGACCTTTTGAGAGAAGTAATTTCTCCTCCTCTCTGTTTTAATTCTAGTACCCCATATCTTAAAGTTGTGACCTTTTGTTCTAGGTTTCCCCCCCTTTCTATGTCTACAGTGTCAATCCTGTTTGGCATCTTCTACACCTCAATTAGAGCTCCTCTCATTTCTCCAAACTCCAGAGATTATTGACCTCGGTGCCACCGTTGCCTACATTTCAACAGTGACCGTTTTTCAAAAATATTTAATTGACCTCAGCACACTTTAAGATGTCCTAAAACTGTGAAATGTCCCATATAAATGTAAATATTTTAAAATAAAAGCATGGAGTTCAAAAAACAAGGAGGTTATGCAAAACTTTTAAAAATTATTGGTTAGGTCTCAGCTGCACTACTATATCCAATAATGTGGATCACACTCGGGGAAGCCTTGGAGAAAGTTGAGACCAGGTTTACAGAAGGTTTATGAATTATGGGTACTGAAGATAATAATACTTAGGGATGACGATATTCGCTGACTGATGGAAAGAAGAGGCAATTTATGAATGATGGGTCTGGTTATGTGATGTCATGTAAATGCTTGAATCTGAATCTTTCTTGTTTGGAGCACTCCCTGACACAATTCTGGGACAGGAACCCGGAAATGACTGTGACAAAATGTGGGGTTTAATTTTTACAATGAATTACAATGAATAAGCTGTCTGCCAAAACCCTTTCCAATTCAAGATGATTTCAGGACCTCCAGTTCTGATGCAGTCATGCTGTTCATGACTGTCAATTAACTGTCATGAGAATTAACTCTGGCTTTCTTACAGATATTGCCAGACACGCTGAGTTTCTCTAGCACTTTCTGTTGCTACCATCTGTAGTATGACTAAAGTGAAAGGAGTGTGCAATCCCATTCTGGAAATATTGTGGCAAAGAGAAGTAACTAATGAGTTACTATCAATTTTTAGCAGCTGTGATGAGATAGCTGAAATATTTTGTACTTTGCTGTCCACTCTTCGCAGAATTAACAACCACATCTGTTAAATCTGCTTTTTGATTATAGTGAAATGTTTAGCAGGTAAATAAATCCTGAAAGGAGTAAAACACAGGGAGAGAAATGAAGCTGCAGGGAGGAGTTTTCCCAGCTCTTTGGTCTCCATTGGAAGAAATGTGTTGGGACAGTTTGACAACTTATTCTGTGTCACCTCTGGCCAGTTTTCCCAGCGTTAAGGTGGGGCCAGTGTTTGCATTCTGCAAATCCATGCTACTGAGCCACTGAGGTTGACAAGGGTGCAATTACCAGCAGTTTACACATTTCGGGGATATTTATTAGTATTGCACAGGCTCTCTGCTTTTCGGTAACTCAGAGAAGGCGACTGCAAGGAGCAGGTCAGCGCTACTTGAGTGGCAAAAAATGTCAAAGCTGATGTATTCCTGTGTTAGAAACGTGCCAGTGAATGCAGCTTTCTGCTAAGAGAGTGATGTCCTTGAGAGTGGAAGGACTGGCTACCAGTACTGTTATGTTTCCACCTGCCTTGAGGTTGCATTGAGATCCATACATCAGTGCCCTGTTTGTGCTGCTTAGTTCCATTCACTGTGGACACAAAAATTATCATCGTGGAGTCACTGCACTTTTTGTCTCCAGGAGGAGGGCCCTGTCCAGTTGGAGGTTTGTGTGCTCTAGATATGCAAGATGCCTTCTTGAAACAAGGGTTATGTAGGCTTCTTAAACGTGCCTACTGTTTTTCATCTATATATGCTCAACTCTACTGTTCTTCACCTTCACTGGTCTAACAAGTTGGAGACCACTCCGATAAAGTAAATCATTTGTAGTTTGATTTCAGCGAAGTCATTACAGAAGTACTACAGATCACTGCTAGCCCAAATAAGGCCCCTCCCCTTTCTGTTTGACATCCATCCACCCGTTGAACCTTTTAACTCTATCTGACAAAGCTGTATCAGGATGTTTGCTTGACCTCTGCAGATTGTCAGTGGTATGCAATGTGTTAATATCATACCACTTACTTTTTGCTGGAAACCGGTATGAATCGAATTGCCCCCATCCCATTTGACTCCTTCTGGGCTGAATCTTGTGTTACCATGAGCAATATATTTATGTTCATTGCTATATGCAACTCAAAATACCTCTTCAGGGCTGTGGCCTTTAGTGGTAAGAGCTAATTGTAAAAACAATAATTAACATGCTTTTCTGCTTTATCTGTAACAATGACATATTACTTCTGTGGCTATTTCCAAATACTCACTTATAACTTTAATTCTGTCATGATAGAACAATAGAATTTTGTTGTAATGCTTTTTCTCAATTCAAACCATAATGGTCCCAAATTTAAGCAAATTAATCGCCTAACATTAATCAATCCTTCAAAATAGGGACATGTGTTCAAAAAGGGGCACTTAATTTTGTGTCTCAAAAAGGCAAAATAACTTCAAAACTAACAAAATCAGAATTAAGTAACAATTGTAATGCCACCTTAGGCTGCAGCCAAAATATACAGTCAGGAGTATCATTCAGGCCCACACATTATAAAATGCTAATAGCAGTTTTTTAACCTGTAATCCTTTATATTTTCAATTCACATTGTCTTTATGAATTATGTAAAGCTTGTGTAAATAATTATCATACCCATTGAGTTTGGTGACAGAATAAATTTAGATGAAATTTCTCTCTATTGCTTTCAGAAAAATTTGTTATTATTTTCGAGATTACATCCTATTATCCCTCTTGTTTGTAATTGGGACCAATAACAACACCAATACGAATATTTAAATATAGAGGGATAGAATTAACTTACAATTCGAGAGGCAGGGACTAATCAAGAATAGTTGACATGGTATTGTTAAGGGGAGGTCATATCTGACCAACTTGACTGAGTTTTTTTTAACCAGGTGTATTGATGAGGGCAGCGCATTTGACGTAGTCCACTTGGACTTCAACATGTCTTTTGTTAAGGTTCCACTTTGCAAACTGATAGAGAAGGTAAGACCCTCTGGGAAGCAAAGGAAATTGCAAATTGAATACAGAATTAGCTGAGTTTCAGGAAACAGCAAATGATGGTTGTGGGTGTTTTTATGACTGGAAGCATGTGTCCCATGAGTTTCTGCACAAATTTGTTTTGGGACCCTTGCTGCTTGTCATATATATAAATGACTTAAACTTGAATGTAGGAGGGTTTATCAGTATATTTGTGGATGATATGAAAGTTGGCAGGTTGATAAATAATGAGGAAGATATCCTTACATTACAAGCGGATTTAGGGCTACTCAAATGGGATGATCAATAACAAATGAAATTCAAACCGTCTAAGAGGGAGGTGATGGGTAGAAAAAACAAGGCAAGACAATACATGAGGAGAAAGTGAGAACTGCAGATGCTGGAGATCAGAGCTGAAAATGTGTTGCTGGAAAAGCGCAGCAGGTCAGGCAGCATCCAAGGAGCAGGAGAGTCGACGTTTCGGGCATGAGCCCTTCTTCAGGAATTCCTGAAGAAGGTCTCATGCCCGAAACGTCGACTCTCTTGCTCCTTGGATGCTGCCTGACCTGCTGCGCTTTTCCAGCAACACAATTTCAAGACAATACATGACATTGGATTAGAGGGACTTTGATGTGCATGTCTACTGATCCTTGAAAGTAAAAGAGGCATATGAGATACTTGCCTTTATTAGCCGAGACATAGAATTTAAGAACAGGGAGGTTACACTGGGCCTGTATAAAAAAAAGTGTTAGTTTGCCAACAGCTAGAGTTTTATGTGCAGTTCTTGAAATCACATAAAGGAGGGGTGTGATTGCACTGGAGGGTGTGCAGAGGAGATTTACCAGGATGTTGCCTCGGCAGGAGTGTTTCAGTTATGAAGAGAGTTTAGATAGACTGGGGTTATTTTCCTTGAAGCAGAGGTGACTGTGTTGTCATAAATGATGCACATAAAATTATGAGGAGCATAGTGTAGATAGAAAGACTTTTTCCCCTTGATCAAGGGATCAATCTAGATGGGGCAGGAGGTTTAGAGGGGGATTAAGCAATTTCTTTTCAGCTAGAGGGTGGTAGGGTCTGGATAGGGATCCTCACTGCCTGTAAGGGTAGTTGAGGGAGAAACCCAAAAGGCCTTCATCAGTGCTGTAGACCCCATGACTCTATGCAATCCTGTATGTATATAATCACCAAACTTTGACAGAGAGCTAAAGAAGTAGACATCATTACAAATGATGAAAAACAGGTGGTTTAAAGGAGCAATGTTAAGTGAGCTGAAATGAGACAGTTGTGGAGGGATGTGAGGACAATATGGATTTTAAACTCAAGGCCAAGTAATTCAAAGTTGAGGAGTTGGGGGAATAGAGAACCAATGCTGGTTTATGGCATCAAGTGTGATGGGTGATTGGGAGTTGAAGTGAGATATGAGAAAAACAACAGAGTTTTGGATGAAGTTCTTGCAAGTTTATTGTGTACAGTTCTGGTCACCGCATTATAAGAAGGGTGTGGAAGCTTTGGAAAGGTGCAGAGGAGATTTACTAGGCTGTTGCCTCCTATGGAAGGAATGTCTTACGAGTAAAGGCTGAGGGCCTTGAGGCTGTTCTCGTTAGAGAGAAGAAGGTTGAGAGGTGACTTAATAGAGACATACAAGATAATTAGAGGGTTAGATAGGGTGGACAGGAGAGCCTTTTTCCAAGTATGGGGACGGCAAACACAAGGAGACACAACTTTAAAGTGAGACGAGATAGGTATAAGACAGATGTAGTTTCTTTACTCAGAGAGTAGTAAGGGTATGGAATGCTTTGCCTGCAGCGGTAGTAGATTCGCCAAGTTTAAGTGCATTTAAGTCATCATTGGACAGGCATATGGACATACATGGAATAGTGTAGGTGGGATGGGCTTCAGATTAGTGTGACAGGACGGCGCAACATCAAGGGCTGAAGGGCCTGTACTGCACTGTAATGTTCTATGTTCTATGTTAAGTTGAAAGGTGGCAGTCCAGGATAGCATTGGAATAGTTGAGTATGGATGCGACAAAAGCAGATAAGTGTTGGTTGAGATGGACAGTGTTACAGAAAAGAAAGATTTGATTTGGTTTATTAGTTGTCACATGTATCTTGTTAGAAATACAGCATCTTGTTAGAAATAGTGAAAAGTGTTGTTTTTGTCACCACTCTCCAGAGCTACCTTAAAACACAGGAAAATAAATGAAAATGTAGACTATAGAGGCAGAAAAATGAAGAAAGAAAGAAAAGGTGTTCAAATTTACAGTCCTTGTTAGTAGGTGCTTCGCCATGGGCCATGGGCCTGGTGGCCAGGCATGAATCCTCTTGCTGTGCTGCTGCCACTCTTCGGTGCCATCTCAACTCTACCAATGCCCTCGCCACTATGAGTCCTCGCTAGACCTCACCAGTACAGACGTTACCAAAGCTGCCTAGTACTGCACTGGGCCCAAGCTCAACTCCACTGCCTCCCTGAATCTGCCTCAGGCCCACCTCTCTGATGCAGCCACTGTCATTGCCGCTGGGTATGGTACTGGGCCTAAACTCGCCTCCTCCGCCGCCTCCTTGAACCTGTAATGGACGCAGTCGCCGCTGGGAACCCAAAGTCACATCTGCAGCATCAGCCAAGAGTCGGTGCTGGGACCGCCTTATTGATGCAGAAGCTGCTGGGAAACCAAACTCACCTCCAACATCGCTGCCACAAGTCTGTGCTGGGCCCTCCAAGCTGTCCATCAAAAGCTAAGTAAGAGAAATTAAAGAGACAAAATAACTAGAGAAATGAAAAGAAATGAAAAGGAAACCAAATGGAGCAGAGGAGCCCCAGGTCCAGAAGCCCTATTCCACCGCCATCTTACTTGAAGCCCGGCAGGTTGATAATAGATAGGCTGTGGGACCAGGAACATAGCTTAGAGTCAGATAAGAAGCCAAGGGTTTAACAAGACTGGTTTAATCTGAGACGGTGATAGCAGAAGATGAAGTTGGTGGCAAGTTTATAAAGTCTTCACCCCTACCATGAACTGCTTTAAAATGGCAGAAGCAATGGCTTATAGGTGGTTGGATGTAAATGATCTGACAACAGAGGGTTAAGGGCTTGGGAGGTGGAGGCAATAAATAGAACTGAGTGTTCTTAGTCAACATGATGAAGCTGACTCCACTACTTTGGATGAAGTCACCAAGGGTTGACATTTTGTCAAATCTTCCCATCCCTCCTGAAGAATGGCTCCCAGCATTTGTCTTGTGACAACTACTATCTCTTGTAAAGTGCAACAATCTCAATGTTGCACCCTTAATTTTGTAATCTTTTTCCAGAATACCATTTATTTATTTATTTTCTGTTCAGTGATATTATTACACACCTCTAAATATTTTAATGCAAATAATTTATGTTACTAATTAAAAGAGCAATTCACAAGCACTACGAATGAAGGGCAGCCCAACAATAACCAGTGTAGGGAAGGGAGGGGATTAAATAAAAATGGAGCTAAAGGGCACAAATGATAGCCTTTATTATTTAATATCTGGAAGTGCTATCTCATACAATTGAATATGCAGGTAGTTTTTAAATATTTTTCCCAATTAACCTGCTCAGCAATGTTGTTACACACCACTGGAACAGGTGGGATTTGAACCCACACCTCCTAGTCCAGGGGTTGGAACCTCACCACTGCATCACAAGAGAGCCCATTGCAGGTAGCTTTTACTACATCTGGTCCAAGTATGCACACCTGTCTCAACACAGCTAACAGCTGTAACCAAATATTTGCAATTCTTGACCAATGGGAAGAATACTCTTGGCTTCCCCATAATAAACTAACCTTAATTTGTATCAAATATTTACAGTTTGTGACCAATGAGATGAGTGTCTCTGACATTCCCACAACAATCTAACCTTTAGTTGTGCCCAATGTATGTAATTTTTGACTAATGGAAAGAGTGTTTATGCTTTACCCACAAGTATCTAATCTTAAATTGTGCTGTTTTGAGTGGGGATCCATCTATAGACCACTCTTCCCCCCAGTCAGTCTTAGTCATTCCTTCTGTTTATTTCTAATGTTAGGGTCCCTTGAACTCAAATGTGCAAAGTGGGTCCAACCTATAACTTCACATGTTCTTTCGTAAGATTACTTTGCAGCATTTTGCACTGAAAGGCATCCTGAACAATACCCCAAAAATACATACAAATTGAGATTTTATTTCAGTAATAGTATATACTGTACAAATTGATGTCTTAAGCCTTATTAATGATTTAAGTGTGTCCAGTGAAGTGAAATCTAACATGCTTGTGGATGTCTATGTTTTGATGTTGCAAGAAAATTAGCATCAAAGTACATCGCTTTCATATAAACAAAACTGACAGAATTATTTACCTTACCTTTAGAAAGTCTCATGCTGTGGAGCTTCCATACTTTCAAGGTCTAAAATTCACTTTATATAACTTTGTTGTATGAGGTAGCCTATTCTTCAAACTACTCTTTTGAGCTGATAGTTAGTTTAAAATGTCGTATCCAGTTGGGGAAATGGCTATCAAATGTAAATAACTTTTATAAATGAGAAAGAGAAGGCAATATGGGCCAGTCTCAAAATTCTCCTAGCAACCAATTAAAACAGCATCATCACTTGGAGTTTGGGTCAAGATCGAAAACACTAATTACAACAAACCATATGCAATATGCCTCTTTGATTAAAGGTATTCTATTCGTTTGAAAGAACTAGTTGCCTTACTATATTTTTTTTCCCATTTCTTATCTGAAAATATCACAGTGAAATTCTTCAGCTTGCTAGAAATTGCAACAGTAGCACAACAAATTGTATTCATATGGTTATGTTGTGGAAGCATTATAAAACAAATGATGGCAGTAAGGTGCATCTAATGCAGATGATCAAATGTTGGTTTAAGAGGTGGGTTTGAAGTAGTCTCTCAAAGGAGGTACAGAGGTGGTATGTATAAGAAGGGAATTCCAGAGCTTGGCACTAGTTGACTGAAGGTATGGCCAACATCAAAGAAGCAATTAAAATTTAAGATACACAAGAAGGCAGATATAGAGGAGTGCATGTGCCTCAGATGATTGTAGAGCTGAAGAGAATTACAGGGGCATAAAGGGGTTGGCCATGGTGTGATTTGTAAACAAGGATGCAACTTTTAATATTAAGGCATTACTTAAACAGGAGTCATTGCAGGTCAATACGTATAATGGATGAACAGGATTTGATGTGAGCTAGAACATAGAACATAGAAAGGATACAGACAGCAGATTTCATGATCTCAAATTTACAGATATTAGTAAATGTAATGTTGATGGCTTGTTGATTAATTATTAAAACTGTACAGGGACAGGCATTGTTTGACTACGTATGTTTAAGAGAGTTGGCTTGGGCACTGAGGTTGTAGTTCAGTGGCGGATATCTGTATGGCTGCATCTTGTGAATAAACTCACAAGGAAAAGATTTGCCTTGTTTTGTATTTCACCATCTGACTTGAACCTGTGCATCTTTGGAGATCAGTAAATACCTGTGGATGAGGATTTCAACAGCAGATGAGCTAAGGCAGTCTGAGAGTGGGGTGAAGTTATGAGAATAGAAGTAATTAGTATCATCAAGAATATATGTAATTGAAAGCTCATCTTGGGGTTAGATATGACAACAGAGTTACAAACATTATGATTCAGACTCAGACAGTTGGAACGTAGCAGGGTGGAATCTGAGTTCCCAAGATAGATTTTAAAAATGGCTTTAGCCTTCTCAATATTTAATGGTTGGAAAGTTCTGCTCATCTAGTACTGAATGGCAATCTAATGGTGGATTGAGGTAGTGAGGCATTGGGATTTTAAATGAAATCATTGGGGAGCAGATGAGAAATATAAGAAGGATAAGGTACCTGCAGACAGGAGCGTGAAGAGAAACCATTTATGATGATTCTCTGACTATGATTAGGTAGCCAAGGTTAGAATTAGGCGGTGCAATAGCTGCTCATAAGGAAGTGGCAATAAACAAGATGCTGTGATCAACTGCTTCAAAAGCTGCAGGCAAATTGAGACCATGAGTGGGAGAATTTACCTTCATCACAGTCACTCCGTTTTTGATGTCATGAAATTGTGTAATTTTGAAGTTGACAATGTGTTGAAATATTAGGCTTATTTCAACTGCAGGAATCATCCTTGTTTCCTGCATGTCCTAGTTCAGCCTGGACCATGCTCTCAGCTTATTTTCTGCTTCTGTCCTGAGTTGGATATTTAATTAATTGCTGACAGATTTGAGCGTGCATGTTATATATATTTTGCAAAATTATGGGCAATGCTTTTTTTAACCACAGAGTTCATGGTTTAAGACTCAGGGCTGTATAACTGTTGAGTTGCAATTTGCTGTGATGAAATTTATCTGCTATCAGCTGAAATATTTGGCATAGCAGAGCAAGTTCAACTTGTAGGAAATTTGTTGCAAGACCTCGTGCTGAAACCTTTCCTCCTGATCACCAAGCAACGACAAATTCATTAACTGCAGTTTGCAACAACAAAGAAATCCAAAATGGGAGAAAGGCTGGTGCACCTTGGTACAAAGGACTTGCTGAGAAGCTACAAAATGAACAGCTGTACAAATATAGCAATATAATTATTTATTTAATTATGGTCTCTTTGTTTACATTTCACTAGTTATCCTCAATGCATATTAATTATTTTAAAAGCTAACGAAGGAACAGAACATAACATTTTTCAATTTGTTTCAAGTTTTCTGCTTGAATTTTGTACATGACAACTTTGAAAAAGTTATTTCAAAAAGAATAAAATTGTGTGTTTGAACTCGAGAAGCAAAATTAGCCATGGAGAGACTGCAAATAGTATAGATCGAAATGGAGGTCATCATAGGTGAAGCAGAGACTGAAAAAAACATGCGAGTCTAATCAAATTGCATCTGAGAGTGTGACAGAATCTGGCTTCAAATCTAATGGTAGTCCTGACAGCCAAGATCAGAACACTATAATTATTTTTAAGAAAAGGCACAATACCACCAGCAAGAGATTAATTAGCCGTGGCTGAAATCTTTATCCAATTTGATTGTATTTTCAGGAGGATAAAGCTTTAGGAATGAATCACACAGTCAGTTGTTGAATTCATTCTTCTGGAGACAAAAGCAGCAGTTGTGATGTTTTTGTAGTCTTCCTGGCACTTTTTAGGTTTTCACAGCAGCAAATTAGTGAGCGTGCATCAGAGCAGTCAGATTGGAGTGAGCAGTTTGTCAATTCAAATAATGGCGATAAGTGGTTACTTCATAAAATAGAAGGTTGACTAAAAATTTCGTGGCACATTGCACTTCTGTTTTACCAGAAGGAAGCTACAGAGAAGGCAAAATTGTCAAGATGGGGGAAATGTGAGGCATGAGATCTTCAATCATGAGTTAACATTACAGGGATCATGCTGTAAGGTTGAGTGAAATAGGAGTTGATGGGAAGGGTGAGGGCAGTAACAAATTAAAAATACTATACATGAATGCACGTAGCATTAGAAATAAGATGGATGAGCTTGAGGCTCTTTTGGAAATTGGCAGATACGATATTGTGGGGATAACTGAGACATGGCTTCAAGTGGACAGGGCCTGGGAAACGAATATTCAAGGCTACACGTGCTATTGTAAGAACAGACTAACGGGCAGAGGGGGTCGGGTGGTCATGTTGGTAAGAGATGATATTCAGTCCCTTGCGTGGGGGGGACCGAGAATCAGAGGATGGAGAGTCAGTGTGGAAAGAGCTGAGAAATACTAAGGGAAAAAAGACCCTCTTGGGAGTTATCTACAGGCCCCCAAACAGTAGTCTGGAAGTCGGATGTAGGTTAAATCAGGAGCTGAAATTGGACTGTTGCAAAAATGTTACTACAGTTGTTATGGGGGATTTCAACATGCAGGTAGACTGGGAGAATCAGGATGGTATTGGACCTCAAGAAAGAGACTTTGTGGAGTGCCTCCGAGATGGATTCTTAGAACAGCTGGTGCTGGAGCCGACCAGGGAGAAGGCAATTCTGGATCTGGTATTGTGCAACGAACCTGAATTGGTCAGGGACCTCGAAGTGAAGAAGTGACCATAATACAATAAGCTTCAATCTACAACTTGAGAGGGAGAGGGTACAATCGGAAGTGACAATTTTTCAGTTGAATAAAGGGAACTATGGAGCTATGAGGGAGGAGCTGGCCAAAGTTCAATGGTGCAATACCTTAGCAGGGATGACAGTGGTGTAACAATGGCGGATATTTCTGTATATAATGCAGAAGTTGCAGGATCAGTTCATTCCAAAAAGGAAAAAAAGATCCTAGGAGGAGGCATGGGTGGCCGTGGCTGATGAGGGAAGTTAAGAAACATATAAAGTTAAAAGCGAAAAAGTATAACATAGCAAAGGTAAGGTGAAAACGGAGGACTGGGAAGCTTTTAAAGAACAACAGAGGATTACTAAGAAGGAAATATGCAGAGAAAAAATGAGGTATGAAGGTGAACTGGCCAATAGTATAAAGGAGGATAGTAAAAGTTTTTTTAGGGATATGAAAGGCAAAAAAAATGGTTAGGAATAAAATTGGGCCCTTGAAGACAGAAACTGGGGAATATATTACAGGGAACAAAGAAATGGCAGAATAATTGAATTGGTATTTCAGATCTATGTTCACTGGGGAAGACACAAGCAATCTCCCTGAGGTAACAGTGGCTGAAGGACTTGAACTGAAGGGAATTTATATTTGCCAGGAATTGGTGTTGGAGAGACTGTTAGGTCTGAAGGTTGATAAGTCCTTGGGGCCTAATGGTCTACATCCCAGAGTACTGAAAGATGTGGCTCGAGACATCGTGGATGCGTTGGTGATTATTTTCCAGAGTTCGATTGATTTGGGATCAGTTCCTGCAGATTGTAGGGTGGCTAATGCTATACCACTTTTCAAGAAAGGTGGGAGAGACAAAGCAGGAAATTATAGACCAGTTAGTCTGACCTCAGTGGTGGGAAAGATGCTGGAGTCTATTATAAAAGATGAAATTACAACAGATCTGCATAGGAGTAACAGAATAGGTCTGAGTCAGCATGGATTTATGAAGGGGAAATCATGCTTGACTAATCTTCTGGAATTTTTTGAGGATGTAACTCTGAAGATAGACGAAGGAGATCCAGTAGATGTAGTGTACCTGGACTTTCAGAAAGCTTTTGATAAAGTCCCACAAAGCAAAATTAGGGTGCATGGTATTGGGGGCAAAGTACTAACTTGGATTGAAAGTTGGTTGGCTGATAGGAAGCAAAGAGTAGTGATAAACAGCTCCATTTCGGAATGGCAGGCAGTGACCAGTGGGGTACTGCAGGGATCAGTACTGGGACCGCAGCTTTTTACAATATATGTTAATGATATAGAAGATGGTATTAGTAATAACATTAGCAAATTTGCTGATGATACTAAGCTGGGTGGCAGTCTGAAATGTGATGAGGATGTTAGGAGATTACAGGGTGACCTGGACAAGTTAGGTGAGTGGTCAGATGCATGGCAGATGCAGTTTAATGTGGATAAATGTATGGTTATCCACTTTGGTGGCAAGAACGGGAAGGCAGATTGCTACCTAAATGGAATCAATTTAGGTAAAGGGGCAGTACAGAGAGATCTGGGTGTTCTTGTACACCAGTCAATGAAGGAAAGCATGCAGGTGCAGCAGGTAGTGAAAAAGGCTAATAGCATGCTGGCCTTCATAACAAGAGAGCTGAAAATGTGTTGCTGGAAAAGCACAGCAGGTCAGGTACCATCCAACGAACAGGAAATTCGACGTTTCAGGCATAAGCCCTTCATGAGGAATGAGGAAAGTGTGTCCAGTAGGCTAAGATAAAAGGTAGGGAGGAGGGACTTGGGGGAGGGGCGATGGAGATGTGATAGGTGGAAGGAGGTCAAGGTGAGGGTGATAGGCCGGAGTGGGGTGGAGGCGGAGAGATCAGGAAGAAGATTGCAGGTTAGGAGGGTGGTGCGGAGTTCGAGGGAATTGACTGAAACAAGGTGGGGGGAGGGGAAATGAGGAAACTGGAGAAATCTGAGTTCATTCCTTGTGGTTGGACGGTTCCCAGGCGGAAGATGAGGTGCTCTTCCTCCAACCGTTGTGTTGTTATGTTCTGGCGATGGAGGAGTCCGAGGACCTGCATGTCCTTGGTAGAGTGGGAGGGGGAGTTAAAGTGTTGAGCCACGGGGTGGTTGGGTTGGTTGGTCCGGGTGTCCCAGAGGTGTTCTCTGAAGCGTTCCGCAAGTAGGCGGCCTGTCTCCCCAATATAGAGGAGGCCATATCGGGTGCAGCGGATGCAACAGATGATGTGCGTGGAGGTGCAGGTGAATTTGTGGTGGATATGGAAGGATCCCTTGGGACCTTGGAGAGAAGTAAGGGAGGAGGTGTGGGCGCAAGTTTTGCATTTCTGGACCCCACCACCAGGGATATATTTCCCTCCCCTCCCCTATCTGACTGGTTTGCAGTCAGAGGCTAGTTGGGTACAGTAAGTGCCTTGCTTGTTGCAAGCAACTAAATAAAAATGCTGTTTGATTCAATCTGCCAGTCTTTGCGATGTTTAGCTGATATATCCAGTGTTACACTGGCACTTAAATACAGTGGTGAGCACCGCTTTTGTTGCTAATGCATAGTGGCAACGTGAAACAGCTGGCTTCACTCATGGATAAACGAGGTAGACGAGGCACGTTTCAAGATCAAAGGTGAAAGCCTCGGGCCAAAATTATGATTTTGCATAATATACATTGAAGAATGGTCTGATCAGAATAGCCATTCTCTT
The DNA here is from genome assembly GCF_020745735.1 of Hemiscyllium ocellatum. Lineage (NCBI taxonomy): Eukaryota > Metazoa > Chordata > Chondrichthyes > Orectolobiformes > Hemiscylliidae > Hemiscyllium > Hemiscyllium ocellatum. Next base: position 26,209,761 of record NC_083410.1, on the reverse strand, counting down.
GCAAGACATCTTCAATGTATTTTATTTTAATATTCAGTTTGCACAGTGAACAAATGATTTGGAACCTTATTTAAAAGGCAGCCTGGAAAGCCAATCTTAATAGTATATGGAACTGTAGGAATCCCATGCCTACATTGACCCGTGAAATTAGGTAATTGTTCTGATGAATGCAAGATGAGAGGCTACAACATAATGTCATTTTTTAAAAGCAATGTTCAAGTGTTGTGCTACCAAAAGACTGCAGTAACATAGCATAAGGTGCTTTAGATGACTATTACCAAACAAGTTTGTCTTTAAATAAGGACATTTTAAGACAAATGACCTAAAGCTTGACCAAAGAGTTATGTTTAAGGAGGAGCTAAGAAGAGAACCATTGTGGATAGATTAAGCAGTTATCGGTAAAATTTCAGAAGCTATGCAGTTGAAGGCATGGATGCTAATGGCAAGTGATTAAATTTGGGGATGTGCAAGTGGCCAGAATTGCAGGAGCATGGTGATCACAAGACTTGGAGGGCTGGGAGATGTAATAGATAGAAGGAGGGATGAGATAATGGAGTGGTATGAAGTCTAGGGAAGACAGCATTCATTTCACATCACTTTGTACTTGGAGAGATTTAGAGTTATGAGATCATAAATGACAGACCAAAAGTATCAGATCATGATCTCACACGTGAGACTGTTGCCAAATATAAGACTGTTATTAAGATGAGACAGTACCAAATGTTCTATAAAACTTCAGAAAGAGTCAGAGCAGAAAGCATTAAAAAAGTGAGATACTGAAAAATGTGCAATATTTCAATTGGTGTAGGTTTTACAATAGAAGCTGGTTAGCTTAGCTGGATGGACAAAGATCACATTGTTCAAAATAGTGCCAACAGCATGCTTTTGATTTTGTTCTATCTGGGGTCTTTGGGGGATCTCCCCATGCCTCTGAGATTGGAAGGTTTTTGAAAACCTTCACAAATAAAATCTGCGACATATATAGCTCACGTTGAAACATCAGCAGCCAATGAGCCAAGTACCTGCCTTCAGGCAGAGTGCCAACCCATACATTTCACAATGGGTAGTAAAAGGACCCATGTCACATTGGCTTTCACTTCCTTTTAATGTTTGGCTTGTTAATCCTCTGTTGCATTTCCACCCTTTCTGAGCTGCATGGCATCTTTCATAAATAATAAAACTTAAATTCACATCATTCTCAATTTCTAAGATACTGAAGCAGTCTTTGTCTACATGCAGCAAGACTTGGGCAACATACAGGCTGATAAGTGACAAGTGATATTATGCCACACAAGTGCGAGGCTATGACTGTCACGGATAAGGGAGAATCTAGCCATCATCTCTTGACATTACCACCCCTTGACACTCAATGATATTACTATAATGGCATTATCCATTATCAGCATCCTGGGGGACATTTTCATTGGCAAGAAACTGAAGTGTGGGTCAAGAGTGTGGTGCTGGAAATGCACAGCAGGTCAGGCAGCATCTGAGGAGGAGAAAAATCGACGTTTTGAGCAAAAGCCTTTCATCAGGAAGAAACTGAATTGGACACAGCCATTTAAAAACAGTGGCAATAAGGGCATGTCAGAATTTTAAGGCCTGGAACTCACCCCCTGTTTCTCCAAATCTGTCCACTATCTAACAGGGAGAAGTCAGGAGTGTAATGGAATACACTTTAATTTTCTGGAAGAGAGCTCTAACAACATTAGAACCTCAAGACCAGCCAGGATTAAACAGCCTGCTTCATTGACACTCCATCTAAAATCTTAACATTCACTTCCCTGACACCAGTGCAGTGTATAGTGGCAGCAGTGTGTGCCATTCACAAGATGCATTGCAGAAACTCACCAGCGCTCCTTCAGCAGGATGTTCCAAACCCATGGCCTCTAGCACCTCAAAATATAATGGCAGCAGATGAATGGCAGCACCACCATGTCGCCCTCCAAGCCACACACAGTCATGACTTCTAACTATACTACCATTCCTTCACCATCACTGCATCAAAATCCTGAAAATCTCTCTTCCTAATAACACTGTGGGTGTGCCTATCCCACCATGGGTTGCAGTGCTTGAAGAAGGCAGCTCATCATCACCTTCTCAAATATAATTAGGGATGGGCAGTAAATGCAGGCTTAGCCAGTGATGCCCATAACCCATGAATAAGTCAGAAAAGGACATTCTGTACAGATGTGGCTTGCTCATCAGAAACCTATTCTTCCTAGGGCAAGCTAAGGAAGGGAGAGAAAAATCAGATAAAGAAAGATTGGAGACACTGAAAACATGGTTTGTAGTTCTCTTTAGGGTGCTTTGAACATGTAAGATTGATGGCAAGACACTGCGATTGGAATGACAGAGGCTAAGACACAAACAGCAGGGGCATAGCAGTTGAAAAATGTTTGAAGTAGCAGAGAGCAAAACGTATAACATGAATGGAGGAGTGAGAGATGTAATTGGAAATATAGGTCGATATATTCAGTGTAGAGTATATCTCCCATACCTTATAAAACTTTTATATTATTGGTTCAAACTGTGACCAGTCAGAACTAAACAGAAAAGAGACAAACACCCAAATCAAAAGTAACAATATAAAGTACCAAAAAAAAAACTGGAAATACTGGAAATATGAATCAAAAACAGAAATTGTTGGAGAAACACTGCAGGTCTGGCAGCATCTGTGAAACGAAAACAGAGTTTATAATTCAGGTCCAGTGAAACTTCTTCAGAACTCTTCTGGAAAAGGGTCACTTGACCTGAAGCATTAACTATGCTTTCTGTCTGTAGGTGCTGCCATACCTACTGAGTTTCAATAGAAACTACCAAACAGATTATATAAAAAAAACAAATTGGCCAATTTTGATATGAAGAAGTGGAGGAGCTAAGTGTGATGAGTCCAGAGGAAGTTTGGATGTGTGTGTGTGTGTGTGTGTGTGTATAAGTAGCAAGTTAAAATGCCTGAAACTGCTGATGTGTTGTCAGGAAGCCTCCATTTTTTATCTTTCCAGCTGGCCTCATACAGGTCTCCTGGTGACATCTGTCAAATAGGAAGTGAAAACAAAAGCTTGCATTTATAGTGTTCTTTTTGTAGCCACCAGCTATTTCAGTGTGTTTTTACAAGCCAGTGAAGTACTGTTGAAGTGTAGTCACAGATATGTTGTGTAAGTCATCAGCTAATTTGTGTACAACAAGCTTCTACAGCAATGTGATAATGGCCAGACGATCTGTTTTTGTGATGTTGATTAGGGGATAAATATTGGTTGGGTCACTGGAAAGAATTAGGAGAAAGTGAGGACTGCAGATGCTGGAGATCAGAAGTTAAAAATGTGTTGCTGGAAAAGCACAGCAGGTTGATTTTCCTGTTCCTTTGATGCTGCCTGACCTCACTGGAAAGAATTGCCCCACTGTTGACAATAGTACTATGGGATATTTTAAAACCATCTGAGAGGGAAGTCAGGATGTTGGCTTAACATCTCATCTGAAATATGGCAACTCCAAAAGTGTCAGGATTTAGTAATCCACTGCAGTATTAACCTTGAATTTAATGGTGATGTTGTGGAGTGTTCGATTCATCCACAGAGTATCTCTGATATGATAAATGCAACTTTTGCCAAAACTGGCACTTACATATACTTCAGTCAGAATGAGAGAGCTCTCAAATTTGCTGTTGAATTCCCACAGGTCCAGAAAACTATTGATTGGGTAGGTGTGGCAATAAAGCTACTCCCAGGTACCCAGCAGTATTCATTGCTTGTTAATCATCTGGGATTCCATTGCATTTATACTCAGCATGTCTGCAACTACCAACAGAGTATTGTGCCTCTGTGAGGTAGCCATGGAGCTGCCATTAAGTTTTAATTCTGCACCAGTTAGAGTGAAGGACACTTGAATGTGTGGTGTCATTCACCTTTCCTTTCCATTTTGTACAATCAAATTTCAAACTGCCTCAACTGTTTGTTTCCTAACTGTACTTCTGAAATGTCTTGCTGTAATCTCTAGGCCTAGGAAACAGTTCAATGTGTTTAAAAAGTGCTCCAGAGCACTTCACAGGAGCCCAATTAGACCAAATCGAATGCCAAATTAAAGGTGACGTTCAGTGGGATGACTAAAGGCAGAGAAATTAGTGCTGAAGAAGAGTCATTGGATCCAAAATATTGACTCTGCTTTCTCTCAGCAGATGCCGCCAGACCTTCTGAGTCACCCCAACCATTTCTGTTTTTGTTGCATAGAAGTGAGAAGTGACTTTCTAGAAGATGTTAAAAAAAAGAGGAAAAGTACAGTAGGGGAGATAATTTTAAAGAATAGAGGAAAAGTACAGGAGGGTTTAGCAGGCAAATTCCTGAACATGTAGGACCCAATCAGCTGAAGGCACGGTATACCAATAGTATGGGATAGGACCAGATCACAGGGACACAGAGTTGTATGGAGTTATATGGCTTGATGTGCTCATAGAGAGGGAGGGGTGAGTCCTTGAAAGGATTTGCACGTGAGGCTGTACATTTTTAATTGGAGTCACTTGGGCTCTGAGAACCAATGTAGGTCAGGAAACAGCCCCTCTCAAGTACGTATAAATTTAAAATTTTGGGCAACTGCTTTTTCTGTGTTTAATTTGCTTGGAAAACCCAACCACTGAAGGAGGTAATAAAGTTCTCTCAAACTAACCAATCAGTTGGTTATCTGGAGACTACAGGTGCAAAGCCAGTTGTAAATATTTTGCAAACTCAAAGTACTTATAGCTGAATATTCTGAAAACAAATCAGAACAGACTTTTAAAAATGTATCTTCAAATCACAATAATGCATCTGTGGGAGTACAACAGGGTGTAATTGAGGATGGCAGATTGATTGAGAGAATTGACCTATAATTTCATCCTTCAATCAATCTGCTGTCTTCATTTGCAACCTAATGGTACTCCTACAGATCCATTACTGCTTAAGCTAAGTCAACATGCAACTGAAATATACATTGATTCAGTGACATTTATCAAAATTCAGAATGAAGAGAGGGAATTAGATAGAAACATCTGTTAGGCTGTGCGGAGAGCGCATGGAAATAGAATTAGTTGTATAACTGTTAGAAAGAGCTGGCATTGGCACAGTGGTCCAAATGGCATCCTTCTGCGCTATATCCTCCTATAAGTTTGTAAATCAGTGTCATTCAGTATTCTTTGTGTCAATTGCAATGAGTTTCAAAAGGTGTGGCAGCTACACCAAATCTTCATGCCAGTCAAATGTAAAGGGTAATCCTCTCAAAAAAGTAACCAGCTGAAACATTTTACCTGATTTCTCTTTAGTAACTTTAAATGTCGAGTTAAATCTAGCCAAGGAAATCAAATCTCAAAAAGGCCCGTTAGTAGGGCATGAAAGCAATGTGCAATTACTCTGTGCCTGATTGAGATGATGGGGATAGCACATAGAGTTTGTGCTACCTGCTCATCTGTTTGGTGGTAGCATGCAGCCCAACATTAAACACACTGAATACTGACTGCATGCTGTACAGGGGGCTGAGATTCAAGCAAGGCTATTCCCAATTAAAGTTAGCCAAGCCACAATGGGTGCTGCACCTAAGAGTTAAAGTTCCATGGTTCTCAGCCAGAGCACTTGGTGCAGAACATGGGAAGTAGGAGAGAGGTCATCTCTCTGCACAAGATTCTTCATTTGTATACTGTGAAGGCAATGGGAACAGATAGCCATGAAGGGTATTATCAGGAGTCTGGCGGTAAGGATCTATATTTAGTGTCAGTAAGGGTTCAGTGACCTCAGCAGTGATCAAAGTTGATGAATGATCTTCAAATGCCATTATTCTAATTTCCTATTAACTGTAACACTAACCTGAACACTGCTCAAAATAGCACACACTCACCACCCCGTCTATCAGCAATGTCTGTCATGATTCTCCCTCACATATCACTGGTGCAAGCCTTACATGCACATAGCTTTTACTGTGAAAAGTGTATCACCCAAACAGGTTACAACACATACGTTGTTACTTTTCTGTCTTTCTCGAAGGATGTATATAATAGGATGCAGCAACAACAACCCAGTGAGGATCAGGCATGGCTGCTTGTCCTCAGTCCCATGGAGAAGATGATGCTTAGCAATATTGGTGCAGCCATCACCAAGGGTGTTGCAGCCAGCATTGTTGAAACCATCCAGAATGATGACATGCTCTTCCCTATGCACCTATGTCACTCTAATACTGTAGTCACCATGTGATGTACAAGCTACTGGTGGTGCTGCCATACACCTCTTGCATCTTAGCTGAGTGGCCTTTCTATACCCCAAACTTTCCTTCATGCATTTGTACTTTCAGATCTACAAGGCGTGTTGCTTGACCGGCCAGTGAATAAATGAGAATTAAAATTCAGAGGAAGAGCAGACCACCGAGGAAGCAGCACCACAGCTTGACCTGATACTTGCAGCCAACTATGAGAATTTTAAACAGCAACATAAAAACAGGATGTGCGTACAAACAGAGAAAATAACAGCATGAAGAGGCCATTTAGCATTTTGAGCCTGTCTCACCATTCGTTTTTTTTTAGATTAGATTACATACAGTGTGGAAACAGGCCCTTCACCCCAACAAGTCCACACCGACCCGCCACCCACCCAGGCCCATTCCCCTACATTTACCCCTTTACCTAACACTACAGGCAAATTAGCATGGCCAATTCACCTAACCTGCACATTTTTGGACTGTGGGAGGAAACTGGAGCACTCAGAGGAAACCCACCCAGACATGGGGAGAATGTGCAAACTCCACACAGTAAGTCGCCAGAGGTGGGAATTGAACCCGGGTCTCTGGCGCTGTGAAGCAGCAGTGCTAACCACTGTGCCACCACGCCACCATCACCAATGGCATTGTTACGATCATGATTGATCACCCAGCTCAGCCTGTTCCTACATTTCCCTCATCTTTGATTTCTTTAGCCTCAATCCTTCTTGAAATCACGCAAGATGCTGGAGATCAGAGCTGAAAATGTGTTGCTGGAGAAGCGCAGCAGGAGAATCGACATTTCGGGCATGAGCCAATTACAGCAGGATATCCCTGCTCCATTACTTGAATTTTCTTGCAATGAAGTCTAACAGACTATTAGTCTTCTTTAATACACCAGCTTGCTTACCTTCAGCGAGTGGCATTGAGAACACCCAAGTTTTGTTGTACATTCCTGCCTCTCAAATTATAGACATTCAGATACCAATCTGCTATTTTGTCTTTGGGACCAAAGTGGATAACCTCACTTTTGTCTACACGAGACTGCATCTGCCATGCATTTGCTCACTCATTGGGTTTGTCCACATTTCACTGAAGCATCTCTGCATCCTCCTCACATCCTAATCTCCCATCCAATTTTGTGTCATTCTTCAAAATTAGTGTATTGTTATACTGAGATCGACAATACTTGTATAGAAGATGAAAAGTGAAGGTACTGTTACACAGCCCTGAGCAGATCCAGTGGTCATTTTATAGACTCTGAGTAGATCGCAGAAACTACTGTGCCATTGGATTCTATTGTGAAGAAAATCACCATATCAAAGTAGGGGAAGACGATCAGCATCAATGTCTTCCAGTTTTTCAATAAGCTTAAATAGTTGCAGCATGTTGAAAGCTGAAGAAAAATAAACAAAGGTAGTGCAAGATTTGCTGCTTAATTAACTCACATTGACGTAGCAATGTATGACGACAATGCCCATTGAAATATCTAGTGCATTGGAAGGCTTGCAGATGGTTTATTGCCATGGTCAAGGAGCATCGAGGAGTCAGACTCCAACATGTCAGTAGATTTCGTGCAAAGCTTGAAGGTCATCCTTTCCAGTGTGGCAGTGGTGGACAGCTCCAACACATGGCTTCCAGACCCAACCATAGTGCAGTGTCTGCTGATTGAATCTCGGCTTCTGTTGCAGAACTAGCAGAAGCTCTCCAACATCTGAGTGCTACAGTGGAAGCTCAGATTTAGATTTTAGACTTAGATCTTATTGTCACATGTACTCAAGTACAGGAGTTCAGTGAAAGGTATATAATGTTGCCGCATATGGCGTCATCTTAGGTACAAAGGCACCTAAGGTACAAAAAATTTAGGTACAAAGTAGTAAAAATTAATTACTTTCATAGAATAAGTAGAAAAATAAAGAAATAAGGTAATAGTTAACATTAAAGTCCTTCTTAATTTAAATTGGAAAAATAAAGGAACGGAGTTAAAAGTTCAGCAGTTGTTGATGAGTCCTCTCCTATCTTACTCTCCAGGAGACCTCAGCTGCCTGTTCTCAATGCCATCACTCATACTGGGGAACCGCCCTCACTCCTCACATTTCCTGCTTTGGGCCGCAATGCCATTGCTGCTGAAGCTGCTGCCTCTCTGATCTTCTCCTGGTGCTCATTGTCATGCAAGTCTGGCTTGGTAACATGCAGGTTCAATCTGCAACTACCATGGCTGTGGATATCAGCACTCAGCTCAATCCAGCAAATCTGTTCTCGAGCAGATTATTAGGATTGCTAAGGTTCTATTCCATGGGAATGACAATAACTCTGGTGCACAATCCTGACGTCCTTTCTCAAGATGGCATAGTTCGTGTTCTCATCACTGTCTTTTGTCAGTACCGTAGTTGTTGCCTGTCAGTCAGCAAAGCTACATCACTCCATATACTGTACTGATACAGTCCAAGGTCAGCTGCTCAAAGGAGTCCCACAAGACCATCTAGAGTCTTCCCTATTGAATGTCAGCAGCCTTTTAACAGCCATACTGTGGCCCATACTGGGATAGTACTGTGTGTTACTAGACAGGGCAAGCACTAACAGAAAGTGGAGCTTGATTAGTATTACGTGTAATTTGGCATGTGTTGTTGGATAAATTTATAATGTAAAGTTTGACTGTTGATTTCTTTACTAAAGGACTTTGGGCAAGAGTATGCAGTGCTCGGCTATAATAGAGATGTGGAAAGGTGGGGAAGTGGGGTCCAGTCATGATCTGGTGTGTTTCAGTGGGAGCCAGAGCTTTTGAAACACTCATGAACTAGCTCTGAGAAATTTACTGGTACCTACGTTTTTAAACAGGTTTACGTTGAATAGTTAAGAATGAGCTAACTTGGCATCACTGTTTTTCTTAAACATATATGGTAATTCTGTTATTCTGTGGTACAGTGAAGAGATTGAATTATTGTAATAACAAGGCTATTTTCCTAACGTGATTCAGGGAAGGGTATCTCCATCCAGAATAAATTACCTGTGATGTCTAATGAATTGAACGTGCTGAAAATGTGTTGCTGGAAGAGCGCAGCAGGTCAGGCAGCATCCAAGGAACCGGACATTCGACGTTTCGGGCATAAGCCCTTCTTCAGGAATCTCCAGCATGTGCAGTCCTCACTTTCTCCTCCTTAATGAATTGAACATGTCAATGTCTGGATAATATATTACACCTGGAATAAAAGCTAACTTTAGTACTGTAGTGATTGGAATGAGGGCCAGGTGAATCTCATTGACAATGAAATCCATGATTGGGACCCTCAGTCCAAACACTACAAATACATATCTATCTATTTAGTGACCTTTGCTATAAAAACATTCAACAGCCCAATAAAAATGGCTGCTATCATACACACAATGGGTACGTTGGCTACTTCAGTAATGTCTAGTAATGTACAGAACAAAAAGCAACCTTATCACCTCTTCTTCAGTCAGTCTGCTTGTAACACTAATAAAGTAAGCTTAAATAACACCTGCTTCTGATCTCAATCTCTCTCAGAAGTATGATTTCTCAAAAACGTCCTGTATTTTGTTTGCCAATCCCCAGTTTACAATGATGATATCTTCACCAGCAATCTGACTGCATCAGAGCTCCTCTGAAAGAGAACTTTGTGCATAACTATCTGAAAGACCTCCTGCTGGACATTGGCTGACTGGATCCTCTCTAATTCATGCAACCTAATTCCAATATATTGAATTCTAATTGACTCGTAATTTCTTTTTTTTTTCCTTTCCTTCTTGGATGCATGTGTGTGAATGTGTTTGTGAACCATTCCCCTGGGTTTTGAATGCAACAATAAATCCTACTTCATTTTAACCCTAAAGAATTTTGCTGTGGGTCATTTAGTTATGGCTTTACAAACATGGTTTGGGGAAATATGCTACTGAATTTATTTTAAAAGCAAAAAGAAAATAAGAAAAAAAAATTAAAAATAAAACCCCTAATTCTCTTAAGGAGAGGACAACATGGCAGTAAACATAATTCAACTCACCTCTCTCTTTTTTGTGAGAAATGACAATTATGTTTTGCAATCTTGGCCAAATCCCAGTGACAAATCAATAAGTCCACAGTACCTCAGAATGTAATGGAAGCCATTTACAATCAATTTTTTTTTGCAGGTAAATGAAGAGGTTATTATTCAGACATAATCTGGTATCTCTTTTTTACAAGAGTGCTGTCATTTCATCGTAAAATATGTCTTGACAAAAGCTTGAGTTTTGTTTCTGAGATTTACAGTTACTGTTTGCATCAACAATTTCAATGCAACAACATAGCATCTACAACTGGTGCAACGTATTTGCTGTGACAGGTAACTCAAGGCTGACAATGATATCCTAGTGTAATTTGACAATGCACAGTAACCTTTATTTTCCTAAACTCTGTTGGCATTGTTAAATGGCTATGCTATTTAGCAATGAAATCATAAACATATTGTAGCTTCCATAATATCAGTGACAATTTACTTGCACTTATTTCTTTAGTACATGGCCTCGATGATCACAGGAAAGGCCACTGGGAAAAGCTGTTATATGTTGCTGCCGATGTTTTGTGTGTTAATGCAGGGAATACATCGTCTAACATTGTATTTCTCACCAAATCAACTTCGTGTTGCTAGCTGACAAACGTTATGAATTTTGTCTGTGGATCTACAAATCATGGAGTGTTACAGGACAATTTCCACAATGCCATTACTTCCAACGTCAGAAATCTTGAGATTGACTTTGGGACAGTGCTAGGGAAGATGCCACATCCATGCATCACTGATAATCTCACCCAAGCGCTGCAATATTAACTGAAAACAACCAATGCTAGAGATCCCAGCGGGCTAGACAGCATCCATGGAGAGAGAGGAAGCTAATGTTTCGAGTCTAGATGACTCTCCATCAGGGGTAATGAAGTGTGGAGGGGACAACATTTATGCTATTGTTTGGGGTTGTGGGGTGTGGGGTAGTGGATGTATGGCGCTAGTGGAGAAAAGATGTTGATAGTTCAAGTTAAGTGATAGAATGTGATAATGGCAAAATAATGATGTAGTAAAAAATGAGGTCTGCAGATGCTGGAGATCACAGCTGAAAATGTGTTGCTGGTCAAAGCACAGCAGGTTAGGCAGCATCTCAGGAATAGAGAATTCGACGTTTCGAGCATAAGCCCTTCATCAGAATAACGTCGAATTCTCTATTCCTGAGATGCTGCCTAACCTGCTGTGCTTTGACCAGCAACACATTTTCAGCCAAAATAATGATGTGTTTAACTACCAGACTGGAAAGGACAGGCAGTCCCCCTGGAAAGTGGGGAGGGGAGAGAGGACATGATGACAGAATGTAACAAGGTGAAAGAAAGGGAAGAAATGGTTCACAATTTGAAGGTGTTGAACTCAATATTAAGTCCAGAAGGCTGTAAAGTGCCCAGTCTGAAGATGTGATGTTGTTCCTCCAGTTTGCGCAGCGATTCACTGGAGCACTGCAGCATCCCAGGCACAGACATGTGGTTACGTGAGCAGGATGCTGTGTTAAAATGTCTAGCTACGGGAAGGTTGGGGTCATGTTTGCACACAGACCAGAGGTGTTCCATAAAGCGGTCACCCAGTCTGTTTTTGATTTTCCCAATGTAGATTAGGCTACATTGGGTGCGGCGAATATGATACGAAATAGTTTCTTCCAGTTGCCCTGTGCACCAGTCATCTCACAAGAGAGAACTGGTGACCATCTTGATAGATTTAGATATTGAGTTGAATTATACATTATGAAATCTCTAACATGCATTCTTTACAATGCTTTAGTTTAGATGGTCTTTTTGATTATGCATTATTGTTTGTACACCTGCTCTTGCAGGAATTGGATTGGAGTATGTTGAAGGATGTGCGTTATTATTTTGCAATCCTTTCATGCCATATTTTCCAGTCGGTTAAATCTGCAGACAGAAATAGATCCTATGTTTCAATTACTGTTGGCATGTCAGCATTGTTATAGCAACAAAGAATTAGTTAGACACTTTGATTAAGGGCAAGAAAATGTGAATTTACAAAAAAAAAAGCCTTACTGAATAGTTTCAAAGAAGAGTTACCTGAGAAGTGAAATATTTCAGGCATGTCAAATGGACTTGTGAATTGGCAGTCAGCTTATCATTGCAGAAGGTTTTATTTTCTATTAGCTTGTAAATTTCAAATATTAGATTTCAAACCAAGGAAAAGTGACTGCAGGATTAGAAATAAATCTCCAAAAGGTTTGAACATGGCATGCTGTTACAGTGCAAAGAAGGTTGGGTGAGATGAAAAATCAGCTGAACTTTGTTAAAAAGCCTATATTGCTGTAGACCAAATTCACCTTCATAGGTTCTAAAGTATGAGTGTGAGAGGGAAGACAGAGCTTGAGAAAAGGGCCAGGAAATCTAATGTTCACTGCTTTAAAAATTATTCTGCAACATTGCCAGCTTATAATGGTGATAACTAGGAGTCTCTTGCCTCTGAAAACAAAAATATTGGTGGAGAAATTAAATCATAATTCAAATGGCACGACAGAGAAACCTGTTAGATTTTCTTTCTCGCAAAAAAAATTTCTGATGTCCAACTAGTTACGACTAATTCTTACCCAGAATATATGTCACAGAGAGCCATGTATTATGAGAAGTATTTCAAATTCTGAGGTGATTGAATTTTTTGACCAGTTTCACTTGTGCAGGTACTTAACAAGTGCATTACTGCAGCAAAAAGCCAAGCAACAAAATATCGTGAGCATTTCCATAACCTGATTATTTTTTATGACCTGAATGTAGCCATGCTTGAGTAGAAAAATTGTGTTTTAAATTAGGTGCTACTTTAGAAGGTCACTACTGCATTTGTCTAATTTCCCATGTATGATATTCTTGCAGGACAGTCTAAAACAATGAACAGGACTTGGTGGGTCAACACCAAATTAAACTGGCTCAACCTGACACACGAAGAGAGTGCCATTATACTCCTCTTTCCTTGATGAATGTGTTACACATTATCCAAAAGTCCATACAATGTATATATCTTTTTTTCCATATGTTTATAAATCAAACTTAATCACTGGTTTCCTATTCCTATGAATATATCTCCTTTCTTGACTCAAACTTTCAGAAGTTGGGGAAGCACTTTAACCCATCTTGGCCTGGAACGGAGAAAAGATTTTCTCGAACGAGGCTTGTTTTTGTCCTTGACCATCAATTTAATTTTTCCCTTCGTCAGACATGTCTGTCTGATTGATTCAGATCTGTGTTAGTTTCAGGCATAACTTGTGCCACAGTAACTGTTGGTATTCTGCTTATTGCAACTATCCAAATCATTAGACTTATTTGATTATCTCCAAATCCCTTCTTTTTAAGTCAATTTTTCTTCATGAACTACTGAGTGTTTTACATGATTCATATGTATGCACATAACCAATCCATCACCAAGTATCTTGATTTAATACATGTGAGTACTGTACATGTTTACAACTCTCCCTGGGAGCCATTTTGACCACCGATGATGCTAATCTTGCACCTTAATATGCTGGATTCCACTTCAGACCTCTCACTGTGCTCTGTCATGATTTTCCTTCTGTCTGGATGATTTTCCTTTACTTACTGTGCCAAATATGTCTTCAGTGATGAGAATCTCATTCCAGGCTGTCTTCAAAGAAACAATTGCTGACATTCTACTAGCAGTGACATGAGGTGTGTTATGATAAACAAAGTTGCCAGTTTGTGATTCAATGACATCTGACATTTTATTCCGGTTTGTAGCCAACCTTTGTTTAACAAGAGCTCACTTGACAATCTGCTTTTTTATTTGAAGCAGAGTGATATGCTGGAACACTAGTGAGTTTTTGCCCTGTTTGTGCTCGTGAAATTTGATAACTCTTAAATAAATGATTTGGAGATGCCGATGTTGGACTGTGGTTCACAAAATTAAAAGTCATGCAACACCAGGTTATAATGCAAGAACTTTATTTGGAAGCACTAGCTTTTGGAGCGCTGCACCTTTGTCAGGTGGTTGTGGAGAATAAGATTATGAGACTCAGAATTTATAGCAAAAGTTTACAGTGTGATGTAACTGAAATTATATATTGAAAAAGACCTGGATTGTTTGTTAAGTCTCTCATCTTTTAGAATGACCATGTTGGTTTCAGTTCTTTCATATGTAAATCGCAAAACATTTTTTAAGAGTTCACTTGCTAAAGTTTTTGTTAAAGTTCACTTGAGAATGTAACTTCTGAAAAAGAAGTTTTCTGATTTACATACAAAAGAAGTGAAACCAACATGTTCAGTCTAAAAGATGAGAGACTTAACAAATAATCGAGGTATTTTTCAATGTATAGTTTCAGTTACATCACACTGTAAACTTTTGCTATAAATTCTGTGTCTTACAATCTTATTCTCCACAACCACCTGATGAAGGAGCGGTGGTCCGAAAGCCAGTGCTTCCAAATAAACCTGTTGGACTATAACCTGGTGTTGTGTGATTTTTCACTTCTGAATAAAGCTGGTGTCCAATGATAGATACAATTTTCTCTGGTAACCCATAACTAACAAAAAAACTGTGCAAAGTCACTCAAGTTTTGCTAGTTTTTGTTAGATTCATTGAAAATACCTCAAACCACTTTGAATAGCTATCTATCAAAATAAATACCAATTTACCTCAATGTCTGCAAAATGAATGTGTATCCTCAACCTCACCTTGCCATGATTCTAAAGATGCTGCCTTCTTTTTCTACAATTTGACATACTTTACACTGTTTTCTTGTATCTTTTATGTCCTTGTGTAACACTGGCCACCAAAGTTAAGTAACAAAGATATATAACTTTTCGCCAGACTCTTTGTCTAACTCATCTGTCATGACAATCACACAGCAACCCATGATTTGTAGATTTTCAGAATTACCACTGAGGCTCCTCACGTAAATTGAACTTTGTCAACTGACAACTCATTCTCAAGAATTAGAAACCGGCTGGATAATGGTGCTGGCTACAGATAACAAAATAGTTGTACATCCTTGACCATATTGTGTCACTATCAGTTCCACCAATATCATCTGCTCTGTCTGGCAACTCATTTACATGTGAAAAGATAAATAAATCCTCCTCATTTTGAGTTTTATGTTGATGGGATGGTGATCTGGACATTGCTTCAACATCATAGTGATCCTCCACTTGTTTGTACTTAATGTCTTCTTATAAGCAGACAAAATCAAAGCTCATCTTTGCATTCTAGCTTCAGATAATGTGGGTAGTGGAGCTTTTAGGTTCAAAATAACCATCAATGCCTTATGATCAATTTCAATTGTGAAAACCACAACTGTACAAGTAAATATAAAATCCCCTTGCTCCAAAAATCAAAGACAGCGCCATGTGTTCTTTCTGAGTACAATTTCACTCTGAGACACTGAGGCAAATGCAATCGGTCTCTTTACATCAGTACCCAACAGGTGAGAGATCACAGCACCTATTCTGTATGCAGACATATCACATGCTACCTTAATTTGTTTGGATCTTTATTACAAAAGCATTTGACCATCCTTCATTTCATTTTTACACAATGTGAAGATTTGTCATATTCCTTGGTCCCAACCAACGGAACACCCTTAAGAAATTGTTTAATAAGCTCAACAAAGCTGGAAAACTTGGAAATTTGAATTCTGCAATCATTTAATTGGCTCAAAAGAGATCTGAGCTCAGAAATATTCTGAGGGTGTGGCATCTTTCTTATAGGTGCAGCCTCACTCTTAATGTAGAATCCATCCTCCTCTACCCTATAATCCAAATACTCAGATTTTGAAACATTGCACTTTTGATTGCTTTCTCTCTGATCTCCATTGCTTTTCCAAATTCCAGTGCAATGTCTTCAGCCTGTCATCATGGATGTGCCTGTTGGAGTTGAAATAGTTACGGCATCTAAGTAAGGCACTACTCCCTAAATTTCTTGCAAAATTTAGTTCATTCGCCCTTGAAAAATTCCAGGGATGAAGAGACACCAGATAGCAGCCTATGAAGCTAAAGTAGTTCATGTAGGTATTAGTAGTCAATTAGACTTTGTCTCATTGCGTAATCGAAGTTACAGACAGGCACTTGTGAAAGCAAATTTTTGAAAATACCGGACTTCTGAACATAGCAAACAGATCCTCAATGATTATCATAATTTATAATCCCTACAGAATTTGCATCTGGTACTAACATTATGGAAGTAGCCCAATTAATATGTTTAACCTTTGGAATAATGTGTTGTGTCACCAGTCTTTTGAGCTCATGTGCTATTTTCTCCCTCAAAGCATAGGACATTGAATGGGGTTGGCAATAAGTTGGTCTGAATGAATGAATGTTTCTTTTAATTGCCATGTGTATTTTACAGTGAAAAATATAGCAAATTCAGTGAAAAACTTCCACTTTCACCATAATTCTGACACAATTTTGGATATTTTAAGAATAATAATTTTAAAATGGCTTAAGGAGAGACCATAATCCATTCACCACTGCTTCACTGCTGCCAGTGCTGAACTCAACTAATGTCGAATTTGCTGTTCCTCAGGCATTGTCTTTCACCACTGGGCCAACCTTGCCGAGATTGCCTCTGCCAACGTAGCAGCCAATCCTGAATCCCGTGCTTGCTCTTCCTCCAGATGTCTCCTTGAAGCCACTGCCAGAGTCCCCACTCCGGGCACACCACCTGCCTCAGTCTCTCTGAGCCTTTGTCTAAGCCATACATAATTGAATCAGATGGCCAGTTCTACTAAACACCTGAGGATAATGTCACCTTGCATTGTGAGTTTCTTTTCTGTGAGAAAGACCTTGTTCCAGTGCAGCCTCAGTGTGTATAGCCATTTCCTTCTTAGCAATGCCAATTTGTCACCCTTCACTTCAATTATGGGTAATTTTGTGCATTGCTCCTGCTGGTGACTACAGCCATTACACTCCTCTGTAACTTCTTAACTTTCTGCATTTTATCTCCAACTGATGTTGACTCAATCTTTGATGATATAAGGATCCAGGAATCATGCTGACTAGCATCCATGTGTTAACCTCCATGTTCATAGGATCTCCAATCAATATTACTTGGACAAAGTTGACCTGTGAATATTCATTGGACTTCCTTGTGCTATTAATTAAAAGGATTTACAACAACCCTTCACCAACTAGCTGCTGTTCAGCAACCATTTGCTATGACTGCCATATCTTTTTACCAGTATTTTCCCCGTGTACCTCCTTCTGACATGCCTTGGAGAGATGATTCTTCCATCTTGCCACTATAGCACTCTGCATTCACAAATAGCCAATTCTGTTCCCAATGTTGGCCTTAATGAATAATGGGACTTTGCAACTGCCTTTGTTGGGGCCTGCAGCTTAATGAGCTGCAGTTATTCACTCGAACGAGTCACTGGTGGTTTGTAACTCTGACTTCTCTCAAGTCACGTTCTACTATATCCATGTACAATGCTGTTTAGCAAGCTAGGTCGAAGGCAAACTTTGGCAATTTTGGAACTTACTGTGAGTATCCTCACTTTGTAGATTACATACAAATTACACACTGCTTCTTTCTTTGTGTTCTTCAAGATTTCTATGGATGGACAGCTTTTTCAAAAGTGTGGTAAGCTTTCCAATATCCTCACTGAGTAACTGATCACTGGTTCCAAACTGAGAGCTTCTTGTAATCACCAATGCATTTTGCTGCTGGTCAGCTTTATACAAAACATCTGACAGTGAAATGTCTTTTGATCCAACAGGAGTGAGCAAATGTAATTGACTAATTCATGGCCTGCTTTGGTCAGACATATCCACCCCTTTTCTCCACTGCCTGTTTGGATGTTATTAGCAATGAGGAACATCTCAAGCTGCTCCACATAGGCACTGACAGACTTTCAATCAGGACTGTACTCTCCCAGTTTTTCAATAATACCTGACGATGCAGTTACCTTCAAAGGTTAGTCCACCATATATACAAGTAGTCTTTCCACGAAAATTGGATTTGTACAGCCATCCCTTGAAAAATAAAATTCCTCTGCTGGGTGCTTATTTAACCGAAATATGTTTGGCAAAGGACCTCCACAATCACACTTTTTTGTCAAACATATTTCTTTACAGGACAGACTAAAACAATGTGCAAGGCATAGCACCTCAGTATAAAAGAAAAGGCTGATGTATTTGCAACCATCTTCCACCAGAATTTGCCGAGTGATCCATCATGGCCTCCTCTCACTGGTCCCTAGCATCATAGATATCAGTCTTCAGCCAATTTGATTTGCTCCATGTGATACCAAGAAACTGTTGGAGCCACTGAATATTGCAAAGGATTTGAGCCTGTAACAAGATTTCAGCAATTGGACTGAAGACTTGTGCTCTAGAAATTGCTGTTGTCTGAGCCAAGCTCTTCCAGTACAGTTACAATACTGGCATTTATCTGACAATGTAAAAAAAAAACTGCTCAGATGTGTCTTGTACAGAAAAAGCAGGACAAATCCAACCTGGCCAATTATTGCCCCATCAGTCTACTCTCGATCATCAGTAAAGTGATGGAAGGTGTCATCAACAGGGCTATCAAGCAGCACCTGCTCAGCAATAACCTGCTCAGTTATGCTCACTTTATGTTCCATCAGGACCACTCAGCTCCTGACCTCTTTACAGCCTTGGTTCAACCAAGAACAAAAGAGCTGAATTCCAGAGGTGAGGTGAGAGTGACAGCACTTGGCATTGTGCACGAGATCTCCAGTAGCATTGTGGGGTAGTGCTAAGATATGCCACAGAGCTAAAACATTTATGAAACAAAAAGGGTCAAAGCCATTCATAATCCAACACTCTTCAGTTTCATTCACAACTCTTCCAAATTAACCAGCCATTGTCAGGCCACAGAGGAACTTAGATCAACCTTTGAATTTGGACTGAGAACATAGATGGACATTTAGCCCTAAAATAACAGGTAATGATTGCCTCCAAATGGATTCCTTGTCTTCAGCAACACCATCATTATTCAGATCCCACCATCAAGATTGGTATCCAATGGACCAGCCGCTAACTGATAGGTAGTCAAGAACTTTGTGACAAGAACATAGCTGGACACTTAACTAACTGCTCACTCACTAAATGACACAAAAACATTTCCACCACCTATGAGGTGAAGAGGAAAGGGTAAGTGATCATGCCAGTGGACTAGTTAATCTAATGGTCCAGATTCATGCTCTGGGACACCAGCCCAAGTTGCACAATGGCAGCTGGTGGGATTTAAATAAACAAAGAGATTCAATTCAGTAAAATTCTGGACTTGAAAGCAATTCTCAGTAATGGTGACCATGAATCTACCATTGCTTGCCATTAAAAAACCATCTGGTTTACTGAGATCTACTGCTTTATCTGATCTGGCTAATATGTGACTCCTGACTGTAGCAATTTGCTTGACTCTTAACTACCTGCTGAATTGGCCAAGCAAGCCACCCGGTCATGGCAATATGGTATAGGCAATTAATGCTGGCCTTGCCCACATCCCACGATTGAGTTAAAAAATGTAAAGAACATGATGGAGTACTCATCACACATCTGGATGAGAGTCTCACAACTCAAGAGGCTTGATGCCATTCAGGATGAAGCAGGTAATGTTTGGAATTCTTGCCATTGAACTCAATGTTCAGTTATCCATGACTGGTGCACTGCGGCTGCAGTATGCAGAATATGCATTCACACAACTTTTCATCAATGGGAACAGTGCAGTGTACAAGGGATTGTCTGATTTATGGGTGCAATGTATTCTTAGGCACCTTAGTAAATGACCAATGCCTAGAGTAAGTAATATTGTTTTACCTGCAATGCACTTCAAACAATAAAAATAGTCTGAGGGCAGTTTATAATGAGGATTCATAATAAAGACCCATGGGACATGATTCATACTGGAGGATTGATCCAACATGCTATCTTACATAATGTACTTGTATAGTTACGCTCTATGCTTTGAATTGTTTGTAAATCTGATCCCACTGATCTTCATAATTTATTTCTCTTTTATCCTTGTGTTACAAATTAATTCTGTGAGCATGTGGATGAAGAAATGAAACAATGGATTTAATGGCCCACTGATTTCTTTTCACGACTGGTTACAGTGAACTCAAGGGCAGGGTGAGTGCTAATTAGCCTGTTGGCATGGGATGGGAGTTTAGAAATGCAAAATTGAATTGTATTTAGAAGATATTTTCAGATCAAACTTCAATCCAATGATTAGATCATAGTATGTTATATTTCACAATAAGTTATCTCATGTTTATGTAGTTAACCAGATATCATGACTCTTAGGGATGAATGCCAATTCACCTTGACGTAACTAACAGAGAACTTATTCAGACCTTTATTAATCAGAGATGGGACTTGGGTGTGCAGTGGGCAAAGCAGCTGGAGAAGCTGGAGGACCAGGTAGTTTGAAGTCCAAGGGATTACATCAGCTTTGTTTAACTGAAAACAACGGGAAAAATATCACCAATCAAGTACTGGGTGAATATGCCCTACTGTATTTCTCTTGGGTTACTGAATGAATAAATTAGAACTCATGATACAATATGTAATGAGTGGTCAGTGCTAGAAGTAAGTTAAATGGGCTGAATAGCTTCTTCCTGTTTCACTTTATAACCTGCACTCAGATTGATTTTAAGCTGCTCTTTTATGTTTCATGCTGCGCCTGGTCATGAATTACACATTTTTATTATGGGCTCTGATTTATTCAGTTACCTTCTGAGAGAAAGACGTCAGTGCTTATTTTTCCAGCCCTAAAGGTTGAAGGCAGAATGCAGCAAATGGAAAATGATCAGTTCAAATCATAATCTAATGAAAGGCCCTTTGTTATTTCAGTGTTGTATGACTACAATGAACATAATCATGGATTGTAGCCAGTTGTTTCGGATATGATTGCTTATTGGGCTGGAATCATGGCACTCCATTGTTTCTGGTGGTTTATAACATTTTAATTGCATTAAAATGTAACAGGAGGTGTTGTTTTGAAAAGTGACATCCCCAAGGTGTGATTTAGGACTGTTAGAATTTTCTGCAAAACAATATCTATTATCTATTGTAAAGACCCATGTCTTTGTTTTGTACTTTTAATTGTCGACTGAAACGAGTAGAGAACTGTTTTGAAATCAAGGATTGGTGAATGTCTTGAAAGCAAGCAACCTAACATTGTTTACACAGCTGCTGGTTCCAGCTGTACCTGAAGTGTAGTTTGCAGATGAGCTGGAGCTGTAGATTTGAGTACAAATAGAGATTCAAATGGCAACACGTAGCTGGTTGTCTGTGGATTGCTGGCTAGTTATTGATGACACAGGCCTTTCTCCCTGCCAATAACTATGATTGATTCTCAGATAGCTGAAGACCTGGGGCTGTGCACAAAATACACAGAAGCTTTCATATTTGTACCAGCTCAGGAGATTTCTCTGGTCGCTGCAGTGAAAACTAACATAAGCCTGAAGAAAACATGTTTATTTTATCTCCAGCAATGCCATGTAAGACATGGCATTTAATTAACAACTCAGAACAATCCCAGGATATACTTGCTGTAACATCTCAGTTGTCTGATTTTCCACTGACCTTTTAAGCACAACAGGTATCAGTCTCACCTGTGATCCAGCCACATCATTCCTGAGCATAAACTGTATCTCCAGAACCACGAATTTCTCTAATACTCCTCCCACCACTTCATCACTTTTCACTCGACTCTCCAGCCTCATCTTATACAATAGATCATTACTTTTATCACCATGAATTCCACATATTACTGCCTTTTCTGCCAATGCTTCTTCTAAAGTACATACCTCCTCATCTCTCAGCATCAAAGATTGACTTGCTCCTGTATCTCTTAAAATTTTAATTTCTTTACCTACTTTTCTTGAGTTAACCTTGTTAACCTTAACATACCCTATTAATTATTTAAAGAGATCTGGTACCTTCTTAGTAATCAACACCTGACCAGGCCATGCATTGTTTTGCAGCTCTTTAGCTTCCACTAGGATCTCCTTTACCACTGTAATAAGCCCAACTGGCTTATCTTGTTTTACTACATCTGTTTTCCCAGTGCTTTTCTTAAACCAACACTGCGACTTCATGTGTCCTACTTTATTGCAATGACAACACCTATCTTTACCATCTTCAATGAGATCTTCTCTTCCTTTGCTGCCTGAGGATCTTTCTTTTCCCCAATATCTATCCCTCACAGATTTAAATTGGTGTTGGAAGCTAAACTTTGGTTTATGAACTAACTCATAATCATCTGCCATCTCTGCTGCTAACCTTGCAGTTTCAACTCTCTGCTCTTCCACCTGAGTTCTCAGTACTTAAGGAAGTGAATTTTTGAACTCCAAAATTACCGTCTCTCTAACGGTGTCTTATATCTGATCAATTTTCAATGCCCTTATCAATCAAAGTTACTTTGATTGATCCTTTCAAACTCTATGTACATTATACTAGGTTCTTTCTTTAGATGCCTAAAATGTTGTCTGTAGGCCTATGGCATTAGTTCATATGAACTTAAGATGTTTTTTTCACCTCCTCATACTCTCCAGGTACCTGCTCTGATAGTGAAGTAAACACCTCATTAGCTCTACCAACCAATTTTGTTTGACTCAACAGTACCCATATGGTCACTGGCCATTTCATTTGTTTTGCCACTTTCTCAAATGAAAATGAACAAACTTTAGTAATTCTTGGACATATTGAAATAGATTCCCACCAGGCCTTTGGCTACAGTGGGCCTTCTCTTCATCATTGCCTCATCACTACCTGAAACCTTCGCCTCCACCATTTTTAATCAACTTTCCTCTTTCGTTACTGAATTTCTGAAGTTCAAAAACTCTCTCTTTCTCCCTTTCTTCTACTTATAATTGTAGTTCAAATGTTTCATTTCCTTTTCATGTTCAAGCTGTTTAAATTATTTTAACTTTGTTCTGCTGCAATTACCTCTCTCTCTCTTTTGCTTTTGCTTCTCTTTCTTGTTCTG
Organism: Hemiscyllium ocellatum; assembly: GCF_020745735.1. Classification (NCBI taxonomy): domain Eukaryota; kingdom Metazoa; phylum Chordata; class Chondrichthyes; order Orectolobiformes; family Hemiscylliidae; genus Hemiscyllium; species Hemiscyllium ocellatum. The sequence continues at coordinate 26,186,566 of NC_083410.1, read as the reverse complement.
TTTCCTCTGCCATTGCCTCTAATTCAAGCTGCTTCATTTGCAATTGAATTTTAGGAATTTCCAATGATTCTGATTGCGTTCCTGGCAATTATAAGTGCTGCACTATTGCCACAATTATTTTCCCTTTCCTCATCAACACAGACAATTCCAACTTTGACTTGTTTGCTAATTCCAAAAGTGTTACTTTACTCACTTTCTGTAAATTACCTGAGGTGAGTTTTTCCACCCCCAGTAAGCTCATGGTGACTGAAATTGTCATTATTACGCATGACATACTTTGTTTAAACCTACTGGAAACACAAACCCACTAACATTCACTGCTTACTGTCTTTGAGCCCGATAATCCTAAAGCCAACGTGGAGTTAGAGATTTTGACCCCGACAAGAGCTCCCTGTTTGTCATGGACCAGACCAAACTCCCTTCAAATATATCAGGAAGATAGCCTAGATTCTAACTCTTTCTTACTTAAAGGCAAGTGTAACCATTGTAGTTTGATTGCGTATTCTGCTTGGCTTAAAGCCAAATAACCTTATCCTTACTCTACCATTAGAATACAAACAAAAGAGAGAAGAATTAGTCTAACTTTAACTCTGTTGGAAAACTTAACAGGATAATAGATTGTTTAATTATTAAACAACAACTGTTCCATTATAGAAACATCTCAAAAATGCACCCTTGGCAAAGGCCAATTCAGTAAAATAGATTGTCTCATATGCAATGTCATCTATATGGAAGCTACATCAACAGAAACTTCTGGCAGAAAGAGAGAAAGCAAATGTTTTACTGTAGCCATGAGAAATCTATGGCAGCTTCAAAACCCCAGTAGCTAATGAAAGCTAAACTAAAACGTTTAGAACTCTTAGATTCAGTTGGAGTCTGACCCTGCCCATCCATGTTGCTTCAATTGTTTCAATGTAAAATATAAACCCCCAGGCTTCACAAGCTGTTTACTTTATTGGCTGGAACGGGCCACTCGTACCTGTGTCTCATCCTCTCTTCATAAAAGGAAAAACAAAATAAACCTCTTAAATCCATAGCATTGTCACAAATGGTACATGAATGTTGAATCATAATAATGGATTCTATTTGTTGTTGGCAGCCTCCTGGACTCTATTGGTGCTTGGTTGTGAAAATCACTTGTTATTGTGGTCAGTGGAAGCATATCTCCTGTGTTTCTCATGATTAGAATTATACCATATTCCCATTGTAGTTTTTCTTTAATTAGTCCTAGGGATTCCTTAGTTGTAAAAGGCAATAAAAAGACTTGAACACAAGATTCCTGGATGACTCAACAAAAGTTTGTTTTTGAGTATACCCCCTACCGATCCTCTGAAAAAGAGATAGGTTCCGGGGAATGTCATAGAGTTATAGAGATGTACAGCATGGAAACAGACCTATCGGCCCAACCCATCCATGCCAACCAGATATCCCAACCCAATCTAGTCCCATCTGCCAGCACCCCGCACATATCCCTCCAAACCCTTCCTATTCATCTACCCATCCTGATGCCTTTTAAATGTTGCAATCGTACTAGCCTCCACCACTTCCTCTGGCAGCTCATTCCATACATGCACTACCTTCTGCATGAAAAAGTTGCCCCTTAAGTCTCTTTTATATCTTTTCCCTCTCACCCTAAACCTATGCCCTCCAGTTCTGGACTACCCCACCCCATGGAAAAAGACATTGTTTATTTATCCTATCCATGCCTCTCATGATTTTATAAACCTCTATAAGGTCACTCCTCAGCCTCCAACGCTCCAGGGAAAACAGTCCCAGCCTATTCAAACTCTCCCTGTAGCTCAGATCCTTGTGGCTTCAATATATATTTCCTTTCCCCAGAAACCATACAACACAGAAGGGACCATTCATCCCATCTTGTAAATGCCAACACAAAGACACCCAGAGTCCCTTTCTAATCACATCTTGCTGCATACGGCCCACAGTCTTACGTGTTACATCACGTCAGGTGCAGACCCAGGTACTTTGTAACAGTGTTTAGAGCTCTGTCTCCATCACTAGCTCAGGCAGCGAATTCCAGACACTCACCACCCTCTGCGTCAAAAGGTTTTTCCACACATCCCCTCTCATCCTTCTGCCACTTTGGTGAATCTATGACTCCTCATTTCTGAACTCTCTGTCAAGGGAAACTCTCTGCTCTATCTCTACCCCTCACAATTTTGCATACCTCAATCATGTTGTCCTTCAGCCTTTTCTGTTCCAAGGAAAACAATCTCAACCTCTCCAATCTCTGTTTTTGGCTACAGCTTCCCATCCCTGGCAACATTCTAGCAAATCTTCTCTGCGCTCCGTCCAGAGGAATTTCATCCTGCCCATAACGTGGTCTCCAGAACTGCACACAGTACTCCAGTTGTGGACTCACCAATGTCTTATATCCATTCTACTTGATGTGATTTTTGAGATCTGGAAGTCCTTTCTTAGTGAACAGTCACTGATGTTACCAAGATCTACTCTGCCCACATGATCTGTCATAGATACACCGACGGGATCTTTCACCTTCACTAGGGTATTCATACCTGATGAGGTGAAACTCACATTAGTTCCCAAAATACAAGAACGAGATGTGGGAAACATAATCCTGAAGTATTCAAAGACAATATTACAGCTCTAGGTGTCCAAGTATATTGCAATTAGAGGCATTTGAATGTCTGAAGTAAAACAAAACAAAAAAATGTGAATTAAAGCACAGTTGCCTCAGCATGTCATGCTGCAAGTGAACTCCATAAGTTGGAGACTGAGACCTTTATACCATCAAGTTATATGCTATGATACAGTGATAGCATCATGGGCATACCCCTCGAAGATAGTTTGCAAACTAGCTATGAGTTATGATATAATGCTGTAGTTCTATGATTGATGCAGAGGTGGCAAATTGCGATTCTTTGATTTTTGGTGAAATCCTAATTATAGAATTAATGCTATAGATATTTACTTTTATTATACACCAGAAAAGCATTGGATCACTTTTTATTTTTAAATTTGTAGATGTGTACATCAAATTAAAAATGCTGATTTTATGCTATTTACCCTTCACATTTACAAACCAGATTTACAGGTTGTGGCTAAAGGCAAATATTATGTTTATTCTTTTGCTGTTCAGTGATTGAGGGGATCTTGGAAATCAGTAAGCTGTTGCCGTAATAAAAGATTTCTTGTTGACTGTTTGCTAACACTACATTAGCACAAATAAAACCAAAAGACAAAAAAGAAAAAGCAGAAAATGCTTGAACTCAGAACGTCATGCCGCGTATGTGGACAGAAAAACAGAGTGGAAGGAGCAGATGGAAGTCCGTTTCAATGGATCCAAGCCAACTGTTCAGCTTCCGACATCCCATTCCATACTGTAATGAGTGAGAGCTTGTTAAAAGCATCGGCCATGTGATGGAAGACTAAAGGTATCACATTTTATAGTTTTATGGTGTGAGTATAACAAACTAATTTCCTTTTGGATCTACACGTGTTATAGAGTTGGGTAGTCATAATATTTCCACTTTTGAGTTAGAATGTGCATGGATTGAACCCCACAGTTGATAGCCTAAAGACTGGGACTAGAACTTCTGAATTTAGGATAGCATCACATTGAATTCTTACTTTTGGTGAATATGGCTGTCTTGGGTCACATATCCTCTATCTATATGAGATTTATTTACTCTATAAACCAGTATTGGGAGCTCTTGTGATGCAGTGGTCCTTTCCCTACCTCTGGGCAATGAGGCAGGCACTGCTCCAAAAGTGTGTCCTAGTGTATCTGAAGAGGGTGATTAGAATTATCTGTAAGCTGGCGTATGTATAAATGATTGCAATCTTGGAAGAAATGTGGATGTTATGGCCTACAGGGCTGTTTAATCTCCTCAGTTGCAAACATAGTACAAAAATATTTCTGTGAGGTGACTTGAGGCATTTTTTAAAAAAAGATGTTAAATGTTTCATAGAAATACAAGTTGTTGTTATAACAGTCTTGTAGCTGTTCACTACTTCATAGAATTTATCAGGGTAAAATGTGAAGATATGAAGACAACAATTTATTTTCTCAACAGCTTAAAACATGATACATGATTGTTCTGCTGAATGAACCAGAAGAGTCAAGTGGGTTAAAAGGGTTGATTCCATGGGGCAAGGGGAATATCTGAGTTGACTGACAACTTTTCAGATGCTTATTCTTGGGTAGGGTTAACTCTTTTGAGACAGTCTTTATTTTTAAAATCTATTTGTTTCAAGAGCATTAAGAGGCAACCACAGATGGATTGGAGAAGGATGTTGTTCTCCATAGGATGATAAATTTATATGCCTTTCCCAATTTGTTTTTGATTGTGACCAAATGTATGTGTTCAAATGAGTTGATTCAGTATTGAAATTTTATGGGACACTTTCCAACCCTTTCAATTAAAAACTTGGTCAGAGATCCATTAACCAAAAAGCCATTTTAGCCATTTTATGTTCAAAGGGATATTAATTGGCTCAAGTTAATAATTATGTCCGCCATTTGGCAAGGGAATATTGTCTCAGACAACTGCTAGCATATTTGATTCGCCAGACACTCTGTAGTCACAGCAATACCAGGTTCAAGCCATTGCCATTGATGCAATTATGTGTTGTCAACGAACAATAAGATGTTCTGGTGTAAGACTTCAAGGTGTAATGAGATATTTGCAGAACTTGGCTAGCAGACCTAAGGGCCTGAGAATTAGGGAAGTAGAGGGACCAGGTTTAAAAGGCCAGTGAGAAATGTGATAGGAGGGCTATGACTTGGAGTGGGTGGGGATTGGGAGTAGAAGGAAGAGGAAAGGTACCTCTGACGGGAACGGCAGGCCCAAAAGCTGTTGCCCACCATCCAATTGCCTGGTGCCAGCGAGAACAGTAAAAGGTGCTTTTGAGAAGATGTGGGCCTTACCCTGCTTTTGGGAAGAAGTGGGATGAGACATCCAAATGGATCCAATAGTCCCAAGGGTAGGATGGCAATTCAGTGCCAATACTGCCCTGGCTAAAATGTTAATGAGCATGGGTGGCCAGGGCACATAGCACTCAGCATGTTGCCTCCCCTACCATTCAAAAAAAGTAAGGCTGATCAAATTCTCCAGACACCTGTCTGCCCCAATAACCTCTCAGTCCCTTGTTGATCCAGAATAAATCTAACTCTGCCAAAGAAATATTTAACCATTCTACTTCCATTACCTTCTGAGACAGAGTTCCAAAACTCGAGAAATTCTGTGAGAAAAAGCAATCTGCTGATCTGTATTAAATAGCCAACTCCTTATTTTTCAACAGTGACCACTAGTTCTAGATTCTTCTAGAAGAGAAAACAGCTCCACCTTGCCAAGACACCTCAGGATCTTATTACTTTCAATTAGGTTATTTTTCATTGTTCTGCCATTCACTAGATGGAGGCCAAATGACAATGTTCCAGTTTATCCCGAACCTGGCATTTCAAGATTGGTATCCCTTATTTATAAATTTGTCTTGGATCTGATGAAGTAAATGGATTGTATGGCCTTTTCAGAGTTAATATACTGTTTTTAAGCTGACCAGCTCTTGATGGAGAAATTTGAAATTCACTAATGAATCTGAAACCACAAAAAACCAGTCTGATTGTAACTATGACATCATGGTAACTACCTATCTCGTTCACTAATACTCTCTGGGGAACAAGCATCTGCCAGGAGTAGAACAATTTGTATCTACATGTCACTTCACAGGTCACAGAATTGAGAGGAAGGAGGTCCATCATGTCCATTATGTCTGCACTGGCTGTCTGAATACATAGGCACTTCATTCAGGATTCTAACTACTTGCTGGGTGAGAAAGTTATCCTTGTCATTTTGCTTTTGCTTCCTTTGCAAAACACTGGTTCTCAGTCTATTAATGAGTGAACAGTTTCTCCCTATCCTTCCTGTCCAGACCACTCATAATTTAAAAAAAACTTCTACAAAATGTGGGTCTTCCAAAGCTAGACTACCCTTGATGACTAAGGATATTGGTGAGAAAATAAGGAAGGAAAAGGGGGTATATGATGCATCCCAGAATAATAATGGAAATAGAAATCAGGAAGAGCACCTTAACTGTAGGAAAGAGGCTAAGGCTGGAATAAGAAAAGCTAAAAGGACGCATGAGAAAAGGATGGCAGGTGGCACTAAAAAAAAGGGAAATGTTCTTCAAATATATTAATAATAAAAGATTAGTGTGGCCTATAAGGAGAAAACAGAGAAAGCTACTCACTGAAGCAAAGGATATGACAGTCCTGAAATAAGTAATTTGGTTCTGTCTTTACCAAATTTGAAAGTCATGACAAGAGAACAATTCAAAATATGGGTGTTGAGCAACTGAGCAGGACAATGATAGATAAAGAAGAGTTGTTGAAAAGGCTGGCGCTTCAGGAAGAGAAGTCACCAGGCTCAGATGGGATGCATCCTAGATTGCTGACAGAGTCATAGAGTCATAGACATGGGCAGCATGGAAATAGACCCTTCAACCCGTCCATGCCGACCAGTTATCCCAACCCAATCTAGTCCCACCTGCCAGCACCTGGCCCATATCCCTCCAAACCCTTCCTATTCATATACCCACCCAGATGCCTTTAGAGGTAGGACAGCAAATCACAGAGCCATTGGCAGAAATTTTCCAGGCTTCTCTGAGCACAGGATTAGTCCCAGGGGACTAGAGGATTGCAAATGTGATTTCGTTGTTTAAGAAAGGAGCAAAAGATAATCTAGGAAACTACATACCTGTCAGCTTGATATCAATAGTGGGAAAACTGACAGGAGGAAGTAAAGACTGCACATGCTGGAGATCAGACTTCAGAGTGTGGTGCTGGAAAAGAACAGCAAGTCACGTAGCATCCGAGGAGCAGGACAATCGATGTTTCAGGCATAGGTCTTCATACACTGAGTGAAAACTAAGTTAATACTAGCCTGCCAGGGTACCTTTGTCAAGGTAAGGTCATGTCTGACAAACGTAATTGAGTTCTTTGATGAAGTGACACAGGCAGTAGATGACGGTAGTGCTATGGAGTTTGAAGCACTACTCCATAGTAGTGCTTTAATACAGTCTCACATGGGAGTATGGGTAGCAACTTAGAAATATTTGGGATTGATGGATTCCTGGCAGCAAGGATTAGAAATTGGCTAAAAGATGGGAAACAGATGGTATGTAGAGAAGGGCATTTCTCAGACTGGAGACCAGTTGAAAGTGGTGTTCCCCAGGGATTGGTATTGGGACTCTTGCCGTTTCTGATTTACATAAATGATTGGGAGATGAGTGTTGAAGGCAAAATCACTAAATTTTCAGCTGATGCTCAGCTAAGGAGAACAATGAATTGTGAGGAGAATGCTGAGTGACTTCAGGGGCACATTGACAACTTAACCAAATGGGCAGACACCTGGCAGATGAAATTCAGTGCAGAGAAATGTGAGGTCATGTATTTTGGTAGAAGAAACACAGGTAAATAAAAAGACTCAATGGTACAATTTTGTGCATAATTCTTTAAAAATGGCCACGTGAATTGAAATTCTGGACTAGTGGTGCTGGAAGAGCACAGCAGTTCAGGCAGCATCCAAAGTGCAGCGAAATCGACGTTTCGGGCAAAAGCCCTTCATCAGGAATAAAGGCAATGAGCCTGAAAGCGTGGAGAGAGAAGCTAGGGGAGGGTGGGGGTGGGGAGAGAGTAGCAGGGCAGAGGAAATGACCTGGGAGTTGCAGTGGGAGAGGGACTCCCTGAAATTCTTGTAGAGAGAGGAGGAAAACTTCTTCAAGGCAGGCATCCTTGCAAGAGGATTTGCAGTAGGGTTAAAATCAACGAGGTAAAAACGATGACTGCAGATGCTGGAAACCAGATTCTGGATTAATGGTGCTGGAAGAGCACAGGAGTTCAGGCAGCATCCAACGAGCAGCGAAATCGACATTTCGGGCAAAAGCCCTTCATCAGGAATAAAGACAGTGAGCCTGAAAGCGTGGAGAGATAAGTGATTTTAAACCCTTGTGATGAACGCGTTCCTTTGACAAGGTTAGATTGCCCTTGGTTTTTTTCAGTGATGTTTGAAATGACCCAAGGTTCCACCATGTCTGAAGTTTGAATGGCCCAGTGGGGCCTTTTTGTTTAAGAAGTTTTTTCAAGGAAAACCAGATATAACCAGCCCAAGGACTATATATTAGAGAAGTGTCAATCAGACATTCTGGAATCCTGACCGTTGGAGTATGTGCACTTTACACATCCTAGCATGGCAACAGTGAAGGGTGTTGGCAGGACCTCGTTGGATGATTAGAAACCAGCACATGACCCTATTGGCTAAAGGCTCAAGAACATTCTGGAAGGTCTGGTGCAAGGTTGGTGAGAGGCGGGGGGAGGTAATAAAAACAAACATATCTGGAAGCTAACCCTCAGTAAAGGTCACATTGAAGACTCAATGTAGATTTGATGATGACTCAAAGCAAGGCTTGTTGCAGAAGACCATGCAGCAACCCAAAAAGACCCAGGAGAAGATCTGCCCTGACCTATAAGACCCACTTTTGTGAAAGAGAATCCACCCAATGTCAGTGTGGAAGGAGATTTCAATGACCCAGCTCAAACACATGGTAATATTTTTTCCTCAGGTGGATAGAGCTAGTCAGGGAGTAAATATTGTGGAAATTTGGGAAATGCTTACATAGTGTTTTAGTAAGGAATATTTTGTTAATAAAATTGAATAGAACTGCAAACTGAATTACTAGAACTAGGGGGAATAGCCTCAAAATGAAGGGGAGCATATTTAGGACTGAGTTGAGGAGGAATTTGTTCACCCAAAGGATTGTGCCTCTGTGGAATTTCCTGCTCAATGAAGCAGTAGAGGCTATCTTGTTGAATGTTTTTAAGGCAAAGATAGATTTTTGAATGGTAAAGGAATGAAGGATTATGGTAAGTGGGCAGGTAAGTGGAGCTGAGTCCACAAAAATATCAAACATGATCATATTGAGTGGCAGAGCAGGTTTGAAAGGGCCAGGTGGCCTACTCCTGACCCTATTTCTTATATTCTAATTCTGTGTCCCTTTGTCTGCCCAACTGACAAGACCTCTTGAATAAAGTGTTTTTAATACATAAACTGGTTGACGTATCCAAAGTGTGGACTACAAGGTATTAGTCAAGAAAACCTTCGCTGAACTGCTTCTAAAGCAATTATATTGTACCTTAAATATGGAGACCAATATTGTGCATAGCACATCAGGTGTGTTTTTTTAAAGATTAGATTCCATACAGTATGGAAACAGGCCATTTGGCCCAACAAGTCCATCCAAAGAGCAACCCATCCAAACCATTTCCCTACCCTACATCTACCCTGCATATTGCACCTATGGGCCATTTAGAACAAAGAACAAAGAAAATTTACAGCCCAGGAACAGGCCTTCGGCCCTCCAAGTCTGAGCCTATCCAAATCTACTGTCTAAGCCTGCCGCCCAATTCCTAAGCATTTATATCCCTCTGCTCCCCACCTACTCATGCATCTGTTCAGATGCATCTTAAATGAATCTACCGTGCCTGCCTCTTTCACCTCTGCTGGTAACATGTTCCAAACGCCCATCACCCTCTGTGTGAAGTACTTGCTGCGTGTGTCCCCCTTAAACTTTCCACCACTCACAATGAAAGGGTGACTTCTTGTTATTGAATCCTTCACCCTGGGAAAAAGCTTGTCTCTATCCACCCTGTCTATACCCTTCATGATTTTGTAAACCTCAATCAGGTCCCCCCTCAATTTCCTTTTTTCTAAAGAAAATAAACCTAACCTACTCAACTTCTCTTCATTTAGTATGGTCAATTTACCTAACCTGCACATCTTTGGGCTATAGGAGGAAACGCATGCAGATATGGGGAGAATGTCAGACAGTCAGCCAAGGCAGGAATCAAACCCGGGTCCCTGACGCTATGAGGCAGCACTGCTAACCACTGAGCCACTGTGCTGTTCTCATCAATCTCATTAACTGAACCATATGTCCTTTCTTTTTCATGCATTTCACATCACAAAAAAAAAGAACATTCTATTGGTATTTTCGCTAATCAACCTGTTCAGTAATGTTATTACATTCCTCTGGAACAGGTGGGACTTGAACCTGGCTCAGTGGTAAATACATTACCACTGCACCACAAGAGCCCTCAACGCAGTCCTATTAACTTCCCTGATTACCTGCTTCACTTACAAGCTAACCTTTTGTATTTCATGCACAAAGTTATCCAAATAATCATTTCATGGTCACCATTAGCCCCTTAATTCCAGATATCTTATTTAGATTGAATTCAAATTCCACATTCTGCCATGTCAGGATTTAAACCCAGATCCTCAGAACATTACCTGTGTCTCTGTGTCTAGTGATAAGACAACTTGTATTATCGCGGCTCAGCTCTGCAATCTCTTACCAATATGCTTTTTTAAAGAAGTTCTTCCCGCACAGATGTACTGCATTATATATCTTTCCATATTATTCTTCATTTGTCAGATATTTGCCCACTTACTTCACCTAGCGATAGTTTTTCAAGTTTCATATGCTCTACAGACAATTTGCTTTACGACTTAGCTTTGTTTTGAAAGCAAATATTGCAATTGGACCTATGATCCTTTCATCCACGGTATTTACATAAATTAAACTATGAAAGGTGAAGCCTCACCAGTGACCCTTGTGGTACACCACTTATCACATCTTGACAACCTACTTATGAGCTACTTATGTTAACTCACTGTTAACCAGCCAATCACTATCCATGCCAATATATTACCCTGACACAGAGCTTTTATTTTCTACAATAACTTTTTATGTGGCACCTCAGCAAATGCCTTCTGGAAATCCAAACACAGCGCATCCACCGATTCCCTTTAACGACAGCAAATATTAGTTCCCCAAGGAATTCCAATATATTGGTTAGATGTGATCTACCTGTCTCAAGGGAAATGATAATACAAGTTGTCTTATCACTAGACTATTAATCCAGGGACACAGGTAATGTTCTGAGGATCTGGGTTTAAACCCTGACATGGCAGAATGTGGAATTTGAATTCAATCTAAACAAGATATCTGGAATTAAGGGGCTAATGGTGACTATGAAATGATTATCAGGGAAAAAAAAACATCTGGCTCACTATTACCTTTAGGGAAGGAAACTGCCATCCTTACCTGAATGGCCTACATGTGACTTCAGAACCATGGCAATGTGGTCAGCTCTTAACAGCCCGCTGTGCATTTAGGGATAGCAATAAATGCTGACCTAGCCAGTAACCCTCACATTCTGTAAATTAATTTTTTAAAAAAGCATATTGATGCCTGAATACTTTGAATTTTTCGAAGTGCCTTGCTCTAATACCTTTAATAATCGCAGCTCATATCTTCCCTATGCTATATATTAAGCTAACTGGCCTGTGGTTTCCTTATTTCACTTTCTGTGTTCCTTTTTGAAGGAAAGAGTTATATTAATTATTTCCCATTCTATTAGAGTCTTGCCTGAAATTAGGAAAACTAAAGCTTAAATATAAACTGTCTTACTCTTTTAATTCTTTTAAGAATCTTGGATAAAATTTAACAGGACTAGAGTCATGTGAGTTTGGAACTCCTGATATTTGTTCAATATCACTCCCTTAGTGATTGTAATTTTCTGAAGTTCCTCCCTATTTTCCATTTCTTGATTTACAGCTAATTGCTAGGATGCGACGTGCATGTACTTTAGTGAAATCCAGTGCACAGTATGTATTCCGTACATTTTCAATACCCTTATTTTCCCAGGCTCACTGTCGTAGGACCAAGATTGCTTTATGAATGCTTTTCTTATTTTAAATATATATACTTATATAATTCTTAAAAATATAGTTTACACTCCCACTCAAATTTTTCCCTTTTCCCTCCTTTTTAATTTTTAGTCTTTTTTTAATGTTTTCATTTCTCTCACTTCTGTAGTCACACTGGGTGTAGTGTAGATCAAAAACCAATGTACTTTACCAAGTAGGGTGTCAAATGCAAATGTCATCATTAATTAACAAAGCCACCCTGCACCATTTCCTAGCTTGCTATCCTTCCTAAAGTACCTTTCTAAATTCAGGTCCTAAAGAATGTCTTTCTACAGCCATGTCTCTGTAATTGCTGTCAGATCATACTTATTAATTTCTGTTTGTACCATTAATTCATCTGTTTTGTTTTGAAAGCTATGTGCGCTCGTGCAGAATATTTAGTTATCCCCTTTTTAATGAATAAGTACTTATTCAGAGTGGACTGTGCTGTGGAAATGTAATAGATGCATTTGTAATCTGAAGAACACTGTGTTTGTACAGCCAGAAGGTCTTTTATGTCATGGAGATACAATAAAGAGACTAGAAAAATGAGAGTACATTCTCATCTGAGTGAAAACACAGGACAGAAAAACAACATAGCAATCTGAAAAAATTATTTGTTTGCTCAGCTTTGCTAACTTTCAATGTGTTTATTGATAGAATCACCCTTCCTTCTTCATTCTGTTCCCTATTTGTAAACAGTGTTTACACATGCAGGTTTTGTGTCTGTTAAGAACATGCCTTCCATCATTTCTATATTTTATGTTTAATGTATTCATCATTGCTTGAGGCTACATTTGGTACACCAAACATAGAGATTGTTTGGAAAAATGAATTGAAGGTAGAGCTCGACCACAATGGGCTCAATACTCACACTTCATGAGCCTATTGTCCGTTTAAATAATCCTTTGATTCCAAGAGTTGAGGTATCTCACCTTCTCCTAAACAGCCTCCAGTTTCCCTTGGCCACCAGAGAATCCCTTTGTGTAACTGTTATTTTTTCTTTTCTTTCTCTCTATGTGGAGATGATTGAGCCTTCAGTTGCCTTCTCCTTGCTTGGTGTATTTTAAATTACGACCTGAGTAGAACATGGCTTCACCAAGTAACCAGTTATGAAACTAGACTTTCATTATAAGGTACTTGCAGCTTAGTACATGGGAACATTGTGCTGGATTTTATGCTTCCCCATCAGTCAGTTTGAAGGTAGAGGGCTACTGAAGCTGGTCATCAAGTCTACCAAGGCTGAAATGGACAGACTTTCAGGGAATCAAAGGTTATAGGGAAAAGGCAGGATTACGAGTTCAGCCATGATCTCATTGAATAACTCAGCAAGCTCGATTGGTTATAAGACCTACCTTTTGCTCCTATATCTTATGTATTTTGGCCTTATCCTCATGGCCCTATTCAGGACTGTTGCCTGATGGGTAGACTACAAATTGACTCATGAGAAAATGGGATTAGAGCAGAATTACCTATGAATGTGTGGCAAGTTTCTCCAATTTCATACACTAATAATGCTTGTGAATACTGCCAATTCAGTTCATGCTGTTTATTTAGCAGAAACAAGTGGTGAGTAGGAGCATTTTCTCTCCCCGTAGGCTGTTTTTGTTAAGAGGCTTTCGCTGTGTTAATATTTTACATAAATAATAGTTCACAGGCAATGCTTAAGGGAGTTTTTAACCTGAAATTGCAAAGACTGAACAGCTACCAAAGCAAATTAAAACATTTTAAGCATGAGGATTTGGTAATTTTTCAAACTCTTCTATTTTAGTGGGAAAGTGTAGGATTTATATTCCTGCATGATCATCATGTGAAATCTCCATGTAGTACAAATCTAGCTGAGGGCATCTTGTTTTGCAATGCAGAATATAAAAGGTGAATTATTACTTTCTTTATGGAAAGCAATGGAATGTTGCCCATCTCTAATTGTCCTTGAACTGAGTAGCTTACTTGATCATTTCAGAGAGCAGTTAAGAATCATCCACATTGCTAAAGGTTTGGAATTATCAGAGCAGGTAAGGATGGCAGATTTATTTCCCTATAGGGCATTTGTCAACCTGATAGGTTTTTACGACAATCAGTAACAGCTTCACAGTCAGTAAAGGGACAGATTTTCAATTCCCAGATGTGTTCATTGAATTTAAATTCCGCCAGCCATAACGATAGGATATGAATACATTCTCAGATGTAACCTAGCCTCCTCTGGATTACTAGTCATACAGTTATAGAGATATACAGCATGGAAACAGACCCTTCGGTCCAACTCGTCCATGCCGACCAGATACTCTAAATTATCTAGTCCCATTTGCTAGCATTTGGCCCACATTCCTCTAAACCCTTCCTATTCATATATCAATCCAGATGCCTTTTAACTGTTGTAGTTGTACCAGCCTCCACCACTTCCTCTGGCAGCTCATTTCATACACGCACCATCTTCTGCATGATTAAGTTGCCCCTTAAGACTGTTTTAAATCTTTCCCCCTTCACCTTAAACCTATGACCTTGAGTTTTTGACTCCCCTATGTTGGGGAAAAACTTTGACTACTCATCCTATCTGTGCCCCTGATGATTTTATAAACCTCCTCAGCTTCTGATATTCCGGGGAAAACAGACCCAGCCTATTCAGCCTCTCCCTGTAGCTTAAACCCTCCAACTCTGGCAACATCTTTCCAGTGCCATTAAACCACTACATGCCTACATCCATTCCCTGCCCTGTTAAATCTACCGTTTTCAATTGTGTGTGCAAATATAGTGATGTGAGCTGTGGTCAGCTCTTCAGTCTCAGAGTTGACAAACCAGCTGTCTTTAACTGGCCTGGAATTTGGCTCAACCACACTTCTGCCTTCGCATACCCATGGAAAGCTTCCTTCTTCCACACCAATTTGCCTCAGACTTTCAGTTGATGACCTTGCTACCCTTCATTAAGGTGAGCTGCCATTTGAGCAAGGAATCAGATCCAGGGCTCTTTGTCATAGTTGGGCAGGGAGACTAAAACTCCCTCTTTCTACCACCTAGTGAATGCTTACTAAGATTGATTTGGAGATGCCGGTGTTGGACTGGGGTGTACAAAGTCAAAAATCACACAACACCAGGTTATAGTCCAACAGGTTTAATTGGAAGCACTAGCTTTCGGAGTGCCGCTCCTCTACCACCTGATGAAGGAGCGCCGCTCCAAAAGCTAGCATGCTTCCAATTAAACCTGTTGGACTGTAACCTGGTGTTGTGTGATTTTTAGCTTACTAAGATTGTATGGTAATTCAGCCAAGATCAAAATTCCAAACCTAGTCTTCAAACTGGAAAACTGTCCATTTATGGTACAGCTGCAGTTTTGTGTTTCATGTCTTCTTTCAGTGGACAGAGTTATATCTGATTTATAGATGGTGCAGTCCTTGGGTTGATGATTAAAACAATTGGCAATATGTTTAAGATATATCATTCCTTTTTATTATTTGATGAAATTTAGGTAAAGTTACAACAATTTTAAATTTGATAACTTTCACATTTCCAGCTCAATGAAGTGTCCCAAGATACTTTATCTAATAATTGTCTCACTCTTGATGTCTTCTGTCTAATTATAAAGTTAAAATTTCTGGCAGTTATCATACCTCTATTAAGATACTCTGTGTTGCAAGATTTCCAACTGAAACAGACCACAAGGTCCAACATTAGGCATTGGTCAGCGTATGAATGGATTGTAAATTTTTAAATATTTACCTGCAATATTTGGAACACCAGTAAATGGTGCTGTAATTGGCACTAATGATGTACAAGTGTGTGCTATGTAATACTAGATTTCAACCTAGCATCATATCTACTTAGTGATCCTGTTAAAGTGACCAACTCTGCAGCATTATGATAGCCTAGATGTTAAGTAAAACGTGTCTCATTATGGCAGCAACAATTTGACTCTAAGGCCTAAGTTGCCTTCCCAATTTTATGACCTGGAGTTAGTTCCTACTTCATTGCATCTCCTGAAGATGAAGGTAGCAGTTAGAAAAATGTTCTGCCATTGGACAGGACCCAATTTGGTGTCATTGTTATCCTCTAAGAAATCATGTATAGCTTGTCCATGTTATTGTTTCTGGCCCAGCTATTAGCCCCCAGTGCCGCCACAGTTATATACGATTATGCCTCAGGCCAATATATCACAATGGAGCCTAGCTACTCCTCACGGGTAGTTCCCTTAGAGAAGCCATGGAACACAAAAAGGATATATCCGCACTGCTTTTCTGTCCCTTCCTAAAATTGCTCGAGAGCCCTGGAATTCTGGTAGCAAATCTCTCATCTCAGGCAATAAGCAACCCTCAAAGTAGGGAAAGAGATCTGAAAACACAAATCTATAAATTAAGGTATTTTTCTCTTATATTCATTTCTGAATCATCCTTCACTGCTCCACCTCTGGAAGGAAGGTGACCTATTTTAAGGTGGTCTCCATGGCTACCATAAATAAAAATGATGTGAGTCACTCAATTGTGACCAATTTCTCTTCCCTTCTCTCACTCCCTTTCTGTCTCTAGGGAACAAATTGCTCTCAGCAATGACAATCCTACCAAAAGGATTTATTTTGCATTCTTCATTGGTAATTTAAATGTGCAACCAAAATTATTTTTTCATTAGCTAACTTACAGAGTTATCATAGAAATCATCAAATCTCTACAATGTGGAATCGGAGCATTCAGCCTGTCAAGTCCATACTGAGCCTCACATCGCATCCCACCCAAATCCACCCCACCTATTCCAATTCCCATGGCTAATCCACCTAGCCTGCGCTGCCCTGGACACGAGAGGCAATTTAGCATGGCCAATCCACAGTCTTTGGACTGTGGGAGGAAATTGGAGCACCTGGAGGAAATTCACGTAAATGTGGAGGGAATGTGTAAACTCCTTACAGATATTCACCCAAAGGTGGAAATACACCTGGATCCTTGGTGCTGTTAGGCAGAGTACTAACCAGTAAGTCATCATGCCATCCAAATGTTTGTTCATTTTCTCACAATTGACTGGAGAATGATTTGAGCTGATAGTGAGTAAGTTCTGTTTGTGAGTTGTAAGTTGAATAAGCAGCAATATCATATCAGAAAGCAGTGCTATCCTTTGTATTATTTCTTGATTTCATGTTTGAGTTAGACTGCAGCTATGCGTGTCATAATTCTAATCTGTTTCGACAATAAATGTGATTGTTTGGCTCCAGTGAAAGCATGGAGGTGTAACAAGTAGTTCCCCAGTGAACATTAACTTCAGTGAGAGGGTGATAATAACTTCAAGTGGTCATGTAAATTTATAATACCAGGTGATGTGACTGAATAATGTCATTCTTTGTTTGTAGGAGGGTTATCAGCAGTCATGCGCTTCATCACTGTTCTCTGCTTAATGTACTGTGTTGTTCTGTGATGGAAATATTTGTTAATTTGTTTTCAATCCTGTATCTAAATATCCATCATTGCTGGGCCTTGACCCCTTCAACATCAGTCTTCTGGTCCACTGTCTACCATTTTTATGGCACCATATTTTTCAAATAATTCAGATCATTGTGCTCTCAAAAAGGAGTTAAATCATAAAACAGAATTTAATGTCTTTCATTATGATGAGTTTAGTGGGTGGAGGGACTCCACTGTTATTCTTTCTCAACCCTAATGAAGTGCATGGAAGGAAGGCCCATTGAAGTATAGAAAATAGGAACAGGAGTAGGCTATTTGGCCCCTTAAACTTGCTCTGCCATTCAATATGATGATGACTGAACTTCTTATTCAGTACCCTGTTCCCACTCTTCTTCTATACCTTTTGAACCCCTTAGCTTTAAGAACTGTATCTAACTCTTTCTTGAAAATATTCATTATTTTGACCTCAACCACTTTCTGTGGCAATGAATTCAGCAGGTTCATCACTCCTTGAGTATAGAAATTTCTTCCTTTATCATTTCTTTTTTTTTAAAGATATTTTTATTAGAAATTTAATATTTTGACAGATTTACAAAAATAAACAGAACTTTCAAGCACAAACATTAATATAAAAATAGATCTTAAATATATAATCATCAAAATTCAAAGGAATGATACTAAAGAAGAAAGAAAAACAATGAAACTCAGTTAACTACTAATCTAATCCACAATTATCCAGAGTGTATAGTTGAGTCACTTACATCCTTCAAACAAGAGAAAATGTTCTCTAATACACTCATAACAGTATAATAAAAAGGAAACTATTTCCAAACAATAAGAACAAAAAAAAATAAAACATGTTTGAATGGAGATCCTCCCCCTTGTTCTCAGGGGGCCTTACTTCCTTTCTAAAGGTCCACCATATCCTCTCCCAAACAGTGTCCCACCCTTGACCCGGGCGCTCCTTAATAGGATTTAGATATAATACCGAGCTAGAGTGAACAGTGAGCTCCCCACCCATACCTGAGTATATCTGATAGCATCAATGCCACGTACAAACACACATAACTATAAAATTACAACTCCAACAAATTACAGTTAAGTATAATAACATAAAATAGCAAGGGAAAACAACCCTGCTCCCAGAAGCAAAAGTAAAGTAGAGTAAAGTATCCACTTCTCCCCACGGAGTGTGGAAGAGGCAAGCCAACATAAATTGTCTCTTACGATTTATTTAAACGAGTCTAAAAGTTCCTTAGCCTCTTCTGGTGATCTAAAATTATACACGGATCCTTTGTGGTTAAAGCATAACGTCGCTGGGTAGCGTAAGGTGTATTGAATATTTAAGTTCCTTAGACATTTCTTCACCTCATCAAACGCCTTCCTCCTTTGTGCCAAAGCCGGGGAGAAGTCCTGAAATAACATAATCTTGGATCCTTCATGAATCATAGCTTTAGGATCCTTTCCAAGCTTTCTGGAAGCATCCAGGAGTATCTGCCTCTCCTTATAACTCTGCAGCTGGAACAGGACCGGGCGTGGGCGTTGGTTTGGGCCAGATCCGCGTGCTGCGACCCGGTAGGCCCACTCCACCCTTACCCGGTCAGTTTCAGCCCCCAGGTTTAAAAGCTGGGGCAGCCATCGCTCCAGAAATACTGCTAACTGTCCCTTCTCTTCTTGTTCAGGGAGGCCCAGAAGACGGATATTCTTTCTCCGATTTCTATTATCCAGGTCATCCATGTAGATTTCAAAGGCCCGGACTCTCTGCTCCAGAGCTCGCACCTGTTCTGCAGCTGTTTGTGCTGCAGCCTCGGAGGTCATGGCCTTTAGCTCCGCCCCCTTCACTTGGCCCTGCAGCTCCTCAATAGCCTGGCTGTGCTTTTGTAACTTTTCTTCGAATGAGTTCCATCTCTGTCTGGATTCTGCGATGAAATTGACGAGTGTCGTTTCCAGCCTGGCAATCATCTCTTCAAGGCCTGTTTTTACATCAGCTGCAGCCGGAGGAGGAGAGGAGGGTGGGGGAGGGGTCTTTGTTTTCTGAGAGCTGCGGGATCCCTTTGGTTTACTCATTATCCACTTAATATTAAACTGCTTAAATATAATAGTAAGCAGCTAATTAAGGTTAGAAATTTTTTTTGGGTGGTTTGGTAAGTGTGGTGGGGGTGAGTAACTCACTTTACCCAGGTTTTGGGAAGAGCACTGTAAACTCAGACTTGCTGAGTCGCCGCCATCTTGGATCTCCCTTTATCATTTCTAAATGGTCTATGCTGTATACTTACACTGCGATTGCTGATTCTGGACCCCTGGGCCATCAGGAACACCCTGTGTTTACTCACCCTGTCAGACTTTTCTTGGTTTCTATGAGATCCCCCCTCATTCTTTTAAACTCCAGTGAATGTCATCCTAACCAATCCAACTTCTCTTCATGCCTCGGTCCTGCCATCCCAGGAATCAGTTTGGTAAACATTTATTGCATTCCCTCCTGAGATTGTTCATCAGATAAGGAGGCCGAAACTTTTCACAATACTCAAGGTGTGGTTTCATTAGGGCCCTGTACAACAGCAGGAAGACATCTCTGATCCTGTGATTGAATTTTCTCACTATGAAGGTCAGTATTTCATTAGCCTTCTGCATGCACATGTTTACTCTCAGTAACTGGTGTATTAACTGGCATTGTTGCATCTCCCGTGTAGATGGCCTTTTTTGCCTAATGCCATTGAGATACTTAAATGGCAATTTACAATCAAGGGCTCCATCCCACCACTGCTGGTGATCACACATCAACAGGGTTGGAACTCACCATGTAGGAGACTTGTAAAACAAAATCCTGTTGGAGTTGTTTTGCTGACTTCTGGGAGAGATCCCTTGTTCCAAAGTATTTGGTACTTGTCTAATCAGGGAACCAGTTTTGGAAAGCAGCACATGTCTGCAGAGGGCAACCCTCTGCCATTGCTGCTAAGAACCTTTCTGTTGGGCCATCACCTTCTGCCATGACCTAGCTGTGATCTGAATTCCTCAGTGATTCTGAGTTACAGTGGTTCATGGCTGGTGTCGGTGGGGACAGGGGTTGCATTACTGACAGCAGCCGCCACTTTGCCTATGGAGCTGTTGAGCAATGAAGAACTCCTGCCCTCTGTCTGGCTGACAGGACTTCCTGCAAACCTTGATCCTGGATTGGTTAGGACTATATTCACTGAGTTTTGATGATTTGCAGCTGGGGGATGGGGTGGGGGGGGGGGAGGTGGTGGAATGCGGTAGTAGAATCACATGGAGCCCAATGAAATTCTAATGGGACCAGAGAGGGTAAACACAGGAAGGATGTTCCCAATTAAGAGTCTGATTGGTATTAAGGCAGCAGGCTTTCCCAGTTAGAGGAGACTCTTTAAATATAATAAAGAACTGCAGATCCTGGAAATCTGAAATAAAAATAGAAATTGCCAGTGAAACTCAGCAGGTGTGCCAGCATCTGTGAAGAGAAAGCAGAGTTTGCGTTTAAAATTCAGTGACCTTTCTTCTGAAGAAGGGTCACTGGACTCGAAACATTAACTCTGATTTCTCTCCACAGATGCTGGCAGACCTGCTGAGTTTCTCCAGCAATTTCCATTTTTGATTTGACACGGGGCTGTTGTTGACTCTTCCGCTGTTGAGCAAGACCTTACTGCATACATTAAATACTGTGAATTCAAGATTGATGATTTGAGAAGGTACATGGAAAATTAACCAATTATACTTGTTGAGGCTTGTTTATTAAGTAATCTTTTGCTTGTGTTAAATAGGAACATAAATTATTACTTACAGCTTCTATTAAGTTTGAAGCTTTGCTTCCTCTTGAAATGTTGTGTGGCTTAAACTTAATCAGATAATTTTGTTCAAAATGTTAGTGTTACTTGTACACACCAATTTTGTCTCTATATATATTTTTGTTATCTGAAAGTATGGAGAAGCAAGAAGGTAGAAGAGATCCTAATCTCCGCTCATTGCTGGCACATCCAATTCTCAGTCAGAATGTCTTTGTTTTGAGAGCCCTGACAAAATATTCGAGACTACTGAAAACATGGAAAATACTGTATAAATGCAGGGAGTTTTTTTTATGTCTTTAAGAGCATATTGTAAAAGCAGTTTAGAAGGTTTCCTAAACAAATGAAAAAAAATCAGGAAACTGTCTGAAAAGAAAGAAAATAGCAAATTCAAAGTCTGATTATTCTTTGCCTGCTAGAGATAGCTGACTAGCGATATCGCTGTACTGATCTTGAGCAATAAAGAATGTATGTGGGAGAAAGCTTGATATAGCGCTGATGTATATTGCATGAAAAGGAAATGAGATTTCAATGGCAATTTTAGTTCTATCTGGGTAGATCCATTAATCCCACCTGAAAGTGCACAGATAATTAATACGTGAAGATTTAAATTAACCTATTGAATTATTTGCTGAAATATCCAAAAGTACATGCTCTGCTACTAAAAAAAAGGCAGAATGTTATATCTTTGCCAGTTGCAATTCAACAGAGCATCACATTCAGTTGAATGTGATAAGCCATGTGTTTGGAAAAGCATATTTTCTTTATGTGAAAAGACTTTTGCTGCCAGCATCCCCCTGCCATTTTGAAAGTGGTTAGCAAAGGGGACCACTGTGGAATCTGTGACACAGCACTATATGATCCAGTAAGAGAGGATGCAGAGGTGTGCGACTTGGTGGTATTCTTGCCCAGGATCTTCGGGTGAAATACAGCTGCTGGTGTACATGATTTGTGGGCAAAATGATTGATTAGAAATAAATGAAAGATCGTACAAAAATGAAGACTGAGTTAAAAAGACTGAGATTTTAGGTAATTCCATGTTTTGTCAAAAGAAATGGGGATTCTTGTAACTTCTTGGGATATATTTTTGTTGTATCAATTATTAAAATGGACATTTAAATTTTTTGTTTAGAATACACTTTGCCTGCTATTAATGATGTTAATTTTAGTTAGTATGTAACAATAAAAGTTTTAAAAAGTGAAATATTGTCCATTTGATTTTCTTTCATTGGTTTTATAGGAATTATGTTCTTTTAGAAGTTATCAGTCTCTAAAGAGATTATAACAAAGATTACCAAGAGTTTCAGGTGCAACAGGAATTTCTAGAAGTTCAATTGGTTCAGATAAATGAGCAATCTAAATACATTCTGTGTAATGGTGCCTTGGTAATTGTTTCCAATATTGTTGAAAATTCAACTAAGTTGCAGAAATTGACAATTTTCTGCAGGGTTTTTTAAAATTTGAATAATCTTTGCAAAACCATCAGTCCTCAAGTCTTGAATGTCAGGAGTGACAATAAGCTTCAGCAAACACTAACGAGCATAATATTTTGCTTACTTTGTAGACAATTTTCAAAATGTCATTATCATTTCTCTTTCAGAGGTCAGGTTTATTTTCCCTCATTTAGATAAGCTGCTGTTTAGTTAACAGTGAGTGGGATGACCCTGAGATTATGGTATGTGGAGTTGCCAATGTCTGAACTTCTGATTGCACATCTATGCCATCACTAAGAAGGCCGATTTCCATCTCTGTACAATGGTCTGACTCTGCTCCTCTCTCAGCTCTTTTGCTACTGCAGCAGTCTTTCACACCTTTGTTTCCTCAGACACTTGTCCAGTTCCTTGTAGGAGTTGTTGTTTCCTTCGTGCGAGATGCTAGGGTGAGGGCATAGTCTCTGAGTAAAGAGTTGCCAGTTAGGACAAAGATGAGGAGGAACTTCACTCAGAAGGTAGTTAACCTATGTCATTTTTTACTGCAAAGGGTTTTAAAGATTACATTGTTAAGTATATTCCATGCTGGAATAGATAGATATTTAGGAGAAAGTGAGGACTGCAGATGCTGGAGATCAGAGCTGAAAATGTGTTGCTGGAAAAGTGCAGCAGGTCAGGCAGCATCCAAGGAGCAGGAGAGTCGACGTTTCGGACATGAGCCCTTCTTCAGGAAATATCTTCATAGATATTTAATCAGTATGGATATCAAGGATAATGGGAAAAAGGCATGAAATGAGATTTCAGGATCACCAGATCAGCCATGATATTATTGAGTGATGGAGTAGACTCAGTGGGCTGAATGGGTTTCTTCTGTTCCTATATCTTATTGTGTTATGGACTTCCTACCTGGCCCTTGACAGTCTACCCTCTATAAACCTGAAGCCAGCTAAAACTCAGAAGCTTGTGCCCTGCCTTGCATGTACTCATCCCTGTCCTTGCTGATCCATTGCTTAAGCAATGCCACAATTTTCATTTTTGTTTCCAATTTCTTCATAGCCTCACAACTGGACCCAGGCCCAATTCTGCAATTTCCTTCAGTCCCACAACCTTATGTTCAGATATATTTGTTCCTTGAATTCTGCCCTCTTGATCATCTCTGATTTTAATCATTTTAATGATTGGTCATTATGCTTTCAGTTACCAAGGACCTAAGCTCTTGAGCTCACTCCTTACACTTTCTTTTCCTCTTTTAAGGCACGCTATTAAACCCAACTTTTTGATCAAACCTTTGATTGTCTGCTCTCATTTAATGCAGTTCTGAACTTGCTTTAACACACTCTGAGAAATGCATAAGTTGTTTCCTTATGTTAAGGCCAGTAAATAAATGTACCCTGTGGTTGCTGCTTACAAAGTTGAGGGTAGTTATTAATTGTACTTACAGCTGGGCATGATAACAGAGTGATTGTTTATGTCTCCAGTTGGTGTTGTCATTTCTCATATGCAACAACAGTAAGGCTACAGAGCAACTGTCAATTAAACACATCAGGTGGAATGTTTAATGCCTACCAATAACATCCAACCATCCGCCCCCACCCCATCCCCGCCATCTCCTGTGTGTATGGGCTAGGAAATAATGGGGGCTGTTTGATGGGTTGACATGATCTTGACTCCCATTTAAATCCAGTCTGGTAGGGATTGAGTTGGCTTTCTGTCTTTCGGCTTCCTGTCTCTGGGCTAGTTGACTTAATAGTGGCTATTAGGTCAATTAATGGCTATCTATGGTCAGTGAGGGGGTTGTGCCTCATGGATGGGCAGCCAATTATGTCCTGATGGGCTTTCTGCAGCCTGGGATTGTTTCCTCCTGCTTAGACACTCCATACTTAATGGAAGGACCACTGCGGCAGGGGCAACACCCACAGGAACACCTCCCTACCTGTTAAGTAAAACTCCTTCCCATTTCTAACTTGCTAGATTGACTCCTGCAAGGTCACTTATTTCCTGGCTTCAGAACTGTATTGTTGCTCTTCCTCTCTGGCCTCTTGCAATAATGAATTTGCACCTAAAGTTCAAATATCTGTTTACAATGCTCCTTGTGATCTACCAGCAGGCATATGTTTTTCATGAATGTGTTTACTTGGAACCACAACTAAATTAACTGGATGTGTTTACACTGTAGTACTCCATCAAGTAGAATAAACAATGTCCTAAATGAAATATTAGAAGCCTCGAGAACATGACACAGGAAAGCATATTTTTATTCAGGGGATGTGGATTTCTCTGGTTGGGCATTTATTGCTCCTCACTGATTGTCCTGAGAAGGTGTTGGTGAGCTGAGTTCTTGAACCATTGCATTCCAATTGGTGTAGGTACATCCATAAGATGGCATTCTCTCTTGATGAGTGCACATTATTCACTATTCCTCAGATGGTGAATCAGTCCATGTTCAAATGTAGCAAGACCTGGACAATATTTAGGCTTGGCTTGATAAGTGGCAGGTAACATTTGCATGTCTTTTGAAGGATTTGAACTTAGTGACACTGACGAACGGTAATATATTCCCATGTCGGGATTGTAGTGACTTGGGTAGCCTACCTACAGGTGGTGGTGCTACCTTGTCCTTCTTAATTGTGGTTGGGTTTAGAAGATATTGTCTAATGGGTTTTGTTGCATTCTGTGCATCTTGTTGATTGTGCATACTGCAACTATTAAGCATCAGTGACGTAGGAAACAGTTGTTTGTAATGTGGTGTCAGTCAAGTCGGCTACTTTATCCTGAATGGTGTCAGTCTCTTGCGTGTGGCTCAACGTGCACTCATGCATGCCAGTGCAGTGTAGTTGTCATAGTCCCTACTTGTGCCTTCCACATGGTGGACAGGCTTTGAGGAGACAGGAGTTGGGTTACCCGCCACGCAATGCACAAAAGTGAGAACTGCAGATGCTGGAGATCAGAGTCAAAATTAGAATGGTGCTGGAAAAGCACAGCAGGTCAGGCAACATCCGAGGAGCAGGAAAATCTGACAAGCCTGCTCCTCGAATGCTGCCTGACCTGCTATGCTTTTCCAGCACCACTCTTCTCTCTACCCGCCACACAATTCCTAATTCCTCAGCTGCTATCAGATCCAAAGTATTAATAACGTGTGACAATTTTGCTTTCTGATCAATGTTAACCTCCCGGATGTTGTTGAAGGAATTTGGTAATTAAGTTGAATGTCATAGGTCAATGGTTTGATTCTCTTCTTGGACATGGTCACTCCTTGGACTTGTGTGATGCAAATGTTACCTGCTACTTATCAAGCCAAGCCTAGATATTGTCCAGGTCTTGCTACATTTGGACATAGACTGCTTCACCATCTGAGGAATAGTGACTAGTGTGCAGTCGTCAAGAGACATTGCCATTACAGAAGTGGCTGAAGATGATTGGGCCAAAAATGCTACCCAGAGGGACATATGCAGACATATCCTGGTGATAATGATGATAAGCAAATCAACAATATTGTTATGTTCTAAATGAATTAAGTAGCTGCCATCTGACAGAGCTATTTCTTCATAAAGAAAATATCAATTCATACAGCTTGTATTTCACAAAGATTACAAATGGGACATGTTGAATCTTAGGGTGGACTACTAGAATTGTAAAGAAAAACTTTCAGGTTGGCACAATGAACTTGTCGAAATCAGTGGAGTGTAGTGTGTATTTCTAACTTATATACCACAGAGGGAATAGAGAAGGTAAATCAAAGGACTATCAATTCAATACTTTGGATTAGGTGCCTCAGCTACAAGGGCAAAGTATTTGAAATTCTAGATAATTCGAAACTAATGATATTTTGGACATAATTCCAAACTCTAAAAAAGTGGTCAAGATTTATAACTGGATTTACTTCTGCTATCTTGCTTAAATTTAGGTAGGAGAGTGGTAAATAGAGGACAAAAGTAGGTAGAGTTTCCTTTTCCAAATTAGAAGAGAGACTTGAACTCACAAGGAGGTGGAAGGGTCAGTCACGAGTGTTGCTCATCCCTCCCCACCATAGCTCAAGATAAGTGGGTACAAGGGCTAGGCCAAAACTCCCCTTAATTTCAGAAGGGAAGGTGATCATGTTGTTTTATAATTGAACTATTGTTTTTCAAATGTTTAGTGTATGAGCGGATTGAGTGTATGTTAATGGAGGTAAATGGATGGCATGGTGGCTCAGTGGTTAGCACTGCTGCCTCACAGCGCCACAGACCTGGGTTCAATTCCAGCCTTCGACGACTGCCTATGTGAAGTTTGCACAATTCTCCCTGTGTCTGGGTGGGTTTCTTCCAGGTGCTCTGGTTTCCTCCCATGGTCCAAAGATGTGCAGGTCAGGTGAATCAGCCATGATAAATTGTCCATAGTGTTAGGTGCATCAGTCAGAGGGAAATGGGTCTGGATGGGTTACTCTTCGTAGCGTCAGTGTGGACTTGTTGGGCCGAAGGGCCTGTTTCCACACCGTAGGGAATCTAATCTAAATAGTGTTGACAAATTAGAGAAAAAAAATTGGACATGTGTTTGGCAGAGGAAATAATTGAAGTGAATAAAAACGTTTATTTGAACTTTGGGGGCAGCCTGATGGACTGCATGTCTTCTATGTTCTGATTTGATAAATAGAATGATTTAATGTGCAGCGCGAATGGCAATTAATCGGCAGTAGTGAGATTCCCACAATTGTTGGATTGCACAGGAATGGCATAGAGTTTGCAGATACGGTCCATTATTGTTTTAAAGGCCTCACTGGCTACAGGATTTCAGAAAATCATAATAGGCATGACCATTGCTATAAGGCAGCAAGTTGAATTTTTCATATGCTTCAAAGTGTGACACTAACAAGATACCCCACATTTTTTATATAAATATGTATATGAAATTCTTGTTCATCCTTCACCTGGATGAAATTGTACATGAAATGGCATGGCAAGCACTCCATTTCTTTGTTCATGATTTCCCCTTGCCTCACCTACTCACCTTGTCTATTCGAGTTGCAGCCTGCCCAATGTCCCTGAACATACAGCAGCTGATGGTGCTCTGCGGACTGTTGGTGGGTCTGTGAAAATAGCTACTGTAGAAGAAAACAGCTACTGTTAAACTATGCTGTGCTGTTTCATGTAAATGCTGTGCCATTTATGTGCAAGTCCTTTTCTTTCCCTCTCAACATGACTAACTATTATCAGAGGTGGGAGCTGATTGAAAATTTTCATATCTATATCAAATTTTTCATTTGTCAGAAGTAAGGTAATGAGGTATATTAAACTAAGCCTCAACAGTGACAGATGTTATAGCGTGAAAGGTTCAGAAACAAAACCAGTTCCTTTAAAAATGTTTTCAATGTTTGATAAATCTTCCGTGGGCTGGTGCTGGATTTGTGTTGTGCCATTGCATATTTATACTAATAACTTCACGTGCTTCAGTAAGACTCCTATTCTTAAGGAATCAATTTATTAATGAAATAAAGCACTTCATGCCATAATAGTAATTGCTATGTGCTGTGAGAATAAAGATACATTTGACAGTTGGAGGGCTAATTCAACAAAAGTGCTTTCAGCTAATTTGGTTTTATGCATGTTAGCTCTGATCTTCATTTCTGTTCTGGTAGCGAATTTCTTTGGTCCTGACATATCATTTCCAATTGCTTGTAGCAGTTTAGCAATTGCTGGGACCATGAAGGATTTCTCCTGAAGAGTCCTTAGTTGTCAGTTTCAATAATGCTTCATCTAAAACACAGTTATTAGAAAGTATAAATATTCCA
Organism: Hemiscyllium ocellatum; assembly: GCF_020745735.1. Classification (NCBI taxonomy): domain Eukaryota; kingdom Metazoa; phylum Chordata; class Chondrichthyes; order Orectolobiformes; family Hemiscylliidae; genus Hemiscyllium; species Hemiscyllium ocellatum. The sequence continues at coordinate 26,158,411 of NC_083410.1, read as the reverse complement.
GCAGCATTTGTGAATTATCAATGACAAAGTTATGAAGATGTAAGAAGGTGCTCTGCAAATGTAATTCTTTCTTCTTAGCTGAAATAATCACCATAACCACCACTAAATGAATCTGCAAGATAGCAATTACCAGACACTTATGGAGATATCGCAAGTGCTATTTTGATATCCTGGTGTTTTTCCTTATGGTGGGGAGGGCAAGTGTGAGAATATTTGAAAAGACCATGGCCAGCAACCTCTCCATATGTTGTATCTCTTGCTGATCCTTCATTTTTGCTGGGTCACAGTTTGGATTTCCTTATTGTGGGGCTGTTAATAATGCATGCACTGTAATAGTTACAGGAAGGGATCCACCATCACCTTCTGCTGCAGGGTGAAGAGAATATGGGCTGGATTTTATCTGGAAGGTGGGCGGTCTGAACTAAGCGGGGATTCAAAGTCTGAAAAAAAATTTGACCCAAACTCACCTCCAATTCATTCACTTTCCAGCTGGAAGCAATGGGGGTGACAAATCCATTAGTGATACTGATGTTGGAAGATTTATCATCCAGTTTTTCAACTTTAACTCTGATTCTAGCATTTGGCAAACTGTCAGTTATATTAAAATGAGAGCTTTGTTGGATTGCAGCGATGAGTGCCTTTCCATCTATCTCTTGGATCCAGATATTTGTTTCCTTGAGGCACCTCTGCAATTTCTTTTTTAGATTAGATTACTTACAGTGTGGAATAAGGCCCTTCGGCCCAACAAGTCCACACCGACCCGCCGAAGCACAACCCACCCATATCCTGCATTTACCCCTTACCTAACACTACGGGCAATTTAGCATGGCCAATTCACCTGACCCGCACATCTTTGGACTGTGGGAGGAAACCAGAGCACCCAGAGGAAACCCACGCAGACACGCGGAGAACGTGCAAACTCCACACAGTCTGTCGCCTGAGTCGAGATTTGAACCCTAGTCTCAGGCACTGTGAGACAGCAGTGCTAACCACTGTGCCACTGTGCCGCCCACTTTTGGTGCATCCTCTCTCTCCCTTGATCCTCAAAACTCCTCACAATTTTGCAATCTACTCCATCCTGAATCTTCCATTCCATCATCAAGCCTCTCTCTCCCACCCCACACTTGGTACGTCAGGTCAGGAAGACTTTAGCCATAAATGTGACCTTACTAGGGCCTTGCACATTCTGAGAACAATACTTTAAAAATACTTTGGCTTTAGATGCTCTGGAAGGAATTTTACAAGGAGCTGATGTGCAACTGATGAGAAAGCCGAAGCAGTCATAGCTTTGCTTTACCTAGTCCTTATGTATTAACATAGCACACATGCCAGTTTGCTTCTGTTTCTGAAGCCTATCCATGTGCTTGTCAAGAAAGATTAACTGGCTTTTGATGCTGCCTTTGATATATGTTCAGCAAAACAGAATATTTCAAGAGCAGATGAAAACAATTAAATTCAAATACGGAATGCCCTCAAGCCTCAAGAGTCATCTGAATGGAGACAGGTCATTGTGGATACCTTGGCACAGCACGAAGCAATCTTTATAATTCTTCATGTGTAAATGTCAAATGTTGAAAATGAAAAGCTAGGTATTGTTTATTCGAATGTGATGTAGTGCAGAGATCATACATTTCAGTTCTTATAAATTGTCGTCTGGAGAAATGAGATTTTAAATGACAAAAACAAAAAGAGCAATATATCACGGGTCAACCAATGTTTCCTTTTGCTTTCATTATCATCATTCTGTTCAAGGGTATCTCAGGCTGCATGGTTTATGCCTTGCCTTCAAGCTAAAAGAACTCAAGGATTAATTTCTTTTTTTCAGTTTTTCAGGTTTTCAGGCTGGCACATTTTAAAAAATTGGTATTTAGAATTCACTCATTTGTTTGTTAGAGAGTGAGATTATCTTCTAAAAATATTTTCTCTCCATCCTTGTCTTATTTCTTGTCAGCATTGTGTTAGTCAGAATATAAAGAAATGGCAGAGAATGACTAAAAGGTTAATCAGTATAAAGAAATTGGAGTGTAGGAGGAAGCTGAAATGTAAAAACAGGTAACAAGAATTTATATATATAATGTAAGGAAAGTGAGTGTGGGTGAAAGTGAAAATCAGTAATTAATATAGATAATAAACACGTATATTATATTTTTGGATTTGGATTTCAAAATAAAGGCAGATGGATGTAGGTTATACTGTGGAAGTTTTTTTTTAAAAGGTTAGGAGGTTATTCTTGGACGTGACCTCATGTATCAGTGCTACAGAGAAACATTACTGCAGTCAACTGCTTGCTAGACTCTATAGTGTTGATAGATAAGTTGGTTATACTTTTACATTTACGACAAGCAGAGTATACAGAACAAGTCATTAGTTTTCTGTTAAGAACAAAGTAAAATTTGATTTCAATTGGGATAAATGTTTTATCTTAGTCGGATTTCTTTCAATTCATTTGACAGGAAACTTTTGCCTTCAACAAGAATGGTTTCTGGTCCGTGGAGTTTCCAAGCCAGGAAAATTTGCGATTGAAATGTTCAAGGTTGTCGTGATATGTGATATTTCTTTGAGATTACATTTCTGGACTTAATAGCATTGGGAGTCAAGTTGAAAATTTGTTTTGATATTTGTTTCACAATCTTTCTATTTATATAGATTTGTTTGTATTTTCTTTTGTGTGTGTAATGTACTTTTGTTCTGTTGTTAAAGAACATCTGCAGCCTCATGTGACTACGTTTCAGTGACGAACAACCAAGCTAACCAGTTGCAAAAATCCAGTATGATATATCAAGCCTGGTTTCATTCTGACATCTGACTTGCTCCCAGCTAACGGCAATACTGGACATAAGATAAAAATGACAGATGAAACAAAGTTCTGCTTCTGCCTTCACTCTAGAGAACAGAGGAAACTTTCTGACAATTGCTGTAAATCAAGAGGTGGAAAGAAGAGAGGAACTTGATGAAATTATAATCACTAGGAGGTGAAACTCAGCAAATTGATGAAACAGTAAGGTCTTAAGCTCCTATGTCCCAGTGGACCTCATTCTTGGGTCTTTAAAGAGGTAGCTCATATTGTTGCTAATTTTTCAAAACCCCCTGGACCCTGGAAAATTACAACTATCTCCCCTTTATTCAAAAAGGGTAGGAGGCAAAAAAAAGGAATCAGTTGACAAGTTAGCTTGACACCTGTCATGGCAAACGTGCCAGTATTGATCATTTAGGAAGCTGTAGCTGGGCCCTTAGAGCATTTCAAAGTACTTGGAAGAAATCAGTGTGGTTTTGTGAAAGGGAAATCATGTTTAATCAATTGATTGTAGTTCTTTGAAGGAATATCATGTGCCAGGAATGAAGGCACCTCATTGGACAGATAAAGTTTGTTGCTGCAGAATTTACAAGAATGAGGGGTGGCTTGAATAAAGTATGTAAGATCAAGATCATGAATGGTGTTAACAAGGTGGTCATAGAAATGGTTTTTCCATTAATGGATGAGTCTGGAATTATGGAGATCTGTTTTAAAATCAAGGGTTGCACTTCTTGCAGATGAGAGAGAAAATGAACTATCTCAAAGAGTTGTGTGACTTTGGAGCTCTCTACCTCAGAAGGTGGTGGAGACAGAGTCATCGAATATTTTTAAGGTGAAGACAGATAGACTAGACCAACAAGAATCTAGCTAATCAAACATTGTTGTGTGTAAATGGGACTGTACAATTCAAAGGAAACAAATCAGGCATGACCTTATTGAATGGCAGAGTAGTTTTGAGGGGCCGAATAGCCTAATTCGTACGTTCTTTGAAAGATAGTGAAGAACTGGTCTGATGCCAGATAAATACCGGGATGGTTAGTGCAGAACTGATGGGTGATAAGGACATTTGTACCTCCTGGGCTATATGGAGGAGATGACTCTCTGCATTGTGGTTATAGTACAGCTTGTGGTATCTGGCATTTCTAAGAATATTGAGGATAACAGTATATGGACGTAGGTTTGCTCGCTGAGCTGGAAAGTTAGTTGTCAGATGTTTTGTCACCATACTAGATAACATCTTCAGTGAGCCTCCGGATGAAGCACTGGTGGTGTAGCCCACTTTCTATTTATGTGTTTGAGCTTCCATGGGTTGGTGATGCCATTTCCTGTGGTGACATCATTTTCTATGCTGATGTCATTTCCGGTTCTTTTTCTCAGGGGGTGGTAAATGGGATCCACGTCAATGTGTTTGTTAATAGTGTTCCAGTTGGACTGCCGTGCTTCCAGGAATTCTCGTGCGTGCCTCTGTTTCGCTTGTCCTAGAATGGATGTGTTGTCCCAGTCAAAGTGTCCTTCCTCATTCCTATGTAAGTATACTAGTGAGAATGGGTCATATCTTTTTGTGGCTAATGATGTTCATGTATCCTGGTGGCTAGTTTTCTACCTGTTTGTCCAATGTAGTATTTGTTACAATCCTTACACAGTATTTTGTAAATGACATTAGTTTTGCTTGTTGTCTGTATAGGGTCTTTCAAGTTCATTAACTGTTGTTTTAGTGTGTTGGTGATTTTGTGGGCTACCAGGATGCCAAGGGTCTGAGTAGTGCAGCACGGTGGCACAGTGGTTAGCACTGCTGCCTCACAGCGCCAGAGACCGGGGTTCAATTCCTGATTCAGGCGACAGACTGTGTGGAGTTTGCACGTTCTCCCCGTGTCTGCATGGGTTTCCTCCGGGTGATCCGGTTTCCTCCCATAGTCCAAAGATGTGCGGGTCAGGTGAATTGGCCATGCTAAATTGCCCGTAGTGTTTGGTAAGGGGTAAATATAGGGGTATGGGTGGGTTGCGCTTCGGCGGGTCGTTGTGGACTTGTTGGGCCGAAGGGCCTTATTCCACACTGTAAGTAATCTAAGTAATCTAATTTAATCTAAAATCTAGTCTGGCAGTCATATCCGTAATGTCTTTGGTGTAGGGGCATCAATCAAGCAGACAAAACACATCTAGAATCTCTAGCTACTCTCCCCTACATCAAAGACATCTAGAAAATGACTGCCAGACAATCAGACTTCTTGGCGTCATGGTAGCCCACAAACCCACCAACACATTAATACAGCAGCGAATAAACTTGAAAGACCCTATACAGACAACTAACAAAGCTAATGTCATTTACAAAATACCTTGCAAGAACTGTTAAAAAAGGCAGAAAACACCATCAAGGCACAAAAAGACATGACCCACTCTCAGCAGTATCCTTAAATATGGATGAGGAAGGACACCACTTTGACTGGGACTACACATCCATCCTAGGACAAGTCAAACAGAGACGCGCATGAGAATTCCTAGAAATGTGGCATTTCAACTGGAACTCTATCAGCAAACACATTGACTTGGATCCCATGTACCACTCCCTGAGAAAAAGGACAGGAAATGACATCACCATTGAAAATGATGTCACCACAGAAATTACATCACCAACCCAAACACACAAATAGAAAGTGGGCTACACCACCAGTGCTTCGTCTGGAGGCTCACTGAAGATGCTACCTCGTGTGGTGATGAAACATCTGAAAATGAACCTTCCAGCTCAGCAAGCAAGCCTACATCCAGAACCTCAACCTGAGCTACAAATCTTTTCAAAACTCATTAACAGTATATTTTTGCCTTCCACCTTTTCAGCTCAAATCGATTTTGCTGATCATGGGCCTTTTGCTTTCCATTCCCTCCTTCTTTACTTCACCTTAATCTTTGACTTTGTGGTTTCCCACTTTTTAGACACCCAATTACCTGCAGAGCCATAAGAAAAAAATCACAGCAGAGGAAAGAGAAATAGCATAACACTGATTAAGAGGCCCCAACACTTGGTCTGACACATACAGCAATCAGCTCAAGAGCTGGCACTGCACATGCCTTAGAACCAATTATAGAGTTGATATCTACATATTGTGAATCATAGACATCAGTGGACTGCAGCTACTTGGGGGGGACGAATAGTGTCAGCTCATTTGAGGATGGGTTCACAGTTGATTTTTGCTACAATTCAGCTGAGCACCTTAATGGAATTGTTTACAGGAGAACATTTACATGAAGGTGCTGGGTATATTGTCTGTAGACAGGCAGGAAGCTTGTAGAACACAGCAACCATGCACCATTAGGAAGTGGAGAAGTTGACATTTCAGGGTATTGTCTGGGCTTCCAGACTGTGTCCTGTTATTGCCAAGTAGCACAGAGGATAGTGGCTTCCAATTAGCAGTGGACATCATGCAGAGCTTGCCTTCTCAGCAGCTTCTGTGCCATCTCTCTGTCATCCAAATGACTCAGGTAGTAGAACTGCAGCTTGCAGACATTTTGCAGCCTGGTGGACAAATCATTAAATCCTCAGCCTTTCCAATAAGGAGGTAATGCCATAATACTCCTCACAATATTCAGGAACTTGCTCTACTACCTCCAGAAACACTGTAGCATACCTGCAGAGAATTTTCAGAAGCAGCAGTTATTGTAAATTACATTGTCTGACGTTAAGTGCATAATCCTTTAAGCTACACCATGATCTTCCATGAGTGGCAAGCCAATATGTACAATGGATTTATAAATTGCAGGTGCACAGGCAGAGTGACACATTAGCTGTTAGGATGCATAATGTTAAACATCACCAGTTTGGATGATTCTGGTGGAAATCTGAGTGTGCTTCCTGGTATTGACATAGTCCATACTATATTAGAAGTGACTCCAGGCACAATACACCCCATTAGGCATGGTCCTGACTTCCATCTAGGTATATAAATGGTTAAAGTAAGTGTAAAGTAATACTCTCAGTATGTTAGCTATTTCATATGAATGAAAATACTCTTGTGATTTCTGTCCTGATTTCATCCAGCATATCTGGATTTAGAACTGAGGAGCAAAACCCTTCATGCTGCAATGTTTCACCTTGTCCTGAATACAGCAAGGTTCTTCTAAGCTGCAAATAGCCTTTGGGAGCATGACGAAATGAAGAGAAATAATTTTCTGTGTCAACCTACCAGATTTTTTTGTCAGTAATTATAGCCATCTCAGATGTCATCAGATAGGGTTTCAAATGTAAAACCTTACATCCTGATGTCTTTGCATGTTTTTTAATATACATTTGGGAAAACCTTTTGAAACAGAGGAAGTTGAGATTGCATATAACCTATGAAAGATAGATGGATCAAGAGGCTTATGTCGAAGGTATAATCTGCTTGCTGATGATGGACATGATTTGCAAAGTTAGGTTCCAAAACTCATGCATTTGATTGCAGCATAGTCATCACGAAGTGGCTTTTGGCAAGGTAGATAGTGTGCCTGCCTCCTCGGTCAAGCCCCTGCCACCCCAGGGCCTGATAGCATTGATAATGTGGAAAAACAAGAACCAACTTGTCAGTTTGTCTGACACACACAAATAGAGTCACTAAGAGTGGGGAAGATTCTGGTCACCATCTGATGGAAAGAAATTGGAGCGTCGATCATCACTATTCATAGCTCTGTGCTGTGATGCAAAACAATGCATGTAGCCACAGCAACTCCGGCTTCCTGGGGAGTTGGTTGATTCAGTTGGCTGTCTAGTATGGACCAGCTTGGTGCCAACAGCGTAAGGTTTGGTGCTCCATTCTGGCTGCAGTGTTCTGGGGGGGCTACTTCCTTACCCTACCCATGGTGGAAGTCATAGCGCTATGGGTTGATTCTATCTTCATGCAGAAAAATCAAGAAGTAGAAAATGCAAGTTGTGCAAGCAGTGAGTCAGGGAGTGTGTGGGGGTGGGAAATATGCGGCACTGAAGGCTAAGTGAAATGAACATGAACAAATTATAGAAGAGGTACCACGCTGTGTTTTGTAATTGCAGCTGGTGGTTTTTCCTTTGCTACAGATTTAAGATGACCACATGATAACTTATTGAATGTAACCTGCTGTGGAGAAATTCTTGCAACATCCTGTGCAAGTTTAACATTTAAACTTGCTCTAATTTCATCTGTACATTGGATACCACAAATCCATTTGCCTTCTATACTCTCTCAACTTCTTTTGTTGTATTAGTGGCCTATGTATCTGTGTGCTGTGATCTCCACTTGCTGTATTATATTTAAAATCTTTCAATTTAAGGTGTATTTCAAATTCCTATCACAATGCATGTTCCTTCCCAATTTGCCTACACTGCATTGAAACTGCTAACCTGATATTCACAGTCCTGATTAAATTCTCCTTTGAAATTTGTCATATGCTTCCAGTTTGGTATCATCAGTATATTTACTCAGGCTGTTATTTATATTGTATCATGTAAAGATTATGTCTTTTTATTTTCCCACATTTTTGATGGGAACAGAAATGGAAAAGGTCTATTTTTAAAACCAATGATTGTGAAATGATTTGCTGCTTTTTTAAAAAGAAAGTCACTGAGATTCTTGAATACTTGCACTTACCGATATTCATTGTAAGTCATGTTTGAACTGCTGCTTTGTTCAAGCACTGGGAGGACATATAATTGTAGACAAGTGGCACCAGGATTTGTGAAGTTGTGACCAATTGTGGATAACAAGGGCCATCAGTCTGACAAGAACTAGCTGATTGGTACCTGGGAAGCTGAACAGCATGTGTGTGTGAACTTGTAAATAAGAGATTCAAAAATAGAAATCACTAGAAAAACTCAGCAGGTCTGGTCACATCTGTGGAGAGAAACCAGAGTTAACGTTCTGAGGAAGGGTCATCAGACCCGAAACATTAACTCTGATTCCTCTCATCAGATGTTGCCAGATCTGCTGAGTTTTTGCAGCGATTTTTGTTTTTGTTTTTGATTTACAGCATCTGCAGTTCTTTTGATTTATTCAGCAAATACGAGATTTTGCAAGTAATGTATCATTTGCCTGTGCCTCTTGCAAGGAAGTGAAAAGGACCTGGAGAACAGCAAGACCTGGCATGCAAAAGAACCATCTCTGTGAAATCCCTATTCAACGCCTTTCTGACCATCTCTTTATCCATGTCCAATTTCTCAGGCAATCAAAGAACAGGCAACAACTGCAGCCATGTTAATATTACCCACATGCTGAGAACAGATAATATTTTTAAAGAGTTATAAACTCTGAACTGGCATGTATCTAAAATCTCATTGCACCTTATCTATCCTGTTATTGGGTACAAAAATGCATGTTTGATGTATCTGCAATTTGCTTTAAAAAACCAGTGCATCATTTCAATGTTTCTTGTTAACTTAATTTATAGATTGCATTGTTTTGTTCTTTTATGCAAAAAAACAAACAGTTCTCCACAAGTAAATATCACAAATTTATCCCACTGACCCCAGACATATACTGCTCAAGCAAATGGCAGCAGTTCTATTATTGTAAATATGCTGTATAGAGATAGCAGTGACTGATTCCTAAAACTTAAAGATTGAAGGTACTTTGCAGTTTGATTGTACGGATATTCACAAGTTGTGAATTTATTAGCAAACAATAGTTTATTAACTAGGATAACAGCAAAGGGTATCTTTCAGGTTTTAGAATTTTAAAAGCTTCAGAAAATTGCCATTTTCAACTTTATTGCAATGATCAAAAAAAAGTGAATGAATTATGCAACTTTGTACATTAACTTTGAATATTTAATTGAACACCTTAAACAAATTTGATGAGGTTTCTGGGTGAAAATTGCACCCAATATAAGATATAGCACATCTCTATAGTACACAGGATTAGGTCTGGTGTGATATAAAAGCAAGAGTGTACATCATCACAGCAGGTGATTCAGTGTCCTACGCTCTTGCTCTCTCTCCCTCTCTCTCTCTCCCTCTCTCTTTCAAGATACAGCCATCCTCAGATTTTTTTTAAAATAAAGTTGATGTTTTCCCAAATTTAACAAGCTTCATAACTTTGTTTTTAGTATAACAAGACCAATAATAGTATATTCTCATAAAGTCATAGAGATCTGCAGAATAGATGAAAGCCTTTGCCCTTTGCACCAATCAAAAACAACCACCTAACTCTCTAATCCCATTTTATAACACATGGTCCCTTGTATGCCTTGGCATTGCAAGTGTCAATTTAAATACTTCTTAAATGTTATGAGGGTTTCTGCCTGTGCCAACCTCACAGGCATTGAGTTCCAGATTCTCACCACACTTTGGGTGAAAAAGCTTTTCCTCACATCCCTCCACAACCAATACTGATCTCCATTAGGAAACCTGAAGTCAAGCTTGGGACATCTGTCGAATGGAACTCCACAGAGATTGAGATTTACAAAGATTGAGACAGGCAGATCACAGTGACTGAAAAGACCTTTATGAACTTGAATAAAGAGATTGCCTAACGTTATAGTCTTTTGGTGTCTTGGATAGTAGTTGGATGATGTGGAGGAATGTGGCACAGGGATTTTTTCTACCTGAGAGCACTTTGACTTTTATTCCTCAATGTATCTTCTGCCTGTTTCTGCAGATGAGGTTGGGGAGTCTGTGAACACCTACATCAAAGTCCAATCAAAAATGACAGCAAGTTGACCTCAGGAAGCAATAGCACCCTCACATCCCTCCAATTAACATGGTGGGACTGAGATGAAAATTACTCCTTTTCAAGCAAATGCAGTATTTGTGTTTCAGCAAATCATGCTTTGTATCATCTTCCTGGAAATTTCAGCTTATTTCAGCTCTTGGTGTGAGCAGCCCAGCTAGGGTTCCATCAGCACATATGACAATAATATTATTTTGAAAGATTATCAGCCTTACAAGTCATCAGAGTGGTACAGACTGTGGCTAAACCTCATCTTGCTGACTATGCTACCAATTGCTTTCTGTTTTCTTCCTGTGCAATATCATGTGAAATCAAAGTGCCACTTAAATAAAGCTTTTGTTTATGTTTGGTGCTCACCTATCAAGTCTGAGTGTGGCAGATGGCAGCAGAAACACTATAATTATTCGAGCTAAGTAATTCTCTTTGTCCTCCACACAGGAATTATTTATGTAATACTGATCATTACCTAGCTCATTTTGCCAAGTTGTAAAAGTCTGATGTTAAAATCTGTCTGTTTAATTTAACTTTGGTTGAGTGGTAATAGATCAGAAGATTAAAATATGTAGAGGTGAACTTTATATGAGTATTTGTGTCTGCTTATGCAGAGGAAATGATTTACATAGCTATATTAACATAATTTCCTGGATTTGCTCATTATAGCAATGACTGGTGTAACCCTTTCAAAACAGATACAGTATGTTGGGATGTATAGGAATTACAGAGAGAGATTCTTGTTTAAAAAAACAGCAGAGCAGACTGGGAGAGGCTTGGAGAAAAGCAAGTAGCAGTGTTCATTTGAATCTCATCTGACTTCATTGCATTTCTCATCAGTCATTTTCTGATAATCTTTGAGGAGGCCTACTCCGAGAGCAGCTGGTGCTTGCTGACATACAGCCAGCAGTGATTAGTGCACAGATAGAGAAGAAAGATGGTGTGGTTTCACAGACTGCAACCTGTGAGCTATCTTTGAGGAACGTGACATGAGGAGAAAACAACAAATGTTGGAGATCACAGTAGGTCAGACAGCATCCATGGAGAGAGAGCAAGCTAACATTTCAAGTCTTTTCTCCATCAACACTCTACACCCCATGACCCCCAACCCCGACCAAACTTTAGCCTAAACGTTGTCCCCTCCACACGTCACTTTAGCACTGATGAAGAGTCATCAAGACTTGAACTGTTAGCTTGCTCTCTCTCCATGGATGTGGTCTGATTCACTGTGAGCTCCAGAATTTCTCGTTTTCAGGACAGTTTCCAGCATCTTCAGTAATTTGTTCCTATGTTGTGACATGTGCTGACACAATTCACTAACTATTCGAGGGCAATAAGCGAATCTGCAACTTGACTTTGACCTCACTAGTTTACCTATTGCAGATGCATCAGTTGCATGACAGTATTGGTGTGAACAATTACCATACAGTTATTTGTGGTGGAGACAAAGTCCCATTGTTGCATTGAGAATGCAGGGATCAAGGCAGCCTGGGGTGGTGGTGGGAGCAGGCCAAGCCGGTGACAGCAGGCAATCCAGCTCGGTCCCAAAGCAGAGGGGGTCAGGCTGTGTAAGGAGAGCGAGCCCAGCATGGCCGGGGAACTACTTACAGTGTTTCTTTGTTTTTCTACCTTTTCGTAAGAAGGACTATAACGTTTAACTTTTTAATCTTTGTTTTCCTTACTTCTCTGCTTTGTATCTAAGTTTCTGTACATAGGTACTTTTGTACCTAAGATGGCACTTTAAGTGGCGACTTAAAAACTTTTCAATATGTTCATGTGAGTACATGTGAGAATAAATCAAATTCAAGTCAATAATTCATCATGTTTTGTGTCACTACCATGATTTTGAAGAGATCCAACAGCTCAGAACTGGGCATCATATGGTGATCTAAGCCAATAGGAGCATCAGCAGCAGAATTGTATTTGACAAAGATCCATAACCTCATGGTGTAGTACATTACCCACTCTACCATTGTCATCCAGCTGGGGATCAACACTGTTTCAATCAACAGTGCAGGAGGATATGCCAATAGCAGCACCAGGTGTACATCCCCCTGGTGGAGCTGCAATACTGTACTACCTGCATGCCAAACAGCAGATACAGTTTGATGGACAAAGCTACATGATCTCACAGCCACTGGATCAGATGTAATCCTTGCAGTGCTTCCACATCAAGCCATGAATACTGGTGACAATTTAAAAACAAAAGTGCAGAAAGAAGCTCCACATATTTCCCCATTATCAGTGATCAGAGAGCTCATTGAAATGCAAGGCCAACACTCCATTCTTAGTGAACAATGCTGGGTGGATGATCCATCTCAACCTCCTCCTGAGGAGTACCCAGCATCACAGATGTCAGTCTTCTGCCAATTTGCTTGACTCCACTTGATATCAAGAAATGACACTGGACACTGCAAAGGCCATTGTTCCTGGCAATACGACTGAAGATTTGGATGCTTACCCCCAACCCCCATCACTTTCCGAGGCAAAGAAATGGCATGATTGTAATTGATCCCCTACCCCTTTTAACAATCAGTCGCCTTACCACTGATGCACATCAGCAGCAGCAGTAGTGTGCCATCTGCAAGATACATGACAGCAACTCACCTAGGCCTGTACCATAAAAGTAACAGGGGCAGCACATGTATTTGAAAGCCAATTTCCCCACTCCCATCCAAGCCATATTAACCAGCCTAACCTTGAGTTAGGCTGCTTCTTTACTGGCATTGGGCTGAATTGTCAGCTGTGATCTAGTTGAATTGCAGATCAGGCTTGAGGTGCTTACTGAATCTTCCTCTTACGCTCCTGGTTATTTATTCATAATTCCCTTCCTTTTGTATTAAACAATGTTGAAGCCATTAAACCAAGTTATTTTTCAGTGGGTTCCTGATAATACAAATGAAGAGACTGTAATGAAAGGAAGCTATAAACTAAAGCTGCAGATGGTTTCAAGGTAATCCAACTAATATCAAACACGGTACTATATTAAATTCTTTTGCTATCAATGTTATTGACGGATCCTTTTCTTTTTGTTCATGGCTTCTGGGCATCAGTGCCAAAGCCAGCATTTATTGCCCATCCCTGATTGTCTAGCAGAAGGTTGTGGTGAGCTGACCTGAATCTTTGGGATATGGGTAGACCCACTGTGCCTTTAGGGAGGAAATTTTAGGATTTTTACCCAGCGATAGTGAGGGAATGGTGATGATTTGTGCTTTGGAAGGGAACTTGCAGGTGGTTAGGTTTGTATGCATGTGGTGCACATTTCCTTCCAGTGGTTGAGGTTACATGTTTGGAAGGTGTTATCAAAGAAACCTTGTTGAATTACTGCAATGACTCTTGTAGATGTACACACTGCTGGCACTGTGCTAGTGAAGTGAATGAATGTTGAAGGACGTGGATGGAGTGCCGTAAAGTAGGCTGTTATCCTGGAAGATGTAGAGTGTCTTGAGTGTTGCTGAAATTGCACCTACCCAGACAGGTGAAGAATATTCCATCTCTCTCCTGACGTGTGCCTTGAAAACAGTGGACAGGCTTTGGGGAAATGGGAGGTGAGTTACTTGCTGCAAAACTTCTAACCTCTGGCCTCCTCTTTTAGTATATGCATGGCTGGTCCACTTAAGTTTCTGGTCAATTGTAACTTCCAGATTGTTGACAGTGGATGATTGAATGATTGTGATGCCACTGAACAATGATTGAAGGAATTGGTCAGATTCTGCTTTGTCGGAGATGTTCACTGCCTGCCACACATGTTACTTGCTATTTATCTGCCCAAGCCTAGGTATTTTCCAGGTCTTGCTGCTTATGGACCTGGACTGCTTCAGTATCTCAGGAGCCATCAAAGGTGCTGAACTTTGTGTAATCATCAGCAAACATCCATACTTCTGACCTTTAGATGGAGAGAATATCATTGATTAAGCAGCTGAAAATCTTTGGGCTGGACACTACCTTGACGAGCTGTAGGAGTGATGTAATTCAATTGACCTTCAACAATGGTGGCCATCTTTCTTTGTGCTAGGTATGATTCCAACTAATGGAGCGCTTCCTCTCTGATTCTCATTGATTCCTGTTTTGTTCAAATTCCTTGATGCTATACTCATGTAAATGCCACCTTGATATCAAAGCCAGATTCTGTGGAGGAAGTGAATCAGAAAGTGAGAAGCATAAAGGTCTTCTGAAGTTAATTCCAGCAAAATTCTCTCTCTTCCTTTTCTCTGTAAAGTTGCTATCTCCAATTTTCTGTTGATAGAGCAGGAAAATGATGCATTCAGAGGCATTGAGAGAAATAATTCTAAAACCCAAAGATAACCAGAAAGGCCCAAGGTCTAACCAGGCAATGAGTGAACCAAAGACTTGATCACTGTACAAATAACATTGAATCATCATTAAAGGAAGGAAAAGGATCGGGAATCAGTCCATGTAGGCTTGTGATTTTGGATTAGTGGTACGGGCTGACTATATTCCTCTGACTATTTATTCTCCCATCACTCTTTTTTTTTGTGTCTGCTTGCGATTATGTGTGAATTTCAAAAGGGATAGAGCTTAAGATTAGATTACTTACAGTGTGGAAACAGGTCCTTTGGCCCAACAAGTCCACACCGACCCGGCGAAGCGCAACCCACCCAAACCCATTTCCCTACACGTAATACTACAGGCAATTTAGCATGGCCAATTCACCTAACCTGCACATTTTTGGATTGTGGGAGGAAACCCACGCAGACACGAGGAGAATGTGCAAACTCCACACAGAGAGTCACCTGAGGCGGGAATTGAACCCAGGTGTCTGGTGCTGTGAGGCAGCAGTGCTAACCACTGTTACGTAAGTTACAAAATCTTGAATAGTTATATTCATTGTTATTGAAGAAACCTGGAATAATTTACTTGTAACCTGAATAACAGTCAATCAGAGGCAAATGGGATCTTTGGTAGTCTTGTTAAATCCTCAAATTTGACATAACTGCGGGAATAATGGGGCTTGTCTTCCAGCACAGTACCTCAGTGAGTCACGACAATGTGTTAAGAAGGGGAAGGGCATAGTTTTAGTTTCAGTTATGAGTCTTGAGAGTACTGTGTTGTGAGGACATTTGTTTACATTCATCTAAATAAAGTTTTAAAACACTTTAGACTAATATTTCAGTTCACTGGTAACAAGGACAGAAGAGAAAAAAATCTGCTGTTGCCAACCAACAGAATGATAGAACTGACACAAAGTCAGGCAGTGTGCCAAGATTCAACTAATGTCCAAAAGGCTCTGGCTAGTAAAAAAGTCCTGTTTGGCTTAGAAGAAAGTTGCAACAGCAGATAACTGCTAGAAACTGAGGGGATTGGAAATCTAGGGGGTTGCTTTGAAAGTGTTTAGAAGACAGTGAGAAGAAAGCTTCAGAAACCAATTACAATTGTATTAACTGAGTAAACAGCTTTAAAGTGGAATCAGACAACCTTTACTGAGGTTTAATTATCTCTAAGGTTGCTGCTGAAGGTCAAAGGTTATATCATTATTTCAGATATTTGTTATAGTGATTGTGATGAGGTCAGCCAGATGCACTGCTTAGAATATGAGTTCTGTGATTGGGGCTGTTACGCTGGTCCAATCGGGAAGCCCTGGCTGACAAATAGAAGCAGGAGTGTCAGTTATCCTGGTCACTATGACAGCTGGCTCTGAGGAAGATGGATCAGTGTCAAGGACTCCCCATGTATAAATAAAGGGTGACTTGATGACAGGATACCAGCCTCTGTGGAGTCATTTCATTTGTAATACCATTTCAACCAACTTTTGTATTGTGTAATATAATTTGGTATTCTTTCTTCTTGTGCGTGATAAATTTCAGTTTTTTGTTAAAAGTACAATGTCAACCTTTTGAGAATATGTTCAGTAACTGACCTTCATGATAAACAAACGGCAAGAATAAAACGCATGGTCTGTCAAACTTGGTTTCACTTTGGGATATGACTTGCCCTGTACTATCACCAGGACAATAGACATTGAAATCCTCCACCCACAGTTCATTGTGTGCCTTTCCACCTTAATTATCCTTCCCAAGTGGTGTGCAACTTGAAGGAGCACTGGAGGATTGTAGGTGGTAATCAGCAAAAGGTTTCCTTGTCCATGATCGATCTAACATCATGAGACCTCATGGGGTTCCTAGTCAAACATTAATTACTCCCAGGGTAACTGCCTCCTATCTGTACACCACTGTACCACAATCTCTGCTACGTCTGTTCTGCTTGTGAGACCTGACTTACTTCGGAATGAAGATGGTGGTGTCTGGAACATTGTCACTCTAATGGAATCATACCTTGCATACCAAGTTACTCTTTTCTTTGTCTAGTTGGTGTGACCGCTTTCCCACCTTTTGGCACGGTCCCCAGATGTTAGGACTTGCAGGATTGACAGGGCTGGGGGTGGCATTGTTGATTTCAGTGCCTAAGTCGATGAGGCTGGATGGTCTGTCTGATTACAAACGTTTCTTTGTACTTTAATATGGTTTGATACATCTGAGAGGCAAGCTGTACTATTTCAGAAGAGTCAACCACGTTTTATGTTAGTGTCTTGAGTCACATGTTTGCAGATTTTCCTCCCTGGAGGACTTTAGCAAAGTAAATGAGTTTTTTTTAACGAATGGACACACACTTAACCATTAGATCAGCTTGTAATCCCAGATTCAAATTTCACCATCTACCATCACCAAGGCATATTCAAACTCAGGTCCCCAGAGCATTAAACCAGGGACTCTGGATTACTCAGCCAGTAAAATTATGGCTGCACCACTACCTCCACATTCCTTTTTGAAATGAAAGTTTACTCACATTATCATTTCTGTGAAGTGTCACCCTTGTGGCTTGGGCAGAGTTAATGGGAGGCTGCTGCTGCCAGTATGAGGACCCCTGAGATGTCTGTGGCTGACGAATATTCACAAAGCTTGAATCTCTCAAAAAGCAGCTGCAGACTGCAGTATTTTGGTTGCTGACA
The DNA here is from genome assembly GCF_020745735.1 of Hemiscyllium ocellatum. Classification (NCBI taxonomy): domain Eukaryota; kingdom Metazoa; phylum Chordata; class Chondrichthyes; order Orectolobiformes; family Hemiscylliidae; genus Hemiscyllium; species Hemiscyllium ocellatum. The sequence continues at coordinate 26,140,995 of NC_083410.1, read as the reverse complement.
TGCAGACAGGCCCATCTGGCACCTTGAAATTGATTCTTTTTGAAAAACAAATGCGGTTGCAGCAGTCTTCAACTTGAAAAGTCATCTTTCTACCTGACAACAGAAAAGACTCAATTTTTTCAAGGTTTGATTATCTGAGAAATCAATAAAATATCAAATCTTTCAAAGACTTCCACAGGATTCAGCAGAACTCTTAGCTCATAGGAGCTTTGGAATAGAATGTGGGTAAAACCACGCACTAGCCCCATCTCCTACCCCTACCCCTACCCCTCCAATTCGGTGCACAGAGTCAAACCTCTCTAAGATTGTTTCTTGGCCTGAACTGGAAAATAATGTGGCAATGATTGCAGGCAGCTAGGGAACTGGGAAAGAGAAGATGCAGCAGGCAGTAGCTGTGTGTTTTGATCGACTGTTGCAGGAACAATTACTGGAATACTCAGAAACACAAGACAGAAAATATGGTTTTGATAACATAAACATTGAGAACTCTCAGCAATTTTTGGATCTTTTCCTGCTATCTAGATGTAAAATAACATCTTCTGTGAAATGAGAATTGGTATAAATGCATAAAGGGGAAAATAAGTTATCTCTTTTAATAATTGTTCAAGTTTTTAAATCATGATATGCTTTACCACGAACTTTGTCAACACGTACTTATTTAACAATTGTCAGTTTGCAGAATGAGAGCTGGTGGGCTAATACATTAGTTGCTGGCAATTTGAAATAAGATCAGAAAATTCTGCAAAGACTTAGCAGATCAGGCAACATCCATGGACAGAGAAAGAAAGGTTAGCGTTTAAACTTGAAGTGCTATTAAGGACAAAAGTTGACCAACTTGAAAGGTCAACTCCTTTTCTCTCTCCATGACTGACCTGATGAGTAGTGAGGAATTTTCCCAAATGACCACCACTGCCAATGTATGGTATTTGCCACTTCTGCCAGTATGTGGTACTGGATAAGGATTAATCGAAGTAGTTAGCTGTTGAAGAGTGTGGTGCTGGAAAAGCACAGCCAGTCAGGCAGCATCCGAGGACCAGAAAAATTGACATTTCGGGCATAAGCTTGTCATCAGGGATGAAGCTTGTGGGCTCCCTTGACACTCAAGCCTCATTCCTGATGAAGGCTTATGCCCGAAACGTGATTTCCCTGCTCCTCAGATGCTGCCTGATCTGCTGAGCTTTCCCAGCACCACATTCTTTGACTCCGATCTCTAGCACCTGCAGTCCTCGCTTTCTCATAGTTGGCTGTCACACCTATCCTGCTTTGTCTTTGCTCTGTCTTTGGGCCTCCCTAAGTGGTTAGTGGTAGAGGACAAACCACTTGGACAACATGAAGATTTATTTCATGTTTGCAATACCACAATTAAATTCTGTCAGGCATATTTACTAGGACCTTAAAAAGCTGGTAGAATTAAGTATGTCCACCTACAGTCTATATGTGACTTCAATGCGGCCAATGTAACACCTTCAGAACTGTTTCCTCTCACAACAAGCACTTTAAGCATCTTCTGTTTCAAATCTGAGAGCTGGAAGAGCTGCTTTGTTTGTTTGATATGAGAAACAAATGCAAATAAAAACCATAAATAATAATTAGCCATTTGAAAGAATGCATTCCATTTGTACAGAACTCTGATGAATAAGTACCATTCATCTCTAACAGCTGCCACTTAGATTTAAAGGCAACCCTGGGACTTATTATGATATTATGATATTGCACACATTTTAAGGGACAGACAAAGGGAAGCTTTGTTAGATGACCTTCGTGAAGGTAGTGGAGTGCTTAGGCAGTGACTGAGAATTTAATCAATTTAGGTTACTTCAAAATTGTGAAGTAGAGTCTTATTTTTCAGGCATTTGTCAAATCCCAACTCCCCAGTCTAATTCAGGAACTGGGTGGTGGAATCTGTTCAGAAAGACTGAATGGATTGAAGCTCTCTTCCTTAGATATACAGAAGGTGAAGAGTGATAACATGATAGAAGTCTTTCAGATTTTTCAGGGGATCAACAGGGTCGAGAAAAAATTTCCAGTTTTGGTGTGAGACTTTGGATGCAGGTAGTCATCGCTGAAATCCAGTTTGGAAGTTAGGAGCAACATTTTGTTTAATTTGAGAAAGTAAGAACGTTAAATTTCCTCATGGAAACAGTACTTGAGATATAGCTTAGATTCAGTTTAAGTGAAAGCCAGACATAGACTTGAGATAGGAAGGAATAGAAGGCTACGTAACAGAGTGAGGTGGAAATTGTTCATGTGTAGCATAAACACTGGCATAGCATTATGAGGCTGAGTGACATGTTTCGATGTTCTAAATTCTGCATAATATCCTGAGGTCAGCTCACTATGTGATCAATTTGCTGGTGATTGTTTCTCTTAAGATCTCATCAGAGGGAAACAACTGACCTTCTTCCACTACTTAGATGTAGTTTTGAAAGATATGACAAATGCATCCATTAGCATCATGTGACAGATGGTTGTTTCTGTCATATGGAGGATGCCTATGATTTATTACAATGTATCAGGTAACAACTGGACCAGAACTATTTTCTTGTCAGCCACAAGCAGCTATAACAGAAAAGAAAAGCTGTCAGCAACAGTGAAAGCCAGCTGTAACCATAACAACTCCAGTCTTTTTGGTCCTCTTTCAACTCGATAAACAGCTAAATAAATGGGATCCCTTCTGGCTATGATACAAAAGTTACTGATCTGATAAACAAATAATTTGCTCACTCTTCTTGTCTTTCTTAACAGATTATTAGGATGCTTTCTGCCTTTCATGCCAAGCTTCCTGATTTGATGAGCAATTTAGTTTTCATACCTCACATCCACTCCCTATAAATTGTTCACCTATTAGGATCCTACAGTTCTTTGCACCAAACTAATTCATTAGTTCACAAGTTCATAAGCTATCGGAGGAGAATTAGGCCATTTGGTCCATCGAGTGCTCTGCTATTTGATCATGGCTGATATGCTCCTCACTCCCATTTTCCTGCCTTCTCCCCATAGCCCTTCATCCCATTACCAATCAAAAATCTGTCGAACGCTTCCTTAAATGTCCCAGCATCCACTGCACTTTGGGATAGTGAATTCCATAGATTCACAACCCTTGGGAAGAAGTAGTTTCTCCTTAACTCTGTTTTAAATTTGCTACACCTTGTCCTAAGACTATGACTAGATTAGATTAGATTAGATTAGATTACTTATGGTGTGGAAACAGGCCCTTCGGCCCAACAAGCCCACACCGACCCGCCGAAGCGCAACCCATCCATACCCCTACATTTACCCCTTTTCTAACACTACAGGCAATTTAGCATGGCCAATTCACCTGACCCGCACATCTTTGGACTGTGGGAGGAAACCGGAGCACCAGGAGGATTGCCCACGCAGACACGGGGAGAATGTGCAAACTCCACACAGTCAGTCACCTGAGGCGGGAGTCTAGGATGACCTCTCATCCTAGAATGCCCCATAAGAGAAAGCATCTGCTCCACATCTATTTTATCCATACCTGAATTTATCCAGTACCTCAATTGCTCTCCCCTCATTATTTTAATTTCCAGAGAGTATAGGCCTAACTGTTCAATCTCTCTTCACACGAAAAACCCCTCATCTCTGGCATCAATCTAGTGAACCTCCTCTAGGTTCTAGGGCCATTACATCTTTCCTCAAATAAGGGGTCCAAAACTGCACACGATACTTCAGTACTGATGATGCTTTGTTTAGTTGCAACAATACGTCCTTACTTTTTATATTTTATTCCTTTAGCTATGAAACCTAACATTCCATTGACTTTCTATATTATCTGCTGTACCTGCATGCTATTTTTCTATGACTCATGAATGACGACACTCAGATCCCTCTGCACTGGAGCACCCCAACATCTCTCCCTTTTTAGGTAATAGATTGCCTTCCCATTTTTCTGACCAAAATGCATGACCTCACACTAATCCATGTTAAGATCCACTCTCCTAACCTATCTAGTTCTATTTTTAAGGTTCATATTTCCTCTTTGCAATTCACCATCACTTCTATTTTTGTGTCATCCACAAATTTGCCTCCATAGCCATCTATCCCTGTATCCAAGTCATTAATTTAGGTTATAAATATCTGCGGTCAAGAGGAACTAACCCTATGGCACCTCAATGGTTACATCTTGCCATCCAGAAAAGAAAAAAATATCCTGATCTCAGTTTTCTGTCCATCAGCTAGTCATCTATCTAAGCTAATAAATTACCCCAGTCCCATATGATCCAACCTTGTGAGTTACCCTTTTGTGCAGCATCTTATCATATGCCTTCTGAAAGTCTAGATAGATTACATCCGCAGGATCCCTATTATCTACTTTGCTTGTTACATCTCCGAAGAACTCTAGCAAATTAGTCAAATATGATTTGCCCTTCACTGAAACATGTTAAATAAGGGAGACAATCAAAATGAAAAAGAAGGCATACAAGAGTGGCCAAGATCAGTAGGAAATGAGAAGATTGAAAATCTTTAAAGGTCAATAGAAAGCCACAAAAAGAACTATAAAGAAAAATGACATAGAAATGAGAAAAAACTAGCACAGAATATAGAGATAGACAGCAAAAGTTTCTATAAATATGTGAAACAAAAAGAGTGGCTAAAGCGAATGTTGGTCCTTTAGAATATGAGAAGAGACATTTAGCCATGGGAAATGGTGAGATGGCTGAGGCATTGAAGAGGTAGTTTGTGTTGGTCTTCACAGAAAAGGACACGAATGGCATGCCAGTAATTGACAAAGAGCTGAACATAGGGGAGGACCTGGAAATAATCATTATCTCTGGCTCCATTATCTTTCCCAACACCATTTCTTTCATGATAGAGAAGTCTCCTGGCCCTGATGGGATGCATTCTAGCTTACTCAAAAGGGGATGGCAGGAGAAATAGTGAGTGCACTTGTGGCAATTTTCCAAAATTTGCTGAACTCTGGAGCAGTTCCAGCAGATTGGAAAATAACAAATGTGATGTCATTGTTTAAAAAGGGTGGTAGACAAAAGATGGGAAATTATACACTAGTTAGCTTAACTTTTTTAGTGGGGAAGATGCTTGAGTCTATTATCAAAGAAAAAAAAGCAAGCCATCTAGACAGAAATTGTCCTGTTGGCAGATGCAACATAGGTTCTTGAAGGGCAGGTCATGATTAACAAATCTTTTGGAATTCTATGAAGACATTATGAACACAGTAGACAATGGGGACCCAGTGGACATGGTGTACGTAGATTTTCAAAAGGTCTTTGACAAGGTGCCACCCAAGAGGCTGCTGCATAAGATAATCTGTGTGACATTATGGGTAAAGGATTAGCATGGATTGAAGGTTGGTTGACTAACCGGAAGCAAAAAATGGGGATAAATGAGTGCTATTCTGGCTGGCAATCAGTGATGAGTGGTGTGCCTCAGGGATCAGTGTTGGGACCATAATTATTTACAATTTATATAGATAATTTGGAGTTGGCGACCACGTGTAGTGTGTCAAAGTTTGCAGATAACACTAAGATAAGCGGCAGAGCAAAGTGTACAGAGGACTGTGAAACTTTGCAAAAGGATGTAGATACTTTAAGTGAGTGGGCAAAGGTCTAGCAGATGGAATATAATATAAATAAATCCATTTTAGTAGGAGTAACATAAAAAAGAATTATTATGTGAATGGTTAAAAAGTTGCAGCATGCTGCTGTGCAGTAGGGCCTAGGTGTCCTTGTGCATGAATCACAGAGGGTTGGTCTGCAGGTACAGTAGGTAATTAGGAAGGCAAATGGAATGTTGTCCTTCATTGCTAAAGGGATTGAGTTTAAAAGCAGAGAGGTAATGTTGCAGCTACACAAGCTGCTGGTGAGGCCATACCTGGAGTACTGTGTGCAGTTTTGGTCTCCTTACTTGAGAAACAATGTACTGGCACTAGAGGGGGTGCAGAGGAGGTTCACTAGGTTAATTTCAGAGTTGAGGGGATTGCCTTATGAGGAGAGATTGAGTAGACTAGGATTATATTCATTTGCATTCAGAGGGGTGATCTTATAGAAACATATAAAATTATGCAGAGAATTGATAAAATAGATGTAGAGAGGATGTTTCCACTGGCAGGTGAGACTAGAACAAGAGGGCATAGCCTCAAGATTAGGGGGAGCAGATTTAGGACTGAATTGAAAAGGGGTTGAAAATTAGGGGGAGCAGATTTAGGACTGAAAACTTCATCCAGTGGGTTGTGAATCTGTGGAATTCCCTGCCCTGTGAAGTAGTTGACAGTACTTAAGAAATGTTTTTAAAGCTCACATAGATTTTTTTTTGAAGAATAAAGAAATTAAGGGTTATGGTGAGAGCAGGAGTAAGTGGAGCTGAGGCCATCAAAAGATTAGCCATGATCTTATTGAATGGCAGAGAAGGCTCAAAGGGCCAGATGGCCTCCTCCTGGCTCCAGGTTTTTATGTTCTATTGCTGACTCTGATGGATAGAGTCTTGACTTTCCAAATGCCCTGACATTGCTTCCTTGATAATTGATTCATGCACTTTCTGAACAACAGATGTTAAACTAATCAATCTGTAATTTTCCACATTTCACCTTCCTCCCTTTTTGAATAAAAGTGTTACATTAGCATTTTTTCAATCCACTGGAACTTTTCTCATGTCCAGGGAATTTTGGGATATTGTAGCTAATGGATCCACTATCTCCGCTGCTATTTCCTTTAATACTCTAGGATGTAGGCCATCAGTCCAGTTTCTGTTGTTAATCATTGTTGCATTATGGTATAAAATATACTTGTACTGTATGTATTGTGCATGCCTCAAATAATTTCCTTAAGATTTGTTCTGCTATAGAAAAGATATTATTAAATTGGAGCGGGTTCAGAAAAGATTTACCAAGGTGTTACTTGGAATGGAAGGTTTCAATTATAAAGAGAGACTGGATAGGCTGGGACATTTTTTCACTGGAGTGCAGGAGGTTGAGGGGTGATCTTATAAAGGTTTGTAAAATCATGAGGGGCATAGATAAAGTGAATAGTAAAGGTTCTTTTCTTAGGTTGACAAAACTAGCGAACATAATTTTAAGGTGAGAGGAAAAAGATTTAAAAGGGACCTGAGCAGCAAGTTTTTCATACAAAAACTGCCAGAGGAAGTGTTAGATGCAGATACAGTCACAACATTTAAAAGCCATTTGGACAGGTATATGAAAAGGAAAGGTTGAGAGGGATAATAGTCAAACACAAGCAAATGGGATTAGTTTAGTTCGGAAAACTTGGTCGGCATGAACAAGTTAGACCGAAGGGTTTGTTTCCATGCTATCTGACTCTATGACTCTTTATGAGCTATGTAGGCAATTAACCCTAATAAAATTGTGATGGGCCTTCTCCTTAAATTGCTGAAGTTCTTGTGACAACAGTGTTAAATTAGAAAATTCCAGGATATTGATCCAACAATGGTGAAGAAATGACTATCTGCTCAAATCAGATTGGGGTGCATGATATGAAAAGGAACCTGGAGGTGATGGTATTCCAACAATGTTGCTGCACCTATCCTTTTCAGCAATGCGAAATCAAAGAGGAAATGACTGTTAAGTATCATAAATTATTTACATTGCAACAGCCATTCGACCATGCTAGTGTTTATGTCCCACAGACGCCTCCTTACTTCTGTGTCTGTCTAACACCGAAAACATATCTTTCTAGTCCTGTCACCCTTGTGAACACATCTAGACATTATTACTGAAGTAACCTTAATGAATTGTTGCAGTGCACACTGTAGATTTTCTGCACCGCAGCATCAGTACAATCGTGTTGCAGGGGTGGGTTCAGCTGTCGGAATAGTTATCACTTGAAAAGCTTTGACAGACATCTGAATCCCCAACAGTAAGGAAATGCTGAAATGAAGAAGCACAAATGCTGGCAATCTGGAACAATCCAAAACAGAAAATGCTAGAGAAACTCAGCAAGTCTGGCTGCATCTGCGGAGAGAAAGCAGAGTTAGTGTTTGGAGTTCAATGACCATTCTTCAGAATGGAAACATTCCTGCATTTCAATTCTGAAGGATATATTATTTGGGAAGGGATAAAAAGTGCCAAGTGTGTCACAAAATAGTTTCAGACCCTTTGTCGATATTTTCTCTGGGACCTGTCATGAGTGTTTGCTTTTCCATAAATTTATTTTGCTAAGCTTGTCCCAAAATTCAACTGAATAATTGTTTTCTGGACTGCAGTGAAAATATTGACATTCTCTGCACTGGAGAATACAGGATGTAACCATATCAGAAACTACAGGGGATTGTGTAATATGGCGTGAAACCTCTCATCAAATATCATTTGTGTCCTAAAAAAATTATAATGTAAAATGTCCATCATATTTCTGTGACTGAACACATGGTAGTTTATCTGTGCTCTTGCCAGGATTAGAAAATGGTTGCATTCACTCTTGTGTGAGTCTTGGTTGTGAGTGTGTTTCAGCAAATTATTTAACTGAATATTATTAAATCTGAGTCCTCGGTTAACTTCATCAGAGGACCGCATACGTGCAGTTTATGACAAAGTTGATTGGATACGCACTGTCCTTGTCTAATTCTCCTTGCAGATTAAAGATGCCAGCTGTACTTCTTCTGCGCAGAAGTATGTGGGTTTAATCCATGCTCCATAGTTCAAACCACATAATCTCGACTGACAATGTAGTGTGGCAATAGTGTGATAGCTTTTGATGAGAAATATGCAAAGACCACAGGCTGACCCCTGACATATTTTGGCAAAGTGTCAGTTTTATTGAGTTTCTCTAAATGAGGCCTTTTCTTGTGTTATCTCACCAAACTCATCTTTTCAACTATCTACCACACCCTTATGTTGCACATCCTGTCTGATTCTAGCCCGACTTTACTACTTATAGCTGGAACATCTCTCTGCTACCCAGAGTCCAAAAAGGTGGACTGGATATACTAAATAGTCTAGGCAAAAGTGAGGACAGCAGATGCTGGAGATCAGAGTCAAGATTAGAGTGGTGCTGGAAAAGCACAGCGGGTCAGGCAGTATCCAAGGAGCAGGAAAATCAATGTTTCAGGCAAAAGCCCTTCACCAGGATTCCTGATGAAAGGCTTTTGCCCAAAACGGCGATTTTCCTGCACCTCATATGAAAGAGTCTGTCATATCTAGGGATATGCAGGCTAGGTAGATTAACCAAGGGAAATGCGGGGTTCAAATGCTAGGGTAGGGGGCTGTGTTTTGGGTGGGATGCTCTTTGAATGGTCATTGTAGATGAGATGAGCCAAGTGATCTCTGTCCACGCTGTACAGATTCTACGATTCAAGTCGACCTAAACCCCTGTCATCGATGCTATCTTTAAATGACATTGCGTACTGAGTCACGTGTCAGAAGACCCGAGCTGCCTTGCATAGCTCCTGACGTTTGCCCTTTCTATAATACCAGGACAATAGAGTAAAGCAAGCCAAACTGGATGGAGGGCTACCCAAAATTTTGCTTTCACCCCTTTGGAGTATGACCTTGCCTTCTTTGAGTGGCTGACTGACAGTGTCAAAGCCACAAAACTGATATTGAAGGCCACCCTTGACCCATTGTGCTAGGACTCCTGTCACACTTGACTTGATAATGACTTCTGGCAACTATGACAAGCTTCCTGGCTTTGTGACTGCTCTAAATGATCAGGCAAAACAGTACTACTGTGAACCGGGTAACTTGGGCTGAGGAAGCACACTGCAAAAATACCAAGTATGGCATGGATGCTGTGAGTCCTGAGGTAGGTTTAAAGTGAGTGAGCAGTATGAGAGCAAATGAACATCCATGAGATGTTCTATGAGTTGGGTTCCTGTCCCTGAAGTGCCAACGTAATGATGGTATCCCAGTATGCTTTGGGTCCAGCCTGGCAGTGCAGAAATGTGCTTATAAGGTGATGTACATGATGATGCAGTAGGGCTGCCACATATCAGATGGTGGTTTCCATGGATGGAAGGGGTGCTGTTTAGTGTGGGAGGGGTGCGTGTGGTCACTTCCCATCAAAGGTACCCTGAGATGTTGGTGCTGGCTCTCCAAGATGAATATCCAGAGGAGCAAGCGATGATACCCGGAGTCACCAGGTATCCGCTCCGACTTTCATATCGACACCTAGCTTCCTTGCTGTGAGTTGTTGGATAGAAGACTTCAGAATAATGAGCCAGGTCCTGCAGATGATGAGGCGGATATCAGGCAATAATCTCCCTAAATAGGTACCACAACCTTAAAAAGTCCGCGGAGTGGGAATGCTATTGGGAATGCTGGAATAGGATCTCAACTAACATTTTTAAATCTCAGCCGCCTCTGTTCTGACATGGTCCAAGGCATGAAAATCTGGCCTCTGTGCACCAAAATCTCAGGAAGGCACTGAGACTGATGGGTGGTAAACTGTTATACCTCACTGCCAGTGAGAGTCAGGATTGGAAATCAAACCAAATCGCAACATTTTACAAATTCTCCTTTGCTGCAGTCGATATACTGACACTTTGGAAAAAAAGTTGATGAAGAATATTTTTCATTGATTGTTTTATTTTCCCTCTATGCAGTAAAAAGAAAGATAAAAAAATTTGCATTTCCATGCAGCTTTTCATGACCACTGGATATTTCAAAATGCTTTACAGCTAAAGATGTACATTTAAACTGCAGTCACTGCTGTGTTACACATCTGACATGAACAGGTTTTTACTTTGGGGCTGTCGTTAACTTAGGATAAAATGAAGGGATCACGTGACCTGTTCTGAAATTTGCCTGACAACCAGCCTGGGTGGCATGTTAGAGATTACAGGGAGATCCAGATTGTTTGGAGCAAAGAAGGTGTAAAGGTGTTCACACTGGGAGACAATAGCAGTGTTCACGTTTACAGTGGTTAAACTACTCGTCCCTCAGCTTCCAAACAAATATTGGGAACGTTGAGTTGTAAATGAATATATTTGAAATAGGGATAGGATAGATTTGTTTTCTTAAGGAGATAATCAATGTTCTTAGCAAGGACTATGAGATGCAAATCGCTGTGGAGATGGGATGTGGGAGGCGGGGTTCTGGAGATATCCCTGAAACTTCCATATATAGGTGTCCTGCCTGGATCCAGGAAAGAGGAAATAGCCAGAGGCTGAAAGCCTCATTGGTCCCGGGTGCAGGAATGTGGGTGTGAGCTTGCACTCAGATTAAAATGACCAAATGCATGAAGATTTGAAACGAGGCTGGAAGGTTCATTTCACTTGCTCTTCAGGGGAATTGCATGAAGATTAATGGAATAGGAGAAAAGAAAAGCAACCACGCTGAAAATGAGTGTCGGTACCACTCTCCAAGCCTCCAACCATTCTCATCATCCCACATATTTGAAGAAAGACTGCCATTAGGTGGAAGAAGAGCTGTCTCCAAAAAGAGTGAGAAAAATATCAAGATACTTGGGAGAATGTGTTGCACTGTAATTAATTGATCATCCCATTGTTACTTGCATAATTTACTGCTATTAGAATTCTAGTTCAGACATTTTCCCAGTGAACTTGTTTGCTGAAGTAGGCTTTCTATTATATGCTACATCGGTTTCTCAGAGCGCGTACAGTGCACGCACTTCTGAAAGGACACCCCACTTTTTAATAGGGTGGTTAAAAATGCCCATGCCATCCGTTTTATGCTATGGGCAGTGTACTGCATGGGTGAAATTGACTTGTAATGTCTCTCACATTTATAAAGTATGCCAGTATCCACTAACTAGGCATAAATAAGATGAAAACACCACTATCATAGGACAAGCCAGACAGAGAACAGCCAGAGAATTCCTAGAAGCATGGCATTCATCCCCAAACTCCATCAACAGACACATTGACCTGGACACCATATACAAACCACTACAGCTGAAACTGACACCCGGAAACGGCAAGAACATCCATCAACAGACACATCGACCTGGTCCCCACATACAAATCACTGCAGCTGAAACTGACACCCGGAAGCAGCAAGAACAAACCAATATAAATACCGGAAGAAACATCAAAGCAGCGCTTCACACGAGGCTCCAACAGCACTGATGATGTTCCCTAGCCAGGGAACGAAACGTTTGCAGCAAAAACTTCCAGCTCGGCAAGCAGAACCACAACAATGGATACCCGAGCTACAAATCTTCAATCAGATTTTAACCATATTGAAGTATCTGCAAGTGCTTCAAACAATAACTTACTTTTGAAGCACTGTGACTTGTCGTGTAAACACAGCAGACATTTTATATCTGCAATACCTCATGAACAGAATGAGCAGATAATTAATTTTAGTTTATTTATTGGTGGAGGGATGAGGGTATTAAAGTGAATGATCTGGTTGAATTATAGACCAGTTAGTGTAACCTCTGTAGTGGGGAAAATGCTTAAGTCCGTTGTCAAGGAAGAAATAGCAAGGCATCTAGATAAAAATTGTCCTGTTGGGCAGACACACCATAGATTCATGAAGGGCAGGTTACGCTTTACTAATCTTTTAGAATTCTATGAAGACATTACGAGCAAGGTGGACAACGGGGACCCAGTGGATGTAGCGTACCTAGATTTTCAAAAGGCCTTCAGCAAGGTGCCGCACAAGAGGCTGCTGCATAAGATAAAGATGCATGGCATTACAGGCAAAGTATTAGCATGGGAAGAGGATTGGTTGACCAACAGGAAGCAAAGAGTGGGCGTAAATGAGTGCTATTCTGGCTGGCAATAAATGACTAGTGGTGTGCCTCAGGGATCGGAGTTGGCGCAGCAATTATTCACAATTTACATAGATGATTTGGAGTTGGGGACCACGTGTAGTATGTCAATGTTTGCAGTTGATACTAAGATGAGTGGCAGAGCAAAGTGTGCAGAGGAATGTGAAACTTTGCAGAGGAGCATTAATACTTTGAGTGGGTGAGCAAAGGTCTGGCAGATGGAATACAGTGTTAATAAACATGAGGTCATCCATTTTGGTAGGAGTAACAGTAAAAAGGACTATTACTAGAATGGTAAAAAAATTGCAGCATGCTGCTGTGCAGAGGGACCTGGCTGTCATTGTGCATGAACCACAGAAGGTTAGTCTGCAGGTACAACAAGTAATTAGGAAGGCAAATGGAATTTTGTCCTTCATTGCTAAAGAGACGGAGTTTAAAAGGAAGGGAGTTACATTGCAGCTGTACATGGTGCTGGTGAGGCCACACCTGGAGTACTGTGTGCAGTTTTGGTCTCCTTACTTGAGAAACAATGTACTGGCACTAGAGGGAGTGCAGAGGAGATTCAGTAGGTTGATTGTGAAGTTGAGTGGTTGGCCTATGAGGAGAGATTGAGTAGACTAGGATTATATTCATTGGAATTCAGAAGAATGTGGGGGGATCTTATAGAAACATATAAAATTACAAACAAAATAGATAAAATAGATGTAGAGAGGATGTTTCCACTGGCAGGTGAAACTAGGACAAGAGGACAAAACCTCAAGCTTAGAGGGAGCAGATTTAGGACTGAATTGAGATGGAATTTCTTCACCCAGAGGGTTGTGAATCTATGGAGTTCCCTGCCTAGGGAAGGAATTGACATTATTTCAGTAAATGTTATTAAAGCTTTTTGAACAATAAAGGAATTAAGGGTTACAGTGAGAGAGTGGGAAAGTGGATCTTATTGAATGGCACAGCAAGCTTGAAAGGCCAGACGGCCTACTCCTGCTCCGAGTTCTTATGTAACTTCAGAACCTAGTTGCTAAATAATTAAGAACTTATTGTTCGCATTTCTTTCACTTGTTAACATCTTATGTTGATGACTGAGTGATGATATCAATTTAAGAGTTGATGGGGAGTGTTACTGAAGCGAACCAATGCAGGAACTGAATGAATGCACATTGGTCATTGCTTCATTATGCATTATTAAAATGCAGATACATCTTTCAGAAAAACAGGATTAAACTAAAAGGTAAATGAAAGGGAGATTTTTTGATGTGCTTTGAGAAGTTGAAATTTTTGTTTAAAATATTTTATAGTATAATTTGATAGTTACTAAAATTAATATGTTAAATATTTACCAATTCAATTTTCAAGTATATTTGAAACAAGGCTGGGATATGTGGACACATTGGATAGATTTAATAAAGCTTATTATATACCCCCAGAATAGCAGTAATTTCAGAAGTTTTTAGGTCATTGGACTCAAGACAATTAATGACTCAACTAATTATTCTACTCTGCATTACAATTATGCTCTGCAAAGATCTAAATAGATCCCTGCCCTGCAGGTATACAGCACTGACCACCTGGAAACTCTTTATAATAATGTAGATAACTAAAGAGTGGCACTTTCCCTGCAACATTAACAAATGTAATGGGCGGAACAAAAATGACAGGAGAAAGTGGAAAAATAAAGTGTCCCTATGACTTTGCACACTTTTTCTGGCTTCTCTGGTGGCATTTTACTTGGTTCATTTCATATGGTTACAGTAGCGCACTAATAATAAGAAAATACTGAAAACTAGATCTTAAAAAAGTGACCTCAGCATTGGATAAAACAACTGTAAAGCATATCGAACTGATAAAATATGTGTACAATTTGCCAAATTATTTCACAGTTTTAATTCCCAGTAGGAAGTTAGTAGGATCAGATTATGGTTCTGCTGGTGTCAGAGGTCTTCATTCTGATATAAGCCAACTCTTAGGTATTAGTCAAGTGTATGGAGTGTCCACATTCTGCCCTCAAGCTTCAGCTCCTGGCTACCCATTGTTCTGATTCAACACACATGCCAGTGAATTGTGTTTGGCCCCACAGTGTAGTTTTATACAGTTAACAATTGGTATGCATGTACATAACCAATGTAACTCACAACTGCCAACCAAGCCATCAGTTGTGTCAGGCTGCTTCACAATTTTAGGAAGACACCTCCTTACATCTATGCGGGCTGGACCGTAAATCCCAATGAGACTTACATCCTAAATTACAAAAGAAGGAACTGTCTGTTTGACAAATTTTAAGATCCAGTTTATACATTGGCAGCTTCTTTGGTAAACCAGTGTGCTAAAGTGGAGAATAATGCAGAGAATTCATATTCCATCTTTCATTGCAGGTGAGTTGACTTAGCTGATTACAGCTATGGATATGGCAGGGACACTGATATAAATGTCTCCCCAGGTTAGGACAAGGAAATGCTTGCTATTACTAAACTGGAAGACGATGAGACTTGACTGTGAGAAATGGGCAAGTATCAGAGAGTAATTAACCATCTGTGCAGTTAGAAACTGGTAAGGAGTCAGTGCTTTGAGAAGAGGAATAGGGAAAATTGGTGAAATATAGGTGAAAATCACTTCGAACAATTGGGAAATAGTATTTTACAGTCTGTATAGTACTCATAGTTGAGCAAGCCACTTTCAATTTAAGTGTAGGCATATCGAGTGTTTCTTTTATGTTGATCTCTTGTGTTTTACCAATTATTTCAATAGCTCAAGATTAGCCCTGGATGTGAGTATGAACCACAATGATTTGAAAATAAGATGATGTTGAGGTAAGTTTATAAATTCAGCACATAAATCAGCATATTTTAAAATGAAAAGGAGAATAATGGATGCATTGCTGCTTGTTTAATATAGGTTTTATGGATGCTCATCAGTGTGTAGAGCATGGTTTGCGGTAAAAGAATAGGTAATTATCTTTTGATCTTTATGCTTACATAGAAATTGAATAGGATTGGTATCTACACAGATGAGTGCAGATTTGAAATTCAAAAGAAATATTCAACAGCCTTCCAATAAACTGAAACTGGAATTGATTTGTAGTCCAGGACAGGCTCACATAAAGAACAAGTTTTCACAGTAAATGTAACACACAAATATGTAAAAGAAGACTAAGAATAGGCCATTCAGTGCCTTGAGGTAAAAACAAGAACTGCAGATGCTAGAAACCAGATTCTGGATTAGTGGTGCTGGAAGAGCACAGCAGTTCAGGCAGCATCCAAGGAGCAGCGAAATCGACGTTTAGCCTGCTTTGCCATTTAATAAGATCATGGCTGTTCTGCTTGTGTTCTGAATTCTACATTCTCATTCTCATATATATCAATAGCCTTTCATTCTCTTGCCTGACAAGAATCATTTTACATCTTGCATTTTACATTTGGGGTGGCATGGTGGTTAGCACTGCTGCCTCACAGCGCCAGGGTCCCAGGTTCGATTCCAGCCTTGGGCGACCATTTGTATGGAGTTTGCACATTCTCTCCAGTTTCCTCTAACATTCCAAAGATGTGCGGGTCAGATGA
The DNA here is from genome assembly GCF_020745735.1 of Hemiscyllium ocellatum. Classification (NCBI taxonomy): domain Eukaryota; kingdom Metazoa; phylum Chordata; class Chondrichthyes; order Orectolobiformes; family Hemiscylliidae; genus Hemiscyllium; species Hemiscyllium ocellatum. The sequence continues at coordinate 26,124,779 of NC_083410.1, read as the reverse complement.
ATTGGGTGTGCTAAATTGTCCATAGTTGTTAGGCACAGTAGTCGGCGGGGGGGAGGGCTACTCTTCGGAGGGTTGGTGTGGACTTGTTGGGCCGAAGGGCCTGTTTCCACACTGTAGGGAATCTAATCTAATCTGTCTTGATACTCAATGATCACACTTCAATCTCCTTCTGAGGCAGAGATTTCCAAAGTTGCACAACCCTGTTGAAGCGAAACAGTTCTCCTCATCTCTGTCTGAAAGAATGATCCCCTAATTTGAAACAGTACATCCTAGTTCTGTTCTCTCGAAGAAAGGAAACATCTATTCCATGTCCACCTTGTCAATACTGTTCAGGATCTTGTTCACTTCAATTAAGTCTCCCCTCACTCTTTTAAACTCCAGTGGAAATAAACTCAGTCTGTGCAACCTATCCACATAACACAACCCACTAATTCCAAGTGTCAGTCTGGTAAGGCTCTCCTGAACGACCACCGACACATTTATATCCTTCCTCAGACAAAGAGACCAAAGCTGCACACGGTATTCAAGATTAGGTCTGCCAATTCCCTGGAAAACTGAATTGTAATATCTTTACTTCAATGTTCAATCCTCTTATCATAAGGGATTGCTTTGATTATATGCTGTAACTTGCATTCTAAAATTTTGTGACTCATGCATCAAACATCTAGATTCCTTTGCACCTCAAAATTTCACAGTTTGATTTGGAGGTGCTGGTGTTGGACAGGAGTGTACAAAGTTAAAAATCACACAACACCAAGTTATAGTCCAACAGGTTTATTTAGAAGCACTAACTTTTGGAGTGCTGCTCCTTCATCAGGTGGTTGTGGAGTATAAGATTCCATGTCCACCAAAATATCAGTCATTCTTTTTCGAATTCTTCCTCCCAAGGTGAACAACTTTGCCAAATTTTCCCACATTATCCTTCGTCTTTCAGATTTTTGCCCACTCATTCAAATTGTTCATATTGAAATAAGTGCACCAAGGTTGGTATACTGATAACAAGTCACCCTGTGTTTACATGTCACTGATTCAGCTAGCTCAGAGCCAGCTCCTAGAGTGAACAGAGCCCTTGACACTCCTGTTAAAATCTGTCAGCCAGGAATCCCCGATTGGAATAGGCTAACAGCCCTAATCAGGGAACTCATATTCTATGAGGTGCACCTGGCTGACCTCATTCCAATCACTACATTTAAAACCTTCCATAAAGTGCTAAATTTGTCTTTTCAACATACTTTTCCAGCTGTCTTTGTATTGCCTGCAAATTTAGCCAATACGTTTGTACCCACATCTAAGTCATTGATGTGAATTCTGAAAATTTGAGGATGCCTGCTGAACTTTAGCTATCACATCCTGTCAATCAAAGACCCATTTTGTATGGTCTCTGTTTTCTACCAGCCACCTCACTACCCTTGCTAATATATTATCACCCAAGCTTTTATTTTCTGTAATCAACATTGATGCATCTCCTTATTAAATGCCTTCTGGAAATCCAAGTATAGTACATCTATAGGCTCCCCTTTATCCACAGAACATATTACTCTTTCAAAGAATTCTGATAAATTGATAGATTTTCCTGCATGTGTTTACTGTAAAGGGATGTCTACACTACTCCCACTAATGGCTTCTTTCTCCTACTGGTCCTCATTTCAATTCAAACTGATCCTACATTTTGATCTCCTGAACCATCTCTGATTATTGCAACAATATCATCCCTGGTTAATAGATCTACCCTTCCACCTTTGCCTAGCTTCATATTCTTCTTGAATATCATATACCTTCAAGATTCAGAGCCCAGTCCTTGTCATCCAGTAGCCATGTCTCTGCAGTGGTTATCAGTTGATATTTATTGACTTCAATGTGCATTGCCTTAGTTAAAAAAGCAACTTACACTCAGGCATCGGGTCTTGGATTTTCTTTTTTTGTTTTCTTTTAGTATCGAGTCTGAATTGTTCGTGCATTTCTCATGTTTTGTTTTATGTCTCTGTTCTTCCTTGTCATTCTCTGATTTTAATTTCTTGACATTATTATTTTCCTCTCTTACCTTGTCTGTAATCTTTGATGGACTGCATCTTTTGACATTTGCCCCTGCTATTTGGTTTAAAATTCTTTGAGTTTCCCTAATTATGGCAACTTATGTTATTTTTATTTTGTGGACTTACGTGGAATGTACTGCACAGAAACTGATTTTTTTTTGTTCTATCTAGAACGTGCTGGTGTTCACACTTCATATGAACCTCCTTGCACCCTTCATCATCAGTGTGATATTCTAATTCATTCTCCCTTGTCTGCTTTTCTAGATTACCCTTAAACACAAAATTGCCATTAAATCCATTGTTCTCTTTTGTAATGAGTGCCATATTTCCATCACTGTCTTTGTAAAGAATATTACAACACTATCCAGGTTGTACAACATAGATGTTCAACAGAAAAACAATACCACCTCTGAAGATAATCTTGTTCCTTGCTACTATCATATGTTCCTTTGGTAGGAAACAATTGCCAGACATCAGAATTTTATTTGAAGTCCCCAGCCCCCACAGGAAATAGCAACAATTTTCATTAATCTAGCACTATTTAATGGTGAAAATATCTGAAAATACCTTACAGAAAAAAATTAAAACAATTGTGAACATTTAAGGAATGGATAATGAAGCAAAGTTGCTCAGTGCTTGGTCAAAAAATGTGTCATGTGGAGTTCTTCAACAATGGTGAGAGAAGAAGAGAGACTTAGGGAAATGGGTTCAAACAGTAGGATTGATGGAGCTGACAGTTCTACCACAAATGGGCCTAATCAAAGGAATAGAAGATAGATTTCATGGAGAAGAGGAGACTGGAGAAAGTGGGAAGAAGATAGTTGAAGAATTACAACCTGATATGTATTGAACTTGAGAAGGTGGGAGATATTTGAGGATGGCTGTATAAGGCATGAATCAAGAAAACAGGAGAGAACAATGAAGAATGTAAATATGACTTTTCATGGCCATTTAGAAATCCTTGATTTGAATATCTTCATAATAAAGGAAGCTCTAATTATATTTTTACACATTTAAAGGTCAAAATGTAATTTTTTAAAATTGAAGATTTTATCATTGAAGTCATTTGGTATGCTTTCCTTTATTGGTCAGAGCATTAAGTTTAGGAGCTGGGATGTCATGTTGGGGATGTACAGAACATTGATTAGTCCACTTTTGGAATATTGCATGCAGTCCTGTTGTAGGAAAGATGTTGTGAAACTTGAAAAGGTTCTGAGAAGATTTACAAGGATGTTGCCAGTCGGGCTTGATCCAACGAAAAAGGCTGAATAGGTTGGGGCTGGAGTATCAGAAGCTGAAAGGTGAGCTTACAAAGGCTTATAAAGTCATAAGGGGCATACTTCCTGAGGTGGGGGTGTCTGAAATTAGAGGTCATTTCCCCAGGGTGGGGAAGTCTAAAATTAGAGGGCATAGGTTTAAGGTGAGAGAGGAAAGATTTAAAAGAGACCTAAGCGGCAACATTTTCATGCAGAAGATGGTGCGTGTATGGAATGAACTGCCAGAGGAAATGGTGGAAGCTCGTCCAATTACAACCTTTAAAGGTATCTGGACGGGTATATGGTAGGAAAGGTTTAGAGGGATATGGGCCAAATGCTGGGAAATGGGACTAGATTAGGTTAGGGTATCTGGTCAACATGGGTGAGTTGGACTGAAGGGTCTGTTTCCATGCTGCACGTTTCTATGACCCTATAACTAAAATATCATGTTTTGACACTTAGGTTTTTAGTATTTTTCTCAATAAAAGCATCCAGTTACTGTTCCACATTTTATTTTAAAATGCAACTCCCTTAATTTTCTAATATGTATATTAAAGGAGACGGTGACAATTTACTAAACATTTCATTATGCAGAGTCACATTCAAAGCACCTTTAAGTCATGTTCACTGACTGTAACATATTGAAAAAAAATCATATTAATAATGAATATGCCAGGTATTATATATGGTGATTCTTTTGTTACTCATTGTAGATTCATATATTTCCATTTTAAAAAATAATCATTAAACAAATATTTGTGAAGAACTAGCAGTTAACAGATTTTAACACCTCCATAAAAGCAAAACTGTTACAGTCTGGCTTATTCATGTGAGATCAACTTACAAATCATTGCCAACTTGTAGTCATCTATTAAAATCATGATTAATATTATGCAAACAAATCATGGCAAAACCATCAGTGTCAGCATACAGCAATTGATGATAATTGAGCAGTTGTATTATCTCACACAAATGGTCCAGTCTGTGGAATCATGTGGTTTCCAGTGTCATCATTCCAGGTACGGTTGCATAACAACAGCACAACAATGTGTTTTTCACTGGCCTTTTGCATTTTTACAAGTTGCATTTTGCAAGACCTTTTAGCACAGTAGCATGTTCTAAGGCATTCCACAGAAGTGTTATTAAACAGAACTTAGCAGTGGGAGAAAGTGAGGACTGCAGATGCTGGAGATCAGGGTCGAGAGTGTGGTGCTGGAAAAGCACAGCAGGTCAAGCAGCATCCGAGAAGCGGGAGAATTGATGTTTCGGACGTAAGCCCTTCATCAGAACTTAGCAGTGTCACATCAGGAAACATCCAGATGAGGACCAAAACAATTTAATTAAATAAATAGATGCTAAGGAGCACCTGAAAGGGACAGAGAGGTTTTGCAGAGGTGGAAGGACAAAGCACAGGATTTCAGGACTGAGGTTGGAAAAGGCACAGCTGCCAATGTTAGGTGCGCAAGAGGCCAAATGAAGGGACACAAGATCTTGGAGAGTTATAAATCTGGATGAGTGACAGAGCTAGGGAGTCAAGAGCACATAGAGTCACATGTAAACAAAGGTGGGAATTGCAGGCTTAAAGCATTTCTATTGTGGATCTTCAACTGAGCAGAATATTTAATCTCTGCAAATGCCTCATGGATCATTTGTTAGGATTGGTACTGTGAAGGGAATGACTGAACTTGATTTTTGAATGACTTGAATTAAAATCTTCAATATGGGACTTCAAAAGAGTCAGCAGTATTCCAACATATCTCTTCTAAAATAATTGAGCATTCTTTCAAAAGCCTTTTCTGTTTTAGCAATACATTCTTGCAATTCTTTGCTCCAGTTTGCAACGAATATTTCATGCAATTTACAGTATTGGACAATTTCAGCAATCCATCATTAACCAAAGTTTTATCAAACTAGACTTGCTTTACATAACTTGCTAATAATTTCTTGAAAACCCTGCTAGGAATTATTGCCATCAGAATTGAATGACCTAGAATGTAACTAGGATTTTAGCTTCTTGTAGTTACTGGAGGTAAACTGATTAATTCAAAGGTAATAACATTTCACCTTCCATAATTTGTCACAGAAGTTTGAGGGTGCATACATGAGGATCAGTAGTTGGCACAACATCGTGGGCTGAAGGGCCTGTTCTGTGTTGTACTGTTCTATGTCTATGTTAAATAATTTCTCTTTAGTGAGGCAAAGAACTTACAATGATCTTCACTCTTGTGATGTAGGTTTGTAACATACTGTTATAATTTGTGAACTATGAAAATGGTAGAAAACTGGATTTTAATTTCACTTCTGTGAAGGCGAATTTTTTTAATAGGCTAGGAAGTATTTTTGAACAGTGAGTTCAAACATCATTTCTGTGAAAGTGTATGGCTAAAATTAAGTAAGCTATCTGGTGAGGTAATTGATGAAATATTTACAAACTGGAATATTTATGAATTTAGAACGAATGATGATCAGAGGCACAAATCAATTCAGAAGAATAGTTTCACATCAGCAGAAGGACAGTTGGAGTTGTGGGAGTGTTTAGAGCTGGAAAGGAGTCTTTAGCAGCTTAAGTAGAGAAGATCTTTCTTAAACTTCAGTTTTATAAATCAGTGAAGTAGTTCTATGTATTTTAGGGCAAAGCAGTAATAGAAAGAAGCACATCTAGTGTTATGCAGAAAATTTAAAAATAAATGCTTGCAATCTTGTCCATTGAATACAAAATTAAAGGGTCAAGTCAGAAGAATATTTCACTAGGATTGATTGACTGTAAAGAATAATGCTGGGAAAAGGGTGGAACCTTTCTTTTTGCTGTTTAGGTTAAGTTCTTTCTAAATTACGTTTTATTTTCATATATGGTTAGTTTTCCTTTGATATAATAAACTTGTATTATTTTGTTAAGAGAACATTAGCAGCCTCATATGAATATGCTCAGTGGTCAATCATTGCAACCAAACTGCCATCTAAAATTATGATCTGTCAATCCAAGTTCCACTCTAGGATTTGACTTGTCTGGTGTTATCAACTGGGATTACAACTCCATCTTATAACTACAAGGTTCTTTTTTATATCCATGGCTAAACGTTTTTCGGACCCAAAAATGGATGCCACATATTTTGTATTAAAAGAAATATATTGATACAGTCACTGCAGGAACACTGTGAGTTGGATTTTTCACTCTGTGGAAGTGGAAGCAAAGATGGCTGGAAGGAGTGTTATTCTCCTGTTTAAACACCAGCTCCCAGACTTAGAGAAAGAAAAAGTCTTCGCACAATCTTTCTTTTTGTTTTAAAGGTGATCTGTAGAATCAAACAAAATATACAAGTGACTCAAAATGAAATTAAACTTAGGAACATGCCATTAAGGAGTAGATGTATGTTATTCAACCCTTGATCAACCTCCACCATTCAATGCGATCACACAGAGTCATAGAGTCATAGAGATGTACAGAATGGAAACAGACCCTTCGGTCCAACCCGTCCATGTCGACCAGATATCCCAACCCAATCTAGTCCGACCTGCCAGCACCTGGCCCATATCGTTCCAAACCCTTCCTATTCATATACCTATCCAAATGCCTCTTCAATGTTACAATTGTATCAGCCTCCACCACTTCCTCTGGCAGCTCATTCCAAACACGTACCACCCACTTTGTGAAAAAGTTGCCCCGTAGGTCTCTTTTATGTCTTTCCCCTCTCACCATAAACCTATGCCTTTTAGTTCTGGACTCTCCAACCCCAGGGAAAAGGCTTTGCCTATTTACCCTATCCATGCCCCTCATAATTTTGTAAACCTCGTTAAGGTCACCTCCCAGCCTCCGATGCTCCAGGGAAAACAACTCCAGCCTGTTCAGCCTCTCCCTATAGCTCAAGTCCTCCAACTCTGGCAACATCCTAGTAAACCTTTTCTGAACCCTTTCAAGTTTTCAACATCTTTCCAATAGGAAGGAGACCGGAATTGCATGCAATATTCCAACAGTGGCCTAATCAATGTCCTGTGCATCTGATTGATCTGATCTGATTGTAACTTCAAATCCCTCTGTTTCTGATAATCTTTCACCCTTTTATTTACCAAAAAAATCTATCCTCCCCTGCCCTAGTAGTATTTAAAAACTCTGCTTTACCTACCTCTTTGAGGAAGAAAGACCTAAATGCTCATGGTTCTTAGAAACAAGATGCCTCATTTGTTTTATGGGTTACTCCTTATGTTAAACAGTGACCCCTATTCTTCATTCTTCCATAAGAAGAAACATTTTCTTCACATTCAACTTTTCAAGACCCCTCAGAAACTTGTATATTTTGACCAAGCCACCTTTTACCCTTCCAAACTTCAGCAGATACAAGCCTGCTGTGTCTAACCATGTCCTCATAAAACAGTGTGCCCATTCTAGTTATTGTTGTGCTAAACCCTCTCTGAACTGCTTCCAATACATTTATACTCTTCCTTAAATAAGGGGACCAACACTGTACACAGTACTCCAGATGTGTCTCACTTGTGCCCTGCACAACTGAAACACAACCTCTCTGCTTCTGTGTAGATGGCATTCTGATTATCTACTGAACCTGCAAACACCTTTTGTGAAACATGCACAAGAATTCCCAGATTTGTATAATATTATATTGCTCCGTCCTTGTGTCCTCCTCACAACTTACTTTCCTACCTATCTTTGTATCATTGGTAAATTGGCAGCTATACATTCCATTCTTTCATCCGAGACATTTCTGTAAATTGTAAACAATTAGTCTTAGCACCAGTCCCTATGGCACACTACGTAAAGCTACAGTCTGCATTTTGTTAGCCGGCCAAAATTCTATCCAAACTAACAAACTGTTTTCTTCACCAAGAGCCTTTATTCTCCACAATAAACTTTGATGCAACACTTTATCAAATACCTTCTGGAAATCTAAGTACAGTACCTCCACAAGTTCCCCCTTATCAATAATAGAGTCTGGGCCGAAGGTACATCCCAGAACTGGGACCCAGGCTGCTAGGCAAACCCCTGCAGTCAGAGTTGGGCAGCAAACCATGGGTCTTGACTAGGAATAGCAGTTGGGCTCCTGATTCCCCCGATCCACTACCTAAATGAACTTCAATAGATTGGTTAAATATGATTTCCCCTTCACCAATACATGTTGATTCTGCCTGATTACCTTGAACCTATCTAAGTGCCCTGAAGGGGGAATAATAGTGGGGAGGCCATGATTGAGTGGTATTATTGCTCCACTATTAATTCAGAAACTCAGCAAATGTTCTTGGGATTGAGGTTCAAATCACACCATGGCAAGTGGGGGAATTCAAGTTCAATTAAAAAAAACTGGAATTAGGATCCTACTAATGAACATAAACCCATTGTGGATCATCAAAAAAAAAATCTGGTTTACTAATGTCCTTCAGGTAAAGGAAACCTGCCATCCTCACCTTGCCTGGTTGACATATGGTTGACTCTGAACTGCCCTTTGAAATGGACTAGCAAGTTACTCAGTTGTTTCAATCGCTACGAAGTCTCAACAAAGACATGAAACCAAATGGAGCATCTGGCATTAAAATAGGTACCAGAAAAGACAATGACAAAAACAGGCCTGTCAACCCTTTACATTCTCCTTATTAACATCTGGAGCTAGTGCTCAAAGTTTGGGAGAGCTGTCTCACAGACGAGTCAAGCTTGATATAGTCATAGTCATGGAATCATACCTTATAGACAATGTCCCAGGCACCATCATCACCATCCCTTGATATGTCCTAGCTCACTAGTAGGACAGACCCAGCAAAGATGGTGATATAGTTGGGAAGGAATTGTCCTGACATTCCTCAGCATTGACGCTGGACCCCGTAAAGTCTCATGGCTTCAGGTTAAATATCTGCAAGGAAACCTCCTGCTCATTACTGTGTACCGTCCTCCCTCAGCTGATGAATCAATATTCCATGTTGAGCAACACTTGGAGGAAGCACTGAGGGTGGTAATGTTGCAAAATGTAGTCTTCATGAGGGATTTCAATCTCAATCCCCAACAGTCAGTAGCAGCACTATTGATCGAGCTGTATGGCTTCTAAAGAACATAACTGCTGGACTGGCTCTCAGCAAATGGTGAGGGAACCAACAAGAGGGAAAGATATGCTTGACATAATCCTTACCAATATGCTGGCTCTGCCATCCATAGATGCATCTGTCCATGATAATATAGGTAAGATTGACCATCACACAGGCCTTATGGAGATGAAGGCTAGATTATGTGGTGCTGGAAAAGCACAGCAGGTCAGGCAGCATCCGAGGAGCAGGAAAATGGACGTTTCGGGCAAAAGCCCTTCACCGGGAATGAAGGCAGGGAGCCTCGGGGTGGAAAGATAAATGGGAGGGGGATGGGGTTGGGGAGAAGGTAGCAAAGAGTTCATTAGGTGGATGGGGGTGGGGATGAAGGTGATAGGTCAGACAGGAGAGTGGAGCGGTTAGGTGGGAAGGAAGATTGGCAGGTAGGACAGGTCATGAGGGTTGGGAGGTTGGAACTGGGGTAAGGTGGGGGCGAGGGGAAATGAGGAAACTAGTCAAGTCCACATTGATGCCCTGGGGTTGAAGTGTTCTGAGGCAGAAGATGAGGCGTTCTTCCTCCAGGTGTTGGGTGGTGAGGGAGTGGCCATGGAGGAGGTCCAGGACCTGCATGTCTTTGATAGAGTGGGAGGGGGAGTTGAAATGTTGGGCCACGGAAAGGTGGGGTTGATTGGTGTGGTGTCCCAGAGATGATCCTTAAAACGCTCTGCAAGAAGTGCTCCTTCTCACAGGGACTCTGAGGGAGCTGGATCAGTGACTCTCCATGTGTAAATAAATGGTGACATGGTGATGGCATACTGGCCTGTGGAGTTATTTCAGCCATCTCTTTACTTTCCATTGACGATTCTCCAGTCTCATTTTCTAAAGGATCAAAATTAATTTTGAAAACATTTATTTTAAATATTTATAGGAACTCTTACTACCTTTTCTCTATTTCTGGCTAGCTCTCTCATACTTATTTGTCTTATTGTAACGGTTAGCAATTTTTTTTATTCAGTCTTTGCTGATTTTTGTATTAATTATATATTTTTCCTTTAAGATTGATATTATCTACAACCATGGATGATGGGTTCATCCTTTAGCATTTTTTAAAATTCTTTGAAATGTACCTATTCTGCACAACTTGATAAACCCCCTTAAATGTCTGCCAATAAATCTCTGTTGATCTATTCTTCAAATTAATTTGGCAGTTTACTTCAGGCAGCTCTGGTTTTCATGCCTTTATAATCACTGTAATTTAAATTTTAAAGCATAGTCTTGGGCATTCTCCCCTTTTCTTCAAAATGAACGTAAAATTTATACATGTCATTATCATTGCTGACATGTCATTGTCATTGCAATCTCCTGATTGGAGATCATGAATTAATCCTATCATGTACAATACCAGATCTAGTATATGTTATTTTAAGAAGCTACCTGGAAACATTCTATGAACTTATCCAGGCTACATTTGCCCATGTGACGTTTCCAGTCAAGATGTTGATTGAAATCTCCCATGATTATGGTGTATCCAACAAGCTCCCATTATTTCTTCCCTTACACTTCACTCTAGCGTGGGTGTACTGCCACGGGGCTTGGACACCACTCCTACAAGTGGCTTGTTTCCTTGATCATTTCTCATCTCCACCCCTAACTATTTCCATGTCTTGTTTTCTTAAGTTTAGGTTATCCCTCTCTATATTGCATATATCATCATTAACTAGTTCTTTAGGTGATGCAGTTACTCAGTAAATTCAACTTATTTATATGTGGAGAATCCATTTCTTCCACACCAACCCTTGATCCAGAGTTACCGCTCCACCCCTTTTAAGCTTCCTGCCTTTTCTAAATGGCAGTGCTCTTCAAAATTTAGATCCAAATCCATCTTGGCCTGCAGCCGTGTATCTACCAGGTCCTACTTTATTTACTTGTGTTTGTACTCTTAGTTTATCTGTTTTGTTTTTAAATGCTATAGCCAATCAGATAAAATGTCTTTGGTGCTATGCCTTTATTATTTTTATAAACTCTGGTTTTATCCTTCACTTTACTTGAAGATTTGTACTTCTGATCCCTTCCAGTCACAGTCTGTTCATTATTTCCTGCATTATCACCTTTCTCTTTGGCCTTGTCTCTTCTCTTGGATTTACCACATCTTCCAATATTTGGTCCCGTCCTCCCACTAGTTCTTTTAAAATCCTCTCTACATTGACTTCCAAGAACATTAGCCTTGTCACAGTTCAGATACTGACTGTGCCATCGGTTCAGATTCTAATCTCTCCCACAGTGCCCCAAGAATCCCAAGAAACCACTTCTCCCACATCAGCCCTTGACCCATGCAGTTATCTGATTCTCTGACCCTTCTGATTCTCCCTGTGCCAAACTGCACATTGCACAGGTAATAACGTTGAACTTATGGCTTCAGAGGCTCTGCTTCTGAATTTGATGCCTCGCTCCTCCTCCTGCATATGTAGAATTTCTACTTTTGTTCTGCCTATGTTTCTGATCCTGCATGGGGTACTTTTTGGTTTTCTTGGATCCTTTTTTCATCCCGCTAACTAGGTTACTAGGTGATGCAGTTACTCAATAAATTTGGCTTGTGCATTTATATTGGCATGGGAAGTATATGGACTCACACAACAGCAGAGTTAGATTGATTCATCAATATCCTCAATTATTATCAGCCCTCAAGTGAACGTAAAGCCACAAGGAAAGCCTTCATTACCTTGATGCAACAGAACTTATGCCTGTTGTCTTGAGACATCTTAAGTTAGCAGAAAAGTATATTTTAAAAAATCGCACAAAAATCCACCATCCTAAACATAGCTTCTACAGATTGGTGAGGTCAAAGCAAATGCCCTTACATGGCATAAACACATAAGTAGAACATTTTAACTAAGGCAGTTGCTACCTTCTTTTCTATATCACAGATCTCTATTTCAGATTTGCAGTTAACAGTTGATGAATCACAATATCATCCACAACATGTTACTTATTTTGTAGTCTTGAATTTATGTAACCTTAAGCTAGGGATTCCATGTTTATTTGCAGGAATTGACTTTCTCATTGATTTCAAGCTTTTTTGTCTCCTCGTTGACTGAGCATTCCTTTATTAATGTGCAATAACTCTATCTCTTGCAGGTTCCTCTGTATGCTTTACAGACTCCTGCTCCTCCCATTCAGCATCCCACTATGCTGCTACAGTCTCTTTCTCCCCTCTTGAAACCTCTCCCTCTATGTCCTCTGTTGTCTCTTTGCCTCCTTTCTTCCCCCTGCAGCCTCATCCTTCCCCTTCCCTTTCAGCTCCTTCTCCCCTTCCCTTGCTACCTCCTGCTACTTCCTTGCAGCCTCCTTCTAACAACAACCCCACCCCCACATTGCAGTTTCCTTCTCCAACCGTCTGTAGCCTCCTTCTCCTTTTTTTCTATCTCCCCTCCCTCATCCCACTAACCTTCTTCTTGCAGTGTATAGCAATGATACTCAAACATGTAAGTAGTCAGCCTACATCAATAGCAATGTCAGAGATTAAATGACAGAATTTGAAGAGAGATGATTCTATATATGAGCTTGTTCTAAATTCACAAAAGGTTAAACGGAAAGGCCATCTTACTATTATCTTAGAGTCAGCAATCTCTCTAGATGTTTCCTGAAGGCAGAACCAAATACAAGATACACCATAATGAAAACAGATGGTAACAGCAAATGACTGACCCAGCAGCAGCAGGACAGAGCAGTGACAAGAAGAGGATAAGGCCCAGCTACTTGGAAATCAGTCATGAGCAGAGCAGCTATGAACATGGAACAGTACATGGCGAAACTCCAGTGAAAAAAACCCCTGGAGCGATCACTACCGATACCAACATTCTTTGAACACAGGGAACATAGAACATAGAACATAGAAAGATACAGCGCAGTACAGGCCCTTCGGCCCTCGATGTTGCGCCGACCGAATCCTACCTAACCTACACTAGCCCAATAACTTCCAAATGCCTATCCAATGCCCGCTTAAATGACCATAAAGAAGGAGAGTTCACCACTGCTACTGGCAGGGCATTCCATGAACTCACAACCCGAAGGCTAGAAGAAGCTGAGAAATGAGCTTGTTGATTCACCAAGATAAAGGAGCACTTCAAGATGAGGGTCTCAACTGAACAAGGACAAAGTCAGAGCAGAATTACCAAAAATATTTAGCATCTTTGCAAGGTTAGTAACAGCTTAGCACTTTTCATTGAAAGCAGATGCCAAACCTGTATGCACATGCGCCAAAAAATTTTCAATATCCACTTTTGAAAAAGTAAAGGAAAATTAAGGCAAGGCTGCATCAGGGAATGACTTTACCAATGACAAAGCTAACAGATTAATGTTCTCTGGCATGGTCCAGAGCCAAACTTTAACCATTTACTGACCATTCACACAGTCAAATCATGCGTTATATATTGAAATCCACCTTATATCATTGTGGATAAGAATCTAACAAACCTGTTACAAGATAGAATTTTCACCAGTCCTGATGATAATTAGATTATATTAGATTCCCCACAGGCTCTTCAGCCTAACAAGTCCACACCGAATCTCCGAAGAGTAACCTACCCAGACCCATTCCCCCAGCCTACATTTATCCCTGACACTATGGGCAGTTGAGCATGGCCAATTCACCTGACCTGCACATCTTTGGATAGTGGGAGGAAAACAGAGCACCCAGAGGAAACCCATGCAGACACGGGGAGAATGTACAAGCTCCACACCGACAGTCGTCCGAGGCAGCAACTATCTCTGGAACAAAGATCACACCATTTATAAGATATTGCTTTAATCATCTCCCTTTCAGCATTACATCAGATCTGAAAATTTTCAAAGAATAATGATTAGTTTGGAAGGACTAGAAGACTTACCTGTGTCATATAGATGAAAGTTTACAGTCATGACTTAACCATGTCTGAACATGATGAAAGAGCCAGAGCTTTATTGAAAACCTTGCAAGAAGTAGGTCTTGCTCTGAATGAAAATGTTCCTTCAACTAGCCTTAAAACTTTGGGACATATTGTTCACATAATGAGCATCATAGCTGGTCTGCAAAACAGTAAAACTGTTCATGATTTCCCATTACATTGTAATGTTACTGAAGTGCAGGGAAACATGGGAATGGTTGACTAAGTCAGGAAGCATTTATTAAATCTGGCACCGGTAAATGAATTAGGGCAATAATTGTTTTGACATTGTTTTGGAGTTGGCAGAGAACTCACACATATTCTGAGAGAGAATCATGGCTTATCTCATGAGACATATTGGCACGTCATGACTCAGAAATGTTAACAATAGGGACAGCAGACACCTCATTAACTGGACCAATGCTTTTTTCAAGCTCAGAAAGAGGGAAGATGTACACAAGTCTACCATTTTATCCAGATCTAGTTGGAAGAATCAACAGCAATGCAGGCATGAGAAAATTATAGATTTCATCTTAGATCTGAAGTTTACTACAGAGACAGACCTTAAACCATTGATAAAATTATTAAGTGTCATAAAAATAGCAAAGATATGACAAAGATTTCAATTAACAGGAATAAGATTTGTCACAGTAACAGAGTATGTCCAAGGTAAATATCAAACTACAGACACTCTGGTTATGCATTCCTGTTCAGCTATCGATGTAAAATGTTGAGAATTGTTTTGAAGAATTGGATTCTCATAGTTCTTTGACTTCAAGATAGTTACCTGTGATGACATAGGGTTTAACTAAGAACCACAAGCAAAGTCGTAGAGTTCATGGTTTACCAGCTGGGGAGTCGGTATGGATTGAGAATCAGAATCATGAAGGCACATTCGTGGAGAACACTTTGCAATGAAGATCCTATCTCAATGAGACAGAAAACAGCATTGTAAGGAGTATAAGAGGTGTTAATTTTGATGATAAGTCAACCCTCATTGGAATGGATCAAAACCTATCCAGAGGTCGAGTAAGATAACCTGAACAAAGAACTGACATTCTGTGGTGACTCAAACACTAATTCATTGACTCCCAGCAAAAAGACCTCAACTTCCTCTTGGGAGAGCTGAGAACAAGTTCAGAGAAAGAATTGAAATCACCACAGTGACTATCTTTGTGGGCCAGAGATGGAGACAGATGTTGGGGGGAGATGTGAGATGATGTATACAGTTTGGAGCCTAGAGGGTGATGCTGAGCAAAAGTTTAGTACTAAAGTATGTAAATAGTTAGCCTAGGGCAGGAGTGGCAGGAGAGTTCACATGCCATTAGACAATTGACAAAGATGATTCAAAGTAAAGTCTTTAACTAAGCTTTATAGTGTAAACAGTCAGCAAAACATTAAATCAAGAGGTAATCTTACAAACATCTTAGACTCCATAGTCTCTAGATCCTTGCTCAGGATGCAATGATTTCCAACACCCACATGATAATAAACTTGTTCTCTTTCTCTGTTCCTCCTCTACAAACAGCCTCCTTTCGCCATGCAGCTGTGTCTGTCCCCATCTGACGTCACACACCCCAGCTTGGCAATTGGAATCGCTGATTGACCTTCCCAGTCTCAAAAGATAGCTTCCTGTTGTGATTACCCAACCCTGGCAGATGCCTCCTACACCCCTACCCAATCTGGCAGAAAGACCCCCAATAGATAGTACCCCTGACCCGAGAAGACGTTTCTCCCTTGATCCTGACAGAGAGCTCCCTGCTGGCGCAAGCAATCTACCTGCTGTTGCTATTTACCTTCTCAGCTCCTCATTGCTTCTCCAATCCCAGGCTAATTCTCTTCCACATATGCTGCTGTCACTCAGATATATGGAGGAGACTTTTCTCTGACTGGTTGATCACATGATTCATTATTCAAGGGGGCTTTGGGGGAAAATTCATCCTCTGTTTTCATGTTTTTTGACCTCTGCAATATGGGACCAAATAGAGAGCCCTTGCCTCAGTATTCTGACTTACTGGAAAAACCTTCACTGGGTCTTCAGCAAGCAGATGTGTTTCAACATATTGTCCGACACATCTTTAACTAAGCACTTTAACCAAACTACATATATTGAACTAGTAGAGTTGATTTGGATGCAATGCTTTTTTTTTACATCTAACTGTGCGACAATCAAGGATTGGAGATCTAAATTTGTCATGTTAATTGATGTAGCTTTGTTTGATGTGTGTCTCACCTGTCAGAAAGGTCACCAGCCATCACTGCTGACATGATTACTGTATAAATGGATGGGCTGTTCAAGTGAAAACTATTGACCTGCCTGAGGGTCAGACTTTATCTGTGTGTGCCATTGGTATTTCAATATCACAAATTACTAGCAATTTAACGCAATTACAGAGGTTAACCTTTTTTCTATAGTGTTTCCTTTCTCCGTATACATCTTGGCTAATTTTATTTCAGTTAGTCAGCCTAAAACAGTCAGAAGAATTGAGCTATGTCCCTGATTATACAGTAGTGTATTATCATATATGAAGTGAGCAACTGTGGTTCAAAGATTCATTTTCTGTAAAGAGGTAGCTCAAGACAATTGATACTATTGTGGCCTTCGAAGGAGGATAGCCAAATTACTAAAGTATATTTGCAATGAACACTTGCTTGTGGATTTCTAGATTAGATTCCCTACAGTGTGGAAACAGGCCCTTCAGCCCAACCAACCCTCCAAAGAGTAACCACCCAGACTCATTTCCCTCCAACTAATGCACCTAACACTCTGGACAATTGAACATGGCCAATTCACCCGACCTACACATCTTTGTGACTGTGGGAGGAAACCCACACAGACACAGGGAGAATGTGCAAACTCTACACAGACAGTCACCTGAGGCTGGAATCAAACCTGGGACCCTGGTGCTGTGAGGCATCAGTGCTAACCACTGAGCCACCATGCCACCCTAGCCTGCAGTCTGAAGTTTGAAATTAAGCATTCTAATTAGGCTGTATATCACCCAAAGAGTTGCTACTGCGCGTCAGTACTATTAGAAGAATTTCAAACCAAGTACAATTGTGAACGATGTGCTAAACCATGCAAGCGATTATCCTGAGGACTGAAAATCAGCTGGAATGTTACCATATTGTAGACCATAAAATTTTGGAGCAAAATTAGATAATTTTATCCATCATATCTGCTCAGTCATTCAATGATGATTGTCGACTCTTGGACAATGAGGTTGCTACATGGCCAGAATGACTGTGTTTGTGAAATTTGTTTGTGATAGTTAATGAGCATGCTTACATATACAACAATCCTTCTGATATTTCATAACGGAGGCTTTAAGAACTTTTCCTTCCTAAGAAAATCAAGTTTGATTGCATTCTAAGCAAATATATTTTGAGAAATATTTTGAGATTTTTCAAATTTAATAGCCTAGGTTGACCACAGTCCACTTCTTTCATATTTGTAAAAGTGCTTGGAATTCAATTTTTAAAGCACTGTGCACCATCACTGTCACAGAAATGTTATCATTAGAATACTATCAGAAATGCATTAACTTATTATTTATCTTGTTGTTTTTGTAGGATCATACTATGTGAAAAATTGCTGATCACATCACTGCATGCATAATAATTACACTGCAAAATAATTCACTGTTTGCGAAGTGCTTTGCGATATTTGCAAGAAATGTAACAAACTGGTGGCATTTCTTCCTCTATGCCAGTGCACTGATAAAAATAATGATTTGTCGATCTTTGGACTGACTAGCAATGTCTTGAAGTGAAAAACACATGTACCAGAAATTTTCTTGCTGCCTTTACTACTTCACTGCTGTTATAACCTCGATAAAGGTTCAGCAGACACACCACTTCCACATATTAAATGTGTTTCATCAACTCCCACCAAAGGGACTGGTGATTTGGAGTAACATTGAGGAAATTTACCATCATGGACAATGTTAAAAATCACACAACACCAGGTTATAGTCCAACAGGTTTAATTGGAAGCACACTAGCTTTCAGAGCACTGCTCCTTCATCAGGCACTCCGAAAGATAGAGTGCTTCCAATTAAACCTGTTGGACTATAACCTGGTGTTGTGTGATTTTTAACTTTGTACACCCCAGTCCAACACCAGCACCTCCAAATCATGATCACGGACAATAATGATGATAAACAACTTGAGACTTTCATATTTGTTTCTACCAGTCTTGCAAGGTTTGCTCTACTGAAATAGATTAGTTGATAGAATTCAGATGTAAAAGAAATCTATTGTTTCATCCTCATGAAGGAGTTTGTTTTGCATAAGTTTGCCCCAAAATAAGATCCATCAATAGTGAAAAAATAGAGTTTGGGGCAACTGTTAAACATATGCCATCTGTTTTGTGGTTATATTTTTGCAGCTTTTTTTTCTCAACACGTTCATACTTGTCACACCCTTGAAGCTATGAGCATCTTGAATTAGTGTGAATAACCAATTAAATATGCATAATGTTGAATATAGCTTGTGTCATGCTGTTGCCTTGGGAAATACTCAAATTGGTGTTCTTTCTTGTTTGAAGTCTGGCACTTGAATTGTTGCAATGTTTCTCATCTGCATTTTTAATTGGATTTGAGGAGTTAAACTTTAAGAAAACTAATAAAGTTTTTGGTGTTGAATGTATGCCTTCGAGTAAATTTACACCAAGTGTGGCCTTATACTAACATGGCTTTGGATTCACATTATTAATGCAGAGTGTAAATTGTTTGTCAAAACCCAAGACAACTCCAAAGTCTAGCTCAGCTTTTATGTCACTGACACAGAATTCCACATAACTTGAGATGGGCTCAATGAAATTTCTATAAGGAAGACAGGGATTTTGTTCCACTGCATTTACATTAATGGAAGACACCCACAGGAATTGTATTGTCTAAGACTAACCTGCCTGCCAGGAGGGTCTCAGGATCTGCTGGCACATTTAAAGAATATTGGGCATGGAGTAAAACTGACCTTTCATCCAATCCTATGAGATTCCTATCCAGTGGGCTGCATTGAGTTTACTCCACCAAACAGATTGGCATATACATCAGTCAGAAATGAGACAAGCAGAGCTCCCAGAGTATTTTTCACATTGGTTGTGTGAACCATGTAAATCAGTGAAAAGAAACATTCTAGAACATAGAACATAGAAAAATACAGCACAGTACAGGCCCTTTGGCCCTCGATGTTGCGCCGACCCAAGCCCACCTAACCTACACTAGCCCACTATCCTCCATATGCCTATCCAATGCTAATAGAGTTTGGGGACAAAATCTGCTGGCCAAAATCACTTGGAAAAAAGAATATAATAGACTCAAAACAGTACACAGAATTTGGTTGAACTTCTGACATAATGGCCGTTTGGTGCAAGTAGTCATAATCACCAAATGCATTGCCTCCTCCTTTCAATCAGTTATTCAAATCACTTTTAATGCTGATTTAGAACCTGCTTCAACTACAAAATGTGGAAATGAATTCAACAGCTAATGTGATTCAAAAGCTGCAGAGAAACAAAATTGTCACGTATTCAATTTTTTAAATTTAATCATTTCTCAGTGGCATTTATGTTTAGATCTTCCAACTTATTAGAAACTGTCCACTTTTAGCTACTCTGTTCCATCCTTCCATTATCTTATGTGCTTTCTACCATATTATCCTATAATCTGTATTGTAATGAAAACTGTTCAATTTCATCTTATTTTCCTCAAACCAGGTAATATGCCAGGAAATCTAGCTTGTACCTTCACTGTAGCTTCAATATTCTTCCAAAATTGTTACCAGTTTTGCATACATTATAACCAAAAACTTATTAAGATTTCATCTATTCATCTAAGCATATCCTTGCTTCTTGGTTTTATAGTCAATACAGTTTCTGTAAAAAACTTGAATCATATTAGTCTTCTTTACAACCGGACTAAGCTGAGATACTACCTTCGGTTCCCTGGAAATGTATATGTCGTATTCTATGATCTTTCCCAGGACAGTGTCTACTTCAATTCTGAGCATTATTGCAGCTGCTATTTGTTTGTCAAATTGTATCATCTTGCCTTTCGTGACTTTGAATGACATCCGGCATTTTTTAATCTATTCCCCACCTTATTAATATTTCTTTTGCAACTTCCTTCAGTCTCCAAACAAAATAACCACACATCTTATTTTGGTGTCACCTGCAAATTTTGGCAACAAACTCTCTCAGCCTTTATCCAAATTATTGGCCCATTGATGTATATGGATATACACAGTTTAAGTGGTGGAGCAAGAAATTGAGGATGGAATGCAATTTGAGAAAATGCAGGGTTGTGCACTTTGGCAGGGGGAATAGAGGAATTGGTTATTATCTAAATTAAGAAAGACTGCAGAAAGCTATGGAACAGAGCGATTTGGACATCCTCATTCATGAAACATAAGAAAAAAAACAAGCATCCAACAACAGCAGGTAATGAGGAAGGCAAATGGAATGTTGGATTTTATTTCAAAGTGAATGGGAATGGAGTACAAAAGTAGAGAGGTTTCACTAAAACTACGCAAGGCACTAGTGAGACCATAACTGGAATAATGTAAAAGGTCTTGGACCTCATATCTAAGAAAAGATATACTGAAATTGGAGGCTGACCTGAGAAGGCTCACTACCCTAACACCAGGTAAGGAGGGACTGCCTTACCAGGAGAGGTTGAGTAGATTGGCCTGTATTCATTGAAGTTTAGACGAATGAAAGCTGATCTAATTGAAACATAAAAGATTCTTTGGGCACTTGACAGGATGGATGCAGAATGTTAAGTTGGCCTTTTGGGATAGTCTGGGACTAGAGGGCAAAATCTCAGAAAAAAAAGTCACACATTAAAGAGAGATGAGAAGGAATTTTTTTTTCTCACAGAGGATAGTGAAACTGCGGAATTCTTTACCATACAGATCTGACGAGGCTGGGTCTTTAAGATTAGATTCCTTACAGTGTGGAAACAGGCCCTTCGGCCGAGCCAGTCCACACTGACCCTCCGAAGAGTAACCCACCCAGACCCATTTCTCTCTGACTAATGCACCTAACATTATGGGTAATTTAGCATAGCCAGTTTACTTGAACTGCACATCTTTGGACTGTGGGAGGAAACTGGAGCACCCGGAGGAAACCCACACAGACACAGGGAGAATGTGCAAACTCCACACAGATAGTCGCCCGAGGCTGGGATCAAACCCGGGACCCTGGTGCTGTGAGGCAGCAGTGCTAGCCACTGTGCCACCCGTAAGTGGATTTGAAGCTGAGAGAGACAGATTTTTAATCAGTAATGGAATCCAGGATTGTGGGGTAAAGGCAGAAATGTGGA
The DNA here is from genome assembly GCF_020745735.1 of Hemiscyllium ocellatum. Classification (NCBI taxonomy): domain Eukaryota; kingdom Metazoa; phylum Chordata; class Chondrichthyes; order Orectolobiformes; family Hemiscylliidae; genus Hemiscyllium; species Hemiscyllium ocellatum. Next base: position 26,103,225 of record NC_083410.1, on the reverse strand, counting down.
GTTGGGAATGATCAGATCGGCCATGATCACATTGAAGGGCAGAACAGAATTAGAAGGCTGAATGGCCTATTCTGCTCCACAATTCACATTATATGGAACACTGATTCAGAGCCAGATCTGATCCCTGTGAGAAATTACTACCTACTGAAACACTACCTAACAACTCTCTTTTCTTCCTTCTAACCAATTTTAGTTTAATTTACTGTTCTCAATCAAATTCCACACTCTTAATCATCTATAACAATATCTCATGTGATGCAATGTCAATTCATTTCCAGTGAATGTTCTCATTTCACTTTCCCAGTTATTTCCTCAAAATATGAAATTTCATGATGTTTGTAAAAAAATGATTGTCCATTATGAAATCCATCCTTACTATTTGAAAGCTTTTTAGTTTTCGCATGTCCTCCTTGATTACAGTCTACCACTGATGTAAAATTACCTGTAATTAACTGGATGAACTCTTTCTCCCTGCGATAGTTCATTACAACATTACCCATTGTCCAGTTCTCTGCTACACTAGAGCCTTGAAATATCATTTTTCAGATCTCAGTAATTCTTTTCTTCCCATTTCTGCCTCAGCGTGGAAAATGTTTCTGTTTCCATTCAGTATCAACTAATGATTTCCATTGTCTTAATGGAGCAAAGATTGTTGTGCAATTAATTAACATATTTATATTAAATATTATATATCATTCATAGATTATGAACTTGTATTTCCCTACATCTTTTACAAACTCCACAAATTTCACTATTACATACTGGGACTGGTCTAACTGGAGACATCAATCGAAAAGAAAAAAGTCATAACATTATCCATGATAGATGCGTCATTTTAATATCACTTTAACAATACTGCGAGAAGGTTAACAATCTTGTAACCTTGTGCTCAGTCAGATCAATCAAGAGGCAAGATTCATGGTAGAAGTAAAGAGAGGTCTTTTATGGAACACAGTTTTAATGACAATTTACTCTGTTGTTGAGGTTTCACTGTGAAACCATCATGAGCATATTTTATTTCTGCACACCCTTAATCTGCAGTAAGGGGAACTAAATGTACCCAATCTCAATAGTAGTGCAATGAGGTGACCTTCCTGAGTGCAAAGTCAGTGGCAAATATCTGATGCCTAAGCTCAGGTGTGCATCATGTTTCAATATAATTGCTTTCATTACTTTACAAAAATTGTGATAAATTACTATAATCTCTTGAACACCCAAAACTAATTGGAAGTAGCAAAGTAAGAGCAGAGTTGTTCTCCGCAATCTTCAGTGGTCCCATTACATGGTAAATTATTTATTATTATTATCGTTAATATTTGCAAATGCCTCTATTTCCTTCGGTAGTGATAGAGAACTACCGTTGAGACTTGTGAAAAGGTTGGGTTGGTCTCATCTGAAGTTACTGGAAGTTACTGGAAATCAGAAACACAGATGAAGTGCTGGAGAAACTCAGTAGGTCCAGCAGCATCTGAGGAGAGAGAAATTCAGTTAATGTTTCAAGTCTAATGATTGTCCTTAGAAGAGGTGTCATTGGAGGTGAATCTTAATTCTCTCCACAGATCGCTATGTCTGTTCAGCAGGAGCCCTGAGAAAGTTTTTGAGGTTGAATTTCAAACTATTTTTAGATATTATGTACATTATCTACTGGTGAGGCCTAAGACCACCTGATATTATGTCTCGTGGCTTTAATAGAGCCAACATGGTTGGATATCTAGATGTAAGAAGTCAGTAGTTTGCTGCTGACATTGTAGTGCCCATCAGCTAAGTGAGATCTGGGAGTCAACATAAGAGGCCAGGGATGGGGACTGAAGAATGGGATGTTGGATGATGCGACGGGGATAGGAATCTGAAGAGCAGAAAAGCTGTATTGTTGGGGATGAGAAGCGAGACCTACATTTTTTAAAAGTCGGGCTAGATGGCAAACTCCTACTTGGTTAGCTCTGTTGGCTAAATGGCCTCTAATACAGAGTGACATATGGGTTCAATTTCAACACTGGCTGATGTCACCTTGAAGGTCCCACCTTCTTGACCTCACTCCACACCTGAGATGAGGTGACCTTCAGGGTAAACTCACTGCCTGTTGTCTCACGGGACTGTGGTGACTTTTGTACCTTTAAATGTCAAGCTCCCCCTAACCAGTCAAATGCTCTTCTGCAAAATTCATGTGAAGGCAAACTAAGAAAGATTCTCACTGAATAGAGTTATTATCTGTTTAGCAGTCTCAGAATACACCTTGGTGGTGATTCAGGTCTCTGAGAGTAGAGCAGACACTCTGTTACAACATTTACTTGAAAGGATTAGAGAGATGAAGACAGTAAAGACAACAACTTATGGTTTGGCAAGACTCAATGATGCTGGAGCTGAAGAGATTGTTTAAAATGGTCAAAGAGAAGAGATTCTGTGCCATCTGGATTGTCATGAGAGATCAAGTGAGAGATGCATGTGTGCTTTATTGATGGTAACCATGCTTGGGCACTTAAGACAGAATACTGCTGCTGTGTAAAATAACTCAAGGACTGAAACAATTTCAGAGAAAATTAGAAATTCCCAAAATATAAACCAATGTTGGAAAAATTGTAGCATCGCATTCGTGTGGGCAATAATGAATGCTTATAGCCAAGTGAAGCATGTCATCTTTTTATATCAAACGTTCTTTCCCTGTTAACTAATGTTTGGATTTCAGTTCAAATTTTGGAATCTTGGTTTATAAAACAGTTGCAATGTGAAATCTTGTCCATTGTTTGTCCTAGGTTTCAGTGTTGGATTCCTTAATTCTTTTTAAAGTTCCTGTTCACCATGAGGATTCTGGTACATGACATGCAGTTGGAGGGGGATAATCCTTGTGAGCTCAGCATTACTCGTCCACAAAGAGCTTTCTGAGGTGTTCTAAGCCAGTCAGGTACAGAGGAACCTTCACTATTCAGGCAGAGAGTACTTGGTTGGATAATCAAATGTTTGGATAATCGAATGCTGGATAACGCCGTTCAGCCAAGCATCAGGACTTTACAATCTTTCCAGCGTAAACCAAAATTCGGATAATCGAATGCTGGATAATCGAGGTTCCTCTGCATTCTGGATTCCTGAAAGTGGAAAATTGGAAAATTACTGAAACAAAAAAGCAACTGTCTTATTCAGGAACCAATTGGACTCAGATTGGAATAAAGAAGGTTGTTGAGATATTTGTGGACAATCTCTCCTAAATGTAGAAAATGAGCTCTGAACTCTGTTTAAAGGGTGTTTGTACCTGTCTGTGTCATGATATTGAGATATCCTCACTCTCTGACTGGCTAAATCTGTAAGAAACTGACAGTCACAAGCGAGTGTATCCTCAGCAAATTTGGGATCCCACCAAGATTTGAACCTTCCTTCTTTCAAAAATTATTGGACTTTTTGATCAACTTCTAGTATTTTCTGTTTTTTTTTAATGTAGAATAGTACTAGACATAGCTCCCTACTTAAAATTATTTTAGCAAGTCAATAATTGGTTCTGATTTTTCAGTGCTTTCTTCCATTTTGTTATTCTTGCCTTAAACACATTTCCTAAGAGATATTAAAATCCTTTGTGATTATCACCTTTTGATTGCCTGCAACCACATAACTTGCCTAAACAGTTTTGTGCCTACGTGTTCATCTTGAGCATTGACAGCATCTGCCAGTTATCTATCACCTCATTGTCCTTTCATGTTAATTTCTACCTTTGCAATTTCTGACTTTGAATTTTACTCCTACTCGCTCAGTAGGTGTTTTTAAAACCCAAGGACCAGATATCCCAACAGTTAACAAGTCAAAAACAACTGAAGAGAGATCATGGTCACAGTATACTGTCTGATTATGAGTAGTGGTGCTAATAAAATGTCTATTTTTATTCATAAGACAAGCTAAACTTTTCTTCCAAAAAGTTCACATATCTCCCAAACCCAGCCTACATAATGCTTTAGTAAAGTCCAACATCCACTGTCGATCTGGATAAGAAAGCTCTATGAAATGTAGGGGAATGGATCTGGGTGGGTTGCGGTTTGGCTGGTCAGTGTGGACTTGTTGGGCTGAAGGGCCTGTTTCCACACTGTAAGTAATCTAATCTAATCTAATCTAATCTAATCCAATCTGGAACATGGACCTCCCATTTGTCAAGGGGCCTTCAGATTTGGTTTGATTTGATTTGATATATTGTTGTCATGTGCAGTGAAATGGTTTGTTTTGTGAGCAGTACAGGCAGCTCAGAGTAAACGAGGACATACAGATCATAGGGTGCTCAGACAGAGCAAGGCATACAAGGTTTTGGCTGCACAGGAGATGCACAAAGTAAGGTCAGCATTAGCTTTGAAATTAGAGAATTTCACTCAACAGTGTATTACCAGCAGGGTGAAGCTGTACTTGAACTTGTTGGTGCATGTGTTCAAGCTTCTGTATCTTCTGCCTGATGGAAGAGATTTGACAAGAGTATTACCAAGATGTGATGGGGTTTGATGATGATGGCAGCCTTTCTGTGGCAATGTGAAGTGTAAATGGAGTCCATGGATGAGAGGTTGGCTTCACTGATGGTGTGGGCTGTGCACACAACTTTATCTAGTTTCTTATGGCCCTGGGCAGAGCAATTGCCATACCAGGCCCCCATAATGCATCCGGATAGAATGCTTTCTGTGGTGAATCTGTAGAAATTGCTGAGGATCCTTGTGGACATGTCAAATTTCCTGAGCTGCCTGAGGAAGAAGAGGCATTGGTGGTCCAAATCAGATTGTTGCTTGTTATCACTTCTGGGAACTTAACACTTTTGATACTTTTCACCTCAGCTTCTCAGCTCAGTGCTTCTTGCGTTCTATATTGCAACAACAATATGTGTAAATATTTAACTGCTGTAAAGACTGATTAAAACACAGCAACTAGAGTTACCATCAATGACAACTGTAAAGGGGTTGGGGAGAAGAAGGAAATAGGGAAGGGATTGGTATAACATCTCCCATTCTGACTCTAACTCTCCCAGAAGACTGGAGAATAGCCAATGTTGTTCCTTTGTTTCAGAAAAGCATAATCCAGGAGATCATAGGCTGGTAATAGCCAGTATAGCTTTGGGCAGGGGTGGTCCTGCCTCACAAATTTGACTGAGACTTTGAAGAAAAGATGAAGATGATCGATGTGGCAGTGGATGTTATCTACATGGACTTTACTAAAGCAGAAGATTAGGTTTTGTAGAATCCTTGGTGAGTTGGTAAGTTGGATACAAAATTGGCTTGGTCATCGAAAACAAGGATAGTTGTCAAAGGGTGCTTTTCCAACTAGAGCTAGATAACTGGTGTTCTGCAAGAATCAGTGCTGGGCCCTCTGTTGTTTGTAATGTCTATAAATGGTTTTGATGAATATGTAGGTGGTCTGATTAGTAAGTGTGCAGAATTGATGGAAATGTGGATAGTGACAAAGGTTAACAAAGAATATAGCAAGATATAGATCTGTTGGAAAGTTGAGCAGAGCAATGACAGATGAAGGTTAATCCCGACAAATGTGAGGTGATGCATTTTAGGAGGTCAAATGCAAGAGGAAAGTACAGAGGAACCTCAACTATTCGGCATTCGATTATCCAAATTTTGTATCATCTGGCAAGAACACAAGGCCCTGATGCTTGGCTAACCTATGTGATCTGGCATTCGATTATCTGGCGAACCGAACGAAATGCTCCCCGCCCGTGTCCTTCGGATAATCGAGGTTCCTCTGTATATAGCAAATGACAGGATGCTTCGGAACATTGATAGACAGAGGGATCTTGGAGTGCAAATTTATAGCTCACTGAAAGTGGCAACACAAATGAATAAGGTGGTAAAGAAATCAAATGGCATGCTTGCCTTTATCAGTCAAGGCACTGAGTATAAATGTTGGCAAGTTATGCTGCAGTTGTATAAAGCTTTAGTTATGCCATATTTGAAGTATTGTGTGTCATTCTGGTTGCCAAACTATAGGAAGCATGTGGAGACTTTAGACAGGGTGCAGAAGAGGCTTACCAGATGTTGCCTAGATTGGAGTGTAAAAGCTCTAAGGAGATGTTGAATAAACTTGGATTGTTTTCACTGGAGTGTTGGATGCTGAGGGCAACTTGACAGAAATGTAGAAAATTATGAGAGGCATGGATAGGGTGAATAACCAGAGTCTGCTTCACTGGGTGGAAATGTTAAATACTAAGGGACATAGGTTTAAGGTGAGAGGGGAAAAATGTAAAGGTGATGTGTGAGGCAAGGTTTTATGCAGAGGCTGATAGGTGCCTATGCAGAGGCTGGTAGTACCTGGAATATACTATCATGGGAGATGCTATAAGCAGATATGTTAGCAACATTTAAGAGACTTAGACAGACACAGTAAAATGCAGAGAATAGAAGGGTACGGCGGGCATCATGGTTGGTGCAGACATAGTGTCAAAAGGCCTGTTCCCATTCTGCACTGTTCAGTGCCCTGGAGAGAGCTTTACCACCAGACATGCTCCTGACTGTAACCTGTGAAATCAAGTCAGACTTAAAATAAAAATATTGGAAACTGATTAGTCTGATTATCAGAAAAATTCAAAGTTGGCAGAACCGCCATCATGTAATAACAATGATATCGTGCACCTATAGTGCCTGAAAAATGTTCAATGTTGATATGCCGATCAGTCAGTCTAAGTTGTAGTTCTCGAGTGTAGATATTGGCACAATCCTGCACTATTTATTCAGTATTGTAGTTTGATACTGTATCTCTTCTGTGATATTAGCATTCAACTTCATTATGTGTGTCATCAGGGTTTCCAAAGCCCAGGGTATTTAGCTCCATATTGTGTTTCATGCATAACCTGAGCAGCTAGATTGACAAGTTCAGTTGTGCTTGACCAGTAAACTGACAAGGATCATTTCTGTGCTTATGGAGGTACAGTTTTTAGGGTCAATTTAATTTGCTTCTCAGTTGTTATGTCAGATGTTAATAACCATGCTAAATATTTGGAAATCATATGAATTTGACTTGAACATATTCCTTGTCTGTAAACATTTTAAAAAGGTAAAAATAATGACGGCAGATGCTGGAAACCGGATTCTGAATTAGTTTGCTGGAAGAGCACAGCAGTTCAGGCAGCATCCAAAGTGCAGCGAAATCGACGTTTCGGGCAAAAGCCCCAGAATCAACCCTTCCTGATGGATTTGATGGGTTTCCTTCTGCTGAACTGAGCTGAACTGCCTGAACTGCTGTGCTCTTCCAGCACCACTGATCCAGAATCTGGTTTCCAGCATCTGCAGTCATTGTTTTTACCTTGTTGATTTTAACCCTACTGCGAATCCCCTTGCAAGGATGCCTGCCTGGAAGAAGTTTTCTTCCTCTCTCTACAAGAATCTCAGGGAGTCCCTCTCCCACTGCAACTCCCAGGTCATTTCCTCTACCCTGAAGCATTCCTGATGAAGGGCTTTTGCCCGAAATGTCGATTTCGCTGCACTTTGGATGCTGCCTGAACTGCTGTGCTCTTCCAGCACCACTAATCCTGTAAACAGTTTAGTCATAGGTCCAGATAGTCATAGTCGTGAGATTCCACTGACCTTCAGACTTGACAGCTGGGATCTGGATTGGGAGGTACCACAACCATTTCTAACAACTCCCATTTTTTTCAAATTAAAGGAAAGGGAGTAGGGCATGACTGACTCATGCAGGAATCCAGATCTCAACAGGGACATTTGAACACATGGCTAAGTTCAAACAGATCCCAAGTTCACTGCAACAAGGACCTTAGCTATCATTGGAAATTACAAATTTTCAGTGTAGTCATAAATATTCTTTATAAATGAATGATTTTATAGAGCTGTCAAACTGTTGTATTATTTAAATTGTCAGCCCTTTAAAATTAAAAAGAAATTTTTTTTGTATCAATGAGAGAAGAGGAAAATTGTTCCAGCAGTTACAATAACTGTTTGTTGACATGACCCCAAGAGCTATCATTATTACTGGTTGACTGCTGACCACAACTTAAAAGGGTAGGGGAATGAGGTATGGGGTAAGGACTAGTAAAGCTAGTGAATATTTAACAAAATTAAACAAAGTCCAGAGGAAGGAGATACTCATTGGTTCCTGTAGCCATCTCCAAAGTGTGCGTCGGTGTGACAAACCCCATTTTCTCACCAGTCCCATCTCCACAACACCATTCCCCCCATCAGATGCACTGAGTCAGGAAATTTCCCAACTTCATGCTATATGACTGAGGAGTGAAGCTCCAGGCAAAGGGTCTTTTTTGACACAGAAGGAACCCATCAAATCCATGCTGACTTGTCGCAAAGGAATTCTGTCAGTCCAACATGCCCAGTCAATCCATGTGACCCTGCAGTTTTATTCCTCCCAAGTGCCCATCCAGATTCCTTCTGAAATCATTAATAATGTCTGCGACCACCATCATCATGGGCAATGAGATTCAGGTCATTAGAACTCACTTTGTAGAAAGTTTCTTCCGAATGTTTCTCCTACACCTCTTGACCAAAACCATTTGTACGTTTACTCCTGCCCTTCCATTGTCGGCTCATAAAAAGAGCTTATTCCTGTCTACATTACTTAAGCCTATCGTCATCTTGCATCCAATCTTCTCTTCCTCCTCTTTGCTTCAAGGGGAGCAATCCCAGCTTTGCAAATTCAATCTTGTAAAAAACAAATCCTGACCCATTCTGGAAAATTGCCTCTGCACATTCTCTGTGACCTTTGCAGCTTTCCTAAAGTGTAAACCTCTAGTTGGGACCATAACAAGAGCTGTATAAATTAATTTTCAGTATAATTCAGTGCATTTTAACTCAATACCTGAGATCCCATATGTTTCGCTGAGCACTCTCTCAATATGTCCTGTCAACTGCAAAGCTCAATGGACATGCAACTCCATGTCACTCAGTTTCTACACATTCTTTAGAATTGTGTTATGAAGTCTGAATTGTGTCTCCTTGTACCCTGTGCCAAAGTGCATCACTGTACACTTCTCTGTCACTTGCCTGTCCACTCTGTTAGCTGATCTGTCTTGTTTAGAATTATAAAATCCTTACGGTGTGGAAGCAGGCCATTTGGCCCATCAAGTCCACACCACCCAAATGAAGAACATCCCACCAGAACCACCCTTTCCCACAGCATATCCACCTCGACTGCACATCCATGAACACTATGGGCAATTCAGCAAGGCCAATTTATCTAACCTACACATCTTTGGATTGTGAGAGGAAAAGCAGACCAAGCAGCATCCGAGCAACAGGAGAATCGACGTTTCGGGCATAAGCCCTTCTTCAGGAACGTCGATTCTCCCCTGTTCCTTGGATGCTGCCTGCCCTGCTGCGCTTTTCCAGCAACACATTTTCAGCTCTGATCTCCAGCATCTGCAGTCCTCACTTTCTCTCCGAAAAGCTGACCAAACCCACACAGACACAGTGAGTGTGTGCAAACTTCACACAGAGACAGTCACCTGAGGTTGGAATTGAACTCAGATGCCTGGTACTATGAGGCAGTAGCACCAACCACTGAGCCATCATGCCATCACAAATTCATATGACTCATTCATAGAAGAGAATTCCAACAGTGTGAAAACAGGCCATTAGGCCCAACAAGTTCACACCAACCTTCCAAAGAGCAACCCATCCAAACCCATTGCCCTACCCTATTATTCTACATTTACCCCTGATTAATGCACCTAACCTACACATTCCTGAACAATATGGCAATTTAGCATGGCCAATTCACCTAACCAGCACATCTTTGGATTGTGGGAGGAAACCGGAGCAAATCCACACAGACACGGCAAGAATGTGCAAACTCCACAAAGACAGTCAACTGAGGCTGGAATCAAACTTGGAGTCCTGGTGTTGTGAGACAGTTCCACTGTGCTACCCTGGGTTCATATTGCCCAGGTTTTTGCAAATCCTCCAAGTTTAATATCACAAGAAAGTTTTGAAGTGATACAATTGAGAAAAAGGTTTTGTATTTATAAAGTAAAACAGCATTCATGAGCTTGGCATATCCAAGTTTGGTGAACAGCCAATGAAGTAAGTTTGAAGTATTATAATATAGGAAATATTTGGATTCACCTGCATATCCATTGTGTTATGTGTATACTGCAACAGTAGCATGTTGGTTTTCAATTATGATGCTCTAATTTTGAATATTAGCCACAATTCATCTTTGCAATTGGCAACCCCTTAAAACTAAGACATTCAATTTCAGGGCTGTCATTTTGTTGCTGAATAAAAATATCTTCAGGGATATATGTTTGTGAACAGAAATAAGCTGATTGGGTAACTGTTGAGGGGACTAACTGTTTATACTAACTGTTGTTCTGCTTGGATAAGGATGCTATTGCAGTGGGAGATGGATCAGTTTATTTTTCTGTGAAAACAGCTTACAATTCCAGGATAATTCTGGAATGCAAAGGGAATCCCTGACTTTTCCTTTCTATGCAACCCTGTCACCTAGCTCCTCCATTCTTGTCTCCAATGAGAAATTTGAAGAACTTGTGAATTTTGTTTTCACCAAGAGTCAAAAAACTTGATCAGCTACCTGTGCCCGTCCCTTCTCTTCTTTTCTCTGGTCAATTGGACTGACTTTCCATGAGTTCCTTTTTATAAATGAAGCTTTTTTCTTAACTAGGACATTACAGAATTTACAGCTTTAACCCTGAATTTGCATCCTTCTCTAGTTTCTCTTCTATCTTTATTCATGACTGCCTCAAGCTTATTTTGTCTCAGAACTCTCTAGGCCATATTTCCAATAAACTGCTAACCACTTAACCTCCTTTCCATGCTAGCTGACATTGCTGACAGTTCTCTGTTCTCCAGCTGTGCAGCTCTTTTCCAAATCTTATTGTATTTACAGAGGAACCTTGATTGTCCAAAGGACACGGGCAAAGAGTTTTCGTTCGGTTAATCAAATTCTGGATAATCCAGTGCCGGATAACATAGTTTAGCCAAGCATCGGGACCTTGTGATCTTGCCAGATAATCTGATATTCAGATAATCGAATGCCAGATAATCGAGGTTCCTCTGTATATAGCATCAGGTATAGCCTACATGTGACTCCAGATCCTCAGAAATGTGATGGACTTCTTTCAGCACAATTAGGGATGGGAAAGAAAGAAAACAGAAACACTGCATGTATTGTGGCTATTGTGACAACAGATATTTCTTTTTGAAACTTTACCCTCAATTTCACAGTAGCAGACTTGTCCAGTATAGTTTAAACCTCAATGAAACTGCAAATTTATTTGTCATTTCACCACAGTTCGCGGCCATTGACCATACTTTCATCTATCACCACTACCCGCATGACAGCATGTGAAAACAATTCATTTAATTGAAGTGCTTCAGGATATTGCTGAGACACATAATAAGATGCTATATAAGCAACTTTCTCAAGTTGCTTGTAATCTAGCATTACCATAATAAGGCCACGTACGATCGATAATTATGAAATGGCTCCAGAACAAGAGGAGGTCATTCAGCCTGTCATTCATTACCACCGCTCTCTGCGACAGTGAATCAGTTTGTTGCACTTCTCCCCTCCCTCCTCCGTAGCTCTGTCAATGCCCATACCACATGAATGAATAAAAAAACGCCATGATGTGGAGGTGTTGGTGTCGGACTGAGGTGGACAAGTTAAAAATCACACAATGCCAGGTTATCGTCCAACAGGTTTATTTGAAAGTATTAGCTGCTCCGTCATCAGTTGGCTGTGGAGCAGGATCATAAGACACAGAACTTATAGCAAAAGATCACAGTGTCATGCAACTGAAATGATATATTGAACAAACCTAGATTGCAAAAAGGTTTTGAGCACATGATGTTCAGCTCTAAGTACCTAAATAGACTATGAATTCCACACACTAAGTGGGGATAGAGATGGGGATGGGGATGGGGATGGACTTCTTCAGGTGTGACTGCATTCTCACCCTCACTAGTGAGAAAGCTTACTAGATCAAGGTCAGACCAGCCATGTAAGAGTTGACCAGTGAGGTTCTCAGCAAATCACCAGCCTCAATATTCCACAAACTATCATAATCCACTGGGCAGAGGTTGGCAGCAACGTGGTCCTAAAGGAAGTTGCTTGATGCCCAGCCTTTAGGGACATAACTAGCCTTTCTTTCAGGTCAGGTGGAGTGGGAGTCAGAGGAAAAAGAAGGTCAGGGGAGTCAGGTACAAAGGAAGGTTGATGGTATCACTCTTCTTAAACACAGTTTTGAAAACTAGCCATTTTTTCCACCAGCCAGGAAGAGAGGTAATCAACCCTGTAGTGATTTGAGGTTGTTATTGATCACTTAAGGGTCTTAAACGGTGGTAAATCAAAAATGTATAATTGCAATTACATCTCTTAATTGTCCTTGTCAAACCAATATCTCTGAGAAACCTGGTCTCCAAGGTCTGGCATTGGTCATTTTTTTTCCGGTTTGCTGAGTGGTCATGGGAATTGAATTTTGGGAAAGGACCTGGATGTGGCCATGTTTGGCACTCTACTAACTAGAGTTTACAGAATGAGAGATGATCTCAATGAAACTCATAGGATTCTTAAGGGGCTTGACAGGGTCAGTGCTGAGAGGATGTTTTCCCCCCTTGGGAGAATCTAGTCTAAGGGCATAGCCTCAGAATAAAGGGATGCCAATTTCAACTGAGATAAGGAGAATATCTTCTCTGAGGGCTGCGAGTTTTTGGGATACATTACCACAAAGAGCTGGAGGGGGCAGAGTCCTTGTGCAATTTTTAAGGCTGAGATAGACAGATTCTTGATCAGTAGGGGAATCAAAGGTTGTGGGGAAATGCAGGAAAGTGGACATAAAGAATATTGGATCAGGCATGATCTTACTGAAGGGCAGAGCAGGCTTAAGGGGTCGAACAGCCTACTCTTGTTCCTATTTCTTATGGTCTTATGATGTTACAATGTACTGTCATAGAACCACAAAGCGCAAGAGGAGATAGTTAAGTATTTTGTGCCTACTCTTTGAATGAGTTGTCCAAACAATCTCACATCCCTGCTCTTTCTTCATAACTGGCAATGTTTTTCTTTTTGAACTGTATATTCAATTCCAGTTTTGAAAGGTATTATTTGTTCTGCTTCCACAGACCAGACAGGCAGTGCTTTCCAGATCATAGCAACTTGTTACATATGACATATTTTTTTCACCTTCCCTTTTGTTTCAGTATATTCAATCCTCCCTTGTTGTTTTTGATGAATCATCATTTATTTTATCATTTATCCCCATGCTAATCATAATGACCTTAAAACTGACCTTAACCGGATATATGATGCCTTTAAAAGGAATAATTACTGATAACATTTTTCCATATACCTGCTGCTGTATTGGAATTTAAATTCTGGTCCCATCTGAGGGTTAGTAATCTATAATCATACTTCCTGTTCCATGATTACAATTGAAGTGAAATAGTTTGCTTTCATAATTGAGAAACCATGTTAAAAGTGCAAGACCATGGTGTGACACCATCAAGGTCAAAAAAAAACAGAAGAGAAGATAGGATCTGAAGAAAAAACCCAAAACATTAACTCTGTTTCTGTCTCTGCAGATATTGACAGACCTGTTGAGTTTCTCCACTATTCTCTGTATTGTTTCAGATTTCCTGCTTCTATTGTATTTATACTTTATGAGAAAATAAAGTCATTCGGAAAAAAGCGTTTAGCTGGCTCCAAACTTGAGCTTAAGGGGAAAAATATTGCAGATGCTGGAAATCCGAATTTTCTTTAAATTTTTCCTGTTTTATTTGGAGGCACCATTATGCTGGTTGATCACTTGGTGCCAACAATGTGTTGGACTTGGTTTTACAATTAGACAGGCGAAAGTGAAGACTGCAGATGCTGGAGATTAGAGTTGAGAGTGTGGTGCTGGAAAAGCACAGCAGGTCAGGCAGCATCCGAGGAGCAGGAAAGTCAATGTTTCAGCAAAAGCCCTTCATCAGGAATGAGGCTGTCAAGTGCCCTTCCTATCAATAACCATTTTTGTGAGACCATAAAATGTAGAAACAGAAGTAGGCATGGCTGATCTGATAATCCTCAACTACACTTTCCTGCCTCTTCTCTTGTTAGCTTTACAGATTAAAAATCTGTATGTCTCAGTCTTGGATACGCTCAAAAAACCGACCTGTTGTCATATGGTTCAGCCTTTCTCAGAGCATGGCTGAACAGGAGACTCACACTGCCTGCCATTGGCCTGTTGGAACAATGCACAGGATGGTAATCAACCTGTTTGGCCAAACCAAGAACACACCTTCCTTGAACATTAAGTCCATTTCACCACATGACCATAAGACCGTAAGACATAGGAGTGGAAGTAAGGCCATTCGGCCCATCAAGTCCACTCTGCCATTCAATTATGGCTGATGGGCATTTCAACTCCACTTCCCCACACTCTCCCCATTGCCCATAATTCCTTGCGAGATCAAGAATATATTAATCTCTGCCTTGAAAGCATTCAACGTCCCGGCCTCCACTGCACTCTGTGGCAATGAATTCCACAGGCCCACCACTCTCTGGCTGAAGAAATGTCTCCTCATTTCCATTCTAAATTGACCCCCTCTAATTCTAAGGCTGTGCCCATGGGTGCCAGTCTCCTCACCTAATGGAAACAAATTCCCAGTGTCAACCCTTTCTAAGCCATGCATTATCTTATAAGTTTCTTTTTCAGAATGGCAGCTTACCTTATTAGATCACCCCTCAAAATTCTAAACTCTAATGAATACAATCCCAGGATCCTTAGCTGTTTATCCAATGTTAGGCCAACCATTCCAGGGATCATCCTTGCAAATCTCCGCTGGACACACACCAGTGCCACTATGTTCTTCCTGAGGTGTGGGGCCCAAAACTGGACACAGTATTCTAAATGGGACCCGAGTAGACCTTATAAAGTTGCCTTTGTTGCCTTTACATTCTAACCCTCTTGAGATAAATAACAACATTACATTTGCTTTCTTAACCACAGACTCAGTCTGCAAGTCCACCTTTAGAGAATCCTGGACTAGCACTCCCAGATCCTTTTGTACTTTGGCTTTATGAATTTTCTCACCGTTTAGAAAATAGTCCATGCCTGTATTCCTTTTTCCAAAATACAAGACCTCGCATTTGCTCATGTTGAATTTCCTTAGCCATTTCCTGGACCATACTCCTAAACTGTCTAAATCTTCAGCTCCTCAGTACTACCTGCCTGTCTACCTAACTTCGTATCTTCGGTGAACTTCGCCAGAATGCCCCCAGTCTCTTTATCCAGATCATTAATACGTAAAGTGAACAACTGCAGCCCCAACACTGAACCCTGTAGGACACCACTTGTCACTAGCTGCTATTCTGAAAAATAACTTTTAATCCCAACTCTCTGCCTTCTGTCAGGCAGCCAATCCTCAATCCATGCCAGGAGCTCACCTCAAATACCATGGGGCCTCACCTTACTCAGCAGTCTCCCATGAGGCACCTTATCAAAGGCTTTTTGGAAGTCTAGGTAGATAACATCCACTGGGTTTTCACGGTCTAACCTACTTGTCACCTCTTCAAAGAATTCTAATAGGTTTGTCAGGCACAACCTCCCCTTACTAATTCCATGCTGACTTGTTCTAATCCAACCCTACACTTACAAGAATTTTGAAATCTCATCCTTAACAATGGAATCTATAATTCATCTTGTTGTCAACCTGAAATAAAAACAGAAAATGTTATAAATATTTGTGACATTCTGATCCATCCCTCAGTTATCTCCAACAGTCTTTTCATTGCTACAGCAGATTTCCATGTAAATCCAAGATGCAATACCAACTATTTTACCTCCAGTTACCTCCTCCCTTTCTAACATCCTTCGTGAATTGAAGCAGCATTGCTTGTATTTCTTTCTAATTTGATAGAGGTGTACAAGATGATGAGAGGCATAGATAGAGTGAATAGCCAGAAACTTTTCCCCAGGGCAGAAATGGTTATCATGAGGGGGCATAATTTTAAAGGTGATTGGAGGAAGGTATAGGGGAGATGTCAGGAGGTAGGTTCTTTACACAGACAGTGGTGGGTGCATGGAATGCATTGCCAGCAGTGGTCGTAGAGTCAAATACATTTGGGACGTTGGGTAGACACATGGGCATGTAGGTTAATTTGATCTTAGAGTAGGATAAAACATTGAGGGCTGAAGGGCCTGTACTGTGCTGCACTGTTCAGTGTTCTATGTTCTAATAATTTTACTGTGCTCACAATGTGGTCTCCTCTACACTGGAGATACCAGGACACTTCTGTTCACCTTACTATATATGACCCTGAGTTTCCAGTCATCTGCCATCTTCAACCGTCCACTCTGCTCTCTCTCTGTCTGCAATTTCAGTCTGCTACAATATTCCAAAGAAGATAAGCACCAGCTCATGTAAAAACACCGTCTCTTTCTGTTATGTACTTCACAGCACTTCAAATGCAACATTAATTTTAACAATTTTAGATTGCTACCTCTGCCTCATTTTCTTTTGTTTTTCTGTGTTAGTTAGTTTGTTTTCCCCCTTGTTCTCTTATTTCCTTTTTTTTGTGCTTTTGTATGGAAGTTATACAGGTTCATGCCTCCTCCACTCTAATGAGTTGCTTTCTAATTTGCTTCATTGCCACTCCTTTTAGTTTTGCAACAGGAGACCTTTTGGCATTGACCTTTGGCATTGATCTTCCCTTCCCCCCACCCGACCCCATCAGATCTTGCTTTTTATTCTTTATCCAACGCTACCCGTTCCCCTTCTTTCAGCATCTAAAGCCTATTACATTTCTAATTTGTTCCAGTTCTGATGAACAGCCATTGGCCTGAAATATCAATTCTATTTCTCTCTCTTCTAACTTGATGAGAAGAGTTGTTCAAGTTGTTTTCAAGTGCTTCTAGACTTAATGAGAATTTTCAGCATATTCCGCTCTTATTTAAGATAACAAGCTCAGAAAGTCTGAAATAAATCGATTGACGTCCACATCCAGTTGGCTTCCTTAGTCTGATTGGTGATATATAACTTTGATCTATCTGGTGCTGACTCTGAAATTCCATGGGGATTCCTTCAATCTCCTGCTGTAACTTCCCACTGCAAGGTTTCACTAACAGAAACATTTCATTAACGGATGAGTGTAATTCTGCCCCCAGCTTGACCTGACTGTGGCTCAGTTTGGCAGTATTGCTGACTCTGAATCACACAGCGCTGATTACGAGTTCGCCTCCATGAGTTGATTGACAAGGCCAACAGGGAGAAAGTGAGGACTGCAGATGCTGCAGAGTCAAAGTTAAAAGTGTGACACTGGAAAAGCACAGCAGGTCAGGCAGCATCCGAGGAGCAGAAGAGTCGCTGTTTTGGGCATAAGCCCTTCATCATTCCCGCTGTGCTTTTCCAGGACTACACTTTTGAAATTGACAAGGCCAACAGTCTGTGTAATAAAGAGTGTCCTTCTTTCAGATGGAAATCTACAGGTGAATGTAAAAGCTTTAATGAAATCATTTTGAAGAACAGGTGTCCTGACCAATATTTGTCTCTCAATCATTATCACAAAGATCTCATATATTGCCGTTTGTGGGAATCATGGTGTGCAAGTTAGCTGCCACATTTCCTACATGACAAGCAGTGACTGAATTTCAAATACTAATTTATTGGCTATAAAGTGCTTTGAAATGCCCAGTGGTACTGAAAAACACTAAATAAACAACAGATTTTCTTTTCTGATAGCCTCATCATTCTTTAATAGCGCCAGATGAAATACATTGCTCATAGTTTTCATCGTTTTAAAAATAAGGTTCATAATCCTTTCCCAATCTCCTATTCTTAAAGAATAGATGCAATTCTCTGAGCTCTGTTGCTAATTAAGACCATCAATTTATGAATGGTGTTTAATTAATTTCCCTTGATCCCTTTTCTGTATGTCTATTTCTATTTTAATGACACTTTGAAATTCTGTGAGATCTGCTCCTGCTCTCAGTGTTTCTTAATGCTTTAGTAATAAAGAACCCACATCAAGCACTTTTAGTCTTTCTCACACTCCTTCTCATCTTTCACTTGCTCAAAACCTATTCCATTTCTAATTTTTTCCAATTCTAATGAACAGCCACTGACCTGAAATATTAACCCTGTTTCTCATGTCAACAGATGCTTCCAGACTTCAGCATTTTCTGCTCTTATTTGAGATTTTTTAACAAGCTCAGAAAGTCTGAGCGAGTCCGACAGTTTGAGTTACCATGAGGTCTGCTGCTGCTCATAATGTTCTAGACTGCTTTAACAAAAAAGAATCCATGGCAAGCACCACTTGCATTGAATTCCTTTAAAGGGCCAGCCTTTACTTAGTAGCAGTACTATTACCTCTGAATCAGAAGATGCTGGGTTCTAAGCCTCACTCTGGAGATTTGTGCTATATATTCTCTGTTGACACTCAACTGCTGTAAAGAGGAAGCTGTCATATAAATGGAAGTTCCGTCTTCCAGATGAATGGTTAAACTAAGGTCCTACCTACCCTCTTAAGTAAATCTAAAAGATATTGTGGTAGTATTCCCAAAGAAGCAAGTGAAATCTTCCAGTGTCTCAGCCAGGATTTATTCCTCAGTCTACACCACTAAAGCAGTCTAATTTGACACTTATTACATTGCTATTTGAGTAGACAAATTTTGCTTTGTGCAAATTGGCAGCTCTGTTTCTTTACATTTCATTTCGACACTTCAAAGCTACTTCATTGCCTGTGAAGTGTTCTTGGTGAAGTTGTGAAAAGTGACATACGGTTATAGTGTGTCTTAACTGGGCTCTTCCAAGTTACTTGGAAAAGTATTCACTCGTGCATATGTATTTTCATTAAATTGCATTTAATAAATGAATGGAAGCAAATTTTGACTTTTATATTCAGCACAGTTATTTTTATTTACCAAATAATTGACAGATAAAGAAACAGAATGCTGTTGTTACAACAAAGGGTGTTTTCCAAATCAATTCTTCATATAAACATGGTTCTACAAAATCTGATTGACCATTGTTAATCAGTATGACTTGTAAAGGCATAAGTGTTTAAATTTTCTGACGTGAAAACAAACCTAATCAGGTTACGTCCTGTTGAAAGATTGTCAGATTGGACGTGATAAATTTATAGAGAAATCAATCCTTTTTGACTTGGATGTGCTGACACCCAGTGGCATAAATTGGCTTTAACATTTGAATCTGTGCAATGGAGTTGACCCAATTACATTGCTGGCTGTTAGTGAGACAGTGGCCTGGCAGGAACCGCTGCCTTTGTTACATATTTGTTTTCAGGCCTGCCATGCATGCATTTTGAAAGAAGCAACAAGATGAGGGAGTATTTAATGAATGGCAGGACACTGGGCAGCTTAGAGGAGCATAGGGACCTTGGAGTAATTATTGACAGTTCCATGAAATTGGCAGAACATATGAAAGGTATCATATGGGAAACCTGCTTTCATTGGTTGTGGCAGAGCATATAAGCACAAGGAGGTATTGTTGGAGTTGTACATAGCACTGGTTAGGCCACAGCTGGAGTATATTGTGCACTTCGGGGGGTTTATGATTGCACTAAAGGCGGTACAGAGGACGTTCACCAGAATGATGCTGGGACGGAGAAATTAAGCTATAAAGAGACACTAGATTGGCTTGGATGGTTTTCTCTAGAGTCAAGAGTGTATTGCTGGAAAAACACAGTAGGTCAGGCAGCATCTGAGGAGCAGGAAAATTGATGTTTCGGGCCAAACCCCTTCATCCTGAAAGGTTCTAGCCTGAAACATCGATTTTCATGCTCCTCGGATGCTGCCTGACCTGCTGCGCTTTTCCAGCAACACACTCCTGATTCTGATCTCCATCATCTGCAGACCTCACTTTCTCTTGGCTTTCTCTAGAGCAGAAAAGACTGAAGGGAACATGAATGAGATGTATAGGATTATGAAGAGTCTAGACAGGGTGAATAGAGAGCAGTTGTTCCCCTTAGCCAATTACAAGAGGTGACATGGTGGCTCAGTGGTTAGTTAAAGCACAGCAGGTTAGGCAGCATCCAAGGAACAGGAAATTCGACGTTTCAGGCCAGAGCCCTTCATCAGGAATGGCTGGCCCGAAACGTCGAATTTCCTGTTCTTTGGATGCTGCCTAACCTGCTGTGCTTTAACCAGCAACACATTTTCAGCTCTGATCTCCAGCATCTACAGACCTCACTTTTTACACGGCTCAGTGGTTAGCACTGCTACCTCACAGCTTGAGGGATATGGGTTCAATTCTAGCCTCAGATGACTGCTTGTGTGGAGTTTGCATATTCTCTTTGTGTTTGTGTGGGTTTCCTCCCACAGTCCAAAAATGTGCAGATTAGATCATGCTAATTTGCCTGCAGTGTGCAGGAACTTGTTGGTTAGGTGGATTGGCCATGAGAAATGCAGGGTTATAGGGTTGGTTGGGTTGATTAGCCTGCTTCCATGCTGTCGGCATTCTATGAAATGAAGAGGTCACAGCTTTAGTGTAAAATGCAGGAGATTTGTGGAAAAAAAAACATATATAGGACAAGTGCAGGAAATTGGGATGATTGCACCTTTAGTGGGGGGGGAAATATCGGTGCAGACTCGAAGGGTTGACATTTTCTGTATGAATCTGTGAAACTATATATTTCTAAGGGGCAACCATTTCCGTTAGTGAGGCCAATAGTAATCCTGATAAATTTTATTACATGCAGGGCTGGATGTTGTACGGAGAGCTGGAGAATTGAGTCAGGCAGAATGTGAGAATGCAGGAATCTAATTTGTTTGGTGTACACTGCTTGGGTTTACAATATTGTATGAATCAAGGACCATATTTGAAAGTCACCCTGAAGAAGACACAATTTTAGCAGTACTGCTTTACATAGGCAGATGAGCAATGATGCATTTATATTCGAGATAGGGTTCTTAACTTGGATAGCTCATGAAAATATGCATAGGAATCATGATGCGTGATTAAGTCACTCCTGTTTAATCTAATGCAGGCAGCACTCCAACTTGGAGCTGCCTGCTCATTTGGAAGATTGATGCTTGCAGCTACAGCTCAACATACTGTTCATTGGCTACATGGATTAGTGGGGGTCCAAAGGTCCTCCCATCCCTTAAAGCTAGCCTGCATCTTTTAAAGAGGAACTTTCGTATGGCTAGAGCCAGTTGTGAATCTGACCTGGGAAGCCTTGAATAAAGTAATGACATGACAGAAAGCAGTTCCAAAGCTTTTTGCATGATGTACAGGAAGCCTTGATGGGTGAATGATGGTTCAGTATCCACAGGGCCCAGGAGACCTTCCAAAAATCCATTCAGAAAACAGTGGGAACAGGTAAGTGGAGATAAGTGAAAGGCAATCTGGGTATGGTGCCACAAGCAGTGCAATGACCACGTATGAGTTGTAAAGGTCAGTGAATGCAAATTCAAAAGTCATGAGCTGCAGCACTCATCTTAGACACTGCTCAGTTCATCAGACTCCCAGCACTCACTTATCAACAACTCAATCAAGATCTCATGCACAGCATTCATATGGTGCACACTCTCTGACTTTTTTAGAGATAAAAGCCTGCAGATACTGAAATCCAAAGTAGACAAGCAGGAGGTTGGGAAGCCTACAGCCTGGAGGACTCAACAATGAGCACTCTTAATTTCAAATAACTTCCCATCCATCCCCTGACTCCCTACCCAGCCCCTCCCCCTCACTTCCACCCCTCCCTTACACCAACTGGATTCATTCCTCCCACTGACCAATCAGATTGTACCTTCAACCTGCCTTCACCTATCCCCACTTCAAGCCAGGCAGCATCATGAGGTGGAGAAGTCTATGTTTCGGGTATAACCCTTCTTTAGGACTGGGGGTGGGTGTAGAGGGAGCTGCAGATAAAGAGGGTGGCATTGGGGCAGGGTGGTGAATTGAGGATAGGTGAAGGCTGGTTGAGGGTACGATCTGATTGGTCAGTGGGAGAAATGAATCCGGTTGGTGGAAGGGAGGAGTGGAAGGGAGCGGGAGGGGCTGGGAAGGGAGTCGGGGATGGGAAGGGAGGCTATTTGCAAGTAGAGAACTGATTGTTGAGTCCTCCAGATTGTAGGTTTTCCAGGCAGAAGATGAGGTGTTGTTCCTCCAATTTGCGGTTTGGTTTGTGGTGGCAATGGAGGAGGCCGAGGATGGTCATGTCAGAAAGAGAGTGGGAAGGGGAATTAAAATGGGCAGTGACTGTGAGGTCTGGTTGGCACCTGCGGCCTGAGATGCTCAGCGATCCGTTCCCTAAGTTTATGTTTGGTCTCCCTGATGTAGAGGTAGAACAGCAGACAAGCAATGGCTAATATTTAAAGACATGCTGCACTATCCACAGCAGACATATATTACTATACATCCACCCGAAAGGAAAGGTGTATTAACCATGATTCAAGAAAGAAGTTAAAGATTGCATTGTATCAGAAGGAAGTGAGCTATATGTACTCAAAAGCGGTAAGCCTGAAGATTGGGAACAATTTGGAACCCAGCAAAGGAGGACAAAGCCTGATTAAGAAAGGAAGAAAAGAAATATGAATGTAAACTAGCAAGGAACATGAGGATGGACAAAAACATTTCTGTAGATATATGAAAGGAAAAGATTGGATGGGACAAAAATGAGCCCATTAGAGATGGGACAAGATAATTTATGGTGGAGAATGGGGAAGTGGCAGTGAAATACGTTGCTATTTTGTCTCTGTCTTCACAGAAGCAGATACAAAATATCTCCCAGAAATACTGGGTGACCAAAGATCTTGTGAAACTGGGGAGCTAAAAGTAATTAGTCTTAGTAAATATTCAGTATTTGAAAAGTTGACTGGATTGAAAGTGGATAAAGTCCCTGGACCAGATGAGCTTCATCGCAAATTGTTGTTGTGAGGGAGATAAGTGTTATTGTTCAAAACTCTATAGATTCTGCAAAGGTTCATACAGACTGTCGCAAATGTAACCCCGCTGTTTAAGGGGAGAAAGCACAGAATAAGGAACTACAGACCTGTCAGTTTGATGTCAGTAGTTAGAAAAGTGTTAAAATCTATTACAAAGGATGTGATAGCTGGACATTTAGAAAAGAATGCTGAAATAATTTGACAGAATCAGCTTGATTTATGAAAGGGAAATCGTGTTTGAGAAACTTGTTAGAGTTGTTTTTAAAGGATATTACTTGTAGCATTGGTTATGGAGAACCAATGGATGTGTATTTGAGTAAAGGGAAGTCCTTTTCAGGCAGAGATATGGAGAAACTTCTTCAGCCAGAGAGCAGTGAATCTATGGTAAAAACAGGATAAAAACAATGACTGCAGATGCTGGAAACCAGGTTCTGGATCAGTGGTGCTGGAAGAGCACAGCAGTCTAGGCAGTATCCAACGAGCAGCGAAATCGACGTTTTGGGCAAAAGCCCTTCATCAGGAATAAAGGCAGTGAGCTGGAAGCATGGAGAGATAAGCTAGAGGAGTGTGGGGTGGGGAGAGAGTAGCATAGAGTACAATGGGTGAGTGGGGGAGCAGATGAAGGTGATAGGTCAGGGAGGAGAGGGTGGAGTGGATAGGTGGAAAAGAAGACAAGCAGGTCAGACAAGTCCGGACAAGTCATGGGGAGAGTGCTGAACTGGAAGTTTGAAACTAGGATGAGGTGGGGGAAGGGGAAATGAGGAAGCTGTTGAAGTCCACATTGATGCCCTGGGGTTGAAGTGTTCCGAGGCAGAAGATGAGGCGTTCTTCCTCCAGGTGTCTGGTGGTGAGGGAGCGGCAGTGAATTCATTGCCACAGAAGGCTGTGGAGGCCAGGTCATTGAGTATGTTTAAGACAGAGATAGCTAGATTCATGATTGTAAAGGGGATCATGGGTTATAGGGAGAAAGTGGGAGAATGGGGTTAAGAGACTTATCAGAGCTGAAAATGTGTTGCTGGAAAAGTGCAGCAGGTCAGGCAGCATCCAAGGACCAGGAGAATCGATGTTTCGGGCATGAGCCCTCCTTCAGGAATCCTTTCCTGAAGAAGGGCTCATGCCCGAAACGTCGATTCTCCTGCTCCTTGGATGCTGCCTGACCTGCTGCGCTTTTCCAGCAACACATTTTCAGCTCTGATCTCCAGCATCTGCAGTCCTCACTTTCTCCTTGAGAGACTTATCAGTCATGATTGAATGGTGGAGCAGATTTGACAGGCTGAATGGCCTAATTTCTGCTCCTATGTCTTATGATCTTATGATTTAAACTTCCTTGTGATTTCAGAGTCTTTCTCGATTCACCTTGCCATTAATTCCTCTGATCTTGTGACCTTGTCTTTGCCCCCCATATTCATCAACATATTCCAACCTTACTATATCAATCATCTTTCATCCCACTTTCTCAATCTCAGACAAGAACAGTTTCTTGCATCCATCCTGCAGCTGTCAATCTGTTTAATTATTTATGCATCTCAGGGATAGATGGCCTTCCCCCAGTAAAACACCTGCTCTCTTCCACCTTACCCTGTTACGGCTCCCACATTTTCTTCTTAAAATCCAACAGATTTAAGCATATTTGGAACATAATTGGTTTAACGATCTGTCACCAGTTCAGGCCAGACCATATCATATATCATTGGGCTTTTCTGTCCACTGTCAAAGTTATTCACTATCCTGAGGATCATATTAGAATGCAAAGGTGATATACAACTTAATTTCACAACTGCAACCATCTCAACAAACCTTTCCCCTCCCTATTCTCCAGCTCATACGTATGAAGCTCATGAATGCCTTTGTCAATAATATTTAGTGTAACTACTATGTTGCTTTTACAACGCTGCATCTTTATCCACCAAGTGAAACTTGCCTCAAGGACTATGCTTGCAATAGCCTTGAACTCACATCAATTTCCTGCTCTTCTCATGTCTCTCATGTTTCATACAGCATGGAAACAGACCCTTTGGTCCAACCAGTTCATAATCCCAAACTAAACTAGTCCCCCCTGCCTTTTCTGGCATATATCCCCCCAAACCTTTCCTATTTATGTACTTTTCTAAGTGTCTTATAAACGCTGTAATTGTGCACGTCCACCACTTCCTCAGGAAGTTCATTCCACATGTGAACCATCCTCTGTAAAAAAATTGTCCCTCATGTCGTTTTTAAATCTCTCTCCTCTCACCTTAAAAATGTGTTCCCTAGTCTTGAAATCCCCATCCTCGGGAGAAGGCCACCAACCATTAATCCTGTCTACAGCCCTCATGATTTAAAAAGCCCCTGTAAGATCAGCCCTCAATCTCCTATGATCCAGTGAAAAGTGTCCAGCTTTTCTTTATAACTCAAATCCTCCATACCTGACAATGTCTTGGTCAGTCTCTCCTGAACTCTCTCCAGCTTAATAATATCTTTCCTATAAGTGGGCGACCAGAACTGGACACAGTAATCCAGAAGAGGCCTCACCAACTTCATGTAAACCTCCCATTGGGTCCACCTCTTGTACTCTTGATGCTATTTCCTGGCCCTGATATTGTAACTGGTTTGCACTATTTGGTTACTGCTACCTCTGCTTCCAAAGTTATTACCAAGCCCCGCTCCAATCAAGTTGTCATTCTTTCAAAACTGTGCCAGTGTTTCCTAATATTAATTTATTTGGCTCTGAGCTAATCATTACTTTTGTGAAACTACTTGAGCCATGCTTTCCTGAAGGGATAAAGGACTGTTTTTGAAATAGATTGTTAAGTGATGAGTGATCACTTGTCAAGATTCAGCACCATTAGATGCTGCATTTAGGAAAATGGAGTAGGTGGGTGGATGAAAGGACCCCATTGCCCTCTCCCTGTTATCTGCCATCACCAGTTGAATTTGCTTAGATGAACAGGTAGTGCAAGGTGAGACTGCAGTTCAGTTTCATTTGCTTGACATTCACTTTTGCGGTTAACTGAAGCTGGTCCCAGTGGAAGCAATCAGATCCATCTTATTATCTCCACTGGGTGCAACTGGTACACCAATTTCCTCTTCTGACATTAAAAAAGGAAATTAGGAGGATGTGTCTTGCTGCTGGGACCTTGAAGCACAGTAGTGGGTAAAACAAGATTTTAGCAAATAGCTCTCTTTCTCTAATTAAAATGCAAGATCAAACAGCATCTATATTTAAACTAATTGTTTATTTCGCCTTTTGTCAGTTCCAATCAAGTTCAGTAATGGAATTAAAAATATATATGTACTGATTGGTTGAGGAATTACATTGCTAAGGAAACCGACACTTTAAATCTCAAGTCACTCCTAGGCTAATTAATGCATAGGTTAACTGCAAACTTTGATTTTCCACACCAGTTATTTTGATCAGATTACTCAACAGAAACAATTCTGTTCCTGTATGAAACATAACTGTAAATTGTTTTATAATATTCTGTGTGTTGGAGCTCATTGGATCACACTGATTATAACAGACAGATTTCATTGGAACTGTTTGGCCCTTTCGTAAAAATCATTTAAAAATATCCAGTGGTGGGCGAGTGGAAATGCTTATTGCTTCCATTTAAGGTAAACATGGATTCTTGAAATCTGACTTGAGCTTACTGCAGTTTATAATTAATAAAAATTTAAATATTATTAATGATCGAGGAAAAACAAATATGCTATGTTAGGCAGTATTTTTGGCCAGGACCTTTGGATGGTGAGGATTTCCAACCGACTATCTGAAGAATTGGAGGAGAACACAACCCTGCTAGGATTATTAATTGGCTTCAGACGGGATTTACACCACTCCCTCATGCTCCAAACTCGATTGGCCAGTGGTTCTCAGAGCAAGCAGTGTCAGAAGCTGTAGTGGACAAGACTGGAACTATAAACAGCTCCCAGGGTTGGCGTTCCAGAGTATAAGTCTAGGAATAGAATAGCCTTTATTATCACAGCACTACAATGAGTGCAGGGAAAAATTTATAACGTCGCCTCTCAGCACCATCTTGGCTACAGAGCACGAGGTACAGATACCTTTAAATGTAGTTACAGAGTAAAAAACACATAGACTAACATGGGAACAGTTGAACAAGTCCAGAATGATAACAAGTGATCATAAGTACTTTTGTTCCGGTCTGTGCCCTCTCAGCCCAGAGCATAAGGTCATGCTGCTGCCATGTGCTAGTCTTCCTCCATGGCTCGCTCGCCGTTGTGGGAATGGTCCCACTCGCTCTGACACTGGAATCTGTCCATGCTCACTCCTTCTCGGGAATCTCTGCGTGCTCACTCCATCATGGGAATCGGTCCGTGCTCATTCCATCACGGGAATCAGTCCGTGTTCACTCCGCCACAGGAATCGGTCCATGCACACCCCATCACGGGAATCGGTCCATGCTCATTCTGTCGCAGGAATCAGTCCGTACTCACTCCGTCCTGGTAATCCGTCCATGCTCACTCCATCACGGGAATCTGTCCATGCTCACTCCATCACGGGAACTGGCCCACATTCACTCCATCACGGGATTCGGTCCGTGTTCACTCCATCACGGGATTCGGTCCGTGTTCATTCTGTCACAGGAATCGCTCCGTCGTGGGAATCGGTCTGTGTTCACTCCATTACGTGAATCAGTCCGTGCTCGCTCTGTCACGGGAATATGTCCGTGCTCGCTCTGTCACGGGAATCAGTCCGTGTTTGCTCTGTCACGGGAATCAGTCCGTGCTCGCTCTGTCATGGGAATCAGTCCGTGCTCGCTCTGTCACGGGAATCAGTCCGTGCTCGCTCTGTCACGGGAATCAGTCCGTGCTCGCTCTATCACAGGAATCGCTCCGTCACGGGAATTGGCCCATTCTTGCGCCATCATGGGAATCGGACCGTGTTCACTCTGTCACAGGAATCGATCCATGCTCACTCTGTCATTGGAATCAGCCTGTGCTCGCCCTGTCACGGGAATGGATCCATGCTCACTCCTTCACGGGGAGTCAGCTCATGCTCACTCCATCGTGGGAATTGGTCCATGCTCACTTTGTCACGGAAATCGCTCCGTGCTCACTCCATCATGGGAATCACTCCCTGCTCTCACTGACACGGGATTCGCTCCATGCTCACTCCGTCATGGGAATCACTCTGTGCTCACTCCATCACAGGAATCTGTCTGTGCTCATTCTGCTGCTGACCAAGTGGGTGTGAGGGGAGTACACAAGGCAATAGGTGAGGTGATGTTTGGGTGGGGACAAGAAAGGAGAATGTTGAGCACAGGTGGGGATGGCAGTGTTGGTGGAAAAGCTAGGTAGAGGCAGTACCTGTGTGGACAGAGTTTGTAGGTTGGTGAAGATAGGTGGGAGAGTGCGGGAGGAGGCACTGCTGAAAGAACGCCATTGATAAAGGTGCCCACCCACCCTGTCAGAGAGCTGAGCAAGGTTGCTGTCTGGGCTTCCATTCCACTGCTGCATGCTTCCTGTCAGCCTGAAAATGAAAATCATGCAAGAAACAAGCCTTATGTGACCAATGATTGGCCGTTTCAAGATCTCACTTGGAGCCAGGGTGCCCAAATTTAAACTCCTCAGTCCCATTGTAAAATTGTAAAGAGACCCCCAGATAGGTAGGAGGCCATTGGAAAGGATAACTGGGGAATATCATACTCTCCTTTTCACCAGCAGATCATGCTGGTGGAGGAATGTAAACTTTAATCCTTCATTATTAGAGAACTACTTGAACATAAGACTTCATTCACGAAATGATAATTTGGTGGTGGACATCAAGGATCCCATTATGGTATCTTAGAGTTTGTACTGTTGCGTCTACCGAAACTGAATGGTGCTCATGATCAAACGATAAGATCTTTCGTTAATACATTTAAATCAGGATCCTATGCTCACTATTGAACATTTTTCTGATAGTCAACTGCTCATGCAACAAACATCTTCAAATTTTCATGACTTTAGGAGAATTATATGAAGGGGTCATCCATGAAGTTCGCTTAGATACTCGTTAATTTGAGTCTGGGTTTTGTGGCCTGTTTGCTGAGACACGTCTGTTTGGCTCCCTTCTGAACACGTGTGCTGCAATCATGGATGGTCAGATGGGGCTGTTGTTGGCACTGGAGGACAAGGGAGAATAGCAAGAAAGAGAGGAGGAAACAGAAATCGCTGGAAAACAATGAAAAGAGGAGCAGGGGACTAAGCAGGAGGCAATACCTCCATTTCATGGGGTGATCTCCTGCCTTGGAGGAGTAATGTCTGAGCCTTCTTGCTAAGAGGAAGAAATCGACCAGATTTGACAAACTTATTTCACAGGTAGTTTTATTGTTAATTTTAAAACTGGGATTGATAGATTTTGGTTAACCAGAGGTAATATGAGATAGGAGGCAAAGATGGGTATATAGAATTCTGACACAGGTTACTGTAATCACTGAATGCCAGAGCAAGCTGAAGGGGTGAAATAGCTAACTCCTATTCTGACGTTTCACAGCAGAGGCTGCTGTTAATGCACATCACTGCCCGTGGCTGTCAAGGTCAGTGTGGCTTTTGGATACTTACATGACAAACTAAACATTGCAGATCCAGCCAGAATAATTCAGCTAGATTTTCAAAATGAAAGGGCCAGATTAAGTTTTTTTTTGGCTAAGTCTGAGTTTTATCAAGTTTTTGGAGGTTTGTTTCCTGCAAAGCCTCATGGATTGTCCTACCATGTCCTACTGAACCCATCTCATTAATTACCTCCTCTGCCCTGATGGTGCTCCTATGTCCAAATTACACCTCACCTTTCCAGGCACCATTCCCAGAACAAGTCTCCATTCAGTGGATATCCCAGAATTCACCGGTATTGTTTATACCCTTGACGTTTTTAAAAGTCCCTTGTGCACCCAGACCAGCACTGGCAGTTTGGAGCTACCCTGCACAGTACCTGACATTTGCCCGGGACAGGATGTAGAGGGAGGGGGGGAATTGTATCCCACATTTGGAGGTACCTCTGGATGAGAGGGTGCCTCTGTGGAACCTACCCCTTCTGCAGGACGCAGTGCATCAAATCTGGTCTGAGGTTTCCGCTCATGTCGCTTGTGTCAGCTCAACCGGCTGCAGGAATACCGAGTGCTGAAGGAGGAAAGGACAATATCCTTCTCCAGTCCACCAAGGTAAATACCACCACCTTCTCTCTAATATCCCACACTCAATCTACCTCTGCTGCTGTACTTATTTACCACCATTGCTCATGCTCCGCTAGTCTCGCTGTTATCTGCAATATCTTCCCTCAGTCGTTGTCACTCACCCCAACTCTTGCCAATGTCTGGGCTACCTACTGTCTCACGTTGGACATTTCCATCTCTGCACCGACAGTAAGAGCTGTACCTCTCAGTTTCTTCTCCTATATTACTTGCTTGTCTCTCACTCTGTGAGGAAAACAGCCCACATTAGTGCGGAAAGAGTAAGATCGCTGGTGTGCTGTCAGTCTTTTGGCCCCTCCCCCCTCAGGCACAGAGGATTCTGTCTCTGACCACCTCAAGCACGCCCTGAGCTGCTAACTGAAACTTCCCTTGACTCAGTTTGCTAGGGCCCCCAACTCAAGGCTATTCCCCTCAACGTGGTTAAAGATCATTTTAATATGAATCGGGTTTCTCTGGTTTAGGGGGCAAAGCTGAAAAAGGCAAGGGAAGGCAATGAAAGAATGGGATGCTGTGAGTATCAAGATAGGCTCAGCGTGAGTGAACACAATTGCAGGAAGTGAACAGCCCAGAGATGCAGTCTGGTCCAGTCAGCGAGATGAGTGTGTGTCCTTGAGCCCAACATACTTGCTGCAGCTTTACAATGACAATTGCTGATGTGGCTTGAGGTGCAGTATTGAAGTGCAGGAGTACTACTGCTGCAGGTGGATTGGAGATGGGCCATGAATGTTCTTAAAGACTGGGACATGTCAGATGCCAATGTTTTTGAACACGGAGTCCAAAGTGGTCTGTGCACATGGAGCGTGCCCCGAGAAGTTTGGTGCCCGGATTCCGAAATGGAGTTTGCTTGGAGCAGGCAGTGAGCTGAGTCTACCTGGTGCTCACCCTGGTTTCCTTGTCAAGATTTCACAACGGTCGAGCTTGTTTGGCAAGTTTGATAAGTTGGGAGACTGAATATTAATGAAGTGAAACAGAAGTTGCTGGAGCTACTCAGCAGGTCTGGCAGCATGAGTCCAGTGACCCTTTTTGAGTCCCTTCTTCATTAATGAGGCGAGTTGGGCTGTTAACAATGTTCTTTACAAGCAATAATCACTGTCAATTGGCAAATCAACACTGCCTGGTGAGAATCTCACCGTGTCACATAAAAGATGATCTCAACATCAAGTTGCGCCTTGCTGCAATTATCTTCCAATTCTGCCACACAGCTCAACATCACCCATGTCACTCAAACCTCAAGATTCCACCTTAAGTCTTTATCTTTGGATCTATGGCCAGGAATCCCTGATGGATTAGTGCTCTGATAACCTTGCAAGTTAGGTCTGATTGAGGTCAATACTCGAGACTTTGAATGTGCCAATTTTATAATCAATTTATGGTTGGACTAAATACAACCTGTAGCAGAGATGTGGATGAGATGCACTCACAAAATGCTGAGTTTAGACAAGAATATCTTTATAAGTTCACAAGTTCATCATTAATACCCCACAAGTGACTGATTTAGCTAATGTCAGAATTAAACGGTAATGTGGAACACCAGCTGTGATCTTAAAAAGGCAATTGCATTGTGTTGCTGAGGCAATTTGTTTTTACTCTGGATTTATCATTTAATAAAGAAACAAAATCTTTGTTTTCAAGATTACTGACTTCATTTGAAACCACCTTTGAATGGGCCAAACCTACGGAAATTGGGTAGGTCACCAAATAGAATTCTTCTGTGGGAATTTTCTATTGAAGATGATGATGTATTCGTTGGACAACAACAGGTCTTGAAATGGGCATTAGTTGGCGATTTAAGGGCATCAATTGACAGCCGAACTTAATTCCAATGAAAGTGGCAGGATTCTGGGAAGGCAATATTTAAACTCCTGTGCCACTTGTCAGCCCACTGCTCCTGGGACTAGAAAATTCCACACCTCGGCTCAACACTTAATCCCACCAGTTCATTTCTTAATATATCGTAGAACTGTGACGTCTCAAGGTCATTGTGTTCTGTGAAATGTAAGGAAAGTTTCCTGGAGCTACTATTCACACCAGAAGCTCTCACAGATAGTGTTTTCAAGGATGACTTCGGTCTCCACCATCATCTCTCCATCTCCCACACATTTTGTTCTAGAGTTTTGCAAGGTCTTTGTTCTCATGCCCTGGAAGCATTCGACCTTTAGTCACAGGATCAGGTACATTCAACGTTAGCACCAGAACCTCGTGTCATGTGCCTTTGGAATGCCAAATGCCAAGATACTTTTCTTGGAAAACAATGCTGAGAAATCACAGCAATCTCAGAGATGGATGGTATGTGATAGACTGGTAGATGGTACCTGAAAGAAACTGGGGACAGTGGCAACAGAGTATATAACTTGTTTGACCATAACACCAAAAAGGTATAGCAGCAGAAATTAGGCCATTCAGTTCTTTGAGTCTGTCTCAATCTTAAATATACTCAATGGCCTGACCTCCACAGGCTTCTGTGGCAATGAATTCCATAGATTCGCCACTCTCTGGCTGAAGAGGTTTCTCCTTATCTCCGTTATAAAAGGTCTTCCTTTTACTCTAAGGCTGTACCCTGAGTCCTAGTCTCTCCCACCAATTGAAAGATCTTCTCAACACCTACTCTGTCCAGGCCATTCAATATTCTGTAAATTTCAATTAGATTCCCCCACCCCTCCAACCCATCTTTCCAAACTCCATTGAGTATTGACCCAAAGTCCTCAAATATTCCTCATATGTTCAGTTTTTCATTCCTGGGACCATTCTCATGAACCATCTCTGAACACGCTCCAGGGCCAGTACATTCTTCCTGAGATATGGGGCCCAAAACAGTTTCAGGGTGACCTCTACTTAAACACCACAGCCAGCACAAGATTATCAACTGTGTTTGGGACAGTCAGTGAAGTTATCATTCATACTAGTAGGTCTGCAGTGCATAAAAGAGTAGGTTTATCAAACAAGTCACTCATATATTGATTTTAAGAACAATCGATCACATAACTTTCCCAGGGGCAAGAGCAGAAACAAACTCAAGGATATTCCCAAGTAAACAGTAACCAGGGTATTATTGATGACACATGTACACAGACCCAAGTACTCTTATACACACAAGTGCCCCATTTGCACGGCATCTGTTAACCTTATTATAATTTACATATGTTTTAGATTAGATTCCCTACAGTATGGAAACAGGCCATTTGGCCCAACAAGTCCACACTGACCCTTCTAAAAGTGATCCATCCAGACCCCTTCCCTATATTTACCCGGCCAATGCCCCTAACACAATGGGCAATTTAGCATGGCCAATTCACCTGGCTTGCACATCTTTGGACTGTGGGAGGAAACTGAAACACCCAGAGGAAACCCACACAGACACGGGGAGAACATGCAAACTCCACACAGACAGTCGCCTAAGGCGGTAATCAAACTGGCCACGTTGTTATAAAGTATTTCTTTATGGGCTATGTGTGAAGCCTCTAAGGCCAGCATTCTTTCCACCTTCTTGTTGCCCCTTGAGTGACACACTAGGCTATTTCAGATAGCAGTTAAGCCTCATCATATTGTGTGTCTTTCTATGCGATGCTTCACTTTGATCCATCTAGCATCCAGAAGGCAAAAAAGAGAGTCTATCTTTTGTTTTTTCCAGGTCATAAATAAGGGAAGAAAGGATCTCTAAGAAGGGACATGTAAACAACTGCTGGACATGCACAAGGATAGCAGTGAGTTGAGGGGCGCATAGGTTAAGTTACTCTATTTTACATTAGGATTAAACCTCAGCACAACATCATGGGCCAAAGGGCCTGTTCTGTGCTGTACTTTTCTATGTTCTATGTTCTCAGGATAACACCAGTTATGAGGTTCAGGGAGGCCTCCCACTTCAGCTGTCATTTCCCCTCTCTGCAGCCATGATGTTCAATGTGACTTATTCAAACTGATTCCATTTTGAATTTGTCTCCTCTTCTAATGTTCCAATTTCTCCTGCATGCAGAGTCATTGTCTTGAAGTTTTGGGAGGCTATAGATTGCAGAAAGAATTAGAATCAAACGTGAAGAATCTCCTTCTTAACTTTTGCATGAGTATATGATTATTTATCATGAAGATAAGTTATGTTGTAAAGTTTGTTGTTGGGGTTTGCTTTTCAAATTTCAGTGAATAAGGCGTTCAGGGTAAATGTTAGTAATAAACAGTGGCCATTCATGTAAAGTAAGGAAATACCTGATGTAACATGAAATCAAACTGCAGTTTGATGGAGAGTGGAAGGGAATTATTTCAGGCATGTCTTATTTGCCTGTTTTACCAGGTACAGGGAAACATTAGCTAACCTTAACTTTGCTTTTCACTCTGATCTCACATTTTTCCTGAACTCCATATTGCATCTGCGCTACGTCATCCCAAGGAATTTGGTTCATGCCCCAGGATGGGAACATTAGCAAAGCAAGATTTTTTTTATTTCAAAAATATACTTTATTCATAAAATAATTTGATGGTTTGTACACTTGGTCATGCCATACGTACATAAACATTTACATACAGAGATCAGAATTTATCATTTTTATATACAGGTCTGTACATGTATCAATCATATGCCCATAAGATAATACAAGTACAAGATAATACATGGTTTGGAAAGGGCAGACGCTAGGAAATTGTTTCCATTAGGCAAGGAGACTAGGATCCGTGGACACAGCCTTAGAATTAGAGGGGGTTAATTCAGAACAGAAATGCGGAGACATTTCTTCAGCCAGAGGGTGGTGGGCCGGTGGAATTCATTGCCACGGAGTGCAGTGGAGGCCGGGACGCTAAATGTCTTCAAGGCAGAGATTGATAGATTCTTGTTGTCTCGAGGAATTAAGGGCTACGGGGAGAACGCTGGTAAGTGGAGTTGAAATGCCCATCAGCCATGATTGAATGGCTGAGTGGACTTGATGGGCCGAATGGCCTTACTTCCACTCCTATGTCTTATGGTCTTATATATTTAGCTGAGGTGTCAGCAGAGCCCAAAAGACTGTGCGGGCCCCCTGTTCTTCTTAAGCAGGCAGATGTTACACAGTGGTCTTTCCCCACCGCGCCTTGGCGACAGCTGCCCCAAGCTACAGAGCATCCCTCAACACGTAGTCCTGGACCTTGGAATGTGCCAGTCTGCAACACTCAGTCAAAAATATGGAACGCTTCACGAATTTGTGTGTCATCCTTGCACAGGGGCAATGCTAATCTTCTCTGTATCGTTCCAATTTTAGTATATGTGCTGCCAAAGCGCATGCCCCAGCCCCCCAAACCAAATACCCAGCATAGCAAGATGCTCTGCAGTCCTGATGAAGGGTTATGCCTGAAACATCAACCCTCTTGCTCTGCATGACCTGCTGTGCTTTTTCCAGCACCACACTTTATTCATTCTGACTTCTCCAGCATCTGCAGTCCTCACTATCTCCTAGTTGCTCTGTATCCTTATCAAGCCAGTACAAGCTCTGTGTCCAGGGAGAATTAAATTGTCCATTTAAATAGCAGTTGTAACCTTTAAGAGTTGCCAGGAAGCTCATGCTGACTGAACCAATACAGGCTGAGAGCTCGTGATGCATAATTAATTAGGCTGCACTCATCAAATCTGGCAAGGTCAGCTGAATGTGACTTCAGCAAGTATGAAGACAACTGTTTTATAATCTCAAAGCCATAACACTCTTTCAGGGAAATCTACACAAAAGCTATAGTATGGTCTTACGTGTCAAGTAGTTTGGTTATCGTTTTCTGTTCCAGTCACTACCGGTTCACCATTACTCTACTATTTCTGCTCGTTAATGTGCTCAATAAAAACAATTTAAATTTTGAATCTGAATGGTTGGCTTCAGTTACCCCCTGGCGACAAGACAAAATCAGTTGGAGCTGAAAATAGTGAAGCACAAGTTTTGCAGTGACTGCCTCAGGGAGACTACCTGAAGTGCCTTAACACCTGACTTGTCAAAAATATTACCTCCTTTTTAA
The DNA here is from genome assembly GCF_020745735.1 of Hemiscyllium ocellatum. Classification (NCBI taxonomy): domain Eukaryota; kingdom Metazoa; phylum Chordata; class Chondrichthyes; order Orectolobiformes; family Hemiscylliidae; genus Hemiscyllium; species Hemiscyllium ocellatum. Next base: position 26,067,261 of record NC_083410.1, on the reverse strand, counting down.
TCAGCTTTCTCATAGAAACTTATGCTTTCTTCCATTTAACTGGCACTTGTCTGATCAATCAATGCACAAATACAACACCATTGTGTTTTTCCTCCCTTTGGGATCTCATTATTTTACGGCATGCTCCTGAAATTAAAGAGAGAGAGAGTCATGCAGCTTTAATGGTTTTAACAGCTGCATGGTGCCATTCTGCTCATTAATGCCGCAGTATGGGTGATGCAATTAACATTAGCTGAATCTCTGCATTTATCAGCAATACAGGAGACAGGAATAGTTTTAAAGCTACAGTGCCTGTGATGACACTTCAATTCACAGACCACAGCTTGTTACACAACATGGGAAAATTTAACAATGCACTTCACAAATAGATGCATGAAAATAGGGAAAGTGAGGACTGCAGATGCTAGAGATCAGAGTTGAGGGAGTGTGGTGCTGGAAAAGCACAGCGGGTTAGGCAGCATCTGAGGAGCAGGAGATTCGACGGTTCGGGCATAAGTCCTTCATCAGATGCATAAAAATGCTTGGTTGACCCAAAAGGAAGTAAGACAAGTGGTCTTAAGGCTGTTTTTTAAAGGTAGAAAAAAAAGGGAAGTAACAGGGTAGGAAAAGACAGATAATAAGTGAAGTGAGTTGGAAAGAGTTGTTTAGGAGGTATTATTTTGCTTTCACTGAGGTCAACTTAGTAATTTTGCATTACTGCTGAAATACGATTTAATATGATTTAACAACCAGGAAGAAAAATGGCTATTAAAGAATATCTTTAAAGTGGAGAAATCTTCAACTTGGCAGTGACCTTGTGGTGGAATTTCTTCAAGCCTTTCTGTGAATCAGCAACATTTCGGTTTTGAGACAAAATGCCTTTTCCCCAAAACTCCCAGCTTTAACAAATTGTTTGATACAACATTGCTAAAAAAACTTTCCAGTAATTAATGTTATAAACGTAAATAATACCGCTCTGTGCCACTTAAGTTGTTAGAAAATAAAATTTTAAAAATCACCTCTTGGTGATTTCCTCTGATGACAGAGTGGGTTTTGTTTTGAGTGATGAACCGGTAAGAAGAGATTTCCAGTCTGAGAGACTGACACAATTTTTTCCCCCTCTGCCCTTCAAAACATCCAGCTGCAATTTTCCAATTTATCTTTTTTCTAACCAACTATCAGGGTCAACTTGAACTCCCTTGGCTAATGTGGGTGGCATGGATAGGGAGTTAAAATGTGGTGGAACCTTGTGCCATGTTCCCGATGCATCTCCTCACCTGCCCAAAGTTTCTTAACTTGCCTGAAGTTAGTCACAGGAAGATTGCTACAGAGTGGCTACAGATTTCATGGTCAAAATCACTTCTTGATGCCACAATTGGGATACAGAAGTTATTGTAACCAACAGGGCGTGTGCAGTCTCTATTGCTTCAATAAAAGCTGACAGCAGTAAAGATTGTTGAGACAGGAGGTTCACCTGACTCATAGGTTATCTTGGGTGGCTCTACTGTCCTGGAATCATAGAGTCTCTATAGTGTGAAAGTAGACCATTCAGATCCCCTGCAAAGCATCCCACCTCAGACTTACCCCACATTACCCGTAGCTAACCCACATATCGCTGAACACTATGGACAATTTAACATGGCCAATCCACCTAACCTACACATCTTTGGACTGTGGGAGGAAACCAGAATGCCTGGAGGAAACCCACACAGACATGGGAAGAACATGCAAGCTCCACACAGACAGTTACCTGAGGGTGAAATCGAACCTGGATCCCTGGCACAGTGAGGCAGCAGTGCTAACCACTAAGCCACTGTGCCACACCAATAGTGACCTGGCTAGCCTAATACTTGTAAAAAAAAGACTTGCTATTAAATATACGACTCAATGAAATAATTTTTAAAATGTAGCTACTGTTGCAATGTATCAAAGACAGCAGCTGAGAACTCCCATGAAAAGCAATGTGGTCCTCTCAAACAATCTGTTTTTGTGATATAGATTGAGCGATAAGTATTGGCCCAGAAATATCTCTCCTGATCTTCTTTAAACTGATGCCATGAAAACTTTCACATTTCACCTGGGAGAATGATGGGGCCTCATTCTACCTTCTTATCTGAAAGAAGGCATCTCTGACAGTGTAGCTCCCCTCCTCCACTCCCTGCAGTGGAATGTTAATGTTCCTCTTTGTGCTCAAGCCAGGACTAGGATTGAAACCCGAATGTTGTGACTCAGGTGAGAGTTCAACTGCAGAATTACAGGATACGTACAGCACGAAAGCAGGTTATTTTTCCTGTTGTGTCTATGCACAGATCTGCAAAGGTAGTAGTAGAGCTTGATAAGGTGGTAAGAAGGCATTCAGAACGATCTCCTTCATTGACAGAGGTATAGAATACAAAAGTAGGAATAAATTGTATAAGACACCGGCGAGGCCACAACTGATATAGATTAGATTACTTATAGTGTGGAAACAGGCCCTTCAGCCCAACAAGTCCACACCGACCCACCAAAGCGCAACCCACTCAGACCCATTCCCCTACATTTATCCCTTCATCTAACACTACGGGCAATTTAGCATGGCCAATTCACCTAACCTGCACATTTTTGGACAGTGGGAGGAAACCAGAGCATCCAGCAGAAACCCACGCAGACATGGGAGAACTCCACACAGACACTTGCCTGAGGTTGGTATTGAACCCCAGTCCCTGGCACTGTGAGGCAGCAGTGCTAACCAGTGAACCATTGTGCTGCCCCTGGTCACCACATTACAGCAAGGATGTAATTGCTTTGGAGAAGATTCACTAAAATGTTGCCAGGGCTAGAGAATTGTAGCTCCATGGAGTGATTGGAGAGGTTGGTGTTGATTTCCTTGGAATAGAGAAGACTGAGGGGTGACATGATTAGGTGCACAAAATTATTAGTGGTGGAAGTACAGTAGACAGGAGAAGCCTGTTTCCCTTAGTAGAGATTTTGAAAACCAGGTGTCATGGATTCAAGCTAAGTAGCAGAAGGATTAGATGTAAAACCTTTTTAACAGGGGGTGGTGGGTGTCTGGAATTCACTGTCTGAGTTGGTGGTGGAGGTAGAGACCCAAAACTCTCTTTAAAACATACCTGGAAATACCCCTTAAGTACTTTAAGCTGCAAGGCTATGGGGTGTGTGCAAGAAGATGGGATTAGAAAGGAACTCTGGGTGCCTTTGAGTTGGCATGGACAAGATGACCCTTCTGTGCTATTCTGTGCTGGCTCTTTAAAAGATCAATTTACTTAGATTAGATTAGATTAGATTAGATTAGATTCCCTTCAGTATGGAAACAGGCCATACGTTTTCATTGCAGTCCTACAAATGATTCTTTTCTTGACAAACTGAGCCACATCTGGCAGACTCACACTTAATTTAATGGTGACCATTTCCTTTGTCACCTGCCTCTAGCCTCATTTCTACCTCGTCAGTTTTGTCTCCTGTGCAGTGACATGATTCCCCGGGGGTAGGCTGGGAGTCAATTTCAGGGCACGAGTAACAAGTTGAAAATCTCCCAAGCCATTTTAAGCCATCTTGCGCTATGACTATTGCTATGGTTAATAAGCTATTAACATGATAAAATTGAGTTGAAATTAATTTTTAATTCTAAATTATTTTAGTGTTTCTTGCTTGGAGTAAAATAAAACTTGAACATTTGAATCAAGCTGAGGCAACTGCATTGAAACTCATCATTTTCGAGCCCTCTATTTTGAAAATGAGGACATCAGAAATACCCAAAGACATTCAAGGGACTGTTTGTATGTCTGACTTTACAAGGAATGCAGCGAAAAGGGAGACTTGGGAATTAATTGAGGTCAGCTTACTGTAGCACTTATCTTCAAGGCTTTTACATGAATTGATTCAACCCTTTAAGCTTGAACTTCAGGAAGATGGTTACATGATATGTTATCAGAACGGCACACATTTCAACACTAAATCCACAACTTGAATGATTATCTGGCAGGAGCAGTTTAATACAACCATTTACACATTTGTCTGCATGTATTAGTACTATCCCATTGTAACATCTTTACTTCAACAATGAATGTACATCAACCTCAGCTCTTTCATGGATGAAGGAAAATTTGAGCAATTTCCTTTAAAAGAGATCTGTGCCATCCTGGTCAGTTCTTTTTAGCAACTGAATGAATGATTTGTTTATTGTCACTTGCGTTTTACAGCGAATTATACAGTAAAATACAACAAAAAGCTTCAACAGTCATCCCACTCTGACACCATTTTGAATGGTTTAAGAATAAAAAGGACAAAAGGTGTAAGTGAAAGAGAGCCCTGAGCCGGCTCACCAGTGACACAGGCACTGCCACCCTCCTCCACTGCTTGCACTGGATCCACCAACATAGGAGTCGTCACTCCATAGGCACTATATCTCCACCTGACTCACCTCACCGACGCTGACGCTGATGCTGTGTCCCATCCTGAATCTACATTCACCCCACAACCATGAGTCCCCAGTTCTGCTGCCACCTCAGTGGCGCCAGGAGTCCTGGCTCCAGGCAAACCACGCTGCCGCCGCTGCAGCCACTGCTAGGAGTTCCTGAATTGGGCCCACTGCTACTGGAAGTCCCTGCATTGGGCCTACCATAGCCAGATGTCCCTGCATTGGGCCTACTGCAACCAGGAGCCCCTGCTTTGGGCCTACTGCAACCAAGAGCCCTGCTTTGGGCCTACTGCAACCAGAAGTCCCTGCTTTGGGCCTACTGCAACCAGGAGCCCCTGCTTTGGGCCTCCTGCAACCAGGAGTCACTGCTTTGGGCCTACTGCAATCAGGAGTCCCTGCTTTGGGCCCACTGCAATCAGGAGTCCCTGCCTTGGGCCCACTGCAACCAGAAGTCCCTGCTTTGGGCCTACTGCAGCCAGGAATCTCTGCTTTGGGCCTACTGCAATCAGGAGTCCCTGCTCTGGGCCTATTGCAACCAGGTGTTCCAGCATTGGGCCTACTGAAACCAGGGGTCCCTGCTTTGTGCTTACTGCAACCAAGAAGTGCTCATTTATAAAGCATTTTGTAATGTTAGACTCTTTTAGGTTATTGGTGAGGTATCAGTTCCCAGTTCTTAAGTGGTGTAACTGCAATATTAATGCATTTCTGGTATTGATGTTTTCAATATCTAGCAGTAGATTTTCACCAGCTGAATTAGCTTTGGAAATGGTTGATTCTATAATCCACCTTTAAAGCCTCAAAGTGTCATGGTTCATTTCCAATCTCTAGAACTCAGCTTACCAAAAATTTCATGATTCAAGGCTTGTTTGATCAAGCAAAAACCTACTCAAATCTGAGGCTAGCACAGATAAATTAATTCAGGAAAGTTATAAAAGGAACAGTGATACATTACTAAAAATAAATGTGGAACAACTAAGAGATGAAGAGCTTAATGATAGTCCTGGGGAATTGCCAGACAAAGAGACCTGGTGATGCAGGTTCATAGTTCCTTGAATGTTGCAGATAGACAAGGTAGTGAAGAAATTATTTGGTCTGCCTGCCTTTATTGGTCAGTGCTTTGAGTATTGGAGTTAGAAGGTCATTTTGCGACTGTGCAGGACATTGGTTAGGCTATATTTTGAATACTAATTCAGTTCTGCTTTCCCTGCTACAAGAAAGATGTTGAAACAGTACAGAAAAGATCTATAAGGATGTTGCCAGGTTTGGAGGGTTTGAGCTATGGGGAGAGGTTGAATAGGCTGGGGCTATTTTCCCTGGAGCATCTGAGGCTAAGGGGTGACCTTATAGAGGTTTGTAAAATCACAAGGGATGTGGATAGGGTGAAAAGCTGAGGTCTTTTCTGGGGTTAGAGGAGTCCAAAACTAGAGGCCATAGGTTTAAAGTGAAAGGGGAGAGATATAAAAAGGACCTAAGGGACAACTTTTTCACGCAGAGGGTGGTGCAAGTATGGAATGAGCTGCCAAAGGGATTGGTGGAGACTAGTACAATAACAATATTTAAGAAGCATCTGGATGGGTGTATGAATAGGAAGGCTTTAATGGGATATGGGCAAATGCTGGCAAATGGGAAAAAATTTAGTTTAGGATATGTGGTCAGCATGGACAAGTTGGACCGAAGGGTCTGTTTCCATGCTGTACATCTCTTCATCTCTAAGTTTGTCCTGGAGAGTGAGGAAATACTGAGATGCTAAACAATTACTTTGCTTCAGTTTTCAAGGAATAAGGCACCATAGCCTCATCAGCTCATTAGCGAGAGAGAGAGAGAGAGAGATGGTTTAATCTGAGGATCACTATGCCTCAGGTTGAGGGGAAAGGTCAAAAAGGAGAGTCCTTCATGGTAACCTCAGCCCTGCAAGAATTGATCCCACACTATTACTATCACCCTGCATCAGCTATCCAGCCAACTGAACTAAAGCAATCCCCAAGTTTTCTGGAATAAGTGAGCATTAGAACTGTCAAATTTGTGGTGGCCCTGTGGAGCAAACATTGGAGACTACTATCCAAGGAGAGGTAATGTTGAAGTTGTTCAAACTGTAGGACTTAACGTCTTATGTTTGAAGAATTGGGTGAATCGAGGGAAGAAATAGTAAAGATCCTGACCATATATTTGTTATTATGGGAAATTATTCCAGAGCACTAGAGAATGGCAAGTGTATGAAGCTTCCAAAGTAATGTGGGCAGGAAGGCAAACATTGTAGGATGTTAACACTGGAAGTGTTACATTCATAACAATAGGAGGATCTAAAATTGGGTACATGCTGAATCATAAAGGGCAGTTAAAATGTTGAACTTACTTTAATTAACCAGGGTTGAAGCAGAATAGAAACTTTTTGTTTAAAATCTGAATTTGATATTTACTTAGAAAGAGACTCTTATCAGTCTAGATGCTCTTTATGTTCCATTCAACTGATTGTCCATCCAATTGCATTTCATCTCGTCTGCGTGATCTTCTATCCTTTTCTTCTTTATCTGTTCGCATAGCTTTCCTTGAAATAAAGCCTCAATATTCACTTCAGTTTCTCCATGCAAGTTCCACATTCTAACATTTCTGAGTGAAGAAGTTTCTCCTAAGTTCTTTATAGGATTTATTAGTGATTATTTTATGTTTATCATGCGTAGGTTTCAACCTCCCCACGAGGAGGAATTTTGAGAGATTTAACTGGGATTAGAATGTGTGCCTCTTCATATTTCAAGCTACATTATTTATGAAATTCTGTACACATCAGTCCTATTTATTTCAGATATTATTTTAAAAGAAAATGTATGCCTACAAGTTTTTTTTTAGGCACAATTACTGATAGTGATATTTCACGCTCAATCTGGACTCCAGTGATAAAGACAAGCAAATGATTCAGCATATTCTGACAAGGAAGAAGCTTAAATTTCCTTTACATAAACAGAAAAGATTAAATTATTTGCATTTTCTCTGGATTTATTGCAACGAAAGTAGCACTATTTATATCAAATGAAATAATCTCTCTCATTTAAATGTACTTGGTAGACAGCTGAAATACAGACAATGTTTGCACAGTACAGACTTAAGGATTCCAGTTGTACCTGGCTCTATAAACAAAAAATTTTAATTTGTTCTGTATTTTCCCCTATTTGTCCTGTTTGGATTTATGTATTCTTCCTGCCTTCTCCTTATCAATCTGTCAATCCACTGTGGGCTATCAGCCTGCCCCCTGCAGTAACAGCAGTGATGCAAGTTGAAATTGATCTTGCTACATTACCAACAGACCAATTCTAGGTTTTGTGCAGGAGATGCAAGTGTAAATAATTGTGAGATATTAATCCTGTTGCGCAAAGCACACAGCATGAATGGCAAAGGAGTAAATGTGAGAAGGTGATAGTTAACTCATTTGCAGGGACACAGCTGCTCTCGGTGCTTTGCTTTGAAATCAAAGCTTTTGTGATTGTAAAGATCTTACATTGTCGTTCAATATAGAGCTAACATTTTAACTCAGTAAAGGTTCATCCAGACATGTAAAAATTCTCCTGCTTTACCACATGTTCTGTGTTTGAATGAAAGGCCTGGAATGCAGGCATTTCTTGTCCAATTACAATAGATTCTCAATCAACAGGGAGGCAATGACTCAGATTGACTCTGGACCCCATGAAGTCTCATGGCTTCAGGTTAAACATAGGCAAGGAAGTTTTCTGCTGGTTACCATGTGCCACCCTCCCTCTGGTAATGAACCAGTACTCCTCAATGTTGAACAATGCTAGGAGGCAGCACTGAGGGTGGTTTCAACAAGAGTGGCTTGGTAACAGCACTACTGATTGAGCTGGTTGGGTCCTAAAGGACACAGCTGCTAAACTGGGTCTGCAGCATGTGGCAAGGGAACCAACAAGAGGGAAAAACATACATGACCTCATCCTTACCAATCTGCCAACTGCAAATGCATCTGTCTGTGTTAGTATCGGTAAGAGTAACCACCGCAAAGTACTGATGGAGATGGCAGTCCTGTCTATACATTGAGAATACCCTCCATTGTGTTGTGTGGCGCTATGCCCGTGCTAAATGGCAGATGTCAAATAGATTTAGCAACTCAAGACTGGGTATGCATGATATATTGTTGGGCCATCAGCAGCAGCAGAATTGTACTCCAGCACAATCTGTAACTTCATGGCTCGGCATATTCCCCCATTCAACCATTACCATCAAGCCAGGAGATCAACCCTGGTTCAATGGAGAGTGCAGAGGGGATGCCAGGAACTGCACTAGGTACCCCTAAAAAAATGAGGGGTCAAACTGGTGAAGCTACCAAACAGGGCTGCTTGCATACCAAACAGCATAAGCAGCAAGTGACAGACAGAGCTAAGTGAACCCACAACCAATTGATCAGCTCTAAGCTCAGCAGTCATGCTATATCCAGTCATTAATAGTGGTGGACAATTAAACAACTCATTGGACAAGGAGGCTAAAAAAAAATCCCCAATTCTCAATGTTGGAAGAATGCTGCACATCAGTGCAAAAGATAAGGCTTAAACATTCACAGTAATCTTCAGCTTGAAATTCTGAACAGATGATCTATCTTGACCTCCTCCAGTGGTCCCCAGCATTAAAGATGCTGGTCATCAGCCAATTTAAGCCACTCACCGTGATATCTAGAAATGGTTACAGGCACTGCACACTGCATAAACTATAAGCCAGACGACATTACGGCAATGGTGCTGAAGATTTGTGCTCTAGAACTTGCTGCTCCCTTGGCCAAGCCGTTCTAGTACAATTGCAACACTGGCATCTACCTGACAATGTGAAAAGTTACCTAAGCATGTACTGAAAAAGCAAATTAGCCAAATATTATCACATCAGTCCACTATCGATCACCAGTAAAATGATGGAAGCAATCATCAGCACATTACAATGGGATCTTGATCAGATGGGCCAATGGGCTGAGAAATGGCAGATGGAGTTTAATTTAGATAAATGCAAGGTGCTGCATTTCGGGAAAACAAATCTTAGCCGGACCTATACACTTAATGGTAAGGTCCTAGGGAGTGTTGCTGAACAAAGAGACCTTGGAGTGCAGGTTCATAGCTCCTTGAAAGTGGAGTCGCAGGTAGATAGGATAGTGAAGAAGGCATTTTGTATGCTTTCCTTTACTGGTCAGAGTATTGAGTACAACAGTTGGGAGGTCATGTTGCAGCTTTTCAGGACATTGGTTAGGCCGCTGTTGGAATATTGCATGCAATTCTCCTATCGGAAAGATGTTGTGAAATTTGAAAGGATTCAGAAAATATTTACAAGGATGTTGCCGGGGTTGGAGGATTTGAGCTATAGAGAGAGGTTGAACAAGCTGGGACTGTTTTCTCTGGAGTGTCGGAGGCTGAGGGGTCACCTTATCGAGATTTATAAAAAATCATGAGGGGCATGGATAGGGTAAATAGACAAAGTCTTATCCCTGGGATCGGAGAGTCCAGAACTAGAGGGCATAGGTTTATGGTGAGAGGGGAAAGACGTAAAAGAGACATAAGGGGTAATGTTTTCACGCAGAGGGTTTTACATGTATGGAATGAGCTGCTAGAGGAAGTGGTGGAAGATGATACAATTGCAACATTTCAAAGGCATTTGGATGGGTATATGAATAGAAAGGGTTTGGAAGGATATGGACCAGGTGCTGGCAGGTGGGACTGGATTGGGTTGGGACATCTGATCGGCATAGATGGGTTGGACTGAAGGGTCTGTTTCCATGCTGTACATCTCTATGACTCTATCAACAGAGCTATAAAGCAGCACTTGCTCAGAAATAACCTGCTTAATGAATCTCAGTTTGGGTCCACCATAGCCACTCAGCTCCTGACCTCATTTCAACCTGAGTTCAAACATGACAAAAGAGCTGAATTCCATGGAGGAGGTGAGAATGACAGAGTGTAACATCAAGGAGCCCTCACAAAAATTAAATTAGTGATTGAAGTCATTACCGAAAAATGGTTGTGGTTCTTGGAGGTCAATCAGCTCAGCTCCAGTTCATCTCTGCAGGAGTTCCTCAGGGTAGTATCCTAGGCCCAAGCATCTTCATCAGTAGGTCAGAAGTAGAGATGTTCATCAGTGATTTCCCAATGTTCAGCAGCATTCACAAGTGAAGCAGTCCATCTTCAAATGCAACAAGATCTGGACAATATTCAGGCCTGGGCTGACAAATGGCAAGTAACATTCGTGCCACACAAATGCCAGGCTTTGACCATTACCAATAGGAGACAATTTAACCACCTGTCTTTGACATTCAATGGTGTAACCATCACTGAATCCTCCACTATCAATGTCCTTGGTATTGCCATTGAGTCCATACAACTGGACTCACCACATAAACGTAGTGCCTACAAGAGCAGGTCAGAGGCTTGGAATACTATGGTGAGTAACTCACTTTCTGAATCCCCAAAGGCTGTCCATAATCCACAAGGCACAAGTCAGGAGTGTGGTGGAATACTTCCCACTTACCTGAATGGGTGCAGCTCCAAGCATACTCAAGAAGCTTGACACCATCTAGGACAACACAGCCCACTTGATTGGCACCACTTCCACAAGCATCCACTCCCTCCACCATCAATGCTCAGTAGCAGCAGTGTTATTATCTACATGATGCACTGTGAAATGCATCAAAAATCCTTAGACAGCACCTTCCAAAATCTTGACCACTTCCAAGGAAAGACAAGAGCAGCTAATACATGAGAACACCATCACCTGCAAGTTCCCCTCCAAACCATCACCGTGCTGACTTGGAAATATATCGCTGTTCCTTCAGCATCGCTGGGTCAAAATCCTGGAATTTGCTCCCTAATGGCATTATTGGTTAACAGCAATTCAAGAAGGCAGCTCTCTACGACCTTCTCAACTGCAACTAGGGACAGCAATAAAATGCTGGCCAGCCAGCAACGCCCTACATCCCATGAGTGAAGAAAAGAATTCCCTGCACTTTTCAATTTTGCTCCTTTTGTAATCCACTGTTATCACAACATCCCAACTGCACCACCACCCCCTTCTTATTTCTTCACCATATTACCTCAACGTCACTTCCTTTTCACTAATTACCTTATCTTGGTGGTTTCTTTCTTTCTTGATCACTTGCCTTCTTACTTTGGTCAATATTACCTTTCGTAATTGCCCTCCAACTCTCACTCAAGGGCTGCTACCTCACAAGGGAACTGCTTACTTAACTAAGTAAGTCTTGTGGCTAAACATTGAGTAGACCTGAAGCTGAGCTATCCCTCCCAGTTTCTACGCCAGGCTCCCTTCTTCCACCTAGAACCAGGAGTCATCATTTAAAAATGAGGACTTTTAAAACAGAGATGTGGAAACATATTTTTATCTCAAAGAATTGTGAGTCTTTGAAATTTTTTTCCTGTAAAGGCAGTGCATGCAGAACATTTAAATATTTTTAAGGCAGTAGCGGACAGATTCTTTATTAACAAAGGTGTATATAAGAATGTTAGAGATGAGGCTAAAATCAGATCTGAATGGCAAAGTCAGCTCAATGGGCCAAGTGACCTCGTCCTGTTGTATGTTCTCCTAAGCTGAATTTTCCATTTTCACATTACATTTGCCACTTTGGATTTCCCCTACAAATACTGCATTGATTCTGAAGATAATGCAACAACTCAAAAACATTTCAGCAGAGAATTCTGATGTCAGAAAATCAGGCAGCCTCAGGTAGACTTTTTCAGAGACCTTGGATTCAATTTTAATTCCCTGCCCTTGGCAGAAATTAGCGCTGAAAATGTGTTGCTGGAAAAGTGCAGCAGGTCAGTCAACATCTAAGGAGCAGGAGAGTCGACGTTTCGGGGCATGAGCCCTTCTTCAGGAATGAGGAAAGTGTGCCAAGCAGGCTAATATAAAAGGTAGGGAGGAGGGACTAGGGGGAGGGACATTGGAGATGCGATAGGTGGAAGGAGGTTAGGGTGAGGGTGATAAGGTGAGGGTGATAGGCCGGAGTGGGGGTGGGGACGGAGAGGTCAGAAAGAAGATTGCAGGTTAGGAAGCTGGTGCTGAGTTCGAGGGTTGGGACTGACAAGGTGGGGGAGGGGAAATGAGGAAACTGGAGAAATCTGAGTTCATCCTTTGTGGTTGGAGGGTTCCTAGGCGGAAGATGAGGCGCTCTTCCTCCAGGCGTCGTGTTGCTTTGGTCTGGCGATGGAGGAGTCCAAGGACCTGCGTGTCCTTGGTGGAGTGGGAGGGGGAGTTGAAGTGTTGAGCCACGGGGTGGTTGGGTTGGTTGGTCCAGGTGTCCCAGAGGTCTTCTCTGAAACGTTCCGGAAGTAGGTAGCCTGTCTCCCCAATATAGAGGAGGCCGCATCGGGTGCAGCAGATGCAGTAAATCATGTGTGCGGAGGTGCAGGTGAATTTGTGGCAGATATGGAAGGATCCCTTGGGGCCTTGGAGGGAAGTAAGTGGGGAGGTGTGGGCACACGTTTTGCATTTTGTGCAGTTGCAGGGGAAGGTGCCAGGAGTGGAGGTTGGGTTGGTGGGGTGTGTGGGTCTGAACGTAGTCCGGAGTCTGTGTGGGGTCAGTCGGTTCCATAGGCAGGTGCTGAGGAAGGAGATGTGGCTGTGGTAGCGAGTCTGTTTGAGAACGTGGCTGAAGAGCTTCTGGGCAGAGGAGATGACCTGGGGGGTGCAGTGAGACAGGGACTCATGAAATCTTTGTAGAGGGAGGAAGAGAGCTTCTTCAAGGAAGGCACCCTTGTAAGAGGATTCACAGTAAGTTAAAATCAACTAGGAGAAAGAGAGGACTGCAGATGCTGGAGGTCAGAGCTGAAAATGTGTTGCTGGAAAAGCGCAGCAGGTCAGAAATTAGCACTGATCGGGCCGACTGTCAGACACCAGCTGCATGCCAGCAGGGTGCACATTAAGTATGCAAATCAGGCTCCAGTGATGTCATCAGGACTGAAACTGATGGTTTATCCTGGAGTTTGAGGTGTGTGCAGAAATGGTCACTCCACAGGTCTAATTGAGGAGCTGGGTGTGTATGAAATCACCAAACTAAGACTGAAAGAGGGCAGTTCCTGAATAATGGTTGGCGTGGTCTTGTCGTAGCTTATCATAACTGAGATTGCATTCTGAAAACCAGACCTTCCTGAAGCTACTTAAAAAGGTGTTTATCTGAAATACTTCGGTCAAAAGTCATACAACACCGGGTTAGAGTCCTACAGGTTTATTTGAAATCACAAGTATTCGGAGTGCTGACCCTTTGTCAGAAGACTTCATCTTCAGGACTCTAACCCGATGTTGTGTGACTTCTGACCCTGTCCGCCCCAGTCCAATACTGGCACCTCCATATCATCTGCAATACTTAGTTTCAGCTTTCCCTTCGCTTCTGGCAATTGCCTCTTTGCCTGTGGGATAGTTGTGACAGTGGTGCATTGGTGCATTGAGAAGTTGCAGGATGCATACCTGCTTGGTGTAATTGGTGTATAAGAAGTTTCAGTTCTCAAATCAGCAGGATGTATCTGCTGCTGGACTCACACATTGAGCAGAGCCATCAGCTGAAAATCAGGAGGAGCTACTTTTATATTTCAACCTGAAGTTTATACTGTTTTTTCTGACAACCAGTTGGGAGAATGTCAAGGATTTTCTAGATGTTAGAGAAAGCTGCATGCAGGGTAACATTGAAGAGTGTACAATTCCTTTACATTTGACGTCTGTCACCGTCCCAGGGGTATTAATTTGATGTTTGCAAAGCAGAATTACAGTTGGTTACAAAATGCCAGAAGATATGCAGAGTTTGGATATCAAAATCATCAACATTGTCAGAGGAGTTGAAGAAGAGATCATGCTAGAATATGAATGTCATGCTCATGGGAACTAAATTAACTTCAGAAAATAGATTAATTATTAATTATGTCCGCAGTGTTGGTAGCATACCAATTCTATTGAACCCACCACCACCATCACCATCCAATCATTTGAATGATTGCTGCATTAAGAAACTGGTAACCAGGGTACCCATGGGCTGGACATCGGTGCCCAAATTGTAGCTGGCTAGGACCAATTAAATGCCAGCCTGTACTTTTTTTTAATGGTAAGGAACATTGTGACTGGAGTCAGTGTTGGCAGTCCTGCAGGAAGTGACTCTGACCTGGGAAGTAGTGGAGAATGACACAACGTGTGAGTGAGTCGATTTTGAGTGCTGCAGTGGATGAGGAGGTGAAATATTGGAAAGATGCGTAGTATTCAGCAGGGGGAAGTGCTAGGGGTAGAGTTGCAGGAGACCCTCTGGATTTATGTTTAAAAAGCAGTGGGAGCTGATTGCTTGAGTTGTAAATGCCAGCAGTCAAGCCCCAGGAATGTGGGCACAGTGCTGCAAAAAGCTCAATGACTCAGTGACTACTCAAAGTTAGTGATGCACCTTTTGGATTCTTTAAAGGAACAAGTACAAAGGTAAAGTTAGTGTGTAGAGAAGGGCAGGTAAGAAATATATATTCACACCACTATGCTTTTAACACAGCAGACACAGTAGAATGAAAGGGAAATGCAATGTGAATTGGAAGTTAAAGAAATGGTCATTTTAACTATCAGCCCCACTGCTGGCCACATCCTCACTTGTTAGATTACTTACAGTGTGGAAACAGGCCGTTCAGCCCAACAAGTCCACACCGGCCCACAACCCACCCAGACCCATTCCCCTACATCTAACACTACGGACAATTTAGCGTGGCCAATTCATCTAACCTGCACATTTTTGTACTGTGGGAGGAAACCGGAGCACCTGGAGGAAACCCACGCAGACACGGGGAGAATGTGCAAACTCCACACAGTCACCTGAGGTGAGAATTGAACCCGGGTCTCTGGCGCTGTGAGGCAGTAGTGCTAGCCACCGTGCCGCCCATTATGGATAATAGCTACACCATGTCCTCCAGAGGGTTAGGACTTGCACGTGTGTCTGTTTCCTTTCAGTTGTGCACCACCTTCTGCAAAAGGAGGGCGATGTGTGTCAATGAGTGTTGTGCATTTTGCTTGAGTGACGTTCAATATTTGGCAGTTTTTGCGAGAATTGAGAAGTATACGTGATGTTTGCAATTCCTAAATGCATGAGCAGGAGATAAAGAGGTGAATGTGAAGAGTGACTCAGTTGATAGAGATTGTTGGTGAGTAAAGGAGTTGTGGTCACTGCTTGCTGAATCCTGTCTCAGATAATTGGTATCTATATCAATCTGTAACTGTCATAGAAAGACTGATACTTCAGATTCAGGGAGATCCTAGCTGTCCTGCTGCAATGCATCTCTTACCAGGTCTAAAATTCTTTTGCCATCAACTGTAGATTCTGCTTTGTTGAATCATGCCACAAGGGTTTATCTTGTAAGGTTCTTGAATCTTCAGCTCTTCCTGCAGCTCACTATTAATATGAGCAGTGTACTTAAAGCTAAAGAAAGATCCTTTGACGTCCAAAGCTACCCATGTGAGGTATCAGGCAGCTAAACAAAATCTACATAGCTGATTGCCATTTGTTGCACTATTGCTCATCATTGGATCAAAACCTAGAAATATAGAAAATGTGACGTTTTGTGGGTACTGCACCCATCCAAGTAAGTGATGAATATTCCATCACATTTCTGACCTTTGTCATGTAGATGAGGGACAGGTTTTGGGGATACCTTGCCTCTGACCAGCTCTTATAGCTACTGGATGGGTGGACCAGTTATGTTTCTGGTTGCTGGTTACATGTAGGATGTAGATGGTGGGAGATTCTGTACTGATAAAGCTGTTAAATGGAAAGGACAGATGGTTAAATTGCAATCCGTGTTCATAATGACAACAAAGATCTTCAATTTGCCTGGGTAAAAGAATGCGTGTTTATATAAAAATATATAGTCTGAGATGGAACTTCGTACTTCAAAATGATGCGCATTTGTGGAGTGAAAAGCTTTTTAAAATTATTATTAAAGCAATTCAAAATAATCTCTGAACAGAAGGTGTTATCTAATTCTAATTGTGATTTTAATGCCCAGCGTACAGGTTTCTTTATAAAACCATGACTTGTGTTGATGCTTCCTTAGAAAACAGAAGCCCTTAATGTGAATAGAAAATAAAATTAAGCTTAAGAGATGAAATGGCTTTACCCCTAATTAAAGAAAAGCAAAACATTTCGTTACGCTACAAAGGAAAATAAATGCTGAGTACATTCTCCTTTTTTAAAAAAAATGTTTAAAGGCATGGAATGCAAAAATAACATTAAACATTTTCTCCCATCTCATTTCAGATGGAGGATGTTATAGCACGAATGCAAGAGGAGAAAAATGGGATTCCTATCCGCACAGTCAAAAGCTTTTTGTCAAAAATTCCCAGTGTGTTTTCTGGTAAGATACTGTTCTAATTTTAAGTGGCATGGAAGGATATGGCCAGTTTTATGTCAGTTGTGGAAAACTTAATGAAATCTGATGGGAACATGTGGGGCATCAGTCTTATGGAAATTCCAGTTAGCCACATTTTGCGCAACAAATGCAATAATAAACCTAGCAGTTTGTATTTTTTTAAATATGTTTTGCACTGACAAACGGAACATATAGCTTCTAAAAAAATCCTCTTTTTTAATATTTCTCTGGACAAGTAGAAGCTGATCAAAGAGTTTCACTGTGGAGTTGGGTGGTAGAAGGTCATGCCTAACTAACCGAGTTAAGTTCATTGTGGAGGTTACAACCCTGGTATGTAATGGGGTGCCTCGTGTTTCCTTCTATTTGAGCTTACGGATGCTTTGCATGAGCCCAAGCTGTTTGACGGCACTCACCATGCTTTCTCAAGTGCCTTCTGTCCTTGCAACTTTCTTGTTATAACTACTGTGAAACTACTTTGAATCATACAAGGATAGGCAGAAGAAGTCGGAAAACACATAGAACGTAAACCAGAAGTTTGCAGAAGCATCATTTTAATTTTTCTGTATTCTAGATAGGACTGGCAAAAATCTGCTGTCTATGTATTACACAGGTATCCCACTCTTTCTTAAGCCCTGTGCATGCTGACCTACATTGATACCCAGTCAAACCAAGCCTTCACTTTAATTTTTTAAATTTTCCTTTTCAATCCCTCTGTAGCTTTACTGTTCCCTATCTCTGAAATCTCTTCCAATTGATAGTGGTTTCTTTTTCATTCCTAATAGAACAGATCTGTGATGGGTGGCTGTAGACTCCAGCGGCTTAGGCTCCACATCCTGGAATTCTTTCCCTAGTATTCTCCACCTCACTTTTCTTCCAATAAAACATTCCTTAAAGTTCACCTCTCTGAGCTAGCTTCTGGTCATCTGACTTAATATCTCTTTATGTGTCCCATTTTACTTTATGCTGTTTGTACAAAGTATCTTGTGTTATTTCATTCCATTTAAAACATTATAGAAATGCAGATTGTGGTTACACAAAAGAAAACAAAAAGAAAAATTAAAGGACAAGGAGATTATTTTTTAAGAAAATGGTTTTAAAAAAACAGTTTATTTAATGGATGTATTTGCCATGTGAAACATAGCTAACTTGAATCTGCAGAAGGTTTTCCTGAACTCCTGCTATCATTTTGATTTATTTATATATTGTCACATGTATCTTCATACAAAATACAGTGAAAAGTGTTGGATATTGTTGCACTCTCTCGTACCGTCGTAAAGCACGGGAAAATAAACCAAAACATAGAATATGAAGGCAGAGAAATGAAGAAATAAAAGAAGTGTCCCACATTACAGTCCTTCTTGATAAGTATTTCGTCATGGGCCATGGACCTGGTAGCTAGACACAAATCTCCTTCACCGAATCGCCGCCACTGGAATAAAAATTACCCACTCTTCGGCTCCATCTCAACTCCGCCACTCTGAGTCCTTGCTGGATCTCACCATTTCAGATGCTACTGATGCTGCTTGGTACCGAATTGGCCAAACTTTTACTCCGACACTACTATGAATCCACTTTGGGCCCGCCTTGCCAATGCAGCCATTTCTGATGCCACCAGCTTAAACTTGCCTCTGCAGCAGCAGCAGCAGCAGCAGCAGCAGGCATGAATCAGCACAAGGACTGCCTCATCAATGCAGAAGCTGCTCTGACCCTAAACTTGTCTTTGATATTGCTGTCGCCTGTCCGCAGTGCTGGGCCTACTCTATTGGTTGGAGATGTCAGAGACCTGGGGGAAAAGGCATAAATGACTATTACTTGATGTTTCTGCAGATATTTGGCATCATATTAAACTTTTATTGACTGGAAATTGAACCATTATCGGTGTGATGACCCATTACATACCCCTCTCCATCCTCCTTTCTACTGAAGTTGGAAACATAAATTGGAAAAGGTGCACACAGCCACCTGACATAATTTCTGGACCCAAGATTGAAGTCATCATTCCCAATCAACTGAAGTTAGGTCAGGATATTGGGAAGGAACCACTGCATTTTAAATCTAAATTGTATGCAGCAAACCTTTTATTAATTGGACCTATGGGACCAGGAGTGAGTGGGTTGATCAAGTATTCTGAATAATCAGGAGGTTTACATAATCAAATTAAAAACACAGAAATAAATGATAGAAGTGTAAGGCTCGGGTTTTAACCATCACTGTTATACATTATTTACAGCATAAGTCACTGAACTAATGATGCAACTTTGCCTTGAATAAAACTTACTGGCAGAGAACTTTCTTACATGTACCCACAATAGACTATTCAGGTTTCACGGTAGATAGTGTACTCGACGTGAGGACTTAAACTAGCAAGGTGAGGAGTGGGACCCAGGGGGATAGTGAGGAAAGAGATCAATCTGAGACTGGTACAGTTGAGAACAGAAGTGAGTCAAACAGTCAGGGCAGGCATGGACAAGGTAGGACTAATAAATGAAGCTGCATTTATTTCAATGCAAGGGGCCTAACAGGGAAGGCAGATGAACTCAGGGCATGGTGAGGAACATGGGACTAGGATATCATAGCAATTACAGAAACATGGCTCAGGGGTGGGCAGGACTGGCAGCTTAATATTCCAGGATGCAAATGCTATGGGAAGGATAGAAAGAGAGACAAGAGAGGAGGGGGAGTGACGTTTTTGATAAGGGATAGCATTACCGGTGTAGTGAGGGAGAGTATTCCCGAAAATATATCCAGGGAGGTTATTTGGGTGGAATTGAGAAATAAGAAAGGGATGATCACCTTATTGGGATTGTATTATAGACCCCCTGATAGTCAGAGGGAAATTGAGAAACAAATTTGTAAGGAGATTTCAGCTATCTGTAAGAATAATAGGGTGGTTATGGTAGAGGATTTTAATTTTCCAGAGACTGGGACTGCCATAGTGTTAACAATTTAAATGGAGAGGAATTTGTTAAGTGTGTACAAGAACATTTTCTGATTCAGTATGTGGATGTACCTCCTAGAGAAGGTGCAAAACTTGACCGACTCTTGGAAAATAAGGCAGAGCAGGTGACTGACGTGTCAGTGGGGGAGCATTTTGGGGCCAGCGACCATAATTCTATTAGATTTAAATTAGTGATGGAAAAGGATAGACCAGATCTAAAAGTTAAAGTTCTAAATTAGAGAAAAGCCAAAATTAGAGAAAAGCCAATTAGAGAAAAGCCAATATTAGGCAAGGTCCTTCAAAAGCAGGTAAAGGGACAGCTGGAAAATGGGAAGGTTTCAGAAATGAGATAATGAGAGTACAGAGACAGTATTTTCCTGGTAGGCTGAAATGAAAGACTGGTAGGTGTAGAGAATGCTGGATGACTGAAGAAAATTGAGGGTTTGATTAAGAAAAAGAAGGAAACATATGTCAGGTATAGATAGGATGGATTGAGTGAATCCTTAGAAGGGTATAAAGGCAGTAGGAGTATACTTAAGAGAGAAATCAGGAGGGCAAAAAGGGGACATGAGATAGCTTTGGCAAATAGAATTAAGAATAACCCAAAGGATTTTTACAAATATATTAAGGACAAAAGGGTCGCTAGGGAGAGAATAGGGCCCCTCAAAGATCAGCAAGGCAGCCTTTGTGTGGAGCCGCAGAAAATGGGGGAGATACTAAACAAGTATTTTGCATCAGAAAAGGACATGGAAGATATAGACTGTAGGGGAATAGACGGTGACATCTTGAAAAATATCCATATTACAGAGGAGGAAGTGCTGGATGTCTTGAAATGGGTAAAAGTGGATAAATCCCCAGGATCTGATCAGGTGTATCCTAGAACTCTGTGGGAAGCTAGGGAAGTGATTGCTGGACCTCTTGCTGAGATATTTGGATCACCGATAGTCACAGGTGAGGTGCTGTAAGTCTGGAGGTTGGCTAACTTGGTGCCACTGTTTAAGAAGGGTGGTAAGGACAAGCCAGGGAACTATAGACCAGAGAGCCTGACATCGGTGGTGGGCAAGTTGTTGGAGGGAATCCTGAGGGACAGGATGCATATGTATTTGGAAAGGCAAGGACTAATTAGGGATAGTCAACATGGCTTTGTGCATGGGAAATCATGTCTCATAAACTTGATTGAGTTTTTTGAAGAAGTAACAAAGAGGACTGATGAGGCCAGAGCAGTAAATGTGATCTATATGGACTTCAGTAAGGCGTTCGACAAGGTTCCCCATGGGAGACTGATTAGCAAGGTTAGATCTCATGGAATACAGGGAGAACTAGCCATTTGGATATAGAACTGACTCAAAGGTAGAAGACAGGGGGTGGTAGTGGAGGATTGTTTTTCAGACTGGAGGCCTGTGACCAATGGAGTGCCACAAAGATCAGTGTTAGGTTCTCTACTTGACATCATTTATATAAATGATTTGGATGTGAGCATAAGAGGTATATAGTTAATAAGTTTGCAGTTGACACCAAAATTGGAGGTGTAATGGACAGTGAAGAAGGGGTTACCTCAGAGTACAACGGGATCTGGACTAGATGGCCAGTGGGCTGAGAAGTGGCAGATGGAGTTTAATTCAGATAAATGCAAGGTGCTGCATTTTGGGAAAGCAAATCTTAGCAGGATTTATACACTTAATGGTAAGGCCCTAGGGAGTGTTGTTGAACAAAGAGACCTTGGAATGCAGGTTCATAACTTCTTGAAAGTAGAGTCGCAGGTAGACAGGATAGTGAAAAAGGCATTTTGTATGCTTTCCTTTATTGGTCAGAGTATTGAGTACAGGAGTTGGGAGGTCATGTTGCAGCTGTACAGGACATTGGTTAGGCCACTGTTGGAATATTGTGTGCAATTCTGGTCTCCTTCCTATCGGAAAGATGTGAAACTTGAACGGGTTCAGAAAAGATTTACAAGGATGTTGCTGGGTTTGGAGGATTTGAGCTATAGGGAGAGGCTGTTTTCCTTAGAGTGTCGGAGGCTGAGGGGTGACCTTATAGAGGTTTATAAAATTATGTGGGGAATGGATAGGGTAAATAGACAAAGTCTTTTCCCTGGGGTCGGGGAGTCCAGAACTAGAGGGCATAGGTTTAGGGTGAGAGGGGAAAGATATAAAAGAGACCTAAGGGGCAACTTTTTCATGCAGTGGGTGGTACGTGTATGGAATGAGCTGCCAGAGGAAGTGGTGGCGGCTGGTGCAATTGCAATATTTAAAAGGCATTTGGATGTGTATATGAATAGGAATAGTTTGTAGAGATATGGTCCGGGTGCTGGGAGGTGGGACTAGATTGGGTTGGGATATCTGGTCAGCATGGACGGGTTGGACTAAAGGGTCTGTTTCCATGCTATACATCTCTATGACTCTGTGCATCTACAACTCAAAATTGAATCAACTGCTGATATTTAATGTGGCCATTTGATTAAACTACAGATATATTTACATTGAGGTAAATAAATTTAAAAAACGGATAATTAGATAGAATAATTCAGTAAACTTTGCGGTATTTGAGATATGTAATTTTTGCTGGTTATTAAGAGTGTTGATTCATAATGAGCCAGTTAAAACAAAGTTTACTATATATTTATATATATATTTCACACATCCAATCTCTAATAGTTCAAAGTTCTTAGCATGAATAAATCAGCATCATATTAATATTATTTATACAGGCAATCACTTACAATAAGATTAGTAACACAATGCTTCATTCAATTGGATAGGATCTATTGTATAATATTTATAGCTCAACATTAGATATTGTTCACTACCTCTTTGTACATAAGTGTTTACTTTCAGCTCAGAGATTTGAGAAAGACAGAAGAAAATTATTTTTTAGATGATGCTCTTTCATGATATAGAGGTCCTAAATGGTTTTACAACCAACAAATTTATTTTTGAAATATATTGTTGTGTCATCTGTTGTTATGTTTTTTGTTGAACAACTTAAAATTAATTGACTTTATATAACCAATTCCCACAATGTATTCTTGAGAAATGTAAATTTACTGAAAAAAGTCTGATAGTATTTTGCTCCTTCTCACAGTACTGCTCTTCTGGCAATGGTAATGAAAGGCCCATAAGATTGTACCACTAACTTAGTCAAGTTACTGCTGGTAAACTACTGCCAATTCTTGGAGTGTATGCAGCTGATAGCAATACCAGGAAAGAAACAAAACCAACTGGTCAGATGTGGGGCCTTTTGCTTTGTATGTACACTGTTCCGCTCCAAACCCAATTCCTCAGCTATTGAAACAGCGAATACTCATGTGTAGCAAGACCTGTACAAAATCCAGATTTGAGCTGTGAGTGGCAACTAGCATACAAACATTCAGGTGAGACAGGTGTCAGGCAATGACCATTCCTAACAAAAGGGAACTTATCCACGTTAGCATGACGATCACAGCGGCAACACCAATGTCAAATCTCCTACCATAAATGTCCAATTATTATCACAATTTATTTGTTAGTTTTCTCCTCAAACCACCCTAGTGACATTCTCATTTGACCTGTCTGCAGCAGAGGCCACGTGCAACCCTGTCTTTCTACAAGATAGCAACTGGACTACCCACATCTTCTGCCCTAGCTGCAGACTATTTTACGCAGTGACCCTCAACATTCAGATTCAGCCTGTAAGAGAAAAAGTGGATTATCCACCTTAGCCTCCAAATCCATTTGCCTCAATCCTGGGATGAAGGGCTTGTTTTATGAGGGATGGATGAACAGGTTGGTCCTATACCCATTGGAGTTGAGAAGACTGAGGGGTGATGTTAGTGAAAAGTCCAAGATACCAAGGTGACTTGATAGGTTGGATACTAGAGGATGTTTCCACTTGACTCTAAGGTAAAATCACTATAGTCTTCCCAGACCGTAGGACTGCTTTCTCATGTTTGTACCTGAGGGTCACTTCATCTCAGGTGGGGAGAGAGGTTGAGAAGGAGAGACCTTCATGGTCATCTTAGCCAATGCAGAAATTGAACCAACACTGTTGGTATCATTCTGTGTTACATAGTGGCCAACAGCCAATTGCCCTCCTAATTCTACTGTTTAAAAATAAGAGGGCTCTCTCTTAAGATGGAGATGAGGAGCATGTTTTTTTTTTCTGTGAGACTGTTGGTCTATAGAATGCTGTTCCCTAGAAAACCAGGCCTTTAAACTTAAACAAGGCTGAGTTGGATTAAAATCAGATCTGTAATCATCTTATCGCATGACAGAGCAGGCTCGAGGGCCAAATGGCCACTTTGGTTCCTTCAATCTCTTCTTCCTGGGTTCATGTTTAGATGTTTCTGAGGAGTCCACCTCACAGAACGCAGTTTTCAGCCACTTTACTTCACTCCATGTGATAGCAACCAACAGCAAAGTGCATTGTGTGCAGCAAAGGCTACGAACCTCAACATCATACCTGCTGTAGTGCTGAGATCTTGTATAACTAGAACTAGCCAAACCTAGCTAAGCTATTCCAGTTCAACAATGGCATTGATATCTACCCAGAAATTTGGAAAATTGGCCAGATATTTCTACCCAATTGTCACCCCATCAGTCTACTTCCTCTCATCAGCAAACTGGTGGAATCTGTGGCTGACTGTGCTATCATATTGCTAGAGATTATTATAGGCAAGTCCATTTGGAAAGTATGGTGAGATTGGAAAGATGAGGTACTCATTGACAGGAAAAGCTCATTTTTCCACCCAAAATTTAGACAGTTGAAATAGTGATACTGCTCATGAATGGTAAGAGGTCAATTTACATACTTTAAAACCTCATTATTACCTATGTTTACCTCATTTATATGTAGTTTGCTATTCTCTCAAACTGTACAGAGAAACTAGCTGGCGTCAATTCCTGACATGAAAGTCAGACTGAATACTGGGCCCCTGCCTTGCTTTGCTTTGTCTTTATGCATGTTGCAGCCTCATTCAGAGCATACAGGCTCACTATATGTATAGAGTCATAGAACTGTACTGCATGGAAACAGACCCTTAAGTCCAATTTGTGCATGTCATCTAGGTTTTCCCAACTAAATGATTCCCATTTGCCTGTGTTTGGCGTATATCCCTCTAAACATTTTCTATTCATATACCTATCCAAATGCCCTTTAAATGTTGTAACTGTACCTGCATCCACCATTTCCTCAGGCAGTTCGTTCCACATACAAACCACCCTCTGTGTAAAAACATTTCCCCTCAGGCCCCTTTTACATTTTCCTTCTCTCATCTAAAAAATAGTTTTGAACTTCTGTACCCTAGGGAAGGTAATCTTGCTGTTCACTTTATCTATGCCCCTCGTGATTTTGTAAACCTGTATAAGATCGCCCTTCCAGCTCCTACATGTCTTGCTTTTTAGTACAGACAGATAATGCCAGGCAGCTTGTAATGTTTTCCAGCAGTAGTCAGTCAAATGGATGGGCATGTTGCTTTACAGTGATGTGCTATATCATTGCTGCGTAAACATATGATAGCAGCTCAAACAGCAACTGAATGTCCTTCAACTAAATTGCGACACCTGAAAGTCTAAGGGGATTAGTCCTCAGTCAAGTCAAGAGGGATTGTTATGTGTTAGGGGGTATCAGCACATAATTCAAGAATATCATCCGAAATCAGTTCAGGGGAAGACACAGTCAGCCTGTTGTTTGGATAGTTCAGAGGGTTCATATCATTACAGTCCACAGATGAGGTGCAAAGTCTAGATTAGAGTGGTGTTGAAAAAACACAGCAGGTCAAGCAGCTCCGAGGAACAGGAAAATCGATGTTTCGGGCAAAAGCCCTTCATCAGGAATAGAGGCAGGGTGCCTGCAGACTCAATTTTCCTGCTCCTCAAATGTTGCCTGACCTGCTGTGCTTTTCCAGCACCAGTCTAATCTAGACTCTGGTTTCCAGCATCTGCAGTCATTGTTTTTACCACAGAATGGGTGCAGTCAGTCCTAAACGATGACAATGTTAAGTTACGCAGTTCATGAAGAAAAGAGTAACATTTTCTTAGACAGAGGTTGAAACGTGGTACAGTGCTGAGGACAGTCAGTCCATGTAGCTTGGTTCTTGTAGCTGCAGTGACTATGATGATCAATCAGACAGGTGAAGATGTCAGGTGGCAATACGTTTTCCAACTTGAGCTTCTATTTCCAGCCAAGTGTGATCTATGCCTCTGATGTCTCCACAGGGGCCTTTCTTTTTAATTTCCCTCTATTATGTATCTTGTGAAAAGCTATTTGGGATTGACAGTAATTGACCTGGTGCATACCTGGTGCAGAAATCCCAGAAGTTCCCAGCATTGCGAGTACTTCTGCAATGGCGAATACAAGGTAGCACAGAGGCAAGGGGCAAGATGGCAACCTGGTGGATACATGATGAAGTGAGTAGTGGAGAGTTAGGTGAGACCCCGTCTCATGTTTACCTCCATTAAACTCCCAAAACTGACACATCACCAATTTTGGAAAATTCAGCCCTTTATTCTTTTCCTGAGTATCACACTTTCAGTATTGCATCCGTTTACAGACACTGTTTCTGCATTGGTTGACCTGAAAGCTCGCCCATAAAACAGCGGGCAGTCAGAATTGAACATACAGAGAGTAAAAATAATCTAGCTCAAGGAAACTGGCTAGAGTGATATTCATAAATCTTGTGTGCAGGAGGATAACAAATCTCTGAGGACAAAACTGACCGAATAAAATATTGAAGCAATGAAGTAGTGAAAATTCTCCCAATATGTTTGGGAGGTCTTTTCGGTCATTATTATGCACTCAAAGTACCTATAACAATAATGCTTGTCTTCATATGAATTGCCTCAGCCTTAAGCTTACATGAAATCCCAGATGTATACTGCCAGCTTTAGAGATTTATGAAGGTGTTGCGACACAGCTCCCAGCATGCACCTAGCCTGCAGCTTCTGGGTGTGCTTATGATTGATAGAAAGACAATTCTCTCAAATAACAACAAGCTTTGGACTTCAACTTCAGTCTGACTGTTTGTTTCCAGGTAACATATCGGACACCAAATATAATTCCAGTATTAAGGCACTTAGAAATTAGGGAGAGTTTTATGACCTCAATATGAGCCAAATGCTACAATATTAGGAACTATTTTACATAAAAATAGTAATCTGGTATCCCTTTATCTCTTCCATTGTCATCTTTCTATTTTGGACTTGACTATCATTTTAATTTTGACTTCATTTTGTTGTACTGTTTGATATTACAGCTCAAGAAGTGATTTATTTGCCTTTCTGTTGATTCTCATCATCAGGTGTGGAGGTGGCAGGTCTGGCTGAGAGTCACTGAAATTAATTTCAGATGTGACTAGCAGGGTCTCAGTATCAGAACTAATGGGTTTCAAAGGCTGCAGCCGCAGTTGTGAAATTAATATATGAGCTGTTATTTATAATTCACTGTTTCACTGTAAAATCGCTTTCCTACCTTAATTCCCTGCTGTGATTTGTTTGATTGAGGCACTATTTTATAAAGTGCATCTCTCTTTTCAGTTTTCCTCTATTTTACTAACACCAAGCAATTCAGCAGACCCGTTTCATTTCTAATTGGTTTCTTTAACAGTATCATCAATGTGGGAAACCTAATAGGAAATTAAAATGGGAGATAACAACAATAATGTAAGGTTCTGAGGGAGGCAAGTTGAATATATCATCAGGTTACTGGTGACATGAGTTCGAAGACTGGTGCCCTCACGCTAAAACTGGTTATATAAATTAAACACTGTATTGCAGAATTGAGAGTGTTGCATTACTGGTTATGCAATAAATAATGAATTGAGACCATACCCATTCAGATGGTTGAAATAGACTTTAAGGATCCTACAGCAATAGTTCCCAAACTGTTCTGGTAAATATTTTCCAACAAGTAACTCCATGAAAATATTTTCTAATCAACCTGCTAGAGATATTGTGAGACACCACTGGAGCAGGTGGGACCTGAACCCAGGTCCCACTGGACCAGGGGTGGGGACACCACCACTGCCCCATGAAAAGCACATTAATTAATAATTTCTTGCTGGAGCCCAGTTCCACAACCATTTGTCCCAGCTGAAGTAATAGTAACTTAAAGGTTAAAAGGAGAGGAGAAAAAGCAATAGTTAGAACACAGAAAGTGTTACGTACTACATGAATAGGAATGGTTATGGTAAATAATAAGAAAATACTTGCAAAAAGCAAAATTGAAGTAATGAAATACAAAGGCATACCAAATTGCATGATCATAACGTCAAGATTTTTTTAAAAAATTGTCAATTAGTGTCAGAACTATATCATTATGGTTTAAAAGCAGAGTGGCAAAGACATTCTGATTAGAGTTTAGTACAAATGTCCATACCAAAAGAGCTAGAAGCACAAGTTCAATTTAAAGGTATTATGGAGGCCTGGCTACAAACAGGGCTGACTGGTAGCTCAATATTCCAGGCTGTGTACTCCTTAGAAAAAATAGGGAATTGGCAAAGGATTAGGAGTTAAAAGACATGATTTCAAAATGAACAAGTAGTAGAAAGACAGGTTAAAACTGAGGAAGAGCACAGAATGGAATGTTAGGATGTAGTGAGGAAATACTCTTTCACTCGTTCTCACTTGGAGTATGGAGTACACTGCCTGAATGTGTGATAGAGGTAGGCTCAACTGAGGCTTTCAAGAGGGTATCGGATGATTATTTGAATAAAAATAAAAATGCAAAGGTAGAGGGAAAAAAGGTGGAGACTGGCACTAGGTTCATTTAACAAACCAGTGCAGGTATGATGGACTGAATGGCCTATTTCTGCACTGTAACACTTCTGTGATTCTGGTATTTCTATACTTTCGTGATTAAGCTATATGCAGAAAAATTTCAGAGAAACATGTCTGATACAACAGCATGGTTACAAAGGCACATTTTAATTTTCACATAGATGAGCAGAAGTAGAACATTCAAAGAGTCAAGTCAGTGGATTAATATTACTTGTACAAGGTCAAAACAAAAAAAAATCAGATTGGCAGTCCAGGATAGGAAGGGTGAGCATTAAAGGCCAGAGAGGAGGAGGTATGACAGTTGCAAAATATTAATAAGAGATCAACGTTTTGAAGGTAATTAAACCCTTTTGGGATCAATTATCTCCATCCTGTGAATTCTAGAACATATAGTAAAACATTTGCTAGCAGTCAGCTGATATTTGAGCATTTTGAGTGAGGATAAAGTTGATTCTAGACCCTCTGTCTTGCAGATTCATTTCAGATTAACACCTTTTCTGCTATTCACATTGTGCTCTTTTTATTGATTTAGTATTTATAGATAGATAGATAAAAGCATTAGGACTGATATAAAACAAACATAGGGCTGTAATTGCATCAGGTAATGTTGTTAAGCCACTTGTGTTTTTGGTAATGCATCATTCAAACTCCTCCATTGAATTGCAGCCTCATTGGTCACCCGCAAACAGCCATTTTCATCAGAATAATACATACCTTTATCATAACAAAACATACTGTACCAGGCTTACTGAGATGGGCCTTTATGGGGGAGTAATTGAAAACATTATCAGAAAGGATATGTTTTAAGAAGCTGTGATTTGTAGGAAAGATCTAACTGACAGAAAAATGTGAAAAGAAGATGCCAGGTTGCATTGGAGTGATGACTGGAGGCCATTTTTAAAAAAAACGTTCTGCTTAGATTCAGTGGATGAAATCAAATTAAGACTAAACAAGCATGGAATAAGCTTTTCAAAAGTGAGGCTTCCATTCATAAATGAAAATAAAATTCATAAAGCAAAGATGAAAAGTGAATAACAAGTATAGAAAGCCTAAAACAAAACCAGCTCATACCGGAAATGGGCAACACGTCAATTGTCATTGAAAGAGAAAGTTAGGTAAAGGCCTTGAATAAATCTGCTTGATTGCTTTCAAGTCCTAGCAAATGGCTACACCTGAATCATTAACTTTCTTTCTCCTTGAGATTCCCTGAAGGATTGTTGAGAAGCTTAATTATGTTTGATGTGAGGTCAGATCATCACAGAATTCGATAACTAACTGACATAGAGAATGCAACAAGCGAGATGATGAAATAATTTCACACATGACGCACAGTACCAATGGCTATCACTTGCAGACTGGTACGAATAAGCTCCCATGACAAAAAAAAGTGAATGATTTGTTGGCACACCATGTAGAAAGGGAAGCTGAAGATCTGTGTAATCATATTGCACATGCAAACCAAATGCTCTTCAAAGGATTATCTGAGCCAAATAAGAGCCAGGGTCTCACTTTGAATTTGCAACAAGATTTTCCAGAATTGTCCTGTCTGAGCACAGCCTCCATTGTTTTTTTACCCAAATTACTGTGTGAACTTTCATAGTCAGCAGAGCACCATCAAAGATAATGTAGTAATCTAAACCCCTCCCCCATCCCCACCCTCAAGAACAATGAATTTGGTTCAAGTGAGAAGTTAAACAAATCAAAAATGTGAGAAGGACTGAATCCAAAAAGTATTCCTTTATAGCAATGCTTGTGTGTTGGGCAGCACAGAAGTAATTCCCCTTGGTCCATCAAATTTACCTGGTTCTAGATCCATGTTATTGACCACCCATTCCATGATCTCACCTCCCTGTTGTCCATGTGATTTTTCCCCTGGCCACCTGACTGCCATTGATCACCGATCATGTTCTTACCAGCACATCTTCTTCTCCCTCCTGCCATCTGGCAGAAGATACTGGAGCATTCGGTCTCACATGGCCAGACTGTGCAATTGTTCCTTCTCCCAAGCCATCAGGATCCTTAACACTGTGTGATCACACACTATTCCATCTGCAATTTATGCATGACTTTTTGAATTGTTGCTAAAACAATGATTTGTTAATGATCATTCATTATTACACTGTAAGTTGTCCACCAATATGCCTATTGTCTAGTCAGGAATTACTGTGCTGACTTGCATGTTTTACACTTCTTATGCACTTTATGCCAACCTGTGTATGATCTCGTGTAGTTTGTGCTGTCCATATAGCACCTTGGTCCTGGAGGAACACTGTCTTGTTTTTACTGTATCAGTTATAAGTGGTAGAAATGACAAATAGAGCTATGCCTGACTCTTGACATCCTACACCAAGATGATTTATCCCTTGAACACCATAAAAATCACACAAATTTGAAGTAGAAGGACACCATTTGACCCATTGAGCCTACTCTGCCTTGTGATAGTGACCTCAGCTCACTGAGGCCTCACTCTTCTTTCCCATCTCCCCATGTGTTATGGACCAGGCCAGACGCCCTCAAGCATTTCAAGAATGTAGCCCAGACACGAATTTAGCTAGTTGTTTTAAGCAGGTGTAAGTGGATATTCCAGGAGTGATGCAACTGGCTCAACCACTTTTTTTTAAACAAAACAGAATTTATATGCAAGATTACTGAATGAAGCACAAATGAAAGAGAGCAGAATATAGAATAACTTAACGAATCCGAAAACCCAACAGACTATCCCAACTTAATGATGCTGTTCCAAATACTTGCAACAATCTCTATAAACACCCCTTAGCATCAAAGGAAAAATCAAACACAGAGTCTTACATGAGAGAAATATCAGAGAGAGAGAATGAGTATCAGCATGGATCTGCTTCTTTTGGTCCAGCAGCTTCACCACTCTGCCTGCTAAAACCAAACCAAATCAGAGAAAAGCTGAGCTAGGAGAACTGGACACTCCCCTGTTATTGTACAAAATTAAAAATCACACAACGCTAGGTTATAGTCCAACAGGTTTATTTGGAAACACTAGCTTTCAATGTGCTGCTTCTTCATCAGGTGGTTGATTAGATTAGCTTCCCTACACGTTTAGTGAATTGGTCAGACCACAGATTAGGATTGCTGAGAGAGACAGTGAATGGGTGACCAAAAGGTAGAGAAAGAGTAGGAAGGCAGTGCAGGTGTTCCCTGCGGCCATCTCCCTCCAAAATAGGCACACCATTTTGGATACTGGTCCTAGGGAGTGTTGCTGAACCTTGGAGTGCAGGTTCATAGCTCCTTGAAAGTGGATTCGCAGGTAGATAGGATAGTGAAGAGGGTGTTTGGTATGCTTTCCTTTATTGGTCAGACTATTGAGTACAGGAGTTGGGAGGTCATGTTGCGCTGTACAGGACATTGGTTAGGCCGCTGTTGGAATATTGCGTGCAATTCTGGTCTCCTTCCTATCGGAAAGATGTTGTGAAACTTGAAAGGGTTCAGAAAAGATTTCCAAGGATGTTGCCAGGGTTGGAGGATCTGAGCTACAGAGAGAGGCTGAACAGGTTGGGGCTGTCTTCCCTAGAGTGTCGGATGCTGAGAGGTTTACAAAATTATGAGCGGCATGGATAGGATAAATAGACAAAGTCTTTTCCCTGGGGTTGGGGAGTCCAGAACTAGAGGGTATAGGTTTAGGGTGAAAGGGGAAAGATATAAAAGAGACCTAAGGGGCAACTTTTTCACGTAGAGGGTGATACATGTATGGAATGAGCTGCCAGAGGAGGTGGTGGAGGCTGGTACAATTGCAACATTTAAGCAGCATTTGGATGGGTATATGAATAGGAAGGGTTTGGAGGGATATGGTCCGGGTGCTGGGAGGTGGGACTGGTTTGGGTTGGGATATCTGGTCAGCATAGACGGGTTGGACTGAAGGGTCTGTTTCCATGCTGTACATCTCTATGACTCTATTTAGCTGTGCCATTAATATCGAGTGAGATTCCATGCCTGCCCTCTCTCTGGTAACAGCATCTGCTTGGGACACATATAAACTATTCTCACCTCATGCTTTCATCCTTTTAAAACTAGAGCCAGAATCTCTGTTAGTTGGCAAAATTGCCAAATAGTACAACGCTCATTAACTTGTTTCATCGAGGTGCACATTTCAGTTCAGCAGTTGATGCTTCCCAGATGAGGTAGAGTGGGCACCAACTGGTGATACTTGGATAGGTCATGGGGTTGGAGAAGGTGTGAGAATGGAACAGGTTTTACTGGAGAGAAGAGTGGAGGTGGGATCGGGGGAAGCTGCAGGACGAGAAGTGTAATTGTAAATGTGCAGGATGCTGGAACAGGTGAAACCCAGATATTTTTGTAAAGCAGCTATGGTCCTCCTGATCTTACAAAGAGCAGTTTTTAGTTATCTGTCAGGACACCCACTGATTAACCAACAAGACAAGCTTGACTGTTCTGAGTAACTGTGATGTTCAACAATCAGGAAAATAGGATGTTAAAATTGCCTCAGGATCCCATATGTTAAAAACAGACCTTAATGTGCATGAGTATTAAGATGCTCTTGTGACAGGTGGATCTTTCATTAAAATAGTTATTAAAATGATTGCCGTATTGGAACCAAAAAAAAAATTCATTTTGCCATGTTTCTGCTATTCCCTCAGAGCCATTTAGTTAACAGCTGAAGTGATAAATGATAAGTTAACATTGACTGACCTGCTTTAACGATCAATCTTCACTGAAATGTTAATCTTTTCAAATGTTGAATGATTTATTGTGTATTTGCAGCATTCACTCTGCTGCAAATGAGCATATCTGCTATCAATACCAAACTTACTGCTCCAAAGCTTTCAACTCTAATCAAATCTTGTATACTATTTTTCAGTCTTCTAAATTTATGTCAGTGCAGAATAGAAAATAGCTGGAAGAGCAACTCTTTTTTTGTTCTGTAAAAGTACATTCCAGTGTATTGATTGAAACAGCTTCTGCATAGTCTATTTATACAATATGTTGAAGATTTTCAGACAGTTCACTCAGGATCTTCTATGGTTAATAATGATGAAAGATCAGTTAAGGTAATTCATGCATATTTCCTTTCACCTCCAATATTTGCTTTTGTTGTCATATGGTTGAATTAATTCTTTAAAATCTTAATATCTGTGAAGCCAGCAGAAAGGTTCATCTTTCATGAGCCCCACCGTTTAATGTTCACTTTCTTTCTAAACTTTATGAGATCCCATTTTATGTTTGTATATATTCCGGTCTCATTCCATCCTGCCAGTCTTAGATTATTAACATTGTGAATGTACGATGAAGATTGCCAATTTTATCATGGTACCAATTTATGTGACTGATCATGGAGCTCAAGGGTGTCCTCTGTTGGGAGAAGTTTTGACATTGAATGATGATCTAAAGCAGATGAGAACTGATAATCTATTCTCCATTTTCTAGCAGTTCAATGACTTACCTTATGCTTTGCAACCAGATCTTGCAGCTTCATGTTCACTCAAAATAGCTTTGGCATGTTTGAGGCCACAGCAGTTTGTCAGTAGCCATTTTTTCCCAAGTGTTGGTGCTAACTTATAATTTGCTTAGCATCTCTTCGCAATGCTTCGTCTGCCCATAATGTGAATTCCCACAGAGGATAGTTCTGGGAATCTGTAATCAAATGACTTGTCCACAACTGGACCTTTATGATCATGGTTTTAGTTTCATTTCAATTGTAGCTGGTGAGGACATCACTGATCAGCATTCTCACCTGCTACTTGACACCTCTGAAGCATCATCAAGTTGCTTAGTGTGATGGCATAACAGGTCTGTGACTCTGCTCTATATTGCTGGTTGGCAATAGCAGTGGCTTGCGAAAGTTGACACTTCCCCATTAGGCTGTCATCAGTCACTTGCCATGATACATTCTCGAGTTATCTTGACAGCTACAAGTACAGGAGTCACATTTTCATGCCATTCAGGAAGCGAGGGATAGCACACCCACCATCAGTTCAAAATATTCATCATCTTAGCACTTGGAAAAACATGGAGTGAGATCCCCAGTTCTCAGCCTACTTCACATTTCACATTTGTGTGAAATGATGACTAACAAGAATCCAACTAGTTTCAGGTAGAACTTTGACTTGGTGCTACAATGTGCAGCAGCTATGACTGCTGGTGATGTATTTTAAACACCAGCCACAAGGTTCAAGCTAAAGCATTTGCAAAAAGAAAGTGCATGCGCGAAAGGTACATTCTCTGTCACAGATTTTCAAGTTTCTTGATGTGTGAAATTGAACTGCACTGATGTTGATATTGGTCTACCTCTGTTTTATGTGGGACAGCATTGGGTGGAAGTGGAGATGATGGATTTGCCACACCTTGTATTTTACATATCCTCCATACCATCAAAGCTACTGCTTTCAGAAAGACAGATCCAATTCCAGCATTCAGGACCTAGCCATCAGACATCATCAGTATGGAAAAAGGTGTGGGAAGTTGGGTAGAGAAGTCGGGTTCATAATTGTTTGTAGGACCACTGAACTAAGTAGAAGACCATGGAGACATTTTAATTTGATGATGAGAATTTCAAAGGGGGCTGACGGCTACTTCAAAAAGTGAACCCAAGGTGAGATGTGAGAAAAACATTGCACAGGATAGGATATAGAATTATGATTTGAAATGTGCAGAGGATGGAGTCTGAGGTAGGAAAGGCAGGAGAAGATTGGAATGGTTGAGTCATGAGGAAGCCATAGCATTAATAAGGGATTCAGCAGCCTTTTGAGTTGAGGCAGGGTACAGATAGGCAATATTATGGTGCTGCAAGTAAGTGGCCTTCATCATAGAGAGGGTATAGGGTTAGAAGTTCAGCTAGAGGCCAAATGAAAGTGGTAAATGTGTTGAGAGCCTGACTCAGTGCAGTGTTTTCAGGGAGTACGATGCAATCTGTGATAAGAGTATGTAGTTTGTGGCATAGCCGATGATGGGTTTGGTCTTACTAATGTTTAACTGTAAAATACTATTGCTGAGAAGTGATGGAGATTGGGAAGTAGTCTGACAGTGCAGAGGCAGAGATGATAAGTTGTAACTGGGCAGCTTCCACATACAAATTGAGACTGATCCTCTTGTCCTGGGGTGATGAATTCAGAAATTGAGCTACACAGAGGCATAGCTGTGGCATAAAGTGTGATGAGGATAAGAATAGAAATCTGGGAGAGAGAAATAAGATTAAACTGGAGATCCAATTGAAGTGCTGCGCCAGTAATTTAATATTTAATGCCCTGAATGGTCACCTCCAATGCTGCGATGCAACAGTATGATTTTTAACATTCTTTGAACTTTGCTTCAGTTTGGGAAACAAAGCAAGCACTCAGTTTCTGTTCACCAAAATGATGAAAGCTCAATCATTGAGTAGGTGCAGACCGAAATCAATATTTTTCTAGAGACTGATGATGTTAAGGGACATGGAGTTCATACAGGGAAGGTGGCAATGTGGAGATGATCAGCCAGACGTAAATGGCTTGATGGGCTGAATGGCTTCATCCTGCTCTTATGTTCTCTTCAAGCCAATATTTTAGTTCAGTTCTGACTCCATTTGGGGTCTGATTTATCACATTTGCCTAGAGAAGTTCCCAGTGTTTTTTTTGTGATGTATTTGGTGTAAATTTCAAACCAAACCAATTGACAATGTGTCTTGTGAGAAGAGTTTTTGACAGTCAGGAAATTTTTGAACACCAGCTGCATATGTCATCCACACAAC
The DNA here is from genome assembly GCF_020745735.1 of Hemiscyllium ocellatum. Lineage (NCBI taxonomy): Eukaryota > Metazoa > Chordata > Chondrichthyes > Orectolobiformes > Hemiscylliidae > Hemiscyllium > Hemiscyllium ocellatum. The sequence goes on along the minus strand of NC_083410.1, from coordinate 26,031,098 downwards.
ATTCAATCTGCTCCTCTGAATAGTTTGAAACCTGGGAGAGAACTCAAGACTATTGTCAAAAGCCATCAGGGCTTTCATTGGACTGATTATGCCAGTTTTTTTTTCCTTTCCATGAGTTATTTTCATTCCACCTGTTTTCATAGTGTATTCATTTTGTGCAGTCCTCTAGAACTAGATTCTATAACAAGAGGAAATCAGAGCACAGTGACAGGACTGGGAGGCTTTCAGTGTTGGGTCTCTAGATCAAGGTTTTGGATCTCTGGGAGAAAAGCAGCTAAAGGATGTCAATGCAGTTGTTCTGGTGAGAAGCTTTTTGTATCATTTTTTGACGTGTCTTCGCTCATCTTCGGCCTGTTTGAATCTGAGGGAAGAGACCGCAACAATTCTCCTGAAAAATTCCCGCCAGCTTCGCATTCAGGTAAGTATTTAAACTTAGATTGTTGATTACTGCTGAAAGAAATCCTTGCAATTATACAGCATCATTTGTGATCTCCAGATATTTATTTCCCACCTAATTGACAAGCAAGTTGCCAGTTGAGCAAGATATTTAACAGATTGAGGCTGTAGTTGAAGGAGCAAGTGTTGTGGGGGGCTGTGGGTCTGGTGGTAGTCCAAGTGACGATGTCCAACTTCCAGGAGGGGGGTTTCTGATTTTAGGAATGAGTGAGGGAGCTGACAAATTTTGGAGATTGGGATTGGGGAAGGGGGTAAGGCTTGGAGATATTTGCACGTAAGCTTATTGGTCCTTGAGAAAGCATTTTCATTCCTGTTGGCACAGAAGCAGTGATGTAAGGTAAATAATCACACGGATGGAGCTGTTTCTGTCTCTGTTCTCCTGATGGGTGGCCTAAGGCAACGGAAACCTGGCTGCCTCTGGTCAAGAGGGACAGCACGTTGGCTAAATGGTTAGCACTGCTGCCTCACGGCCCCAGGTTCGATTCCAGCCTCGGGTGACTGTTTGTGTGGATTTGCCCGTGTCTGCGTAGTTTTCCTTTGGGCGCTTCGGTTTTCTCCCACAGCCCAAAGATGTGCAGGTTAGGTGAATTGGCCATTGGCCATGCTAAATTGCCCATAATGTTAGGTGCATTAGATGTAAACCGGGGTTGGGGGGGGGGGGGGGGCTTGTTTCAGCTCTTTGGGTTTTATCTAAGTGAAATCAAACCTGTATGTTTTCACTCAGTTAAATTCCCTGTGACATCATCCCTTGTGCAATGGTGACAAAACTAATGAAACACAGGCAATCTGCCTTAATTGTATGCCATTAAAATTGCAGTAGAATAATAGGATTAAGAATATTACAAGTTCTGCTTATAGTCCTCTTTAATAAAAGTAATTTATTTAACACTTAAATTAAAAGAGTGCTAAAATAGTATATTGCAACCTGTCATTGCACTGCTGGAGATGACTATGAAGGCAAATACTGTAAGATCTAATCTTTCCAAACTATGATTAAACAGGCTAATGAATTTACAAGAAGCTGACTCACACAGCACAGAATTCTGACAACTTTCACATATTTCTCTTTTTACTATCTCTGTCTTTTAAAAGTAAAAGGACAGGAGGGTTTGAACTATAGGGAGAGGCCAAGTAGGCTGGGGCTTATGTTCCCTGCACCATTGGAGGCTGAGGGGTGATTTTATATCATGTGGGGCATGGATAGGGTGAATAGCCTTTTTACTAGAGTGGGAGAGTCCAAAACTAGAGGGCATAGGTTTAAGGTGAGAGGGGAAAGATTTAAAAAGGACCTGAGGGCTAACCCTTTCATGCCGAGGATGGTGCGTGTACGGAATGAACTGCCAGAGGAAGTGGTGAAGACTGGTACAATTACAGTATTTAAAAGGCATCTGGATGGTTATAGTAAAAAGTGAGGTCTGCAGATGCTGGAGATCAAAGCTGAAAATGTGTTGCTGGTCAAAGCACAGCAGGTCAGGCAGCATCCAAGGAACAGGAAATTCGACGTTTCGGGCCAGAGCCCTTCATCAGGAATGGTTATGTCAATTGGAAGGGTTCAGAGGGATATGGGCCAAATGCTGGCAAATGAGACGAGGTCGGTTTGGAAAGGCTAGTAGGCATGGGACAAGTCAGACTGAAGGGTCTGTTTCCGTGCTGTATGACTCTACTGTCAAGGTACAAGGAGGGGTAGCCATTTTATTGAGAGAAACAATAACAGTGACTTACACTCGAATATCACCTTAACTGCAGTTTTAAAAAAACTCTACTTAGCATTTCAAAGGAATGTTATGAGACATCAAAGGCAGATTAGGTTACAAGACCAGAATCTTGGACTTTTTAAAATCCATTCACGAATGTGGTTGTCGCTGGTTCATCCCAGGGAGTCAATCTCATTTCTGTCAGTCTACAGTCACATGTTGCCAGACTGGGTGTGGTTGGCAGTTATGTTCACTAAAGGATATCAGTGACGCAGATAGGGTTTTCCCCCATGATCGACAATGGTTATTATGAGACTTTTAATTCCACATTTTTACTGAGTTAAAATTCCACTGTGGCAGAATTAGATTGTGGGTCCCCAGAACATTATCCACGTCTCTGGATTATTGGTCCAGTGACAATACCAGGAGGGTAAAAGCTAGGCTTTTTGGAGTCACTAAAAAAAATGAGAGAGAGGGAGGGATTCAGTGCTCAAGAGCAACTGAACACTAACCTACTTCTAATCTGTTAAGCCATTTGTTTTTAAACCATATTTTTGCCCTAACAGTTTTTGCTTAAAAAGAAAACCTTTTTGTAACCAGTATGTATGGGACCAGGAGTGTGCCAGTCGATGAAATATGCTGATTGATCCAGGGATCCACATAATCAATGTAAAAACATACATTGAGTAATAGAAACGTAATGCAGGGAATATACACATCACAGTTATACTTTATGTACAGCATAAATCACTTAAATAATAATGCAACTTTTCCTTAAATAAAACTTGCTAGCATAGAGCTTTCTCACTCACACTCTCAGCTGACCACATCGCCGAAAGTCTGATAAAACAGTCAACTTCCGAATTATAATTTTTGTCCATCTATGAAGAGTGCTAGTTCATTTAAGGTGCTCGGTAGAACAAAGTCTGCTTAGTAGGAAGGGTTCAGGCCATATAACAGATGCACCAATGAGCAAGAGATCAGAGAAGGTTGGATCTGGCTGCTGGGGCTGTGGTTGTGAGAGTGAAAAGTGTGTTTAGAGCTGAAATCAAGGTATGGAATTACAAAAATATCATAAGATCTTAAGCTATCAGGGAAAAGGGCATTTCTTTTACTGGAAAGCAGAAGAGAACAGATTAATTTAACAATTCTAAATTAGCACAGGGCAACAAAGAAATAATGTATAATCAAAGAAAGGGGGCTGATTTATGGATGAGGGTGGAGAATTTCTAATTTCTGTTAATCTCTAATTTATAGCGAGCAGTTCAGAGTAACATGAAAATAAAAAAATAATGTTGTCATAGTCCTACCAGACCAGAGGGCTGCTGTCTCATTTAGAGACTGTTGGTGGTGTTTTAACCTGGGGGTTACCACACCTCACGCATGGAGAGAGGTTGAGAAGGAGAGTCCTTTTGGTAACATCAGCTCATGGGAATTGAACCCATGCTATTGCCATCGCTCTGCATTGGAAACCAGCCTTCCAAGCTAACCTACCCAATAAGTTAAAGACAGTAGAGAGGTAAGTAAAGTTGAACTAAATTTAAAGCAAGGCTAAGGTATGGCAGGGCAACTTAGCCAGGGTATGGTGGCATGTGGGAGGTCATTGGACCTGGATGAAATCATATACAAGATATGATCTTTTGCACAAACTTAAGCAGTGTCTGGATCCACTGCAGTGCATCTGTGAGCACATGTTCAGAAAGGTGGTCACACCACAGGTTAGGGGCAAACAGGCAGTTAGGGAATAGGTGACCACCAGGCAATCCAAGACAAACATGCAAGTGGTGCAGGAGTCCCAGTCAGTAGCTGGCTTTCCATTCTGGAAGCTGGGGAGGGTGTTAGTTCATTGGAGGAATACAGCAAAAGCCAAGCATGTAGAGGGAGGAAGAGGAGTGGAAGGGCAGTATTGATATGGATTCCTTAGTTGGGGGAACACACAAGGGTTTCTGAAGCTGTGATTGTGACTCCAAGGTGATACATTGCCTCCCTGGTGCTGGAGTCAATTATGCCACAAAATGGAAGCAGGACATTCTTCTGGTACAGAGGAAATAGCCAAAGGTTGTGATCCTCATGGTCACTAATAACATGGTGGGTAGGAGCATGTAGCGCGACATTCAGAATTTGAGTTATGAGGAAGAAAATGAACAAACACAATTTCAAAGGTGATCTCTAGATTACTCCCAGCATCTGTGCAAGTGGACACAGAGGTTAAAACAGATGAATACAGGCCTGGTGTATGAGGGGGGGTTTAAGATTCTTGGGACAGGGGACTGACTATTGGGAAAATGGCACCTTTACAGGTGAGATGGTTTACAGAGTTCTGTATAAACAGAGCTGGAACTGATCTCTAGGGGACATTTTAGGAGGATATAAAACTAATTCAGCAGAGGTCTGGATCATCGGAAAAAAAGTGATGAAATCTAAGTCTGCATTACTGTGCATTTGCATGAATGTATGGAGAAGAGAAAATAAAATTGGGGAGTTACAAGCACAGATTGTCATGTGTGATTATTATTTTATGAGAATAAGAGATCTGGCTCAAGGACAGGCAAATGAGATATTCCGGCTTCCAAGACATAGGCATTGGTGAGTCAGTTAGAAAAGTGAGATTGCTGAGCCCATGTGGTTATCCCCATCTCCTGCTTGAGACTGAGCTGTTGCTTGATCTCCAGAAGCATTTCAAGTACCAGTGACGGTTGGGACAAAATATTGATTAGATTACTTACAGTGTGGAAACAGGCCCTTCGGCCCAACAAGTCCATACTGACCCTCTGAAGACCAACCCACCCAGACCCATTCCACTACATTTACCCCTTCACCTAACACTACGGGCAATTTAGCATGGCCAATTCACCTGACCTGCATGACTTTGGACTGTGGGAGGAAACCGATGCACCCGGAGGAAACCCACGCAGACACAGGGAGAATGTGCAAACTCCACACAGACAGTTGTCCGAGGCAGGAATTGAACCCGGGTCTCTGGCGCTGTGAGACAACAGTGCCAACCACTGTGGCTCCGTGCCATCAGCTGTAACTGAGCAATGGGCTTCCATCAAAAAGGAGGTATTTTGGGTACAGTTAAAGTATATACCCTCAAAAGTGAAAGATAAACAAGGTAGACAAACAAATCTAGTGATTCCTGAATAGCAAAGGCTAAGAGGAGATTTAATAGAAGTTTTCAAAATTGATGACAGGCCAGCACAGAATAGGTGGTCAGATACTGTTCTTGCTCATGGAGAGATAGGGAACTAAGATTACAAGCTCAAAGCATTTTGCAAAGGAAGTAAATCAGGGGTGAGAAAAAGTAAACTGTTTCAAATGGCAGGTAGTGACGGTATGGAATGCAGTGCCTGGAAATGTGCTTCAATTCAAGATGGCATTGGATGATTACTGAACTGGAAATAATGGTCCAGAGTTACAGGGAAAAAGCAAGATATTGGCACAAAGAAAAAATGGCTTAGAGAGCTGGTGCAGACATAACGGGCCGAATGTTTTCCTTCTGCACTATAACAATTTGTTGTTTTGGCCTTCTCGCTGCCAAAATACAGATATTTCTCCCACTGGTCTGGCTGGCCCTGTACAGGGTCTGGTGTAAACTATATTCAGGTCAGCTAGTGTAGCGAGAAAGAGATCTGATGAAATCTTTAAAACCTTTTCTCTCCCCATCTTCTACTTGTGTGGAATTTCCTCTAACCATACTCAGCCAACAGCAAAGCTAAATGGTTAATAGAATGTTAAAGCCAACTGGCCAAGACTTAACTACTAATTCCAGGAGTCATTGGTTGATTAAAAAAAATAGGAAAATGGACTCAGTTATTTGGAAACTTACTTTTGTCTGCCAAAAACAAAATCTCACTCTGTATCAGGTATAGCCAGAATACTTTTGAAAGCTATACCTGCCAAATAAAAGTGTTTTCAAATGACCGAAGACAATTATTCACTGGAAATATTTTGGATTTTAGAGGTCAAATTTCATTTAATTCCCAAGAAGGAAACAAAATACACAACTTAATGTGTTAGAAACCACACAACACCAGGTTCTACTCCAACAGGTTTGTTTGGAAGCACTAGCTTTTGGAGCAGTGTTCCTTTATCAGGTAGTTGTGGAGTATTAGATCATGAGACACAGAATTTATAGCAAAAGATTAGAGCGTCATACAATGATATATTGACCAAACCTGGAATGTGTGACTACTAACTTTGTCCATCCCAGTCCAACACCAGCTCCTCCACATCATGGCTACTATTTAACATGGACAGGGACATTGGACAAGTGAGAAGTGGAGGAGGAACAATGGGCTACAGAGGAGAAAAGTCACTATGGGCTACGTTCACTAATCTTATACTCTGAAAGGGAACCTTGTCAATGCATCGGAAACAGGGCTATGATACATTAGTGCCAATGCTCCACAGCATTTTTATTTCAATCACTCAAATGACTAGAGATTGGTGGATTTTCCAAAAGGAAAGAAGCTCTGAGGAGTTGAAGGTACAAGTTGAAACACAACATGCTAATTTGTGTTTTACATTTTACAACAGTTAAACCTGAAGAATTTGCAAGCCTTGAGCAAGAGTTAGTCACATTGTGACATTTAACAGGTTTTGTTTCATCGGGAATGGATTGGTACATTGGTGTCAAATTTATTTTTAAACTATTTCAATGATATTTTAAAAGTCTTATTTAGAGTAAATGTTTGCAGCGTTTTATTAAAATGGCGTGTAAAAGAACATTAATTTGGCTGCAATGAGTGCATTATCAGTGGAAATCGACACCCACATGTAATCACTGCAATGTAACATACAATTTGTACACCAATGCATATTTCCATTGCAAATGTACTGTTGAATTCCTGCAATTGGACTAGTATATTTTAACAGATTTTGAATAAAGCAGCTTAATACCTATCAATATATCACTTCAATTTGGCTTTGAGACATGTGTGAATTTGGTACCTTCCGAGATAGCAATTGAATTGCTAAGTATCAACCTGAGCATCACATTCTTAAATCTCGAGCATTAAATAAAATTGGATCACCCGAAATGTTTTGGTCTTGGGAAAATAACTTAAAGCTTCTCATTTTTATAATACTGAAAATGAAGTCATGTAAAATTAATGGAAGTTGCTTCCGACCATACTTTAATTTAATCAATTAAACTAAAAAACTGAATCCACAATCAAGTAATAATCCTTAATAAGATTACAAAGATTAGAATAACTCTCGATATCCCGAGAATACTAGATGTACAATACAAAGCATCATAATTAGTGATCAAGTAGCATGGGTTGCTGAATGAAGTTTACAGCTGCTGTTGACAGGTTTTGAACAGCTGATATAGGAATGTAGGTTGTATTAAACAGTGTCTTCTCATACCACATGCATTTGGCATTGTTTTATTCAAGGTATCTTCAGTTTTCCACCGTTAGGTGCAAGATAATTCCTCATTTTTATTGTAAGTGGGACCTCTGCATGGATTTTATGCTGGCAAGATGGATGCATTACTGAATCTGATATGAGACTGGAGAACCAAAGGTGATAAGCAGGAGTCAAGAGATCTTCAGCTGGAGGAAGAACGCGGGTAACAGAGGAGTGATCACAGGGAAGTCTTGAACTGACATTTGTTTACAGGACAACAATGTAGGGATAGCTTAGATCCTGCTGTTCAGACACCTACTGGTGGACCCAGAAGTCATCGAGGATCTGCCGTAGGTCTGTGGTAGTTAGTTGAACCCAATGACTTGGCAATCGGCTTATGAATGCAGGTGACGTGGTCTTCTCACTGGATTGTGTCACAGGAACAAGGTAGCTGCATCACCTAATGGCTGTGCAGGAGTCAATATCATGTCTAAAGAGCAGCCCTCTGCACTTTCAACCTCCAGGCTCTGAATTTCGGAGTTCTGGGAGAGAATTTCCCTGCCGTCACACAGTAGCATCAAGAGGTTTAACTGAGGTCTGAGATGTCACAGAGTGCATCCAGCCTCCAATACCCGATGATAAATAAGGACAGGGTGGATAACTCCCATCTGTCACCTTGTTGGCAGCCTCTTCAGTGTTCTCCCTTATTGAGCCATATCTTTTTTTTTAAAGATATTTTTATTAGAAATTTAATATTTTGACAGATTTACAAAAATAAACAGAACTTTCAAGCACAAACATTAATATAAAAATAGATCTTAAATATATAATCATCAAAATTCAAAGGAATGATACTAAAGAAGAAAGAAAAACAATGAAACTCAGTTAACTACTAATCTAATCCACAATTATCCAGAGTGTATAGTTGAGTCACTTACATCCTTCAAACAAGAGAAAATGTTCTCTAATACACTCATAACAGTATAATAAAAAGGAAACTATTTCCAAACAATAAGAACAAAAAAAAACATGTTTAAATGGAGATCCTCCCCCTTGTTCTCAGGGGGCCTTACTTCCTTTCTAAAGGTCCACCATATCCTCTCCCAAACAGTGTCCCACCCTTGACCCGGGCGCTCCTTAATAGGATTTAGATATAATACCGAGCTAGAGTTAACAGTGAGCGCCCCACCCCCACCCCTCCCCACTCATACCTGAGTATATCTGATAGCATCAATGCCACGTACAAACACACATAACTATAAAATTACAACTCCAACAAATTACAGTTAAGTATAATAACATAAAATAGCAAGGGAAGACAACCCTGCTCCCAGAAGCAAAAGTAAAGTAGAGTAAAGTATCCATTTCTCCCCACGGAGTGTGGAAGAGGCAAGCCAACATAAATTGTCTCTTACGATTTATTTAAACGAGTCTAAAAGTTCCTTAGCCTCTTCTGGTGATCTAAAATTATACTCGGATCCTTCGTGGTTAAAGCATAACGTCGCTGGGTAGCGTAAGGTGTATTGAATATTTAAGTTCCTTAGACATTTCTTCACCTCCTCAAACGCCTTCCTTCTTCGTGCCAAAGCCGGGGAGAAGTCCTGAAATAACATAATCTTGGATCCTTCATGAATCATAGCTTTAGGATCCTTTCCAAGCTTTCTGGAGGCGTCCAGGAGTATCTGCCTCTCCCTATAACTCTGCAGCCGGAACAGGACCGGGCGTGGGCGCTGGTTTGGGCCAGATCCGCGTACTGCGACCCGGTAGGCCCACTCCACCCTTACCCGATCAGTTTCAGCCCCCAGGTTTAAAAGCTGGGGCAACCATCGCTCCAGAAATACTGCTAACTGTCCCTTCTCTTCTTGTTCAGGGAGGCCCAGAAGACGGATATTCTTTCTCCGATTTCTATTATCCAGGTCATCCATGTAGATTTCAAAGGCCCGGACTCTCTGCTCCAGAGCTCGCACCTGTTCTGCAGCTGTTTGTGCTGCAGCCTCGGAGGTCGTGGCCTTTAGCTCCGCCCCCTCCACTCGGCCCTGCAGCTCCTCAATAGCCTGGCTGTGTTTCTGCAGCTTTTCTTCGAATGCATTCCATCTCTGTCTGGATTCTGCGATGAAATTGACGAGTGTCGTTTCCAGCCTGGCAATCATCTCTTCAAGGCCGTTTTTACATCAGCTGCAGCCGGAGGAGGAGAGGAGGGTGGGGGAGGGGTCTTTGTTTTCTGAGAGCTGCGGGATCCCTTTGGTTTACTCATTATCCACTTAATATTAAACTGCTTAAATATAATAGTAAGCAGCTAATTAAGGTTATAAAATTTTTTTGGGTGGTTTGGTAAGTGTGGTGGGGGTGAGTAACTCACTTTACCCAGGTTTTGGGAAGAGCACTGTAAACTCAGACTTGCTGAGTCGCCGCCATCTTGGATCTCCGAGCCATATCTTTGATGATGTTTTAAGATGTGCTGCTCTACACCTGAATTGTGTGAAGTCTCTTTACGTTTTGGACCCCGTATTTCTAGATTCTAAATTTCCTGCCTGAGGCTCTGCCCCTCTGCATGTCATTTTTTATTCATTCACAGGATGTGGGCATTGCTCGGCCAGCATTTATTCTCCGTCGCTGGCCTTTGAGAAGATAGTGATGAGCTGCCTTGTTGGACTGCTGCTATTCATATAATATAGGTATAGCTGCAGTGTTGTTAGGGAGGGAGTTCCAGGATTATGACCCAGCAACAATGAAGGCTCAGTCATATAGTTCCAAATCAGGATGATACCTGGAATTAAACTTGAAGTTGATGGTGTTCCCACGGACACGTTGCGCTTGTCCTTTTAGATAGGTCCTGTTGATGGTGCCTTGGTGAATTAACTCACCAAGTTTTTGAAGACAGAATTTGGCTCAGAGATCAATGCGGAGAACTGTGAGTTCATACATTTTGTTGGAAAGAACATAGAGAGGGAGTATAAAAGAAGGAGTACTAATCTAAATGGTGTCAAGAAGCAGAGAGACTTGGATCTGTGTATGTGTAGATCATTAATAATGGCAGGACAGGTGAAGAGAGTGGTTTATATAACATACAGAATCCCAGGCTTTATTATTAGGGACATAGAGTACAGAGCTGAGCCTGTATAAGAAACCAGTTAGACCTCAACTGGAGCATTGTGTACAGTTCTAGGCATTGCACTTTAGAAAGGATGTGAATGTATTTGAAAGATTGGAGAAAGAACACCTCATCTTCCACCTTGGGACCCTCCAACCACATGGCATCAATGTCAATTTCACCAGTTTCCTCATCTCCCCCACCCCAATCTCATCCCAGATCCAACCCTCCAACTCTGCACCACCCTCTTGAACTGTCCTACCTGTCCACCTTCCTTCCACCTATCCGCTCTACCTTCCGCTCTGACCTATCACCATCACTCCCCCACCTGCATCTACCTATCACCTACCAAGCTACCTTCCCCCCAGCACCCTCCCAATCTATTTATCTTTCAGCCCCCTTCCCCCCACCCCCACATTCCTGATGAAGGGCTTAGGCCTGAAACATCAACTCTCCCGCTCCTCAGATGCTGTGCTTTCCCAGCGCTACACTTTTCGACTCTGATCTTCAGCATCTGGGTCTTCACTTTTTCCTGCATCTCTTTAAAGAAGTGGCAATTTGCATGTACTGCATACATGAGAATTGAAAGCTGGGATTCAGTATCAATTTCAATTCTGCGAATGTCAGCAACATAAAAATTCTTGTACAAGTTCAGCAGGCAAAAGAAGATCTGGTTCTGGCTGAAGTCAGGCAATTGCCAAATCAAACAGTCCAAATTACAGTGGACAAAAATTAAACCAATTGACTGCATACTGTCAAGGATCTCCTAACAATGACTAAATTAAGACCTCAATTCAAATTTGTTACTTTCTACTCAGTTGTGCAATACCTGTAGCCTCAGCACTCTTCTCCTTATCATTCTCATTCAACTTTTTTCAGCTGTTCATTGTATGTGGCTTGGCCAATATTTACTGCCCAACCTTAAATGCCCAAAGAGTTGAGAGCCAACCACAATGTTGTGGGTCTGGATTCACATGTAGGCCAGGCCAGACAGAGATGGCAGATTTCCTTCCCTAAAGGACATTAGTGAACCGGACGAGTTTTTACAACAATCAACATCTACCTTTTAATTCAAGATTTTATTCTCCACCTTCACCTCCCCAGAGCACTCATCATTGATGTAGCTATTTCGTCTTACATGCTAACACCAGCTACTGGTCTCAAAATATTGCCCCTGACATCATTCATACTTCACTAAATGATGCTACCTCCATTCACATATCATAGAATCCCTACAGTGTGGAAACAGGCCATTTGGCCCAACAAGCCCACATGAACCGTCTGAAGAGTAACCCACCCAGACCCATTCCCCAACATTTAGCCTTGACTAATGCACCTGACCTACAAATCCCTGAACACTATGGGTAACTTAGCATGGCCAATTCACTGACCTGCACATCTTTGGATTATGGGAAGAAACCGGAACATCCAGAGGAAACTCATGCAGACACAGGGAGAATGTGCAAACTACACGCAGCCAATCTCCCGAGGCTGGTCCCTGGCACTGTAAGGCAGCAGCGTTAACCACTGACCCACCATGCCACCCATCTTCGCAAGCCTTTCACCAGGTCACAGCCTCTTCACCTTACTGCAGGAAAAGATGGACATTTGGTGAAACTGGAAGATATGGTCCACAAAATGCTTGGACATTTCACTTGGTGTTTTTCTTCTCACTGGACTCTCTGCCTCATTAAATTCTCCATCAAACCCTGGGGCTGAAATGTGCTGCTTTTCATTTGATTCTGCCAAGCCTTCCACTCACGGTTAATCCTTGTCCCTCAATCTTCTTTCCAGGCCCATTGCAATGCAAGAGCCCAGTTGGATCACCTACTTATCTCTCAGCCCCCTTCCCTGCTATATTCCTGATGAAGGGCTTATGCCCGAAACATCGACTCTCCTGCTCCTTGGATGCTGCCTGACCTACTGTGCTTTCCCTGTGTCACACTTTTCAACTTTAAAGAGATGCAGGCTGCCTTAAACTGGTGAATTCCCAACCTCTCCTATAATGAGAGAGCTGGATATTCTCAGCATGAGTGTTGTGGATAACTTACCCATCATATGAAAAGCCAATGGAAATAATGCTATTAAATTATACTTTATCATAACCATTCATAATGCTGAAGATTTCCATCTGGTCCTTTCTTAAACTTCTCAATTCTAGCCTCTCAAATCTGCCTTCTTTAGATCCTACAATTCTTGAGATATCTTCATCAACCTGTGTTGCATTTTTTACATTGTTTTTATAGCCTTCTGTTCAAAAACATGAACATTTATTTTCTTCCAAACTATTAAACAGAGTCATCATCCCCTTTAAAAAAAACAATTTAAAATAATAAAGGAAATTTTTGATTTGATCACTTCAAAGTCTGTATGATAATATGATTTACATTAGTTTTTAAGCTTTAATATCTTTCATACAGAGTCAAATATCCCTTTAAAAATGTGGTTTATAAGTTGGCAAACATGAAGTAAATAATTTGTACTTGTGAACGCAAAGTCATAATGCATCACACTTACATATCTTTGCCAGGTGATTACAGTGTATTTAGTGCTTGCACATCAATCTCCATTATGAACATCAGTGTGAATTGCCACCATGAAAAGTAGTGTGAAGCACTAAAAAGCACGTCACAACAACTGATTTACTTTCCGCATTATCAAATAGGAAAGTGAAAATTAAATATCAGCCAATTTTAAAAAGGATTTGTAATTAACTGTTATCAAGTTTTAATAAGCTTCCAGCTGAGGTGGGCATCTGCTGTTATGAGTAAATCTGTAATGTTAGAAATTCTAACTGGTCTTGTGCCAAGCTCTGTAGTCAAGATACTGCAAATATCTTCTCATGTCTGTATGTGGCAAGGATTAAAAACTAAATATACTTATAAAGTTGAAGTCATTTAACTTTTGCAGCACCACATAATGTAGGTATAAAGGAGATCAAATATACTGTCGCCTGACAGGAACTTAGGAAGGTAAGGACTAAAAAATGATCATCGTATACTATGAGGTTGGTCCAAATGTTTTTAAAAATGCAGTAAAATAAACAATAGCATAAAATTATATAGTTTCCTTCCAACAAACTGGAAAATGTTTCTGTACAAATTTTTGGGAATTGTATTGGTCACTAATCTTCTAGCTTTCAAGCACACAACAGGCTTCAGAGTATCTGCTGCCTTGGCCCCTGCTCCAGTGTCCTCAAATATTTCTTAAAGTGCATACATTGAAGTACATACACTAAAAGATAAAATTGTCAAACTCGTGCGTATCTACACCGTCTGTTCTACCTTCAGCTCTTGGTCTGGTCTCAGCCTTCCATGAGTCCCATTGTTCAGATTGTTCTCAGCTTCTTCAGGCAACACCATTTTCCCTTGATTTTGGAGGTGTTTAGAATAATGTGCTCCCTTCCTGTCCTCTCAGAGACCTCAATTAGTATTACGAGATCATGACACCAAATCAGGAGTTTGCCTTCGAATAGTTGAACCTCAGGAGACCTCAACCCACATCATGTGAGATCATCCCTGAATTGAACTTGCAAATTAAATAACCAGCATATACTTCAACCAGTGATGCCACACATTTCTTTCCTTGTGGATGCTGTGCAGAACTTAACTGTATCAATTAAATCTGCATGTGTTTCATGGGAATAAAAACTCATATTTTGCATTTGTAAATAAGTTATACATTTGTTTTACAGAGGAATATGTATTACGTTGCTGATTTGTTCAGTCAGGATATCACAATTATTCATATGCTTCAATGTGTTAGCAAATAACCTTCACAAGGTATTATACCATGTGTTTTCCTGCATGCTGTTGATCATGAATTAGAATTTAACTTTCCCAATTTACAGTTTAGCAATTGTAGTAACTAGTTCATTCTGCTTATTTAAAAAATGTTCTGTTGATGGGATGGATAGCCAGGCTTTCTTGCATCATTGAGGAATTAAAGTATATTTTGATCAACTTTAATTTGGAAAAGCTTCCATCATCACTGGTCTCAGAAACAGTGAAGATGAAGAGGATGTGAAGAGTTAATAAATGTGTTGGGCACATGCAAAGTTCATTGCAAAGTTCAATACCTCTCCTACACTTTGGAACTGACTTTGCAATTCACTGTAAAAATGTGAAGCATCAATATTTTTGGAGTATCCATATTTTAGTATCTAGTTTCAAGCAATGTTCCATAATTAGCTTTGATGCATAGTTCTGAAGATTGTAAACATTGTAGAGGAAGTCAATGGGTCTGTGTGAATCTTTCCTTATGAGATGTTGCACAGTTAAGACAGAAATGAAGAGGAATTTCTTTCGTCAGATGGTAGTGATTCTGTGGAATTCGCTAGGTTGTTGAATATATTCAAGGCTGAGATAGACAGATTTTTAAACATTAAGGAAATCAAGAGTTACAAGGGAAAGGCAGGAAAGTGAAGTTAGAGTTTTCCAGATCAGCCATTATTTGTTTAAATGATGGATAAGACTCAATTGGCTGAATGGTCTACTTCTGCTCCTATGATCTGTGACCTTAACCAATCATACCACTTTATCAAGGACTGCAAAGTAACAACTCATTTTGAATTTTTTCTTGAATACGCTCATTCTCTGCTTAATATCTGAACTGCTTCCTCTTTCTCCTAATACAGATTAGATTTGGTTTGAAATAGGCCTGCATCTTGAAATTGTCAGCAAGCTTATATGCGTCCAAAAATATTTGTTCAAACCATTTGTCACTCCTGCAGTCTACAAGAAATGTCTTGGTTTCTTTCAGTTACTTAACAGTATCATGAATGCTGAACATTTTCTACTGAAGTTATTTGCTAGTCATGTTGATCTCAAAGTGGATTCCATACCACACAACAAAAGAAAGCACAAAAATAAATGCTTTTATGAGAGGTTATGCATCCACTCATGAGGCACTGCCAGATGCTCCTGTCAGGGAATGTCAGAGCTTACAATCCGTACATCACAGGTATCATCAAGCTTG
Source organism: Hemiscyllium ocellatum (assembly GCF_020745735.1). Lineage (NCBI taxonomy): Eukaryota > Metazoa > Chordata > Chondrichthyes > Orectolobiformes > Hemiscylliidae > Hemiscyllium > Hemiscyllium ocellatum. Next base: position 26,015,525 of record NC_083410.1, on the reverse strand, counting down.
CGATGATATTTCTGGTATTAATTCAACCTTGCCATCTTGTTTCACTCAATAGTCTTTCTATAAGATTAGGCACATGCCAAATTACAAGCCCCTAATGTTGTGCTGAAGCTAAGAAATACATATAAACACATTACACAAAGTTATAGCAAGTCATTGCCTCCAAGTGACATTCTGCAGTATCATGGACAACCAAATTCAAAGACTGTTCATTGCAAGGACCAACCAGGGCTTTTGGATTAACATACAGAATTCATCATTGCACACTTTATTCCCTCCTTGTACTGCTTCCATTATACCTGTAATAGTCTTACCTACATAAGTTTTCAATAGACAATAACATCTCTTCTTATGAGTGAAGGATAGTCAACAATGAATTTCCAGTACAGCAGAGGAGTTACATCCACTGCAATTGCATAAAGTGAAGGTTGAAGATGGCTGATTGGGACTGAAGAGTGGGACAGCTATGAGCAACTTAGAGCCCCAATCAAACCAACAGCATTGCAGCTATTTCTGCCTGACAGCATAGGGCCAAGAATGATTCACAGGAAGAGTGCTGAAGTCTGAGTGAAGAAAGTAGCTGAAAGTAAACTGAAGGGTGATCACAGACTCCTGAGTCAAGGAGATAGCCAAAGAAATGGTGCATCAAAGCATAAGTGGTCACTCAGCTGAGAGAATGGGTCACCGGAACTTTTCAGAATTATGCAAATGGGTAGATAACTGGAGGATCAATAAGCATATACCAGCCAGACTGGACAATGTCAGGAAAGGAATTGGACGGCCAGCGAGCCCTTGTATGTACCCCATGGAGAGGCTGTTCATGAAGCTGTGAACATGCAAGGGGTGGGACATGGTTTAGGGTATGCCATGCTGTGAAAGAGCTACACCTGCTTACTGTTGTTGCCTGCTGGAAAATTCTTGGCTAAAGAGAGTGTCAGTGCAGGGAGACAGGAGGACATGAAACTATAATACTCCCTACTCTGGGGCAATTGGTTCTGTTGCTCATGCTTTGATGCAGTTGCATAGTTATAATTACTCGTGAAGGCAATGGAATTAACTGGGCTGTTGAAGAGTTCAATATAGAAACCTGTAGCACAGTTAACTGTGGCCTGAGGTACACCAGAAACGTAACCTTTTTCACTAAATATAGATCTCCAAGTCAAAATTCAGCGATTACATATTCCTCTGAACTGTATTTTTACTTCATACATATTAGTACAGTTCGAAATCAGGAGACACAGGCAGTGCTGAGGGTGTAACAATATGGATGAAGCCACATTCTTGGGAATAATAATTTGTGTGTGCAAGCATTCAGAAAAAGCAAAGGAAAATGACCTAAAATAATTAATTCTTTTCTTCCATGAATCTACACTAAGTTATCACTACGGAGTTAGTTTTCAGTGTATGTATTGCTGTGTTTATGCAACATTAATGCATAAATAGGTGAACACTTTCCTATGGAAGTGCTCTCCAATTGCTTTACTAAAGACAGCCTTACCTCATTGGGAATTGGGTCATGACTTAGGTAGCTACAGCATGGAATCAACAATATTTCAGTTATGTTTGGTATGGAGATAGCGCAGGAACTATTAACTGCCATCTGCAATATGTGGACATATTATTTTTGTCTACATTGGAGATTGTTTGCTGTTTATGGCTTTGTTTTGCACTGAAGATATAATTTACTGGCAGAGCTTGATGTCTTTGTTTGGCTGATTAAATTGTCGAAAAAATCAGTCAAGTTGTTTTCCTTGTAGGTGAACAAAAGCCACTACTGTGATAGTTGAAAAAAAATCACCTTGTATGGATGACTTCCTCTCATCCCCATTTAGGTAACACAAGCAAAGGAGATTTCCATAGGCTGGTATTCCGAATGAAACTATATACATCAAACTCCCCTCTCCTTCTCACTAACCTTACCCTTCACGGGTGATAAATTCTTCGCCCACATTGTGTTTGCTATTTACAGCATCCTCTAAACATGTGTGCCTTTTCACCTGTCCTCAGTAAGAATCCTGAATAAAATCCACCTCTTTAAAAAAGAATTTGGCAATCTTTTTTCAATCTTTCCTTGCTTGCTATCATATCTGTGTTTCATACCTGCTACGGTATTCCTTAGATTGTTTCCAATATTGTCGATCCTGCATTAATACAAATTATTCATAGAATAGTTTGTTATTTTGCCATTAACCACAGAAGATTATCTTCTATATACTGCTTGTTGTGACAGCAAACATACATTTGCACAGATAGGCAAACATGGAGAAAATTAATTCCAGTCAGAATCATGTTCTAACTTTTTTTTGTCTAATGCCCTTTTTTAAAATGGTATATAATCCAGCTTAACATATTTCATTATCAGTATCTGTCCTCTAGAAGGAATTCACATTTAGATGTGAGATTGTTGACAGCTGTTTTCCAAAACTTGCATTTCTGCCATCAATGATGTGACAAACAAATGTATTTTTCCAATTAGTTACAAGTGGATCTGCATTCCTACAACCCAGTAAGGTCAGTACTTTGAAAACAGGCAATACAAATACATTACAGCTACTATTCCTGCTCTTGAGCACAATGCTCTAATATAGAGTCATATTAAAAATGTGCAGATGTTCACATTTCAGGTTGTTGCCATGGCAAATCAACATAGTTATTGATGGGTGCCAATGTAACTGCTGTTGCTGTCACCAAAACTTCTGGAAGCCCCCAACTACCAATGACCATGTACTCTGTCATCAATCAATCTCCAGGCCATCCTTCTCCTAGGCAGGGGTCTGGGTAGCTACCAAAGGAACATCACCCTTCATTCTCTCAGCTACCATTGGGACATCACCCTTAGTTCTCTCAGCTACCAGTTGGATATCACCCTTAGTTTTTTGATTAAGTTAGATTCCATACAGTGTGGAAACAGGCCCTACAGCCCAACAAGTCCAAACCGACCCTCCAAAGTAACCCACCCAGACCCATTCCCCTCTGACTAATGCACCTAACACTATGGGCAACTTAATATGGCCAATTCTGAAAATGTGTTGCTGGTTAAAGCACAGCAGGTCAGGCAGCATCCAAGGAACAGGAAATTCGACGTTTTGGGCTGGAGCCCTTCATCAGGGGTGAAGGGCTCCGGCCCGAAACGTCGAATTTCCTGTTCCTTGGATGCTGCCTGACCTGCTGTGCTTTAACCAGCAACACATTTTCAGCTCTGATCTCCAGCATCTGCAGACCTCACTTTTTAATATGGCCAATTCACCTACCCACACATCTTTGGACTGGGAGGAAACCAGAGCACCTGGAGGAAACTCACGCAGACATGGGGAGAATGTGCAAACTCCACACAGACGGTCACCCAAGGCTAGAATCGAACCTGGGACCCTGGTGCTGTGAGGCAGCAGTGGTAACCACTGAGCCCCCTGCCACCCTTAGTTCTCTCAACTATCAATAGGACATCACCCTTAGTTCTCTCAGCTACCAGTGGGTCATTACCCTTAGTTCTCTCTCTCTGCATGCAATTCTGTTGTCTCTTCTCCTAAAAGGAGAGAAAGCAGATGGTCATTTGTGGGAAAAACAGCCTATGTAGAGAGCTGGTGGAGGGCTAATATTTGTGGAAGGTGACTGCGAGACATGGGTATGAGGTGGCACTCACAATAAGGCTGTGCATCAATATCAGTTGTTCATGGGGGAAATGTGAAAAGGTGAACTTGAGAGAGAGAATTGAGTAACACTGCACATTTATTGGTGCAGGGTATGGTATGCAGGAAAAATCCAGAAAGGTCAGAGAGTTGCAGAGTGTGACTAGCACCTGAAAGTTGGATACCAGTCACACTTCCTGCAATCACGTAACTATTGAAGAATAGCTGGTTGTTTTATGAGATAGGCCCCTTCCTTCCCCCTTCCTGTTCATTTTGACACCAATTTCCTGGGAGCTCCCACTTCTCACAGCAGGAACACCAAGGAAGAGTCTGAGACTGTGGAGAAGGGCCTGAGAGAGAGGCAGTGTAGAACAAGGGTGCAGATGATTAAGGGGTGGTCCTACAATGTTGCCTTGCATTTTTGGCAGAATCCTGAGAAATCAATCTGGATTGCAGCCATTCTGACCCCTATCATCATTCAGTTAACTCAGAATCTTTCTGTTGAGAGATGTGAGTGATCATTGTCACCTCACGTTGGGAAGCATAAGGCTAAAGTCTTGGTAAAATCTGCTTCTCTGAAGAGCTAATCCCAGATCCACTGCCACCTCTCCTCGTGTGAACAAATTGGTTTGGTGATATTTCTATTTTGCTTGGCTTCACATCTGACTCATGTGTGACCAGTTTAACCACCTCACCTTTTCCCATTGTAAAAATCTCATCTACAGACCATCATCTATGCACTGCTCCTAGTCCCAGCCCTCACTAAAGATCATCCAGATCAGATGAGGAACAATAGACTTGACTTTCCATTCTAGCATGATCCTAGTGGTCACATTCAGTCATTTGCAACGTCTCCCTGTGTGTTCCAATGGTCTGTTTGCATTGCAGCAAGTGACTGGGACAATTTCTTTAGGATTGCAGGACCAACATTGGTTCAAACAACATCAGTACAACAGTAATTTTAATCCACACTTACATAATGGGGGTGTGTGCCTGGTGTTCCTTTACTGATTTGCTTACCTTTGATTTTTAGTCAGAGTGCTTTTGGTTTATTAATCACAGTAAAAGTCTAAAAATGTGAAATTGTGTTTGATCATTCTTTTAGCTAAACATTGAATGTTCAAAGTTTTTGAAAACTATTGATCTCTACAGGAATTGGCACAACAAGTAATAAAAAAAAATCAAATATGGATGCAGGCGTCAGATTCCAGCATGTTTTTGACATTAAAAGTCTGTAAGCCCATAAGATATAGGAGCAGTATTATGTATTTGGTCCATCACGTTTGCTCTGTCACTCAAGCATTATTGCTATATTTCTCAATCCCATTCTCCTGCTTTCTCCACCTTAACCCTTGACCCCTTACTATTCAAAACCTTATCTTCCTCTGACGTAAAGACACTCAACACCAATGAAAGCTCTGGAACTTTTTCTATCACTAGAGTGTTCATGTGCAAGAAACTGCAAACTTACAAGGTAGCAGTCAGGCTCATTGACAGCATCAGCTTGATTGCAGAAGAGAAGAAAATTGCAGCAAGCATTTTAATGACAGAAGGAAATGCAAGTCTAGCTTGGCTTAAAATGAATAAATAGTTGAGATAATTGGAACTGATTCACAGGTATACATTATTATGCGTAGGTTCAGTTGCAACCGCCCACTTCCATGTTTATCGGTGTCATTACACTCTTCATTGATATCGCATTGCTGCATTCAATATATTGTGTGATTAAAATATACTGCAGAATTACTGCTATTATCACTTTCAGGTTGCATTATCATTGCCATCACCTGTCACTCCATTGAAACTATGATAGCCCAGCAAACATTGTCGTGAGACAACACCATATATGGTTGATTTGACTAAAATTCCACAACCAGGACTGCGCAATGCTGGCAAGCGAATGATGTATTGGTCAGCAAATTACAAGCTGTATTTCAGGGCCATAGAGTAGTCTAACGCCAAGATGGGAAAGAAATAACATTTATGGTAAATGATAACTAATAGTTACGCAATGTTAGATTTTTAAAAGTCTGTAGGTTCAGCTTGTAACTGCACATGCCTTTGAGAGCTCTGTCATACTATCAAATCCCATTTTTGTGATTAAACGGATTGTAGAACAGTCCTGCATGATGCAGCTGCTGGCCCAGCTGAGGGAAGAGAACTGGGACACTCTCCTGAATGAGGTGTGGAAGTCCTGTCCCCATGTAGTTAACAATCCTCAAATTGTTGCCAGTATCACTGATGATGCATTCACCACCAAGACATCAGCTGGAATGGAAACACCACCATCCTAAAGTTCAGGGCCCTTGAGATTTTCTACTTTTTGTTTTTCAGGCCCTCCATTTTCCTTCTCACTAACTCCTTTATTAAGTAATGCAATACGTAAGTATCATAACCTTCTGAATGAGTTAATGCATTTTTAGGGTTTCCTTTTTTAGATGATTAAGGTAGTGTTGATATATTATTGATTATATTTATAGAATTAGATGTTTTAACTTGGAACCTGCTGAAATTCCCACTCATGATGGTGCTACCATCACTGAATCCCCCACTATCAACATTGACTAGAAACTCAACCGGACAAATCACTTAAACACAGTGGCTACAAAAGCAGGTCAGAAACATGGAATACTGTGGTGAATAACTCACCTCCTGACTCCCCAAAACCTGTCTACCATCTACAAGGCATAAGTCAGGAGTGTGATCGAATACTCCCCATTTGCCTGGATGAGTGCAGCCCCAACAACACTCAAGAAGCTTGACACCGTCCAGGACAAAGCAGCCTGCTTAATTCACACTACATCCACATGCATCCACCCCCTCCACGACTGAAGCTGAGTGGCAGCAGTGTGTACTATCTACAAGATGCAGTGCAGAAATTCACCAAAGATCCTGACACAGCACGTTCCAACCCAATGACCGCTTCCATCTAGAATGACAAGGGCATCAGATATATGGGAGTACCACCACATTAAAGTTTCCTTCTAAGCTACTCACCATCCTGACTAGGAAATATGTTGCACTTTCTTCACTGTCACTCAGTCAAAATGCTGGAATTCCCTCCCCAGTGGTATTGTTAGTCAACCAAAGAAGGTGGACTACAGCAGTTCAAGAAGCTCACCACCATCTTCTCAAGGGCAACTAGGGATGGGCAATAAATGCTGGTCAGCCAGTGATGCCCAGATCCCACAAATGAATAAATGAAAAGAAATGCTTTGAATACCTCTTGACTTTATTATTCCAAAATACTCCTGGCTGATCTCCTATATTCTACTCTCCTTAATCTTGAGATCATTCAAAACTGTGAGCCCAATCAAGCAATATCTTGATTTCAAAATTCTCAAAATACCTTCACCTCTCCTTATTGCTGCAATCTATGCTAGTTCCCCAACCATCCGAGTTGTCTAATTCTGGATTCCTGTGCATCCCCAATATAATGACTCCATCATTCTTGGCTATCCTTTCAGCTGCCTAGACCGTAAGGTCCCCAAATCTCTCTATGTCCTCACCTCACTTTCCTCCATTAAACCTGCCTCCTTAACCAAAGCTTTTGGAAATAACTTATTTGGTTCACTGTCATTCTTTGTTTTATAATGGCCCTGTATATTGTCTTTGGATTGTTTTGTCATGTTAATAATGGTATATAAATGTACATTATTTTGTTGGACTTCACCTATTTAACTCTAAATGGGGCTTTGTGACCAGCTCAGCCGAAAGTTGAAGCCTTTATCACTCTCTCGCTTTTTCCTTGTCAAACTTAGTTTCTGAGTACTAAATGCCAGTCCAGGTTGTTTGAGTAGATCAGGAGGCTGTGGCATAAATTTCTGGAGCACATCAATAAAACTGCCTCATCCCTGTGTTTTTTTTCCAATTCAGTCACGGCTATAGGCATCATTGACGAGGCAAGTGTTTTTTGCCATTAAGAGTCCAGAGCACTGCCATGTGTTTGGAATCACATGTCAGGACAGCAGATTGTTTTTCCTAAGGGCATTAGTGAATGAGATGACCTTTTACGACAGTTGACAATGATTTCATGGCTGCCATTCGGCCAGCTCTAATTTCAAAATTTATTAAATACAGGTTTCACTACCTGCCATGGTGGAGATTAGACCCATGATTAGAGTGGTGCTGGAAATGCACAGCAGGTCAGATAACATCCAAGGAGCAGGAAAATCAACGTTTCGGGCAAAAGACTTTATTCCTGATGAAGGGCTTTTGCCCAAAATATCAATTTTCCTGCTTCTCGGATGTTGCCTGACTTGCGGTGCTTTTCCAGCACCACTCTGATCTAGACTCTGATTTCCAGCATCTATAGTCCTCACTTTTGCCATGATGGGATTTGAGCCCATCTTCCCAGATCATTGGCCTAGAGTTCAGGGGTACTAACCCAATGATTTTACCACCTCCACTTGTGAGAAAACTCCTCTTTCCTTCTCTCTCTTCGCCTTTTAGTTAGGATTGCAAGATCAGCCATGACAAAGCTTGATTTAAGATATCAAAAGAGCTCAACATCTGACATACAATTTGAATATAATAAATAAAATTAAAATAACCAGCTTCTTGTGTGTTATAATGTTTCACTCTTGCGCATTGTTTTCCCTGTTGGAAATGCACCAGTAAAACAATAAGGATTTCTCATTTAGGAGGTTGTGTTTGATTCTATTGTTAAAACTGAAGACACTAGCTACACTAAATGAAAGTGTGAGTTCTGCTGCTATATGAAGTACATGAAGGAACATGGTGCTACTATGCTTGTGCTGCTGAATTGGGCCCCTTTGCTAAGCTGTTCCAATTACTCCCATACCCTCACGACCTGGTATGGCAACTGTACCATTCAAGATCAGAGATGGTTAGAGAGTTGTGAACTTGGTCCGGACAATCACAAAGGCCAACCTCCATCTAATGAATCCATCTACCAGGCTCACTGTTAAGGAAAGGTCACCAGTATTCTCAAAGGTCCATCCAACCCTAGCAATGTTTTTCTACAACCTCTACCATCAGGGAGAAGGTACAGAATCCTGAACACACACACCGGCTGGTTTCAAAACAGTTTCTAGCCTACTGTTGTTAGAATACTGAATGGACTCACAAACTCTTAACATTTGCCGATACCTGTGTTTTTGTTTTGGCCGCTGTTTACCTATTATTTCCTATCTATTCTACTTAACTTTTGTGATCTGCCTGTATTGCTCACAAGGCAAAGCTTTTTACTGTGCCTTGGTACACGTGACAATTAATTCAATTCAATTCAATCACTGTCAATTCTCTCAATTGGAAAATAGTTTAGATGCAATTTATGATTAAGGTAGGGTCTGGTGTGGACTTGGGAAATTCCGTCCTGTATCACTCACTACAAAAGAGGAAGGGTATAGATTGTTTCTAGTCCAGGTCCAAAAAGTTTGTTCTTTCATCGGTCCCCCTTGAGTTGAAGTTTCACTGACTGAGACCGTTCAAGTATATATTAACTGGCTCCCCCATGCATTTTGACCCCTGCTGCATACCTCTCCAGGTGGTTGTTGGATAACATTTTGGATGAATTTTCTGAGAAATTTAAACATTTTTCACAAATTTGTATTCAGAAGGCAATGAGCATTTGTCATTTCATTTGAAGCATTTTGCACATTCAGTATCTGAAAATGACATGAAAGCACAATCGATTTGTATCAGATTATTTTAAAAGCCAGTAACTTCAGGTTAATGATAAAATTGATAAGATTTCATTCTTCACAAAGAGTACAAATAGAGTGCTATCTGGGAAGCAGTATTGGCTACTGACTGGGAATTTAAATAAAAACAATCAATATATGCAGCATGAAGCACCGGCAATCAATAATTGAAATGTGTAAAATTAGGAATTAAATGTAGCAGAGTTTGCAGGTAACAAAATCTAAATAAATTCTTGAGTGTAATTTTATTTGGATCATTTATCAGCTCTTACAAGATGGAATTGGTCTTCATATTTGTTTTAGAGTTACATTTAATGACTCAAGGAGGAAAAGAAAAGCTTGTGTAGCATCTTTCACAACACTTGAAAGTACATTCCAGCATTACACTGTTGTGATGTGGAAAACCCAGTCACCCATTGTTCACAGCAAATTACCACAAATCTTGATATGAAAAATACTTTGAATGAAGGATACTTATTGCCCAGTACCAAGCAATGGTTTACATTCATCTAAGCAGGCCTTGGTTTAATGGCTCAGTCAAATGTCAGCACTCTACTTTCATGTAGCAATGCTATTACTGTTCAGTTCTTAACCTCATTTTTTTTTCCCTGACAGCTTTAAGGTTCTTTCTATAATGGGGTGTCACAAACATATGTTCTTTGCTCAAATTGTGGGTAAACCATTGCCTTATAAAAGTGCATCACTATCTCACCCTATTTATAAACTCTACGATTCTATTAAATTCATAAATACATTCTGCTACAAGTGTTGAGTTTCTACATTTTATAATTTTTTTATATGCAATTTGTGTATATTTGTAGCCAAGTTCCCAGATTATATAAAGCTAGTAAGTGCACATTTTGAATCCAAAAATGCTGTTCAGGAGACAGACAGACCCCAGTTGTCAGCTTTAATATCCAATGTACTGGTTGAAGTTTGTGCAAACTCTTGTTTATGAACAAAATTTGGCAGACTAGTAAACTACTTCATCCAAAACCTATTATCACAATAGGAACATTGGAGTCAATTTCCAGCGTTGCAATTGTAAATGATGGACACCTAACTAAACTCCTTAGACTCCTTATGGAATGGAATTATTTTCATTCACTGGCTACTTAACACATTTTTGTTTCTGGACCTTGCTCTCCCAGTTAATAGACTAATTGATATCGCTGTTATTTTTAAACGCTTTGTTTCTTTAAATCGTAGCATTTGCCTTCTGTTGTATTATGCAATGGTCCAAGATGACACCTCTTTTATTTGTTATGGAAAACCTGATAAAGATCAGGCTGTCCGAATGTATTTACGTTTGTAGAAGTTGAGCATCTATTCCATGATTCAGGAGAGGTATAAATGGTCATGAACTCCAGTGTCATACTTACATAAATTTAGTTATATAAATGTTTTAAAGATGACAGTTGCAGCAATTAGTGAGTCATCTGTGACAGCCCTTTGATGAATGTGAAAAATGCACATTAAAGTTTAACAACTTTGTAAAAGCATTGTAGTAATGCCATTTTACTAGTTGTAGATTATTTCAGCATAACTTACACTTTGTTTCTTGTCCTGGAATACCCAGCTTTGTTGGGCAGGATATGTCTGATTGCACTTTGCTAAAACAACTGCTCTCCTTGGGTATCAATTTAGGCAGAGGAGTCTGAGGAGGACAGAGGAGACACTTTAGGAATGTCCTCTAAGCATCCCTGAAGAAATCAAACACCCAAGCTGACTATTAGACTATTAGTGTCAGTGGGAGAAAGTGAGGACTGCAGATGCTGGAGATCAGAGACGTTCAGTGGTGAGGGAACTTCTAGAAATATTATTTGCCATAGAATTAATGGTTTCATGGGAAAATGTGGATTGATTCAGAAGAGTCAGCATGGAATTTGCTAGACTTTTTTGGAAGACATAATAGAAAGGATAGATGTAGTGTGCATTGACTTGTAAAAGGCATTTGATTACAATGCTCTCAACAGATATGCAAAGAATGTTAGCAGTCATACAATAAAAGGGACAGCAGTAACATACATAGTAAATTGGTTGGGCACTAGGATCTAGAAAGTAATGGTTACTGGATATTTTGGGGCTAGAATTGGTTGGTAGTGGAATTCCCCAAAGGTCGATATTTGAACCCTTACATTTTCTCAATCTTGGTGTGCAGGGCATAATTTCAAAATTTGTAGATGGAACAAACTTGGGAGGATTGTAAAATGTGAGGGAGATAGGTTGAGACTTCAAAAAAACATTGACCAATTGATAGAGTGGGTGGATTGATGCAGATGAAGCTTAATGCGGAAAAGTATAAGGTTGATGATGCACTTTGGCACAAAAAAACTTGGAGAGACCGTATAAAATAAAGGACTCAAAGGGTTTACAGGAGCAGAAACAGCTGGGTGTATATGTGCATGAATCTTGAAAGTAGCAGGACAGGGAAACAGAACTATTGATAAAGGATACAGCATTCTAGACTCCAAAATGGGGACAGAGAGTACAAGATCAGGATGGTTGAAATGAATTTACATAAGACACTGGTTGGACTGCACCTGGAGTGTTGTGTACAGTTCTGAGCATTGTGTTATAGTGAATGAACTGGAGGCAATAAAGAAGAGGTTTATGAGAATGGCTTAAAGGATGAGATGCTTCAGTAATGAAGGTAGATTGGAAACATGTGGATTATTTTCTTGCAGCAATGATTAAGAGAAGATATAGAGTCATAGAGATGTATAGCATGGAAACAGACCCTTCAGTCCAACCCGTCCATGCCAACCAGATACCCCAACCTAATCTAGTCAATTTTCAAAATCATGAGGGAGCTGGTCAGGATAGATAAGAATCTGATGTTGTCCCTGTTCCTAAGCAGATCAAGGATCAGAGTGCACAGTTTTAAAATATTTTCCAGAAGAAGCAAATGTGAAATGAGAAGAATGTTTTTACATAGCAAATAGTATTATCTGGAGATGTGGTGGAGACACGTTCAATTGAAGCATTCAAGAAGGCAATGGATGGTTATTTAAGTAGAAAGAATGTGCAGGGTGACAGGGAAGAGGCAGGAGACTGGCACTAAGCCAAAATGCTTAGAGTCAACACAAATACAATGGGCTGAATGGCCTCCTTCTGAACCAAAGCATTTGTGTGATTCTGTAAAATGGAGAAGATCTGTTCAGGAAAGTGCTAAATATGTAAAGATATTGTGTTGAGAGTATTCAGAGGCAAAGTTGAAGATTTGGAGAAAATGCACAAACCTCAAATACCACAACTGCCCAGCCCTTGCAGCTCCACCTGTATCTGCACACCTGCAGACCACGTGAGATTTATTAGCCATCTCCAAATCCATTGAATTTGGGTGGAAATAAGTCACCCTTGATTCCTCATAACTGCCTTGGAGAGATCAGCCTAGAATTTAGAAGGGTGAGGGGAGATCTGATTGAAACTTACAGAATATTGAGCAGCCTGGATAGAGTTGGCATGGAGAAGATGTTTCCTATAGTAGGAGAAACTAGGTCCTGAGGGCACAACCTCAGAGTGAAGGGATGACAGTTTACAACTGAGAAGAGGAGGAATTTCTTCAATCAGAGCGTGGTGAATCTGGAACTCATTGCCATAGAAGGCTGTGGAGGCCAAGTCATTGAGTGTATTTAAGAGGAGATAGTAATGGAATAAAGGGTTAGGGGAGAAGGCAGGAGAATGGGGTTGAAAAACATCTTAACCATGATCGAATGTTGGTGTGGACTCAATGGACTTAATTCTGCTCCAATATCTTACGGACATCTGATGTATTTGTGAAGCTGGAAAGCATGAAAATCACTTCAGTATTGAATGAATAAATTTTATTTACAGTTGACACTGAGAATTTACAGCCTTCTTGAGCTAAGTTTTTATCTGACACTCCATGATGATGAAATCTATATTTGAAATCTATGTAGATTTTGGAAGTGGACCAATGGGCTGAGAAGTAATAAATGGAGTTTAATTTAGATAAATGCAAGGTTCTCCATTTTGGGAAAGCAAATCTTAGCAGGACTTATACTCTTAATAGTAAGGTCCTAGAGAATGTTGCTGAACAAAGAGACCTTGAAGTGCAGGTTCATAGCTCCTTGAAAGTGGAGTTGCAGGTAGATAGGATAGTGAAGAAGATGTATGAAATGCTTTCCTTTATTGGTCAGAGTATTGAGTACATGAGTTGGAAGGTCATGTTGTGGTTGTACAGGACATTGGTTATACTTTTGCAATATTGTATGCAAACCTGGTCTCCTTCTTTTCAGAAGGACATTCTGAAACTTGAAAGGGTTCAGAAAAGATTTACAAGGATGTTGCCGGGCTTGGAGGATTTGAGCTATAGGGAGAGGTTGAATAGGCTAGGGCTGTTTTCCCTGGAGTGTCGGAGACTGAGGGGCGACCTTATAGAGGTCTATAAAATCTTGAGGAGCATGGATAGGATAAAGAGATAAAGTCTGTTCCTTGGGGGTGGGGGGATGTTGGGAGGGTTGTCCAGAACTAGAGGGCATAGGTTTAGGGTGAGAGTGGAAAGATATAAAAGAGACCTAAGGAGCAACTTTTTCACACAGAGGATGGTACGTGTATGGAATGAGTTACCAGAGGATGTGATGGAGGCTCCTACGATTGCAGCATTTAAAATGTATCTGGATTGGTATATGAACAGGTAGGGCTTGGAGGGATATGGGCTAGATGCTGCGACGTGGGACTACATTAGGTTGGGATATCTGGTCGGCATGGAAGACTCTGTTTCCATGCTGTACATCTCTATGACTCTATGACTCTAAGTTGCTCTAATACAGTGTAAAAATTATTTTAATCTGATAAATAATTAAAGTAAAATTAGAACATGAATTCCTTTGGTATCCATTATGGGGTGTGACCATTGGTACCATCTGAGATGCCTTTGGGTACATTCACTGCCATCAATCCGACATTTTACTGTTAGTCTAAGTTACTGGGCAAGTGGTGATGGATGCTCAAATGCAATGAAGTTAGAGACCATCATCAACATGGTAGTCTGGTGTTCCATGATGGGGTCATGGTCCAGGGGCAGATAGGAGGTGGATTAAATTTAAAACAGCTTACGTTGCTGTCACTACACATAATCCCTTCTTTCCTGTAAAAGGTTACACACAGCATGAAGCACTAAGTAGCAAGGGAAAGTCAGAGACCAGTGCACCCATGTTTCTTCTTAAGAGAGTTTGTGCAGGACATCAAAGATAGGAATCTGTGGCGGGGAAGTTAAGGATCATAATGAGCTCCACGGTCAAAGCACTGTCCACACTGTTTCTAGTAGAAGCTGCTGTTCAGCAAAACTTAGTGACATGAAATCAGATTAACATGAATTATCTAAGCTGTTTGTGTCAATTATTAGTTGACCAAAAATTAAATGCTTTGTGCATACGTATGCCTCAAATTTCAGGCATCTTACTTAAAATACCAAAAGCAGAAAAAAAAATTTTAAAAAGGCTTTGTTTAATTCTAGTTTCTTCTGACTAAGACTGAGTACTTACAATCTAGAAATTTCACTTACCAACTAGTCTTGGGTGAGCTAAAGCATTTAGACTTGGTGATTTTACAGGCATAGGCTAAGCCTGAACACTATTGCAGCCTAATAGTATTAAATAGTATAAGATGTGGGACAGTAGAAAGCTGCATGTCTTTTGATTTACGTATGAGTAAAACCATCCAAGGTCCACTAGTATTGTTACGTTGCTTGATACTAATGCAGATATTTTCTGTGTTCTTTTTGTAGGTGCAGATATTGTCCAGTGGCTACTGAAGAATCTGAACATTGAAGATCAAGGTACAATTACTGAGATTCAAACTGGTAAATCCATGCACAATCTGATAACTTCAAAATAAGATTTCACAGAATGATGAAGTGGTTAAAGTAATTTCATGTTGCTTTTTTTAAGTACTACAAAACAACATAATAAAATTAAATAGAATTTCACTAACAGCATCTAGATCTGGAAACAGTGGGGACAGTGTTATGGCTGTGAAGCTTATACTTTCTGTATCATAGGTTCCCAACGTTTATAGTCCGACAGGTTTTTTTGGAAGCACTAGCTTTCAGAGCACTGCTGGGCACACTGGGCTTTGACTTTCCCTTGCTACTTGCTTCAGGTTGTGTGCAATCTTTTTCAGGAAAGAAGGGATTATGTTCGGACAGCGCTGTGAGCTGTTTTGAACGTGTGCCTCGTCATGATTCAAAATTGCAGATTTTATTTGTAGAATGAGAGCTGGAGGCAAATGGAAGTTGGCAAAGTGTTGAGAATAATGCAGAGTATGTGACTGGAAGATAAATTCAGCTTAGTCTTCGCAGGCCATCGGTGTGCTCTTTCCTTGGAGAGTGACATCTGGAGGTAGTTCAACTTGTAGGTCTCACAAAAGGGGAGAGGTTGAAGAAGGAGAGAACTTCTTTCCTTTCTCTCCAAGGATCCCAAGGAGAAATTGAAATCTGTTCACAGAAATCTGTCCAACGTCTGTCACAGGCGTGTTGCATTGTCCCAGTGAGCCTCAGCATAAGCTCAAAGAACAACATCTCATTTTCCTCTTGGGGACCCTGCAGTGTCCAGGGATCAATGCTTCTTGAGCCGGATTCCATCCTTCCATGTTTTCTACCCACCCCCATACCCGGTACTGTCATGACATAGGTTGCTTTCAGTACAACTAACCAATTCCCTCTCACTCTTAGTCCTATTATTCCATGATATGGATTGCTTTCAGCAGAGCCTTCCCATTCTCTTGTACTTTCAGCTCTCATTATTACTTATTTAGCTTCTCTTCTACCCTGGCTTACTATTAGTAATTCCCTCATCTGCTCCCCCTTTTATCTGTCTCTGTCTCTGTCTCTGTCTCTGTCTCTGTCTCTCTCTCTCTCTCTCTCTCTCCCCCTCGACTCTGTGTCTGCAATCTGCTCACTTCAACTCCCGCTCCCCCACCTCCAAATTTTTCTTTGCTGTTAGCAATCCTGATGAAGGATCACTTGACTTAAATCATTAACTCCGCTTTCTCCTCACAGATGCTGCCAGACCTGCTGAGTTCCTCCAGCAATGTCTGTTTTCATTCTGAGAACTGGCTATGACTGTCTCCTCAGTGAACCAGCTGATTTTCCACTTTCTCTGCAGGGCCTCATTATGATCACTGCCTGGGAACTTTGTTTAAAATCAGCTTAAAATCCAACAGGTTTATTTCAAACTGCAAGTTTTCAGAGTGCTGTTCCTTCATCAGGTAACATTCTGCCTGATGAAGTAGCAGCGCTCCGAAAGCTTGTACTTCCAAATAAACCTATTAGACTATAACCTGGTGTTGTATAATTTTTAACCTTGTCCACCTCAGTCCAACACCAGCACCTCCACATCACGATAAATTTGTGATCAGTGTTGTTCTTCTGTATGAATGTCTCCACGTGGGACAGGTAGTACTGCACAGTTCCACTACTTGGAGTGTTCGGCAGCAATGTGTCTTGATCCATTCTTTGTGACATGAGAGACAGGTCAAAGCTTGGAGTACAGTGACACTTGGTGTCTGCGTACTGAGGGCCTGCATATAGTTGGATACAGCTGAGACCAACAGTGGCCATTGAGATGCTGTGATGGTTGGTATGCTTCTTCCTCCTCTTTCAAGAGGTTTTTGCATAATGTCCCTGTGATCATGATCCATTTGCAATCTACAGTTAAAAAGGAAGAAAGCTCAGGTTACCTTTATGATGCAGGAGTGAGGAATGGCCAAGACCTGCACCATATGCAGCAACACTGCGAGCACCTTGCACCTATGACCAAGTTCTTACTCACAATGGAGAGAGGGTTATCGCTCCCAAACGTAGTCTCTGTTTCACCAGAGCTACTCGCTTTTTCTACTTTTCAACACATGCACTACTTTTTCTGAACTACGTAGCCAAGACCTTCAGGTATTGCGACCAGACATGAAGGGGACAAATCAGTCAGCTCACTTCACAAAGAACATGGCTTCAGTCTTGCCATAATTTACTTTGGCTATTGAGGCCTGATCAAAGTAATTGATGAGGCTCATCAGCCTGTGCGCTGGACAGCAGGTCTGAGCAGAAGTTGCTGATGTCTCTGTACAGGAAAGCTTTCACCTGAATGCCTCCACTGGCTGAGATTGTCACCCCTCATAAACGCACCCTTCCTGATGGACTCCACCGAGAGTACTGTGCAATCACTAAAAGGACAGGGGAGAGAGGACAGCAGTAACTGACTGCAGGTTCAATTGGAAACCTCTCCACTTTCCAGCCACTGTTGTTCTGATGTTTGTGCAGAACAGTCAGATCCAATTGTACATTCTCTCCAGAATTCATTTTTCATGCCGCATCCATCATGTTGATGCGTGACATTCTGTTAAAGGCCTTCTCCTGATCCAGGCTGATCAGGCAGTTGTCCCTGCCAATGTCATGCTCAGAGAGAACTGTATCACTGAGGAGTGTGAAGTTCTCAGATCCTGCAGCCAGGGACAGTGCCAGTTTGGTTCGGGCATACCAGAGTCTCTAAAGTTGCAGTAGAGTACCTGGTTCCCCTTTGTAACGTTAGCATTCTATTTTCTTTAGCTACCTTAAGCCTACCTGCCATAGTACATCTCCCCTTTGAGAGATATTGACTGGCTATAACTGAGAGCAGAAGAGCCTGACCTCCCCCAGTGCCTACACAGCCCCACACTCTCCTCAAAACAAGTAATAGCCAATAAAAAGCATGTTTGTTGTTGTCTGATTGATGCCCAAGCCCCAGCACAACTTGCACATGCCCTTGCATCCAGCAGAGCAGGTAGTAACAGTGCACATTTGGCCCTCCATACACATCATCAGGCACAATCGAATTTCTAGACCTTTACATATTGACTTCACTCATTCTCCTTTCTGGACAGAAAGTGAGCTGAATTATGCTAACAATCTGGGTTGACATTTCAGTCCAGGCAAAGGACAACAATTCACTAAAGGTTGCGTCTTCCTGTACATGAGAAGCCACACCAAGATTCGCTTGCAGACCTCAGGCAGACATTAATAATACAGTGACATTATTTGACGGAGTAATTTGTGTGCCCTTGCCAATACTCCTCCCTGAGCAAGTATAAAATAAGATTGATTGGGCTGCCATCTCGTGGTTGTTTATGGGATGACCCAGATGCAGAGGTGCTGCTGTGTTTATCCATCCACATAATACCAACTGCTGCACTTCAGAAAATAATTCAAAGTCTGAAGTGCTCTTCAAACTGATAAGGCATTTTATAAATGCATGTATCTCAGTATTATTATTAGAAACCTCTTATCTTAGCTGCCACATATACCTAATGAAATGAATTATGGTAAGAGTTCTGTTCTTAACGTGCGTTTCCCTAGTAACAGGTTGTTTAAATACTGTACTTAATGTAGCTTGGCTGATAAGCATTGTTTTGTTGCAATATCAGAAAAACACCAACACTGCAAAAAATCAGCAAGAAGAATGTGTCTGCTGGGTCCAATGGAGTAGCTCATGGTTCAGTGGTGGGGCAGCACAGTGGCTCATTGGTGGGATGGCTCAATGGCTCTGTGGTGAGACGGCACAATAGCTCAGTTGTGGGATGGCACAGTGGCTCAGTGGTGGGATGGCACAGTGGCTCATTGATGGGACGGCACAGTGGCTCAGTGTTGGGGCGGTACAGTGGCTCATTTGTGGGGCGGCATGGTGGCTCAGTGGTGGGGTAGCGTGGTGGCTCAGTGATGGGGCAGCATGGTGGCTCAGTGGTGGGGCAGCACAGTAGCTCAGTGGTGGGGTAGCTCAATGGTTCAGTGTTGGGGCAGCAAATTGGCTCATTGGTGGAGCAGCATGGTGGTTCAGTGATTGGGCAGTACGGTGGCTCAGTGGTGGGGCAGCATGGTGGCTCAGTGATGGGGCAGCATGGTGGCTCAGTGGTAGGGCAGCACGGTGGTTCAGTGGTGGGGCAGCACAGTGGCTCAGTGGTGGGGGGCACAGTGGTTCAGTGGTGGGGCACAGTGGTTCAGTGGTGGGACAGCATGGTAGTTCAGTGGTGGGAGGGCACGGTGGCTCAGTGGTGGGGCAGCACGGTGGCTCAGTGGTGGGGGGCACAGTGGTTCAGTGGTGGGGCAGCACAGTGGTTCAGTGGTGGGGGGCACAGTGGTTCAGTGGTGGGGCAGCATGGTGGTTCAGTGGTGGGGCAGCATGGTAGTTCAGTGGTGGGAGGGCACGGTGGCTCAGTGGTGGGGCAGCACGGTGGCTCAGTGGTGGGGGGCACAGTGGTTCAGTGGTGGGGCAGCATGGTGGCTCAGTGGTGGGCCGGCATGGTGGCTCAGTGGTGGGGCAGCATTATTGCTCAGTGGTGGGGTGGCATGGGGTTTCAGTGGTAGGGCAGCACAGTGGATCATTGGTAGGGCTGCACAGTGGCTCAGTGGTGGGGCAGCATGGTGGCTCAGTGGTGGGGTAGCACGGTGGCTCAGTGTGGGGCAGCATGGTGGTTCAGTGGTGGGGTGGCACAGTGGCTCAGTGGTAGGGCAGCATGGTGGCTCAGTGGTGGGGCAGCACAGTGGCACAGTGGTGGGGCAGCACGGTGGCTCAGTGGTGGGGAAGCACGGTCACTCAGTGGTGGGATGGCACAGTGGCTCAGTGGTGGGATGGTACGGTGGCTCAGTGGTAGGGTGACATGGTGGCTCACAGCGCTATGGACCTGGGTTCAATTCTAGCCTCAGACTACTATCTGTATGAAGTTTGTACATTTTCCCCATGTTTGTGCGGGTTTCTTCCGGGTGCTCTGGTTTCCTCCCACAATTCAAAGATGGGCAGGTTAGGTAAATTGGTCAGGCTAAATTGCCCATAGTGTTCAGGGATGTGTAGGTACATTAGTCAGGGGCAATGTTGTGTAACAGGGTAGGGGAATTGGTCTGGGTGAGATACCTGTTGGAGAGTCGTTGTGGACCTGTTGGACCAAATGGCCTGTTTCCACACCATAGGGATTCTATGGCTCCATGAAAGACTTTGAGAAACCTCCAGAGTTTCCCGTTTGGAGCTTGAGTTAAGTATTTCAGAAATCTTTTCCAAAGGTATCTTTTGGTAAAATAGAGTACACTATACAGAGTATTGTGACACACCTCTTAAGTATTTTGTAGGATTAACATATTAATGAAGTTAGAATCCACAAAGCTTCCACACTTAAATAAAGACAAAATACCACAGAAGCTGCAAATCTAAAACAAACAGATTGCTAGAGAAGCTCAGTAGGTCTGGCAATGTCATTGAAGAGAGAAACACTGTTAGTGATTGACGTCTAGTATGACTGCTTCAGATCACTGAAAGGACACTATAATTTGCTCATATAATTTATACAGTTCTGAAAAAGGGTCAGTGGACTCAAAATGTTAACTCTGTTTTCTGTCCACAGATGCTGCCAGATCTGGTGAGTTTCTCCAGCAATTTCTGTTATTGTTTGTTTCAGATCGCCAGTATCTGCAGTTCTTTGTTCTAATTTATGCATATGTTGTGTTTAAAACATCATGGAATTATATTATTCCTACCATGTATGGTACTCCATTTAATCATATCAAAGGCTTATTTATAGAACCTTCAAACATTTCAGAAATATTGCACATAGAGTCATAGAGATGTATAGCATAGAAACAGATCCTTCGTTCCAACTCATCCATACTGACTAGCTATCCTAAGTTAATCTAGTCCCATTTGCTAGCATCCAGCCCATATCCCTCCAAACCCTTCCTATTCATATACCTATCCAGATGCCTTTTAATTGTTGCAATTGTACCAGCCTCCACCACTTCCTCTGCCAACTCATTCCATATATGCATCACTTTCTGCATAAAAAAGTTGTCCCCAGGTCCCTTTTAAATCTTTTACCCTCTCACCGTAAATCTATGCCTTCTAGTTCACCCACTCCAGAGAAAGGACCTTGTCTATTTACCCTACACATTCTTCTTTATGATTTTATAAACCTCTATAAGGTCACCCTTGAGTCTCCAATGCTCCAAAAAAAAACAGCCCCAGTCTATTCAGCCTCTCCCGACAGATCAAACCCTCAAACCCTGACAATATTCTTGTAAATCTTTTCTAAACCCTTTCAAGTTTCGCAACATGCTTCCAATAGGAAGATCAGAATCGCACACAATATTCCAAAAGTGGCCTAATCGACATCCTGTACAATTGCAACATGACCTACCAACTTCTGTACTCAATGCACTAACCAATAAAGGAATGCAATCCAAAAGCCTCCTTCACTATCCTATCTTCCTGCGACTCCACTTTCAAGGAGCTATGAACCTGCACTCCAAGATCTCCAAGGTCATATACACCAAACTACTTTGAAGTATGTTAGCTGTTACTCAGTAGAAAAAAATGGAGCATCCAAACAGTAAAGAAATGATGAACCAATCAATGTTATGTTTGGTGGTGTTGCTTTCAGAAGGATAGTTTGTCAGAATCACAGAACTTCTTGCAGTTCTTTAAATAGTCACAAGGAGGTTACTGTCTTTTCAATCAATAGATAGAAAAGAGAAACTGTGCTTGAAATTTAATCAAAGGACAGGGTTTCCATCCCAAGATTAAGGCAGGAATGAAGGTAGATGGCACATAATTTGCCATCCACCAGCTGCATTGGCTGGTGAGCTAAATTTCTGGCATTATGCCTCCCCTGAACTATGTTTATAGAAATACAAAATCCTATCCCAAAGCTCAAATTTCTGTTGAAACACTCTAATAGTTTCAGCATAAAAATAGTGAAGCCACTGGGACATTGAAATGATGCTGTATGATGTCAGCAGTCGAAATCTTTTGAAGAGAAGGGATAATATAACTATTTTAAATATATCATTACTTCTGATAAAATAGTGACCACACCAGTTATACAAAATTCACAGCACAGAAGTAATCCATTTGATTTGACTGGCCTTTGCTGGCGTTACTGCTGTATATTAACATAATTTTCAATTGCTTTCAAATCTTCGATTGCTTTCCCTGTGCATACTTAGTCAGCTTCCACTTGAATGCATCTCTGCTCTTTGCTGCAGTATTTCATGAGGTAGCAAGTGCCATTTTCAAACCACACTCTGGATGAAGAGGTTTCCCCTCCATTACTCTCTGGATTTGTTAGTGGCCATTCAACATTTAGGACCCCTAGATTTAGATTCCTTCAGAAGTGAAGACTATTTTTCAATGTCTATCCCATCAAAAACCTTTAATATTTTTCTAGATCCCTTTCAGGCTAAAACCTCAGTGTTTTCATTTTTAGAGCAGAGTTTCAGTCTTGCCTGACAGATGTAAATATTCTTGCGTAGTTTCTGTAAATGTTTTAATGTGCCACCTCCAATGCCTTTTAGATGAAGTAATTAATGTGAATGTATTGGTGTTGTACTCTTTGTTTAAATTCCGTTGCCTGGAAAGAAATGTTAGATAATTGTCATTTCAGACAGAAAAAAATCAGCAAACCTTAGAAACCAGCCTTGCTCTCCAGCTCTTAAATTATGGAATATTTCAGTTGTCCAGGATAGCCAGCATCATCAAACCATTGGAAATTGGGAGAATAAATTGCCAACATCAGTCTTTCCTGATGGGATAAAAATCTGGTAATGAAAGTATTCAAATATCATTGTGGGAGGTACACCCTTTGCACCTATATATATGGGTACTATCTTCAAGCTTGCCTGTGAATGTATATGAAATATCCAAAATATTCTTCCATTAGACAGCACCTTGGCGTTTGGGGCCCAGCTCAATACAGCATCATGGTTAGATTTCAGAATGACAGTCGAACTCATGCTGTGTTTTTATCAGGCACTTTCTTGAGGTCAGGGAGCCTAAAACAAATCTGGAAATAGTGGAAAGTTGCTGAAGACAAAAAAAAATGTATGTTATAATGAGAGAAACTAAGAAAGTACCCTTCATAACCAAGTTAAATGAAAGACCATAATGACAGTCGAAGCTTTGAATTCCGGTGAGGTCACAGCAGTGATAAAGACTCCACTCTTTTGATAAATACTCAATGATAAAGAGAAACTCCAGCAATCATTTGTATCATACCTGGTCTGTAGTCTATCGAACAGATTGGATCATTCTGTTGAATGAATTACTCCCAGCCCCAAAGCTACCGTTTGAAAAAAAACATACAAAAAAAACACCATGGAAAGAAGTCTGTGTCTGTTGCAGGGACAAATTGAACACTGTGGAAAATAATAGGATGTTGAAATAACATCTTTTATGTTACACTGTCACTCAAAATCAAAATCACTTTCTTTGTGAGACTAAATTGTCTATATCTGTAAAAGAAATTTTGTTTTGATGCCATATTTGCACCACATTGTCTGTCTTTCCAGCAAAGTGCTTAAAACTAAGTGGCTTATTAGCAGTCCCTGCACAAATGTAAGACCAACTATATCATCTCTGGCACACGAGGTCAATGAAACCAGGCGCCAGCCTTGCTCTGAGAAGCAAAGTGAAACAAATAATTCTCTATATCATACAGAATAACATTTTTAAATTAAATCAATTCCTGGGACCACATGCAGACAATTAAACTGGGTTCTCAGAAATATGGAAACAGTTTATTTAATACAAATCAGGAAATACCAGAAAATTACAAGGCAAAAAATGTGGTGCGAAGGAAAATTCTAATCATATTATAGCAATGCAATTTCAAAAGTGGAAGAAATACACAAAATTCTTGAATCTCTCTGTCGCAGAGAGTAGAAGAGTTAATACTTTATCACGTTCCTAATCTTGATTAATTCAAATGCAGCATTCTTGAACAATGCACTACTTTGAACGTTCCTGATTTGAACCGGAAACATTTTTTGGAAAACAGTGTGAGGCAATGAGATGCTTGGACACAGAAGATTGGCTGGCACAGTGCATGCAGAAATATCAGTCATGAAGTACAACACAGCCTGTCCAATTTTTAAGACACATCAAAGTGTCTGGACAATCTTTTGAACTATTGTCTGTGTTTCTGTCAAAATAAGTGATCTTGGCAACATTGCCACATTGGCTGTACATTTTTAGTATGTACAGCATCAGCTATTCTTTTTATCAGATCAACTTGTTATAATTATCTTACGAGTACTTTCAGTCCTCAATGATTCATTGCGGGGTATTCATGATTGCTGCTCAAAGCTGTTTTTGGCTAATTTACATGTTACCATCAGCTGAGCATGTCACTAGAGCTATTTCAGATAGTAGTGAACTAGTTAGAGGTAATGTAGAGTAGCTCTGGGGGTAGTGTATGATGCACAATGATCTCCCAAGTGTAACATTGTTAGGAAAATATGATAGGAGGCCTTGTGGGAAAACAGGAATTATGAGTAACCCACCATTTAAACTGTATAATAAAACGAATTCCTTAATATAAGATTAAATCTTAAGTCTGATGAAAATTCATGATTTTTACAGAATTCTCATTGATAATTTTACTAAATTGCCCAGCAAATAATTTAAAACTAAATTGGAGCAAGAGATAAAAACCCAGATAAAATCCTAGTACATTTGTTTGAGGTATTTTTGAGTTTTTAAAAACAATGTTACTTTTAGGTTTGGTATTTGACGATGTTACAAAGGACTGTGGCAGCCACTCACCTATTTGCCAGAGATTACTTGAGCAGGCATGATTCAGCTCAGCCAAGGATGCTTAGCCATGTCTCACAGCAATACCGAAGCCACTGAGCCCCTACCCCAAAGTATATCCACAGTTGATAATCCTTGCATCTTCTTTTCTTGCCATACCATTTCCCTCAAGGTAGACATCCATGCTGTAAGCAAGAGGTAACGATGGATGTGGATGGCAAGTGGGGATTTGATACTGAATAAAATATTGTTAATAAAATGACATCTTAACAGACTTTTACACTACAAAATCATCTTTGTTGTGAAACTGCCATTCCTTACTTTTCTACTGCTAACCCCTGTGGCAGGCTATTCAGATGCTCTTATCCAACATATTCTGAGCCTCAAAAACAGTCCCACCTGTACAGGGGCACTTGAGTGTTTGCATTGGAGGTAGCATGTAATGTTCTCACTGAGTGGGGAAGGCAAATGGAGAGTGCTGATGAGTTATGATCGCCATAGAAACCAAAAACTTAAAAAAGAAATAAATACCCAATTGTGTTTTTTTTAATTTGCAGCACCAAATCTTGTATTAATATTTCTTTATGATTTTAAATTAGCTGAAACGTTAATTGAATGAAATTCCTCATGGTCTGTGGTTTATCTGGGCATAGGTGAAAGTTTCTAAGGGAATCTGCATATGTGACGAGCAGACATGCAAACCCAAGCACCACTCCTTCTGATGACAATCATGCAAGTGAGGTGGATATAAAAGCCATCCCTGGCACATGAGTCATCAGTGTCCTGCCTTATGCAATTATGTATAGCCCACGTGGAGATGTCGGATGCAGATACTTGAAAGGATCAAGAAGCAGAAATGTTTACTTTCACAAACACTGGTAACTTGAGGCAACTAGATCCAGTAGTGAGCATATTTTCTTTTCAGGAGCTGAGAAGTTCTTCCACCACAAGATGTGGCAATCTTAGTCACTGTAGGGATTGCTCTACCAAATTTCCTGCCAGTACACACTGTTTCTCACTGTTCCTCTTATGAACTCAAAACATCTCCTTCTCCCTTCTTTCTCTCTGTAATTCCCTCTATAAGTGTCTTCACAAGAGGCTGTTGGTTCTGCTGATGGTCACCTTGCCCTTCATCCAAGGTTCCAATATAAAGGCATCCCCAAATTGTCATCCACTCAACTTGAGTCTTAATACCTCCAAAGTGGGGAATTAACCTCTCAATACAGGTCCTCACAGGAAACCCTTTCCTATGGGGCAGTAAGAAACAGCTGTGAGCATTGAATATTATTGTTGTCTGCCTGACATATAATGAGCCCCATGAATTACATTTCCATTTTCTCATCATGGTTTCTTTGGTAAACTTCTCGGAAACCTGTACACCTGAGTTAAATTTTAATATCACGAATAATCTCGTGAAAAGTGACTCGTTTAAATATTATGAACAGTATCCCACCTCCGTGGAGGAAATTATACATGCACATGGAAATATACTTTAGTTAAACCATGAAGGTGGTTTTTAGGAGTCAGTTTCTGGACACACTGACATTCTTATCGATTTTAACAGCTCTCTAGAATACAAACCATCTTGCAACTAAAATTTCCACAAATGTGCTTGAATATATGGGAAACAGCACTAATCCTCTTCACGTTATTTTGGTTTGTTACTCCTACACATTAGGAACACAGGAGTTGCCAGAATGAAGTCAAATCAATGGATTATTGCCCTCACCCCTTACAGAGGCCATGATTGTATGAGCAGAAATTGCCTACCATCATTATAAGATAAAGACAGTGTCAGTAGCGCTGTAATGTCCCGCCTAAACCTACATTATTGCAGTCTTCCAGCTTTACCTTGTTCATGCATGAATCATCAATGTGTTGAGTTAGGGCAATAAAGCTCAAGGTCTTACAATGAACAAATGCCCCTCCCCCTACTCTGCCAAGGACATGCAAGTCTTGGGCCTCCACCACCAAATTTTAGCCATCCGATGCCTGGAGGAAGAATACCTCATCTTCCACCGTGACCCTCAAACCATCAATGTTGACTTCACCAGTTTCCTCATCTCCCCTCCTCCCACCTCATCCCAGATCCAACCCTCCAACTCGGCACCGTCCTCTTAAACTGTCCTATCTGTCTATCTTCCTTCCGACTTAACCACTTCACCCTCCCCTCCAACCTTCCACCATCACCTCCCACCTGCATCTACATATCACCTTCCCAGTTATCTCACCCCCACCCACATCTTCCTAAATATCTCTCAGCCACCTCTCCGTATTTTTGATGAAGGGCTTATGCCCAAAATTTTGATTCTTCTGCTCCTCAGATGCTGCCTGACCTGCTGTGCTTTTCTAGCGCCATGCTTTTGACAATGAACAAATGTATGTAATTAAATCACTCAGCCAGGATTTTAGCAGGCTCCCAGTAATAAATGGATGCAATTTCTGACTGAATTATAGTATGGATTTAGTTAGCTCCCAAATAACAGATGAATAATTAGTGGTACAAACTGAAAGATACTCAACGAACATTTTAATTTCCCTGAATCAGCGAAGCTGTTAAAATGGCAAATGTAATATTGTAGAATGAGTAAAATGTAGTTTAATTAAGGTCATCACACTTTATTAAAGTGTATAAAGCTGTTGAATTGTCCAAATAGCAAATAACTGGTGTGCTTAATATGTTGCATATGATATCTATGTATTTCAATTCTATCGTGATGGAAAGTGATCGTAGAAAATATATTTTTAAACTGTTGCCAAGCATAAAAATGGGTGGTATGGGTGGTGGAGATTACTAATTAGTTTGCTGGAATGTGTGACATTCATCTTTCCTTTTCATCTACAATGTAATTATTCAGAAGAATGAACTGATGAATTAATCATTGTGTTTGGTTTTTGGAGCAATTCATTTTGTACCTGTCAAAATATTTCCAGACTGTCCGGACTTCTTGTAAATGATTGAGGCCTTTGAATTGTCTTCTTCTAAAAAAAGAAGTCACCATGACTATATTACAAATGAAGACTTTCAGTTATTCTTTACATTATTTCCACTAAAGACATCCAATTTCTTTCTCAGGACCCTATTACCATTCTGATAGGTCCCAAAATAAGTAGGAGTTTTTTTTTAAATCATACTGTCGAGAAATAGCTAGCGGCTCCTTGTTCTAGATTGTGACATTCTGCACAAATGGATGGATGTTGTAATATATTCTATTTAGTATTCCCGGGGTTAAGGTGGTTGTGAGTGAGTAGGTATCTTCAATTTATTACCTTGCTGTAAATGTCCTGTCTATTGTGATGAAGATGCTTCATATTTAATATTCATGTTATGATGCGTAGTGAGAATGTTTAGTTTTATTTCAAGTTTTATGGAATGTTTTGTTGTTGAAAGATCACTCCGGAATTTGGAGATTTTTATGAAGGCTTACTAGAAATCACATGATTGGTGATAACTGCCTGCTTTGCTGAAGATGCCTACTAGGGCTTTTTGAACATCAATCTGTTAGAAGATACTTTGCTGTCTGGGGATTACTTGAGCAACAAGAAGCTAAGGATGAAGGATTGTCCAACAGCTCTCTTCTACTTCTATGAAGAGCAATTTGGTTGTATTCAGGGTGAAACCTATTTGCTCTTCCATAAGAATGACTACACTTCTCAATATTGCATTTCCTGAGCAAGTTGTGTCTGCCAAGAATCCCGAGACAACTGGATTCTAGGCAGAAAGTGCCTACCATCATTGCAAGATAAACACAGTGTCAGCAGCACTGTAATGCCTGGCCCAAAACCAGGGAGGCAATGGCTGATTGGTATTATCACTAGTGGTTAGCACTGCTGCCTCACAGCACCAGAGTCCCAATTCAATTCCAGCCTTGGGTGACTGTGTGGAGTTTGCATATTCTCCCCGTGTCTGCATGGGTTTCCTCCCACAGTCCAAAACTGTGCAGGTCAGGTGAATTGGCCATGCTAAATTGCCCAGAGTGTTAGGTGCATTAGTCAGAGGAAAATGGAGTCTGGGTGGGTTACTCTTCAGAGGGTCGGTGTGGGCTTGTTGGGCTGAAGGGCCTGTTTCCATGCTGTAGGGAATCTAATCTAATCTAATCTATTAATCCGGAATCCTGGCTAATGTCATGGCAGATGGTGGAATTCAAATTCAATTTTAAAACAAAATCTAGAATTAAGAATCTACTTATGACCATGAAATCATTGTCAATTGTCGGAAAAATCCATTTGGTTTCCTACTGTCCTTCAGGAAGAAAATCTGCTGTCTTCACCTGGCCTGGCCTGCATGTGACTCCAGACCCACAGCAATGTAGTTGACACTCAACTGCCCTTTGGAAATGGTCTAGCAAGTCATTCAGTTGTATCAATTGCTACTAAGTCTCAAAGAAATGAAACCAGATGGATCACCTGGCATTGACCTAGCCAATGGAAAAGACAATGGTAGAAATAGCCCCGTCAACCTATAAAGTCCTCCTTACTAACATCTGGAGGCTAGTAACAAACTTGGGAGAGCTGCCTCACAGACTAGTCAAGCACCAGCCTGACATAGTCATGCTGACAGAATCATACCTTACAGAACAATGTCCAGACACCATCACTGGAAATGTCCTGTCCCATCCATGGGACAGACCCAGCAGAGGTGTCCTAAACATTGACTCTGGACTGTATGAAGTCTCATGGCATCAGGTTAAACCTGGACAAGGAAACCTCCTGCTGATTGCCACGTACAGTCCTCCCTCAGCTGATGAATTGGTACTCCTCCATGTTGAACAATACTCAGAGGAAGCATTGAGGATGGCAAGGGCACAAGATGTACTTTGGTTGGAGAATTTCAATGTCCACCACCATGAGTGACTCAGCCGCTGTACTACTGATTGAGCTGGTCAGGTCCTAAAAGACATAGCTGCCAGAAAATGGCAGCAGATAGTGAGGGAACCAACTAGAGGGAAAAACTTAATCTCATCCTTACCAATCTGCTAGCTGCAGATGCATCTCTCCAAGACAGTATCAGTAAGAATGACGACTGCACAGTCCTTGGGAGATGAAGTTCCACCTTCACATTGAGAATAACTTCTGTTGTGATGTGTGGCATTATCACCATGCTAAATGGGACAGATTTCAAACAGATCTAGCAACTCCTGACTGGCCATCCTTGAGGCCATCATCAGCAGCAGAATTGTACTCTAGGAATATCTGTAACAGCATTGGTCAGCATGTTCCCCACTCAACCATTACCATCAAGCCAAGGGTTCAGCCCTGGTTCAATGTAGAGCGCAGGAGGGCATGCCAGGAGCAGCACCAGGCATGCCTGAAGTTGAGGTGTCAACCTAGTGAAGCTACCAAACAGGGGACTACTTGCATGACAAAAAGCATAAGCAGCATGTGATAGTCAGACCTAAGCAATTCCACAACCAATGTATCAGATCTAAGCTTTGCAATCCTACCACATCCAGTCATGAATGGTGATGGACGGTTGAACGACTCACTGGAGGAGGATTCTCCACAAATATCTCCATCCTCAATGATGGAAGATACCCAGCACATCAGTGCAAAAGATAAGGCTGAAGCTTTCGCAGCAATCTTCAGCCAGAAGTGCCGAGTGGATGATCCATCACGGCCTCCTCCAGTGGTCCCCAGCATCACAGAGACGAGTCTTCAGTCAATTCGATTCTCTCCCCATGATATCAAGAAATGATTGGAGGCACTGGATACTGCCAATGTTACGGGCCCTGACAACATTCTGGAATCATACTGAAGAGTTGTGTTCTAGAACTTGCTGGCCCCCTACCCGAACTGTTCTAGTACAGTTACAACACTGGCATCTACCCAACAATGTGGAAAATCACCCAGGTATGTCCTGTACATAAACGGCAGGACAAATCCAATGTTGCTAGTTACCGCCACCTCAGTCTAGTCTCGATCATCAGTAAAGTGATGGAAGGTGTCATCAACAGTGCTATCAAGCAGCACCTGCAGAGCACTATCCTGCTCAGTGATGCCCAGTTGGGTTCCACCATGGCCACTCAGCTCTTGACCTCAATACAGCCTTGGTTCAAACATGGACAATAGAGATGAATTCCAGAGGTGAGGTGAGAGTGGCTACCTTGGCATCATGAGCTACATTTGATGGAGTGTGGCAGTGAGGAGCCCTGGCAAAACTGGAATCAATGCGTATTGGGGGCAAATCAGTTGGTTGGAGTCATTACCTGAAACATAGGAAGATGGTTCTGATCGTTGGAGGTCAGCCCTCTGAGTTCCTGGACATCTCTGCGGGAGTTTTTCAGGGTAGTGTCCTAGGCCTTACCATCCTCAGCTATTTCATCAGAGACCTTCCTCCATTATAAGGCCAGAAGTTGGCCAATGATTGCACAATGTTCAGCACCATTCGTGACTCCTCAGATACTGAAGCAGTCCATGTTAAAATGCAACAAGATCAGGACAATATCAGGCTTCGGCTCACAAGTGGTCAGTAATATTCGCATCTTGGTTTGACTATCACCAATAAGGAATAATCTAACCACCGCTCCTTGACATTCAATGGTGCTACCATCACTAAACTCCCCCATTAACAACATCCTGGAGATTATTACTGACCACAAACTCAACTGTACTCACTACATAAACACAGTGGCTATAAGAGCAGGTTAGACATGCAGCTCCAACAACACCCAAGAAGCTTGACACCATCGAGGATAAAGCAGCCCGCTTGCTTGGCACTGCATCCACAAGCATCCACTCCCTCCATCACCAACACTTAGTAGCTGCACTGTATCCAAAGATCCTCACACAGCATCTTCCAAACACATGACCACTTCTATCTAGAAAGACAAGGGCAGCAGATTAAAGGGAACACCACCACCTTCAAGTTCCACTCCAAGCCACTGACCATCTTGATTTGGAAATATATCAACATTCCTTCACTGTTGTTGGGTCAAAATCCTGGAATTCCCTTCCTAATGGCATTATAGGTCAAACTACAGCAGGTGGATTTCAACTGTTCAAGAAGACAGCTCACTACCACCTTCTCAAGGGCAACTAGGGATGGGCAACAAATAATAGCC
The DNA here is from genome assembly GCF_020745735.1 of Hemiscyllium ocellatum. Taxonomy (NCBI): domain Eukaryota; kingdom Metazoa; phylum Chordata; class Chondrichthyes; order Orectolobiformes; family Hemiscylliidae; genus Hemiscyllium; species Hemiscyllium ocellatum. The sequence continues at coordinate 25,983,609 of NC_083410.1, read as the reverse complement.
AGCCAGCAACACCCACATCCCAAAATGAACAAAACTGGGCATAATTGGTGACTTTCCCAGGCATGCTCGAATATCAGATCAACAGTTTTCTGAACCTTCCACATTTTATCCTTATTGCCTTCAAGCATAACCATATGACTAGAATTTTGTTTTTTAAATTCAGTCTTTTACAGAAAGATTTGTTTGTCTCTTTTCCTGAAGTGAATGTGCATATTTGGGTGTTTGGTTTAGTTTAATTAGTGATAAACATATATATGTGCATCAGACCAACTGCATGTATCAATAGGTTATTTTGTCTCCACTGCAGAGGTTTTATTTTGATAATAAACCAAATCTTGCATTTATTAAAGAGACCTGATTAATAGATCTTTTTAATTAAAGCCTCATATAGATAAACTATTTAATTGGTCAACTCAGCAACTGGAAAATATCCATTTATTATTTTTTTGTGACCGATGGAGTAGTGGGACTAGAACAACAGTGAACTCTTCCAGCTCTGATCAAAACACAATAAATTTTGTTTTTAAGTGAATGTTATGGATAACATTACTCTTGTGCACTTCATAAAGTGAATACAAAGCAAGGTGGTTCATGCAGCCAAACTGCAAGATAGTCCCAGCTGTGCTAATGATATCTGCCAAGGTCACTGCAGTTATAAACTTTTATTCCTCAAACTTGTTCTTTCACAGGGGAGCAAGTTAAAAACAGAAGTCAATTTCTGATGCCCAGGTGTAGGAAATAAGTGATTAATGCTTTTTCTTTGGCAGAGATAGAAACTTAATTATTTTCCTGTGGACAGTTGACAACTGTGCGAGGAGGCACTTGAACCTTTCTGATGCAGGGCTTCTCAAGAATCAAAGTAATTTTGCAAACAAAAATAGAAAATGCTACAAATAGTCAGCATTTCCAGAAAGATTCTGCAACTGAAACAGTTTCAGTCAATGTTTCAAGCTGTTAAATTATTATCTGGATTAATTTGATCTGCTGACTTATTTTAGCATTTTCTTTCATTTTATTTTCAGATTTCTAGTATTTGTAGTATTTTGCATTTGGTCATTGATTGTTCTTTGGCAACTCAGAGCTCCTATGCACATAAATGATGGATTTATGAAGCAAAAAATCTTTTATAAAAAAAAGGGGAATAAATACCCCACCCATCCTTTGGTATGTCCTAACTTAGAAATTTAAAATGCACATCTTAACCACCGCCAGACATAGTTTGAACCAAATTATTATCAATAGAGGAAAAAAAAGGGGAAAAAAACAAAGCTCCAACCGGATTTCCTCCATTTCTTTTACAGAATGATAAACACATACCCAAGCAACGATATTTATACATACTAAAATTGTTTAACTTAGGTTAGTTTGTCCACAAAGTCTCTTGCCTTCCCCAATGTGTCAAAGAGATGCATGGATCCATCTAAGGTGATCCAAAGTACTGCCAGATATCTCAGGGAGTACTGAATCCCAAGCTCCTTTAATCTTCTTTTGACACCATCATACGATTTTCGTTTCTGGATCACCTCCGCTGAAAAGTCCTGAAAAAACATGATCTTAGACCCCTCGTAAATTAGGGCCTTTGGATCCTTCCCTTGGAGTCCGGAAGCCTCCATGACTCTCTCCTTATCCCAATAATGATGGAACTGCACCAGGAAGGGGCGAGGGCGTTGACCCAGACCCGACTTCCGTGCTGCGAGGTCTCTATCTTCAATCCCCTCATGCCAGTCTCCAAGTCAAGGAATTTTGGAAGCCAATCTTCAACGAATTCCGCAGGCCGCTCACCCTCCTTACCCTCAGGCAGACCGATGATCCGAATGTTTTTTCTCCTGCCCCTGTTTTCAAGATCATCCACTTGGTCACGCAAATTACGAGCCTGCGTCTTCAGAACTTGGATCTCTTCCTTGAATGAATTGGCATCAGCTTCCACTACCATGACCCTGTGCTCCACCTCATCCGTCCTCTTCTCCAGGTCTCCCAGCTGCTGCTCATGATTCTGCAGCATGAGAGAGACTGGAGCCAGCTTCTCTTCAATCTGTTTCCCCAATATCTCGCGAGATTTCGAGACCTGGTTCACCAGGTCCTGGAGAATAATCTGCTCTGAGGCTGCTGCAGGCTGAGCTACAGGCTCAGCCTCAAATGCTCCTCCTCCCTTTTTAGGCATTTCTGGACAGCTGAAAATACAGGTAAGTCCATTTTTAAATGTTTCTTGGGGCTCCACAATCTTCCCAACAGCCCAAGAAATCCTGATGACCTGGGTTGGGTGGGTTAAAGGACTGTCCTGCTCCTGCTGCGATGTGAAGCTCTGCAGTGTGATCTTCTCAGATCGCCGCCATCTTAGATCCCTGAAGCAAAAAATCTATTAGTCCCTCAGGGTTCAGCTGGCTCATGACCATCATGCATGATGGCACTTGGCAATGTTTCCACACACTGTAGATGTTATCCCTTGTGGCCTAGATATCTATCCTCATGAGCTGAGAATAGCAGATCCTGTTACTACTTCTAGCCATAGCATTCTATTCCTGCTTTACCATTGATGGTCACGCCTTCCATTACCATTACCTTAAATTCCCTCCCTATATCTCTTTGCCTCTCTACCTTACTTCCCTTCTTTGAGACACTCCCTTTAAACCTCCCTTTTACATAGGCTTTTGCTCTTCTGATTGATTATATCCTTATGTAGCTCTGTATCATATTTTATCTTATAATGCTTCTGTGAACTGATTGGCATGTGTAATTAAAGTACAGGTACTATGGAAACACAAGTTGGTGTTCTCCCTTGGGATGTAAATGCCCAAAATGAATGCCACATTCCAGAACATTTTTTTAATGAGATTTTGCGCAGATATGATTGCAAAGTCGAAGTTATTTTTCATGGTACTTTTAACAACTTGTATACTTACCTATATTTAAACTTAGGTAAATGCCCAAGTGAGAGATGATTAATATGTTGCATGGAAGTTATTTTCTCAGAGCCTAAAAGAGAATCCTTCTGATTAGTTTCTCTATATGGCCAAGGGAGACATCATTACATAGAACATAGAACATAGAAAAGTAAAACACAGAACAGGCCCTTTGGCCCACGATGTTGTGCCAAGGTTTAATCCTAATGTAAAATATAATAACAACCTACACATCCTTCAACTCACTGCTATCCATGTGGATGCCCAGCAGTCTCATAAATGTCCCTAATGACTCTGTTTCCACCATTACAGCTCTCTGCGTAAAGAACCTACCTCTGATGTCTCCTTTATACCTACCTCCTAATATCTTCAAACTATGACTCCTCGTACCAGTCAATCCTGCCCTGGGGAAAAGTCTCTGGCTATTGACTCTATCTATTCCACTCATTATTTTGCACACCTCGATCAGGTCACTTCTCTTCCTTGTTCTCTCCAGAGAGAAAAGTCCGAGCTTATTCAACCTTTCTTCATAAGGCAAGCCCTCCAGTCCAGACAGCATCCTGGCAAACTTTCTTTGCACCCTCTCCAAAGCCTCTGTATCTTTCCTATAGTAGGGTGACCAGAACTGGACACAATATTCCAAGTGTGGTCACACCAGGGACTTGTAGAGCTGCAGCAAAACCTCGCGGCTCTTAAACTCAATCCCCCTGTTAATGAAAGCCAAAACACCACATGATTTCTTAACAACCCTATCTACTTGAGTGGCAACTTTGAGGGATCTATGTACTTGCACACCCGGGTCCCTGTGTTCCTCCACACTGCCAAGAATCCTGTCTTTAATCCTATATTCAGCATTCGAGTTCGACCTTCCAAAGTGCATCACTTTGCATTTATCCAGGTTGAACTCCATCTGCCATTTCTCAGCCCAGCTCTACATCCTGTCTATGTCACGCTGCAGCCTGCAGTAGCCCTCTATACTATCGACGACACCTCCAACCTTTGTGTCATCTACAAATTTATTAACCCACCCCGTAAACTCCTCATCCAAGTCATTTATAAAAACTACAAAGAGTAGAGGCCCAAGAACAGTGCCCTGTGGGACCCCACTCACCACTGACCTCCAGGCAGAATACTTTCCATCTACAACCACTCTCTGCCTTTGTCAGCCAGTCAATTCTGAATCCAGATAGCCAAATCTCCCTGTATCCCATACTTCCTGACTTTATGAATGAGCCTACCATGGGGAACCTTATCAAATGCCTTGCTGAAATCCATATACACCACATCCACTGCTCGACCCTCGTCGACCTGACTTGACACCTACTCAAAAAACTCAATAAGATTTGTGAGGCATGACCTGCCCCTCACAAAGCCATGCTGACTGCCTTAAATCACACTATGCTTTGCCAAATCATCATAAATCCTATCCCTCAGAATTCTTTCCAAACTTTGCTTACCACAGATGTAAGAGTGACTGGTCTGTAATTGCCAGGGATTTCCCTAATACCCTTCTTGAAAAGAGGAACAACATTCGCCTCCTTCCAATCCTTGGGTACAACTCCTGTGGAGAGGCAGGAGGCAAGTATCCTCGCCAGCAGCTTAACAACCTCCTTTCTCGCTTCCTGGAGCAGCCTAGGATAAATCTGGTCTGGCCGTGGGGACTTATCAATCTTAACTTTTTCCAAAATTTCTAGCACATCAACTTCATCAATCTTGATCTGGTCAAGACTGTATCCCAGCTCCTCAAAGTTTTCATTTACAACAAGTTCCCTTTCCTTGGTGAAAACCGAACCAAAAAATCATGTAGGGCTTCCCCTATCTGCTCAGACTTCACGCGCAAGTTCCCTCCGCTATCCCTGATTGGCCCTATCTTCTTCCTGATCATTCTCTTATTCCTCATATATCAGTAAAATGCCTTTGGGTTCTCCCTAATCCTTCTTGCCAGATCTTACGCACTTAAAACTTTCCCAGAAGTCCTTCACTCCTCCCTCGCACCTCTCAGCAAATGGAGGCCCCGACATCTGAAGTAAATGATTAGATTACTTACAGTGTAGAAACAGGTCCTTCGGCCCAACAACTCCACACCGACCCTTCTAAGAGCAACCCACCCAGACCCATTCCCCTTCACCTAACACTATGGGCAGTTTAGCATGACCAATTCACCTAACCTGCACATGTTTGGACTGTGGGAGGAAACCAGAGCACCTGGAGGAAACCCACGCAGACACAGGGAGAATGTGCAAACTCCACACAGACAGTTGCCTGAGGCAGGAATTGAACCCAGGTCTCTGGCTCTGTGAGGCAGCAGTGCTAACCATTGTGCCACCATGCCACCCTTTTAAGCAGTTAGACTCACCTTCCCAGAAGTCCTTCACTCTGCCCTCGCACCTCTCAGCAAATGGTTTTTGTTGGAAAGCTCTATGGTCTTGGTCTATTAATACAAACAGATATAGGGACACAAAGGATTGAACCTCACCATATTTTGGCTACATCAATTACAACGAGTTTCTTGAAGAGCTTCTCTCCACAAGACCTCGTGAGAGTTCTTGCTATACTGTCCCAAACTCACCTCATTAACTGCTATATACTCTCACACTGTCCCTCATGCAACTAATTCTCCAAGTTGCTGTAGCCACTATCCTACTATCCTGGGATATCTCAGCATCCCTGGCAATGGTGCCATCTTTATAACACTGTTGTGCACACAGAGAAGCACTGTCAGTCTGGCACTGCCCTGCAGTGCCCATTACATGTGTCATCTTCGTTTAAATAAGTGTAAATTTACATCGTGCATTGTAGACAGGTGCCTAAAGGTCCTGGTGGATGGGATGCTGCAAAGCAAGGACTGGTAGAGGATGCCATGCCGTCAGACCCTGCCAGCCTTGCTTGAAGTTACCACCCAGGTCATTGTGGTCTCAGCCGTCTTGATGAATGCCCAACAGGGACGAATAAGTCAATGACTTTCTCTGCTCAGTTAGAGTAAATATCACCATTTCCTTCCTGCTACCTCACAATTACTCAGTCTCGGTTTCTGCACCCACATCCCACAAAGGCTCATGCCCCACCAATCTCGCTACCACATCACCATCTTCCTGCACTCGTTCAGCACATCGCACCACCTTTCCTCAACCAGTACCAGTACTATTAGCTATGCCACCCAATTTCACCACATTCAACCCTAGCCTTTCTCTCATTCTGAAGAAAACAACCCACAATAGGGCAGAAAGAGCCAGCCAGGTTGGACTGATATCAGAGGCTTCTCTTAACTTACTGTGACTTGCAACCATGACAAGCATCCTGGCTTGTGTCTGCTCTAAACAGCAAAGCAAGACAGAAATAATGTGAGTCTGACATCTCTGCCTGGGAATGCAAAGCACAAAAAAGTAAGGTAAGGCAGAGCTGCTATGAACATCCGGGTAGGCACAAACTGGTCAGCACTAAGAGATCACTTCATCTGCATTTTCAGTTAAATGTTGTCTACAAGCAACGCATACGTTCTGAGAAATTATAATTGTCAGGAGGGCATGCAGGGATATCTATGTTCCAACATATCGTGATAAGTGTAATTACATAAACGTAACTAATGCAGTTACAGCACGTAGAAGGATTTCTCGGTGGAGAATGTAGTTAAAATGCAAACATAAGAAATGGGATCAGGATAAGGCAGTTCGGTCCCTCAAGCGTAGCCTACTATTCAACAAGGTCACAGCTGATCTGCCCTGGGTCTCTTACATGCCAGCTCAGCATAGCTGTCAACTCCCCAATATTGTTCGAGGTGAGCTACTGGGATGGATTGAGGATTGGCTGTCTGACAGAAGGCGGAGAGTTGGGATAAAAGGTTCTTTTTCGGAATGGCAGCCGGTGACGAGCGGTGTCCCACAGGGTTCGGTGTTGGGGCCACAGCTGTTTGCATTATATATTAATGATTTGGATGAAGGGATTGGGGGCATTCTAGCGAAGTTTGCAGATGATACGAAGTTAGATGGACAGGCAGGTAGTACTGAGGAAGTGGGGAGGCTACAGAAGGATCTAGACAGTTTGGGAGAGTGGTCCAGGAAATGGCTGATGGAATTCAACGTGAGCAAATGCGAGGTCTTGCACTTTGGCAAAAAGAATAAAAGCATAGACTACTTTCTAAGTGGTGAGAAAATTCGTAAAGTCAAAGTACAAAGGGATCTGGGAGTGCTAGTCGAGGATTCTCTAAAGGTAAACATGCAGGTTGAGTCTGTGATTAAGAAAGCGAATGCAATGTTGTCACTTATCTCAAGAGGGTTGGAATATAAAAGCAGCGATGTGCTACTGAGACTTTATAAAGCTCTGGTTAGGCCCCATTTGGAGTACTGTGTCCAGTTTTGGTCCCCACACCTCAGGAAGGACATATTGGCACTGGAACGTGTCCAGCGGAGATTCACACGGATGATCCCTGGAATGGTAGGTCTAACATATGAGGAACGCTGAGGATCCTGGGATTGTATTCATTGGAGTTTAGAAGATTAAGGGGAGACTTAATAGAAACGTACAAGATAATACATGGCTTGGAAAGGGTGGACGCTAGGAAATTGTTTCCGTTAGACGAGGAGACTAGGACCCGTGGACACAGCCTTAGAATTAGAGGGGGTAAATTCAGAACAGAAATGCGGAGACATTTCTTCAGCCAGAGAGTGGTGGGCCTGTGGAATTCATTGCCACAAGGTGCAGTGGAGGCCGGGACGCTAAATGTCTTGATTGATAGATTCTTGTTGTCTCGAGGATTTAAGGGCTACGGGGAGAACGCTGGTAAGTGGAGTTGAAATGCCCATCAGCCATGATTGAATGGTGGAGTGGACTCGATGGGCCGAATGGCCTTACTTCCACTCCTATGTCTTATGGTCTTATGGTCTTATTTCAAAAACCTTGGGTTGGCATAGTGGTTCAGTGGTTAGCACTGCTGCCTCACAATACCTGCGACCAGGTTTGGTTCCTGCCTTGGGTGACTATCTGTGTGGAGTTTGCATATTCTCCCTGTGTCTGCTTGGGTTTCCTCCCACTGTCCAAAGATGCGCAGTTAACGTGAATTGGTTGTGCTAAATTGCTCATAGTGTTAGGTACATTAGTCAGGGATAAAGATAGGGTAGGGGAATGGCTTACTCTTTGGAGAGTCACTGTGGACTTGTTGGGCCAAATGGCCTGTTTTCATACTGCAGGTAATCTAATTTCTCTATCTCCTTTTTAAAAGCTTTTTATGATCTAACTTTCACAATTCCCTGAGTTAGATAATTCCAGACATTCACTACCCTCTGGGAGAGGAAATTCCTTGACATCTCAGTTTTAAATGAATTTCCCCCTTTCTGGTTACAATGTTCCTTAGTTTGAGGTTCTTCACAAATAGAAACAGCTTCTCAACATCTATTCCATCAGTACCCCTCAGAATGTGTGATGAGGAAGACTTACAAGAGATGGTTGTTTTCACGTATGGATTTGCACAGGAATTCATCAAAATTCCAAAAATTGTATAAGATGGAGGCAAGACCACAAGCTAGATACAGGTAATATATAATATTATATAGGGGTGACATGGAATCTTATGCCTTAGTGGACCAGGTGAAAACATCAAACATTTCATGATTGTGTAGACAGCTCTGTTGAACGTGGCATTTATATTTATCACTAGATATCGTAAGGCATTGGTCTCGAGGTCAATGGTAATTTGGCAAAAACAGGAGTTCCTCCCCGGCACACCAGTTCTTAATTGCCTCACTGGAAAACTAGGGCAGTACAGTGGCTCAATGGTTAACATTGCTGCACCAGGGACCCAGATTCTATTCCACCCTCGGGTGACTGTCAGTGTGGAACTTACACGTTCTCCCCAAGACTGTGTGGGTTTCCTCCCCCAATCTGAATACGTGCAAGTTAGGTAGATGGGCCATGCCAAATTGCCCAGAGATGTGTGAGTTAACCAAGGGAAATGCAGAGGTAGCACAGGGTTTTGCATCTGGGTGGGATACCCTTCAGAGGTTCAGTATGGGCCAAATGGTCTGCTTCCACACTAGAGGGATTATATAAAAAAATGTATTTTGTGCCTGAAACAATTTACTGTTTTCTATAAGTCAAACTATCTTGCTGATAAATATTTTCCAACAAGCAACTATCCCTCTTTATACTGCTTTCAAAGGAATGAATGGATGACTTTCCAATTAGTTTGTTCTCAAAAAAGTGAGGTGTCATGAGTAGCATTATTGGTTAATCATGTGATTATACATCCAGTCAGATTAAGCTTGCTGTGTAAAATCCTGACCTCACCCATAGCTGACTGGTGTATGTATTACATTCACCTGATGCTTTAGCTTTGAACAGGCACATTTCAATGAAAACGTCAAGATGTAATCTCAGATAATCGCACCATTCAGAGCTGGGGGGGAGCGTTATAATTTTGCTGACAGAGGTGAGTCCCCACACCACTAGGGAGACATCTAGGTTTCACATTTGCCAAATAAATCCAAAAAGCCTAACCATTGAATGCTGTGTTGGAAGTCTTAGCCCTTTTTGGAAGCAATAGTTTAGTACATTTTGACCTCTCTTATACGAGCAGGTGAGTCACTGTCGTTCTTTTATAATGTCAATGCTTTGGAGATCCAAAGTACGATTACAATCTGAAAGCCTGATGTGGTTTTCTAATCTCTGATGTCTGAGAATTATGCTTGGTATCTCTGCCAACCCATACTTTGGGCCCTACTGAAGGTCTGATGCATCAGAAACTCTAAATGTCAGGATTGTCACTTTATGCCAGTCATGCTCTTGGAGAACTGCTGGATGTTTTGTCACAAAGACATTAAAACAGCTGTGGATTTCCAGAGCCTCCATTTCTAATTTAGTACGAGCAATTATATTACTGTATAAATTTTATTAGCCAAAGCATGTATTACTTCAAATACAGGCATGATTTACGTCATCAAATCTAATAAACGTCCAGCAATGCAACTTTAAGAGGGTTCCTTGTCAGGTTTTGAGGGCTATCTTTGCAAAGGACATTCAATCCTTTCAAAATAAGACTATTTTTGGAAGAAACACGTCCTTTAGTCCAAACATGAACAAAAATCTTGATGTACATAATTAAGGCAGAACTAAAATGCTAAAGCTGTAAACAATTTAGTTTTAATGTTACTGAAAGCTTTTTTATGTCAGTGTGTTTAGATCAGCAAGGATCCTTACTATATAAGAATGTGGCATGATTACACTGTAGACTTCGCTTTTTGTGCCGTTGGTCTTGAATTGTGTTATGAAGAATAATAGAAACCTTCATAAATCCTTATGTCCCAAGGGCTCAGAAAGCAGGAGTGAGATCAAGTTATTGGTAGCACTCAGCAAATGACCTTGGTTTACATCATATAAAAATCTGAAATCATTATTAATATATATCACGAGTAGTAGTGTCATCCATTTGGCAGCTAGCATAGATTTAAATTTAGCAATCCCTTCTCAGAACCAAACTGATAGACTGTTTTATTCAGAGAGCATTCACTTGACTGCTTGAACCAACACAGAGTGTGATGTGCCAGGATAAACACAATCAAAAATCAATCTTGCAATTTTCGGTACTTTGACCTTGCTGTGATTCAAGCTGTAGTTGTTCATGGCAGGTAAGGACTGCTTTACAGTAAACCTCAGTCATGGTGCAGTAGGAACAAAAGCATCCACAAGAACATCCAACATGTATTTTCATCCATGTGGCATCTACAAGCATTATAGAATCTTATAACCAAACAATAGAATTTTAAACTGCCGGGCACACTAAAGTCTCAATGTCTGAAAGAGTCATATAGTCATACTGTATGGAAACAAACACTTCTGTCCAATCAGTCCATGTCAGCTATGTTCCCAAACTAAACTAGTCCCACCTGCTTGCACGTGGCCCATATCTTTTTTAACATTTTCTGTTCATATACTTATCCAAATGTTTTTTAAATGTTGTAATTGTACCTCCATCCACCACTTTCTCTGGAGTTCACTGCCATTCCCTGCGTAAAACGCTGCCCCTCATATCCTTTTTAAATCTTAGCCTCCCTACCATGAAAATATGTCCCTAAGTTTTGAGATACCCCACCCTCGGGAAAAGACCCATGTCATTCACTTTATCTGTGCCCCTCATGATTTCTTAAACCCCAATAAGGTCACCACTCCAGTGAAAAAGTCCCAGCCTTTCCAGTCTATTTTTATATCTTAAACCCTCCATCCTGGCAAAATCCTGGTAAGGCTTTTCTGAACCCTCTCCAGTTTAGTAATTATCCTTCCCATAATAGGGTGACCAGAACTACACACAGTATTCCAGAAGAGACCTCATCAATGTCCTGTCCAACCTCAACGTGACATCTCAACTCCTATAGTCAAAGGTCTGAGCAATGAAGGCAAGTGTGCTAACTGCATCTTCTTAACCATCCTGACTACGTGTGATGCAAATTTCAACGAATTATGTACCTGAACACTCAGGTCTCTCTGTTCTACAACCCTAAACAGGGCCCTACTTTTAATAAGTCCTGTCCTTGTTTGTATCACCAAAATGCAATCTTCCATATTTATCCAAATTTAACTCCATCTGAGCTCCTCAGACCATTGACCCAATTGATAAAAAATTCTTTATAATCTTAGATAACTTCCTTCACTATACACTATACCACAAATTTTGGTGTAATCTGCAAACTTACTAACCATACCTCTTATACTCTCATCCAAATCATTTATAAATGAAAAAACATAATGGATCCAGGTCCAATCCCTGTGGAACCACACTGTTTACAGGCCTATAGTCCGAAAAACAACCCTCCATCACTGACCTCTGTCTCCTACTATAAAGCCAATTTTGTATTCAATTGGCAAACACACCCTGAATCCAATGAGGTCTAACTTGTATTGCTGTACTTGTAAAAACTGCGCTAGAGAGAAGGTTGCTGTAATTTGATTTCAAACAAAATAAATATTATAAATGATCATAAGTTAATTAATATGTTGTAGTTTCATGTTATGTGTGTTCTTCCTGTCACAAAGCTGGTCACATTTTTTCTAAAAGCTGTTCCTTTTCTCGAGGATACTGTGTCCTTGGTTTTTTTTCAGAGGGGCCGTAAACAGCTCCCAGTTTAGATTAGACTGGTGCAGAGATTAAAGGGTATTGAGAGGCCTTTTTGTTCATATGTAACCAGGTGAGACTTCAGGCCAAAGTGGTATTTTTAGAAGTGACCTGTATAATGAAAGGGGAGTGGTCAGCTCTCCAGCTGAGAAGTTCAGTCCAGAACTAGATAGAAGTTCAACGGTGGACTGTGTGAACAGCCTGCAAATACGCTCTCTCTTCCTTCCTTTCTAACTTCAACCTGTAAGCATTTGTTCCATTTTTATGATTTGGAGATGCAGGTGTTGGACTGGGGTATACGCAGTTAAAAATCACACCACACCAGGTTAACCTGGTGTGGTGTGATTTTTAACTTCCATATTTACAGTTTTTTTAAGGCGGTTTGCTTCTTGGGACTGTTGTGTATATTCAGAACAGTATAATTAAATCTATTTTGGATAGACTTCATTCTGTGGGGGTTCTTTATTCTGTTTTTTGTGTTTCATTATGTAATTTATGAATAATTTTTCTGTCTGTTTTAAAACATGGGAGTCAACCTAGCTAACTTACTCCGAGTAATTTTCACTGTACACGTACCAAAACAAATTGCAAAATTATGGTCTGGGCTACCTGCTTAAGAATGTTTTGAGTGGTCTGGCCTAGTCCATAACTTTCCCAAAGATGGTTTCTTGGCACCCTCATTTGCTAATATGTCATCCGGAGCCATTTTCTTGTTATTTTGTTGGTGGTAACTTACCCACTCTCTCAAGGGCAGGGTGAGGAGGCAGGTTCCTGTGTTCTACCTCAGTCTGAATAGGAATCAAAGCCACACTTTTGTGTGTTTTTATGAACCACATGTTAGCCATTCAAACAAATAAGCTAACTACCTGCTGACAAATTACAATGCACTAATTATTCAAAGTTAAAAATCACACAACACCAGGTTATAGTCCAACAGGTTTAATTGGAAGCGCGAGTTTTCGGAGCGCTGCTCCTTCATCAGATGGTTGTGGGAGCAGCCCCCGAAAGTTAGAGCTTTCAATTAAACCTGTTGGACTATAACCTGGTGTCATGTGATTTTTAACTTTGTACATCCCAGTCCAATATCGGCATCTCCAAATCTTAATTAATCAATAATTTTATTCCTGGCTTTGCTAATTGCAGCACAGCTTTCTTTTATACCGCTACTGGATTGGCTGAACTAAATAGTCCACCTGCTTTCAAATTAAATTTCACTGGAAACTAAAGATGATCAAGATCATTATATGCATTGAAAACAAAAACTACATACGTAGAAAACAAACTTCAAAAGCACCTTTATTCTTGAAATCACTAAAAACATTTTGGTTCCGAATGCAGCCTGTGCAGGGTCAGTGGAAGGACATTGATTATGCATTTGAATACTGAATGTGTATCTAGTGCATGGCAATGAGAACGATCTAGGAGCATCCCTCTACTGACCAATGGGATGTTTGCATACCCAAGCTTTCTCTCCAAGACTCTAGAATGTTCTCCACCTGTTCAATACTGTGGAACCAATTCTGTTTTAGAATTAAATAACATCTCCTTCAAAGGCTGAGGCACTGTTCTCGTTACTCTTTATCTGAGACAAATCATGTAAAAAGAAAGTTTATATGTTATTGTCAATATCTAGGTTTTATCTTTTGGAATATGGCTTTTGATTTTGGAAAAGTCATAAATGTAGAAAATGGATAAATGCAACTAAAGCAGGTTCAGAGTTCATTAAACTTAAAACGTTCAGGTTTTTTCGATATGTTTAAAGAGATGAATGTTTAGAAAGATAAGATCCTAAAACAGCAGCTAAGCTCATTTAGCTAAAGAACTGGGAATATGATGTTTGAATTTCTTGAAAATATATACATTCCAGAGATATGGTTTTGTTTGGTAATGAGGCAACAATTAGTCAAATAGCATTTAGTGAATTCAGAATGCTTGTAAAATCCATTTATTTTATCTAAAGGTTGGCTTTAGGACAGTCTAGAGCAGGCTATATCATCATGGAGATGGGTGGAATGTAAGAAGATTTGCTTGTTTCAAATCAGTTGGATGTTTCCTGAGAAGTTAATTACAGTTTGGACTTAATGTGGTTGATAGCTCAGTAAAAGAGGACAGCCAAATTAAGTAACAGCCTGATAGACTTGCATTGTAAGCAGAGTAAAGATTAGCTTCTCCACAAATTCTGTGGAATGCAGGCAATACTTAATTTCACTTTGAGCATCGTGAAGGAATCGATGTTGCTGAGACTGAAACAAGTAGGTCCCCACTGAATCTTATGGGAAAAATAAGCATAGTTCTGAATGAGCTACACATTACTGAGAGAATAACCCAGATAAAGGAAATGAAACATCCACAATCAAGAGATGGTATACAGAAGTTTTACCTCTGAGAGTGGCTGAAGGTGATTGGAATTCTCCAGAGGATTGTAGCATACTTAAGGATGGTGCCCTATAAAATTAAATAACTTTAAGATTGATGTATCTCAAGACAGAATTCTTTGAAGAAGTAGGAAGAATATCTGCGTGCACAATATACATAGTTGTAAACAATATTATCACATTTTTCGTGATTATTTTAAGTTTTTTACATATAGTAAACGTTATTTTCTTTAAGAGAAGTGAAATCTTGTGGTGTAGCTCTGTATTTGGATTTTGCTTTAATTGTTAATGGTTGCTAACTGGATCATAACAATGATTCAGTTAGGTTAAGTACAGTATTTTCAGGTATAAAAATAATACAGTTGTTTTTTTATCCTTAAAAAAGAGGCAGCTGTTGAGATTGAATAGATGTGTTTAAAATCAGGAAGGTTTGTGATAGAGCAAATAAGGAAAACTGTTTCCATTGGCTGAAGGATTTGTGATCAGAGCTAAAAACAGAAAATGCGGGAGAAGCTCAGCAGGTTTAGTAGGATGAATAGAGAGAGAGAAAAACAGAGTTATCTTTTTCAGCCTAATATGATTCTTCTTTCAAAACTAAAACTAAAGGGGCTGGAAAATAATGGTTTTTATGCTGTTTACAAAGTCAAAGAAGGAGAAAGTAAAACAGATGGTGAATTTGCCCAGAGCAAAAGACAAAGAGACTGCTAAATATAGCAGGGAAAAGTTTCAGATACAAAGTACGTGTTAATAATAGATGTGAATAGTAGAAAATAGACCAGCTTTGTAGACAGCAAAACCCTGCAAAGAAGACTTGACCAAAGTTGGGGTGTGAAGGGGGTTAATCAAATTAGAGGACAGTGAGCATACTCTGAATACAATGTTGAGTCTTGAAGGCTACGAGTGCCAGAAGCTGAACATCTGTTTCTCCAGCTTAAACCGGCTTTCACTAGAGTACTGCAGCAGGCCTAGGACGGAAATGAGAGTAGGATGATTTATTGAAATCACAAGCAAATGGGTTGTCAGGATTATTCTTGCAGATAGAGTGGAAGTGTTCCACAAAGTGGTCAACCAGACAGTGCTTGGTCTCACCAAAGTACAGGAGACTATAATAGATGCTGTGAGTCAGTAGATTAGATTGAAAGATGTACAAGTAAACCACTGCTTCACTTGGAAGGTGTGTTTGATGGACAGTGAAGAGGGAGAAGGTAAAATGGCAAGAGTTACACCATCTGCAATTACAGTACTTGGGAAGGTGTCATGGTGGGGAGTAGGGAAATACCTCCAGCAGGAAGTTACCAGATCCCTCCCCTCCCTCATCAGCATTCTGCAGAAATTGTTCCCTCAATGAACCCCTGGCCCACTCTTCCATCTCTCCTAACACATCCTCAGCCCAGATTCCCAACCATGCTGCGAGACTCGCTGAGTTTCTTCAGCACTTTCTGTTTTATTTCAGATCTCCAGAATCTGCTTTTACTTGGTAATCAGGGTTAATTGACAAAAGAGCCAGAGGTGAGAGGGGAAGGAGAATTATTTTAGTGCAGACCGTTGGGATGATCTGGACTGTTTCAGCTGAGAGACTGCTGGGTGCAGATCCTAAAGGAACTTTCAAAATTGAATTGAATAAATACTAGAGGAGGAGTCATTTATAAAACTGCATGAATGATGAAGTGAGTTGGATAAATTGGTTATGCTTTTCATGTTGCTAGGTTAGGTGGAAGGAGATATGCTGCATAATTCTATGATGATTCTATAAAATCTCACAAGCCAATTTTATGTCTAAACATACCAGGGGAAGAAGAAACCTCTCATGTGAGGAGGCAATACAGTCTACTGTTTCACTGCCTCCCCTTGACGTCACTTGCCTTGGAGGAGTGAGAGCAATCTCCATCCCCTACAAGGTCAACCAGAAAGTCTCAGAAAACAGCAGGGAGCCATTGCAACAGGGTCCCTGATATCTTTTGATTCAATGGTTTTGGTCAGAACCCCCAGGGACATTTCTGGGTTCTTCTGTGATACACAGCCAAAAAATAGTCTTTTTCTTAGAAAACAATATCGATTATGGACAATTGTAGCCAATGCAGTTTTCTAGCTTTTGAATATAATTATAATATAATTGATTCTACAGTAAAAAGTATCAGTCTTGATAATGTGCCAAGGTTTAACTGCAATATCATTAAGGCAGAAGTCTTAGAGTTCTGTTTAATTGTTGGGTACTAAAACAAGTACCAAATTGTCATAATTAATTCAATGTTAATTCATCTTAGTGATGTGATACACTATCTTCTACAGTAACAAGGAATGCTAGTTTATAATTTTCTCCTGTATTGGGTCACACCAACTCTAACTGAGGAGCTGAACATATCAAATTGCTTTCAATCTTCTATTCCAATGAATCTATTGGGTTAAATCTGACACTTTTTTGGTGAAGGACAAGTTGTGTTGTGTTTTTTGGAGGCTGGTGAGGACTTGTTTATTAGATTAGATTAGATTACTTACAGTGTGGAAACAGGCCCTTCGGCCCAACAAGTCCACACCGACCCGCCGAAGCGAAACCCACCCATACCCCTACATATACCCCTTACCTAACACTACGGGCAATTTAGCATGGCCAATTCACCTGACCCACACATCTTTTGACTGTGGGAGGAAACCGGAGCACCCGGAGGAAACCCACACAGACACGGGGAGAACGTCCAAACTCCACACAGTCAGTCGCCTGAGGCGGGAATTGAACCCAGGTCCCTGGCGCTGTGAGGCAGCAGTGCTAACCACTGTGCCACCGTGCCGCCCCATGTGATTTCTTGCTGGAGTTTACCAAACTCATCTCATTAACTATCAGCCCTGCCCCTTGGCATCATAGAACATAAAACACAGAACATTACAGCGAAGTACAGGCCATTCGGCCCCCAATGTTGCGCCTACCTGTGAAACCAATCTAAAGTCCAAATAACCCAAACTATTCCATTTTCATCCATATAATTATCCAATGACCATTTAAATGCCCTTAAAGTTGGTGAGTCAACTATTGTTGCAGGCAGTGCATTCCACACCTCTACTACTGTTTGAGTAAAGGACCTACCTCTGACATCTGTCCTATATCTATCACACCTCAATCTAAAGCTATGCCCCCTCATGCTAGCCATCACCATATGAGGGAAAAGGCTCCCACTGTCCAACCTATCTAACCTTCTGATGATCTTATATGTTTCAATTAAGTCACCTCTCAACCCTCTTTGCTCCAACAAAAATAGCCCCAAGTCCCTCATTCTTTCCTCATAAGACTTGCCCTCCATACTAGGCAACATCCTAGTAAATCTTCTCTGAACCCTCTCCAAAGCTTTCACATCCTTCCTATAATGCAGTAACCAGACCTGTATGCAATACTCCAAGTGCAGCCGCACCAGAGTTTTGTACAGCAGCATGATCTCATGGTTCTGAAACTTAGTCCCTCTGCCAATAAAAGCTAACACACTGTATGCCTTCTTCAAAACCCCATCAACCTGGGTTGCAACTTCCAAGGATAAATCATCCCTCTTGGCTGATTCTAGCCACTTTATCAAGGGTCATTTGCAGAACAATTTGCCGCCACTGAGATATCCCAGAATTGACTGACATCTCTGGCACTGTAAAAAATGAGGTCTGCAGATGCTGGAGATCACAGCTGCAAATGTGTTGCTGGTCAAAGCACAGCAGGCCAGGCAGCATCTCAGATGCTGCCTGGCCTGCTGTGCTTTGACCAGCAACACATTTGCATCTCTGGCACTGTCACCATCTTTGAAAGGCTATTGTGTATGCAGATAAGCACTGCCAACCTAGAGCTGTCTTGCACCGCTCCTGACATGACAGACAAGGGTCTGGAGGTCCTGCTGGAGAAGATGGTAGAGAGGTGGAATCTATATGTTTGCCTTAAATGACCTGGCAATGCAACAGTACTATGAGCCTGGTATGTCTGGATGAACAGGCTTGTTCAAAAAGGCTAGGCCAAAAGCACAAGGCAGGCTTGAACATCTAGCTAGGCTCAAAGTGAAATTCACTCTAAGAGAGGAACTAAACAGACTAGGGATACATTCTAGGCAAAAGTGAGGACTGCAGATGCTGGAAATCAGAGTCTAGATTAGAGTGGTACTGGAAAAGCATAGCAGGTCAGACAGCATTCGAGGAGCAGGAAAATTGATGTTTCGGGCAAAAGCCCTTCATCATCTCTGGGACACCTGCACCAATCAACCCCACAGCCCCATGGCCCAATATTTCAACTCCACCTCCCACTCTGCTGAGGATATGTAGGTCCTGGGCCTCCTCCACTGCCATTCCCTCACCATCCGATGCCTGGAGGGAGAACGCCTCATCTTCCGCCTCAGAACACTTCAACCCCAGGGCATCAATGTGGACTTCACCAGTTTCCTCATTTCCCCTCCCCCCACCTTACTCCAGCTCAACACTATCCTCATGACCTGTCCTACCTGCCTATCCTCCTTCCCATCTATCCGCTCCACCCTCCTCTCTGACCTATCACCTTCATCCCCACCCCCATCCACCTATTGTACTCTTTGCTACCTTCTCCCCAGCCCCAGCCCCCTCCCATTTATCTCTCTACCCTGGAGGCTCCCTGCCTTCATTCCTGATGAAGGACTTTTGCCCAAAACATTGATTTTCCTGCTCCTCGGATGCTGCCTGTGGTTTTCAAGTACCACTCCAATCTAGAGATACATTCTGCTCAGGTCCATCAGCTGGGTGCGAGTCCCTGAACAAAAGTATCCGAGCTGCAGCATTCCAATGATAGTAGCTGCTGCAACCTGAAGTACTGTACTGAAGCACAGAAGCACACTGCAAGTGAATTGGAGATGTACCAAATGGGTTTTCAGAGGAAGGTGCATGTTAGATGTTAATGGCCTTGGAGGTACAGCTTGTGTGACTGGTGCTGACGGAGTTAGCTCTGAGATGTTGGTGTGCAGTGTGCAACACGCAGATCCTTTGGAGCAAGCAGTGAGCTGAAGCCATCCGCTTCCCATTCTGACCACAATGTCGAGAATCCTCAATATCTCATACATTTGTTTAGGTAGCATACTGAATATGAATGAAGCGAGCTGCTGCAGCAATAAGGTGTTCAAGAAGCTATAACTTCCCTTAATTGGCAACTAACTGCTGCCTCGTGAGAAAATTGTCACACCACCTGGCAAATGCATAAAAGATTTACTCCATCCAAGATTTGAGTTGCTCTCAATTTCGAAAAAAGCCTTGCTCAATTTTTCATGGAGTGCTGGTGCAATTCTCACTGTAATTCACATTGTTCAGGCTGCTTTCTGATTTTGCCTTCGATCTCCAGAGAAAGGCTTGGTTTCTGTTTGGCTTGGCATTCCTCATCCGCTGTACC
Organism: Hemiscyllium ocellatum; assembly: GCF_020745735.1. Lineage (NCBI taxonomy): Eukaryota > Metazoa > Chordata > Chondrichthyes > Orectolobiformes > Hemiscylliidae > Hemiscyllium > Hemiscyllium ocellatum. Next base: position 25,963,866 of record NC_083410.1, on the reverse strand, counting down.
TTGATTTAATGCAGCAGGAGTTGTGTCAAATTGCAAGTGGACAGGAACCACTTCACTCTTTCTGCGTAACTTAGAATCACTGATTCACACAAAAAAAAATCTGAATCTGTTATAGATCAGATGATTTTCATGGATTCTCAGGGCACTGGATTGTGATCCAGAAATTGGTCCTTGTTTAGTTTTGTAAATATTACATCGATATAATGAGCTCAAATTTCTTACCGGAAGAGTATTCTGTTTAAAATACTGATTTCAGATTTCAATGATATAATTACAATGAGATTCTGCTATTAATTACAGTTGGAGATTACCAAAGAAAACTATTGAGAATACAGGCTTTGTTTTATAGTTGTCTGGATCTCTGATAATTATGAACCACAACTGGATGTGTGAATACAAGACAAATATAGCACTTTTCACAACCTCAAATATCTCAAAGCACAATACAGCTGATTAAATGTATTTGTGGCATAGTCCCTATTGCAATATCAAAAATATAGTTTCAGGAATTTGCAAGAAAATTGTAGCTGTATATTTTGGAACTAAGGCAAATCTATTTAGCAGTGAGAGGGCAGTCTCCCAAACTTCTGGTGGTGTTGGTTCTGTTGTTAAATTTGCAGGGCCTTTCTTAGACATTCCAACTCTGGCAAATCTAAATTTGGGTCCTAACACCTGTAGAGGGTCAACTTCAGCAACAATATATGAGACAAACTTTGGGCTGGATTATTCGCCAGCCCCTGTGCCCAACAACAAAAGGTAATTATTGAAATATGTATGTATGTGTTTACCCATGCCCCTGGATATATATGAGAGTATCTTCCACATTGTTGGGGCTCACCTTTACCAAGGTGCCACCTTACAAATTGAGGGGCACAACCTCCTGCCCGTCTTGGCATTGGTACAAAGCTGCATTTAGTATTATGTGTCAACTTGCAGAATTGGAACGCATTAACTCTACTCATCTTATTAATGCCTTTAAAATCCTTTTTCAACACATTTGAAAACATGTGGGTGTTGTTTTCTTTGATCTCCTAATCCTTAAGTTGCTCTGCTTCATAATGATGCAGTCAACTCCTTCTCTTAGCCTTGTTTCCCTAATCCTTTCCTTTAGGCTTTCACTTGCACTGCTCCTCCTCAAGTTAAAATCACACAACACCAGGTTATAGTCCAACAGGTTAATTTGGAAGCACTAGCTTTCAGAACAGTGCGTCAATAGCTAGTGCTCCCAAATAAACCTGTTGGACTGTAGCCTGGTGTTGTGTGATTTTTAACTTTGTCCATCCCAGTCCAATACCGGCACCTCCACATCATGACCTCCTCATGTTGGCATCTGCTGCTTCGGTTCCACAAATCTGGACTTGCAGCTATTTTAGGCTGTCCTGTTGCCTGTCTTGCTACTCTGCTTTGTCTCTGGACTAACATCCTTCATTTCACAACAGCTAACTCTCCTCTACTTTGTTTTATGACATCATGCACATAAATGCTTGCTCTTTGCTTCTGACAGTTTCCTACAGATTATACCATATATTCTCCTTGGGTCGGTGTTATGTATTCTGCTGCAGATGCCACCATTTGTTAGGGTTTGGGCTTTTATCTTTCACAGTTTGAGCTTAGCAACAATTTCAAAAAGCATGAGCAGACTGAGCCCTTTACAAAATGCAAGTTATAAATTGATTCACTCCTGAAATGGAGTTGTATTTCCAGATTTAACAGACCAAACTGCTGTAAATATCTCCGAATGATACAATCCGTACTATGCACAGACCTGTGGTTCGCAAGAAATTGTAATAGGTACTGTTTTAAGTGTTTTTGAAGATTGAGTTTGGTTGTATAACGAATACATGGCCACAGTACCACATTACATTAGGAATAGTAAATAGAAAATGGAATGACTGGCACATAAAGGTCACAATACTTAAAAACAAAACACACAATTAGAATAAAACAACGTCAAGTTAACATATCTTTATTCTTATACCAGCCAACAGCCTACTGAAGAATGCCACAGTTGTAATAAGGCAGTGCTGTCAATCACTCATGATCCATGTCATAATAAAGAGGGAGCAAATTTTCATCTTTCATGTTCCTTGCACAATGAAGACTCACCTGCCCTGACGTATGCCGTAGGTGTGTCAAAGACATTATTATCTCCATAATGTTTTGATCAGAGCCCTTTAATCTTTTCTGGATCAATTAGTTTCTCCTGCTTTTCATGGGCAGCTGATCTTGTATCTCTCATTTCAAAATTTAGTGATAACAGAGCTGGCTGCACTTTGAACTTGATTTTTTTTAAAAAAGCCTATCAAAAAAAAACAAGATTCCCATGTTTTTCGCATATGTCTTTGCTGGAACAATCATTAACAAAGTATATTAGAGGCCTTGTCACATTAGCTTCCATTTTCCTCAGTATTTTGTGCTATCTTGTTCCACACAGATATATAGATGCCTTCTTCTTTATTTTGGGAATAATAATCTTTATAAAGTGTTTTCAAAGATTGATTTTAAGCTCTCAAAGCATGCTGGTGATGCAGTACATTAATGGCCTGTTCATTTCACACATCAGCGGATGTAAGTATCATGACCACAGGCTAACCTTAACTTTCAGTCATGGATATGATTGGCTTGACAGTGATGTCAGTCAGGTGCTTGTGGTGCTAATGCCTTAGTTTGTCACTCTGTTGAAGATGATGCTTGCTTGATAAGGTGCATACAAATTACATTGATTGGATCTGTCTGTTAAGGTTATGTAGCAAAGTGCCTGCAATTTATTCTTCTACAAGCACTCCAAGAAGCACAGGTTTGCACATAGGTGCTTAAAAATAACTGGGAATTGTATTTAATGAAATTGAGGTTCTGCCTTTACTTCAAACGCCAGATTTAAAACATTACGTCAGCTAAATAGAGCATTGTAGTGCTGTCTCTTTTGAGACAGTATATGCATCTAATGTTGGACTGTTGGATCCCAAATGCACATGCATATTTCCGATGGAGTGTGCCGGGCATTATGTCAGTAATGTGGTTTGAACATACACACCATTCCGTGAATCATCATGCAATATGGATTTGTCACCAACACTAACCATTTTCCAATTCTGTTGCAGTTTGTTCCTAGTTATAACCTTATACTTCTGAATGTGGCACCTAATGATATGGAAAACCCCCATAATGTACAAGCTAAAGGGAAAATGAATTACCTATAAATTAATTGCTGATTCATTCTTTCTTGACTGGTGGTCTTATCATATTCACATCTTGAGCTTTTCCATATGAGGCTAAAATTTCAATAGTCTACAGAGAGTTGCTTGGCTGGTACTGAAGCAATTTTGTTTTGTTTGATCAAAAACATTAATTCAAGGAAATTGCTTCCAGACATTGGTATCATCTAGGAATTAAGCATGACTGGGAAAAGGAAGAAAGGACACACAGAGCAGGACAAACTGTTGGAAGAGGAGGAGGAAGGGAAAAGATCTCAGCAACAGACCATATCTGCCAAAACCTTCAAGGAATAATTGTAATGCTTCAACATCAGTGATGATGAATGCTTGAGATATCTGCTTTCCAAAATTGGATTTGAATGAAATCTGCCAATGACTGTAACCTCAAAGCAGTGGCAAAGATTGTGTTGGGTGTGTCTGCCATGGTGGAATAGTTTCCAGTGCTGTGAATTGCAGGCACAATGCATTGCCAAAAAGTCTTGGTGTTTATTCTCTCAAATGTTCAAATGCTTCTCTAAAGCATCAAAGCACAGATTTACATTTCAAAAAACTCTAACAATTTCTTGCAGCCACAGTTCAGCTTTTCATTAAGAGGTATAGCACACCTTTAATTAGAACTTGTCACTTGCGAAATGAGGATCCACCCGATGTATGCAATCTATGAAAGCGTGGCTGCCAGTACTATGATTAGATGATTAGTATTAACCACTGTAGCCTCATATGTCTATTTCAACTAATCTTCAAAAATCCTGTAAATCTCATTATACTTCGTGCTTGGCAGATTTCAAGTGTTAGTCAATAGTGGAGTTTGAGTTGGCAATACTGATGCAATCACCTCTGTGTTATTGGGTGTTTGGCTTGCAATTTCTTTCAATAATAAAAGCAGGCTTGACTTTGGGAGGGATGGTGGTGGGGTGCGGGCTGCTGTATTTTTGTCCAAAGTGATGGCACTGTTATAGAATGAAAGCTGTTTGGGCTTCTGTGGCAGAGCGGTGATGTCCCTACCTCTTAGAAGGGTGGTCTGAGTTTAAGTCCTACCTGCTCCAGAGATGGTATAGCATCTCTAAACAGGTTAATTGTAAGTGAAAAATGTTACCACCTTTTTAACTAAGGGGTTGTTTATGGGGATGCTGCTGTTATTTGGAACAACATCAGTAAGTTGCGATAGAGTCAATTGGGTTTTCAGATAAGTTATGTTATTCTATATTCTGTTCTCCTTTCTTCGTATGTAAATAAATCATTTTATTTAAAATCAAATGATTTAAAATCAAGCCTAGCAGCTGTGTCCTTTGGGATTCAACCATCTTGATCAGTGATGTTGCTGCTGAGTCACTCTTGGTGGCATATATACAAGTCCCCACTATACATCTGGCTCCCTTGTCACCCTGAGTGCTTCCTCTAAATGGTATTCAACATAGAGGAGAACTGATTCATCCGCCGGGTGTGAGGGTTCAGTTACAAGGTGATCAGTAAGAGATTTAGTTGTTTCATGTTTAACCTGATAACTTGAGATGTTGTGAAGTTCTGGGTCAATGTTGAGGGCTCCCAGAGCAGCTCCTTCCCAACTGTATATCACTACATCTGCAGGATCCCTCCAGCTGGTGAGATGGAACATAACCAGAGACGGGTATGGTGGTGTCTGGGACATTGTTTGTGAAACATGACTCCCTCAGTCTTTCCCAATTTTGGCACTAACCCTCAGATATGAGGAAGGAGGACTTTTCAAAGTTGACTGTTTTGCTAAAGTTTTTCCATTGCCTCAGTTGATGCCAGGTAGTCCATTCATTTCATTCCTTTTTTGAGACTTTTAGTCGTGTAGGTCATTAGTACAGTATTGTGATAAAGGTTGTCCTACCCTTGATTTAAAGTTACAATATCATATTTCCACAAAGCTATCTGCACCAGCATTTCATCAAACTTATTTATCAAACTTTATACATTCACCTACTGTACGGTAACGCTAAATTGCACTTTATTACCCTCGACATCAATCCCACTGTCTAGCTGCCTGTTCCCTGCTTTGGTGCTGATTGTCTCTCCCAGTATTGTCAGTTCCTTGATATTCTCTCTGTCTCCAATATTACCTCTTTGGTTGCCACACTACTTCAATGTTACTTTTAACCTTCCCTAACAGTAACAGAAGTCTGGTCTGCATCCTTCTCCCTTTCTGTCTGTCTGTCTCTCTCTCTTTGTCGTCCGTTTCCTGGCCACCTCTCTGCTATTTTGGTCAGAAAAGTATCAAGTGTTACTTTAAGGTGACCCTGCCTTTAAGATCTGCTGAGCTTCCTGCTGTAATTCTCTGACAGTTGTTATTTGTACATGGCTGTTGTATTCCCACCCGGGAATTAAAGTCAAGCCAAGAGAGAAAAATTGAAAGATAACAAAAGCATTAGGTCAAATAAAGGGTCTGTTTCTTTTGCCAGAGTTAAATCATGAATATCATTTGAAAACTTGTGTGCACCATTTCGATAGATTGCCTTTTGAATATTGTTTATGCAAAAGTAATAAGTTGGCATGTATCCTACCAAGAGTTTAATCAATGCAGAAAAATGCAACGAGGCATATGGTTAGCAAGGTGAGCCAGTAAATAAAATATATAGTTCATTTCATTCAGACAGATGTGAAGTAGTTGATGAATGCCATCAACGTAGGCACAGTGTGAATAGTTCTTGAATGTACAGAGAAACAAAGAGATTGAGGGTACAGGTGTGCAGGATGGTGCAGTGAACAGTGAATTTCAACTTCAGTGGGTGCCAAATAGCTTACAACAGACATGCCATCCACTGCATACTGCAACCACTCTGTACAATATTGACTGTGCACCCCAACAACTGTCCATCCCACTAACTTTACAGCTACTGACTGTATTTCTGGTAATAACATGATGGTTACATTTCTGTGCAACCTCGCGCTAGATGAAATTGCGCTGTAGAAAATCATGCTGCAGAAGATTGCTATAAAAAAATCACTATACCTCTGTAGTAAAAAGCTCACGCTATCCAAACAGCATCCACTATTCGTCAATCATGTCGTAGCCAATTCATGTTGACGAAGCATGCATTATATCAGACACACTGACAGTAGGATTCTATTTTGGAGAAGATGTTTGGTTCATGTATGGCATGAATGATAACATGTTACTTAACAGCCCAAGTCTGAATGATGTCCATGTCTTGCAGCATTTGAATACAAACTGCTTCAGTATCTGAGGAGTCATGATGGTGCTGAATATCGTGCAATCATTGGTGAACATCCCACTTCTGACCTTAAAGTGGAGGAAGGTTATTGAAACAGCTGAAGGTGGTTGGGTCTAGGACAATAAAGAATTCCTGCTGAGATATCCTGCAATTGAAATGATTTACATACAAAAATGCATTTGGTGTATTTTGTGCTATGATTAACTCTAACCATCAGAACGTTTTCCCCTTCATTCTTATTGATGCTCCTCCCGGTCACCCTCGCTCCTGTTGAGTTTAGCTCTCTTGTCCATCTTTGGATCAAAGCTAAAATGAGTAAATGCCACTTGATAGGAATATCAATGAACATCTTCAATCATGTTCACCCTGACTGAGAGTAGACTTATGTGTTGGTAATTGCCAGGTTGGATTTGTCCTACATTTTGTGTCCTGGCCACACTTGTGATATTTTCCACATTGTCAGGAATATGCCAATGTTGTATCTGTACTGGAACAGCTTGGCTTTTTCTGGCCTCAAGTCTCTAAGACTATTATCAGCATATAGCCACAGCCCATAGCTTTTGCTGTATCCAGTACCTTCAGCCAATGTCTGATATCATGTGGAGTGAATCAGATTGGCTACAAGCTGGGAATACCTTTACAGACAAATGTATTCTTAACTGGTTATCGTGTGTGTCTTTTTAAAATGGGTTCATCACCATGGTTTTAGTTGCTTTCTAATAAAATTCAATTCCTAATGTTGACGACTATGTATTAGAAGTAATTTCCAATTTTATCTCTTTCCATTATTCCCAATGTGATTTCTGAAACATTGCTGTTCCACTCTTTCACATTTCACTCATCACTAACTTCAGCTGATGCACAACTCTTCAGTGCTGTGGCAATGCTGTGGCTTTAAGAGGTAGATTTTGACCTGGTTTCTTTTAAGAGACAGATTGAGTGAGAGGTGCAGAACAGTCTGTGGTAACATGAACAGCTTGTGAGGCCTTGGTTTTTGTTTTAATTTGGAACAACTGGAGCAGCCCGGACAGGTGTGGCCGGCTCTCACAGACCAAGATTTCTAGTTTTTTTTTCTTAGCTTTTAGATTCAGCAGAAGCTGCTGGAGTCTTGGAGAAATGGAAGATATATTTTCCCCTCTTTTTTGGTTACAGCTAGAAGCTGGGGTTTCTCTTCCTATTGTAGGTATTGCAAGTGAGAAAATCTGTTTTCTGAATTTGCCTTTTTGCCACTGGGGGTGTTTATGGGATTTTACTATATTGGAGCCACAATGTCATGCTGCAACTACACAAAACACTAGTGTGGCTGCACTTGGAATATTGTGTACAGTTCTGGTCACCATATTTCGAGAAGGGTGTTGAAGCATTGGAAAAGGTGCAGAGGAGATTTATGAGAATGTTGCCTGGTCTGGAGAGAAGGTCTTATGAGGAAAGGCTGAGAGACTTGGGTCTGTTCTCATAGGAAAGAAGGCTAAGAGGGAATTTGATAGAGACATAAAAGATGATCAGTAGATTAGATAGGGTAGACAGTGAAAGCCTTTTTCCTAGGATGATGATGTCAGCTTGTATGAGGGGGCATAACTACAAATTGAGGGGTGATAGACTTAAGACAGATGTCAGAGGCAGGTTCTTTACTCAGAGAGTGGTAAGGGCGTGGAATGCCCTACCTGCCAATGTAGTCAACTCAGCCACATTAGGGAGATTTAAACAATCCTTAGATAAGCACATGGACGATTTTGGGATAGTGTAGGGGGAGAAACTGAGAATAGTTCACAGGTCGGCGCAACATCGAGGGCCAAAGGACCTGTTCTACGCTGTAATTTTCTATGTTCTATGGAAATTAATTAATAATAATTACTGTATCTATTATTGTGTTAAGTTTTCCAATAAAGTTAAGTTATTCTCAGTTCTTCTTTCTTTTGTTGTATTTTCACAATAGTGTTTGAATAAATTTTGTTCTGCTTAATGTTGAGCAGTTTGACTGGTTGAAATGAATCTGGAACACAGCACTTTAAATTTGCCTTTAAAATAAGAAAAAGTTAGGATCAAGGCTACCTTTGTAAAAAATATTGAGGGGGCCAGGTCTGGGTCCACAACAATGCAATTCTTTTCAACACCAAGTCATTATTGTCCTTGTCCTACCTAAAATCCACAAATATCCTGTGTCCCAATATACGGATTCCATGATTGTTGCTTTCATCCAAATGCCTCCATTCCCTCAATCCATCATAGTCCTCTCCGAGAACCCCACCTCGCATTATCTGCAAGTTTACATAATCTGTTCCTCAGACTCTGGTTTACTGCATGCTGCCCAGCACCAATGGTAATCTGACATAGCAGAGTTTTTAATAATTGATTGAGGGCATTTTTTGACAGAAAAGTAATGCACTTACATCAACTGTTAATGTGAAATTACAGAGTTAATCTCAAGGAGTAATGAATCCAAATTAAAATTTGAAGCTGAGCTTCACATTAACCATAACTTTATGAATAAGTGATTGTTGCCGCATGAAATGATAATAAGGGCTAAAGGAGAAGAGATGCTTTAGAGGACAAATAGATTTTAAAAGGTTTCTTCCTAGAACCAATTGAAAAAGTTTTTTCTCTCTGCACCAACATGAGAGGTAACAGGCCTCCAGCCAGAAAGGGGCATGTGACCCGCAAAATGAGAACTTAGTAGGTCAGTTCATGCCTGATTAGATACTGAATTTATAGCCCTTCATATCAAAGTAAAAGCAGCTCTGCCAAGCTTATTTGTGACTGAATTTAGACTGGCAAAGCTGATTTCATGTAAGATCTTTACAAGCTTCAAAGAGAATTTGCATTTGACTCATAAAACTCAGCATAATTCAGATTCAGGTTCTAGGGCAGGAAGCAAACCCACTGAAGTGTCTAATTTAACCAATTTTTTACTGGAATTGAAGTTTATTTTTGACGTACATTGAAACCATAGATCCAGTTTACTGAAGTCGTTGCATAAAAAGATGCTTATTCAATGTTATTTTATTCATCTGTGTAAGATATATCTACCGTGGGCCTGACAAGTGAAAGGGAGGGAAAAAAACGACATCACTTTCAGGTTACAATAGCTCCAAACATTCAAGCCTGGTGGTGAAAGATTGGAACTAAGATTACCACCAAAGTGACAGAGTGCAGTCAATTCACGGAGGGATAGGTTGGAAAGGTGAGATGAGGATCCAGCAAAAATGCTATCCCATGCTTCCAATATCTCTGCCTCCACTGCATCTGCTCCCAGGATGTGGCGTTCCACATCAGGGCATCCCAGATGTCCTCCTACTTTAGGGACCGTAGTTTCTCCTTCTCAGTAATTAAGGATGCCCTCAACTACATCTCCTCCATCTCCTGCACTTCTGCCCTCAAACCCACTCCCCACAACAACAATAAGAATGGAATTCCTTTATTCCTTACATGCCACCCCACCAAGCTCTGAATCCAATGCATCATTCTCTGACATTTCCACTACCTATAATCAGACCCCAGCATCAAAAAGATATTTCCTTTCCCACCTCTGTCTGCTTTCCTCAGGGACTTCTCCACTACACCCAGTACCTATCCTTGCAACCACAAGAGGTGCAAGAGCTGCCCCCACACGTCCCCTCTACCCTCCGTCCAAAGCCCTAAACAATCCTTCCAGATTCAACAGGGATTCATCTGCACATCATCTAACCTCCTCTATTGCATCCCTTGCTCCTGATGTGATCAGGGACCAGTTCATGGAGTATCTGCACTCTGCACGCATCAACCAACCCGACCTTCTAGTTGCCATCCATTTTAATTCCTCCACGAATCCCCTAGTGACATGTCCATCTTTGGCCTTCTCCACTGTCAGAGTGAGGCCAAATATAAACTGGAGGAACAACATCTCATATTTAGCTTGAGAACCTTACAGCCTAATGGCCTCAATATTGACTTCACCAGCTTCAAATCCCTCCTCCCCAGCCTTATCCCATGTCTAGCTCCTTTTCCCTGCATCCCTGACCTGTTCTAACCTGTCCATCTTCCTACTCACCTATTCGCTACACCCCCCCCCAGTGACCAATCACAATAAACCCCTACCTGCATCCACCTATCACCATCTTACCTACCCTCCTGCCCCTCAGGCCTCCCCACATGCCACTGGGCTCCCTGCCAACCACCTCAAAACCCCTTCCCCCACCCCCAACCACCGTCCTGATGGAGGGTTTCCTGCTCCTCAGATCTATTTGACTTGTTATGCTCTTCCAGCTTTACAATGCCCTCCCCCACCATTGTTTCTGCCTGCTCATGCCCCACAGAACTCCATTTTTTTCTCCCAATCCTCAAACGGATTATGTCAGTTTCAGAATCTCCCATTTGCCGGCACCAGTTTACCATGGTCATGCAATGCCTTTGCATATCCACCCAACATCAGGGTGGTCTCAGGACTTTCAACTGGAAATAAAAGGCCTGAACTGTTCCCATCCACCACCACCCTCTTCAGCCTGGCCAAACCCATCCTCACTCTGAATAACTTCTCTTTTAACTCCTCTCACTTTCTTCAAGTCAGAGGGGTGGCCATTGGTACTCACACAGGCCCCAGTCACACCAGTCTTTTTGTGAGGTATGTGGAACATTCTTTGTTCCATTCCTATTCCGGCCCCACCCACAACTCTTTCTCTGATATATCAAACGTATCATTGATGCTAATTCCCTCTCTCATCCGGAATTGGAAACGTTTATCAATTTCGCTTCCAATTTTCACTCTGCTCTCACCTTCATCTGGTCCATCTCTGAATCTTCCCTTCCTCTCTGCAACATCTCTGTTTCTACTTTTGGGACAAACCTTTTCTCTACATCCTCACACCCTGCTTCCTGTAAAGACTCTATTTCATTGTCCCAGTTCCTCCATCTCCGTTGCATCCATTTTGATGATGCCATCTTCGACAAGGGAGCTTCCAAAATGTTCACCTTCTTCCTCAACCGTAGATTGCCTCACACTGTAGTTGACAAGGCCCTCAATTGGCTCTGACCCATCTCTCGCCCTTCAGCCCTCATCCCCTCTTTTCCCTCCCATAACAGCAATAGGGTCCCCCTTGTCCTTACGTATCATCCCACCAGCACCTACATCCAGAAGATTATTATCAGCCATTTCTGCCACCTCCAGTGGGATGCCACCATGAGACAGACATTCCCCTCCCAACCCTTGTTAACCTTCCACAAGAACTGTTTCCTCTGGGCTACTCTGGTCCACTCTTTCTTCACTCCCAATACCCTCCACAACTCCAGGGAACCTTCCCCTGCAACCGCAGAAGGTGTAACACCTGCCTATACTTCCTCCCTCTTCAGTATCCAAGGGCCCAAACACACTTTCACTGGGCAACATCTCTGTCTCAGGCTTGCTACAGTGCTCCAGTGAAGCTCAGTCCAAGCTGGAAGAATAGTACCTCATTTTTCACTTGGGAATCACAGCCTTCAGGACTCAATATCAAATTCAACAATATTAGGACATGAGGCACGTTCTTCCATGTCTTTACCACCTTGTTAGCCACTGATAGTCCCTAATAGTAGCTATTCATTCTCCTAAGTTGATTCTTTTCCACTCTTGTGTCTGTCCAACTGTTCTGCTCTCTCTTTGGGCTATATCTCCACCTAGAGTCCAACCATTTACTCCTTATCCCTCACCCTACCCTATCTTCTGCATAAAAACCAACTATTTCCAAGCTATTGTCAGTTCTGAGGAAGGATTGCTGGACCCAGAACATTAACTCTGATTCCTCTCCACAGATGTTGCCAGACCTGCTGAGTTTTTCCAGTAATTTCTATTTTTGTTTCTGATTTCCAGAATCCGCAGCTGTTTCAGTTAATAAAGTCTGTGATTATAAACCAGGCCTTGATATGAATGCGTACCCTGAAACTAAAACAGAATGTGGAACCTAAAACTGATACAGGCACTGAACCTAAAATAGACCATGATATTAATGCATAGAGCATAGAACAATACAGCACGGAATAGGCGCTTCGGCCCTCAATGTTGCGCCGACCTGCGAACACTACACTATTCCATCATCATCCAAGTGCTTATCCAAGGATTGTTTAAATCTCCCTAATCTGGCTGTGTTAACTTCATTGGTAGGTAGGGGATTCCATGCCCTTACCACTCTCTGAGTAAAGAATTTGCCTCTGACATCTGTCTTAAATCTATCAGCCCTCAATTTGTAGTTATGCCCCCTCGTACAAGCTGATGTCACCATCCGAGGAAAATGACTTTCACTGTCTATCCTATCTAATCCTCTGATCATCTTGTATGTCTCTATCAAATCCCCTCTTAACCTTCTTCTTTCCAATGAGAACAGACCCAAGTCTCTCAGCCTTTCCTCATAAGAGCTTCCCTCAGACCAGGCAGCATCCTGGTAAATCTCCTCTGCACCTTTTCCAATGCTTCCACATACTTCCTGTAATGGGGCGACCAGAACTGTACACAATATTCCAAGTGCGGCCACACTAGCATTTTGTTTAGTTGCAGCATGGCATTGCAGTTCTGGAACTCAATCCCTCTACCAATGAAACCTAACACACCGTATGCCTTCTTAACAGCACTAGCAACCTGGGTGGTAACTCTCAGGTATCTATGTACATGGACTCCAAGATCCCTCTGCACATCCACACTACCAAGAATCTTTCCATTGACCCAGTACTCTGCATTCCGGTTATTCTTCCCAACATGAATCACCTCACATTTAGCTGCATTGAACTCCATTTGCCACCTCTCAGTCCAATTCTGCAGTTTATCCAAGTCCCCCTGCAAGCTGTAACATTCTTCCAAACTGTCCACTACTCCACCGACTTTAGTTTCATCTGCAAATTAACTAACCCATCCACCTGTGCCTGCATCTAAGTCATTTATAAAAATGACAAACAGCAGTGGTCCCAAAACAGATCCTTGTGGCACACCACTAGTAACCGGATTCCAGGCTGAATATTTTCCATCAACCACACTCGCTGCCTTCTTTTAGAAAGCTAGTTTCTAATCCAAACTGCTAAATCACCCTCAATTCCATGCCTGTGCATTTTCTCCAATGGCCTACTGTGTGGAACCTTATCAATGGCTTTACTGAAGTCCATGTATACCACATAAATTGCGCTACCCTCATCTACATGCTTGGGTCACCTTCTCAAAAAACTCAATGAGGTTTGTGAGACACTACCTGCCCTTAACGAAACCATGTTGACTATCTGAAATCAAATTGTTGCTTGCTAGACGATTATAAATCTTATCTCTTACAATCCTTTCCTACAATAGAAGTAAGGCTCACTGGTCTATAATTATCTGGGTCATCCCCACTGCCTTTCTTGAACAAGGGCACACCAGTTGCAATCCTCCAGTCCTCTGGTACTAAACCTGTAGACAATGACGACTCAAATATCAAAGCCAAAGGCTCTGCTATCTCCTCCCTAGCTTCCCAGAGAATCCTCGGATAAATCCTATCTGGCCCAGGGGACTTGTCTACTTTCACTCCTCCTAGAATTGAAAATACCTGTTCGTAACTAATCTTGATCGTTTCTAGTCTAATATCTCGTACCTCATTCTTCTCCTCTACAATATTCTCCTTTTCCTGAGTGAAAACCAATGAGAAATGTTCGTTTAGCACCTCTCCGATCTCCACAGGGTCCACAATCAACTTCCCATTTCTGTCTTTGACTGGCCCTATTCCTACCCTAGACATCCTTTTATTCCTCACATACCTATAGAAAGCTTTAGGATTCTCCTTTATTCTATTTACTAAAAACTGCTTATGTCCTCTCTTTGCTCTTCTTAACTCTCTCTTTAAATCCTTCCTAGCTGATCTGTAACTCTCCATCACCTCATCTGAACCATCTTGCCTTATCAACACATAAGCCTCCTTCTTCTGCTTAACAGGAGATGCAATTTCTGTAATAAACCATGATTTCCTTACCTTATCACTTCCTCCCTGGCTAACAGGGACATACCTATCAAGGACACACAATATCTGTTCCAGACTCATAAACAGATACAGACACTGAACCTTTAACCTAAAACAGACCCTTGAACCTGAAGCAAACCCTGAAACTGATACAGACCCGGAACCTAAAACAGACCCTGAAACTAGGCCATCAACTATTTCAAATGTGCCTGCTATTCAGATGATTCCAGTATATAGACAGCTGAAATCGGGATGTCTAACCTGTAGATGGTGGCTAAGTTGGAGTTATTCCAGTGTTGACATATTTGTCATAAAAGTTTTTTTTAAATGTTCATATGAACACGAACTAGAAAGGATCACATGGCAGTGCCACCTATTTGGGACAAAAAGGCAAAAACTTTTGACACATCTCCTTTTCCAACAAAATGCTGTTTCTTATGCAAGTAGTTTCTCCAGTAGCTTTCAGAGAACCTGCTTTAGTTCTCATTAGATTTATATAAAGGTAACATGGTGTTTGATAATCTTGAAATGGAAACAGCTGAACTCTTATTCAAGATAGCAATGCAGCAAAGCATTTAAAGTTTCTATTTTCAGCCGATTCCTGCCCGTCGTTTTTCATTCTGTTTGTTGCAGTGAGTAATCTTTCCACTTCCATGTTACCCTGGAGTGAAACCAGTTGTGAAGCAAGGTTTGCCCAGCGGTTCGATTCTCAGCAGGCTTGTGTTCACGGAACATTTCATCGCCCTGACACAGTGCCACCAGCTGTCAACGAGCAATTCATTATTCATTCTTTTCCTCCAGAATTGTCATCAGTTATGTTTGATAGCTTCCACCTCTGGCTGCTGCCGCAAACACTGTCAGATCGTTCTGCTATATTTGGAAACCTGCCAGCCAGTTAGAACATACCCTGTCTCCATTCAGGGAGACTGAAGGTGCTGGTAATTTAAACCTTATTCTCTGTAAGTGATAGTCTTTCCTTGGTCTGCAGACCTGTTTCCGCCCAGAACTATGGAATGTGGTCAAATCAGCACCACCAACCCCCCCCACCCCCCCCCCCCCCCACCCCCAAATTTATGTAGATTACAGCACGAGAGATTATCTATGGCATCAAACTGGACCTATCAGTAATCCTGATGTTTTCAAGTTATATTTGAACTGTGCTTCCAAGGCCGAAAATGAGCTAGATTTTCTCAGTACCTCGGAGATGGAACCAAGTTCCATTTGAAGGCTAAGCAATTTAGGCCCACCAATGTCCCGTTTGGTAAAGATGATGGCACTGTCAGCAAATTCCTGATTGCAAGTGGGCCCCCCGTTGAAGGTGGGGGCCAGCATGCTACAGGAGGCAGCCAGCTGGTGGCAGTTACTGGTGCAGTGACTGGACTGCAATGGCCAAAGCCTCGGCCACAAACCGCACTGTGGAGGAGATCCTCTATTTTCAGGTGCTGTCATGGTCTCCTTGCTGCCTGAGCAGCACGCATCTCTCATTGTGGGACTGCCAGCCCAGAATTGCTGCAGACCCTCCGATTGGATCATCTATTTCTCTGGTCTGCCACTATTCTTAATTGAGTGGGGCTCCAGGGGGTGACTTATTAATTGAGCAGCCGATAGCAGGATGGTGACCCACCTGGGAAAATTAATCCCTATATTTGTAGTGGTCTCTCGATTGTGTTGTTTTCAGATGTTGAACTGCACTGGGTCGGCTGGTTTACAATGCACACAGCAACAACATGAGTTCAAATCCTTCACTGGTTGAGATAGAACATAGGACATAGAACATTACAGCGCAGTACAGGCCTTTCGGCCCTTGATGTTGCACCGACCTGTGGAAACAATCTGAAGCCCATCTAACCTACACTATTCCATTCTCTTCCATATGCTATCCAATGACCCTTGAAACACCCTTAAAGTTGACGAGACTACTACTGTTGCAGGCATTACTTTCCATAACCCTACTACTCTTGAGTAAAGAAACTACCTCTGACATCTGTCCTATATCTATCACCACTCATTTTAAAGCTATGTCCCCTCGTGCTCACCCTCACCATCCGAGGGAAAAGGCTCCCACTGTCCACCCAATCTAACCCTCTGATTATCTTATATGTCTCAATTAAGTCGCCACTCAACCTTCTTCTCGCTAATGAAAACAGCCTCAACTCCCTCAACCTTTCCTTGTAAGATCTTCCCTTCATACCAGGCAACATCCTAGTAAATGTCCTCTGAACCCTTTCCAAAGCTTCCACATCCTTCCTATAATGCAGTGTCTAGAACTGTACACAATACTCCAAAAGTGGCCAGAGTTTTGTACAGCTGCAGCATGGTCTCATGAATGACTATGAAAGTCCCACCTTCTGAACCTTGGCCCTCACTGAGACATGGTGACCCTCAGGTTAAATGAGTTTGCTCTCTCTGTCTCTCTCTCTCTGAGACCATGGTGACTTTACCTTGACAATAAAAACAACAGAAATACTCCAGAGGGCTTTCCGCCTCAGTGGAGAGAGAAATAGAGTTAATGTTTCAGGTCAGAAAGTTTTCATCAGGATTTCATCATTTATATTCTCCATGTCTCTGGGAGTCACCTAGTAGTGAGTGAGGCAGTCATCATGCGAGGTACAAATACTAACCTGTATATTTGTGGGCTGGGAGGAGGATGCTGGTGTCCATTTGCAGAATCCAGTGTCATGACAGCAAGGACACAGAGAGGCAACATCCCTACCCCACTCCTCAATTCCTCTGCCAAATCACCACCACCACCAGGCCCCCAAACTACTTGTGACCAGGCTCCCTTGGTGATCCTATGCTTCTCCTTGTTTGCATTGCTGGCATCTGCAGCCATTGTTGTGGTTCCATTCGCCGAGCTGGGAATTTGTGTTACAAACGTTTCACCCCCTGTCTAGGTGACATCCTCAGTGCTAGGGAGCCTCCTGTGAAGCGCTTCTGTGATGTTTCTTCTGGCATTTGTAGTGGTTTGTCTCTGTCGCTTCCGGTTGTCAGTTCCAGCTGTCCTTTGCAGTGGTCGGTATATTGGGTCCAGGTCAGTGTGCTTATTGAGACAAGCCAGGAAATGGGAATCCTGTGCCAACTGCCTAAGTGCCACATACGAACAACTCCGGTTCCTGCATGAATGCCGAAAGAATCGAATCCTTCCACCATGTGTCAGATACAGACCACTAGTCAACAACCCACAAGCCAGGGACACAGCCAGACAGAATGGATTCAGGATGATCCAGGTAATGATTACAGGCGCTCACAACAGACTTCACAAATATAGACAAGACATTGCGTGCCAAAAATTGCTAATTTCAAAAACCACCAATCAGGAATGGACCCTGACCATAGAACAGGCCATTACCATAGGACAGAACAGGACCACACACCACAAAAAAACGGCACTGAAAGGAAAAATGGCCAAACTCTCACACAACATTGAGGGCACCACAACACACACCTGGGTTAGAGACCTCTCCCACAGGCAGCTCAGGGACATGGAAAGAACAATACTGGCCAAGGGACTCAACTACAACCACAGGGACGCCAAGACAGCAGACTTCCTAGCAGCACTAGAATGCACACTCAGGAACAATGGACTGACAGAAGAGACACAACAAACAGTGAGACAAAGTATCGTACCTCTGATAACAAGGAAAAGACAAACACATAACCTCAACACCAAGGAGAGGGAAGCACTAAAATCGCTAAGAAACTATAAGAACATAATCATACTACCAGCAGACAAAGGCAGAATGACGGTCATCCTGGACAAAGCAGAGTACATCCAAAAAGCACAACAACTACTTGCAGATACCAACACCTACCAAAAGAGGGAATTTGACTGCACCTCACAGTTCACCAATAGGATAAACAACACATTGAGGAACCTACAAAAAAACGGACAGATAACCAGGTTTGACCTACAAAGAATGAAACCTGAAAGCAACAACACCCCCAGATTCTATGGACTACCTAAAGTGCACAAACCAGACATCCCACTCAGACCAATAGTATCACTACCAGAGACACCATCACACAAGCTGGCTAAAGAACTGAAACACCTGATTAGTGGATCCAGATACTCTATATAGTCAACACAGGAATTCTTGGACATCATCAGAAATATACACATAGACAAGAAAGAAACTATGGTCTCATTCAATGTAATGGCACTGTTCACCTCTATCGACAAAACCCTAGCCAGAGAAACAATAGCCAAACTGCTGAACAGACAACAGGACAATGAACCTATCAACAAAGACTGCATACTCAAACTACTGGACCTCAGCCTCACAACACACTTCACATTCAACCACCAAATATATGAAAAACTCAACGGCACAGCCATGGGCTCACCCATCTCTGGACTCATGGAAGCGGTAATGCAAAGATTAGAACAAACAGTCTTACCGCAAATTCAACCCAAACTCTGGGTCAGATATGTGGATGACACCTTTGTAATCATTAAAAACACAGAAATAGAGAAACACACCGGATCGTCAACACCACACTCACAGGAATCCGATTCACTAGAGAGGAAGAAAAGGACAACCAACTCCCATTCCTAGACGTGATGGTACTGAGAACACCTAACGGAGAATTCACCACAAAGGTATACAGGAAAGCCACACACACAGACCAAGTCCTGAACTACGAAAGCAACCACCCCAACACACACAAAAGAAGTTGCATCAAGACACTGTTCAAAAGGGCCACAACACACTGCAGTACACCAGAACTGCAAAAAGAGGAAGAAGAATACCTACACAATGTATTTGCCAAAAACGGATACCCCCACAATTTCATCAACAGATGCCTAACGGAAAGACAACGGAACAAGGACATGCCACAACCCAAAAGACTAACCACACTACCATACACCAAGAGCATTTCCGAACTGACATCCAGACTACTGCGACCACTAGGACTCATAACAGCACACAAACCAACAGCCACTCTCAGACAACAACTCACCAGGACAAAGGACCCGATACCCAGCATGAGTAAAACCAATGTAGTGTACCAACTCCCATGCAAGGACTGCACAAAACACTACATAGGACAAACAGGAAGACAGCTAATGATCTGCATCCATGAACACCAACTAGCCACAAAACAACACGACCAGCTATCCTTAGTAGCCACACACTCAGATGACAAGCAACATGAGTTCGACTGGGACAACACTACTATTCTAGGACAAGCCAAACAGAGAACAGCCAGGGAATTCCTGGAGGCATGGCACTCATCCACAGATTCAATCAATAAGCACATCAACCTGAACCCAATATACCGACCACTGCAACGGACAGCTGGAACTGGCAACCGGAAGCGGCAGAGACAAACCACTATAAATGCCGGAGGAAACACCACAGAAGCGCTTCACAGGAGGCTCCCAAGCACTGAGGATGTCACCTAGACAGGGGACACAACGTCTGCAACACAAATTCCCAGCTCGGTGAACAGAACCACAACAACGAGCACCCGAGCTACAAACCTTCTCACAAACTTTGATCTGTAGCCATTCCAATTGGCACTGCCAATGAAGAACTGTTAACCCAGCAGTTCTTGGGAAAGGAATTTCCAGACCTGTCTACTTAGCAGTGATCCTTCCTCAGAGGAGCATTCAGGGGACTCGTGCAGTCTCTAGTTCGTGGGCGAGATCTCCATAGCCAGCATTAAATACCACATTTTGTTTCACAGTGTCATGTAAAGTCACAAATTGCCAGACATTTCACTCAGAAGAACAAAATGTGTGCTGTTTGTAATGATTGGACTGAAGTCAGGCAGGTGGACTTCATAGAATATGAGTTCCCTGATTGGGGCTGTTGACTTGCTCCAGTCAGAGACCCCTGGCTGACAAATATAAACAGCAGTGTCAGAGATTCTGTTCATTCTGAGAGTTGGCTCTGTGGAGGCTGGATCAGTGTCAGGGATACTCCATGTGTAAATCAAGGATGACTTGGTCTTGGGATAAAGGCCTGTGCAGAGTTATTTCACTGTTTTTACCTGAAATAGTCTGCTGGCCCTGAAAACAGTTGAGGACTATGCCAGCTTAGTTTGAAGAACACCCTTAGATATGATTGATCGCAGAATTGTTATAACACAGAAGGATGCCATTTGGCCCAACTTACCTGCACAGGCTCTTCAAATGAACATCGTCAGTTAGTGCCAGTCTCCTGCTTTATCCCTATACCCTTGCACATTATTTCCACCCAAATCACCATCCAAGGCCCATTGAATGTCTCAATTGAACCTGCCTCCACCACATTTCCAGGCAGTGCATTCCATACCAGAGCTGCACATCATTTGAAAATATCACCAGATTCACTTTAATATATAATTTCACTTATTTTACTTTCCGTGTAGATAATAACTACACATGCATACTGTTACTACAGACTTTAAACAACATCGGAGTTGCTAATCTGAGACTGATTGATCAAAGAGAAGTGCCAGTGATCTCTGTTGCTGATATCAAAAGCAGGAGATGTTCTCTCTGTCCTCTCAAGACCAAAAGCTTTCTTGTCGGAATCCTTATTCCTATTATTGACGGGAACAGTTTAAATTTCACCTGCTTACTTTTATCAGCTAATGCAATATGTTGCATTTCAGCATCATTATGATTATACAATATATAGTACACACCCTAATATGATATAGTAGTGGAAATTTTTCCTAACAGCACCAGTATTGTTTGGATTGCCATTGAGCTCAAAACTTTTCTTGACCTGATGTTGTTATTCTGGAATCTTCCAATCCTGGCTGTCAGAGAAATGTAAAGTACAGTGTCAATTACAGAACTCTGTCTCAGTAAAATGTATCCTGGGGAAGACAGGACACATCCCAATTCCTAGGCATAGCTGCCATTACGGTAGGTTTCCAGGTCCAGTCTGACTGTTAATGAATGGATGAGTCAGTAAGTAAAAGAGTAGGTGGGTGAATGGGTAACTGGCCAGTGGGGCAGTTGGGTCAGGTCATGTCGGGAGATGTAGTCAGGCTTGATGGGAGTTGTTGCGGTTCACAGGCAGTAAGATCTGGATGTAGGCAAGTATTGGGTCGAGTAGTCAGCTTGGCAGGGGTGGACTGGGTGGTAGTCAGGTCCTGTTGTGAGTGTAGTCCAGAAGATAGTGAGGTGATTGGGAGGTGTATTTTCATTGTCTGTTGGGAATTGTGTAGTTGGGTGATGGGAAGCAGCATTCAAGGAATGAGTGTAGTTGGGTGTGGTCAGGGAAGCTGATCAAGTGATCCATGGGGCAGGGGGGAGCAGTGGTCACATTGGAGGTGCAGTCAGGGCAGGGTATTGTAGTATAGTTGGGAGGGCTAATCATTTGTCAGAAAGTGTAATCTGGTCAGGGATTAGTTGGGTCATTTGGAGAGCTGGTCAGCAGGACTAGTCAGGTTCTGGGAATAATGGCAGCATGAGGTAGTCAGAGGTGTAGTGAGAATGGAGAATCATCAGTTTGAGAAGGTAGTCATGTAGCTGTCAGAGGGTCAAAGGATAGTCAGGTTAGATTAGACTGGGGAGTAATTGAGTGTTTAGAGCCGTCGTTGCGTGGTCTGGGTGTTGTTGGGTGTTGGAGATAGTTGGATCAGTTGGGGGAAGGTAGTCAAGAGGTCAGAGTTGGGGTGAGTCAGTGTGAGTGATTGGAATTATCAGTTATGCAGTTACCCAGGTGATCAACTCGGTTTTAATCTGTTGAACATTTCTGAATAATGAGCCAGGTCGGTACTGCAGAACTCTACAACTCTAATTTAAACGTTGGAGACAACTGCAGAGGGTCATGGGGCACAGGGATGTTGCCAATCAAACACTGATATTTTCCAGGAAATTCATATATATGTCTACGCAGAGGGCATCCGCAGGCTCTTAATGTGCGTCTTCAGTCATATACCTACTTTTCGACGATGGAGACTGGATGATTGTGCACAAAATGTATTCAGTTATTTCCATAAATGCTTATTATGTTGGGCAGTTTAATTGCAATGTAATACTGCTGTTGAGTCAGCTGAAATAAAACACTTCTGACCTTGTTCTTTATTTCCTTTGAACAGTAGAAGCATTGCATCTTGGAACACTAATGGCAGCTCATGGCTACTTCTTTCCGATCTCAGACCATGTGCTAACATTGAAGGATGATGGGACTTTCTACAGATTTCAGGTACACTAAACACAAACCAATTATTATGACATAAAATTGAATCACTTTTATTTAATATTTTCATTTGGGCATCAACCCATGACTGTTAAATTTGCTCTTTTATCATTTACAACAACAAGAGAAATTGTGCAAAGTTGGTAAAGAGTTAGTTGAAGGATCAATAATCTGGGGCATAATTTTCAGGTAATAGGGAAAGGTTAACAGGAGATGTGAGGAAACAACTTTTTTATCCAGGGGGTAGTAAGAGTTTGGAATTCACTGCCTGGCAGTGAGGTGGAGGTGAACCTCTCAGTCATTAAGAGGCACATGGTTGAGCATCTCAAATGTAATAATACTTAACAAAATGGGCACGGCGATGGAAAATGAAATTGGTGTAGATAGGCCCATTGAATCTGCACAAACCTAAGTGCCTCTTTGTTGCTGTATGACTCGATGACATGCTTGCATGCCAACCTGTGGAACAATATATTCCACGTTCTTATGCATAAGGTCTCTCAAATTGTTCTGTGCTGTAGCTTTCTGCAGTCTATTCTTGATCTCATTGATATACATAATGAGTGAACGTGGAGGCACAAATGGGCACTCTATTATTAATCATTTTCCATCCAAGCAACACTAATTAACCAAGTAAGTCATAGAGTCATAGAGATGTACAGTATGGAAACAGACCCTTCGGTCCAACCCGTCCGTGCCGACCAGATATCCCAACCCAATCTAGCCCCAACTGCCAGCACACGGCCCATATCCCGCTAAACCCTGCCTATTCATCTACCCATCCAAATGCCCTCTTGAATGTTGCAATTGTACCAGCCTCCACCACTTCCTCTGGCAGCTCATTCCATACACATACCACCTTCTGTGTGAAAAGGTTTCCCCGTAGGTCTCTCTTATATCTTTTCCCTCTCAACCTAAACCTATGCACTCTAGTTCTGAACTCCCTGACCCCAGGGAAAAGTCTTTGTCTATTTACCCTATCCATGCCCCTCATCATTTGTAAATCTCTATAAGGTCACCCCTCAGCCTCTGATGCTCCAGGGAAAACAGTCCTAGCCTGTTCAGCCTCTCCCTATAGCTCAAATCCTCAAACCCTGGGAACATCCTTGTAAATCTTATCTGAACCCTTTCAAGTTTCACAACATCTTTCCAATAGGAAGGAGACCAGAATTGCATGCAATATTCCAACAGTGGCCTAACCAATGTCCTGTACAGCTGCAACATGACCTCCCAACTCCTGTACTCAATCTTCTGACCAATAAAAGAAAGCATACCAAACACCTCCTTCACTAGCCTATCTACTTGCGACTCCACTTACAAGGAACTATGTAACTGCACTCCAAGGTCTCTATGTTCAGCAACACTCCCTGGGACCTTACCATTAAATGTGTAAGTCCTGGGAAGATTTGCTTTCCCAAAAAGCAGTACCTCACATTTATCTGAATTAAACTCCATGTGTCACTTCTCAGCCCATTGCCCATCTGATCAAGATCCTGTTGTAATCTGAGGTAACCCTCTTCGCTGTCTACTACACCTCCAATTTTGGTGTTATCTGCAAACTTACTGACTGTACCTCTTATGCTTGCATCCAAATCATTTATGTAAATGACAAAAAGTAGAGGACCCAGCACCGATCTTTGTGGCACTCCACTGGTCACAGGCCTCCAGTCTGAAAAACAACCCTCCACCAACACCCTCTGTCTTCTACCTTTGAGCCAGTTCTGTATCCAAATGGCTAGTTCTCCCTGTGTTCCATGAGATCTAATCTTGCTAATCAGTCTCCCATGGGGAACCTTGTTGAACGCCTTACTGAAGTCCATATAGATCACATCTTCTGCTCTGCCCTCATCAATCCTCTTCGTAACTTCTTCAAAAAACTCAATCAAGTTTGTGAGACATGATTTCCCATGCACAAAGCCATGTTGACTATCCCTAATCAGTCCCTGCCTTTCCAAATACATGTATATCCTGTCCCTCAGGATTCCCTCCAACAACGTGCCCACCACTGACGTCAGGTTCATTGATCTATAGTTCCTGGGCTTGTCCTTACCATCCTTCTTAAACTGTGGCACCACGTTAGCCAACCTCCAGTCTTCCGGCACCTCACCTGTGACTATTGATGATACAAATATCTCAACAAGACGCCCAGCAATCACTTCTCTAGCTTCCCACAGAGTTCGAGGGTACACCTGATCAGGCCCTGGGGATTTATCCAACTTTATCCATTTCAAAACATCTAATACTTCCTCCTCTGTAATATGGACATTTTGCAAGATGTCATCTTCTACTTTCCGACAGTCTATATCTTCCATATCCTTTTCCACAGTAAATGCTGATGCAAAATACTCATTTAGTGTCTCCCCCATTTTCTGCAGCTCTACACAAAGGCCGCCTTGCTGATCTTTGAGGGTCCTATTCTCTCCCTAGTTACCCTTTTGTCCTTAATGTATTTGTAAAAACTCTTTGGATTCTCCTTAATTCTATTTGCAAAAGTTATCTCATGTCCCCGTTTTGTCGTCCTGATATCCCTCTTAAGTATACTCCCACTTCCTTTATACACTTCTAAGGATTCACTCGATCTATCCTGTCTGTACCTGACATATGCTTCCTTCTTTTTTTTAACCAAACCTGCAATTTCTTTAGTCATACAGCATTCGCTATACCTACCAGTCTTTCCTTTCACCCTGACAGGAATGTACTTTCTCTGGATTCTCGTTATCTCATTTCTGAAGGCTTCCCATTTTTCAGCCGACCCTTTTCCTGCAAACATCTGTCTCCAATCAGCTTTTGAAAGTTCTTGCCTAATACTGTCAAAATTGGCCTTTCTCCAATTTAGAATTTCAACTTTTAGATCTGGTCTATCCTTTTCCATCATTATTTTAAATCTAATAGAATTATGGTCGCTGGTCCCAAAGTGCTGCCCCACTGACACCTCAGTCACCTGCCCTGCCTTATTTCCCAAGAGTAAGTCAAGTTTTGCACCTTCTCTAGTAGGTACATCCACATACTGAATCAGAAAATTGTCTTGTACATACTTAAAAAATTCCTCTCCATCTAAACCCTGAACATTATTGTAGTCCCAGTCTATGTTTGGAAAGTTAAAATCCCCTACCATAACCACCTGATTATTCTGACAGATAGCTGAGATCTCCTTACAAGTTTGTTTCTCAATTTCCCTTTGACTATTAGGGAGTCTATAATACAATCCCAATAAGGTTATCATCCCTTTCTTATTTCTCAGTTCCACCCAAATAACTTCCCTGGATGTATTTCTGGGAATATCCTCCCTCAGCACAGCTGTAATGCTATTCCTCATCAAAAATGCCACTCCCCCTCCTCTCTTGCCTCCCTTTCTGTCCTTCCTGTAGCATTTGTATCCTGGAACATTAAGCTGCCAGTCCTGCCCATCCCTCAGCCATGTTTCTATAATTGCTATGATATCCCTGTCCCATGTTCCTAACCATGCCCTGAGTTCATCTGCCTTCCCTGTTAGGCCTGAAAATGTGTTGCTGGTTAAAGCGCAGCAGGTCAGGCAGCATCCAAGGAACAGGAAATTCGACGTTTCGGGCATAAGCCCTTCATCAGGAATGAGGAAAGTGTGTCCAGCAGGCTAAGATAAAAGGTAGAGAGGAGGGACTTGGGGGAGGGGCGATGGAGATGTGATAGGTGGAAGGAGGTCAAGGTGAGGGTGATAGGCCGGAGTGGGGTGGGGGTGGAAAGGTCAGGAAGAAGATTGCAGGTTAGGAGGGCGGTGCTGAGTTCGAGGGAATCGACTGAGACAAGGTGGGGGGAGGGGAAATGAGGAAACTGGAGAAATCTGAGTTCATCCGTTGTGGTTGGAGGGTTCCAAGGCGGAAGATGAGGCGCTCTTCCTCCAACCGTCGTGTTGTTATGTTCTGGTGATGGAGGAGTCCAAGGACCTGCATGTCCTTGGTGGAGTGGGAGGGGGAGTTAAAGTGTTGAGCCACGGGGTGGTTGGGTTGGTTGGTCCGGGCGTCCCAGAGGTGTTCCCTGAAGCGTTCTGCAAGTAGGCGGCCCTTATGCCCGAAACGTCGAATTTCCTGTTCCTTGGATGTTGCCTGACCTGCTGCGCTTTAACCAGCAACACATTTTCAGCTCTGATCTCCAGCATCTGCAGACCTCACTTTTTCCCTGTTAGGCCCCTGCTTTGAAATATATGCAGTTTAAATTTATTAGTCCTACCTTGTCCCTGACTGCCCTGACTGTTTGACTCACTTCTGTTCTCAACTGTACCAGACTCAGATTGACCTTTTTCCTCACTATCTCCCTAGGTCCCACCCCTAACCCCCACCTTACTAGTTTAAATCCTCCCGAGCAGCTCTAGGAAATTCCCCTGCCAGTAAATTACTCCCCTTCCAATTTAGGCGCAATCCTTCCTTCTTGTACAGGTCACTTCTACCCCAAAAGAGATTCCAATGATGCAAAAATGTGAATCCTTCTCCCATACACCAGCTCCTCAGCCATGGAGTATGTCGGGTTCCAAGAGATCGATTGTGTTCGGGGATTCTCTAATCTGAGGCACTGGCAGACGTTTCTGTGGCCAGCAGTGAAAACGCACAATGGTGTGTTGCTTCCCTGGTGCCAGGATCAAGGATGTCTCAGAGAGGGTGAAGAATGCTCTCACAGGGGAGAGGGGTGAGCAAGAGATCATTGTCCACATTGGAACCAATGACACAGGAAGGGAAAGGGTTGAGATTCTGAAGGGAGATTTCAGAGAGTTAGGCAGAAATTTAAAAAGGAGGTCCTCGAGAATAGTAATATCTGGATTATTCCCGGTGCTATGAGCTAGTGACAGCAGGAAGAGGAGGATAGAGCAGGTTAATGCATTAGAGCCAGTCTCAATACCAGAATCTTGGTTGTTCGTGCAATGTCCCCCTGAGAACCCATCATCCCCTACATTTTCCAAAACAGCATACCTGTTTGAAATGGGGATACCCACAGAAGACTCCTGCACTAGCTGCCTACCTCGCTTACCTTTCCTGGAGTTAACCCATCTATGTGACTGTATCTGACTCTTCCTGTAATGCCATCCATCACATACTGTTGCTGTTGCAAATTCCTCATTGCTTCTAACTGTCTATCAAACCAATCTATTCAATCTGATAAGATTCGCAGCCAACAGCATTTATGGCAGATATAATCCACAGTAACCCTTAAACTCTCTTTAAACTCCCACATCTGACAAGAAGTACATATCACTCTATTAAAGGCCATTTTTTCTCCTTCACAATCTACAGACCCAGAAAATAATACCTCTTATTCCTCTACAAAACACTGCCCCAGGTTAAATTAATAGTTATGGCTTATATTTTAAGTTTAATCAAGAAACATAGCTCCAAAAACATATAATCAAGCAAGAACCCACTCTACTCACTACTGCAGATTCTCTGTAGGCCACACTTAAAACAACGATTAACTTATCTGATTCTGTGCTGTGAACTTTGCCCAACAGTTCCTCCAAGATCAGTTGTGAATTTCACTGTTTGTTAATTTTCCCAGATGCTCTCCGATGTCCAGCGATACATGAACTCAAATAGCAATTCAAACAGCAACATGTACACTGAATGAAGATTTGGTAGCAACTAGGCAGAAATCCTGATACTGACATATGAACAGTAGCCCTGGGGTAAACTATGCCAGATGCCCCAACATACTGGAAATTTGAACAGAAAATCCTGCTGGAATATTAGTCAGACCATCCATATCTCCATCATGCTCGGGCACTGATGATGCTTCTGTAAGGCTCTCCTCTGCTGCCAGGCACTGCAGATGAGAAAAGGTATCTTGAACTAGAAAGGGTCAGCAGGCAGATCAGTAGCAGCTATAGGGAAACAAAGCTGACATAACTGGACTATTTGTTTCATTTGCACTTAGGTCTTGTATCTGACCAATGGGTTGGCAGCATGTTGCTCTGCAACTTTAGATTACTGACTTGAATATACACAAAGTAAGCCTACCTGACCTGTGGATTCCAAATTGCTGGGCACATGGACTAATGAAATGTAAACTAACCCCTATGTTGGAACTCCACGTCACAGAGACCTGTGGGGCAGAATCCTTTTAAGGCTGAAATAGATAGACTCTTGATTAGTAGGGAAACCACGGTCCTTGGGAAAGGACAGAAAAAAGATGCGAGGAATGTCAGATTAGTCCTGATTCTCCTAAATAGTGGAGCAAGTTCAAGGGACTGAACAGTCTGAATCTATTTCTTATGGCCTTTTGATCTAATATTCTGCCCTACATCTGCCTTTTATTTCAAGTCTTGTTTGATTGCTAAACCTTGCCTCAGTAGTTACAACAGGAAGATTGACTTCTCAATTCCAATTCCCAACCAGTTGTCTCAAAATGAAGTATATTTGAAGTGTAGTCACTGTTATAATGTCAGAACTGCAGCAGCAAATTTGCAAATGGTAATCGCCCAGAAACAGCATATTGACGACGACCAGATAATCTCCATTGGAAAGACACAGTGCTGTGCTCCCTCAGTACTGCACTGGGGTGTCAACCTTTGTTTTTATACACCTATTCCATAGAATGGGACTTGAATCCAAAACATGTTAGGACCGAAAGGTAATGGAAAGCATTATTTCTGTTCCTTAAAGAGAATGACTGCTGACACCTGTATGCAGGGAAAAAATGCATATGCACTGTGCTCGTGTCCTTAGGAGGCACAGCATTATTAAAATCAAGTTACAACACGTAAAAATATCTCACTGAACCTCAAATTTTGAATTACATTATTAAATCAGTTACTTTCTGTGTAAGCAAATTGAACCACTATCTCTGAGGAAGTGGAACCAAAGGGGGGTAGATTTTGTTTTCTAGCGTCTTGGTGCATCGCTTTGTGCAAATGATTTTATATTCATCTGATCATTTTGTTTCCCACAAGAATTCATTTAATATATCCTATACATGTCATCAGTATTATTCAATTGATCACTGAAACTGTTCCACCTCACTGGAGTGTCATGCTGGAAATTAAACTCTACTATTCCCAGAGCTTTCTCACAGGTTAAGGATTTTACAAAAGTATGCAATATTCCTTAATTTACCTGCCTTTTAGACTGGGGCATCAGAAAGCTCGACTAGGAATCTGTACTTGACAGAAATTATTATATATTACAAGCAAATAGATACTAGTTACAAGGAAACAATCATGAACCATCAACATTAACTCTACTTGTTAAAACTCCAACCCCCTTATAAAACTCCCCCAAAAAGAAATACAGACACACACAGTAGATCCAAAAATGAAGCAGTGTTGTGGGTGGAGGGAAAATTGGAAAGGCTGCTCAATGATCCCTGGGACTGAACCAGCTATTCGGTGATTGCTGTAATCTCCAGGTACGTCCACATGCTTGCAAGAGCCACAGAGTGACTTCTTCACAACTTATAAAGCCTCTAACTTACTGGTTAAAAATAACAGTTTACAGCACTGGTGGGGGTTAATAAATTGGCATTCTTCAAGAGTTAGGTGTTTATTTTTTTAACCACAGAAAGAGAAGACACACCATCACTTGGTCCAGAGGTCCAATGCCTTTGTGACCGTCTTCTTCCAGAATTGGTTAATTCATTATGTGATATAGTCACTAAACCGGAAGCCCAACTGATAATCTGGATACATAATGAAAAGCTGCCTACAGCCAACCTATAGAACTTAAGCTCAATTCATACATTTGGAGTACCAAGTTAATATCAATAATGGTGTCCATTAATTTAAATTCCTAAGCAGCTATAGTAATTCTGTATCATTCATCCAAGCCTCTGGATTACAGGGGCAGTTAAATAAATACTCCCAAAGTAAGATATAAAATATTTTCCTGCGTATCCTTCAGTTTGAAATGTACCTGAATCTCATGGTGTCCAAACACATACAAACCTTTGAGTTTTTTTAGATTTCTCCTTTTACTTTTCACATCAGGAATAAATCATTGGGCCATATAAAGTAATTTCAACCCTAGCGGAAATCTATGTGCTAGTGTGAAAGTGCATGAACAATTCATGTCAATTAAGTCACTTGTTTCTTTTTTGGAAGCAAAGCAGAATCACCAAGACAACCATCAATGCTTATGTTAAATATTGACTTAAGTCCTAAATATCCAATGCACAGAGATGGTGAACAATATTTTTAACTGATATAAAATGTTTCATTGTCAGAATCTGTGATCATATTGCAGATAATAAATAGCTAATATTTGCCTCTTTCCAATTAGTTAGTTTTTCCAGCCAGTCTACAATGCTCACTGGCTTATTATTTTAATCATGTAATGGCCAGGGGGAAGGAAGAATGAAACTCTGCGTAAATCTTCTGTTTTTTTGGTTAAGTCCAAATTGCTTAAATTTTTTTGGAGGCAATTCCACGCGGATTTTTGCTCTTTATCATACTTACCTCATTTTGCTTCATTACCAACCTACCCCATTCAGTGGCATTTGTCATGTCTGATTCTGGGCCTACCTCTCCTCACACTGTTCCCAGAACTCCTCACTACTGAACAAATATCCTGGCATTCACCAGCCTCCACCGTGCAGCTGGACAAGTACTGTGAATCCAGAGCTACCTTTTACATTTCCTGACATTTGCCCTCAACATGACAGACAGTGAGAAATCACTGTACCATTGTGTGGGCTGAGTCATGGCGGTCACACTGTATAGTGGACCAGCGCTGAGACCTTAGGTACAAGGACTCTGCTGTGGCCATTATGGTATTTGATGAGTAGTAGTTTAGGAACTGTACCAGCAATGTATTTTAGATACTTTACAAAAGCTATTTTATTTATTTTCAAATTACAAAGGAGTGTTTTTTGAAATTAATTGTATTGCACTTTTAATGTGTTTGGAAATCTTTGTATTCGTATTATAAGTAGATAGTCTGAATTATTCTATTTTATCTTAATTTATTTCATTCTATTGTATTATTGAAACAAAATTTGCAGTGTTGTGTGCTTATGTTTCAGTGAGTGATGGCTTTGTTAAAAGCAAAACAAATAAAAATATGATCTAACTATCCAGGTTGCTGATATGGAATCTGACTTATCCTGTAAAAAACAAGGGATCATAACAACTGTAGGAAAAAAGGTCAATAATCTTCTCCATTCTGCCAGCATTAGAATTGCCATCTTCTCTCTGCAACTTCACACTCACTCTGTCATATTATTGCCTTGTTATTTAGCAGAGATATAAAAGGTGGAAGGTAGTCGTGGTTACATAGAAATATAGAAAATAGGAGCCTTAATAAGCTATTTGACCCCTTGAGCTTGCTCTGCTTTTGAATATGATCATGGCTGATTCTCGAGCTCAATACCTTAACCCCTCTCTCACCACATACAGCTTGATCACTTTAGTCACAAGAACCAACCACATTGCTGTGGGTTTGGAGATTTCTTTCCCTAAAGAGCATTAGAGAACCAGCTGGGTTTTTAATTACAATTGCGTGTTTGTAAGATCATCATTATATTAGTTTTTAATTCAAGACTTCATTGAGTTCAAATTTTGGACATCTGTCATATTGGCAATTTGAATCTACATTCCGAGGACACTAGCCTGGGGTTCTGGATTAGAAATCTAGTGACAAACCACCACAACACCAGTATCTTCTAGTTCATCATGATATTGAAAGTTACTGTAAAGATGAAGCTGTCAAACTAATTTAGCATTCTGTTCGCAAATATTACATAACTGCATCTTACTGTGTATACTAATGTGACAGAAAATATACGTGTTTATTTTAGCAGTGTGCTAATAGGTTATTAATCTATGTTCAATGCTGTGCTGAATTGCACCCATTCAAAATTATGGTTGAAAAATATAAAGGCAAAAAGTACTTTCTTTGTCAATCTATTGACAATCTATAAATCTATTCTCAAGAGCTGAATTATACTGGTGGAGATATAAATGATAAGTGAGTACCGAATTACAGTCAAATCTGCACTTAATCAACTGGATAAAGAGTGCAATTAAGAAGTATGATTAGATTACTTACAGTGTGGAAACAGGCCCTTCGGCCCAACAAGTCCACACCAACCCGGCGAAGCGCAACCCACCCATACCCCTACATTTACCCCTTACCACTATGTGGAAATTTAGAATGGCCAATTCACCTGACCCGCACATCTTTGGACTGTGGGAGGAAACCGGAGCACCCGGAGGAAACCCACGCAGACACGGGGAGAACGTGCAAACTCCACACAGTCAGTCGCCTGAGTCGGGAATTGAACCCGGGTCTCCAGGCGCTGTGAGGCAGCAGTGCTAACCACTGTGCCACCGTGCCGCCCACTAAAATAATGAATTTTACAAAATGTTTCTGGCCTGCTGTGTTAGCATTGTAGTCATTGCTGGTTGTCTTAGAGCAGCATAACAGGAAGAGAGTGCGATCTATGAGTTTGAAAGAAATAGGAAGGACAGTACTCAGATCAAATTACTCAAGACAGTAGAGCTACCATCAAAGAGTCAGTGACCTGGACAGGATAAAGAGAGAATACATAATGAGACCCAGGTTCATCTGGGATGGTAAATGTGATGTCATCACTTGATCCAGAGAAGCCTTGAGAGATGGTAAACCATCTGCCCAACTTTATTTATATTACACGTTTCTGCAATCATATCATTAACAATAATTTCCACGCTGTTTTATCTCATTGTCTAGGTCATTATAGCTTGTCCAGAGATGTTGTGGCTGAAGTCAGGTTGGAAACATAAAATTACATGAATAAGTATATTTGAAATTCAATATAGGAAATTGTGAGATTTGGAACCAAAAAGGATAGAATGGATCACTTTCTAAATGATAAAAAAGTAGATGCACTGAAGGTTCAAAGAGACTTGGTGGACCCAAGTATGTAGATCATTGCACTTCGATGAGCAGTTACAGAAAAGATTCATGGCTTTTATATCCAAAAGCTGGAAGACAAGGGGCTGTTGGAATAGTGTGACACTTCCAGACTGAAATTAGGAAATACTTCTATTGAGAAAAGATAATACAAGTTTTGCGCTGCAATGTATTCCACAAATGGTGGTACTGTGAAAATAACCAAATGATTTATCATCTGAGATAGATAGCTTTTCTATTAAGCAAAATCACTAAAGGTAATGGAGCAAATACAGAATTAAGTCATAGCACAGACATGATCGCATTGAATAAGAGTACAGGTTCAAAGTGAGAAGTGCCTCTTCCTGCTCATATTTAACTACCTTCTGAGTAGCAACACATGAAAGGCCTCAATACCTAAGTCTTTTTGAAACATGGTTATGCATATTTATTTTGAATGCACCTGAAGTAAAGAAGACCAAAAGTGATTCATCCAGTTCCACATCACTGTAGCCAGTTGTGACCATTCTCTGCTCTCATGAACGCAGCTTCTCACCCACTGCCACATACTTCAGAGCTACTCCCTGAGTGGCGTGCAACCCAAATTTCAGTTTCAAAAATGGGCAGGCTGCTTTATCACGTACAGTTCACCTAAAGAATTGAGCTCAGTGCAACTTTAGGTCAGCATCTGGATTTCCTTGTGCATGCTGCCCAAACCAGGCCCCAGATGTATTACTTGTCAGTCTGAACAAGGATTTAATGCAGCGGCAATGAAAGATCAAGTTGCATTAGCTGTTTACTTTAGTAGAGGAGTGTTTCTTACTATAATACCTGAAAACAAAAGTGAACAATTACTGATTGCTTTCAAAAGAAACTAATGGACTACCAATATGTTGTTCTTTGTTTGCTACAGACACCATACTTTTGGCCATCAAATTGTTGGGAGCCAGAAAACACCGACTATGGTTAGTATTTATGTAAGATACTTCCTCATTATATGCACCGGGGTCATAATAATGCAAAGTATACAAATGCATGGTTTCATGTTAGTCAATTATAGCATTTAACCAATATGTTATGAATAATTATTAACAATTTTATAGTCACTTAACATGGCACATTTAAAATCCATAACTTGTATAGATATTTTAGTTCCTGAAATAGCAATAGGCTAAAATTAGGTATCTGAATGCAGAATAAGAAATACACTGTTGCTTAATTAAAATTGTTACAGAACTCCATTTTTACTAGCAAAGTGCCAAATATAAATTGCTTCTCATTTATCTCAAGTTGTAGAAATAAAGTCAGAAAAGTCTTTTTTAAAAAAACCTCAGTCATGAAAAGGTAAGAATGACAAAATCCTAATCTGTTACTGAGTTCTGCCTGCTGATGGGAAGCAGCATTCAGGATTTTTTAAATGTCAGTGGTATTTCAATTTGTCAAGGAGATCTGTGGGTTTTGAACACACCAACAGCATTCGGATTCCATCCCTGTGTCAGTTTAAAACAATTCCCTTAAACCTAAAAGCATTTGAATTATATTGGTGGTGCACAGATGCTGAATATTCCCAAGTCAGTTTAGAAGGTGTTAACTAATTCCGATTGTTCACACTTCAAACCAACACTTGCACATGACATCTGGGTATTAGTGTATTAGGTAAGTGGTTTTGTTTACAACTCATGGTGTTGATTTTTCTTCCCCCCAGGAGGATGAATGAAAATTGTGATCATTATCAATAACTTAGCTCACAGTGTGAACCGAGTGATTGGGAAGCAGAATGCTGTACTTTCTGACCAAGCATAAAATTGAGTCTACTTGGCGGGTGAGGGGCCCAAAAACTCAAAGCTTGCCTGCCTTCTGTTTTAAGAAGGAATTAAACTATTATGGAATAATTAAAATACTTATCGAAGCAATTGTCCCCAATTTAATGCAGCTCATGCTACTTGTTGGTAATCGCAAAGACTGCACATGTTAGCAGGATGTGTCAGAAGGCTGCAAGCCAAGAGAAAAGTACACTGGGGAATAGGAGGCTGCAGCTTAGTCTGTAGAACAGGCTTG
This sequence comes from Hemiscyllium ocellatum, assembly GCF_020745735.1. Lineage (NCBI taxonomy): Eukaryota > Metazoa > Chordata > Chondrichthyes > Orectolobiformes > Hemiscylliidae > Hemiscyllium > Hemiscyllium ocellatum. The sequence goes on along the minus strand of NC_083410.1, from coordinate 25,928,507 downwards.
TGAAGTTATCCAGTGTCTAAGTATGATCTAAGTTCTGCTACTGAGGAACTGAGGGGTCATATCTGAGCGGCTCACTTGGAAGGGAGGTATAAATGAAAAAGGAACCATTTTAGGGCTGTCTGTTGCCTGTGGAAATAGCTAACGCTGGTGGAGGTTCCTCCAGCGGGGAAGAGGGAAGGGGGGAGAGAGAGAGAAAGCGACCATCGGCAACATTTGTCGTAATAACAGTGTAGGCTCAGAAGAGGAGTGAAGGGAGTAGAGAAGTGGACACTATCCTGAGGGATGGACTTACAAGCAGCGCACTACACTACCTGCCTTCAGATGAATAACTGCTTTTTGTCTTTTATATAAATGGTTTGGAAGTAAACATTAGAGGGTATAGTTAATAAGTTTGTAGGTGACACCGAATTGGTGGTGTAGTGGACAGCGGAGAGGGTTACCGCAGTCAACAATGGGATCTTGATCAGATGGGCCAATGGGCCAAGGAGTGGCAAATGGAGTTTAATTTAAATAAATGTGAGGTGCTGCATTTTGGAAAGGCAAATCAGGGCAGGACTTACACCCTTAATAGTAAGATCCTGGGGAGTGTTGCTGACCAAGGAAACCTTGGAGTGCAGATTCACAGTTCTTGAAAATGGAGTCTCAGGTATGTAGGATAGTGAAAAAGGAATTAAGTATGCCTTCCTTTATTCGTCAGAGCATTGAGTATGGGAGTTGGGAGATCATATTGCAACTGTACAGGACATTGGTTAGGCCACTTTTAGAATATTGTGTGCAATTCTAGTCTCCGTCTTATATAAAGAATGTTGTGAAACTTGAAAGGGTTCAGAAAAGATTTACAAGAATGTTGCCAGGGTTGGAGGGTTTGAATTATAGGGTGAGGTTGAATAGACTTGGGCTGTTTTTCCTGGAGCGTCGAAGGCTGAGGGAAGGTCCTATAGAGCTTTATGAAATCATAAGGAGCATGGATAGGATAAGTAGACAAGGTTGCTTTTTCCCTGGGTTGGGAAGTCCAGAACTAGAGGGCATAGGTTTAGGGTGAGAGGGGAAAGATTCAAAAGGGACCTAAGGGACAATATTTTCACACAGAGGGTGGTGGGTGAATGGAGTGAGCTGCCAGAGGAAGTAGTGGAGGCTGATACAATTACAACATTTAAAAGGCATCTGGATGAGCACATGAGTTAGAGAGTAATGGGCCAAGTGCACACTTAGGACTAGATTAATTTAAGATGTCTAATTGGCATGGAAAAGTTGGACCGAAGGGTTTGTTTACATGCTGTACATCTCTATGACCCTAGGACTCCAAATGTTAGCATCTCAGTAACCTTTATCCATCTAGGCAGGTACTAGTATTCATATGCCTCTTGATTGATCGGCGATCTGTTCAAACCACCGGACTGGCCGTTTGATTTTAGGTAAACTTAGCTTTTGTTGTAAGACACACGTTGAGTCTAATTGTAGACTCAGTTTGACAGAGCCAATCTGAAAGATTTCTAGTCCTAATTAGTTAGAAGAACCATTCCAGGTAAAAATATGCTGCCACAAGTTTTACAAAATTTATTAAATTTTCCATAGAAAGTGCTAATGAACTAGGAATACTTAATAAAAATGAGCTTGAGTCCATACACTTCGGGATGCCAACCTCAAAACTGGTTGGCTGTGCACAGGTCTCCCGTTGTGTTCTGCTGACTGTAGTTCTCTGAATGTCTTCAATACGTCTTCCTGTGAATCAAATCACTAAACCGCAGGTTTATGGACCCTTACTAGCCACTGCCCTGTCCATGATCAAAGGCATCCTGAACTCAAATTGGTTTGAATAGTACATGGACTTTGTATGCACAATTCATTGGCTAAACAGCACCATTTCCTGATTGGCCATCTTAGTGATATCACTACATATTATCTCCATATTCATTCTTTAATATGGCAAGCATTTTATAAAATCATCTTTTCTATGACAGCTTGTTCCTCTTAGCTTACCAGCTCCATAGACCTCTAACAAGTTATGGTGGCATCAATGAGCAATATATATGTCTGCTTAGAGTATTTAGTGTCATTTCCCCGTGAATAACTATCATTCCAAATATCCCAAAGGATAGATCTAAGAAGGTCAAAACAACATCAAAACTCACGAAACCTATTTTCAAACCCATATTGTACACATGCAACGATAAGACTGTTACATAATTTGTTACACAACTAAACCATTTTAAGACATAACTGGGTCTTTCAGTAAAGGCCTTTCTTTTTACCTCAAACCACTTTAACATGTGGTAGTCTAAGTTTACATTAGCCTGATCTATAAACAGAATCAAAATCATAAACCTTAGTTTTGAACTGGACCGTATGGCCTACATGCTGACAAAAACTTTGAACAACTAACCCCAATTAAGTAAAGTACAATTTGATTCCTCTCTTGCTTAATCAAATCAAAATTATTAATTATTGAAGAAGATCTCAATACCATAAACCTATCTAGTGCTGGTAATAGTGGATCTGAGCTTCTGTGCATCTAGATCCTTCAAGGCAGCTACAGGTGAATTGTGTAACAATGGGCAGTGTATTAAAGCTACAATGGGTGTGCAAGAGACTGAAAACTCACATCTGTTCCATCGCTGATCACAAGACCTGGGCTGAGAGAGTGACCAGCTTTGTGGTGATGGAAGGTTTCCCCAAGATGCAAATGGCTGTCAATTGTATTCACGTGCCATTAGGACATCCACAAAACATTTAGAGATTTTCAGCAATGAGGTAGCTTTCTATTCTCTCAGCTTGAATACTGTAATGACCATCAACACTTCCTACAAATGATTGCACAGCACCCTGTAAATAGTCATGATGTATACATCAGGGGAAATAGCTCCATAGTCACCCTTTGTTTACATGTGCAGAGTCCTTGACACTGATCCTGCTCTCAGAGTGAACAGGACATCTGACTTTCCTGTGCTTGTCTGTCTGCCAGGACTCCTTGATTGGACTAGATCAACAGCTTCAATCAGGGAACTCATATTCAAAGCGTTCCATCTGGCTGCCCTTTTTATACCAAGTACTCAGGGTTCTTTGAACTCCCTGCATAATTGAAAGGCTGGTTGATAGTTGACATGGGGTACATGTTGAAGAGACTGCCCATGACAGTCATTAGACATCAAGAGTCTCAGGGATTATTGAGTTACAATGCAGTATTTGCTTCTGTTACAGTGATGATTGTGAGAACGGTTGGTCTGCACGTAATGTGACTGCTGCCTCAGCCACTCTGTTGACATTATCCAGTATACACAGAGTGTGTTCCTTAATTATGGTCATGTTGTCAGCCACTTAAATCTGACATAGTAAAGGTGAGAAACCTTTACACATGAGGACATAGAATGTTATGTTGCTTCCTCTGATGATGGGTTCAGCAGTGACTCTGAGGATGGATAAGAGAAATAAGATAAGATCCCAAGATGTTGGAGATAATAAATTCACACGTACAGAAATTGATTAACCAATAGAAGACAGAGTTGGGATAAGGCAGTCATTTTCAGGATGGCAACATGTAGCCAGTGGAGTGCCAGAGGGATCAGTGCTGGGATCACAATTATTTAACATAAATATATTAATGACTTAGAGAATGACAGCGAATGTACCAAAGCTAAGTTTGTGGACAGCATAAAAATAGATGGGAGGGTAATTGGTGAGGATTACACAAAGAGCCTACAGTGAGATATACTCAGGTTAAGTGAATGGGGAAAAAGCTTGGCAGATGGAATATAATGTTAGGAAATGTGAGATTATGCACTTTGACGGGAAGAATACATGAGCTGAATGTTAATTAAATGGAGAAAGACTGTAGAAAGCAGCAGAACAGAGTGATTTAAGACACCTCGTTCATGAATCACAAAAAGCTCAGATCCAGTGTAGCAGATAATACAGAAAGCAAATGGAATGTTGACTTTTATTTCAAAAGAAAATGAATACAAAAGTAGGAAAGTTTTGACAAAAGTATACAAGGCACTAGTCAGGTTCTGGATTAGTGGTGCTGGAAGAGCACAGCAGTTCAGGCAGCATCCAAAGTGCAGCGAAATCGATGTTTTGCTGCACTTTGAGCCCCTTAACTAAGGAAAGACATTTCGACATTGGAGGCAGTTGATAGAAAGTTCACTAGACTGGTATCAAATACGGAGCAAAGAGGTTATGTAGATTTGAATACAGAAGAATGAAAGGCAACTGTGCTGAAACATACAAGATGTTTAGAAGACTTGAACAGGGTTGATGCAGAGAGCTTGTTCTCCTTATTGGTCAGTCTAGGGCCAGAGGGAATATCTCAGAATGATCGGTTACACTTTCAAGACAGAAATGAGCAGGAATTTCTTCTCTCAGAGAGTTATGAATCTGTGAAATTCTTTAGAACAGGGTGCTGCTGAAGTTGGGCTATTAAGTATATTCAAACTGAGACAAACAAACTTGTAATCAGTAAGGAAGTCAACAGTTATGGAAAAAAGGCAGGAAAGTGGAGTTGAGGATTATTGGATGGGCTATGACCTCATTGAATGGTGGAGCAGGCTTGATGGGCTGAATGACCTACTTCTGGTCCTGTGTCTTATGGTTTTATGACAACTGACTTCTATCCTGGCGTACAAACAAACGCTGAATAGGATGCCAAAGAGCTGAAAATGTGTTGCTGGAAAAGCACAGCAGGTCAGGCAGCATCCAAAGAGTAGGAGAATCGATGTTTCGGTCATGAGCCCTTCTGAATAGGATGCCAAAGATCCATCTCTGATAACGTTCCATCATAGTAGTTCTCAAGAATTCATACCGCACTCAGAATTTTATCAGACCTGCCAGAGTTTCTCCAGCACTTTCTGTGTTTATTTCAGATGTCCAACATCTACAGTATTTTGCTTTTCAATCACTGTATAAACCTGCTAAGCAGTCAATGGAATCTGATGACCTCCGTCATGGAAAATTCCTTACTCATACATCTGCTGTTGACAAGTTTTATTGTGTGTTGATGGATAATGAGTCTTATTGACAAAAAAAACTGAGCAGCAGTACATTGATGATAAGTGAGATGCAGTTTGCAAATTAAGCAATTTGTCAAATTTCATTTCATTTACACAATAATGTAGACAATGGTGTTGAACTAAATCAACAGAAAATATAATCTTTGCATTACCATAAGGAAAATTAGTAGAAATAAAGCATAGTTCAGCAGAGAAATATTTCAAACATTAGCAAAGAACACGATTAAGAGTTCTGAGGAAGGCTCTCTCGACTCAAAGCATTAACTCTGATTTCTTTTCACAGATGCTGCCAGACTTGCTGAGTTTTATTTCTGCAGTTTCTCTTTACGTTTTTGATTTACAGCATCCACAGTTCTTTCAGTTTTTACACAATTAGAGTAGTTAATTTTGGGCACAGAAGCTCCAGAGACCATATTCCCTCCATTGAGCCTCACCCTGACACAGTGGACAGGCTTGAACACTCCAATAATCCCTTGAACAATGCTATTAGCAATGCTCCTGGTAGTGCTAGGCCAGGCAGGTTTGCGTCAAGATCCCACACAAAATAGTTAAAAAGATCCTTAGTGGTAGATAAAGGGAAGTAACACGGTATGTGTCACTTGCTGCATAGACAGAGAAGCCTGCAGCAGCAAAGTGATCCTATTCATCATTGTTTGACTTTGGTAATCTGATCACTGTCTGTCAATACCAACAATGACAGTGGCCTAAGGTCACCATGTTAAACAAAGTCTCTGAAGATTCATTCCAAATGATGTAGTGATGGAGATTTGGTGACAGGCCAAGGGTGTGTACTTAATTTTTAATTCATTTGTTGGAAGTGGGTGTTGCTGGCTGCCCAGCATTTATTGCCTGTCCCTAGTTGCCCTTGAGAAGGTGGTGGTGAGCTGCTACCGTCCAGCTACTGTGGGTTGACCCACAATGCCATTACGAAAGGAATTCCATGACTTTGATCCGGCAACAGTGAAGCAACAGTGATATATTTCCAAGTCAGGATGGTGAGTGGCTTGGAAGGGAACTAGAAAGTGGTGGTATTCCCATATATCTGCTGCCCTTGTCCTTCTAGATGGAAGTAGGCATGGGTTTGGAGGGTGCTGGCTAAGGACATTTGGTGAATTTCTGCACTGCATCTTGTAGACAGTACATATTGCTGCTACTGAGCATCAATACTAGAGGGAGTGGATGCTTGTGGATTGTGGTGGCAAACAAGCAGGCTGCTTTATCCTGGATGACGCGTCAAGCTTCTTGGGTGTTGTTGGAGCTGCCCTCATCCAAGCAAGTGGAGAGTATACTATCACACACCTGACTTGTATCTTGTATATGGTGGACAGATTTTGGGGAGTCAGGACGTGAGTTATTCATCTCTGTATTCCTAGCCTCTGATCTGCTTTTGTAGCCACTGAGTTTGTGTGGTGAGTCAAGTTGAGTTTCTGGTCAATGCTAATCCCCAGGATGTTGGTAGTGGGGGATTCAGTGATGACAACACCATTGAATGCCAAGGTCAGTGGTGAGACTGTCTTTTATTACTGATGGTCATAATCTGGTATTTGTGTGGTGTGAATGTTACTTCCACTTGTCAGCCCAAGCCTGGATATTGTCCAAATCTTGTTGCATTTGAACATGGACTGCTTCAATATCTGAGGAGTCATGAATGGTGCTGAATATTTTGCAGTCATCGGCAAACATTCCCACTTTTAACCTTATGATGGAGGGAAGGTCATTGATGAAGGAGCTGAGGTGATTGGGCCCAGGACACTATCCTGAGGAACTCCTGTAGAGATGTTCTGGAGCTGAGATGACTGATCTCCAAGAACTATGACCATCTTCCTGTGTGTCAGGTATGACTCTAACCACCGGAGAGCCCCAGACTCTAACCCCCTGATACCCATTGATTCCAGTTTTGCTAGGGCTCCTTGATGTCACACTTGGTTGAATGCAGTCTTGATGTCAAGGGCTGTCACTCTCACTTCACCTCTGGAATTCAGCTCTTTGGTCCATGTTTGAACCAAGGCTGTAATGAGGTAATGAGCTGAGTGACCCTGGTGGAACCCAAACTGGGTGTCACTGACCAGGTTCTTGCTGAGCAGGTGCTGCTTGATAGCATTGTTAATGACACCTTCCATCAATTTACTAATGATCGAGAGTAGATTGATAGGGCAGTAATTGGTCAGGTTTGCTTTGTCCTGCCTTTTATGTACAGAACATACTTGGGCAATTTTCCACATTATTAGGTGGATACCAGTGTTGTAACTGTATTGGAATCTCTTGGCTAGGGGAGTGGCAAGTTCTGGAGCACAAGTCTTTAGTACGATTGCTTGAATGTTGTCAGGACCCATAGCCTTGGCAGTATCCAGTATCTCCTCCAACCATTCCTTGATATCACATGTAGTGAGTCAAATTGGCTGAAGACTGGTAACTGAGATGCTGGGCACCACTGGAGGAGGCCTAGATGGATCATCCGTCTGACACTTCTGGCTGAAGGTTGCTGCAAAAGCTTCAGCCTTATCTTTTTCACTGATGTGCTGGGCTCTTGCATCATTGAGGATGGGGATGTTAGTGGAGCCTTGGAAATCCCTTGTCCAGAGCCTGCACATGGATAATTATTAACCGTGACAGATAACTATTAATCTTCAAAGACTGAGAGAGCAAAGAATTTCCACAAGTCCTATGTAGAGACTGACTGAAGAAAGAAATGGCGGAAAGAAAGTCTCTCTTTCAATGGAATATTCAGAGCTGGAAGATCACTGCAAATTATTAGTTGAGGATGGCATTCTGCTATAACCAATGAATGATGGGCCTTACAGTCATAATTGAAAGAGAGATCAGAAATCTCCATTCAGATTTGGAAATATCAATCTAGGGGATACAAGCACCTGTCAATGAGAGAGATGAACTCCTGAATGCTTATGACCCTTCAGTGAATAGATTGGAAATCAATGCGAACAAACAAAACAGAACTTAAACTATCCATGTCTGGCAGTTCTACACTTTGGCTGGCATTCGAACAAGCAGGCAACTACTTTACAGTGTTCTGAAAGTCCCCCTTGTTGTCCAATCTTGTGTCCAGTCTGCAGGCCAGGATATAATCCAGGAACCCTCTACAGATTCGGATCCAGAGGTTTATTTCAAAGTAGTTGGTGGTGCACTCCTGCTTGCTGAATGAATTTCTGAGATGTTCTTTTCTGCTGATAAGCAGCCCAATGCTGATTCAAGCACAGACCTGATAATAACTGTCTTCAGTGAAGGAAATTCCAACCTGAGGAGAAACAGGGAAGCTATTGTTCTCTCATCTCCAGAATCGTACTTTGAATGCTCTTCTTTCTTCTTTTCATCAATCTTTAACTTGCAGCACACCACAGATGGACATGATGGGGAGAATTTTCACTTCCAGGAGCTGTGCTAGTTCAAGTATTGGAGATTTGCCACTATATTCAGTTTTGGTTCTTGATTGGCCCTCACTGCTGTTCTTCAGAAGGGTACCAGGTTTTAATGTGTGAGGTAAAAGACTGAGAGTAGTAGTAATGGTGGGCCAGAGGTGGGGTTTCTTGTTCGTAGTGAGTTAAATCTTAATGTTTAAATGTTAATGGTTAAAATGGTACAGGGAAAGAACCTGGGGAGATGTAGAGTAAATAGTTACATTTTTTACTCTAAGAATAGCAACACAGCATATCTGTAAGGAGTTATGTAATGGTGACAACAGAACACATAGAACTGGGATCGAAATCTATATGGTATGAGAAATGGTCTCTCTTTTATAGAATTTGTTCAAGTTAATATTTACTCAGCAGAGTACAGATCTGAGCTTACTACAGAAAAGAGATTTGCAACAAGTAAGCAAATGAGTAATAACCAAATAAGATGTAATACTGATGGTATTCCAGCTGAATTCTTCAAATCTGGTGGGCTTGCACTCGCATGAAGACTTGATGTAATCATCCAATACATTTGTGAGGGAAAAGAACTCCCCAAGCATTCTTTATTGCATTCATTGACTTGACCAAAACAAATTTTGAGCACTATATTCCAAAGCTTTTGATATAATTCCTTCATGGCAATATGAATGCAACAATGGAAGATCTCAAACACACACCTTCAAAATCTGGTGTGGAGTCAAACAAGCCAGTAATACCTCTGTAAGCTCAGTTAGCTGAAAAGCTGGTTTGCAATGCAGAATGATACAAACAGCACAGTTTTAATTACTTGTTGAGGCCATCAATGGAGTTCTTTCCTTCTCAACCTCATCGGAAGTATGGTGACTCTCTCCACTAGTTGTCTCTCCTCAGTGACAATGGAGACTTGCACTTATTTAGAATGCAACTGACATGGCTATTCACCTCAGAGATCAGTGTTAACCATCTAGATAACTTCAGTCACCTCTATGTTAAAATTAAATTGACTGCTATGAACGTACATGTTCTGCAGCGTCATTGTTCACACTGCAGTTGATTTGCAGACCACTCTTGTTCTCTTCAGTTTTGCATGGAGGGAACTTCAATGCTGTTAAAATTCAAATCAACCCACGCCTGGTCAATAAGATGTTCCTAGTCTCATATGTTTTGACGAAGAGACTCTTAAATATGTTGAGCATTTCCCTTATCTTGGAAACCACCTACCTCAAAAGGTCACCATTAACAAGGAGATCTAACACTGGTCCCAATGTCCAAACTCTGCCTTTGATAGATTATGGCAGCAAGTGTTTGACCACAAAGACCTCTGAAGACAACAGAGTTTGAGAGTACAGAGCACTTTCATCACCATACTCCAGTACTACACTGAAATTGGACTGTGTGCCAGCAATACAAATGAGTACTAAGGAAATTGCACCAGCACTATTTCCTCTGTATCCTCTGTATTCAGTTGAAAGACTATCAAACAAACACTAATCTCGCCCCAGAGGCCAACTCCACATGCATCCAGGTAAAAGTCCTGAAAACACAACTTTGATGGATCAGACACTTCATCTGCATAGCCAGAAACTGTCTCCCCTTCCAGATCCTGTTTTATCACCTCTCAAATGGCTCAGATTTCAGGCGAGAGCAAAGAAAATGTTCCAACAATGCTTTGAAGTTTTCCTTGAAGCTAGAAACATTGATATTAATGAGTGGAAAGGGTTTGTTACCAATCATTCAAAATGACAACAATGTGTCCACCAAGCAGCGTTTTGATTCAAAATGGCTTAATGATGAGTGAAAGCAGTGGCAGAGAAGGAAGTAAAGGAAACAAGGGTCCCACTACTTCCTGGGAAGTTGGACTTCATGAGCTAAGGGTCTGTAGGTCAAGATTTGGCCAGTTGATTCCCATGAAGATTCATGACAGAAGCTTGTGACCTCTAAGTAGACAAGATCCTCAAATTGAGGGTCAGTCACCATTAGCTATTTCATATCATCAACATCGTGCTCCTGAGAACAATTGGATATCGTGAAGCCTTAGTTCTGCTATTCTGCAGCTGAGCTATCTCTATTTGGGATATGGGTGTGTTCCAATGGGAAGAGAGTGGGCATCCCATGTGGCAAACACTGTTTGTTAAAGTTTCCCCTAAATACAAATTTACCATAGTCTGGAGATTAGTTAATGTGGCAATGTGTTTCTGCAAGTATCAATCAATCTGAATGATCAGAGTATTTTTCCCAAGGTGGAATATAGCATATTATGACAGCATACAAATGTAGGAAATAGATTCCACAATGTGTTGACCACCACTTAGATCCCAGCAATATTAGGTGGAAGGATCACCTGTACATCCCTCATTTATAGTATTAAGAATGGTCACTTGGCAGTGTGGAATTTAAAATTCAGAAAGACTACAGAATGACTGATTGCAGTAAATCAAGTAGCCAACTGAGAAGGAAGTGTTTTTATTCATTGAAGTATCAGAGTTGGACAACACACCACCCCAATGTCTCTTATGAATAAAGTCCTAATATGGAAAACAGGGAGTGAAACACATTTACAGTGGTGATGTGTGTTTGCTCTGCCCCTCCTGTGGTTTTTCTGACTCAAGACTCCACTTTGAGTACAATATGAAAACAGACCCTTCAGTCCAACTCATCCATGCTGACCAGATATCTTAAAGTAATCTAGTTCCATTTGCCAGCATTTGGCCCATATCTCTCTGAACCCATGCTATTCATATACCCATCCAGGTGCTTTTAAACACTAATTTTACCAGCCTCCACCATTTCCTCTGGCAGTTCAATCCATACACATATCACCCTCTGCTTGAAAAAGTTGCCTCTTCAGTTCCTTTTAAATCTTTCCCCTCTCACCTTTAACCTTTGCCCTCTAGTTTTGGATTCCCCTACCCTGGGGAAATGACCTTGACTATTCACCCTATCCATGTGCCTCATAATTTTATAAACCTCTAAAAGACCTCCCCTCAGCCTGATGTTTCAGGGAAAATAGCCCCAGCCTATTCAGCCTCTCCATATAATTCAAATCCTCCAATCCTGGCAACATCATTGTAAATCTTTTCTGAACCCTTTCAAGTTTCACAACATCCTTCCAATAGGAAAGAGACCAGAATTGCACTCAATATTCCGAAAGTGGCCTAACCCACGTCATGTTGGGTACAGTCCCAACATGACCTCCCAACTCCTATACTCAATACTCTGACCAATAAAGGAAAGCGTGCTACACGCCTTCTTCACTGCCCTATCTACCTGCAATTCCATTCTCAAGGAACAATGAACCTGTAATCCAAGGTCTCTTTGTTCGGCAACATGCCCCAGGACCTTACCATTAAGTACAATAATCCTGTCGTGATTTGCCCTAGCAAAATGTTGCACCTCACATTTATCTCGATTAAACTTCATCTACTACTTACATGGTTTGATTTATTTTTCCTTTTGTGGTATGTGGTACAGTGACAGGTTTAATAGGTGAATTTAGTATCAGTAGAAATAATGAAATTTTAGAACATCTAAATAGTCACCAATCTTTTATCTTTTGACCATAGACCTGAATCTAATGAACTAGCTAACATAATACATTATGCCAGAGTTTGACAGGTAAATTACGTTAATCACACACTCATTGACACAAACCTCTTTTGCGATTAGGAGAAAGTGAGGACTGCAGATGCTGGAGGGTCTGATTTGAAAGTGTGGCACTGAAAAAGCACAGCAGGTCAGGCAGCATCTGAAGAGCAGGAGAGTCAATGTTTCCAGGATAAGCCCTTTAACAGGAATGTGGAGGGGGAAGAGAGATGAGAGATAAATAAAGGGGTGGTGGTGAGAGGAAGGTAGCTGGGAAGGCGATAGATAGATGCAGGCAGGGGGTAATTGTGATAGGTCAGTGGGGAGGGTGGAGCGGATACGTGGGAAGGAAGATGGACAAGTAGGACATTTCAAGAGGGCGGTGCCAAGTTGGAGTGTTAGACCTGGAATAAAGTGGAGGGGGAGGGGAGATTTGGAAACTGGTGAAGTTGATGCCATGTAGTTGAAAGATCCCAAGGCAGAAAATGAGACGTTCTTCCTCCATTCATCAGGCAGAGGAAGAATGTCACATCTTCCACTTTGGGACCTTTCAACCCATGGAGATTTGCCAGCAGTGGGTGGGTGGGTGGAGGGGGTGATGCTCGTGAAGCCCTCCTTCCCCAATTGGTTCTGTTACCTCAGCAGAAGGTTGTCAAGAAATTCCATTCAGCCATGTATTTGGATTTTCTGAGTATCTTCCACCAATGTTAAAGCAGCTGATGGGGTGAAAGAGTGAGGAGATGTGTGGTGCAGACGTCTCTAATAAAGCCTCTTTGTAAATAAAAGTTTTCTAAATACGCCTGATCAATTGAATGCCGTGAGACAGGGCGGCTAATTGTTATGCAGCGCAGTTAAAATTGCACACTTTTTTGCGACCATTACTGTGTTCCATCAGTTTCATTTTTGTCCCTTTGAATTGCTCTGTACCAGTCAGAAGCCATTCTGTCTATAGTGTCCATGCTGATTCTTTGAAAGACCCATCCAATTAGTTCCCCTCCTTTCCTCTTTCCCCGTAGACTTTTATATTTTTCCTTTATAAATATATATTCAATTCTCTTGTCAAAGTTATTACTGGAACAGCAGTGTGTTCTAGGTTACGACAATTTGCTGTATAAAAGTAACTCTCCTTGCCTTTCCCTGGTTCTTTTGATCCTTCAAGGCTGCAATAATTATTTTTCTTTGATTCACAGCGGTTTACCTCTGCAAGCGGACGATGCAAAATAAAGCAAGGCTCGAGTTAGCAGACTATGAAGCTGTGAGTATCCTTTTGATTCTTTTGACTTGAATGACAGCGTTTACTGGCTGTTTGGATAAGCATTGAATGACTCATCAAATATAAGAGTATCATCATCGTTCGATACTTAAAAATATCTCACACACTTCGCCTTTTAGAAAATGCCTCTCAAGCTTTTAAAATAGTTTTGAGTTTGAATTTTAAATTGCAGTGAACTGACTAATGCTCAAATTATAAAGCGCATGTTAAATGAGTCATAGACAAATCATGTTAATCCGAGATCCTATAATGTGATTGAATAAGACCACTACAAACAAAACCTTCAATTATTTTTATAAAAGGTGTTCAGACAGAGCACATGTCAAAACATTGGAAAACTTCTTTCATCTGGAAAAAGAACCCTATTTAAAAGATTAACACTCAAAGGTACAGCTTTTTGATTTTATAAACAATTCCTCTTTGAATTCAAACAGCACAATCTTAGGAAAAATATTTCCCAGACTTTCAGTAGGAGGTAGGGAAGTGGGATTAATTTAACTGCTTGTCCAAAAAACAGCATAGACAAAATGAGCCAAAAGGCCACCTTCTGAGAACCACAATAAATAGAAGCAGGCAGAGGTCATTGTGAGCATCTTGAGCCAGCTCTGCCATTCTGTGAAATCATGGCTGATTTTCTATCTCAATGCCATTCTCCCCACGACCCCCATATCCCTTAATAACTAAAATCTTGAAATCTCTCAATCTCTGTCTTAAATTATTCAGTGACTGAGGCTCTACAATCTCTGCAATCGTGAATTGCAAAAAATCACTTACCTCTGAGTGAATAAAACTTTCCTCATCTTAGTCCGACATTGCTTATTTCTTATTCTAACTCCCCAGAGTTAGAGAGGAGTCTGACTGAACATTGTGGAATGCTGTAGGGTGGACACTGGAATAATGTTTCCTATCGTGGAGATGGGGGTGGGTGACCATAACTTGGAATTTTTTTTAAGAACTGGGATTTCCCTTTTTTGAGAGAGAGGAGGAGGAGAATCTCTTTGTTTCAGACAGATGTTAAGATCGCAAAATTCTCTTCCCCAGCAGATATCAGAGGCTGGGTCCTTAAATTTATTTGAAGTTGAGTTGCATACACTTTTGATAGACAAAAACATCAAGGGTTATAAAGTACAGATAGTATAATGAAGCTGAGATGAAACCATATCTTATTGGATAATGGAGCAGGCTCAAAGAGCTAAATGGAATACTATTGCTCCTAAGTGTATGTTTATAGGATTATTCTAACTGCTAGAGAATGATGACCTGGTCTCTTCCACCACTCCCCTGAAGACCATCATCCCACCTTCCCCGGGTACACTTGTTGTCCTTCCAATTGGACAATTATATTCTTCCCTTCTAAGGAGACCAAAGTTGTACATTAAACTCCAGGCACATTCTCACTGATATCTTATAAAGTTACAACAAGATTTATTGAGTGTTGTACTCAAGTCATCTTGCAATAAAGCCCAACATTCTATTTGCCTTCTGAATACTTTGCTGCATCTGGATGTTAACATTCAATTAAATGACCAAGGACACCCAGGTCTCTTTGGACATTACCATTTCTCAGTCACTCATCATTTAAGAAATTCTCTGCATTTTAGCTCTTCCTTCATATATTGACCCTATATTCTATCTGCCACATTCTTGTCCACCAGTTTATCTAAATCCCAATAAAGAAACCTTTGCATCCTCTTTGCTTTCTTGTCTTTACTTCTCTCCTTAAGCATTTACATCTTCTGTCACTTGATCCCTGTTCCACATTATTTAGTTGAAAGCCTTCCCTATCTTGCTGATTATGGGCCTTGTCATAACACTAGCTCCTGCATAGTTGATATGAACATCATCACAACTGTAAGCTCTCAATTTCTTCAGTACTGATGTCAATGTCCAATGAATCGAAACATTCCAAAGGAATCTACGAGACAATCATTTAACAGTTTCATTTAACGTTCTCCATTTGCTTGTTGCTCAGGTGAAAATTCAGAAATTGTTACCTCTGATTTTTAATTCAGCCACTAGCTGCTCATCTCCCTAAGCAAATCCTTTTTCTTAGTCCTTCCGATGTCTTTGGAACCTGTGTGGGCGATGACAACTGGATCTTCGAGATCTCACTGCAAGTCCCTCCCTCGTCCAAAGCAAATGTCCTGAGCAGACAAAACAGCCGAGTGCATTCACGGTCCCAGCTGCAGAGATTATTCCTCTGACTATACTGGCCTCTACTACCGTCAGTTTGCTTCTGTTATCATTTATACTGTAAGCTTTGAGGCTACTCCACTTCTGCCTCTTTGCTCTGCATATGTGCCTCAATCATGGTCATAGCCTCCTGTCAATAACCATAGACCACATCAGAAGACTCTATTCTAAGGGGTTTGACTACCTCCTGCAGTAAAGATGTCCAGGTAAAGTCCACCTTCTTGATGTGTAACAGAGTCATCATCTTATTTTTTTTTTGATTTTTAAAAAAAATTTAACTTACTTTTCTAATCAACCTGATCAGAAATGTTATTACACATCTCTGAAACAGGTAATACCTGAACCTGGGCCTCTCAGTCCAAGGGTAGGGACACTACTGCTGCACTACAAGAGGGCCTGGCCTCCACCTTAATGACTCTGAGCCAGATCTGTTCCTGTTGCAGGCATTTATTGCAGGTGTATTTACCCTGGATCATGGGGGTGTCCATGAGCTCCAACATTCTGCAGCTGCCACACAATACCTGTCTTTGCATTTCTTATGTTACTTAATTAATTGCTGATTAAATATTACTTAAACTCTGCATGTACTGACGTTATTTTAATAAGTATGCTAATTACCCCATTGGAAAGTCCTGGTTAAGCACTAGTGACATGGTGCAGTTTGTGCTCAAAGTCTTGTATGCTCCTCAGCTTCAAATATTTGACCAATGTCCCCCTATAAAAATACAGTGTTCGCTTTTCAGCCACACATTCTTGCAGAGAATTTCAGCTCCAGGATATATCTGCAGGCATTCCTCAGGATAGTGTCCTAGGTCCAACCATCTTCAGTCGCTTCATTAATGACATTCCTCCATCACAGCGTTAGAAGTGGGGATGTTCGCTGGCGATTACACAATGTTTAGCACCATCCACAACTCCTCAGATACTGAGGCAGTCCATGTTCAAATTCAATACAATCTGGACAATCTGAACTCACCATATAAACACTAGCTGCAAGAGCAGGCTAGAAGCTAGAAATGCTGCAGTTAAGTAACTCACTTCCTGTTTCCCCAAAACCTTACCACCATTTAAAAGGCTCAAGTCCGGAGAATGATGGAATATTCCCCACTTACCTGGATGGGTGCAACTCAAACAACACTCGAGTATCCACTCCCTTCAGCACCAAGGCTCTATAACAGCTGTGTTTACTATCTACAAGGTGCGCTGCAGAAATTAAAATGACCAAAGATCCTTGGAAGCCACCTTCCAAACCCACAATGACTTCTCTCTAGGTGGACAAAGGCAGGAGATACATGGGAACACCACCATCTGCAAGTTGTCCTCCAAGCCACTTACCATCCTGACTTGGAAATGTATTGCCTTTTCTTCACTGTTCCTGCTTCAAAACCCTTAAATTCCTTCCCTAAGGGCATTGTGAGTTACCCGACAGTAAGTGGACTGAAGCTGCTCCTCGAGAGCTGTATGGATGGGTAATAAATGCTAGCCAGCCAGCGATGTCCACATCCCACAAGTGAATAAATTTAATTCCATGCCCCACCAACACTCTGTATAGTGCATCAAACCTCTCAGCTTATTGAGTTTCAATGTTAAATTACTGATTGTTTATCATTATCATCTCAGCCTCAGCTCCTCACCTTATCACAGTCTCATCCAAACACAGATTAAAGAGTTAAGAGGAAAGCGACTGCCCTTGACAAAGGAAGTCAATCATCTCAGACCAAGGATATCAGAATACTGTCATAGGTCCACCCATCTTCAGTTGCTTTATCATTTAACTGCCTCCATTGCAAGGTCAGAAGTGGGGATGCTCGCTAAAGATACATAATGTTCAGCACTCTTTGTGACTCCTTAGATAATGAAGCAGCCCTTTCATACAGCCAGACATGGACAACATCCAGGCTTGGACTGATAAGTGCTAAGTAACATGCACAATGCACAAATACCAGACAATTTCAGTCATCAACAAAAGAGAATCAAATGATCTTCTTAACAGTCAATAGCATTCTTGTCACTGAACACCCCACCATTAACAATTTAGGACTTAACATTGACCCAAAACAAGCTTTTGGAGAACTGATCCTTCATCAGGTAGCTACCTGGTGAAGTAGCAGCACTGAAAAAGCTCGTACTTCCAAATAAACCTGTTGGACTATAACTTTATCTACCCCAGTCCAACACCGGCATTGGCACATTTATATACGGTCAGAGGCCAAGATGCCTGCACCATTAGCAATCTAGGAGTTAACTTTATCCCAAAATCTAACGGAGTCAAAAAGTATGGTGCTGGAAAAGCACAGCAGGTCAGACAGCATCTGAGAAGCAGGAGTTAACCATATAAATACTGGTCAGAGGCCAAGACTCCTACACCCAGTAACTCATCTTCAAAGCATGCCCACCATTTGGCAAGGTTTAACTCAGCGACATGGTAGAATACTGTTCACTTACTTGTGAGTGCAGCTCCAACAACAGTCAAGAATTTCAGCACAGTCCAGAGCAAAACTTGTATGGCACCTCATCCACCTCCTTAAACATTCATTTCCTCCACCATTGAGCCACCAATGTACAGCAGAAGTAGTGAGTACCATGTACAAGATGCACTGCAGCAATTTATCAAGCCTTGCAGCATGTTCCAAATGTTATTTCTACAGAAATGAAACCACTGTGCAAATATATATTTAACATCATATAATTGATATTGCCTTCCCATTGTTGAGATCTCAGTTTGTCAGCAAGAATAATTGGCATAACACACAGATAGAGACAATACAGTGACAGGTAGTTAAGAGTTTTGCTAACAGCAGTAACTTGCCATGAATATTGTGACTTTATGACTCAGTAAGTCCAGCCAATGAAGATAATTTGGTAAGTCTCTCATTAATTACTATCCGAAAACACACTGCAGCAAGTGACTGCAATTTATTTTCCACATTACTTCTATGTAACTGTCTTCCATTCACAGCATTTTACTGGAGAAACCATCCTGTTTTTATCATAAGATTATTGTTGTTTGGATCACCGATTGTTGTAGTTCATGGAGACTCAATTTAAATAGATTCTGTTTGTTGTAAAATCTTTTTGTTATGAGTCATTAACTTAGAATAGCTCATCTCCAATGCAACAGCCAATACACAAGCTTCAATATTAACTGATGTTTCTATTAATTGGATGCCAGCTCTGGTGATCATACCTTAAATATGGATTGTTCAATTTCTAGGAGAGCTTGGCCCGTCTACAGAGAGCATTTGCAAGAAAATGGGAATTTATCTTTATGCAAGCAGAAGCACAAGCAAAGTGAGTGTGAGAAGTTTATTTTCTTTTTGATATTTTATTCTTCCGGTCAGTTCTCACCAGCACCACTATATAGTGGAGGCTCCACCTCTATTCAACTGTTTATCTGAAAATGCAATTGTGTCCCATCTTAACCTAACATTTCATGCTAATCTGAAATGAAATCCAGCCCCAATACAGGCCCGTCACCAATATTACCTTCTTCTGTCAATGGAACATTACCCACCATGGCTAAATGTCTGAACTGCAAATTTGGTCATCTCAAAAATTGACTTTTCTCTTCCTTTGCTGGCCTCCCTGTCACCAGTCCTCATGCCCACCAGCTTACCAGAACTCTGTGTCACAGCCCTATGCCCAGGCAAATCTTTGCACAATCATTACAATTAAAAGCTGTATGCACATTAATTTTAAGATCCTTTAGGCATCCATATTAATGCTAATACTCTGAATCAGGATTAGCTCCCAGTGTCAGAGATTCATTGTTAAAACATAGAAAATAAGAGGAGTGTGCAGTTTGGCCGTTTTATCCATCCCATATGGACATGGCTGATCATTCCACTTATTATCCTGGTCCTCTCCATATGTTTGGTCTCCAAGAATTATATCTAACTCCTTCTTGAAAACATTTAATGTTTTGGCTGCAACAGCTTTCTGTTGCTAAGAATTCCACTGTCCGGGTGAAAAAGTTTCTCCTCATCTCAGTCCGAAATAACTTACCCCGTATCCTTAGATTGTAACCCCTGATTCTGGATTCCCAGGTCATTGGAAACATCCTTGCTGTATTTACCTTGTCTAGTCCTATTAGAATTTTATAGACTTCTGAGAGATCATCCCTCATTCTTCTAAACTCCAGTGAATCTTGTCTTAACTGATTCAGTGTCCCTTCACATCACAGTACTGCCATCCAATGGATCCATCTGGCAAACCTTTGTTGCAACCCCTCCATGGCCAGAACATCCCTCCTCAGTAAAGAACAGAATACTCCAGGTGTGGTCTCATCAAAGTCCTGTACAAGTACAGTAAGACATCACTGCTCCTGTACTCAGATCAGAGTCAAAAGAACAGTGCAGTTCTCTTCCCTAAATCATTCTCCCTGTCTCAAAGTGCTTCATAAACATGAATCTACTGACCAATGTATTTAATCTATTTTTCTCCCCACCCACCCACAAATTTTCTTATTCCTACTTAATGGTCAGATTCTGGGGTGTTTTTAACTTCAGAAGTACAATTTAATGAAGGTAAATTGTTGCTGATCTGACAAATAAATCTGATTATCACATTATTCATCTGACAGAGTTGATAAAAAAAGAGACAAAATTGAAAGAAAAATTCTTGACAGTCAAGAAAGAGCATTCTGGGATGTACACAGACCGGTGGTAAGTAACTTTTGTATATAAAGAAATTAAGCATTTGAAAACACTTACAGCTTTTCAGTTTTGGGCCAGTGCAGCTGAGGCATGCAGGTATGCATATTAGAAAATAATCAATTTGTAAGAAGAACTATCTCTAAAACTTTTAATTCCCAGCTGAAACATTTGTCCAGTTGTAGCAGTGCTTTATCTGTCGGATCCTTGCATTGCAGACTGGATATAGATAGCTTTTACAGTACTTTTTAAATATACATAAATATTTGTACAAAGGAACCTTGATTATCCAGCATTCAATTCTCCGAACATTCGATTATCCGATCAAAATACTCCCCGCTCGTGTCGGTGGATAATCAAAGTTCCTCTGCATTGGTAAGTGCAATAATTATTGGGTATTTTTGTGACTATGTATTTGTGTTGACAAGCCTCGGAAATTCCTCACAGACCTCAACAAAGACAAGGATATCCTTTTAGATTAGATTCCCTACAGTGTGGAAACAGGCCCTTCGGCCCAACCAGTCCATACCGACCCTCCGAACAGTAACCCACCCAGTCCCATTTCCCTCTGAATAATGCACCTAGCACTATAGGCAATTTAGCATGGCCAATTCACTTTATCTGCATATCTTTGGACTGTAGGAGGAAACCAGAACACCTGGAGGAAACCCACACAGACACGTGGAGGATGCAAACTCCACATAGACAGTCGCCCGAGGCTGGGATCAAACCTTTTGAGTTAAAGCAAGATTGATCATGTTAAATTGAAATATGATTCTTAGTTTATCTTAACGAAGCTGCTGAAAATATAACAATGGTTAAAGCAATTAATGGCCTAAGTATAGATTGGGTTTAAATGTAAAAAACTATAATGCTACCTCTCAAACATTACCAACCACAGCACAAATTATGAAGGTGACCATGAGGCAACATGTTCTGTTCAGCATTATAGGTGGTATTTTAGCAAGAAGAGGCACCAATTTGATAAGGAGGAATTTCTTTTCTCAGAGTGTTGTGAGTCTTTGGAACTCCTTGCCACAGCGAGTTGTGGGGCCAGAGTCCTTCAGTATGCCGAAGGCTGAGATAGATTAATTATTGATCAGTAGAAAATTTAAGGGTGAGATATCCAAGATGGCGGCGGTCTGAGTGGTCTGCTGTGCAGGGCTCTGTGTCATACCCCCTGCAAGGAGGGCCTTTACACCCCTCGTTAACTACCCTGAGGAGAAAAACGGATAATAAAACTTTACTGAACCACCGCGGAGCTGCTAGAATTGTGGTTTGGCAGCTCGAAGATCAGGATGAAGGTGAATAAAGGAAAAGGGGCAAAAGGAGTACAGCAGGCAGGGGTCTCCTTAACTGCACCAGGGGTGCCTGCAGCCAGTTCTCAAACTCCCAGGGCAGCCTCTTTGAATTTAATGGGGCAGCAGCATTTACTCTTGGAGTTTGCCAAACTCCGATAAATGATTGAAGCAGCGATGGAGCCAATATCTCTCATGCTGAAAAAGCACAAGCAGGAGAATCAAACACAAGACCGAAAAATAAAAGCAGTGGAGCAGAGGACCACAGCATCGGACAATGTGGGGAGGTCTCGGGAGGAAGGGTCTGAACACTGGAAGATTAGGTTCGGGTCTTTCGGGAATAAGTGGACGATCTGGAAAACATAAGTATAAGAAAACATTTATGGCTCATGGCTCTCCCGGAGAGCGAGGAGAAGTGGCTCCAGAAGTTCCTGGGGCTGGAGTTGGAATTGGGCCTAGTGAGTGTGGAAAGGGCCCACTGGATCGTAATGCGCAGGTCAGGGCCAGATCCATGCCCCCACCGGTACTAGTGCGACTCCAGCACTATAAAGAGAAACAGTTAGTGATTGAAACAGCAAGAATACTGAGAAGAGATCCATAGGCTTTAATACACAAAGGCTCAAGAATAATGTTTTTTCAAGACTTCTCAGGAGCCATAATTAAGAAGAGAAGGCATTTGATGAAGTTAAGAGAAAATTAAGAGATCTGAACATTCAATATTCCTTGAGGTACCCAGTGGTGTTGCATTTCGCTCATAGATGGACGTATTTAATTTTGATTCAGCAGGAAAGGCAAAGGACTTTGTGAACTCTTTGAACCAAAGGACTTGGGTCGGGAGTGGAGGGGGTGAAGGGGCACCATTATGGTCAATGGTTCAGTTTTCCCTTACTTTTTCTGCCCCTTTTTTACTCCTCTCTCCCCTTTTTGTGGTTATCAGTTTTATAGATTTTGTACTGCCTTGGTGTAAAATCTGATGTATTTATCATTTCAGTCGGTTGGTATTGTCTGGGTTTTTTTTTGCTGCTGTCCTTTTGTTTTTGGATTGGGGGTGGCTCTACCTGTGGTTAAGATGTATGGAGAAGTGGTGTGGAAGGCGGAGGGTGGGTGTCCATTGTTAACACTCAGAATGTAAATGACATGTTTTCTTTATCTGTGTATTGCGTGGGACTAGGGTGCGGCCTCAGCTGGAAGGAGCCAGGATGGTAGCAACAATTGGGAAGATTGGGCAAGGGGAGAGGTCTCTAGTGAATTGAGGTTTACTTAGGTGTTTGTTTAAGTTAAATGTCGTGGATAGCTTTTTAGTTGTAGTAGTTTTTATAGGAGTAGTTTTTAGACTTTACAGAGTTAATATCTTTATCACCCACCGCACCTCAGATAAGCTTCCTCCTCTTGGGAAACCACAGGCTGCCCTGGACGACCATAGCTAGTGATTTGTGGTGCTCCTGGAATGTAAAAGGGAGCCATTCCCCCATTACAGGAACGAAGGTGCTGTCAAGCCTTAGGAAGGAAAGGGTTGACATTGCCCTGTTGCAAGAGACGCATTTAACTGATAAGAACACTTGAAACTACAGCGGAGGGGTTATTCTTCTCCTCCTTTCGCTCCAAGAGTAGAGGAGTGGTGATACTGGTAAGAAGGAACCTCCCATTCCAGGTAACTGAGCAAATTAAGGACGAACATGGACGGTTCATCATTCTTAAAGTTCTAATACGTGGAGAAGAGTATGGCATCCTTAATGTTTATTGTGCCACAGCGTACCCTCTTAAATTAATAATTGATGCCAGTTGCTAAATTAATGAATCTTGTGGTGCACCACACGATCACAGGAGGGGATTTTAATTGCCTGATGGATCTCAGAGAAGGCAGGATGCCATGGGGCCTGGCAGGTACCCCTGCGCAATGGCGACAGTTGGTAGACTTGTTTGAGGAGTAAGGATTAGGGGATGTGTGGAGGCATGTCCACCCTAATGGAAGAGACTTTACTCTTTATTCCAACCCACACAAGTGCCACACACAAATTGACATGTTCCTTATGCCATCGGCTTGTTTGGACAGAACATTGGCTTGTAAAATTGGGAATATAACTATCTCAGACCATGCGCCAGTGTACTTAGATGTTAAAATCAAGGGTGGCAGACTAAATGCATGGCACTAGCACATGGACCTATTCCTGTTAAGGGAAAGCAAATTTATTGAGTATGTTACAAGAGAGTTCAGGGTCTTCCGGGATATCAATTTGGGTATGGCCAGTAATCCAGCAATACTTTGGGAGGCCACCAAGGCATATATACCAGGCCTGATCACTTTGTATTCGGCAACTAGAAGAAGGCAGAGGGAGGACCAACAATGGATGCTGGAGACCTGGCTGAAGGTAGCTGAGGAAGTAGATGATAATAGGCCTTCATTGGTCAAGCTGCAGCAGGTCACAGCTCTCCGGGCTGCTCTCAACTCATTGCACACACAGGTGGCAAAAAAAGAGATCTCCTTTGCTAAACAAAGATTGGTTGAATTTGGAGATAAGCCAGGTAGATATCTGGCATATCTGGCTGGAAAGAAAAATACTTCCCAATCCATTATGTCATTTAGAGAGAAGATTGGCACAGTTACCCGTGAGCTGAAAAAGATCAATGTTAGATTTAGAGAATACTTTGCAGCATTTTACCAGTCAGAGGACAGCGAAGACAGTGCAGTGAGAA
Organism: Hemiscyllium ocellatum; assembly: GCF_020745735.1. NCBI lineage: Eukaryota > Metazoa > Chordata > Chondrichthyes > Orectolobiformes > Hemiscylliidae > Hemiscyllium > Hemiscyllium ocellatum. The sequence continues at coordinate 25,904,423 of NC_083410.1, read as the reverse complement.
TGCAGTCCTTTTTTGAGAACCTGGACCTCCCCAGTATAAACACAGAACAGGTTTCCCTGTTAAATGTACCTGTGACAATGCAAGAAGGAATGATTGCTGGATGTTCCAGGGTTTAGAGCATTTAAAAAGACTAGGGAGGGGGGACAAAGAGGAGGGGGTATAGCACTACTAATCAGAGAGGGTATCACAGCAACAGAAGCTTCCATTGTCGAGGAATATCTGCCTACCGAGTCAGTATGGGTGGAAATTAGGAACAGCAAGGGAGCAGTCAACTCTTAAGGGGTTTACTACAGGCCACCCAATAGCAGCAGGGAGATGGAAGAAAGCATAGATCGGCAGATTTTGGAAAAGTGTGGACGTAGTAGGGTTGTTGTAATGGGTGACTTTAACTTTCCCAATATTGATTGGAATCTCTTTCGAGCAGAAGATTTGAATGGAGCTGTTTTTGTAAGGTGTGTTCAGGAGGGCTTCCTAACTCAGTACGTTGACAGGCCGATGAGGGGAGAGGCCATTCTAGACTTGGTGCTCGGAAACGAGCCGGGGCAGGTATCAGATCTTGTGGTGGAAGAGCATTTTGGTGATAGTGACCACAACTGCCTCACATTCTACATGGCTATGGAGAAGGAGAGGATTAGGCAAAATGGGAGGATTTTTTATTGGGGAAGAGGAAACTATGATGCGATTAGACATGAGTTAGGAAGCATGGATTGGGAGCAATTGTTCCATGGTAAAGGCACTGTAGACATGTGGAGACTGTTTAAGGAACAGTTGTTACGAGTGATGAATAAATATGTCCCTCTAAGATAGGCAAGATGTGGTAAGATAAAGGAACCTTGGATGACGGGAGCGGTGGTCCTTCTCGTCAAATGGAAAAAGATAGCTTACATAAGGTGGAGGAAGCTAGGGTCAAGCTCAGCTCTACAGGATTACAGGCAGGCGAGGAAGGAGCTTAAAAAATGGCCTGAGGAGAGCCAGGAGGGGGCACGAGAAAGGCTTGGCAGAACGGATTAGGAAGAACACAAAGGCATTTTACATTTACGTGAGGAATAAGAGAACGGTCAAAGAATGAGTAGGGTTGATCAGGGATAGCATAGGGAATTTGTGTGTAGAGTCTGAGGAGGTTGGGGAAGGCCTAAATGAGTTTTTTGTTTCTGTCTTTACAAAAGAAACGAACTTTGTAGTGAATGAAACCTTTGAAGAGCAGGTGTGCATGTTGAAATGGATAGAGATAGAGGAAGCTGATGTGCTGAAAATTTTGTCAAACATTAAGATTGACAAGTCGCCAGGCCCGGACCAGATTTGTCCTCGGCTGCTTTGGGAAACGAGAAATGCAATTGCTTCACCACTTGTGAAGATCTTTTCATCCTCACTCTCCACTGGAGTCGTACCTGAGGACTGGAGAGAGGCAAATGTAATTCCTCTCTTCAAGAAAGGAAATAGGGAAATCCCCAGCAATTACAGACCAGTAAGTCTCACATCTGTCGTCTACAAGGTGTTAGAAAGGATTCTAAGTGATAGGATTTATGACCATCTGGAAGAGCATGGCTTGATTAAATGCAGTCAACACGGCTTTGTGAGGGGCAGGTCATGCCTCACAAACCTTATCGAGTTCTTTGAGGATGTGACTAGAAAAGTTGATGAGGTTCGAGCTGTGGATGTGGTGTATATGGACTTCAGCAAGACATTTGATAAGGTTCCCCATGATAGGCTCATTCAGAAGGTCAGGAGGAATGGGATTCAGGGGAACATAGCTGTCTGGATGCAGAATTGGCTGGCCAATAGAAGACAGCGAGTGGTAGTAGAAGGAAAATATTCTGCCTGGAAGTCTGTGGTGAGTGGTGTTCCAGAAGGCTCTGTCCTTGGGCCTCTATTGTTTGTAATTTTTATTAATGACTTGGATGAGGGGATTGAAGGATGGGTCAGCAATTTTGCAGATGACACAAAGGTTGGAGGTGTCGTTGACAGTATAGAGGGCTGTTGTAGGCTGCAGCGGAACATTGACAGGATGCAGAGATGGGCTGAGAGGTGGCAGATGGAGTTCAACCTGGATAAATGCGAGATGATGCATTTTGGAAGGTCGAATTTGAAAGCTGAGTACAGGATTAAGGATAGGATTCTTGGCAGTGTGGAGGAACAGAGGGATCTTGGGGTGCATGTACATAGATCCCTTAAAATGGCCTCCCAAGTGGACAGGGTTGTTAAGAAAACATATGGTGTTTTGGCTTTCATTAGCAGGGGTATTGAGTTTAAGAGTCGTGAGATCTTGTTGCAGCTCTATAAAACTTTGGTTAGACCGCACTTGGAATACTGTGTCCAGTTCTGGTTGCCCTATTGTAGGAAAGATGTGGATTCTTTGGAGAGGGTTCAGAGGAGGTTTATCAGATGCTGCCTGGACTGGAGGGCTTATCTTATGAGGAGAGGTTGACTGAGCTCGGACTTTTTTCATTGGAGAAAAGGAGGAGAAGAGGGGACCTAATTGAGGTATACAAGATAATGAGAGACATAGATAGAGTCGATGGCCAGAGACTATTTCCCAGGGCAGAAATGACTAACACGAGGGGTCATAGTTTTAAGCTGGTTGGAGGAAAGTATAGAGGGGATGTCAGAGGCGGGTTCTTTACACAGAGAGTTGTGAGAGCATGGAATGCATTACCAGCAGCAGTTGTGGAGGCAGGGTCATTGGGGACATTTAAGAGACTCCTGGACATGCATATGGTCACAGAAATTTGAAGTTGCATATATGAGGATCAGTGGTCAGCACAACATCATGGGCTGAAGGGCCTGTTCTGTGCTGTACTGTTCTATGTTCTATATTCTAAGAGGTGCAGGAAGCAAAAAAGCATCTCCAGGGTGGCAAAGCACCAGGACCAGATGAATTCCCAAGTGAGTTTTATAAGGAATTCATAAACGTGTTGGTGGAGCCACTTCTGGATTGTCTTCTGCCCACTTTTAGGGAGGTTAATATCTCCTCGTTTTAAAGAAGAGGAAAGAGCCCGAAGAATGTGTTTCATACAGACTAATTTCATTGTTGAATGTAGACTTTAAAATTCTGTCAAAAGTGCTGGTCCTGAAGTTGGAAAAGGTATTGCTCCATATTATGAAAGGAAGTCAGATGGGTTTTATCAGGGGCTGCAGCTCCTTGAACATAGTACAGGTATGCCAGCAAAGATTGATGTGGAAAAGGCATTTGATTTGATAGAATGGCCATACCTGTTTGGTCTGGGGGAAGCCTTTGCCAGATGGGTGGTGGTATTGTATCATGATCCTGAGGCGGCAGTCATCCCAAACAGTACTAAGTCAGATAACTGTAGTATTGGGAGAGGTATTTGACAGGGGTGTCCTCTCTCACTGCTGCTATTTACCTTGGCAATTGAGCCATTAGCTGAGGCTATCAGGAGGGACCCTGAAATAGTGGCGCCAAGGGTGGGAATGGGGGAGCATAAGATCACCCTACACACTGACGATGTCCTTTTGTTCTTGACCAATCCAGAGGACAAAAAATTTATTCATCTCGCAGTTTTGCGAGATAAAGGATCAACTTCACAAAATCAGAAGCCATGCTGGTGGGGGGATTAGTGGAGGTGCCTGACCTGTACGATGGATGGTCGTCAAAAGGGTTTTGTATTTGGGAAATTTTATTACCCCCGCCTCCCACCAGCTGTACAAAGCTATCTAACTATGTACAACTACTGGAAAGGATAAAACAAGATTTGCAGTGGTGGGACGGATTACCGTTATCATGGTTAGGCCGAATAGCCCTGATTAAAATGGATATTAATGAATATCCAAGGATATTCGTGGGCGGCACGGTGGCACAGTGGTTAGTACTGCTGCCTCACAGCGCCAGAGACCCGGGTTCAATTCCCGACTCAGGTGACTGACTGTGTGGAGTTTGCATGTTCTCCCCGTGTCTGCGTGGGTTTCCTCCGGGTGCTCCGGTTTCCTCCCACAGTCCAAAGATGTGCGGGTCAGGTGAATTGGCCATGCTAAATTGCCCATAGTGTTAGGTAAGGGGTAAATGTAGGGGTATGGGTGGGTTGCGCTTCGGCGGATTGGTGTGGAATTGTTGTACCCCATGAGTATGCTCTTGTTGTTGCTACCCAGACGAGTGTTAAGGAGGCTCAATGGTTGGCTTGGATCCTTTATCTGGTGTCACAGGCGCCCCTTGATTAAATTTACTAAATTGCAGCTCTCGCCAGGTGAGATGGGGGTGGACCTTCCAATCTTGAAGAGTTATCAAGTAAGTGCGCTGTTAGCATATGTGGGTGACTGGGTACAGGGGGATTCAGGGTTGATTTGGCTTGACATTGAAGCTTCGCATTTGTGATGTCACCTAGTTAATCTTTTATTTATAGATAAGATGAAATCCATAATCAAGCCATATAAGAGGCCAATCATTTTAAATACAGTGAAATCCTGGAGGATAATGAGGAAAGATGAGGGCAATTGGTCTAGGACCTCACCGTTTACCCTGTTGGCGGGAGCCCAAGGATTAGCCATGATCCTATTGAAAGATGGAGCAGGTTCAAGTGGCTGGACTCCTGTTCCTATTTCTTTTGGTCTCAAGTTGTGCAGAATGAGAAAGATTAATTAGAGACCACATCACCACATCTCTTTGCATTCTGCTACATATCAACCCCTTGTGAGACCTTAAGGTGAGCACGGACCTTTTACCCAAAATGCACAGAAGTTTCATTTTAATATTGTAGCATTGGAATATTAGGTTTATCACACATTATCACCAAATACAATAAGTGTTACTTGGATTTTAATCCATCAGTGGAAGAACCAGTGGGAATCTGCAAAGTCTGATGCAATTATCATGTAATCAGGCTCTTAACCTGGACATTTTCAGGCCTAATAGGGTAGAACCTCTGCTCCCGAAACCTATAGGAGACTGACATCTGTACCGTGCTGGCAGTGCCACCTAGCATGCAGCTAATGCTGATCTTAGACTCTTGGAGAGATCAGACATGGATCGCTCATAGAGTTAAGCGTGGGCAGAATCATGGGCATGAAGAGGGACTGAGGGCGGGAGGATCAACGTTGAGAGCAGTGGAGTGGCTGCTTGCTGACCTTGCATCATGCTGACACATGGCGCCTTTCTAAACTAAAAACCTTTCGCCTTCATGCAGTGTACATCCCTCTATTTCCTGCCTAATTATATATCTGTCAAAATGCCTCTCAAATGTTGCTATCACATCCACCTCCACCACCTCCTCTGGCAGAGTATTCATGAACTTATCACCCTCTGTGTTAAAAGCTGGACTCTCACATCTCCTTTAAACGTACCTCCGTTTATGGGAAACCCATATCGCCTTGTAATTGACATTTTTACACTAGGAGAATGACACTGACTATCCATTCTATCCATGCCTCTCATAATTTTGTAAACTTCTATCAGATCGCCCCTCATCCTTTGATGTTCAAGTGAAAACAAACCAATTTTTTCTAATTTCCCCTTACAGCTAATACCGTCCAAACCAGGCAACACCTTAGTAAACCTTTTCTGTAACCAGGCAACATCCCGATAAACCTTTTCTTTAACCATTTTCTGTCCAAAACCCTCACATCCTTCATGTAGTTGGTCACCAGAACTCTACACAATATTGCAAATGTGCCTTAACTAAAGTTCTGTACAGCTGCAACATGACTTGCTAGTTTATATACTCCAGGTCCTGATCAATGAATGCAAACATGCCATATATTATCTTGATCACCTTATCCACTTGTGTTGCCACTTTCAGGGAACTATGGACCTGTACACCTGGATTCCTCTGTATGTTGATGCTATTAAAGGCTCTGCAAATTACTGTATGCTTCCTTCCTTCATTAGCTCTTCCAAAATACATCACCTCGCATTTGTCCAGTTTAAACTCCATCTGCCATCTTTCCACCCAATTCTCCAGCCTATCTATATCTTGCTATATCATTAGACAATCCTCCTCACTATCCACAGCTCCTCAAACCTTTGTGTGACCTGTAAATGTACTAATCAGGCCTCCAAATCTTTTAATCTGATTTGATTTATTATTGTCACATGTAGCAAGATACAGTCAAAAGTGTTGTTTGCATGCTAACCAGGCAAGTCATGATAACCAGACCAGACAAGCACATAAGTACATCAGGGTAATAGAACAGAATGCAGAATATAGTGTTACAGCTACAGAGAAGGTGCAGAGAAAGATCAATACTAATACATGAGAGGTTTGTTCATAAGTCTGATAACAGTGGGGAAGAAATGTTTCTTGAGTCTATTGACATGTGTTTTCAAACATTTGTGTCCTCTACCCAATGGGAGATGGTGAAGCAGAGTATAACCAGGGTGGGAGATGCCTTTGATTATGTTGACTGTTTTCCTGAGGCAGTGGGAAGTGTAGACAGAGTCAATGGAAGGAAAGCTGGTTTTCACGATGAGCTGGGCTGGGTTCACAATTCTCTCTAATTTCTTGCAGTCTTGGGCAAAGCAGTTGCCATACCTAGCTCTGATGCAACCGGATAGAATGCTCTTTATGGTGCATCTATAAAAATTGGTATGATTCATTGTGTAAATGCTGAATTTCCTTAGTCCTCTTAGGAAGTTGAAAATTTGGTGTGCTTTCTCAACTTTAGCATCAACATGGATGAACCACAGTAGATTGTCAGTGATAGTTACTCGTAGGAACTTGAAGCTGTCGACCACCTCCACCTCACTTTATATACATCATTTGCAACAGGGGTCCCAGCGCTGATCCCTACGGAGCATCACTGATCACAGATCTCCAATCAGAAAAAGACGTTTCCACCACTACTCTCTCTTCTTTGACTAAGCCAGTTCTGTATCTATCTTACCAGCTTACCATGGTTCCTATGTGACTTTATCTTTTATATCAGCCTGCCATGAAGAACTTTGTCAAAGGCCTGGCTAAAGTCCATACAGGCAACATCTATCACCCTGTCCTTATCAATCATCTTTGTCACTTGCTCAAAAGATTCAATCAAGTTTGTGAGACATGACCTTCACTACACAAAGCCATGCTGCCTGTCCTTAATGCATCCATATTTTTCTAAGTGTGAGTCAATCTTATGCCTAAGAATTTTCTCCATAAATTCCCTACCACTGACATAAGGCTCACTGGCCCTGTTGCCCTTCTTAAACCAAGGAACAATATTTGGCAATTTTCCAGAATGCTGGGACTCTTCTGTGATGAAAGATGATACAAAGATTTCATACAGGGCCCCAGAAATTTCCACATCTGCCTCCATCAGCATTCATGATTGATCCCATCAGGTTCTGGGTACTTCACTACCTTAATGCTTTCAACACACCCAACACCTTTTGTATGTTGACATGCTCCAGAACATCAACATCCCCCTCCCAAGACTCACCATCCACAATATCCTTCTCCTTTGTGAATACAAATGTGAAATATTTATTAAAGACATCAGCCACTTCCTGTGGTTCCAAGCATAAATTCCCTCTTTTGTCCTTGTGTAGACCTACCCTTACCCGAACTATTCTCTTGCTCCTAATATATGTATAAAACAACTTAAAAATTTCAATAACACTGTTTGTGAAAGACATTTCATGACTTCTTTTAATCCTTCTAATTCCTTCTATAAGTTCTTTCCTGCTTTCTTTACATTCTTCAAGGGCTCTGTTTGTTCAGTTTTCTAAACTTTATGTATGCCTCCTTTATTTTTTGACTAAGCTCTCAATTTCTTTTGTAATCCAAACTTTCTGAATCTTGCCATCCTTGTCCTTCATTTTCATAGGGACATGTTGTCCTGAGCTCTAATCAACTGGCCTTTGAAAGAATACCACATGCCAGATATGGCTTTACCCTCAAACAGCAGCCCCCGTCTTCATTTCCCAGTTCCTGCATAATATTCCGATAGTTCGTCTTCCCCCAATTTAATAGTTTCACTCAAGGACTACTCTTATTCTTATCCACAATTAACTTAAAACTTGACAGATTTGTGGTCACAGTTTCCGAAATGCTCCCTCACTGAACCTTCACTCACCTGCTGGGCTCATTTTCTGATACCAGGGCTAGTCTGGACTATTTACATGTTGCTTCAAAAAAACCATCCTGGACACACATAACACCCAAGCCCTGGCATCAAGTAAATTCCAGTCAATGTAAGTGAAGTTAAAATCACCCACCACAACAATTCTATAGTTTTCACATTTCTCGGTAATTTGTCCATATGTCTGTTCCTCCAGCACCCACTGGCTATTGGGAGGCATGTAATACAATTTAAAGTGATTGCACCCTTATTATTCCCGTATGGCCTCACTTGATGAGCCCTCCAGGTATCCTCCCTCAATACAGCTGTGATTTTCTCCCTAATCAGTAACATAATTCCCTATTCAATTACACCATTCTGTATCGCACTTGAAACATCTAAGTCCTGAACCATTAAGCTACCAGTTTTGTCCCTTTCTCAACCAAGTCTCTGTAATAGTTACAACATCATAGTTATATGTATAAATCTAAGTTCGAAGTTCATCTGTCTTACCTGCCATACTCTCTGCATTACAAATGCACTGCCAGTCTACCATGTACTGTAACCTCCCCTGTCTGTTCTACCTTTCAGCCTTGCAGTCATTTTACTCCCTGACTTACTGCAATTATACCCCACCCCCCACCACCTCCCCTCACCAAACAAGTATAAACCCTCCCGAGTGGCACTAGCAGATCTCCTTGCCAGGATTTAGTGTCCCTCCTTCTTGTACGGATCATGCCTACCCCAAATGTCCCCACTTTCCCCCCGGATTTATCATCAGAGGAAGAGGGGAAAAAATGTTAAATTCTGGCTAACATTTTTCTTTGAAATATGTTTGTCCTCTGTTCAGGCCCAAGGAGGCAAGCTGGCTGTGCTTTGATGAGAAGTCAGCATTTAAGGTTTTAAATAACATCCAAAGGTGTAATTTTTCTTTAACTTCAAGAGCAAGTGTTATCTTCATCCTGGTCCAAGCAGTTTGACAGCTAGACAGTCGATGCTGGAACTGGTGTTTTGAAACTTGCAATTTCAGTGCATCTCTTGGATTTTTTAGTGAATTAAGAAAAATGTTTTAAAACATTGCATTACAGGTTATTTCCAGTTCCAAAACAAGTTAGGGAAACGTAGTGCTAAGATCTAGGAAGTTTCCTGATCATCTGCAGTGCCACCAAATGTATACCCTACTTTGGAATGTGTGCAAATGAGCAAGTCACCATTATGTATGTAGATTGAGTTGGAAAAGAGCTGACTCAGCTTTAGTATCATTATCCACAGCCTGAGAACAAAGAGGTTGATTTGCTGTGTTATCCTTCTAAAATAAAATTAAAGTATAGGACCTTGAGAGATCAGCATTAAATAGCCAACACTCACCAATACTTTGTTTCTAACTGGTCTATGTACTATTGAGCAGCCTTAGCTTGGCAACTTTGTTAAAGTCTGCAAGTCTTCTTGTTACTGTCAGTCTTGAAAATATGCAAAGCATTGACAGAAAGTGCTGAGAAACTCAATGGGTCTGGCAGCATTTGTGACAGAAGACAGAGCTAATGTTTCAAATCCAGTCATACTTCTTCAAAATGGAATTTGCTAATCTGCAGGAGTTAGTTTGAGTGACCATATCAGAGGCACTCCTCTTCTCAACATTTATGCTATAGAAATAAGGTTATGATGATAATAAGATTGTACTAACGTTTGTTGCTCCAACTGTGGTGCAACTTCTTTTTAAATCAAAAAGAAGATTTAATGACAACAAATTGTAAAGGCAAATCAGGGCAGGACTTGTACACTTAATGGCAAGGTATTGGGGAGTGTTGCTGAACCATGGAGTACACGTTCAGAGTTTCTTGAAGGTGGGGTTGCAGGTAGATAAGATAGTGAAGAAGGCATATGCCCTTATTGATCAGTGCATTGAGTATAGGAGTTGGGAGGTCATGTAGCAGCTGTACAGGGCACTGGTTAAGTCACTTTTGGAATACTGCATTCAATTCTGGTCTCCCTGCTGTAGGAAGGAACTAGATTAATTCAGGACTTATGGTTGGCATGGATGAGTCAGACCAAAGGGTCTGTTTCTATGTTGTGCATCTGTATAACTTTAAATTACATTACAGTCTTTACAATATTAGACTAACTATGTGCTATTCCAAGGCCTAGAATAGTGAAAAACAAAAGCCAACAATAAATAATTTGCCCTTTTGGTACTTCTCTAGCATCTACTGTAAGTTTATTTTTAAAAACTTAAACAATGAAAGCATTCTGCTTATGAATAAAAAAAAATCTTTCACATAGAATACACAGTCCTCTACTGGTAGCAGGAAGTTTAAGGTCAAACTTGTTGGATAATTTCGATAACAATCAATAATTTTGGATTTTTTTAAAACAATATTATCATGGTTCTGGGAAGTGCATGCACTAAGTTGAAATTTTTGGCCTCAAAATCAGTAAGAAAAGCTTTGATTATAATGTTACAACAAGCAATTTAACTACCCTTTAGGGGAATGAACAATGCAAACTTGGAAATATGGATAATAACCGAGGCTAAAAGCTTAGAAAGATGGCCAACAGTTATTAATTCTCTTTCACAGTGCAGTCTCAAGTCTCTGTTGTAATACTGCAAGGTAAGGTACTATCAGCTCCATCATAAATGCAGTAATAAAAAGACCCTTTATAATGTTCTGCAATATATTTTAAAATAATTTGCAATCTTTTGTATCCATCTTTTGTATGACATACTTCTATACAGCAATAGCTTTGCCATGTTATAATAAGCATTCCAATATATTTAAATAGTTTCAACACACCATTGTTTTTGTAATGCATTTTCATGCATCTCGTTGTTGCATCTATTGGGAAGTAGCAGCGTAATGTTTGTGGTGTAAAATAAAAGTTGTATATCGCCAAACAATTCATTCACTAGCAATATATGTTTTGAGAAGGACAAGCGAGGAGTTAATTTTTTTAAAGTGCAGATTGGTGCCAGTTATATGTTGGTTTAAGAAATCCATAAAATTTCATTAAAAGATCTTCACTGTACTTCTTGCATGACTGAAGCTGGTCAGAAAATCAGAATAAAGTGAAGATGTTACTGTGTAGATTTAATTGCCTAAGGACGAAATTATTAACATAGCATGAGAAATTCAGCAACCTACAACAACTAATAACCAACGTACAATAAGGGCTTTTAGAGCTCCAGAAACATGATGCACATATATACACACACACACATACACAAAGACACACACACACATATACACACACAAATGCACACACACAGATGCACACACATACACACAAATGCACACACACAGATGCACACATACACACAAACACACACATACACACACAGACACACACACACAAGCACACACACATACACACACACATATACACACACGTATACATACACATACACACACATGCATACACACATACGCACACACACATATACACACATGCATACACACACACATATACACACACGTATACATACACATACACACACATGCATACACACATACGCACACACACATATACACACATGCACACATGCATACACATACACATATACACACACACATATATACACACACATACACACATATACACACATAGACACACACATAGCCACACATACACATATACACACACACATTTGCACACACATATACGCACACAGACACAAATACATACACGCATACACACAAACACACACACACATAGAACATTACAGCGCAGTACAGGCCCTTCGGCCCTCGATGTTGCGTCACCCTTCCATACTAATCTGAAGCCCATCCCACCTACACTATTCCATGTACATCCATTTGCCTGTCCAATGATTACTTAAATGCACTTAAACTTGGTGAATCTACTATCATTGCAGGCAAAGCATTCCATACCCTTACTACACACTGAGTAAAGAAACTACCTCTGACATCTGTCTTATACCTATCTCCCCTCACTTTAAAGTTGCGTCCCATTGTGTTTGATATTCCCATACTTGGAAAAAGGCTCTCCCTGTCCACCCTATCTAACCCTCTGATTATCTTGTATGTCTCTATTAAGTCACCTCTCAACCTTCTTCTCTCTAATGAGAACAGCCTCCAAGCCCTCAGCCTTTCCTCGTAAGACATTCCTTCCATACCAGGCAACATCCTCGTAAATCTCCTCTGCATCCTTTCCAAAGCTTCCACATCCCTCTTATAATGCGGTGACCAGAACTGTACACAATACTCCAAGTGTGGCCGTACCAGAGCTTTGTACAGCTGCAGCATAACCTCCTGGTTCTGGAACTCAATCCCTCTATTAATAAAGGTCAAAACAATGTATGCCTTCTTAACAACCCTGTCAATCTGGGTGGCAACATTCAGGGATCTATGTACATGGACATCGAGATCTCTCTGGTCATCTGCAGTCCCAAGAATCTTACCATTAGCCCAGTACTTTGCATTCCGATTACTCTGTCCAAAGCGTATCACCTCACACTTGTCCACATTAAACTTCATTTGCTACCTCTCAGCCCAGCTCTGCATCCTATCTATGTCTGTCTGCAACCTACTACAACCTTTGTCACTATCCACAACTCCACCGATCTTAGTGTCGTCTGCAAATTTACTAACCCACCTTCTAAGCCCTCATCCAGGTCATTTATAAAAATGATGAACAGCAGTGGACCCAATACCGACCCTTGTATGCTGCTAGTAACTGGACACCAAGGTGAACATCAACTACAACCCTCTGTTTTCTTTCAGCAAGCCAATTACTGATCCAAACTGCTATGTCTCCCACAATCCCATTCCTCCGCATTTTGTATAATAGCCTACAGTGGGGAACCTCATTGAACACCTTGCTGAAATCCATGTACACCACATCAACCATTTTACCTGTTTACACCTACCTGTTTGGTCACTTTGTCAAAAAAGTCAATAAGATTTGTTAGGCACGACCTACCCTTCACAAAACTGTGCTGACTGTCCCTGATCAGATTATTCTTTTCTAGATGGTCATAATCCTATGTCTTATAACCTCTTCCAACACTTTACCAACAACTGAAGTGAGACTCACTGGTCTGTAATTACCAGGGTTGTCTCTACTACCCTTTTTGAACAAGGGAACCACATTTGCTATCCTCCAGTCCTCAGGTATTATTCCTGTAGACAATGATGATGTGAAGATCAATGCCAAAGGCTCGGCAATCTTTTCCCTTGCTTCCCAGAGGATCTTAGGATAGACCCCATCCTGCCCAGGGGACTTGTCTATTTTCACACTCTGCAGAATTTCTAATACCTCTTCCTTGTGAATCTCAATCATTTCTAGTCTAGGTGCAAGTATCTCTGTATCTTCCTCGCCAACATTTTCATTTTCTACAGTGAACACTGTCAAAAAATATTTATTTAGTGCTTCCCCTATCTCCTCTGACTCCACACACAACTTCCCACTATTATCCTTGATTGGCCCTAATTTAACTCTCGTCATTCTTTTATTCCTGACATACCTATGGAAAGCCTTAGGGTTAACCCTGATCCTATCCACCAACTACTTCTCATGCTCTTCTGAGCTCTCTTTTTAAGTCTTTCCTGACTTCCTTGTAACCCTTGAGGGTGCTGAGTTTTCACATTTTGTCCTAACATAAGCCTTCTTTTTCTTCTTGACCAGGGATTCCACTTCCTTAGTAAACTTTGTGGGCGGCACGGTGGCACAGTGGTTAGCACTGCTGCCTCACAGCGCCAGAGACCCGGGTTCAATTCCCGCCTCAGGCGACTGACTGTGTGGAGTTTGCATGTTCTCCCCGTGTCTGCGTGGGTTTCCTCCGGGTGTTCTGGTTTCCTCCCACAATCCAAAGATGTGCGGGTCAGGTGAATTGGCCATGCTAAATTGCCAGTAGTATTAGGTAAGGGGTAAATGTAGGGGTATGGGTGGGTTGCTTCGGTGGGTCGGTGTGGACTTGTTGGGCCGAAGGGCCTGTTTCCACACTGTAAGTAATCTAATCTAAACCACAGCTCACACGTTCTATATCTCCCTCCCTGCCTGACAGATACATACTTATCTAGGACACACAGGAGCTTTTCCTTGAATAAGCTCCACATTTTTGATGTGCTCATCCCTGCAGTTTCCTTCCCCATTCTACGCTTCCTAAATCCTTCCTAATTGCATCATAATTTCCCTTCCCCCAGCTGTAACTCTTGCCCAGTGGTATACACCTATCCCTTTCCATCTCTAAAGTAAACCTGACAGAATTGTGATCGCTGTCTCCAAAGTGCTCACCTACTTCCAAATCTAACACCTGGCCAGGCTCATTACCCAGTACTAAATCTAAAGTGGATTCACCCCTTGTTGGCCTGTCTACATACTGTGTCAGGAAGCCCTCCTGCACACACTGGACAAAAACTGACCCATCTATCGTACTCATACTGTTGTGATCCCAGTCAATATTTGGATAGTTGAAGTCCCCCATGACAACTACCCTGCCTCTCTCACTCCTATCAAGAATCATCTTTGCTATCCTTTCCTCTGCATCTCTGGGACTATTCGGAGGCCTATAGAAAACTCCCAGCATGGTGACTTCTCCTTTCATGTTTCTAACCTCAGCCCATACTACCTCAGTTAACGAGTCCTCAAACATCCTTTCTACAACTGTAATATTGTCCCTGATCAACAATGCCACATCTCTCCCTCTTTTACCATCTTCTCTGTTCTTATTGAAACATCTGAATCCCGGAACCTGCAACAGCCATTCCTGTCCCTGCTCTATCCATGTCTCCGTAATGGCCACAACATCGAAGTCCCAGGTACCAACCCACGCTGCCAGTTCACCCACTTTATTTCAGATGCTCCTCGCATTGAAGTAGACACACTTCAATCCAGGTTCTCACTTGCCAGTGTCAGAGACTTGATTTTGGAACTCCCTACTCTCATTCTCTTCTGTACTTGTTCTACAATTTTGGTTACCATCCCCCTTCCGTATTAGTTTAAATCCACCTTAATAGCTTTAGCGAATTTCCCACCCAAGATATTGGTACCCCTCTGATTTAGATGAAGATCATCCTGCTTGTAGAGGTCCTACCTACCCCAGAAAGAACTCCAATTATCTAAAAACCCGAAACCCTCCCTCCTGCACCATCCCTGTAGCTATGTATTCAACTTCTTTCTCTCCCTATTCCTCACCTCACTAGCATGTGGCACGGGCAGCAAACCAGAGAAAACAACTCGTTTGTCCTAGCTCTAAGCTTCCATTCTAGCTCCCTGAATTTCTGCCTCAAGTTCCCATCTCTCTTCCGACCTATGTCGTTGGTGCCAATGTGGACCACGATTGGGGCTGCTCTCCCTCCCTCCGTGGGATCCCCAAAACACGATCATACACACACACACACACACACACACACACACATATACACACACATACACACACACACACACACACATACACAGACACACACGCATACACACACGCACATATACACACACACATACACATATACATGCACACACACATATACACACACACTTACACACATACATACACACACATGCAGATGCACACACACACGCATACACACATACACACACGCACACACAGGCACACACACACACATAAAGACACACACACATACACATGCGCACACATATACACACACAAACACAAACACACACATACAAACACACATACAGACATGCACACACAAACACACACATGTGGGTGAGTGACACTGACCACCTTACTGATAAGAGCATTGGCATGGTACAGTCAGTTCTGCTAAAATACAATAGTTATGTCCTCATACAAGGCCGTGTTATAAGAAAATTGCATACTAGCAGCACCATCTAAACTAATGAGGTTGCAGTGGCATTATAACCAATACACACTTCAAAAGTTTGCACTATAGAAATAGTGTCCCTAATTTGTCAATTGTTTTTTAGCAAATTTGCATCAATGAAATGCATACTATAGTGGAACAAGTTGTACATTGACCAGAGTAGGCAGATCACAAAGGTAATTAGCATGCAAAACTGACTTGATGGCAGTGGTGCTATTTTGAAGCTCAGTTCTTGAGCCAATATATTCCCTCAACCATGCACAGCTGGGCTCACATTCAGGAGCTAGAAGGAACCCCACCACTCCCCCCAGCACTACTTAAAGGGATCATCAACCCCTCATACATTGGTTATCAGTTGATTTCTTTTGCTTACTTTCTCAATATTACAAGTATTTTGGTGCTTCGTACAGTTGTTTCAAATTGTAAATCTAAAGGAAATGGTATGAGCTGCTGAAAGATTCCCTCCAGCTTTAAGGTTGCTGCATGAACCAGTCTCTACGAGTATCTTAGCCCTTGGAATACATCAAGACCTGCAGAATGAACAGTGGCGATGCAAAACAGACAAATTGCTAGAAGAACGAGGCTGAAGAGTTGGAGAAGTATTAACAATTCAAAGATAAATTTTTCAACTTGGACTTGAATGAGAAATAAAGTATAAAATGCCATGCCTATGTATAGATATCCTCACTGAAATCTGCTGAAGTCCACCAGAAGCAATGATAGAAGGAGATTGCATAAAAGATATCAGTTACTGCAAGTTGTACTCTCAGCAGTTAATAAACCTCTGCTAGCTTTTCAAATAAACCGAATTGACACTCTCAATCTGTGTTACTCACAAGATAACCTAAGAAAGCACATCAAATAGTCCTTCTCAGATACTGAAGCAATCTATGTCCATGCAGCAAAGCAGGAACAACATTCAAACTTGAGCTGAGAAGTGGCAAACAACATTTGTTTGAATAAGGACCAGGCAATTACAATTTCTAACAAGAGAGAATGCAACCATCTCCCCTTGACATTCAATGTCATCACCATCTCTGAATTATCCCTAGTATCAAACAGTTACAATTGCCCTGAATTGAACTGGACCAGCTATTTAAATATAATGATTAAAAAAGCAGATCAGAGATTGAGACTCTGTAGTGAGCAACTTACGTCATGACTCCCAAGCCTGTCCATTCAGTTAGGAATGTAACAGAATACTTTCTACTTCCTTAGATGTGTGCAGTTTCAATAGCATTTAAGAAGTTTCATGGCATTTTGGACAAAACAGCTTGCTTTGTCAGCATCACATCCAACATCTCAACCACGTATTCCCTGTAACATTGGTCCAAAGTTTCAGCATTGTGCATTGATTACAAGATGCACTACTGTAACTCATTAATCCTCTTTTGAAAACATCTTCCAAAATCATAATATACACCATCTGGAAGAAATGGGACAAATAAAAGGTGTATTATCACACCAGCTGCAACTTGTAAATCGAACAGATTGGATGAAAGGGAAGTAGGATAATAGGAAGACGATTAGGTATGAAAATAATGTCAACTTCAATGCTATCAACCTCATCCCTGGCTACAGTTCACATCCCAAAACTGGTTAGCATTGGCTTGACCATATGGGTTTGAATATGTAGCAGAGCCTGTTCTCTTTCAGTTAGCTTCTGCTGCTTCCGTCATTTCATTTTATTCGTTCATAGCACATGAGCATCAGTGGCTGCGACTGCAATTAATGCCTGACTTTAGTTGCCTTTGAGAAGGTTGCAGTGGTTGGCCACTTTGCTCTTTAGAAGGCAAGTGAGTTGTGAGTGCAGTGCAATGCGTTTGGGCATCAGTCTATCATTTGATTAGTTGCCACTGTGAGGCCTGAGGTGGTATAAACATATAGGGTGAGGTGAAGCATATGAACATTAGGTGTGCATCCTGAATAGTGATGTTTGGTCATTGAGCAACACTGGTATGATGAATTGAGCAGTGTGTGGGGCTTGTGCTATAGATGGTAGCATGGTTAAGATGAACATGGATTCACTAACCTTGCCCACTCATGTGAGACCATTGAACTTCATGCTGCACTGCATTCAAATCTTCAAATCATGACGTCTGGCACTGGTTGCCACAGATATCACGTCTCCATTTCCAGTGTGTTTGAAGGGCTTCTTGCTTGTGGCATATCTCTTACTTTCAACCTCCGACTTCCAGATGGACAAGGCATGATCAGAAAACTTCAATCTCCCATGTCAGGCTGTTCTTTCCTCTTTCCCAGAGTCATTTCTTGCACAATTGCTAGCTGCTTCTGCTGTAGATTAAATGTACCCCCTTCCCCCCACCCCTTTTCGACAGTGCAGCCTAGCTTTACTTGGTACTTAAGTATAAGTTATGATTTTAAACTTCTGAGGCTTGCAGCTGATGAACTTTATGGTTAGTGCTGGCTGTATACTGTAATTATTTGAAATAGTAAGCGTCATGAAGTTGGTGCACCAGCTGCATGACATTGAGCTGTACAGTTTAATAATGTATTGTGATCCCTGTATAGTTTTTTAGGGGTTTTCCAATTTTAAAGTCTGGTTGAAGATTTGTAGCTCGGGTGTCCGTTGTTGTGGTTCTGTTCGCCAAGCTGGAAGTTTTTGCTGCAAACGTTTCATTCCCTGGCTAGGGAACATCATCAGTGCTATTGGAGCCTCCTGTGAAGCGCTGCTTTGATGTTTCTTCCGGTATTTATAGTGGTATCCACTATAAATACCGGAAGAAACATCAAAGCAGCGCTTCACAGGAAGCTCCAATAGCACTGATGATGTTCCCTAGCCAGGGAACGAAACGTTTGCAGCAAAAACTTCCAGCTTGGCGAACAGTTTTCCAATTTTGTTCCGATGATCTTTTATGAATTCTCAAGTAGTGTGCTTGTTTTGTAGGTATTTTCAATTAAATCTTCATTAAGGTGTATGCAAAGTCAAACTGATGTATCAAAGTTGCATTATGATATTCCATGACAGATTCAATTATAGCTTACATGGTTAGAAGTAACATTGTTGAAATTTAGAAATGGATTAAAAATAGCTATAAGACTGTGAAAGCCAATCACTAAAACACTCAACAAAACTTCAACAAATCTTATTCCGACAAAGCAATTGGTCGTTATTTACAAGGAAACTGTATGCAGAGTGGCTAAACTTGGAAAAGAGAGAGTTGGTCACAGCTCTGAGTCTCTCACAAGTTTGCACTTACAGACAGAAAAGCAGGAATACTTATACTTAAAACTTATCAATATCTATCAGTAGAGGTTAGTCATCTATTAGACCGGTACATTAAATTATGATCTGTGTTATTACTTCAGAGGCTTATCACCTTGACCTCTCAAAACCTGGTGCCAGATATGTCATCTCATAACATCCTTGTTGGGGGCTCAAAGGATTTTGTAGAATGTCTTTATTTGGGCTCAGTCAATGTCCCAGAATTAATTCCTCATGAAGGGCTTTTGCCCGAAACATCGATTTTACTGCTCCTTGGATACTGCCTGAACTGCTGTGCTCTTCCAGCACCACTAATCCAGAGTCCTAGAATGTATGTGGATCCAGCCTGATCAAGCTCTGTCGAGGTCTACCAAGGTTAAAGAATTTATGTGGACTTACCCTATGTCAGGTCCTGCTGTGGTCAGCAGCGCTTTGACCTTTGTTAAAGTCTTAACTTGTGTTGTGTCAGGCAGCTCTGGGTCATACAAAGGATAGTCAAGGTGTATGTTACAATCAGGGGTTAGCCAGTTTTCCCACAATTCCACCGAATCGGATGAATTGCTATCCTGCCTTATGGACAATGCAAAGTATTTTATTTATATAATATCCCACAGTTCTATAAATTTTATTTATATACATAATTAAACGATATTAACATTTAAATTTCCATAGTTTAGGAAATCAACATTGATATCCATAAATGGCACAACTTGTTTTAACTGAGTAGTAAAATCATTCACATCTACAGGAGTACTTGTGGACCTTAAACATTTAATTCTGTGCTTTCGTCACTCTCAATTTTGTTCATTCTTCCTTCTTTTATGAATATAACAAGAGAAAACTACAGGAATTAATTAAAAGTCTGACAACTTGCCCTTTGATGACGCAGTGTCTATATTAATAACTTGCTGCTAACAAATAGTGCAAAGCAATGATTGTATTCTATTTCTAGAAATGCTAGACAAATTGCTTCCATTTCATTTCAATAAAGCTATAAAACCAAACGATAAAGCAACCTATAAAAGCTTGTCACTAGAAAATGCAAAATTTATAAAGCTGTTAAAGTTAATTGTACTTTATTATTGCTATATTTAGTATTCAATTAGCTAAAGAAAATAGTGTATTTAGAAGGTTATTTTTGTCTAGTTTTAAATGTTAATTATGTTCTTTGAAGCTATTTTAGTGACTAATACTTTATACTTACTTACTTTCTATCTGTTGCACAATCCTAAATCCATAATACTCCCAATCCAGACTGTTTGAATTCAGTCTGCTCAACTCCTTTGTGGGACTTGATCAAAAATCTTCTGGAGATCCAAATTCAGCATATTATTGCATTTATCTTATCGACCTTGCTTGTAACATTCTCAAAAAGTTCTACCAAGTTTGTCAAACATGAGTTCTCTTTCATAAATCCATATTAAGACTTTCCAATTGTACCATTAATTTCTAAATATTCTATAAGCACATACTTTATAATAAATTCTGCTATGTTTCACATTGCTGATAACTTCCCATTGCTAATAGATCTGTAGTTCCCTGTTTTATCTCTACTTGTCTTAAATGGTGGAGTTACACTTGCAATCATCTAATCTCCAGGCACTGTTGAAGAACAGACTAAATGGAGTTTTTAAAAATGATCACCAATGTATCCATTATTTTTATTGCTATCTCTGTCAGCACTCTAAGGTCAAGCTCACTGGATCCCAGGAATTCGTCAACTTTCAGTCTTGTTAATTTCTCAAATGCTGTATTTTTATGAATGTGAATTTATTTCAATTCTACACTTCTATCAACACTTGGATATTTGTTATTTCAGGGAGACCTCTTATGTTTTCCTCAATGAAGACAGATACAAAGTACTTATGTAGCTTCTCTGTCATTTCTCAATTGCCAATTAGGCATTTTCCTCTGGTCTACCTATAATGGGCCCACATTTGCTTTGCCAATCTTTTCCTTTTTATATATCTAGAGAAATTTCCAGTCATTTTTATGCACCTTGTTATTTTTCATTTATCTTCCCTTCTCTCTTCCCTTATCAACGTTTTGCTGAGTTGTAAATTCTCCTAATTTTTAGGCTTATAATGTTTTTGGCAACTTTATAAAACTCCTTCTATGATCTGATACTATTATTGAAACTTCCTATGTTAGCCATGGTTGTCTCATTTTTCCTGTTAGATATTTTTGCCTCTAATGGATTATAATTTTTTGAAGATTGAGCATTAATTCTTTAAATACTCGCCATTGCCTATCTACAGTCAAACCTTTTAATGTGTTTTTCTAACAGTTAGCTTCCTCCTTGTCATTTCATAATTGATTGAATTTGATTTAAGACCTCAGTTTCAGATTGAACTACACAATTTGCATACTTTTAGATTAGATTAGATTAGATTAGATTACTTACAGTGTGGAAACAGGCCCTTCAGCCCAACAAGTCCACACCGACCCGCCGAAGCGCAACCCACCCATACCCCTACATTTACCCCTTACCTAACACTACGGGCAATTTAGCATGGCAAATTCACCTGACCCGCACATCTTTGGACTGTGGGAGGAAACTGGAGCACCCGGAGGAAACCCACGCAGACACGGGGAGAACGTGCAAACTCCACACAGTCAATCGCCTGAGGCAGGAATTGAACCCAGGTCTCTGGCGCTGTGAGGCAGCAGTGCCACCGTGTCACCCACTTCATGGAAGATTTCATTGCATTATGATCTAATATCATGTGACATAATTTAATATATATCTTCTTAAGGTTAGCAATTAGACTTTTCCAATTAATAATACAAAATTGAAAGTAAACTATGTTGTAATTAATTCCCCAACATATTGCTCCAGAAAACTACCTTGAATATTCTCCTAGACATTGGTGCTGATGATATTTACCAGTCTATACATAAGTTTTAAGTCGAAGTAAGTTGCTGTATACACCTCTAATTTTGGATGTAGGTTTGTTCACGGAGCTGGAAAGTTTGTTTTTAGATGTTTCATCACCATACCAGGTAACATCTTCAATGAGCCTCCAGATGAAGCATTGGTGGTGTAGCCTGCTTTCTGTTTATGTGTTTCAGTTTCCTTAGGTTGGTGATGTCATTTTCTGTTGTGACATCATTTTCTATGGTGATGTCATTTCCTGTTCTTTTTCTCAAGAGTGGTAAATAGGATCTAAGTCAAGTGTTTGTTGATAGAGTTCTGGTTGGAATGCCATGCTCCTAGGAATTCTCGTGTGTGCCTCTGTTTGCCTTGTCCTAGGATGGATGCGTTCTCCCAGTCAAAGTGGTTTCCTTCCTCATCTATATGTATCCCAAACACATAAATAGAAAGTTAAAACTCACACATCACCAAGTTATATTCCAACAGGTTTAATAGGAAGCACTAGCTTTCGGACCACCACTCCTTCATCAGGTGATTGTGGAGTACACAATTGTAAGACCTGCTGGACTATAACCTGGTGTTGTGTGATTTTTAAGTTTGTACATCCCATTCCAACATTGGCATCTCCAAATCATGACATAAATAGAAAGCGGGCTACACCACCAGTGCTGCATCTGGAGGCTGACTGAAGATGTTACCTAGTATGGTGATGAAACATCTGAAAATGAACCTTCCAGAATAGGCATCCAGAACCTCAACCTGAGCTACAAATCTTCTCAAAAATTGCTAACCTCTAATTTTCTGATATATATTATACCCCACAATATCACTATTATTTGTTAGCCTATAAACCACTCCTATGAAGATTTGTGGCCCCTTGCTCTTCCTTAGGTCCACCCAAACAGATTCTGTATCCTGTTTTCTGATCCAAGATCATCTTTCATTCATACACTGATTCTGTACCTTATTATCAACTCTACTCCACCACCTTTTCTTTTTGCCCATCCCTTCTAAATGTTGAATACCCTTTAATATTTAGTTCCCAATCTTGATTATCCTGAATCCACATCTCCACACTAACAATTAAAACATATTTTTTGCTTCTACTTGTGCTATTCATTCTTGTTGAATGCTGTGTGCATTCAGATAGAGTGCTTTTTCATTCTGCATTTTTAACAGTATGCTGTAATTTGACCTTGGTTGATTCTATAAGTTCTTTTCACAGCTTTCTACTTCCATTTACAGCTTTTCCTACTTCCTATAACCAGCTTTGTCTTTATTATATTTTAATTCCATCTTAAGTTAACATCCCTGCAACAAGCAGGTTAGACAACACTAGTAAGTCATTCTTTAAGTATGTTGTGCCCTGTCCTGCTGAAGTATAACCCATCTTCCTTATACATGTTCCATCTGCCCCATTCCTTCCTGCACAATCTATTCAGCCATGTCATTCTATACACGATGTGGAGTGCTGGTTTTGGACGGGTGGACAAAGTTAAAAGTCACACAACACCAGGTTATAGTCTTGCAGGTTAATTTGGAAGAACTAGCTTTCAGAGCACTGTTCCTTCATCAGGTAACCTGAAGGAGCAGTGCTCTGAAAGCTGGTACTTCCAAATAAACCTGTTGGACCAAAACCTGGCATTCTGTACATGCACCACACTCTGTGAAAAAGTTGCCCCTTAGCTCCCTTTGAAACCTTTCCCATCTCATCCTAAACTTATGCCCTCTAGTTCAGGACTCCCCCAACCCAGGGAAAGATCTTGTCTATTTATGCTATCCATGCCCGTCATGATTTTATGAACCTCTATAATTCACTCTTCAGCCTCTGATGCTCCAGGGAAAATAGCCTCAGCATATTCAGTCCCTCCCTATGGCTCAAATCCTGCAACCTTGGAAACATTCATGTAACTCTTTTCTGAACCATTTCAAGTTTCACAACATCCTTCCGTTAGGAGGGAGACCAGAATTGCACACAATATTCCAAAAGTGGTCTAACCAATGGCCTGTACAGGAAGTGGTGGAGGCTAGTACAATTGCAACATTTAAAAGGCATCTGGATGGGTATATGAATAGGAAGGGTTTGGAGGGATATGAGCCAGGTTCTGGCAGGTGGGACTAGATTGAGTTGGGATATCTGCTCGGCATGGACGGGTTGGACCAAAGACGCTACTTTCGTGCTGTACATCTCTATAACTCTATGACTCTATGTGTTTATTTGCTTCCCATTTTCATACTCACCAGCATGTGTTGCTGGGAACAAACCTGAAAATACAGCATTGGAGCTCTTGCCTTTCGGTTTCCTTTCCTTGAATCCTACTTTCAGAACCTTATCCCCTTTTCTACCTCTGTTGTTGGGGCCAGTGTGGACAATGACCACTGCCTATGCAACCTTTCCTAAGAGAATGTTCATCAGCCAATATTAGATTAAATTCCTTTACAGTGTGGAAACAGGTCCTTCGGCCCAAGCAGTCCACACCAATCCTCTGAAGAGTAACCCACCTAGACCCATTTCCCTCTGATTAATGCACCTAACACTATGGGCAATTTAGCATGGCCGATACACCTGACCTGCACATCTTTGGACTGGGGGAGGAAACCGGGGCACCCAGAGGAAACCTACGCAGACACAGGGAGAATGTGCAAACTCCACACAGGCAGTCCCTCGAGGCTGGAATCAAACTTGGGTCCCTGGCGCTGAGAGGCAGCAGTGCTAGCCACTGAGCTGCTGTGCTGCATCCTTGACCCTGACACGAGGGAGGTAACATACAAGGGAGTCAAGTCCATGGCTACTGAAATGCTATCTGTTCACCTAACTATTAAGTGTTATGACAAACGTTCCTTCTCCTTGTGACAGTAGTTTATGTTTCATAATTGTCTTTTCGGAACTTTCCACCTGGAGAAGTGAGGCCGTCCAGTGTGTTTTCCTCTCACATATTTTGATGAGAGGGGCTTTAGAGAAAGGTAGAGTAGTCAAAGATTATTGCAGCTGGGGCAGTTCACCACAGACTCTCAGACACAGACTCTCAGACACAGATGTTTACCATATCAGAAAGCATCATCATCATGGAGGAAATGGCAGAAGTGGCTTAAAATCACAAATCCTGCCACCAAACACATTACTCCCTGTTTCTGCAGGATCAAGAATGGAGCCATTTCGGGTTTCGCAGAGGCGCAGTTCCTGGAAGCAGCTGGCTCTTTGAATGGTTGGCTGTCTCCATTTAACTCGCATTGTGGTTTAGTAACGTAATTGCATGAAACTTGGAGCACATGGAAAAGACCAACTCAAACCAGGTCTTTTCTCAGTAGGATGGTCAGGATACTTTTGGAGAACTGAGATGTCTCTGTCGATTTAGTGCTAAGATACCTTGGGGGCAGGCAACAGGTATTCTTTATGGGGGAGGTGATTACTCCCCTTTGTAGAGGGTGAGTTTAGATACCATTTGATTGATATCAAACACATGGGTGATGGTGGTCAAATTTGGGATGGGGTTAACTGCAGAGAGGGTTGCCCTTAAAGTTGCATAAACCCCTTGGAAAGGAGGGTCCTCTTTCCTTTACTCCACACCCACGCGAGTTCGCCAATTACTGTGGTGGTCTCTCTCCAGCAGGCTCTGAAGCTTCAAAGACCTGGAATGCTGCACTTGGACAACTCCGCTGGAGAGAGAGCACTGAACCAAACTCACTGTTTATAACCTGACCAGCGAGTCAGAACTTATCTCCACACAGTAATCACAACCACCACCAAAGCTTGGGCAATTCCCTCTCTTATTGGTGGGACAACAGCCACCTGTTGCCTACCCACTCTGGCTGTATCTCCATGAAAGAGAAAAGAGAGATCAAACTGCTAATCCTGGCCAACAATCCCCCTTGAGAGGGCAGTTCACCCTTCAGTCCTTGTCACTGAAATTATAATCTAGGATCTGCTGTGAACTCAACCAGAATTGCTGTACCCAGAAGGAGCACACACAGAATCAAATATGAGTTAAAATTACCAGTGAACTTTATTACTGAAAAAAAATCAACTTGCCCTATCCGTACAATACTTTGATGAAACGTATAATCTATACTATGATATAACATTTAAGAAAATTGGAGTGTACACAATGTAAATCTTTAGCCTTACACAATTTACAGGGTACTTTAAGAACTACAAAACCACCCTCCGCCTCCCACCCAATGCTAACCAACTGCTCCAGAGTACGAGTGTTCCAGGCCTGAAAAGGGTTCTTACAGTCTCAGGGGAACTTGTTGGATCTGGTGGGGCTTCCTCTCTGCCTTCAGAAGTTGTAGACTTCCGAAGTCTGAGGTCACAGACAGGGTCGATATCTTCAACCCCAAAACGTTGGTGTCCAGAGACGCAGCCAGCTCAGAGCGATGAGAGTGAAAAGGAGAAAGAGCCCCAATAACTGACCCTGCTGCCCCCTTTAACCTTGCCATTCCAAAGGGCTGCCAGCTCCACCCCTCAGGTAATTCCATTTCACAAAGCATCTCCGGTGATTGCTGGGTCCGGTTTAATCTCACCATTCGTGGAAACAAAAGGGTCAATACCGTCCCAAGTTTACTTAACTGAAGTTTTGATGACTTAATGGAGCCTCCCAAACTGTTTTCAGATTAGAGTAAATCGTTATCCCATTAACTAGATAGGCTCCATTGTTCACAGTTTTTTCATCACCATTTCTATGCCTGTCCCTTGATACAATGTCTGGCGGGTGCCGTTTTATTGGTCAAGTTGCCTCGTACCTCTGAGGTCTCTGTCTCCTGACGATGGTGTGTCCTTATTGTAGCAGGCCTGCTGAGAAATCCAGCCTCCACAGATGCCAGGTTAGCCAGTTTTTCACAAAAGGCCATTGTCTTTCAGTCTTTCCTTGCTACAGAACTGACTGAAAAGCCTGTCAAACCTATCAAAAGCTCGAAAGAAGTGACAGCGCTACAAAGAAGTGATTATAATTGGGTGATGAAAGTCATCATTTTTAAAGGTTGGGGGGTTAGCGTAGCAGGGTCATCTCCTGTCTCTGTGAATCTGAACTAAGAACAAAAATTATGTGTCAAAATCCAAACTATTTTTCAACTTCTTCCTGAAAGCATGACAGACTTGGTGTTTCCATTCAAGCAAATTGTTCCTTGCAAATAACACTGTATTCTGCATTCTGTTGTATTATCCTGATGTACAATGTGAGGTGTGATTTGTCTGGTTAGCGTGCAATACAATACTTTTCACTGTATCTTTGCACATGTGGCAATGATAAATCAAGTCAAATCAAATGCAGTATTGTTGTAGCTGTAGCCAATGCCTTTTCTATTGCAAAGTGTTCTTCCCAAAATATTCACGATATATATGATCAATCATGGAATTATAAATTAATATTTTGGATAATTCATCGTTGTGGCACTTGAAATTTTCTTCCAAAAAGGACGAACTAATGTGTCACACATGTGTTGTATCTACCGTCCCTTCAAAGATTATCCGGGAAGGGATTAGACAGCCATGGCTGACAAAGGAAGTCAGGAAATGTATTAAAGAAAAAGAGAGATCCTATAAAGTGGCCAAGAGTATTGGGAAATCAGAAGATTGGGAAGGCTACAAAATCAAACAGAGGATAACAAAAAGAGAAATAAAGAAGGAGAGGGTCAAATATGAAGGTAGGCTAGCCAGGAATATTAGAAATGATAGTAAAAGTTTCTTTCAATACATAAGAAACAAATGACAGGCAAAAGTAGACATTGGGCCACTTCAAACTGATGTTGGAAGCCTAGTGGTGGGAGATAAGGAAATAGCTGGAGAAGTTAATAAGTACTTTGCATCAGTCTTCACAGTGGAAGACATGAGTAATATGCCAACAATTAAAGGGAGTCAGGGAGCTGAGTTGAGTATGGTTGCCATTACAAAAGAGAAAGTGCTAGAAAAGGTAAACGGTCTTAAAATTGATAAATCTCCTGGCCCTGATGGGCTACATCCTAGAGTTCTGAGGGAGGTGGCTGAGGAAATAGCAGAGACGTTGGTTGAGATCTTTCAAAAGTCACTGGAGTCAGGGAAAGTCCCAGATGATAGGAAGATCGCTGTTGTAACCCCCTTGTTCAAGAAAGGATCAAGACAAAAGATGGAAAATTATAGGCCAATTAGCCTAACCTCGATTGTTGGTAAAATTCTAGAATCCATCATTAAGGATGAGGTTTCTAAATTCTTGGAAGAGCAGAGTCAGATTAGAACAAGTCAACATGGATTTAGTAAGGGGAGGTCGTGCCTGACAAACCTGTTGGAATTTTTTGAAGAGGTGACAAGTAGGTTAGACCAGGGAAACCCAGTGGATGTGGTCTATCTAAACTTCCAAAAGGCCTTTGATAAGGTGCCACATGGGAGGCTGCTGAGTAAGGTGAGGGCCCATGGTGTTCGAGATGAGCTACTGATCTGGATTGAGGATTGGCTGTCTGACAAAAGGCAGAGAGTTGGGATAAAAGGTTCTTTTTCAGAATTGCAGCCGGTAACAAGCGGTGTCCCGCAGGGTTCAATATTGGGGCCGTAGCTGTTCACGTTATATATTAATGATCTGGATGAAGGGACTGGGGGCATTCTAGCGAAGTTTGCCAATGATACAAAATTAGGTGGACAGGCAGGTAGTACTGAGGAAGTGCAGAAGGATCTAGACAGTTTGGGAGAGTGGTCCAGGAAATGGCTGATGGAATTCAATGTGAGCAAATGCGAGGTCTTGCACTTTGGAAAAAAGAATAAAAGCATAGACTACTTTCTAAACGCTGAGAAAATTTGTAAAGTCAAAGTACAAAGGGATCTGGGAGTGCTAGTCGAGGATTCTCTAAAGGTAAACATGCAGGTTGAGTCTGTGATTAAGAAAGCGAATATAATGTTGTCATTTATCTCAAGGGGGTTGGAATATAAAAGCACCGTTGTGCTACTGAGACTTTATAAAGCTCTGGTTAGGCTCCATTTGGAGTACTGTATCCAGTTTTGGTCCCTACACCTCAAGAAGGACGTACTGGCACTGGAGTGTGTCCAGCAGAGATTCACACAGATGGTCCCTGGAATGGTAGGTCTAACATATGAGGAATGGTTGAGGATCCTGGGATTGTATTCATTGGAGCTTAGAAGATTAATGGGAGATGTAATAGAAACTTACAAGATAATACATGGCTTGGAAAGGGTGGACGCTAGGAAATTGTTTCTGTTAGGCGAGGAGACTAGGACCCGTGGACACAGCCTTAGAGTTAGAGGGGGTAAATTCAGAACAGAAGTGCGGAGACATTTCTTCAGCCAGAGAGTGGTGGGCCTGTGGAATTCATTGCCACAGAGTGCAGTGGAGGCCGGGACTCTAAATGTCTTCAAGGCAGAGATTGATAAATTCTTGATGTCACAAAGAATTAAGGGCTACGGGGAGAATGTGAGTAAGTGAAGTTGAAATGTCCATCAGCCATAATTGAATGGCAGAGTGGACTCGATGGGCCAAATGGCCTTACTTCCACTCCTATGTCTTATGTTCTTATGGTCTAACACCTAACACACTATTGCTTTATATCTGCAATGCATGCTGCCTATTCAAATGTCTGTACCCCACTAATGGAAATTAAACAATTAAGTCATATGCAAGTACATTGTGCTTTTCAACTTTCTCTGCCAATGTAACATTGGGCTGGAATCCTTTGCTCACCCTCTGACACCTAAGTTTTCTGAGTTAAAGGGTCATTGGTTCTATGGGGTGTGATTGTGACCAGATTCTCACTCACAAGAGAAACTCAATGATGGAGATACCATTCCAGTACCAACTTAAAAGGACAACCAAAGATAAAAGGAACATTTAAAGGCAATCCTTAGACCTGGTTTCCCTGAGTGCAGCCTGAAATAACACCTCAGGCTAAGCCAGTCTTGTAAAGGAACACATCAAACTTCTGATAGGCCCTTTCTTTGCATAGGTGAAGAGGCTGACAACTCCTTCAGGTATGGGTAAAGAATGCATCTTCAAAGTGAGAAACCCACAGAAGACCAACAGAACATAAGGTCCTCAATGTACTTACAAAATGGAAATTATTGGAAGCTGGGCCAAATCCTGGCAAATGGGATAGGACAGATTGAGATGACTGGTCAGCATGGATGGGTTGGACTAAACAGTCAGTTTCCATGTTGTTTGACTCTGTAACTCTGTTTCAAATCTCAATGTCAGAATGAAAAATATCAGGAAGTGCTGTGAGTGGCGATTGGATGAGAAATATGCATTATTTTCATTCAGTAGGCAGTAAAATACCATATGATGAATTTCCCAGCCCATTGATCCATTCAAACGTTTCACTTAAAAGGAGCATGGCTCAGAGTAGAACTGAGTCTGAATTCCTGCTTCTCTAGTTTGCACTCCCTTCAAGTGCAGATCTGTACTCATGGTGCATTTGAGAAATTTATAATTATTTAATGCTCATCACACAACAGGCAGATTTGTATAGAATTTTGGCTTATACAAAACTAAACCAGCTCAAATTCTGGTACAGCAAATCTAACACTCCCCAAATCATTACCAACTGAACAGAGAATGAAACTCAGCAAACAATTCAGTCATAGTAACCCCAAGATTCGTGTGTTGGCACCTGAAAGACCATTGCCATCTGAGGGAGCTGTCTTTGTTAGGTAGATATTTATTTTAACTGTGCTTAGACATAAAGAATCATCTGAGCACAGATCATGAAGGACACCTACCATATAGGACTGAGCACATGTCTGGAGCGTCCCAACATAAATTACTGATGTAAAATTTAATGGATTCCTTATGGGCATGTGACACTCACCTGCCTGATTATTTTGCAAGAATCTGCATCTGATGGTTTTGTACACTTAAGTACAGTCAAAAAAATCTGCTTTTTTTTTTACAACATTCTGAGATCATCTTAGTCTGCTGTGAGTACATTTAGCTTTCATTTCTGCATTAACCTTTTTCATCTCTTAGAAATTCCTTGGATATGATTTTTGAAGGCCATTATATCATTTAGTCAAACCATTGAGTGGACGCTACACATCCTAGGGTCCAAAGAGTACTCAGTGTCTCTCTTGAGTGCAATTTAGTGTATGGATCTGCAGTGTGGCCTGAACATCATTTTATGTGTTTTGGCACCTTTCAAGTGATTTTAAATGCCTTTCACTTTACCTCTGCAATTTAACAAATCTCTTAAGAATCTTTAAATTCTTAGGTGATTCATATAAAGTTTAAAGAGGTTTTACTATTTGATTATTTTTGATAGATTTCAGGCCAACACTTTCCAAAAACGAAAGCAAAAATCTATGGCTGTTCGATAACTTAAATACAAGCAGCAAATTGCGAAGTGCAATGGACCTAGCAGCATCTGTGGAGTGAGAAACATGCTTAATGTTTTAGATTCGTGACCTTTCATCAGAACTGGGAGGTTGTTATATTTAGACAATTGAGTATGTGAAAGGGAGGGCGTGAGAGAGAAAAGGAAGGTCTTTCATTTTCATATATCTCAATTTTGTTGTCTTTGTTGGTTTGTTCTTTTTTCTCCATTTATTTTCTCTATTTTCCTTTGCTTTCAGTAGGACATTGCCATTACACCACCGTCTTTTCTTTCTTTACTTGTCAGATTACCACTCCCTTTGGTTTTACACATGAAATCTTTTTGCCATTTAATCTCCCTGCTCTCCTTGCTGTCACAAATCTTTCCTTTTGGTAGTTTTGGTAGTTTTCTCCTACCTTCTGCCTTCCATTTTGTCAAAACCTAATGCATCTTTAACTTGTCCAGTTCTGCTGTAATCTGGTATCTCGGAAACATTAATCCACTTTCCAGCCAGGTTTCACATAGCATTCTGTATTGGATCACATTTATGTAAAAAGAACGAAGAATGTATAGATTTTAAATTGTTATGATTTTCTTTTAGCCAGGTTGTGTAAATACTACAGAAGTGGATATCAAGAAATCATCCCGAATGAGAAATCCTCACAAAACAAGAAAGGTAAACCATATTTTCAATAAGTCAGTCACCACTGACAGAATACAGTGGAACCTAATATTTTGATCTTTACTTCTTGTGAATGCACTCACAACTGGCAGTGTGTCAAACTGCACACGCATTTATGTCAACGCCAGCATTATAATCCTGCAATGTTCCAATCATTGGAAATTAGCTGATGCTCTAAACCTAAACAGTGTAAATAGCTATGACATTATTTTGCCCATTCTATCACCACTTACTGTAAAAATCAATTCTTTTTGTACTTGAGCTGTTAGCATAATGTATACTTATGTTCTTTTGACTCCATTGTTAACTGTGCTGAACAGATTGCGCTGCAACTAATTAACCATTTAGCCAATAATCATAACTTAATTGTTTTCACTGAAGCAGTAAATATCAGCAGATATTACTTCCCCACATTATTGGAACTGGCAGCATGATGCAAATGAACAGAGATCAAAAACATTAAGTCATGATGATGTCTAACCAGCTTCAATTTTCATACAGTAGTTTGCTATCTGATCAATGTGACCATTCTGTCATTTCTTGGATTTGGAGCAAGAGCCTGACTATGAACTGTCTGAACATGTCTGATGTTTGGGCAGATGCCCTGCCTTGCTGTAATGTTTTCCATTACAAATAACCCCTGACAGGAAGCCAGTTAAAATGTTAATTTGAACAGACAAAAGAAGACAAGTTCAAGTACTTGTAACCATAACCATAGTTACTTTGTTTTTCAGCTGTCTTCATTAACATTCAGACGTGCTTTGAATATTTTCAGTAAATTTCTAATATATCAGAAAGACCCTAAGGCATAGAAATACAGTATGTAGCCCAGGCTAAAGTTCTGACAACATGGGTTTGAATCCCATCTCATCAGATGTGAAAATTGAATTCAATAACATCTGGAATGAAAAGTTAGCCTCATGGTGATCATATAACCATTGTCAATCATTGTTAAAAACCCATCTGGTTCACTAATACACTTCAGGGAATTAAACTTGATATGTTTATTCAATCTTGTTAATATGTGAATCCAGATCTACAGCAATGTAGATGACTCTTAAATGCCCTCTGTGCAATAAACACAAGCCTAGCCAGTGCTGAGCACATCCCATGAAAAACTATATATATAAAAATTGCCTTCCCTATTTTCTGAAAAATTGGATGCTACATTTTTGTAATCATGCGTGAAGACTATCAAGTCCCATTGTCCTGCAGCTTTCTGAACCTGATGAAGGGCTTATGCTCGAAACGTCGAATTCTCTATTCCTGAGATGCTGCCTAACCTGCTGTGCTTTGACCAGCAACACATTTGCAGCTGTGATCTCCAGCATCTGCAGACCTCATTTTTTACTCAATTGAAATGATATCCAACTCTTCTGTTCTTCCAGCCAAAGAACATAACCTCACTTCCCATGAGTGAATAAAAACATTCAGACATTATATTCCTCCTGCCATGTGTTTTTTGCCCACTCACTTAACCTGTCTATACTCCTCAGGAGACTCTTTGTGTCACCTTCACCACTTGTTTACCCAAATATCTTCTGTCACCCACCAATTTTGCAATGAGGGAATCATAACATATCAAGTTATAACATGTATTGTAAATAATTATGGCCCCAGCACTGACCTCTGTGGCACTGTATTAGTTAAAAGTTACCATCCTCAAAGCGACCCTTATCCCAAGCCTGTATCTTTTATTGTCTAGCTAATCTTCTACCCATACTATCACCGACACCATAGGCTTTGTCTTATGACGTAACGTTTTGTGCAGTACTTTATTGAATACCTTTTGGAAATCCAAAGATAATGTGTCTACCAGTTCTCCTTTATCTATCCTGCTTGTCATTTCCTCAAAGAATTTTAATAAATTTGTCAAACATGATTTCCCCTTCATGAAGCAATGCCAATTTTGTTTGATTATACAATATAAATCTAAATACTCTGCTATTGCATCATTGTATAGACTAACATTTTCCCAATGACAGATGTTAAACTAACTGGCCCACAATTGCCTGCCTTTCATCTCCCTACTTTTTGAATAACCTTGTTACATCTGCATTTTTACAATCATCTTGGACTTTTCTTGAATCTAAAGATTTATGGAAGACTGCTACAAATAAAATACACTGTCTGTGGCCACTTCCTTTGAAAGCATAAGATGTAACCAGGTCCAGAAAATTTAACAGCCTTTAACTGCATTATTTTCCTTTTTTTGTTCTCTAGTAATAGCTGTTGCATTTATTTCCACCCCATCTTTTACCTCTTAATTTTTTTTGAATGCATTTAGTATGTTCTACCATGAAGACTGATGCAAAACATTTATAGAATTCCTCTGCAATTTCCTAGTTCACCATTATTATTTATTCAATGTGGTTCTTGGGGTTTAGGGATTAAATGGTATGGGGAGAAAGTGGAAACAGGATACTGTATTGAATGATCAGCCATGATCATCTTAAATGATAGAGTAAGGTCGAAGGGCTGAATGGTCTATACTTGCTCCTATTTTCTATGTTTCTATGTCCCCAGCCTTTTTCTCCAAAGGGCAAATACTCATTTTCCCTTCTGTCTTTTCAGATATTTAAAGAAGCTCTTACTTACTTTTTAAAATATTATTTGCAAGTTTACTCTCAATGTTTGTTTTCTCTCTTTTAGATTCTTTTGTCCCTTTTGTTGGTTTTTAAAGCTTTCCTAATTGCCTGGTTTATTATTAATCTTTGCTGCTGTATATAGTTTTTTATTTCAATTTGATATTATCCTTAAGTTCTTTGGTTAACCACAGTTGTTTTGTTATAATGTATTTATTGTGGGTTTGATATATACATAGAAAAGTGATAACTTTGCATTTATGTTTAGAGTAACTTAATTTTGTCAAAGCTAATGTTGCCTGTAATCTTCTGTGCTTGCAAGGTGGATGTGGGCAAAGAGAGTTTGAAGGAATGTTTGTGAAAAGAGGTAGCAGTAGACAACTGTTACTGTTGAAGCATGCAATCCAGTACCGTTCTCTTTCAGCTTGCCATGCAACTGGTCTTCCTTGCTTAACTTGTGCAAGGCAGAATGAAAATAACAGATATTTGTTCTTTGATTCACCTTCCACAATCAACTTACACAAATCCAACTTCAGTTGGTCAGTCATTAACTAGTAGCTTGGGCACAAAGCTTTCACTTGTTTGTAGTTTCATGCCAGCAAATTTGGTGTCCCTCTCTTTAATATTTGCCAGTTTGTAGACTCCTATTTCTTCAGCCTTGATAAATCCTATTAACATGTTCAGGTGTCCTTTGAGTCTTTGCAAATGCAATTGCTATGTTAAGTACCCTATTCTGCTTTTCTCTTCAACCACCTCAATATCGTTAAATGTTATTGACGTGCAATTTTCCATTGCCACCACTAATGTTCTCCATGAGTGGTCCAACTCCACACCTGGATCTGTTATAAAAAACTGATCTTTTAAAAGACATCAATGCAAATGACATAATTCCTTTGAGTTTGTCTGACATCGACAGTGAATCATTCAAGTGAATCATTCATCAATTATACCCATAGCAACAGGAGTTCATCCATGTGTGCTTTGCCTGAAATTGGGTCCTTGGTTCTGTGAGAAACAAAACTCACATATTAATAAATTTCAGTCCGAGTTAAATTCTAAAGCAGCGAATTTTATTGATACATACTTGCAAGAACAGGTGCCTAACGAGTAAGCACCCCGATCTGAGGGTTACATTCTGATTTATGCTGTTCAGCTGCGTCTCTCGGTCCTCCCTTTCACCCCATTGATTACTTTTACTGTAGCGCGTGGCCTATCACAAGCTCTAGCTTCTCTCCACCTCTGTTTACTTCTCCCATTACTCTAAACCTATCGTCCCTTACTCTTATTTACCTCTTTCCTTATTTTTGACTATCCTGACATAGTTTGCTGTCTTCGTGCGATCATCCTGCCAAACTAAATTCCATCCGTTGACCACATCCCTCCTGAGACTGGCACACTATTCTCCTGTTACTGGTACATCCCACTACAGGTCACTCTGCCCTATTAGTCATAGATAATTCTACCTGTTTTCCCTTCATACCATTTTGTATTTGCATGCGCAGCCTAATTTTATGATATAAGCTTTTGCAGAAGCAACACCTGTTCCCTTATTCTGCACAATTTTAACCCTATATCTTACAATCCCCCCTTTTTCTTCTTGGCTACTAAATGTTGTCTTCTGCATTTGTCTCATATGTTGCCTTCCAGTTTGCTAGCATCATCCCTGAGACTTCATTTATAGTGGCTAATTCCTCAAGGTCACCCATCCCCTCATTGTTCAAGAAGTTGAGTTCTTCTGCCTGATTACCTTTTAGAGGCATTTGTTTTGCCAAGGCCGTCTCAATTAGTCGCTGGGTTAACCCTCGTCCACAAGGTATGATACAACAGCTAATTGCTGTCAGTACTCCTGCTACCACTATCAGGGAGGTGAGGATAGAGACTACCACGCCTTTCCACTTCCCAAACCATGATCCCAGCCATCCCGGGAGGTGATGTGTCCACTCCTGAGTTGTTAGCCAATTCTTCTGCCAAGGTGGTCAATCCTTGCAAAGCACGAGAGATTGACCCATCAGGTGCTGTATTATTTGGAATAAAGGTACAACAGCTACCCTCTAGCATCACACATACACTCCCTTTTTCAGCTAGGATCATATCTAGGGCCAGTCTGTTTTCCCAGGCCATTCTGCTGGTTGCATCAAGTTGCTCGGAAATACCCTTGACTGCATCTCTAGTGTAATTGATGAATCTTTGCTGGTTGTAAAAAAATATAGTTTATCTCATTCTTGTTGACCGTTACCCACCAAAATAGGGTGATTCAAAACCTGCTGCAATCTAGTTGCAGGCCTTGAACTGATCGGGGACCCCTCTAAGAACTCCTATAGAGTCGAGATAAATCGTATCATCAAAGGAAGTATCGAATAAAGACCTTTTACTCCTCTCATTCTTTGTTACTACCACCTTCTCCTTCTCAAATGCCAAGGTGAATGGGATTGCCAATTGCACAATTGCACTTATCCTTCTCCAGTCAGGAGGTAGGGTAGGTCGCAATATTCTGCCTCCACAGTACCACCAGAGATCCACCCAGGGAACCCTGAGTGCTGAGTAGTTCCCTCCTTTGTCCATTTCAGTGTCATTCTGAGTTTCTATACATAACATCAGCTCCCCCAAGTCTCTGAATAGATTTGACCCCATTGGCTTATACACGATGTGTGATTTCCGACCATGGTCAAAAACGGAGGGGGGAGCTTTCAAATCTATCTTCTCCAAGGGAGGGAACATTAGAGATAGGGATGTACAATTCCTATCATTCCATGCAATCTTATCCTGATACAGGGCTATCATACATTCCATGCCCTTCCTGTTTTGGTTCCACCCAAGCAGAAAGAAGACTATGTGGGCAACTGGTCTACC
Source organism: Hemiscyllium ocellatum (assembly GCF_020745735.1). Taxonomy (NCBI): domain Eukaryota; kingdom Metazoa; phylum Chordata; class Chondrichthyes; order Orectolobiformes; family Hemiscylliidae; genus Hemiscyllium; species Hemiscyllium ocellatum. The sequence goes on along the minus strand of NC_083410.1, from coordinate 25,867,129 downwards.
GGAGGCGACATGCATAGCAATTGCTTTTATTCAGAGTTTCAACAGTGTACTTTACCCATTCAACCCAGACATTTGCGCCCCCATATCCAGTTTCTATTTCAAAGGTCTGCTTCAAGTCCTTCACCTCTATAATTTTTAACCACCTTTGGGTCATTGGGAGGGGCAAAAGGATGTATCTTATTATCAAGTTGTTTGGTTCATTTTCTGTTTCCTATGGCTATTTGGAAACAGCAGCCCAAAAAACACTTCCCAGTGGCAGCCATTACTATCTTTAAATTGTTACTAAGGAGTCGAGATCCGTTTTTACGGGGAAAGGAGTCTTCAGAGGAGGTATTTTTGACGGTGAGATTTATCGGTAGCACTTTTTGTCAGGACAGTTTAAGGCTGGGCGAAAGGGGGCTCTATGGAGAGTGATGCCAGGTGGCGGTTTTTGTGAACCATACCTTCTGTCCAGTAGGGTCTTAAGAAGGATTTCAGAGGAAATATACACCCTCTGATACTTTACATCTGTGCATTCTACTAGATTGCAAGCATCAACTTCTATTACTTGTGGATATTCAGACTCAGGGACCGTTAATAACAAATATGGAGATGACAGCATGGTTTGACAAAATCCCAATACTAAGTAGGCTAATATGGTAACCCTAAGCGTCCCCAGCTATCCTATAATAGTATAATAGTATTGAAGGACCGAGAGATTTAGCATGCAAGACAATATACAGATATCAAAAAGAAACTATCCCGCGTCCACATAAAAGTCAGTTACTTAAAGTCTTTTGAGTCTGAGTTTCAGTGGTTCTTCTGTCGATTCGGCTGTCCAGATGCCTTCCTTAACCGGGGATTCCACCGGTCCTTTAGTCCTGCTGTAGTGAGTCCAGCCTCTCTCCGCTGTGAGTAGCACCGTTTCAGTAGTCAAAAGAGCCTGGTACGGTCCCTCCCAATCCGGTTGCAATTTAGTTTCTGTTCATGACTTAATTAGGACCCAATCTCCCAGCCGGATGGGATGAATGGTGAATTCAAGGGGCGGAGTCTGTGCCAGTAATCCTTGTCTCCTAAGAAAAGTCAAAGACGAGGACAAACCCAGTATATACTTTTTAAAGGACGGATCTTTAGTCTCCAGGGTTGGCAGTTCCCCTTTCATTCCCAGTTAGGGCAGGCCAAACAATATCTCATAAGGGGACAGCCCCAGATCTTTCCTTGGGGCTGTCCGCACACACAAAAGGGCTATAGGTAAACACTTAGTCCAAGAGAGTCTGGTTTCTACTACTAATTTCGATAACTGCTTCTTGGGTGTCTTGTTCATTCTCTCAACCTTTCCTGATAAAGGTGGGTGCAAGGAGTGTGGAACTCCCAGGAGACGCCTAACCCTTCATTACTCCCTGGAGTACCCTGGAAGTAAAATGAGTTCCCTGATCTGAATCTATGCATTCTACTATCTCATATCTGGGGTTTATGTGTTCAAGTATTACCTTGGACACCCCACTTGCGGTGGCAGTGGCTAAAGGGTAGGCCTCCACCCATCCAGATATACCTCAGTCTTCCCACTTGGGGTAATTCGGTATAATCTACCTGAAAGTTCTGAAATGGTCGGAGTCTAGGTTCTCTCCCTCCTGGGACTTGTTTCCTCAATACCTTCTTGTTGATTTTCTTGCATGTTATACATCCCTCACATATCTGTTTGGCTATCGTATAGATCCCTTTGCATCTATATTTCCTTAAGACCAAATCACACATTGCTTGCACCCCCAAGAGACTCCTCTGGTGTAAGACAGCCATAATTTCTCGCATCATCATCTTATTTAGCATCTCCTGGCCATCAGGTAGCATCCAGCGCTCTTCTACTGTCCGTATAGCTCCTTGTTCTTCTAACACTCTCTTTTCCTTAGAGCGAAATATCGGTCTCCTCCCAGGTTCCTGCACCATTGGTACCAAAATCTATATTGTAGCAGGCTGAGGGTTCAGAGCTGCCTCCTTAGTGACTTCATCCGCCAATCTATTTCCCTTTGCTTCGCGAACATTTCCCTGCTGATGTCCATTTATGTGGACTATCACTATTTCCTTTGGCAATGAAAGGGATTCCAATACTTGCTTTACCAATTCCTCATGAGCCAGTTCTTTACCCCTACCATTTATCAGTGCCCTCTCCTGCCACATCTTCCCAAATGTGTGTGCCACCCCGAAGGCATACTTAGAATCTCTGTATACAGTTCCTTCTTTGCCTTCCAAGAACTTAAGGGCCCTTCCTAGTGCATAAAGTTCGCAAGTTTGCACCAATCAATCATTGGGTAGTCAACTAGCCTCAATAATACTCCCCAGTATTCCATCCACTACTGCATATCCATTGTGTCTTTTACCTTCAATCACTCTGGAGGACCCATGAATGAACATCCTGGCCCCTGCATGTAGAAGGATATCTCTAAGGTCCATTCTTACTTTAGTCTGATATTCTATAATGTCGAGGCAGTCATGTTCTGGGTCTGAGGGAGCTTCATCCTCCCCTTTCCAGAGAAAGGTAGCTGGATTCAGACAAATATCTGTGATCAATGTAAGATCATCCCTCTCTATTAGAATTGCTTCATAGTTTAGAATTCTAGAGTCCGTCAGCCACCGCCCTGCTTTCTGATTTAATATGGTCCATACTTGATGTGGGGTGCTGACTATTAAGGCTCCCCCAAAAGTGAGTTTCCGACTCTCCTCTACCAATAAGACTGTTGCTGCCACAGCCTGCACACACTCTGGCCAGTAATGTAGCTTTCCATTCTTTAATTAACAATGAATTAATGCTGCCATGTTTTAAATTAGCAATATGACAGGTCATTGAGAGAGTGTGAAGGAATCCTGTCAATTAATATTGATTCAGGCTAATACAATTGATATATTATAAATATTAATTATTAATTATATATATTATATAAATGAAATAATCATTACCTGTAATTCAGGGTGGAAACGCATCAAGTGGCTAAAACATTTTAAAAGTGTAATTGCGTAGCTCTGTTTGTTTACCAGTCACTTATGACTTCTCATTCTGTTTCTGTAATTGTTTTGCTCGAGCACATTCATTTTTTAAAACAGATTCCATCGCACCATTTGCAGTTTATTCAATCCCCAATTTGGTGGCAGTATCTTGTCATGAGCACAAAACTGATTCTTCGTGCCTCCCATCACAAAACTGTCACCATAGTCCAATTAACTCTTTCGTTCCCGCTCCCATGTTACGTTGCCAGATCAATTGCTGAGCTGATTTAACCAACTGAACAGCTTTAGGGCCACCTAATGGCCATTCTTCATCACCCAATGTTTTGTTTAAACCTTTATTTTTGTTTTAAGAAATATTGCAATATTTCTTGCTCCCTATAGCTTCAAATACCAATTTATCAATTTATGCTTGTCTAACTTTAAAGCCTGTTCCTAACTATACATTTTGAAATCTTACTTGTAAACATATATTTATATATTATAAATTCATTTATTCAGTATTTAATATTTAAAATGTAAAATGCATACAGTTCCGAACTTTGAAATTTACTATTATTACCTGGTTTTAGTCACTTAATTTAAATCCAAAATTAGTTTTCTTAAGTAGTCCTGACCAGTCATTACTCAATTACATTGCTATAGGTCATGGAATAACTGGAGTTGTCTTAAAAGGATTTGTCCATTCAAGTTAAAAACAAACTTATAATGCATGAATAATGGCCGAATCCAAGATCACAGATATTAACCATAGGATTGATTTATTACAATCTAATGTTGAACTGAAACTTCAACTGTCATTGAGGGAGGGAACTTTCTGAATAAAGCTATGGCTTAAAATTAAGTGAAAACAAATGAGTCTGAAACACAAAAAAAGGTGTTCATGTTGTTTTCCTCCGTATTAAGCTGATTTGAAATCGCTTTTATGTAAGGATAAAAGTGGTTAATTAGAAGCTGATAGTAACGCAGTCATGACCTGTAAAAGAACAGGAGTTAACATTTTATTTCATGATCACTGTAAAATCCTTAACCTTAAAAGAAACCATGTTAAATTTCCATAATAGAAATCAGATTCAAAACAGTCCCGGATCTCAAGGGTTAAACTTTCTATTAGCTGTACAGCTCTTTTCTCTCTCTCTCTCTCTCTCTCTCTGTGTCTCTCTCTCTCTCTCTCTCTCACACACACACGCACACTATCTCACAGACACTTTTTGAGCTTCCCGCAACAACAACTCTAGATGATTCTTGCTCCACCCCTCTATAATCACAATTTTTTTTGATGTCTGGCCATGATTTAGTTACAAAGTATATCCTCAGTAGACCTTCAGCTACTAGCCCTTCCAACACTAAGCATAATCTGATCCCTCCTGACTGAAAGGCTGTTTTCTGTTGACATATAAATTCAAATATTTACAAACACAGTCTTCATCCAACCCATACTTTGGCCAGAAGACGGCAGGGTGAAGAATGGATTCCTTAGTCCATACAAAGCAACAATATTTAATCATCTTTTTGCTATCTCTTCCCCTTGTGCAAGTATTGTTTTTCCAATTCCACAGCATCCTGCCCAACGGACTTTCTGGAGGTATGTTGTCAGGAACCCCGCCTCCATTTCCATTTTTTTTTCGGAGGCTTATACTTTACCCTTGGCACAGCCCATATTGAGTTCTTTCGTTCGACACTTATTAACGACTAGAACTCAATCCCAGCCACCAAGGGAGCACTTAAAAGTCAATTTCCCTACCTTGGTCCATGCACGGAGTTGCCTGGCTCCCTGTACCTACTTACTTTCACCTGGTTCAGATAGACTCTCATCGGATCTCAATCAGTCAACCAGAAGGAAGAACCCACAGCCGAGGAACACAGGTCCATTCTGCTGGTGATGATGGATATCCCGGACACGAGCCCCCAAATTGTGAGAAACAAAACTCACATATTAATAAATTTCAGTCCGAGTCAAGTTCTGAAGCAGCAAATTTTATTGATACGTACTTGCAAGAACGGGTGCCTAACGAGTAAGCACCCTGATCTGAGGGTTACATTGTGATTCATGCTGTTCAGCTGTGTCTCTTGGTCCTCCCCTTTCACCCCATTGATTTCTTTTACTGTAGCGCGTAGCCTATCACAAGCTCTAGCTTCTCTCCGCCTCTGTTTACTTCTCCCATTACTCTAAGCCTGTCGCCCCTTACTCTTATTTATCTCGTTCCTTATATGTGACTATCCTAGCATAGTTTGCTGTCTTCGTGCCATCATCCTGCCAAACTAAATTCCATCCATTGGCCACTTCTCTCCTGAGACTGGCACACTATTCTCCTGTTACTGGTACATCCTGCTACACGGTCGCTCTGCCCTATTAGTCATAGATAATTCTACCTGTTTTCGCTTCTTCTGTTTTCCTATGCCTGGTATATCACGCTCCACGATTCCTCTGCCTTATTAGTCATAGATAATTCTATCTGTTTTCGCTTCTCACTGTTTAGTATTTGCATGCGCAGTCTAATTTTATAATGTAAGCTTTTGCAGAAGCAACACCTGTTCCCTTATTCTGCACAATTTTAACCCTATACCTTACAGTTCATTGTTTGCTGATGTTTCATCCTGAGCCATTTTCTTGGCACCTTTTATTAGTAGTGGTTTGTTATTGTCTTCCATTCAGAGGCAATGTGAAAAGGCCAAGTCTATCTCCACTGAAACAGAAATCAAGTATGTGCTGTAGGTGTAATTCTGAACCACAGTAGGCATTGTTCTGGCTATTTAGCCAACTGAGCTAACTGACCCTCATAACAGATCTAAGCCAATATAAATGCTGATTAGTTATTATTGAAGGAACTCAATCTCTAGAAGTTATTCAGCCATTAATACCTACTTGTTATCTTTTGAAAAAATTACAAATGACTGATTTTAAAAACTGGTTAATTTCACAGTGTATATTACAAGACTAATAAACTGATTTGAAGATTCAAACCCTTTTCAAGTTTCTTTCTCAGTTTATCATGTTCTGCTGATCCTTTAATTATTCTGTAATTGTTCCCAGATATCTGTCACTATCAAAATACCATATACACCAAATGATTTCCCAACAAGCCTGGAATAAGTGGAGCTAAGCATTAATAAAGTCCTATCAAATGGACATTATGCATTGGGAAAATTATAGTGCAATTTCAGTTGGAATTTCCCTTGGACAGATGGTGGCAGTCAAATATCAGTTCGCAGTTCTAAATGAGATTCAAAATATTTCTATTTGTGATGGGATGTCAAAATTTAAACTCCCAATGGTTTATCAGGCTAGTTTCTGTATTATGATCAGTACATTTTATCTATGATTCGGTCCTGATTTTATCTTTACATTTTCTTTTGTGCCAATAAGTGTGAATATACCAGCTAAAAAAAACGTTTTCAATGTTGTCATTCATCAGTTCATCAGTTCCCTATTTGGAAGTTATGTTCCACAGAGTAGTTGTTCTCATGTTACAAATTTTTATTGATAAGGCCAAGCTCATTGTCCATGTGAAAACGATAGAAGAACATGGACCATTCAATAAACCAAAAGAATAGCAATCGATTTTCATATCGAAAAATGTATCATTGTGCATGGAAAAGATCTCTCAAATATTTGTACACAATGAGACAAGTGTCTTTATGGATGGATGGATATGGGTAACCATTTGTTTGCTAACACTCCTGTGGAGCACCAGGCACGACATTAAAGTTGCTATAAGAACTAAATTAAAATCAGCCCACTTAGATATGTTCCAGCAGAGGTAGCTCTTCGTATTCACAGAGGACTTCACCGATGAACTATCCTTGAAAAAAAAAAGAAACAGAATGAATCTCAACATATAAAGTCAGGGAGATCAAACTAAACAATTTCTGCAGTGTCCATGTAAAGAAATCTAAAGCTAGCATACCCTGCATTACAATCATCAAACCATTTGCTGAAGGTTGCCAACGCTGCAACAACTGACAGCAACATTTGACCTTGTGCAGGGAAGATGTCACTCAGTTTTAGCTTTTCACTTTACAGCTGACTCACAATAATTCAGCGCCTCGAAAATGGATTTCCAATAACATGATTTCAAAGTGAGGTTTGGCCATATATTCGATAATGCTAAGTAATAACAAGATATTATTCATTCATTCCGTATACACACAACAAACAAGTAGCAGAGTATGTCATTTAGCCCCTTGAGTTTAATCACAATTCAATAAAACCATGCTTGATCTGATTACAGTCTCAAATGCACACACTACCTACCCTTGATAATCTTTCAGCACCTTGCTTAACAAGAATTTCAACGAGTCAAGAGTGTGTTGCTGGAAAAGCACCACAGGTCAGGCAGCACCCCAGGAGAAGGAAAATCGACGTGGGAGGGGAAATTGTGGTCTTTAAATAAGGAGGCCATCTGGTGTGTTCAGTGGTGGAACTGGTCCTCCTGGGAGTAGATCCGTTGGGGGTTGAGGAATTAGGAATAAGGGATAGCATTTTTGCAGGAGGCAGAGTGGGAGGAGGTGTAATCCCGCCCACCTTCTGAGGAGCCCCATCTTATCCCAGTTCCGACCTTCCAGCTCAGCACTGTCCTCATCACCCATCCCATCTGTCCATCTTCCTTCCCACGTATCTGCTCCACCCTCCCCTCAGACCTACCACCTTTACCCCCACCTCCATCCACCTATTGAACTCTCAGCTACCTACCCCCAGACCCACACGCCCTCCCATTTATCTCTCAGCCACTGGCCCATAAGCCTCATTCCTGATGAAGGGTCCCTGCCTGAAACGCCAATTTTCCTGCTCTTTGGATGCTGCCTGATCTGTTGTACCTTTCCAGCACCACATGCTTGACTCTAATCTACAGCATCTGCAGTCCTCGCTTTAGCCAAGAATTTCAAGGATTCTGCTGCCACCACTTTTTTTAAGTAGCACAGACTTATGAACCTCTGAGAGAAATGGAATCATCTGTTCTCTGTTTTAAATTAGTGACCCCTGAATTTTAAACACTAACGCTTCGTTCTAGATTCTCCCATAACAGGAAACATCCTCTCTGCATCTTCGCTACCAAACATTCTCAGGATCTTATATGAGTTAATCACGTCATCTCATCCCCTGAAGTAAACTGTGCCTCGCGTCTGGTGGAGATCTAACTTCTGGCATTGGCATTTCTGATGTAATTTTCCATTCCCTCACTAGATCCAGGAAGATGAGAGTTCATGGTGTAGAATCTTCTTTCCATTAGCAACTCTGTTGGAGTTATCCTTGGAATTCCATGCGATGTGGTCCTATAGGGTCCGGGACAGTTTAATATCAAACAAATCTGTAGGCAGTTTCTTTAAGCCTGCCTTCAAGATTTGGATTGCCCTTTCTGCCAGACCATTGGATGATGCATGGTATGGAGCTGTCCTTACATGTAGAATTACATTTGACTTGAGGAAATTACTCTAATTCCCTGCTGGTAAATGATAGCCCATTATCTATGACCAACACATCCCGGAGTCTGTGTATTGCAAAAGATACATGCAATTTTTCTATTGTTCCCATGCTTGACAAATTAATTCTATGCACATTCAACCACTTTGAGTGGGCATCTACAATGACTAAGAAAATTGAGCCTACGAAAGGACCTGCGAAGTCAAGGTGTAACTGAGCCCAGGGTTTACCTGGCCATTTCCAAGAATGCGGGGAAGCTACTGGTGGCAAGTTTTGTCCTTGTTGGCACTCCGGGCACTGCCCCGCCAAAGCAGCTATGTCTGCATGCAACCCTGGCCACCAGATATAACTTCTCACCAAAATATTCAAATTGGAAACCCTTGGATAACCCGAAGGAGTTTAACTGGTTTCTGGCAGCAGCCATTGCTTACAACAATCACTCTTGCTCCCCATAGTTATATGGCATTTCTCCATGGTGATCTGGTGTCTCCAGGTCAAATAAGGTTTCCATTCTGGTTGTAGTAGCCCTTTTATTCCCCCATCACCACCAGCTGTTTCAGTTTCATTTCCTGACTCCAAATATGACAGCCAAATCTTCCTTCTCTATTTGGGTGCTGTCATGTTCTGCATTAGCCAAAGTCCTGGATGCATGCGCCATTGGGCGTTCTTCATTGGGCCAACTATGAGCTAATGCAACTTGATACCTAATGGGAGGCAGCGTGTGTCAATACCAGTTCTCCCTTGACATCAGAGTGTGTCAGCATCTTAGAGGATGATAGCAGTTTCTTCACTTCCCTGAAAGCTATGGTTTGGTTACATGACCATTTCTAAGGCTAACCTTTTTTAAAGGGTTGATGCAAAGGTGCCACGATGGAGGCCAGCTTATGTATGAACTTTCCGTAATAATTCACCAGCCCAAGGAAAGACATGGGAGATGGGGCATCTTTGACCACTGTCACTTTATCTTCCAACGGATGTAACCCAGTCTTGTCAACCCTGTGGCCCAAATAGGTCACTTGGGGTGCTTGGAACACACATTTTTCCATTCTAAGGCGTACACCTGCCTGGGAGAAATATCTAAGGATGGTGTCCTTAGCCAAACTCCTGGACTCATACACCATTAGGCATTTCTGTTTATTGGGCCAAGTTGTCTAAGTGCTCCTTTTTGGTCTTCCCTGTTATTAACGCATCATTTAGATAAATGCTGACCTGCAGTAGGAGAAAGTGAGTCGAGAGTGTGTTGCTGGGTAAGCACAGCAGATCAGGGAACTTCCAAGGAGCAGGAGAATCAACGTTTGATGAAGGACTTATGCCCAAAATACTGATTCTCCTGTTCCTTAGGTGCTACCTGACTTGCTAACTTGTGGTAGACCTTGTAAAATGTTCTCCTTCATCCACTGAAAAATTGCACATGCTGATGATACACCAAATGGCAACCTTGAATAATGGTACATATTAATTGGAGCATACGTCTGGTAATCCTCATCTAACCATAATTGCAGGTTTGCATGGCTCATGTCCAGCTTCGTGAAGGACAGACCCCCACCAGCTTTGCGTGTGAATCCTCTATCTGAGAAATTGGGTATTTATCCAGCTGTGAAAAACAGTTTCTTTAAAATCCCCACAAAGCTGAACAGACCCATTTGGCTTCAAACTTGGTATGACTTGTGCTGCCCATTCCACCAATTGTACTGGTTTGATGATTCCTTCGGTTTCCAGCCTTTTGCATTCTGCCTCTACTTTTGCGCATGGGCAAATGGCATTGGGCAGGCCTTACAGAATTGTGGAAATGCTTCCTGGTCAATGTGCAAGTTGGCCTTGCCTCCTTTGATAATATCTATACCTTCCTGAATGATTTCCAAGTATTTAATTTGGACTTCACTCAGACAGCCATTTTCTTATTGAAAAATGTTAAGCCAATTTAAACTAATTTTGTCCCATTAGGCTTGGGCCTGAGCCTTTTACTACAATCAATGGTTACTAAGCCAGCTGCTTCTCATAAGAGTTCAGAATTAAAATTGTGCCCTTAATCTGTAAAGGTTCCCCAGTGTAGGTTCTCAATCTAGCTGAGATCTTTCACAAATTTAAGAGTTGGAGTCCCAAGCGAATTTTGTTAAAGACTTGTTCTGTGATCACTGAATTGGCCGCACTGATATTCGCCTCCATTTGAACCCGATGACCATTTAACCAGATGTGTATTTTGATTGGTTCTGATTTGGATATTGGGTGGACTTTCCAGGGTGTGCAATCTCCTCGATACTGGCTTATGAGTTCTCTTACTCTGTTTAGGTCTGGTAGAACTCCTTTTCTGTCTCAAGTCCACATACCAGCAGCAACTACAATGTCTTGCTGGCCTGGATACTGAAGAAAGTTCTAACCGTTTGGCTGAGGCTCGGAGTTTTGCTGTGGGCTGAAGTAAAGTGGCTCTATTCAGAATATGTCCCAAGTGAGGCTATGTAATTGCCTGCATTCAAGCATGTTCCCCAAGCTCAGTTGGACTGGCCAGGTGTCCACTTCCATCAGAATACTCTGCAACTCAAATGCTCCACATTTGCAATAATGAAGTTAGTTGTAGTACTTGTTCGAAGTCCAGTTGGGCTTCAGCCAGTAGATCCTTTTGCATTGTGACATCATTAATCCCACATACCAACAGTCTCTCAGCCTGTTATGAAGGGTTAAAACAAAATAACATGCCTCTGCCTTAACCTAATCAAAAATCTCAACACAAATTCCCCTGGCTCTCAAATTGCCAAGTAAAACCAATATTATCTGAGAATTAGAGGAGGCTTAGGGTTGTAATACCCCAATACTAAATCTGGCAAATCTTGAAATGTTTCAGCCTTCAGTTTCCCTGGTGCCTCAGTGCAAGTTAAACTCCTAATAACCAAAAAAGTTATGGGTCCATAAACTGTCAGGAGAGTTACCCATTGCTTTTCATCTGCCTCAATGTCATTTATCCAAAATAGATCACACATGTTTTTCACGCTGCCCAGTCTTTGATGGCAGGGTTGAAAATGTCAAGCTTCCCAAATAAAATGATGTCAGAAGTGCTCACCACAACTCAAAGATGTCTGTTGCAAGTGAATTTCTTCAGGAACATATCCATTGAAATAAGTCCAGCGAGGCTAGTACACGTCATCAAATCATCCTCTATTTCCACATGCCTAATATTTGGCTTTGGTTCAGCCCCCTCAGAGCCAGCTCTCAGAGTGTCAGAATATCTGACACTCCTGTTTCTGTCTGTCAGGCAGGGCTCCCTAATTGGACCAGATTAATGGTCCCAATCAGGGAACTCATATTAAGACGTCCACCTGGCTGACGTTGTTACAATCCCCACTCCCTGTTTGGATGTTGCACATCATTACCATGATTCAGGCATCTGTTGCTTTATCTTTTTGGTGTGAATTCTCAAATGGTCAATTCACCAACAAATCACCTGTAGGATTTTGGATTGACCAAACTGCTCAATCTATCTGCAGCAGAATGTTGTTTACAAAGTCCTCTTTGTCAATGCCCTTTCTCTTCCTATGACTGTGTAATACAAGGTAATACCTGAGTTTGATCCATTTAATTGATTTTGAAGTACATTACAGTGGTGGCACAGTGGCTCAGTGGCTAGCACTGCTGCCTTATAGCACTAGGGTTCCAGGTTCAATTCCAGCCTTGGGTGACCGTCTGTGTGGAGTTTGCATATTCTTCCTGTGTCTGTGTGGGTTTCCTCCCACTTTCCAAAAATGTGTAGGTGAGGTGAATTGGCCATGCTAAATTGTCCATAGCATTAGTCAGAGGGGGATGGCTTACTCTTCAGAGAGTCAGTGTGGACTTGTTGGGCAAAACGGCCTGGTTCTACACTGGAGGTAATCTAATCACTTTCCTTTTCAGAGCCATCACCAAATGTATTTTCTCAGGTCACTCTTCAGGGTTACTCTTGAAGGAATATTTGCAGCTGTCCTGGATGTTATCTCTAACTCCCTTATCTTTATAGTCACAGAAACAAAGTGCACAGTTCTCTCATGGCTCCAGCATTATTTTTCCAATTATTTTGCAGACTTTTGTTGACAATCTATACATCTTCTAATCCTGCCTTCCTGTTCTGATATTCAATGTGTCGATGTTTAGTCAGATTATCCATTTCTTTTTCAGTGCCTAGGTGAGTTTGGATTGGGAACATATCAAGTAGCTAACTTATTGTGGCTTACAATGAACTTTAAAGTTCTCAAGCAGATTTGGAGCTCAAGTTGTGGATTAGGTGTTGACTTGCTCACCGAGCTAGTGAGTTTGTTTTCAGATGCTTCGTCACCATTCAAGATAACATCATCTAAGAAACAAAACCAGAAATGATATCACCTACTCCAACAAACCAGGGCACATAAATAGCAAGCGGGACAGAACACCAGCGCTTCAATGGAGGCTCACTGATGATGTTACCTAGAACAGTGACGAAACATCTGCAAGCAAACTCACAAGCTCAGCGAGTGAATCGACAGCCTTACAATGAAGTGCATGAATTGAGCATCTCAATGAATGAAGGGGAGAAAGGACAGACGTGTTTGGTCAATTTTGCCGAAACAAAGCCGCTAACTGGGAATATTTCTAGTCGTTAATGTGAAAGTAAGGTCTTCAGTTTGTATTCAGGTCTCCAGTTTTTTTATCTTCATTTCTTCTTTTTAAATAGTTTGGTAGATATAGGTATAAGATTGATTCCAGAGTATTAAAAACAAGTGTTTTAATAAAATGAAGTGTTCACTGTAGGGATACTTCAAGCATACAGAGCAGGGATACTAGAGTGATTTTAATTGATAACCTAATTAAAATATGACAGGCCAGATGATGTGTTGCATCTGCAGCATGTGAGTGCTGATGGATACCCATGGTGGTTGGCAGTGAACATATCTGTAACAAGTGTTTGCAGATTAAACAACTTTGGATCCAAGTTATCTGCACACTCCAAGAGACAGTCACATCCCTTAGAATAGAGAATTTAAAATTGGTCTGCGATCAAGGACAGGAGCATGTGATTATAAGTGAGAAAGATATGGGGATCTAAGAAGAAGCTCTTGACTGGCCTCTGTCCCTCCAATTGTCCAACAGTAATGATGTTCTTGCAATCTGTGTGGATGCAAGGTGGGGACTGTGGGGCGAATGCTAGACCTGACCACAACATTGCCAGTTAATGGGGAAATAAAAATAGAAATGTAGTAGTGATAGGAGACTGTATAATTAGCAAGATAGATACTGTCCCCAGTCTTCTCAGAGCCCCTTTCCACTCCTGTAATTGCTACAACCTGAAGAAAAATCCAATTCCTGAAGGATTCTTGTAGCCCATGCCATGCTCCTTTTATTTGGAATGCTCAGAGAGTGCATGCACCAGCCAATCATCTGTCCCTCAAGGGTCTGAGAATCCAAAGGTGGGAAATAATTAGTTTGCTCTGCCAAAGAACAACTGCCAGGTGCCCAATTCAGAGACTGAGATTTCAGATGTGAAAACGGTCCCTCCAGTCTAGTACAGTCCCAAGTGAGACGTTCTTTCCCTCCGTTTCTACCTTTTCGATAGCTTGTGATTTCCCTCTGTAAAATCAACAGGCTAAACATTATGGGACAATGCGTATTGACATGAGAAAAGGATGTTCCATAGTAACCAATGGTTGAGGTTAAATGAAATCACCTTCTGGATGAAATGAACAGCTGAACAAAAACTGGTTTTGTACTATGGAATCTTGGATTACAGTGAACGTTATGTGGGAGTAAGTTTTAACTGTGATTGCAAAATCCAGATTTCGGTAAATGTAAGATAACTTTACAACAAGTCAGTCCCGTTTAAGAGCTCTTAAATGTCCTCATTTGCATCCTGTTCTTCAGTCTGTCTATGGTCTACAAAACGATGTCCGAGGTCACAGTCCGACCCACACGCCTGCACCAGAAGCAAAGCAACCAACCGTAGAAGAGTTACATCAACAGGTTTGTAATATTAATCATATGTAACTTGCATGGTAGTATTAACCCTTTCCAGTTTGTTGAATTTGGTTGTCAAGTCTTTTCTTTTCCATTTTACAGATAAAGCACTGGCAAATGCAGCTAGATAGACACCGGTTAAAAATGTCCAAGGTTGCAGAGAGGTAACGTTCTGTTTCCCTATTTCATGGCTTTGTTGCAATTTTTCTGTTTGCCCACCACTCTTCCTCTTTAGTCCACTCTGTACCAGGCACCATCTCTCAACCCAGATTCACAGATGCTTTGAGTGCTAGTGTTTGAGAGCTTACTCCATTTGTTTGAGAGCTTTCATTTGGAGACCATTTGGTGTTGGAGTGCATGTAATGTTTGAGAGCTTTAAGTGTGCTTTAGTGGGTTAGATCTGATATTCCCCCCATCAGTCTGCTTGGAGGTCGAAGGTGAGAGGCTTCATTAAGTCCACTCAGTAGCCAGTCAATGCCTATCTGCCCACTCCTGATTCTAATGCAATATTATCTCTCTGATCTAATGCTGATTGCTTAATATGCAAATGAATAGAACTGCTGCTGATCAAATTCACTTGACTGTACCTATTCTTCCCTGTGCATGCCACTGCAGGGGACTGTAATTTTTGCGAGATTCAGCTATTTCTTTATGCTTCAGTGGTGGTCTTCTTCAAAGTATTTGAAACAATTCGTGGAGCTTGTCTTTTAGCTTTGTGCTAGTAAGTGGAAGCCAACTTTTACCAATCCCCAAATATGGGGCCACAAGACAAGGAAAGGAATTGATAGGGATGCACCTATTATTCTGTTTTGAAAGTCAGACATTAGTAGAAATAGCTAGTTAGCTATTCCTTGCAGATCCATTGATATAAAGCCTAATGTTAAATCTCTGTGGTGTTGGTGTTTAAATATAAGCTATTGGAAGGGACGTCCATTAAAAATTATATTCCAAACCAACCTACAAGGCAAACTCAATATTCTAATATCCTTACTCCTTCTATTCATTGACCCTTCAGTTGCTCTCACTGATGTTAAATCCACATCAACAGTAATCTATGCTTTCCTCTTTGGTATCTCAATTTGAAAACTAAATATTAGAGACAAGTAATTGATTTTTCTTTGAAGTCAATCACTTACGCATTTGGCAATTCAAGGCACATTAAGGAACTGAAAGAACTGCTACATTTCAAATCCCCTGCTTTTTTTCAAAGCCTTGCTTTCCTGTAGATTGTACCACCTTTATGACACTCTCAATTCATCACACTAAATTGCTTCTATCAGCCTTGCATCCACCCATACATCATATTATTAACCGTCATGACTCTGTCGGTAATAATTTCTTGTGGATTCAAGCCTCAGTCCGTACTTGAGCATATCATTTCAGCTGACATTGCAAAGCAGTAGTCAGGTAATGCTGCATTATTGGATATTCGGTCTTCTGGATGAAATATTAAAAGTACTAGGCAGAACATTACCAAGTCATTATTTGAAGGAGGCAAATTGAGGTCTGCAAGTATGCCAGCCAACATTCATCCATCCACAACAGCATTATTTCACCGGTCATTCATCCCGTTGGTATTTGTAGGACTTTCCGATGGAAAAGTCAGTCATTGTATTTGGCTATAATCCAAAACTAACTACATTTCAGAAGACTTCATTGGCTGTTTAGTCTTTTTGGTTATTCTGAGGATGTAAATGGCAATGATATAAATGCCATAATCCTAGATCAAATAATTAAACGTATGTTCCAGAATGCTGACAAACATGACCTTAATGTCCCAGGTCAGGCAACAGATATTCTGACTTCTTTCTTTTTACACTCTTACTAGTCTTTGCATAGTACACGGTTTTTATCTATTCATTCGTGGGATATCAGCACTGCTCGCTGAGGCAGCATTCATTCCCTGAATATGATGGTGGAGAGTTGCCTTTATAAACCATTGCAGTACAAGTTGAGTTATTATACCCACAGTGCCATGAAAAGTAAAGTTTCAGGATTTTACCTGAGGGACAGTGAATGAACGATAACATCATTCCACATCACGCTGAATGTGACTCGGAGGGGAACTGGTGATGGATCAATGCATTTGCTCCCTATGCCATTCTAAGTGATTAGAGGATGCAGGATTGAAAGGATTTGCTGCTTTTCTTTTAGTTTCTATGTCAATGCCATGTAATGCTTCCAATTTCATTCCTATAAAGTTTCATAGTGGTTTGGCACAACTGTGTGTTTCAGTGCCATTTCATTAGGCAGTTAAGAGTCAACCACATCGGTTTGGGCCTCACAGGGGAGGCAATGGCCCAGTGGCATTATCACTGGACTCTAAATCCAGCAACTCAGCTAAATGTTCTGGAAATCCAGGTTCAAATCTTGCTGTGGCCATTTGAATTTATCAAATTAAAAGGGAAATCTGAACTTACGAAGCTATTGATGACTATGGGACCATTGCTGATTGTCTGTGGGAAAAACAAACCATCTGGTTCACTATTGTGCTTCAGAGAAGGAAAGCTGCTCTTCTCACCTGGTCCGGCCTACATTTGATTCCAGACCCACAGCAATATGGTTGACTCAACTGCACTCTAGAGGCTCAGGAAGCCAATCAGTTCAAAGGTAGCTAGAGATGGGCAATAAGTGCTGGCCAGCCAGCGATGCCTATGTCCCATGAGTGAAATAAGTTAAAGAATCACACCCTGTTCATGTCAATTAAGGACTGCAATAATCATATCATGATGACTCTACTAATTCAAATTTCTCAGTTGCTGTGAGGGGATTGAACCCATATTTTTAGACCATTACTCTGGGCTGCTGGTTACTCATCCAGTAATATTATTAGTACTCCATTGTCTGCCCCTGCAGGGGGCATATGAAATCTGCTGCATTCTGAACAAAGAAGAGACAATTCAGGTGTTTTTGTCCTTGCTGTAGGTGCATCATGATTAGGATATTTATTTCTTCTTGATTGTTAGATTTCACAGTGACAATTGATGTACAGCTGCCATCTTGGTTTGAATCTACTATTTGTCAGAAATGTAGGCCTTCATTCAGAAAATACTGCCCTTACTGTTAAAGCATACCAAGGCATGTTTTTGTCACAGAAACTTTCTACTTTGTCTTTAGTCTGATCGGGTACGCGGAGCAGTATATGGAATTTGATCCATTTCTTATAACTCCTGAACCTTCAAACCCATGGATGTCAGATGATATTTCCTTCTGGGAGCTAGAAGCAAGGTCAGTTGTGAAAATATTTTTCTTCTATTTCTTTCTATCAGAAATGTGTCATGCAGCCCATAAAGTAGGGAGTCTATTCCATTCTTAAATACTTTAGCATCTCCTTATATTGTTAAATATGTATGATATATCAATGGTCACTCCAGTTTTTCTATTAAAATTTGAAAAATGTTTAAAATGGCTGTACAGTGCACCTTTGATTAAAAATCATATTCTGCCTCTGTGCATTCTTCATGCTGCAGTATTGAGGTTGTCTCGTCTGTCCTGTATTGCACACTATCTGGATAAACTGGGTAAGGCTGCTGATAAGTGGCAAGATTCAGCTACGGTTTCTTCAGTCCGCCAACTGAGGTGCTGAGTTTCCCTCGAACTCAGCACCGCCTTCCTAACCTGCAATCTTCTTCCTGACCTCTCCGCCCCCACCCCACTCCGGCCTATCACCCTCACCTTGACCTCCTTCCACCTATCACATCTCCATCGCCCCTCCCCCAAGTCCCTCCTCCCTACCTTTTATCTTAGCCTGCTGGACACACTTTCCTCATTCCTGAAGAAGGGCTTATGCCCAAAACGTCGAATTTCCTGTTCCTTGGATGCTGCCTGACCTGCTGCGCTTTTCCAGCAACACATTTTCAGCTCTGATCTCCAGCATCTGCAGACCTCACTTTCTCCTATTCAATATGTTGATTGGGTTATTCTACAGAGGAACCTCAATTATCCAAATGACTTGGGCGGGAGTATTTTGTTCGGATAGTCGAATGCTCAGATAATGGAATGCCGGATAACACAGTTTAGCCAAGCATCGGCATCTTGCGATCTTGTTTAGATAATCCGAAATTCGGATAATCAACACTCAGATAATCAAGGTTCCTCTGTACTCTACTATCAAATTACTGCACAGTAATGGTTTGTACCAATTTAAGTTTATGTGCATCTGGGGAAGTCAAGAACAAGTGGTGAATTGTCACAGATTGAAACTGAATCCAGTTCCAGCAGTGTTTAAATGTTTTTCCATAGGGTATTCCATTGGAACTAAGCAGCTGATGTCTGCAATTATGCCTGAGTGCTTTGCATACGCTTTTAAGTTTGCTGATATTAACGTGTCAAGAAAGCTAGACCAGTTTAACTGCAAAGGATACAAATCAATCTTTTACATAATATTGAGCTGATTCTATTGTGTACAGTACTTCACTTGAAAAAAACAATATCTTCTTACCACTTTAACACAACAGAAAACATAATATTCTTACCTCTTTAATGCAACTAATAGATTTCTAAGTTTCTAATTTACTTGTTAGAAATTGAATTTTATTTGATGCATATTACACACTGCTAAAGAGTGGTATCAAAAATATATCAGTGAATTTTCAATACCCAAAACTGTTGGAAAACTAAGAAAGTACTAGTAGTAATAAAAACAGATGGTTCTAAAGAAACTCACAGGTCTGGTAGAAGTGGAGAGAAAAGCAGAGTTTACATTTCGAGTCCAACATTACTGTCTCTGGAATCCAATGACCTGCTAAGTTTCTCCAACTTTGTGTTTTTATTTCAGATCTCTGGTATCTGCAGTAGTTTGTTTTATTAAACTATTTAGTGATGTCTATGTAATGCAAAAATGATTCATTCTGTGAAGAAAACTCCAAAGACTGCAGTTGTCTCCTGGGTGTCTGGATAAAATTTTAATTCTGCTAAAATGAGAGACTGAGATTCCCAAATATTAATTCTACTGTTTTAATTTCAGACTGATTGTGAGATGACAGAGAAGGTTTGGGGTGTACTTACAAAATATGTGGTAAAGAATCTGTGGTCTATATATCAATCTGGTTAGACTATAAGACTTAGAAGCAGAAACAGGTCAGTTGGCCCATCTGCCATTCAATACTATCTGATAACCCTCAACTCCATTTTCTTGCCTTTCCCTCAAATCCTTGATTCCTTTACTGATTATAAACTGTCTCTCTCATCCTTGAATATCCTTAACAACCCAGCCCTGACAGCTCTCTGCAGTAACGCATTCCACACATTCACTCCCATCTGAGAGAAGAAATTCCACCAAATTTCAATTTTGTCTTAAATGTGTAGTTAGAATCAGATAATCACAGAAGGAGATCCTCCTCACATCTGCATGAGTTCTTTGGAAGGCTGATACAATCCTCCAATTACAGATCGGAAAAATAAGGCTATCAGAACCATTTCTGAAAATCTGCTTGATGCCAGGGGTACCCCAATGATTCTCCAAAGGGGAAAATAAATGTTTACCTCTATACTTCTCTCCGCCCATGTTCTGTTATCTGGTGGCCTCAGCCTAGGGTAGAATTTCTCAAATGTTACTGGATCTTCAACTGAGAATTCAAATAATGGAAGTAGTTAACAGCTGATTTTGAACCTACTTAAATTCTGCTTTTAACCGATGTTTGAAGAAAGAAATGCAATTATAATTAAAGTCATTGAAATGCCCAATGACAAGAAGCAGATGTTAAATGCCATAGCTGCTGAGTGGTTCCATGGGTAGCTCTTCCTCCTATGAGCCAGGAGGTTCTGGTTTCAAATCCCACTTCAGGACTTGCTGGTGACAAAAGACTCCAGCCAATGTTGTAGATAAACCAATGAATATTAGTGCTGATCCCCAGATTAGATAAAGCAAGAGGGTTAACAGCAGGAATGACATCCAGCCATCAAAGCAATCATGCAACATTGGAACACCTGAATGAGTCAAAGACCATGTTTAAACTGTGCCATCAGTTTGTTCAGCATTCATTTACAATCATGCAGATAGCACTGAGATTTTGTTTCTTCAAATGCGTGCACCTGATTTCATGAATGGTCTACATCTGTAGTTCTAAGAAAATTAGAGAAGTGCTTGTGGAATAATACTTGTTGCTTAAAAATGCTGCCAGGTTTTTTTTTACACCAATTGATTAGAAATGCATAAGTCTTTTGGTGTGAGCTACAAAGTGGAGCTCAGGATAAATGGTCAAACTTCACACCTCTTGCATTGTATCACATCTCATTATCTTAATCAACGCAGCTTCTCCAGCCTCTTGTAATTGACCTTTCTGCATTCATGGGTCCCAAAATGCCATGGATGGGATGATATAAATATGATGACAGATTTTTAAAAAAGAGATCTTTTCATTACAACAACGAAGAAGAAAGATAGTAGGGTTGTTCAGAACTATGGATGTTTTGATGAATAAGGAGAAGTAGAAAGATAATCTTCACTCTTCTTTGATGAGTAAAGAAAGGGCATCAATTGAAGATCACCAAAACATAAAGGCGAACAATTTACTACTAATTCTTTATGAATAGAAATGTTGCAACATCAATTGCTGTACCAGAAACAAATCAATAATGGGCTTTAAGACAGATGTGGATAAATAATGAAAGAATAAATATTTAATAATATATAGTTATGGGGAGAGGTAAGACGAAAGATATTAAGTGGATATCTCTTTCAGAAAATGGCCTCCCTTTAGGCGATAACATTCTTAGAACCTAGAATCCCAACAGTGTGGAAACAGACCCTTCAGCTCAGCAAGTCCACCCCCACCCTCCAAAGAGTAATCCATCCAGATCTGTACTTCTCTATATTTCCCCTGACTAATGCACCTAACACTACAGGCAATTTAGCCTGGCCAATCCACTTAACCTGCCCATCTTTGCATTGTCTGAGGGAACTGGAGCATTCAGAGAAAACCCATGCAGCCATGGGGAGAATGTGCAAACCTTACGCATGATGGCTGCCTGAGGCTACAATTGAAACCAGGTTCACTGGCACTGTAAGGCTGCAGTGCTCACCACTGAGCCACCGTGCCGCCCCTTCTGTAAGTCTATAAATCCAAATTGGGAAACATACTGCTCTTGAATACACAGAAAGTGGCGCATGGCCAACTTGAATCATATCAGTGAAAAAAATACAAAATGATAATAAAGTTACCTTTTTTATGGGGTTTTCTGCTCAAAGGCATTTCTGATATACAGCTACATTAGCTCCTCCACAGGTAGGGCAAGAAGGCAGATTCCAAATCCACCTTGGTTTGAACAAGCAATAAACACTCTGCTGTTGACTTCAGTCTGTTGTGCACCAGCCATCCAAAGCATCTGAGTTGCTGTGGCATTCATTCGCATGTTACATCCTGAAACTATGAGTAGTGATGGTGAAGACTCCAATTTTTTTCCATTACCTGGCTGACGAGGAATCTCCCCTGCTCTTGTTACCTGTCATTTGTGTGCATTGGAAGGATTTATAAGTTGATACTCAACTAATTTGGCCATACTTGCAAACACACTTGTCTTGATTCTCAATTCTTAGAGTGTCCCTGGAAACACTGGCTCAGAGGTAAGGAATACTACTGACTGCACGACAAGGTCTCCCTACTTCATGTTTATGACCTCTAATTACACATAGTTTTAGTTGTGATAAGGTTCACCATTTGATAAAAACAGCAAGTAAATGGAATGGCATGTTGCAATTATCTCGTAGTGACTACCACCTTGAGAAATAAACCTTGACCACAAGTCAGTCTGCTATAACATGCAAATTTTCATCAGCGCAAATTGGCTGTAACACGATTGACAAATTGTGGATGCTGTTTGGATAATGCAAACTTTCTATTGAACAGAGTATAGTGATTTTCAATTAGCGATCTTCTGCAGCGCTATTTTCTATAGCGGTTTTCCATAGCGCAATGTTATATAGCGCGAGCCTGCAGAGGAACACAGCTATCACATTATACCAGAATGACCTGTACTTCGTTCTTAGTTATCTGCAGTAAATTCCTGGTGCAGAATCCTTTTAACATTTGAAAACATAAAATGTCATCACATTTCAGAAGACTTTATTGACTAAAGTTCATTTATTGACTAAAGTTACAATCTGATATTATTATTTGATATGAAACACCAGTAAAACTTGCTGTATCTGTTACCAGCTGTTAAAGTTTTCATCCCTTGTGATTGCAGTAAAGAACCATATGCTCAGAGAGTAAAGCGATGGGGTTTCTGCATCGATGAAGTTTTAAAAGATCCTGTAGGGAGGGAACAGTTTCTTAAGTTCGTGGAGTCTGAATTCAGCTCTGAAAACTTACGGTATGTATTAGAAATTTTCTAGTGAAAGAATTCTTCCTATGCACAAATTAGCAAACCCTAAATATTAAAATCACACATAACTGGTAAAATCTTCCTCTTCACATTCAGACCACTTGTTAGTATTAACCAGTGGTGAAATATTGATATTAAAACACTTACTTTTTCTAAAGGTTGTGTTAGCTGATACCCAGGAGCATGTGCACTAGCAGTGATATCACTAAGAAATGTAATTTTAAGAAAAGAGTGACAAATATCTAAAGATGAAAATAAAAGGTAAATGTTATAATAAAAATAAGGTGCTAACCAAAGTAGGATTTCTTTTAATTTTTAAAAATTAACATAATATTATGCACGTGTAACAGAAATAATGGCAATGAACATGTGCATTTGGAAAGCATCAGTGAAGCATTGGTGTCAACAAACGTGTTACTGTCTAAATGTTCAATTTAGAATTTACCTGGGTTGAATCATTTTTCCTGTCACTTTTCTAGTTTTTTTTTATCTTTTTCTGAACTTCCATCTGCTTTAATATGGATTACCAAAACCCTTGTTTTCTTCCCCTTTGCTTTTATATTGTTTCATTAAATCTAATAGCTTCAATAAAACAATATTTGCTGTCAAAAGTCAAAGATATCGTTACAGCTTTAAATCAGCCCATATAGCACTTAGACCAAACCCATCAGTCACCTTCATTGCATTGGGAATTTAAAGCATTTCTGAAAAGTCACAAGTGACTCTCTTTAAGTCCCATTTAGCATATCTTCTGGGGGCAGGATCTTTCCCAGGTTTCAATAAATCATAATGGCTTGTTGAAACTGGCATACCAGTCATCCTCGCCCCTTTTTTTACAAATTCCTTTCGAGCATGTGGGCATCGCTGGTTATATCACCATTTATTGCCTATCCCAATTATAGAGTCATAGAGTCATGGAGATGTACAGCACGGAAACAGACCCTTCAGTCCAACACGTCCATGCCGACCAGATATCCCAACCCAATCTACTCCCACCTGCCAGCACCCGGCCCTTATCCCTCCAAACCCTTCCTATTCATATACCCATCCAGATGCCTTTTAAATGTTGCAAATGTACCAGCCTCCACCACATCCTCTGGCAGCTCATTCCATACACGTACCATCCTCTGCGTGAAGAAGTAGCCCCTTAGGTCCCTTTATATTTTTCCCCTAAACCTATGCCCTCTAGTTCTGGACTCCCCCACCCCAGAGATAAAACTTTGTCTATTTACCTTACCAATGCCCCTCATAATTTTATAAACCTCTATAAGGTCACCCCTCCAGGGAAAACAAAGCCAACCTATTCAAACTCTCTCTTTAGCTCAAATCCTCCAACCCTGGCAACATCCTTGTAAATTTTTTCTGAACTCTTTCAAGTTTCACAACGTCCTTCCAATAGGAGAGAGACCAGAATTGCACACAATATTCCAAAAGTGGCCTAACCAATGTCCTGTACAGACGCAATATGACATCCCAACTCCTATACTCAGTACTCTGACCAATCAAAGAAAGCATACCAAACATCTTCTTCACTCTCCTATCTACCTGCAACTCTATTTTCAAGGAGCTATGAACCTGCATTCCAAGGTCGCTTTGTTCAGCAACACTCCCTAGGACCTTACCATTAAGTGTATATGTCCTGCTAAGATTTGCTTTCCCAAAATGCAGCACCTCACATTTATCTGAATTAAACTCCATCTGCCATTCCACATCCCAATTGCCCTCAAGGAGCCACTGCCGAGCTGCCTTCTTGAACCACTGCAGTCCTTATGATTGGGGTGCACCCACAATGCTGTTTGAGAGGTAGTTCAGTGATTTTGATCCAGTAACACTGATGAAGTGGCCACATATTTCCCAATCAGAACAGTGGGTGGCTTGGGGTCAATTTGCAGATGTTAGTGGTCCCATGTGTTTGTGTTTTTTGATGGTAGAGGTTGCTGGTTTCAAAGATTCTGTCAGAGGAGAATGGTGAGCTGTTGCCATCAATCTTGTAGACGGTTCCAGTGAAAACAAACCCAGCCTATCCAATCTTTCTTCATAGCTAAAATCCCCCATACCAGGCAGAATCCTGGTTAACCTTTTTTGTACCCTCTCCAAAACATCCACATCCTTCAGGTAGTGTTTTGACCAGAATTGTATGCAATATTCCAAGTGTGGCCTAACTAAAGTTCTACAAAGGTGCAGCACAACTTGTCTATCCTTATACTCAATGCTCCTTTCAATGAAGGCAAGCCTGACATCAGCCTTTTTTACGACCTTATCTACCTGCATTGCCACCTTCAGTGATCTGTGGACCTACACACCCAGATCAATATTCCTAAGGGCTCTGCCTTTGACTGAATGCAGCTGAAGATGTTTTGGGTAGAGATACAACTCGGAGAAACTCCTGCAGAGATGTCCTGGTGCAGAGATGACTGACCTCTCACAATTGCAACCATCTTTCTATGTGTCAGGTATGATTCCAACTAGCAACTATCCCATGATTCCAATTGATTCCAATTTTCCTAGGGGCTTGTTGAAGCTGTGCAAGTGAATGTAGCCTTGCTATTAAGAAAAGTCACTTACACCTTATCTCTGGGGTTCAGCTCTTTTAGTCCACGATTGGATCAAGATTTTAATGAGGTCAGTACATGAATGGCTTTAGTCGAACCCACATTGGGCGTAAGTGAGGAGTTTGTTGCTGAGCAAGTACTACTTGATAGCACTGTTGACAATCCCTTCCAGCATATTGCTGATAATGGACAGTATCGTGACAGGGTGGTCATTGGCTGGATTGGATTTGTCCTGCTTTCTGTGCACAGGACCTAGCTAGACAAGATTTCATCTTGTTGGATAGTTGGAGATGTAATTAAACTGGAGCAGTTTAGCTGTGGGGTAGCTGGTTCTAGAATCTTCAGTACTATTGCCAGAATGTTGTCAGGGCCCACAGTCTTTTGGGGCCCAACGTCTTGATGTCATGTGGAGGGAATTGACTTGAATTGATTTGATTTGATTTATTTATTGTCACGTGTGTTCTGCTATAAAATAAAATGAAAAGTGTTGCATAATGTCACCACGCTCCAGCGCTATCTTAAAAAAAGCAAATAATAGAAAGAAAGGCAGAATAATAAAGAAATAAACAAAAAGTGGTCAACTTTCCAGTCCTTCTTGGTTAGTGTTTCACAATGAGTCTACTAGCCAGACACAAGTCCTCCTCACCATGCTGCTGCCGCTGGAACAAAAGTCGCCACTCATTGGTGCCATTTCACCTCCAGCAATGCACTCAACACCATGAGTCCTTGCTGGTCCTCGCCAATGTAGACAGTGCCAACACTAGTTCTCCCGGTATTCCGTGAAATCTAACCTTGCTAACCAGTCTCCAATGGGGAACCTTATCGAACGCCATACTGAAGCCCGTATAGATCACATCTGCTGTTCTGCCCTCATCAATACTCTTTGTTACTTCTTCAAAAAACTCAATCAAGTTTGTGAGACAAGATTTCCCACGCACGAAGCCATGTTGACTATCCCTAATCAGTCCTAGCCTTTCCAAATACATTTACATCCTGTCCCTCAGGATTCCCTCCAACAACTTGCTCACCACCGCATCAGGCTCACTGGTCTCTAGTTCCCTGGCTTGTCCTTACCACCCTTATTAAATAGTGGCACCATGTCAGCCAACTTCCAGCAAATACTGGAAATCTAAAATAAAAACAGAAATTGTTGAAGAAACTCAGCAAGTATGGTTGTATCTGTGGAGAGAAGGTGCAGTTAACGTTTCAAGTCTAGCGACCCTTCTTCAGAAATAACTTATCATAGAACCATGACCTCATTAAATTTTGGAGCAGAGTTGATGGGCTGAATGGTCTACTTTTGCTTCTGTGTGTTTTGGTTTTATGGTCCTAATTCAGGATCAAAACATTTTAGCCTTCTGTTCAATTCACACTTGTGGAATAAGCTTGCATATTGGGAAATGAAAGATTGCCTGTGGGGTAATCAGGTTTGGAAAGACAAAGGATTTAGACATGGAATATGGAGAAAACCATATTTCAGTAGCTTGCTTTGCAGAGCAGAGAGAGAGAAGGGAGAGAAGATTCTCTCACTTGGTCTATTTCTCCCTCTCTCGCTCTGTACCTCACCATTGTTCAAAAGAAGTACCCAGTGGAAAAGCAATTTGGGAAAACAAGCATTCACCCAGAATTCCAGAATTTTGCTAATGAAAAGCAACAACTAAACAACCATGGACTCAAGTTTCATTGTCCCAACTCCCGAACTTTAAATTACACCTTCTCTTAAGTTCCTGTTTCTATTAGAAACCCACTTTTTTTTCAAAGTTATTACCTCTATTTGATATCACATTTTATTATTTCCTCAGGGTTAGTAGGGAATAATATTCCTCTTCTTCACTCAAGGAAACCTTGGAATTAGCTTTTTTTTTAATCCAGTTAACTGGGTTTTAACTGGAGTGTGATAGCTGTGTACATTATGTATTTTCATTTAGCGTCCCCATTTTTAGTTTTAGCATCCTTCACATACTTTGTCAGCTTCTGTCGCCATTGCAAATCAATCTCCCATACTGCTTTGTATTTCCACACTTTCTCCATTTTGTACTGGCTTTGGGAAGGGGTCTTCTTGGCCTTGCATCCCAGCTCCATCACCCCCAACTCCCCCCCCCCACCACTCCAATCTATTCTTGCCCTGGCTGTATCTCCCAACTTGCTACACCACAACCTCACTTCTGGGCTTCATCCTCTTCACTGAGCCTCATAGAAACATAGAAAAGTATAGCGCAGTACAGTCACTTTGGCCCTCGATGTTGCACCGATCCAAGCCCACCTAACCTACACTAGCCCATTATCCTCCATATGCCTATCCAATGCCCATAAAGAGGGAGAGTCCACCACTGTTACTGGCAGGGCATTCCATGAACTCACGACTCGCTGAGTAAAGAATCTACCCCTAACATCTGTCGTTTACCTACCTCCCCTTAATTTAAAGCTATGCCCCCTCGTAATAGCTGACTCCATACGTGGAAAAAGGTTCTCATTGTCAACCCTAGTAAAAACCCCTAATCATCTTGTACACCTCTATCAAGTCACCTCTAAACCTTCTTTTCTCCAATGAAAACAGCCCCAAGTGCCTCAGCCTTTCCTCATACGATCTTCCTACCATACCAGGCAACATCCTGGTAAACCTCCTCTGCACCCGTTCCAGTGCCTCCACATCCTTCCTATAGTATGGCGACCAAAGCTGCACATAATACTCCAGATGCGGCCGCACCAGAGTCTTATACAACTGCAACATGACCTCAGGACTCCGGAACTTAATTCCTCTACCAATAAAGGCCAGTACGCCATATGCCTTCTTCACAGCACTATTTACCTGGGTGGCAACTTTCAGAGATCTGTGTACATGGATACAAAGATCCCTCTGCTCATCCACACTACCAAGTATCCGACCATTAACCCAGTACTCCATCTTCTTGTTACTCTTACCAAAGTGAATCACTTCACACTTAGCTACATTGAACTCCATTTGCCACCTTTCTGCCCAGCTCTGCAGCTTATCTATATCCCGCTGTAACCTGCCACATCCTTCCTCACTGTCAACAACTCCACTAACTTTCGTATCATCCGCAAACTTGCTCACCCAACCTTCTAGCCCCTCCTCCAGGTCATTTATAAAAATGACAAACAGCAATGGTCCCAAAACAGATCCTTGCGGAACACCGCTAGGAACTGCACTCCAAGATGAACCTTTACCATCAACTACTACCCTCTGTCTTCTTCCAGCCAGCCAATTCCTAATCCAAACCTCTAACGTACCCACAATGCCATACCTCCGTATTTTCTGCAGTGGCCTACCATGGGGAATCTTATCAAACGCCTTACTAAAATCCATATACACCACATCTACTGCTTTACCCTCGTCTAACTACTTAGTCACCTTTTCAAAGAATTCAATTAGGTTTGTGAGGCACGACCTGCCCTTCACAAAACCATGCTGACTATCCTTGATCACATTATTCCGATCCAGATGTTCATAAATCCTATCCCTTACAATTCTCTCTAAGACTTTGCCCACAACAGAAGTGAGACTCACCGGCCTATAGTTACTAGGGTTATCCCTACTCCCCTTCTTGAACAGGGAACCACATTTGCTATTCTCCAATCTTCTGGCACTATTCCTATAGACAACGAGGACATAAAAATCAAGGCCAATGGTTCTGCAATCTCATTCCTTGCTTCCCAGAGAATCCTAGGATAAATGCCATCAGGCCCAGGGGACTTATCTATTTTCACCTTTCCAGAATTTCCAACACCTCTTCCCTACATACCTCAAAGCCATCCATTCTAATTAATTGTGACTCAATTTTCACATCGGCAACAATGTCCTGTTCCTGAGTAAATACTGACGAAAAGTATCCATTCAGTGTCTCCCCAATTTCTTCAGCCTCCACGCACAACTTCCCACTACTATCCTTGACTGGACCTATTCCTACCCTAGTCATTCTTTTATTCCAGACATACCTATAGAAAGCCTTTGGGTTTTCCCTAATCCTACCACCCAAGGACTTTTCATGTCCCCTCCTTGCTGCTCTTAGCTCTCTCTTTAGATCCTTCCTGACTACCTTATAACTCTCAATCGCCCCAACTGAACCTTCACGCCTCATCTTTACATAGGCCGCCCTCTTCCCTTTCACAAGGGATTCCAATTCCTTATTAAACCACGGCTCCCTCACATGACCCTTTCCTCCCTGCCTGACAGGTAAATACTTATCAAGGACACCCATTAGCTGCTCCTTGAACAAGCTTCACATATCAATTGCACCCTTCCCTTGAAGCCTACTTTTCCAAGCCACGCATCCTAAGTCATGCCTCACCGCATCATAATTTCCCTGCCCCCAGCTATAGCTCTTGCCCTGTAGTGCACACTTATCCCTCTCCATCACTAGAATAAAAGTCACCGAATTGTGGTCACTGTCCCCAAAGTGCTCACCTACCTCCAAGTCTAACACCTGGCCTGGTTCATTACCTAGAACCAAATCCAGTATGGCCTCACCTGTTGTTGGCCTGTCTACATATTGTGTCAGGAAACCCTCCTGCACACATTGGACAAACACTGACCCATCTAACATACTCGAGCTATAGCTTTCCCAGTCAATATCTGGAAAGTTAAAGTCCGCCATAACAACCACCCTATTACTTTCACTCTTCCCCTGAATCATCCTCGCAATCCTTTCTTCTACGTCTCTAGGACTATTAGGAGGCCTATAGAAAACTCCTAACAGGGTGACCTCACTTTTCCTATTTCTAACCTCAACCCAAACTACCTCAGATGGCGAGTCTTCATCCATTGTCCTTTCTACTGCTGTTAGACTATCCTTTACAAGGAATGCCACACCTCCCCCTCTTTTACTCCCACCTCTGACTCTACTAAAACATTTAAACCCTGGAACCTGCAACAGCCATTCCTATCCCTGTTCTACCCATGTCTCCGTAATAGCCACAACATCAAAATCCCAGGTACCAACCCACGCTGTAAGTTCACCTACCTTATTTCGTATACTTCTCGCATTGAAGTATACAACTTCAAGCCACCTTCCTGTTTACAGGCACCCACCTTCGAGATTGATGCCATGTTCCTAACCTCCCTAAACTCAGGGTTCTGCACCCTAAAGCTACAGTCCAGGTTCCCATGCCCCTGCAGAGTTAGTTTAACCCTGCCCCCCCCTCCCAAAGAGCACTAGCAAACCTCCCCCCAAGGATACTGGTGCCCCTCAGGTTCAGGTGTAGACCAAAATGTTTATCGAGTTCCCACCTTCCCCAGAAAGAACCCCAGTTATCCAGATATCGGAATCCCTCCCTCCTGCACCATCCCTGTAGCCACGCATTTAACTTTTCTCTCTACCTATTCCTCGACTCTCTATCACGTGGCACGGGTAACAAACCAGAGACAACAACTCTGTTTGTTCTAGCTCTGAGCTTCCAACCTAACTCCCTGAAAGCCTGTCTAACATCCTTATCCCTCTTCCTACCTATGTCATTGGTGCCAATGTGGACCACGACTTCGGACTGCTCCCCCTCCCCCTTAAGGACCCGGAAAACATGATCAGAGACGTCACGTACCCTTGCACCTGGGAGGCAACATACCAATCGTGAGTCTCTCTCACCCCTGCAAAACCGCCTATCTGTGCCTCGAACTATCGAGTCCCCAATAACTATTGCTCTGCTCTTCTCCACCCTCCCCTTCTAAGCACCCTCCTTATCTTTCCTTGTGCCTCATTTCTCCTGTAAATCCCACCCCACCCCCAGCTGCCTTGGTTCTCCCTCCAGACTTTGGTCTTGTCTTTGGGCTTCATGTCTGGTCTTCACTTTGTTGCTGAGTCCATGTTTCCCTTTCAAGTTCAGATTGAGGTCCTGGGCTCCATCTAGTGACAGAAATTTCTCAATGCAGGTGAGTCCTTGGATTCCACTTGCACCTGACAAACCTCTGCCACTAGATGGAGCCTGATCAAGCTACGAGTATTGCAGAGGATTGCATTTTTCTCTTATTAATGCAAATTTATTTTATTTTGACAATGACTTCATTTAGAAATGTAGGAACTTAGTAACTTAGAGTACAGGCCTAGCAACATCTGTGGAAGAGATAAATATAGTTAACATTTCAAGTCTAATTTAACTCTTCCTTGGAATTGAAGGGGTTGGAAAATGGTGGGTTTTTAGCTGTTGAGAAAGGTGGAGGAGGAGTGAGTGGAATAGATGGTGAAGGTGCCCATAGTAGAAGACAGAAGGATGTGTACAATAGGTACAGAATAGATGAGCGCAGTAGCTTTTATTTAGAGAGATTTATTTAAATTCATATAATGTTAAAAACAGCACTTCGAGATGATTGGAACTGAAATAATGGACCTTTGACAATAAGTCTGAAATATAAAATTTGACGTGTAATGGTTAACCTATATAAATCCTTAGTGGGTCCATGGCAGGAGTATTTTCTTTATCAAATTTTTTAATCAATATGTAAATATACCTTCTAGCAAAGGAGCAAAACTTGGCCTTCTCTTGGGAAATAAGGCAGAACAAATGGCTGAAGTGTTAGTAGGGGATCACTTTGGGACTAGTGATCACAATTCTGTTAGTTTTAGAATAGTTATGGAAAAGGATATGCCTTCCATAAAAGTTAAAGTTCTTAATTGGAATAAGACAAATTATAATGGTATGAGACAAGAACTTTCAAAAGTTCATTGGAGTAGCCTGTTCAGGGATAAAGGGATAACTAACAATTGGGACACTTTAAAAAGTATTGATAACAAAAGTTCAGAGGCATTATGTTCCTGTTAGAGTAAAGGGTAAGGCTGGTAAGAGTAGGGAACAGTGGATGAATAAAGATATTGAAGTTTTGATCAAAAATAAAAATGAATCACATGTTAGATATAGACAATTTGGATCAAATAAATATCTCAAAAACTATAAAGAGTCTACTGGCATTCTTAAGAGGGAAATCAGGAGGACACAAAGGGAAAAAGAAATGACCTTGACAGAAAAGGATAATCCAAAGAGATTCTACAATTGATAAAGAGCAAAAGAGCAACTAGAGAGATAATAGGGCCCCTTAAACATCAATGAGGTCATTTATGTGTGGAACCTCAGGTGATGGGAGAGATACTAAATTAATATTTCACGTCAGTTTTTACTGTGGAGAAAGAAATGGAGGATAGATAATTTGAGGAAATAAATATTGATGTTTTGAAAGCAGTCACACTGCAGAAGAGGACGTGCTGGAGGTTTTAGAAAACATAAAGGTGGATAAATCTCCAGGACCTGGTCAAACATATTCCAGCATATTGTGGGAAGTTAGGGAAGAAATGATGGGGGCCCGAGCAGAAATATTTGTATAATCTAAAACCAGATGGAGGACTAGAGGGTGGCTAATGTGCCTTTATTTAAGATGACTTGTAAGGAGAAGCTTGGCAGCTATAGATCTGTGAGCCTGACATTGGTGGTGGGTAAGTTGTTGAAGTTGATTCTGAAACATAGGATTTACTGGCATTTGGAGAGGCAAGGACTGATTGACAATAGTCACCATGGTTTTGTGAGGAGGAAATCTCACAAACTTGATTGAGTTTTTTGAGGAAGTAATCAAGAAGATTGATAAGGGCTTGATATGGTTTACATAGACTTCAGTAAAATCTTTAACAAGGTTCCACATGGTACGACTAATTAGTAACATTGGATCACATAGGATTCAGGGAGAGCTTGCCAATTGGATAGTAGAGACATAAGGTGGAGGTAGAGGGTTGTTTTTCAGACTGGAGGCATGTGACCAGCGGTGTTCCACAG
Source organism: Hemiscyllium ocellatum (assembly GCF_020745735.1). Classification (NCBI taxonomy): domain Eukaryota; kingdom Metazoa; phylum Chordata; class Chondrichthyes; order Orectolobiformes; family Hemiscylliidae; genus Hemiscyllium; species Hemiscyllium ocellatum. The sequence goes on along the minus strand of NC_083410.1, from coordinate 25,834,132 downwards.
GGATCGATGCTGAGTCCACTTTTGTTTTTCATTTATATAAACGATTTGGATGAGAATATAGGTGGCATGCTTAGGAAGCTTGCAGATGACATCAAAATTTATAGTAAAGTGGACAGTGAAGAAGGTTATCTAAGATTTCAAAGAAATGCTGTATGTCTCTATGACTCTATAAGCCTTTCAAAGAAATCTTGATCAAATGAAAGGCTTATAGAGTCATAGAGATGTACAGTATGGAAACAGACCCTTCGGTCCAACCCGTCCATGCTGACCAGATATCCCAACCCAATCTAGTCCTACCTGCCAGCACCTGGCCCATATCCCTCCAAACCCTTCCTATTCATATACCCATCCAAATGCTTCTTAAATGTTGCAATTGTACCAGCCTCCACCACTTCCTCTGGCAGCTCATTCCATCACATACTACCCTCTGTGTGAAAAAGTTACCCTGTAGGTCTCTTTTATATCTTTCCCCTCTCACCCTAAACCTATGGCCTCTAGTTCTGGACCCCCTGACCCCAGGGAAAAGACTTTGCCAATTTACCTGATTCATGCCCCTCATAATTTTGGAAACCTCTATAAGGTCACCCCTCAGCCTCCGACGCTCCAGGGAAAACAGCCCTAGCCTGTTCAGCCTCTCCCTATAGCTCAAATCCTCCAACCCTGGCAACATTCTTGTAAATCTTTTCTGAATCCTTTCAAGTTTCACAACCTCTTTCCGATAGGAAGGAGTTCATGCAATATTCCAACAGTGGCCTAACCAATGTCCTGTACAGCCGCAACATGACCTCCCAACTCCATTCCTGTCCTGTATTGTTCTTTCTCCTCTTTGTTCTTAATTGGGTCAATGGGGTATGGAGTGGCAGATTGAGGTTAATTTAGATAAAAGAAAGGCATTTTGATAAAACAAACAATGGCAGAATGTATACAATTAATGGTAGGGGGCTGGGTAGTGTATGAACAGAGAGACCCAGGAGTTCAGGTACACAATGTTTTGAAATTTGCATCGTATCCAGATGGTGTGGTTAAGAAGGTGTTTAGCACACTTGCCTTCAGTGCTCAGGCCTTTGAGCTTGGAGTTGAGGCGTCATGTTGAGGTTGTGCAGGATGTTGATGAGGCTTCTTCTGGAGTACTATGTGCCATTCAGGTTGCTCCGCTATAGGAAGGATATTAATGTTATTAAATTGGAGAGGGTTCAGAAAATATTTATGAGGATGTTGCCAGGAATGGAAGGTTTAAGTTATAACAATAGGCTGGGACATTTTTCCGTGGACCCTGGGAGGCTGAGGGGTGACCTTATCAAAGTTTATAAAATCATAAGAGGCATCGATAAGATGAATAGCAAGGGTCATTTCCCTAAGGTGAGGGAGTTCAAAACTCGGGGGTATGTTTTTAAGGTGAGAAGAGAACGTTTTAGAAAGGACAGGAGGAGCAACTATTTTACACAGTGAGTAGTTTGTTTGTGGAATGAAATGCCAGAGGAGGTGGTGGATGCAGTTACAGCATTTAAAAGACATTTGGATAAGTACATGAATAGGAAAAGTTTGGAGGAATACAGGCCAAATGCAGGCAACTGGGCCTGGTTTAGTTTGGGAGCATGAGCATTTGCATAGACTAGTTGGACCAAAGCGTCTGTTTCCATGAGGTATGACTCCATGACTATGTGTATTATGTGAAGTTCTGATCTCCATGCCAGAGAAAGAATATTGAAACAATTAGGAAGATGCAGTGTGGAAGAATTAGGATGTTGCTTGGTCTGAAAACTTGGTTCTTTTTGTGAAATATTTTTAAAGGGAAATAGTAAATTAAGAAAGCATGAAACCTAGTAAGTGCAGTTAGTGGATCAAATCCAGTTAAACTCCTGTGAAGCACTTTGGGCAATTGATTCCATTAGCGATATCAACAGTTGCAAGCTGTTATGACATAGAGACTGGCATGTTAGATATGCATGGAAGGATCCTTGTGGTGCAGTGGTAGTGTCCCTGCCCCAGAGCAAGGAGTTCAAATCCCACCTACTCCCAAATTGTGTAATAACATGTCTTATAGGTTAAATAAAAATATCTTGGATAAGGAACTTTGTCCGACGTAGTCCTTCATGGTTCAGGATGACTTGCTTTGTCCCTGGTTTGATAGATTCTGTAAGTTGAGTTCACGATCTACCATACGTAGGGCAGGTGTTTCATGGATATTTTCCTTTTAAGTTAACCTTTAAAAACTTCCCTGATGCCATGAAATCTAGGGGCATGCTTGTCACTGTTATGAAGACAGCCAGGTTGTGAGGGCCAGATGCCAGCTCATGACTTGAATCGGCCTGCACCTTGAAACTGCACTGAGACCTTAGTCATGGGATTGGGAATTCTGGATCAGGACCCGGCTGCTATTTCCCCACCTCCACAATCTCTGGAAACATCCAGTTCCCGTCCATGTTTAAGATCAACTCAATGGTAACAGGGAAGGGGACAAAAGATTATGGGAATGCAGTTCGTACATGGAATTTTCCATGTGGAGGACAAACAGCCTGTTTCCATCTTTCAATGTCTGCATTATTCTGTACAACAATCCAGTTTCGGCACATCTAATTATCTAGCCATATATTCATCAGTTCAAAAACATTTCCAGTATGTAAACAAAGCATTCCACTGGTAGAATAAAGTCAGAAAATGATTTTTTCTACTGTTCAATTTGCAACATCTGATAGTTTTCAAATTTATTGATTATTTCTTTTTTGCCCTTGTATATCTATCCCATCTACTAACTGCATATAATTTTTGCATTCTATTCAACACTATTTCAGTCTATGTTTCAAAGTTTCCCTCACACTGTTCATTCGTATCTGGAACTCTCCATGACAAACTTTGATCTTTTCCTCATGAAGGCTCGTTTTTATTCTCGTGGTCAAACAATGTGCATCACTTTCTGCAGACCTTCCCACCATGGGTTTAAGCTGGGCTACAGAAAAAATGCGGCATGGTCTCCACCCATTACCTTCCCACCTGATCAAATGTTCAACACAAATAATCCCACCATGAGGGACCATAAAAGATTCCGCCCAGAGTATTTTTAATAGGACAAAGTAGTTTTTAGATTAGATTCCCTACAGTGTGGAAACAAGCCCTTTGGCCCAACAAGTCCACACCGACCCTCCAAAGAGTAACCCACTTCCCTCTGACTAATGTACCTAACACTATAGGCAGTTCACCTGACCTGCACATCTTTGGACAGTGGGAGGAAGCCAGAGCACCCAGGGGAAACCCACGCAGACACAGGGAGAATGTGTGAACTCCACACAGACAGTCACCCAAGGTGGGAATTGAATCCAAGTCCCTGGTACTATGAGGCAGCAGTGCTAACCACTGAGCCACAGTGCCACCCAGTTTTGACTCATAGAATGCTTGCAACATAGAAAGAGACCATTCAGCCATGATGCCCCTTGCTGGCTCTCCAGTAGTGCAACTGAATTGATTCCATTCTCCCATTTTTTTTTCCCTGTAGCCACAATTGAATCTGCCTCCACCATTCTCTCAGGCAATGCACTCCTTATGCTAACCATTTGCTATGTTAAAAAAAGGTTTTCCTTATCTCGCTATGAGATTCACTGGACTCATTCCTAGAATGAGGGTCATATCAGGAAATGTTGACCAGGTTAGGCCTATGTCTGTTTGAGATTAGAAAACTGAGAGGTGATCTTATCACAACTTGCATGCTCTTGAGAGGACTAGAAAGGGTGGATATTCAATGCATTTTCCCTCTCATAAGGGAAATTAAATGGAGGGAACACAGTTTAAAAATAAGAGACCGCCCTTTTAAGACAGAAATGGTGAGAAATGGTTCTCTCAATGGTCTGTTAGCAATGTGGAATTCTCTTCCCAGAAAGTGAGTGGGCTGGGACTTTCAATTCCAAAATGGCTGAGTTAGATGGGTTTGTGATAGACAGTGGAGTTAAGAATTATTGCCTGCGGGCAGTGAAGTGGAGCTGAGACCATAATCAATCATGATTTTATTGAATGGTGGAGCAGGTTTGAAGGGCCGAATAGCGTACTCCTGCCCTGGAATCCTCTGTTCCTTTGGGTCTCTTGCCAATCAATCTGAATTGTGTTTATGTGCATAGGACAAGGGTCAGGGATCAGATCAGATGCTATCAACTGCCCTGCTGGGTTCAAGTGTGGGACCTACTTCTCCTGCATCACCTTCTCCTGCCTAACAGGAAGCCCAGCTTGGCAGGCAGACTTGGCAATTACCCTGGAAGGGATCCTGGCAGTGATTTCAGGAACCCGCTATCAGTTAAAGTAGCAAAAGTCACCCTTTGACCCTGAATGTAGCCTGCTACTCAAATGAGCCACCAAAGGTCAGACTGGAGGCCTGTGACCAGTGGAGTGCCACAAGGTTCGGTGCTGGGCCCTCTACATTTTGTCATTTACATAAATGATTTGGATGTGAGCATAAGAGGTTTAGTTAGTAAGTTTGCAGATGACACCAAAATTGGATGGGACAATGTGCTGAGAAGTGACAGATGAAGTTCAATTTAGATAAATGTGAGGTGCTGCATCTGAGGAAAGCAAATCTTAGCAGGACTTGTACACTTAATGATAAGGTCCTGGGGACTTTTGCTGAACAAAGACACCTTGGAATACAGGTTCATAGCTCCTTGAAAGTGGAGTCACAGGTAGATAGGATAGTGAAGAAGGTGTTTGGTATGCTTTCCTTCATTGGTATTGAGTACAGGAGTTGGGAGGTCATTTTGCGGCTGTACAGGACATTGGTTAGGCCACTTTTGGAATATTGCGTGCAGCTCTGGTCTCCTTCCTATCACAACGATGTTGTGAAACTTGAAAGGGTTCAGAAAAGATTTACAAGGATCTTGCCCAGGTTGGAGGATTTGAGCTATAGGGAGAGGCTGAATAAGCTAGGGCTGTTTTTCCTGGAGCATCGGAGGCTCAGGCGTGATGTTATAGAGATTTATAAACTCATGAGGGGCATGGATTGGATAAATAGGCAAAGACTCTTCCCCCGGCGGGGGAGTCCAGAACTAGATGGCATAGGTTTAAGGTGAGAGGGGAAAGATATAAATGAAACCTAAGGAGCAACTTTTTCATGCAGAGTATTGAACATGTATAGAATGAGCTGTCAGAGGAAGTGGTGGAGGCTGGTACGAATGAAACATTTAAATGGCATTTGGATGGGTATGTGAATAGGAAGGGTTTGGAGAGATATGGGCTGGGTGCTGGCAGGTGGGACTAGATTGGGTTGAGATATCTGGTCAACATGGACAGGTTGGACCAAAAGGTCTGTTTCCATGCTGTACATCCCTATGACTCTATGACTATATGACATATCTTAATGGACAGATATTCAAACGGAAATATCATTAAAGGACTATCTGTTAAAAAAGAAAAGCTGTTGACGGCCACAAGAGCAAAAAGTAAAGAATGATGATGATGACTTACAACATTAAGTCCACTGTTTCAGAGACTGTTTACTTTAGGACAACTCTGCATTCTGTATACTTTATCATGGAGCTTCTAACAGGGCAGAATTTTCAAAATGCCAAATTTTCTTGAAGTGTCTCTCTAACCTTCCCAGAGGATGGTGATCAAACACTGACTTTAGTCAGTTCTGATTTGGTGAATGTCCCAAATCTTTCCACATCTCATCAGCATAAAATTCATTGTGTCATATTGTGAACACACTATACAGAATACAAAAAACACCCATGTCATGCTTTAATCCCCAGCGTTGCAGAATAAGTTATACTAAATTGTTTGTTTAATCATAAATTCTGCTTTTGTTCTTGATTTGAAGTATGTTCAACCTTTTTTTTGATAAATTGGCATCTTTGGAACTTGTAATTGGTGAGGTTTCTTGCAACAACATAACTGTTGACACAGTCCTGTGAATCCAAACAGATTCTGGTTAGCAGTGCTGGATCTGAAGAAAAGACCCATTCGTGAGGTACCATCACGTGTTCAAGAAATCTGGCAAGAGTTTTTGGCACCAGGAGCCCCCAGTGCCATTAACGTGGACTCCAAAAGCTATGATAAGACCACACAAAATGTAAAAGACCCAGGAAGATATGCATTTGAAGATGCTCAGGTAAGCAAATTAACTCTGAAGTGATGAAACTTAGATTGACACTAATGGGGGAAATATGCAATTATATAAACATTATGTGTCTGGTGAAAATAATGTAAGATGTCACACTGCACACTGATGGTTATTTTTACATTCCTGGAAGCCAGTAACAACTTGCCCCTAAATGTGCCATAAAACAGAATATAAACTATTGGGCAAACATAATTCTGTAATCGTGACTCATTCCATTGAGTGGCAGGATGATGTTCACCATCTTGATTTTTTCACATGGGACAATCAAATGGTGAATTATATCAAGTTGCACCTGAGATTAGGTTCCAGGCAACCCAGTCAAGAGGTGTGAGAGTACGTTGCCAAGCAGTCTATTTTGGCTGAAGATTGACATTTATAACTCCTCATTAAAAATTGAGAAAACAAAAAAATGATTTTTGTACAATCTGTATACCATTGAATCTTACAGACTTACATTTACTCTTGCAAATGTAATTTACTAAGTGCAATCGTTAATCACAGTAACTAAAAATCAATTATAATAAAACTGTTCATTGATATTTCACCAAATTTGTTCATCTGATCTTCGGCCCCTCAATTACATCAGCCACCTCCTTTATTTTTAGCTTGCCTTTATTTAAGCTCTCAGAGTACTAATAACCACTATTTTTTATTTTAGCAGAAGCACAATTATCTGCATTGATGTTATTGCAAATTAGTTTGGCTTATTCATAAATTTCTAGTACAATTTGCACCAAAAGGATCTTTTCAGGTCATGTAGCCAATGGTGTTCCATGTCAGGCATTCAGTGCCAAGACGTCTCTGGTCAGATATAGTACAGCTAGAGGCAGGAGAGAACTCAATGGTTAGATTGTACTATAACATGAAAACACACTTTAGGCGCACTTCCACAATGTAGCCTGCTGATGTTTACAGTTGACAATTTTTTCTTTTAGGAGCACATTTACAAACTGATGAAAAGTGATTCTTACCCTCGTTTCATACGTTCCAGTGCCTACCAGGAGCTACTCCAGGCTAAAAAAAAGGTACTTATGGAGAGTTGTCTTTTCTTTGTACTTAGACAGTAAGCCTTAAATGATCTGCTAGAGATATGGGACGAATGGTAGGTATTAGAGCAAAAAAAGGCAACAAAAATCACTTTTTCATCTTTTGAACTGAATTTATCACACATATCTTCAGCTTATAATTAATTTACATTGATGGGTTCTTTTATTTTATTGCTTTAAATGGCATTGCATTTGATTGCAATGTGTTTATGGGTTTTTTCTGCTAATTATGTAATAGCTAATTTCATAGTTTTAAAATTATGCTGATTTTATTTTCATTATCCAATAACGCATATATCAAAGAACAAGAACAAGCCCTTCAGCACCCCCCAAACCCGCACCAATCCAGATCTCTATCTAAACCTGTCACCTATTTTCTAAGGATCTGTATCTTTCTGCTTCCTACCCATTCATGCATCTGTCTAGACACATCATACATGGCACTTTCATGCTCTCCTCTACTACCATCACTGATAATGCGTTCCAGGCACCCACCATCCTCTGCGTAAAGAACTTTCCATGCATATCTCCCTTGAATTCCTCCCCTTTCACCTTGCACTCGTGACCCCTAGTAACTGAGTCCCCCAACCTGTCTATACAATTCATAAGTTTGTAGACTTCAATCAGGTCCCCCCCTCAACCTCTGTCTTTCTAATGAAAATAATCCTAATCTACTCAACCTTTTTTCATAGCTAGTGCCCTCCATACCAGGCAACATCCTGGTGAACCTCCTCTGCAGCCTTTCCAAAGCATCCACATCCTTTTGATAATGTGATGATCAGAACTGTGCACCGTATTCCAAATGCGGCTGAACCAAAATCCTACACAACTGTAACATGACTTGCCAACTCTTGTACTCAATACCCTGTATGTCTTCATGACTACTCTATCGATCTGCTTTGCTACTTTCAAGATACAATGGACCTGAACACTCAGTTCATTAAGCAACAGATATCTTTAGCAATGTATAAGTTTTCTGTCTTAAGCATTTGACCTTATTCACTGAGAACCTACATTGTAGCCCAACTTGCCAAGTAGTTTCATCACTGGATGCATCTACAAATCTCCCAATCGATCCCTGTTAGTAGACAAGGCTGATTAATGGGAGAGTGAGTTTTGCAAAACATGCCTTGCAAAATTGACTTTTAAAGAATCTAAATCAAATCTCAGAAGCATGAGTTTAACAAATTTTGACTTAACACATTTTTTCATGTACATAGTCATTGGTCAGATCCAAAGGTTTTACATCTTGGAGATGTTACTCTTTTGATTTCAAGGGGCACAGAGTTCTGGATGCTATACATATGTAGAAGTTATAACACAAAAAAACAACTTATTTGAGGCAACCAGTCTGTGTCAGTGTCTGCCCTCCATGCATGTACATAGTTGTAGTGCACACTGTTCCCATGCTACCTTTCCTTCATCCCCCTCTCCAAATCAATCTTGAAATGTTGAAATAATTTCAAGTGTTATTAGTTGATGCAGAAGCTAGGTCCTCACAATTCTCTGTGAAAGTAGGTTTCTTCCATCCTCTGTTCTAATTGTCTTTTGTTTAGTCATGTATCTGTGACTACCACTAATTCTTGGCCCTCAAGTTCTGGAAGCAGTTTGCTTCAATTTCGTCCCATTCTTCCAATATTATAGATACATTTATCACATCCCATAAACTGTGCTCTTATGGCTAAATATTCAATTTTATTTTACTGTTTCTTCTTTTTCATATTTCTGCATGATAGGCAACATCTTACTAGTCTGCATTGTGCCCTGTCTAAGTCCTCCAAAGAGAAGCGCCTAATACTAGTACAGTTCTGTGACAGAAATGTTATAAAAGTTTAATACTAACTTATCATCAACACTTGCCTTTTATATTCTATACTTCCTGAAATCAAACTTAGACTTCTAATAGTTTTTTTTTTAAAATGGTACTTTCATCCTAATATGGTACTATTAATATTCTATCATGGTTAGCAGTGGAAAGTAGAATATCAGAGAGTGTATCTCAGGAAATTGGAAGCACTCAAACTGTTGTTTTGTCTGTATTAATTTTAATGGACAGAAAGTCATGAGTGTGATTTCCCAAGATGAGTTCCCAATAAGACCAATCTATTCTGAGCGCACCCAGTTCATCGAATTAACCTTTAGGTGTTGTGATGTGGTAAAAGTGTTCATAAAAAATTCTTCTGATGCTTCTGCAGAAAATGTAAACATGTTCATTTAGAATATGTCCGTGACTGATTGCATTAAAAATAGCAAACAGAGGAACTTCTTACAAAGCCATCTGCAAGATCACACGCATTACCAACCAGAAAGTTGTTGTAGCGTACAAACTTGTGAATGAACGAAGCGGGTCCCAATCTTGCCTCGGCAGGATAGTTCAGTTGGGATGGGGATATATTTGAAAACCAAAAAAATTCAAAGAGATGGCAATCCTGTGGGAATTCCAGAGTGCTGAAAGAAGGCGTTTGCAATTCTGAGTGAAGGGGGTGGATTCTGCGTTCCTGGGACAGGTGCACAATTCTAAGGTCTTAACTGGTTGGGAATACTCTTTTCTTTTCTCTCTATATATTATGTAAGGTAGGCTAGTTCTCTCTCTCGCTCTCTCTCTCTCCCCCTCTCTCTCTTTCTCTCTCTCTCTCTCTTTCCTTTCCCCTGCTGTTGCTTTCCCACTTAGCAAAACATTTTTATCCTATGGTTTTTGGTCATTTCAAGTTTCTGCTTTGTGATGGACTCATATAGCTCGAAAGGCTAGCAAAAGATTCATAGCTCCCACCCTAATCACTGGCACCAATGATATTTTGTTCTGCAATGACAGAAGAGATTGTTGGTGCCAACAAAAATACAGATCAATTCATTCTTGAGTTGAGATGCCACACTTCTGAATTTCTTGGACATTATTTCAGATATATCAATTTTTGCCTCATTTATGGATAATGGAAGCAAGCTTCTGTCAACTCTGAGACCTTATGTCTGGAGCATAAACTGTAGCAATGAGCAAGATTCTATCTGAACTAAACAGAATGGTAACATGAGACAGCTTCTTTTCAAGTCCATAAATGTGATATAAAATTGTGTGTAAGATGTTTGAATCAGGCCAAACTAGGCTAAATTAAGCAAGTTTAGTGGCAGATGTCAAAATGGATGACAGCAGAGAAAATTTGTTCATAAATTTTCAGTTTTCTACAATGGGGAAAATAGCTATCACTTACCAATATCCAAAACATAATATGGCAACAACTGAACACAGACCCAATCATTTACGAAGCCAGTACTTCCTGAAACTTCAGTTTTGAACCTTGCTGGTGCCCTGTTGTGTTTGATGTCAATGCCGATGTGACTTGAATCAGAAGAGTATTTGTGATTGTAACATTGTGGTCATGTTTTGTTAACATCTCTGTTTGAGTTCATCTGAGATTTAATACTTACCCTTGTAAATCTGTAAACAATTAGAGGTAGTACAATTAATGGTAGTGGTTTGCAATGCAGAGTAATGCCAGCAGCATGGGTTCAATTTCCAGTTCAGCTGAGGTTATCATGAAGGTCCCATCTTCTCACCCTCACCACTCGCCTGAGGCTTGGTGACCCTCAGGTTTAACCACCACCAGTACCTCTCTATAATGAGAAAGCAGCCTTGTGGTCAGCTAGGACTATGGCAACGTTACCTTGCCTTTTGTAGCAGATTTGTGCTCATGTAGCATGTAGCATATTCTTACATGTTTACTGCTTCATAGTTCAACTTCATTTCATTATCCTCACCAATATGTCCTATGTTGTTAATCGTAGCTGGCAGTCCTGCCCTGATTCTTGGTTTCTTTCCAGCTGTTGCTGCAGCCTATCATTTTCCTATTCATTCAGCATTTTTGTTTCCTTTGTTAGTATTGTCTTTATGTTCCTGTATGTTCATGAGAATAGAGAATGATTGAGGATCATTTTGAGAAATGTACTCACAATATCTCAAATCGATATTTGACCCTGAGTGAAAACTACACATCGCATACCCAATCAGGGAAGTTTTTGTCATACTTTATACAGATTCACGAACTACAGCAGAAATGGGAAAGTGCTCAATTTCAATTTCATATTTATTTCTTTAATCATATTGTGTTGCTTACTTTATGTAGAGAGCATTTTGAAGGTCTTTGTACATTCCTTCTCATCTTGGATTCGCTACGAAAATTTTGGAGCGACAGCATGATTTTTGAGTGGGTGAAATGAGAGTCGCGATTGTCAACACTAATGGACTTAAATATGAATCATTAATTACCCCCAAGTATTCAGTATCTTTGACACATGCTGGCTAATTTCTTTTATTCTCTCTCATCCCAAGTTACTTGAGGTCTTAATGCTTTCACTGATCATATACAGTCCTCAGAGTTGTTTCAGTGGGCTGAGATTTCATCAAGCAATGTATGCAAAGCTTTCTTGTTCTGCGTGGTTGTCATTTTGGTGATATCATTTCAGGAACCAAAATTTTACCAATAACGCATCCTCAACTTTGCTTTCTCCTTGTTCACAGAAAAGTATGAACTTCTTTTGAAGGATGTTCATAAAGGTAATATAAAAGAACAACGGCTTTTTAACTGTCCTTGTTTAATGTCAGCTGTAACATTTTTGTGGTGTCCTTAATGTTTGAAATTATTGACGAGACTGTGGCAAGTAATTCATATTTACACCCTCCCATATTCAGTGCATTTACTATCATCAGTTGAACCCTAGTTGTTTACTTCCCAGCAACATTTTTCACATGGCACAGGGGACAATTAACTGATTCCAGAAGCTTCAAATAAGTCCAACCATGTCAGGGATGTTTCATATTGTCTTTGAAACTGATACAAGAGGACAAATCTTATTACAATTAGGGTGGCATAAAATATTTCCAGTTTTAATGATCATGGGCTATCATCATATCAAGATTCATTACTTAGAGTGTTGGCACAGCAGCAAGTCCCCTGCAAATTCTTTCACTACTTCTTTCAGACTAAATTCTTGCTCGCTTTACATTTAATTTTTCAACGTCCATTAATCCTTGCATTGCTATTTTCCATCTATTTTCCTCTTCTTTCAGACAGAATGTTTAAAAGTTCTTCTCCCTGTGAGCATTTTATGCTGCCCAGTAGATAGACAGGGGCATAATATAACTCAACTGAACTCAATCTCCATCATTATCACTCAACTTTCAGTGAACATGTTCCCTCTGCACATAAAGGATTATGATTTCCAATCATCCAATTCTTACCTAGCTTCTCAATCAATGAAAACAAGCAAATAAACAGCAAATGTTAACCATGCTTGAGAGTCAAATAGCAGTTCCAAGACTAAAGCAATCAAGTCCTTTTCATTGTACTTTGTAAAATTATGCTTTTTCTCAACCATTGTTTTTTTTTAGATTAGATTAGATTCTCTACAGTATGGAAATGGGCCCTTTGGCCCAACAAGTCCACACCAACCGTCTGAAGAGTAATCCACCTAAACCCATTTCCCTAACCTATGTTTGCCCCTGCTCTGGCACAATGGGCAATTTAGCATGGCCCATTCACCTGACCTGCACATTTTTGTATTGTGGGAGGAAACCCGAGTACCTGGAGGAAACCCACACAGACACAGGGAGAACGTGCAAACTCCACACAGAAAGTCACCGAGGTGGGAATCAAACCCGGGTCCCTGGCACTGTGAGGCAGCAGTGCTAACCCATGTTCATTTTGTTTAATTGTTCTACCTTGCAGCTTTTTCCTCCTTTTATTTATTGTCCATTTGAATAAATTTTATTTTCTATTCTTTCAGCTTAATTGGTTTCCCTGTCTGTCCTGTTGTGCCTGTGTCATACCTAATATATTTTGCCATCTCCCTTTATTCCAGTTACCACACCAATTTACCTGGAAGTGATTGTGCATTCCAGCAGTCATCAGAACCCTGGAGAGAAGCTATTCTGTGTCTCTTAGACAATCACAAAATGCAGTTTGCTTCGTGTTGAGAATCATATAATTCCTCTTTTGCAGCCCTTAGTAGAGTAACAAATTAACAAGCAACTTATAATTGTGATGGAATATCCGTACAGTCTTAATCAAAGGCAGTAAAGAAAATTCAATGAAGTATGAGGAATCTAAAAGAAATCCTCTGCAGCTGGTGCTTATATTTTCTTCCAATCTACTTACAGAGTCAATATGCTGCACATTCTATAGCTTATAGTTTTGCTTAAACAAAATACATCATTCTGCCTGCTTTTGCCTTAATCACTTACACCTGTAATTCCTTTGTCGCTTTATGCCACTTTCAGAATTTCTAGTTTGCGGGCTCCAGCCGGCTTCTCTTTACCTTTATATGTCCATCCCCCATCAGGGTGGTCTCAAGACTCTCTGCTTCTTCCTGGAGAAAAAGTCTGAACTGCCCCAATCCACCACCACCCTCCTCCGTCTGGCCGAGCTCGTCCTTACTCTGAATAACTTTTCACATGTGGACTTGTTATCACATGGGTCCCAGTTATACCTGTCTCTTTGTGGAGTACATGACACGTTCTTTGTTCTAGTCCTATTCCGGCCCTCACTCACAACTCTTTCTCTAGCATATGGATGACATCATTGGTGCTGATTCCCTCTTTCATCCAGAATTGGAAAAGTTTATCAATTTCACTTCCAATTTCCACCCCGCTCTCATTTTCACCTGGTCCATCTCTGGCTCCTTCCTTCCCTTCCTTGACATCTCGGTTTCCATTTCTGGGTATAGACCAGCCACCAATATCCACTACTAAACTAACTGACTCCCACAGTTACCCTCTTCCTGGAAAGACTCTGTTCCGTTCTCCAAGTTCCTCCAACTCTGACGCACCTGTTCTGATGATGCCAACTTCGACAAGGGAGCCTCCAAAATGTCCACCTTCTTCCTCAACCGAGGATTCTCTTGCACCAGTAATTCCCGGTAGTTGACAGGGCCCTCAACCAGGACTGACGCATCTCCCGCACTTCAACCCTCACCCCTTCTATTCACTCCCACTCCTCTTTCACTTCCAGTGTCCCAAACAGAACCATGCACATTTCCCTGCAAATGCAAAGGGTGTAACCACTGCCTGTTTACTTCTACTCTGCTTAGTATCCAAAGGCCTGAACATATCTTCCAGGTGAAGCAGCATTTTACCTGAATTTCACTCAATCTAGTCACTGCATTCACTGCTCTCAATGTGGTCTCCTCTACATGGGGAAACAAAGCGTGGACTGAGTGACCACTTCACAGAACACCTACATTCTGCTTGCAAGAAAGACCCTGAGCTTCCAGTTGCCCGCCATGTCAACACACCATCTTGTTCTCTGGCCAACATCTCTGTCTCAGGCTTGCTGCAGTGTTCCAGGGAAGTTCAGCATAAACTGGGAGAACACACCTCATTTTCCGCTTAGGAACTCTACAGGCTTTTGGACTCAATATTGAGTTCAACAATTTTAGGGTTTGAGGTATCTTCTCCCATATCCTTACCGCAACCCTCACACACCAGGCCTTGTTATCACATGATTTGCTATGACTCACCACCCTTGTTAGCCACTAACAATCCCCATTAACAGATATTCATTCTTCTAGGCTGACCATTATTCACTTCTTTGTCTGTCCAACTGTTCTCTTTCTTGGGGGTCTACCTCCATCTATAATTTACTCTTTGTCCCCCATCCTACCGTATCTTCTACATAAAAACCAAACCTTTCCTAGCTACCATCAGTTCTGAAGAAGGGTCACTGGACCTGAAACATTAACTCTGATTTCTTTCCACAGATGCTGCCAGATCTGCTGAGCTTTTCCATCAATTTCAGTTTTTGTTTCTGATTTCCAGCATCCACGGGTTCTGTTGTTTAATACAGTCTGTAGGTTATTGAGATGGACAGCTCATATACTTGCTAACACACTAGTACTGGAACCCATGCTCTTTGTGTTAAGTTTCTGTAAAGGTTACAACACTATGTGAGCTTTTACTTCAAGACAAAGGTAGGAAATGGATAAATCAGAGGAGCATTACAAACATAAGTGATAGGTCAATTGTAGATGGAATCATCATAGAGCAAAAATTAACAAGTTATAGTGTCAGTACTTTTACATCAATATTTTTCCTTCATTTAATTTTATCCTTTCAAATTCCCTAATTTTCTTTGCCACCTTATGATACATTGTTTTCTTATTTCTAAAGCCCCATTGACACTATTGCTACTTGCATAGAAACCATAGAAATATAGATCATAGAAATATAGCTTTCAATCATATTGAAAATTACACTTTGTGGATTTACACAAAATCATTGACAGAGATATGTTATATTTGAGACAGATGCAGTTCCTTTTCGGTTTGTACTGTGTAGATCTAACTTTGAAAATAGTTTTGGTTCAAAGTGTACAGCTTTAGTATCAAAATGATATCCACTCTGTTTCTGCTCATTTTCTGGTGATGTAGATTGGCATCATGTTGACAGTATTGTTGTGGACGCTAGAAGCTATGCACTCCAGTAAGCAAACTGTGATGTCAATCAGCATTAGGGCTAATTTTAAGCTTGCACTGCCACTTTAAACCTTGCTGCTCCAATATGTACATAGTTGAACTTGAAGTGAAATGCATCCTGTGCCCACCACTGCCAGCGGTAATGAGTGTACAGGCGGTATGCAAGCAGGTTCAGCACATCATCCTCATGAAGCTATCCTGAAAGTACTCTGCTGTCCACTACACCAAACTAGAGAATTTCTGCTTCATGCTGAGGACCATCTTGCTCCACACCTGGCTCATAAGACCCCTCTGTAACCCAACCATATGTGGTCAACATACCCAAGCCATGCTGCCATGGGAAATATGGCTGAGCAGACAATTGAGTTGCTGAATCAAAGGTTCCACCTGTCTCCACTGACCTGGAGGTGCTTTTCCAATGCTTACCAGCAGAATTGTCCCGATTTGTGTTGGTTTGCTGCATCATCCATAACCAGGCCATCATGACAGTACAACCTTTGCATTTATAGATTTGGTGACCACCTCAGATACACAGGTAGTGGTTGAGATGTAGGAGGAAGGGAGAAATCAGTTGGCATATCCATGTTCTAGAGTGCTGCCTATAGTACACATAATTCCACTCAGTTCCAATGAATGCAATCTCAGAACTTGATCATCAAAGATCCCACTGTGTAACATTCCGTGAGTTACTGTCATCACATTGTGTGTGCAGATACTTTCCAGAAATAGAAGCCACCACAAAACAACCCCTTGTTTCAATCAACTTTCTTTTATAAATTATCTGTAGTGTTTCAATATTTCAAATATGACTGCACTTTAAAAGATACAGAAGCTTGAACACATGCACCAACAGTTTCGAGAACAGCTTCTTTCCTGCCGTTATTAGACTCCTGAATGGACCTCTCTAATTTCAAATAATGGTAGAAGTCACACGATATCAGGTTATAGTTCAAGAGGTTTATTTGAAATTACAAGCTTTCAGAATGCAGCCCCTTCATCAGGTGGCGTCACCTGTTAGATTATAACCTTATCCATCCCACAGCAACACCAACCCCTCCACATCAAATAATGTGGAGCTTGCTCATGTTGATCTTGCTTTGTGTACCTCCTGTGCAGGTGTATCCTTGTGTTTCTCAATCTGTCTAAGCAACTTATGATCTGTATGTCACTGTTTGCTATAATATTCCTGCACTGCATGCAAAACAAAACTTTTCATTGTACTTAGATACATGTGACAACAATAAATCAAATCAATTCAATTCAAAAAAAATAATGTGCTTTGAGACATCTGGTGGATGTGAAATATTCTTTGTTTTCATTTTTTTCTTTCTTTTCAATAATGGCTTTCATTTCCCCAACTTTGATATCAGAATGAATTACTTTCATGATATCCAGTTGTAGTTTTGGAAGTACATATAAACTCGACATTTCATTGTATCAATGTTTCATGAAATGTATGCATTTAATTAAATATTACAAGTGTAATTGCAAAATGGCATATATGACGACAATTTTCACTTTCTGAGCTGCTTCACTCGTCTTTTAGTCATCAATATTTTTTCTCTCCTTTAGTGGAAGTTAACATAGCACAAAATATCATTACAAATTTGTCATTTGCAGCAAAACTGATTTGAAAGTCATAAATTGGGAAGTTATAATCTAAATTAAATAGTTTATTGTAATAACAGTTGCACTGTAGCTTTTTGCATATCTACCTGACAGGTTTCCTATTTTCCAACTCTGGTGCACATAGATATACTCCGTAGGGAATGCTTATGGAAATAATAGGACCACAAATGTCATAGAATCAGAGATGTACAGCACAGAAACAGACCCTTCAATCCAACTTGTCCATGCAAATCCCACCTGCCAGCACCTGGCCCATATCCCTCCAAACGCCTTTTAAATGTTGCAATTGTACTTATACTCCACCACTTCCTCTGGCAACTCATTCCATACATGTACAATCCTCTGCATGAAAAAGTTGCCCCTTAGGTCTCTTTTATATCTTTCCCCTCTCACCCTAAACCTATGCCCTCTAGTTCTGGACTCCCCGACCCCAGGGAAAAGACTTTGTCTATTTATCCTATCCATGCCCCTCATAATTTTGTAAACCTCTATACGGTCACCCCTCAGCTTCCGAAGCTGCAAGGAAAACAGCCCCTATAGCTCAAATCCTGGCAACATCCTTGTAAATCTTTTCTGAACCCTTTCATGTTTCACAACATCTTTCCGATAGGAAGGAGACCAGAATTGCATGCAATATTCCAACCAATGTCCTGTACAGCCGCAACATGACCTCCCAACTCCTGTATTCAATACTCTGTCCAATAAAAGAAAGCATACCAAATGTTTTCTTCACTATCCTATCTACCTGCGACTCCACTTTCAAGGAGCTATGAACCTGCAATCCAAGGTCTCTTTGTTCAGCAACACTCCCTAGGACCTTACCATTAAGTATATAAGTCCTGCTAAGATTTGCTTTCTCAAAATGCAGCATCTCACATTTATCTGAATTAAACTCCATCTACCACTTCTCAGCCCATTGGTCCATCTGATCAAGATCCCATTGTAATCTGAAGTAGCCTTCTTCGCTGTCCAATTTGGTGTCAACTGCAAACTTACTAACTATATGCTCACATCCAAATCACTTATACAAATGATGAAAAGTAGTGCACCCAGCACTGATCTTTGTGGCACTCCACTGGTCACAGGCCTCCAGTCTGAAAAACAACCCTTGCTAACCAGTCTCCCATGGGGAACCATGTCGAATGCCTTACTGAAGTCCATATACATCACATCTACCACTCTGCCCTCATCAAGTTTGTGAGACATGATTTCCCGTGCACGAAGCCATGTTGACTATCCCTAATCAGTCCTTGCCATTCCAAATACATGTACATCTTGTCCCTCAGGTTTCCCTCCACCAACTGCCTCACAGCACCAGAGACCCGGGTTCAATTCCCGTCTCAGACAACTGTCTGTCTGGAGTTTACACATTCTCCACGTGTCTATGTGGGTTTCCTCTGGGTGCTCCAGTTTCCTCCCACAGTCCAAAGATGTGCAGGTCAGGTGAATTGGCCATGCTAAATTGCCCATAGTGTTAGGTGAAGGGGTAAATGTAGGGGAATGGGTCTGGGTGGGTTGCTCTTTGGAGGGTCGGGGTAGACTTGTTGGGCCGAAGGGCCTGTTTCCACACTGTAAGTAATCTAATCTAATCTAATCTAAAACTTGCCCATCACCGACGTCAGGCTTACTAGCCTATAGTTCCCTGACTTGTCCTTACCACCTTTCTTAAGCCATCTTTGTGTTGTCATAATGCTTTGGAAAATTGGATGTTGCATTTGCTCCTTGCTAAGCACAAGAAACATTTAATCCTGCTTTATAAATGACTGTCATATCTAAGATGGATTTGGCCCATACAGTGCAAGTGTTGGCCCAGATTTTGTATTTGTAGTAACCAGAAAACTGTCAGCATTAACCATTGCTAATTTGTGAAACTAACAGTGATTTACAGATTTTGCAAATGCATACTTCAACATGAAAATCCAGGGATTGATGGCTGGGATTCCCTGCTGCCTAATGGGTGCACTGCTTAAGACCCCAGTGTTGGAAATCACTTTAAAATTGCAGAATTGACATGAGCTTCCACTTCCGAAGTTCTTTCTCACAGTTAACACGTTGGAAAAGATGGCACCGTTTATAGTGGGATATTCTTAAAATTAAACTAAGTCACAATTCTCCACCTTCCATTCACATCCATAATTAAAAATTCCATAGAGCTGTAAAATAACTTCTCTTTTAAAATTGTTTGCATTTCAAATGCTACCTTAGTAACATTAGCTCAATCTTCAATTCATTTTATATAAAATTATAAATAAAGAATTATAACTATAATGGCGAACCCTGTTTGCTTATGCTTAGTTTGCTATCCATGGGGACTCTTCAGTTTGGTTGGCTGTTTAAACTGCTGGTTGGACATCATTGTGGCTGGATCCTTTAATCACTGTTTTTGGATTCTTTGATAGATGCCATTAGCATTAAATTAACAGCAGTAAGTATGTAGTGAATGCCAAAAAGCTTGTTAGATCTTTAGGGCAGCTTTCTTTAAGATCAACAAAGTGTGTGGTTACTTCACTGTGCACAAAATCTGGACCATTGTACTGTGGCGGCAATTAATTTTATTAAGGATGTTTTTGATAAATAGGTCATTTTTTTTACTGAATTTCTTTTGTCCCTGGCCATATTTCAAAAATCATTCTCAGGAAGGCTATAGAGTCCACAAATAACAAATGATATAAATCATATTAAACACCAGTTCCTGCTGCAATGTTGGAGATGCCATGATAAATTACATATTCCTACCTATAAGAAACACAGTCAGTAAACTCTCCTAAGTTGTTGATGATTTTTATGAATGAGTACTGCTGAATAGTAGGAAGAGTTACAGGACACTTTAGTAATCAGTCATCATGCTTGAAAAGTGCAGGAACACAAGTCATCATAGACCAAGAACTAGAGTTGGTATTAATGTTATTCTTACTCACTTGTATACGTAGAGCCTTGTAGTGTGGTGGGAAGTATTTAAGGCAAGCATAGATTCGCTTATTGGTTCAGAGTCCCATTGTACTTCTGATTTCCTGTTCCGTAGCATGGAGATGTTCCAGACAGAAAGCACCCAAAGAATGTACCACAATGCATTTTCTGATAAAATGCACAGTGGCTCAGGGGCGGCATGGTGGCTCAGTGGCTAGCACTGCTGCCTCACAGTACCAGGGTCCCAGGTTCGATTCCAGTCTTGGGTGAAAGTTTGTGTGGCGTTTGCATGTTCTCTCTCTGTGGGTGTGCTCCAGTTTCCTCCCATAGTCCAAAGGTGTGCAGGTCAGGTGAATTGGCCATGCTAAATTGCGCATAGCATTAGGTGCTTCATTCAGAGGGAAATGGGTCTGGGTTGATTACTCTTCGGAGGATTGGTTGGGCCGAAGGGCCTGTTTCCACACTGTAGGGAACTTAATCATTATGTAAATATTTGCTTACTATGCAGAAATATTACATTCTTGAGTTAAATCAAGAAAATTATGCACATTTCAAGAAGATTTGGAATTATTCATTATTAAGGTGGAGAGGAGTATTTGTGAAAAGCAGAAATAGGAGAGTGAAATACCCTTTATGCAACTGTAAATGTTAGCATTTATTATTCTGTTGTCATATGTGTCTTTCATGTATGTCATGGGTAGTAGTTATGGTAATGTATTCAGTGGTAAATTGGTCTATATGTTTTTATTTTGGAATTATTTTTCTGGAAGCAAATAGGTGTCAAAGACTATGCCCTGTTTTCATAACTGTCTTTTGCCTTTCTTGTCTTTCTTGTGCAGGGGAAGTCACTTACATCGAAGAGGCTGACGAGTCTGGTGCAGTCGTATTGATATATTCACTTCAGCTGATGAGCGGGCCAGTTCAATCGTTCAAAGCTATAAATCGCTATTTATCCTAAACCCAGAGGACATTGTACCATTCTTTGCATGAATGAGGATCTGAGTGAGTGAGTGAGTGAGTGTGTATGTGTGTGTGTATAAAAAGACAGTGCAAACATGGGTGGAGACGGTGGGGAGAGAGGATTGTTCCATATGTTTTCATGTTTACTTCATCAGTCAAACTTTCATGTGCTGAATCTCCCACTGATAAGTAAAAAAATCATAAAAATTGAAGCTGTAGCTCAGAAGATCATTGAGTGAAAATATTACACAGGTTTAATATGTAAATATAATGAAATGACCCTCAATCCATTATTAAGTTGGACCACAGGAAACCACAAACATAGAAAGGTTCCATGACAAGGGTTTATTAGTGCATCCTTGTCAGACCTATTCTGTGCTCTCACTTTAGTGTTCTTACTGTGTTATTTTTATGCAATGTTGAAGTCAGTATTTATTCCAAATTTATTAAAACCTTTCCATTTCTCTTTATTTTTTAAGTTGATTTATTTTGACATTTTTTGTACTAAAGGTTATTCACTGCATGTCATGATCTGCTATTATTTCACTAGAAGAGAGCTATTGTTTTAACGAAATTAATGAAGTTTCGATTCTTAAAATGGAAAGCTGATACATGACATCTCAATCACATGGCTAGTCAATTTTGCTCTAATGATATATAAGAATAGCTTAGCATCCTAGATATTTTGTAAATGACAGTTTTATTTCTCTATATCTAAGCAAGGCAAAATAAAAATTGATGTAATGAGTTTAATGCAGCTCAGAGATTTTTATTTATTTTTCTTTTATAGGAAAATTTATGTGCGTTGCAGATGATATTGATAAGAAATTATACTTTTTAAAATAGAGTTGCGACAATCATTTGGAATGGTTCTCAAATGAATGTTAGCTTTTTGAAAGGATAGTTCTTTCACATGTACTTCCAAATTCCACATTCTAAGTGGGAAAAATAGTCCATGGTCAGCTCAAGACAATCTAGGATAGAAGCCTAGACTGTTCCTACTGTTCAAGGGAAACGGTATCAGTGACCTCCAGAAATTCTTTGTGGTTAATGGTTACATTGTTTCTTAAAATACCCAAGTTTTTAAGCTTGAAAGGAAATCTTTGCCACTATTAATTATCCCTCCGTTGCTGTCCCATCCTTGATATCGTCTGACTTCCAAACAGAGAGAGCAAAAAGTGAAGAATACCCAACCATTTCTGTGCAGCTGACAGCAAAAATCACTCTGTAACCCAAATGACTGAACTTTGTATGAACACCTCCAACTCTACAATAAATTGAAGATGCATCCATGAGTTACTAGTAAAGGATTAGAAACCCCCACATTGACATGAAACAAGAGATGCTAAGTGTACCTGATGTTTTCAAGAGAAAAGTTGTTTCTTTTTCCCCAGGTGAAAAAAAAATTCTGAGTCATTTAAGTAACACAACTGAACTTTTTAATAGTAACTAGCAACTGGCATAAAGAGATAAGTGAGCCTGATACAGTTTGGTTGGTGGGAGGCAACTGGGAAATAAGTGGAGGAAAGAGTAACCAAAATATATCTTTGTTTAAGATGCAAATCATATAAAGCCAATAATGACACTCTAAAACTGATATACCCCTATGTTAGACCTCGAACGTAGGAAGATCATAATCAATCAGGACAAGAGCAGGATCGCAATGGGAAGTATAGAGGGAGATAGATTTATTCATAAGGAAAAGAATGCTAAGTGGAATTAAAGTGAGCAGGAAAGGTGATATGCCAACATAGTTCACCATATAAGTTGGGGGTTAAACTATCTTCATACATTAGGGGAGTCTCAACCTGATTTTACATGAATTAGGAAATCAACTGCCTTAAATTGGGGTTTCCAAACCCTTTAACGAGAAATGGGGAGGGGATCTGGAGAGGTCTTTCCACAGGGTGGCCATTGCAGCCATGGGGTTAACTCAGGGTCAAAGGATGTCTGACAAGGAAAGACTAATCTCGAGATTACAAGAACGTCCTCAATCTCTCTCTACTGTTCTCCTACATGCCAACATCAGGTAGGTGGTCCAACATTAACGTAAAGAACTGGCGGTGGCAGGTAAGGCCCTTTAGTGTTCCTTAAATGACATCAGAGCAGGAAGACCAAGGGCCATAATCCCCTCTGCCAGTGACATGCCAGCAGCAATGGAAAGGTGGCAGGTACACCTCTGCCCCCGTCCCATAAAGCACTTATCCAATGTTTTGCCCAGCCAACAACTTCCCAGCATGCTCCCCGAGGACCTACACAGTCCCAGGCCAAACCTAAACTTTGCATTTTAAAAATTTTGTATGTTTCAGTGAAATCACCTCTCATCTTCTAAGTTGTACAGCTGGTATAGGACAACTTATTCAGTTTCTCATCACACAACAACTCCGTCATCCCAGGAAACAGTCTAGCAAAGCTGTGTTGTAATGCCTCCATTGTAACTGTTTCTTTCCTTGGGCATGAAAACTGAACATAATACTCCAGGTGTGGTCACACATAACCCAACACAACTGCAGAAAGCTTTCTTTTTCTTGTGCTCCAATTCCCTTGGAGTAAAGGCTAACTTGCCAGTTGCCTTCCTAAATGCTTGGTGTACCTGCATGCTAACTTTCTTTGGTCCTTGTCTGAATTCACACCAAATCTCGCTGAATATCAGCATATAAAAGTTTCATCCCATTTGAAAAGAATATTCTGCTTTCCTATTGTTCCTAACTCACGCGTAGTTACATTACTGTCCAACTGCCACTCACTCAACTTGTGGATATCTCTTGGTCTGCTCTTTGTGTCCTAATCTCAGTCTATGTACCCACCTATATTTCTATTACCAACAAACTTTAGTCCATTACTCTTCATCCCCTTTAATATAGATTATATATGCCTGAGGTCCCAGCACAGATACTTGTAGGACTGCACTAGCCCATATATCATTTTACATTAGCCAATTTGCTATGCATTGCCAAAAAAATTTACCTTCAACTGTATGAATCCTTAACTTGCATTTTAATCATGTGATATGATATTGAATGCATTGTGGTAATCACAGACTTACCACACCTGCTGCTTGCCTTTATCCTAAGAAGTACCATCCTCAAAAAACTGTAATGAATTTGTCAAACAAAGCCCCTTTTAAACTATATGTTGACTCTGTCTGATCATGCAATAATTTTCAAAGTGCTTTGCTAAGACTGACTTAATAATGGATTCTAGCATTTTCCCAACAACTAATGGCAGACTGACAGAACTGTAATTCCCTGTTTTTATGTTTCCATCCTTTTTTCAGTACCAGTGTTACATTTACCTTCTTCTAAATACTGCATTAATTCTAAAATCTGAAAAATTTTGGAAAATCATAATCAGTGCATACTTTATCTCTTCAACTCCTATTTTTGCTATGCTTGGATGTAGGCCCTGGATGCTGGGAAATTCTTAACTTTTAGTTCCTTAAACTTCTTTAATAGTTTTTTTTTCTCTGCTGATATTTATAAGTTCCTCATTTTTATTACTTCCTTGATTCCCTTCTATTTCTGGTTTGAACATTACATCTACTGTGAAGGCAGGCAAAAAATATTTGTTAACCCTATGATGTTAACTTTTTTTCCCCGCCAGTGGAATTTTTAAATGAGATCACTAATTAACCTGCTTCACTGCACAATACCACCAAATTAGTTTTATCTCTGGTTGTTTCTTCCATCTAGGAGAAAGTGAGGACTGCAAATGCTGGAGATCAGAGCTGAAAAATGTGTTGCTGGAAAAGTGCAGCAGGTCAGGCAGCATCCAAGAAGCAAGAGAATCAACGTTTCGGGCATAAATTCCTGAAGAAGGGCTTATGTCCGAAACGTCGATTCTCCTGCTCCTTGGATGCAGCCTGACCTGCTGCGCTTTTCCAGCAACACGTTTTTCAGCTTGTTTCTCCCATCTATTGTTTCTGGAAATTTCTTGAAAGCAAGTAACAAGCCCATATTTTATGGCATGTTGCCAATTTGATTTGTTTCACTGGTCAGCACCCCACTTCCAGAGTTACCCACATAATGGCACAGCAATTTCACAGTATTTCACAACTACTGTACCAGCCTATTTTCATATTCCAGTGCACATAATGATGCTCGAGAGTCCCTTAACACCACAATGTATTGCTACTAAACAATGCTAGTGGTTTTATTGTTACATCAATAACCTTTAACTTATATCTTTCCCTATACCTTTAAATCGAACTGAAAATGTATAAGAACATTAAATTCATGCTGTATGCTTGTTTCATCCTTTGTCTTTTATTTATATATTTATTCAATATTTTGCAGTTATTTTTTCTTGATTTGCTAAACAATTTTTTTTAAATTCCATTAACTTATTGTCTTTTTGCAGCAATGGTTCCATATCATTAAAACCATTTGATTGGCTGGCGTCAATTTTAAAAACCTGTTTTTTGTTTCAACCAGGTAAGAAGTAAATTATTGAATGAATCAGAATTAGAAGTCAAAATGAGTAAGATACAAGTTTGCAACCAAACCAATCATTTCAAGAAAGTCAAATGCATTGATTACTCGTCGGTAATCGAGAAAACAGGTTAAGACAAACTCAATAACTTTGCTAGCAGTGCTGGTGTGATTTTAGACAGGTATTTTATTTTTTCATGACATAAGAGTGTTGCTGAGAAGGCCAGTTGCTCATCTCTAACTTTGCATTGGTGATGGTAGGCTGCTTTTTTAAATTGCTACATTCCATCTGCTATAGATATAACTACAATGCCATGAGGAAGAGATTTTAAGTCAGTGATAGTGAATGAAGGTGACATAATTCCAAGTAAAAATGGATTGTGATTTGGAGAGGAATTTGCAGGAGCTGTAGTCTTCCAGTGAAGTGGAGAATATGCCACCGTACTGATTTCTGGCTTCCAGGTGGTGGACATGTGTTAAGGAGACAAGAAGTGAGTTACTACTGAGCCTTTCACTTGCTCTTGTTTCCACAGTATTGATTTAGCTTGCCTCTGGTGAAAGGTAACCCCACCACCCCACAGAACTTTGATGAAAAGAAATTCAGAGATAATAATGCAGTTGAAAGTCATGGAAAATGGTTAGATTTGGTCTTGTGATGGTGATGGTCTCTGCTGGCACTTGTGTGATATAGATTTTACTTCCAGTTAATCAAGGCAAGTTGTCTAGGTCTGGCTGGAATGGGCATAAACTGCTTCAGTATCCAGGGATGTTGAAGTTTGTGCACTCAGCAGTGAACATCTCTCTATCAGAGCTTTATCAATGGTCCTAGGGCACTAGCCTGAGGAACTCCTGCAGAGATTGCCTGAGACTGACATTATTGATCTTCAGGACTATCAACCACTGCAGCATTTTCCACCAGTTCACATTGACTCTAGTTTTACTAGGGCTCCTTATTGCGATATTAGGTCAATTTTTGCCTTGATGGCATGGGCAATCACTCTTATAACACTTCTTGAGTTCAGACGTTGGTCCAGGGTGGTAGGAGGTCAAAAGCCAAGTGACCCTGATAGAGCATAAATCGAGCTTTAGTAAGTAGGTTGCTGTTGTGCAAGTGCTGCTAGACAGTGCTGTCTCTGATGCCTTCCATCACTTTGAGTGTGACCAAGAATAATCTGATTACATGATAATTGGCAACCTCCATTTGACCTCTTTAATGGACTGAATAAAACTGGGAAACCTTTTTACACTGTCAGGTTGATCCCAGGGTTGCAGCTTTATTGGAAAAAGTTTGGTCAAGGCCAGAGCAAATTATGGAGCATGTATCTTTCATTCTATTGCTCAGAGTTTGTCAAGTCCAATAGCCTTTGCTGTGTCCAGTACCTTCAACCAATGTTTAAATTTTCTGAATGCTGGATTCTGTGTGACTGTGGATCTCAGGAGGAAACTGAGACGGATCAACCACTTTGATACTTCTGGCTGGAGGTGACTACAAATGGTTTAGACTTTAGCTTTGCACTGATGTGCTACAATATGTGATCATTAAATTTAATTGTGACTATTTCCTCCTATCATTGTTTAACTGTTTAGCACCATTCACTGGGTGTGGCAGGACAGCAAAGCTTTGAACATTTCCATGGAACATTCGGTCACTCAACTCTGTCTGCTTCATGTTGCATCTGCAGTTTAATATGCACGTAGACCACTGTTGTAGATTCACCAGGTTGACATATCATTTAACTATTCCTGATGCTAAAGCCATGTCCCCAGCACTCTTCACTGAACCAGTGTTGAATCCCATGCTTCACATTAATGGCGATGTGGAGGATCGTGTGAACATCAAACTGTGAGTTATAGTTAAAGACAATTCCCCTGCTATTGAGGCCCATGGCGCCTCATGAATAGTCAGCTTTGGACATAGCAACATAGCAATTAAAAATGATAATGGCAATTCAGCCCTTCGAGGCCCCTCCGCCATTTAACACCATCATGGCTGATCCACTCTTCTGTCTGCTCCCCACAGCCCTTTATCCCACTTTTCGTCAGAAACATATCTGTTTTTTCCTAGTATTTGTCGATTGATTCTGCCTCCACTGCACTCCGAAGCAGTGAGTTCCATAGATTCGTAATCCAATGAGAGAAGTACTTTCTCATCATCTCAGTTTTGAACCTATCTCCTCTCACTCCATGTCTATGATCTATTTTCTGAGACCGTCCCATAAGGTGGGAACATCTGTCCAATGGCAATCTTATCAAACTCTTTTAGAATTTTGTTTTGCACTGCTGTGCTGCGATGTGCTATCATTATATACCAGGATATGTGTGACTATTTCCTCCACATATCATTGTTTAACTGATACCCCTCTCATTCACCTGTACTCCAGCAAATACAGACCCAAGCTATTCAATCGTTCCTCTTTCATCCCTGGAATCAATCCAGTGAACCTCCGCTGAACTGCCTCCAGTGCCAATCATATCCTTCCCCAATTAAGGACACCAAAACTAGACACAGCACTCCATGTGTGGATTGTATCTGTTCATATTTATTCTCTTCAGCACAGAGGTCGATATTAAATGTAAATCGGTGCAAGAAAAGTGTTGTAGTTGGAATGATTGAAGGAGTAATGGCACTGTGGAAATTAAGCTTGCATTTTTTACCTGTGGAAATTTACCTTACATTTACTAGACTAAATGGAAATTCCTATTTCTGTCCATTGAAGGAGGCAGCCCACTTGCTCTGCAGTAGGGCACAGCAGGGATCTAGTGTTATGCATCACAGGACATTACCAACCCACAGCTCATTGTTTATCATCCTTCATTCTAGTATGCAAAAATCCATGGTCACAATGCACTCCCTGCAAGCACAAAGTCATAAAATCTGCCTTTAATGTGTACTCTTTCTATGCCCTATCTGTATTGAATGAAGTGAGCACTCTTATCCCAGCTCCTGCAGTATGTGGGCTGATAACTAATTTAGCTTCAAATGGCTAATCTCACATACAGAGATGGTTGGTGTAAAAAAGGGAAAAATCTCTACACTATAGTTGGGATGTTTTGCTGAGGTCGGCACATACTTGCAGCGATCAAATCAGAGTTTAATTTGAATAAAGGAGTCATGATTTATTGTTGGACAGTGAGAAACAAAAGTTAAACTAAAGCAATAAGTCAATAAGTGTGGTGCTGGTAAAGCACAGCCAGTCAGGCAGCGTCCGAGGAGTAGGAGAGTTGACATTTCGAGCATAAGCTCTTCATCAGACTCAGAAAATTTCCTGATGAAGAGTTCATGCTAGAAATATGACTCTCCTGCTCCTCGGTTGCTGCCTGACCGGCTTTGCTTTTCCAGCATCACACCTTTTGACTCTGATCTCCAGCATCTACAGTCCTCACTCTCTCCTTAATCAATAGGTCATTTAGTTTTGTCAATCCAGCAGTTCAGCCTCAGGCAATGGAGACGACCAGTATCGCTTTGTCAAGGGATGCAAAGAGGGTTAAACATTACAGCCTCAAAGCAAGTGGGCTGCCTCCCTGCCTTCTCCCATCTCCACCTCCTCCCCCACCCCCCCCCCCACACACACACACACCCCCAGCACCCCTCCCCTGCCGGACTGTGCTTTTTGAAATGTAAAATGTGATCATGTCAGGTGCACAATCTGACACTACCATGCCAGGCTCTGATATTATGGTAGGTGGCTCGGTGGTGAAATCAGAAAAATAGCCACCATTTTCAAACTTTAACAAGCAGTGGACCTTATTAATGACCCAGTGGACTCTAAATGTACATTATCTCTTACATTTTGCATTTTGAGTGAGTGAGTGAGGAGCCAGCACAGATGAGAAGTCTTATAAGTGGAGACTGTGGCTGCCTGACTCTGTTGAAAGTGACAGTGTTTAGATTTATTAGGTTAAAAATCACGCAACACCAAGTTGTTGTCCAACAGGTTTATTTGGAAGCTCTAGCTTTCAGAGCGCTGCTCCATCATCAGTTGGCTGTGGTGAAGGAACAGCACTCTGAAAGCTAGTGCTTCCAAATAAACTGGTTGGACTATAACCTGGTGTGTGTGATTTTTTACTTTGTACACCCCAGTCCAACATTGGTGTCTCCAAATCCTAGATTTATTAGACTTGTAAGGCTGCCATCCCAATTAAGGAGAGGGTGAGAAGCCAGGGGACCTTTAATTTCTTGGTTGTATTGATGGACAGCTGAACCTTCTTCCTAGTAGATGTCCAGCCCCAGGCACTGTAAAGGGCAGAAAGCCCCTTCCCTGAGCTGATTGACTGTCTTTACTTGGTCTGGCTACCAATTGGCTGTCCAGCACTCTCAATGCACCAGTGTGGGAGTGAGTGGTCTCCTCACCTCTTATTTCACTTCCCTCACCTTGTTAGAAAGCAAAAAATCCAGCTCGTGGAAAAAATTGCAAGTCTGGGCAATGCCCAAATTGTTTTCATTATTTCTAAAGTCTTTCCTTAATCCCAAATATTAATTTTAAAGCATCACTGACATTGTGTTGCACTACAGATCATTCTTTAGAATTTATCATTACCTCACTGTTAGTAGGCATTAGCTACTCCAGCTGAGGAAACTCAAAGGAAACTGATGTGCTTCAATTAAATTGAAGTAAACTTTTCATGATTCTGCCAATCATTACTGTTGTATCATTCCATTTATTGCTAACCAATTATATGTAAATCAGTCAACTAATACAATGAGCTGTCTGCTTATTTTAGTCATAACCCAAAGCAGATCAGTCAGAACTTTTTTGTGTGCTTTGCATGTTCTTGTTTTCTATTATTCATCTTTGCCTACATTGCCAGAAATATGATATGTGGCTTGCTCCTTCATATCTGCCTGTCAATCACCATTCTTTATCTGGCTAACAGAAGGTGTGAGAATGACCTCTGCTCAAATTATGGTTGTAAATTGCATTCAAGAATTCTGTGGTACAGTATATTGAGTACCATTGTAGCCCTCTTAACCATGGATTTCCATACATTTATCATGTCTGTAAAAGTATTGGTATTTATCGTTATTGCTGTTAGTACCAGTGCTCAATTTCAGTGCTGAGGTGCAGATTCTGGGTAACTAATAGCAGAAAAAATGGTTTGGCATAGAGATGAAGTTTATGTTATACTTACACTGTCTTTTTTGCTAATATAGGGTAATAAATGCATAAGTGTTCACATTATTATCCTCTTGTGATACATAAATGTTGAAATGGGTTCATGTTGTTGAAGACAATGTCCAACAGCCTCCATTCTCCATGCTCTGAAGTTAGCATCGATTTGGAATGATAATAAGTATGGAATAATGTCTTTTGATTAGAACACTTTGCGCCGCATTCTTATTTTCCATCATGTGAAAAACTAGGCCCTAAACAAACATAGAAACCAAATTGCTTTGTGGTTGGCCACATTTGTTAAATGTTTATGTAAAGAGTACTTTCGTATGAATTGTGGTGCAGACTATACTTGCAGAAGTTGCCTGGTTTAACAGGGATGTTCATCAATTGAGCATCTTTTGAGAAATGTAAAGCATATTTCACACAGATCGATATTTAAACCTTTACTGACCAAAAGTATGGAGAGCACCTGAACCATTTCAATCCTTGCAAACACTTTAGGAGATCTAATTACTCTTTATATAACAAAAATAATAAAGTAGAATTTTTTTTGTCTTTGTGATTATAGTGAATGAAGATAAAGCTTAATTTGTTCTCCATGCCACAAAGTTATGGGTTATCAATGCACCAATTGCTACTTTGCCCACAAATGGCATTCATGCAGTTGTATATCATTTTGTCACTTTGTAACCTTAGATGCAAAAATTAATGCAAATGTATTCCTTCAGTTTAAAGCAATTTTAGCAGTTCTATGTACAGCATTGGCATTGTAGCAACCTTATCTATGCAGACTCTAATTCATGTTTTGCAAGTTCATTGTCTTTGTCAATTTCGTGTAGAAAACCATAGCAATTGCATTTTTGTTTATTCAGGCATTTAGGGTCATTATGAAGCTTCAGGGTTGGTAAATGATCATAAGGCCCTGAAGCAAACAATGTTGTCACTATTATTATCAATCTGTCTGGCCTCATTCAAACTGCTGTGCTCCATATGTGCTGTATTTTGAGATCTTTTAGCAACTCCGAATGTGATCTTTTGTAATTTTCACAGCTTAACTGACAACATTGTCAGGGCTCCAGCAATTTTCTTTTTGATCTGGTGCTGAGTCACTGGATGGGACAAAATTCCTTTTTAAGTGAAAAGTTGTTGAATGTTTTTTGTTGTCCCTGAGTACCAGCCTGCTAACAACAGTGCTACACGTGGCTTTGAAACCTGTGATTTCTGAGAATATAATTGCGTTTAACAGCAATGAGAGAAAACTGGTCAATCTCCTGTAATTTGTAAACTGATATGTTTCAGCCCCTTAGGTCTGCCGTCATTATTTCTACGGTATTTGACTTTCTTACTGACACTGATTGCATATGGACCATATTCTCTGGATTATTCCATTTTTTGCTTCCTGGTTAAATCTTGGCCATGTAGATTGATCATAATATACTGAATAACAAGAGTTTTGAAGTATTGGTGTATTATGGTATCTAACTGTATTTAAAAACAGAATTCTGTACACAGTAGTTAATAATTCAACACAGACCTGGTGCTATGCTCCAAAAGAAGTAGTGATAATAAAGATTAGACAATATTCCTTTATTTGTCCATTTCCAATGTTAATGACTGTCAAGAAAAACAGTTTATTATAATAAAAAAGCCAATTCAACAATGTTATATAATGATCAAGTTTTTGTCA
Organism: Hemiscyllium ocellatum; assembly: GCF_020745735.1. Lineage (NCBI taxonomy): Eukaryota > Metazoa > Chordata > Chondrichthyes > Orectolobiformes > Hemiscylliidae > Hemiscyllium > Hemiscyllium ocellatum. Next base: position 25,801,796 of record NC_083410.1, on the reverse strand, counting down.
TCACCTTCCAAGGAAGTTCCCCTTCAGGCATCTGACATTCTGTTGGAAAAAAATAAAACAAACAAAAAAGTTTATTCTGTGTAATCCATAATCATTTATTAGCCTTTGAAAAGAAAATATTACCAACATTGATCAGTTTTTTTTTAAACAATGGCCATTTTACAGTGCTGTTCTACTTTACTTTTGTCCAGTGAACATTATAATATCACTGAGTGCATTTAGAATTACAATATGAAAGGGACCACACACTTAATAACTGAAACTGTGAGTGGAATACTATAACTTAAGCTTTCAATTTACAGCTGTAAAGATTATTATTAAGTAACGTGCTTTGGCAAGAACACATGGAACAGAAAAGGCTATCAAGCTCATTCTTGTAATTCAAGTACTCTGTTTCTGATTAGATCTCCTGGTTCAGAACCATACAGCAGTCTTAGAGTATATTTGTTCTGTTGTCAGTTGTAGACCAAAAGACTCAAAAGCAAAAGTAAACCATGAAGCCCATTGATTTTCCTCTGCCATTCAGTTAAATCTAGGCTCAATTAATAATCCTCAACTCCACTTTCTTGCATTTTTCCATATACGCCTTGATTTCATTACAAATTAAAAATACGTATGTTTGAGTCTTGAATAACCATAACAACCCAACCTAGATTGCTTTCTGTGGTTAAAAAAATTCCACAGATGCACTGTTGTCGGAGACAAGATTTTATTTCCTCATCTTTGTCCTTATGAATAATCCCTCATTCTTGGATTGTGCCTTTTATCCTAGCCTCTCCCAAAAAGGGAAACAACTTCACAGCATTTATTCTATCAAGACCCTTCAGCATTTTAGTGCGTTTCAATGAGGTCTCCTCTCATTCTTCATAAGAAAATCCATCCATAATTAGGAACAACCTAATAAATCTTCCTTGGACTCCCTCCAATAACAATTATATTTCCTTAGAAATGGGGTCCAAAGCTTTCAACAGTAATCCACATGCGGTCTGACTTGTGTCTTGTATAATTTTGGCAAAACCTCCCTATTTTACTCCATTTCCTTTGAAATAAAGGCCAACATTCCATTTGCCTTCCTTATTGATACTGAACTAGTATGTTAGCTGTTTTTGATTTATATATAAGGATTTCCAAGTCACTCAGTGCCAAAGCTTTCTGCAGTCTTTCACCATTTAAATAATATTCAGCTCCTCCATTCTTCCTGGTCATAGTACATAAACTCACCTTTTCCCATATTATATTCCATTTCCAATCCCTCTGCAGATTTTTTGTGTAATCCTGCCCACTTGCCTTCCCACTTTTGTTTTGACATCCATAACTTGGCAATAGTGCATTAAGCTCTGTTATCCACCTCATTACTGCATGTTGCAAATTGTTGTGTCCCCAGCACTGTTCTACTCATTACAGCATGCCATCCTGAAAATGTCCCCTTTTCCAACTATCTTCATTTAGTTGACCAATCTTCTTTCTATTCTAATATGCTACCCACACACCAGAGGCTGTTAAAATAAAGGCAAAATATGGCAGATGGTAGAAATCTGAAACAAACCAGACAATACTGGAAAATCTCAACAAGTCTGGCAGCATCTGTGGAAAGAGAAACTTAATGTTTTGAGGTTTTTTTGCTCATTCATGGGATGAGGGCATCGCTGGCTAGGCCAGCATTTATTACCCATCTCTAATTGCCCAGAGGGCAGTTAAGAATCAAGCACATTGCTGTGGGTCTGGAGTCACGTGTAGGCCAGCCCAGTTAAGGATGTCAGTTTCCTTCCCTAAAGGACATTAGTGAGCCAGACAGATTTGTCTGACAATCAACAATGGATTTGTGGTCATCTTTAGATTCTTAATTCCAGATTTTTATTGAATTCAAATTCCACCATCTGCCATGGCAGATTTGAATCCATGCCCCCAGGATACTACCTCGGTTTCTGCATTAACAGTCCACAATAACATTAAGAGGCCATCTCTCCCCTATTATGACTATGAATCCATCATAAAATCCCTATGTATGGAAACAGGCCATTTGGCTCAACAAGTCCATGCTGACACTCCAAACAATATCCCACCCAGACCCATTCCCCTACCCTATTACTTTACTTTACTGGAATCTTGTAAGCAATTTAGAGCCCCAGATCTAAGGAAGGATGTGCTGACATCGAAGGTGACTCTGATGTAGATAGAGTGGATGTAGCGAAGATGTATCCACTGGTAGGAGGATGAGAATGAAGGAATGACCATTTAGAACTGAGATGAAGAGGAATTTTTCAGGAGTTCAATCTGTGAATCTCATTGCTGCAGAGTGCTGTGGAGGCCAAGTCATCGAGTGAATTTAATACAGCGATAGTCGGGTTCTTGATTAGTAAGGGGATCAAGGGTTAGAGGGCAGGAGAATGGGATTGGGAAACATATCAACCATGATCAAATGGTGAAGCACATTTAGTGGACCGAATGGCCTAATTCTGCTCCCATATCTTATGGTCTAACATTCCATTCACTTTCCTGATTATCTGCTGCACCTATGTGCTAACTTCCTGTATTTTGTGTACAAGTAATCCTTGGTCCCTTTGTGTTGCAGCTTTCTGCAGACTTTTTCCATTTAAATAATACTCTATTATTTTGTTCTCCCTTCCAAAATGAACAACTTAACGTTTTCCTAAATTATACTCCGATCACCAACTTTCTGCCCATTTACTTAATCTATCAATAGTTCCCTGTAAACTATTTGTATCTCTCTCATAACTTGACCTCCCATCTATTTTTGTGTCATCTGCAAATTCGCGTCCAAGTTATTAATGTATATTGTAAACAGGTGCAGTCCCATTGGTGCCTCCTTGGGCACCTATTGGTTACAGATCGCCAACCTGAAAAAGAGCTGCTTATTCTCACTTGCTGTTTTCTGACCATGAACCAATTGTCTATCCCCATGCCAATACACTACTTCCAGCACCATGGACTCTTATGACTTAATGTTTTATGAGGTACCTTGTCTTCTGAAAGTCAAATACAACAAATTTACTGGTTCCTCTCTATCCACTCTGGATGAGATTTCCTCAAAGTGCCCTAAAAAATCAGGTAGAGTTACAACATTTAAAAGACATTTGAATAAGTTCATGAATAAGTAATATTGGAGGGAGACGGGCCAAATGAAGGCAGGTGGGATAAAGTGAGGACTGCAGATGCTAGAGATCGGAGTCATGAGTGTGGTGCTGGAAAAGCACAGCAGGTCAGGCAGTATCCGAGGAGCAGGAGAATTGACATTTTGGGCAAAGGCCCTTCATCAGGAATGACGCTGTGAACCAAGGAGTTAGAGAGATAAATAGGAGAGGGCTGGGGGGAAGGTAGCTGAGAGTGTGATAGTTAGATGAAAGTGGGGTTAATTATAATAGATCAAAGAGGAGGGTGGAGCAGATAAGTGGGAAGGAAGATGGACAGGTAGGACCATGAGGGCCGTGCCAAGTTAGAAGGTTGGATCGATGACAGGATTGGGGGGAGGGGAAAAGAGGAAACTGGTGAACTCCACAGTAATCCCATGTGGTTGGCAGGTCCCAAGGCGGAAGATGAAGCATTCTTCCTCCACGAACCGGGTAGTTAGGGTTTGGCGAAGGAAGAGGCCCAGCACCTGCATGTCCTGAGCGGAGTGGGAGGGGGAGTTAAAGTGTTTGGCCACGGAGCAGTGTGGTTGCTTTGTGCATGGGACCCGGAGATGTTCTCAGACACGTTCTGCAAGTAGGCGTCCTGTCTCCCTAATGTAGAGGAGACCACATCGGGAGCAATGGACGCAATAAATGACGTGTGGAAGTACAGGTAAATCCATGATGGATGTGGAAGGTTCCTTTGGGGCCTTGGATGGAGGTGAGTGGGGGGGGGGGGGTGTGGGTGCAGGTTTTGCAATTCTTGAGGTGGCAGGGGAAGGTGCTGTGAGTGGAGGGGAGGGGCGGTGGGGAGGTGTTGTGGCGTGCACCTGACAAGACAGTCACAAAGGGAATTGTCTTTGCGGAATGCAAATGGGGTTGGGGAAAGAAATATATCTCTGGTGGTAGGGTCCATTTGTAGAGAGGTGGGTCATGTTTAGTTTCGGAACATGGTCAGCCTGGGCTGATTGGACCGAAGAGGTAAAAACAATGACTGCAGAAGCTGGAAACCAGATTCGTGGTGCTGGAAGAGCACAGCAGTTCAGGCAGCATCCGAGGAGCAGTAAAATCGATGTTTCGGGCCCTTCATCAGGAATAAAGGCAGAGAGCCTGAAGGGTGGAGAGATAAGCTAGAGGAGGGTGGGTGGGGAGAAAGTATCATAGAGTACAATAGGTGAATGGCGGAGGGGATGAAGGTGATAGGTAACGAGTTTGTTTCAGGACATGGTTGAAGAGCTTCAGGGCAGAGGAAGTGACCTGGGAGTTGCAGTGGGAGAGGGAAAGAGGAGGAAAACGTCTTCAAGGCAGGCATCCTGGAACCGAAGAGTCTGTTTCCATGCTATTTGGCTCTGACTCTAATTAGTCAGGCACAATCACCCTTTCATGAAGCCTGGCTGAGTCTGCTTGATTAAATTATGATTTTCCAAATGTTCGGCATTTACGTCATTATTAACTGATGCCAATATTTTTCAAACAATTGGTGTTACACAAGTTGCCCTATAGTCATCCATTTGTTGCCTCCCTCCCTTGATCCATAGGGGTGTCACATCAGCAGTTTTCCAAATTTCTGATACTTCTGATGTATTCTTGATCTCGCAAGGAATTTAAGAAATATGGGGAGAGTGTGGGTAAGTCGAGTTGAAATACCCATTAGCCATGTTTAAATAATGGAGTGGACTTGATGGGCTGAATGGCCTTACTTCCACTCTTTTGTCTTATGGTCTTGTGGTCTTCTCCAGAATCCGAGGATTTATTGAAAAATGAGCACCAATCACTATCTCTGTAGCAATTTAGTTCCTCCCCATATTTTTTAATTTTAAGTCCTCTGCTATTTCCTTGTTCCCCAAAACTATCCCTCTGCATTCATTTTCTAAGGGGCCTAAATTTATGTTGACTTTTTTTTTATCTATATTTAAAGAAGCTCTTACTGTCAATTTTTATATTCCTCACTGGCTTGCTCTCACAATTTAATTTGTCACTCCTTATTTTAGTGAGATTTTATATTGTCCCAGTTTTCTGGGCTGTCATTGACTTTTACCTCCTTATACGCTTTTTCTTTCAAGTTAATGCTCCCACTAATTTCCTTGGTTTCGCCCCCTTTTAGAATCTTGCCTCCTTACAGAGATGCATTTTCGCTGAGGGTCATGAATTACTCCCTTAAATATCTGCCACTGCTTGCATACTGCCATTCCTGCTAATCTAGCAACCGGATCCACTTTACCTAATTCTGTACTCATTTCATTGTAATTCCCTTTATTTATGTTAGTCCTGGAGCCACAGAGTCTCTGCCACAAGTAATGCAGGTAAGCAGAATGCTCTGGATTCTGCCCCCACTCTTTCCACTACTTGCACTTGGCCTTCATATATTCCACTCAGTGACACATGAAGTGGTTAGTGCACTGGTAGATGCTTCTCCAGTTTGTGTGTTCTGGGGCGTGACTCCCCATGTCAGTGGGGACATTGTATTTGTTTAAGGAGGCTTTCAGGGTGTTCTTGCAGTGTTACCTCTGCCCTCCTTGTAATCACTTACCATTGCAGAGTTCAGAGTTGAACCCTTGTTTAAGGAATCTTGTTTTTGGCATATGAACAATGTGGCCTGCACATTACAGTTGGCTATGAGTCACCAGTGCCATTGTACTGAGAATATAGGTCTGGGAGAGGACACTCGCATTGCTACCCTTATCCTGCCAGTGGATTTGCAGGATTTTGCAACAGATGCACTGGTGACAACTCCAGGGACTTGATACATATGGTCTGCTGTACATAGTCTATGTTTCTGATTCATTACAGTAGGGTTTGTTCTCAGATCAGTTGTTAATGAAGTACAATAAATATGTTCTTTGAAAGAATATAGATCTGTCTGTGTTTAATGACAACTTTGGGTGCACTTAAGAGCTTTAAGAAATGTCAAGAAAGAATAGTTTTTTTTCCCTAATTTCAGCATTGAATTAAAATAGAATTACTTAGTTTAAGCAGTGCAATACATGTTCAAATGTGCTGAATACATAGGATAAAGGGCATACATTCAATTTTTACAGACAAAAAAATTGCATGATTTAGGAAGGCAGAGGGTACATCAGATCTGTGGCCGCTACTACATTTTTATGCAGCCCTACAGGCATGCTGAAATAAGAACATTAGAATACACTTGTAGCCGGTGATTGTGTATTGACGTGCCCACTTTTTAAATTGCAAAGATTTTATAAATTTCTTAAAAATCTTTATATATGTATAATAGTCACAAACTCAGTTTGATTCTGTACAGTAGCATATGAGAAAACAAGTCAACATTGGAGTTTGACTCTATCCAACAAACAAACCAAAGACATCTCTTACTTGTACAAGACTATAATTATATGCATTTGAGGCATCAGGAGGGTCTGATAACTGAATGGATCCCCATTTAACTTTGGCACATTGACTTCAGACAGTAATCTTTTCCCACTGCACCTTGGCAGCATCTACCCCAAGGTTTAATGCGTCCTTCAGTGCATAATCCTGGGGCTTGGAATGTGCAAGTCTGCATCTTTTTTATGTAGCTATTTTTATTGAAAAAAACAAAACTTTTAAAGAATTTTTACAAAATTACAGAAGTAATACAAACAAGTATAAACAGCAATATAAAATTAAATAAATAAGAACAAAATAAATAATAACCAAAAAAAAACCCAACTAACTACTAACCTATCCTACAAACAACCAAAACGTAAAATAGAATATCATACATTACTAGCAATAAACAAAAAAAAATTTAAATAAATTCAAAGTTTGTGCGAAGATTTGTAGCTCGGGTGCTTGTTGTAGTTGTTCTGTTTGCCGAGCTGGAAGTTTTTGTTGCAAACGTTTCGTCCCCTGGCTAGGAGACATCATCAGTGCTCTGGAGCCTCCTGCGAGGCGCTTCTTTGATGTTTCTTCCGGCATTTATAGTGGTCTGTCCTTGCCGCTTCCGGGTGTCAGTTTCAGCTGTCCGCTGTAGTGGTTGGTATATTGGGTCCAGGTCGATGTGTTTGTTGATGGAATTTGTGGATGAATGCCATGCCTCTAGGACGGATACCAGCGCAACTTTATCAACAGATGCCTAAGAGATAGACCACGGAACAAGGACATGCCACAACCAAAAGGACTAGCCACACTACCATACATCAGGAGCGTTTCAGAACTGACAGCCAGACTACTGCGACCCCTAGGACTCATAACGGCACACAAACCAACAGCCACGCTCAGACAACAACTTACTAGAACAAGGGAGCCATACCCAACATGAGCAAAACTAATGTAGTTTATAAAATACCATGCAAGGACTGCACAAAACACTATATAGGACAAACAGGAAGACAGCTAACAATCCACATACATGAACACCAACTAGCCACGAAACGACACGACCAGCTATCCCTAGTAGCCACACACTCAGACAACAAGCAACATGAATTCGACTGGGAAACCACTACTATCATAGGGCAAGCCAGACAGAGAACAGCCAGGGAATTCCTAGAGGCATGGCATTCATCCACAAATTCCATCAACAGACACATCGACCTGGACCCAATATACCAATCACTACAGCGGACAGCTGAAACTGACACCCGGAAGCGGCAAGGACAGACCACTATAAATGCCAGAAGAAACATCAAAGAAGCGCTTCGCAGGAGGCTCCAGAGCACTGATGATGTCTCCTAGCCAGGGGACGAAACGTTTGCAACAAAAACTTCCAGCTCAGCGAACAGAACCACTACATTTAAATAAATAGATACATACTTAAAATAGATTTACATCAAGTCATAATAAAACCCACATTTATATGGGATTCCGCCTCCCGGGGGTCCCTGAACCAGACAGAACCGTTACCACAGCCGAACAAAAACCCAGGACAGTATGGCCGAAATATCTGTGTCGATATAGTTCAAAAAGGGCTGCCATGTTTTATACAATAATTCTGTTTTTGGTGGACCATATTTGTGAGGAAGTCAAGAGGGATGTATTCCATGACTGATCTGTGCCAGTTCAACAATCCTGGAGGGCCTTCAGCTACCCGATTCACTAAAATATTTTCCAATAGACAATAGACAATAGGTGCAGGAGTAGGCCATTCAGCCCTTCAAGCCAACACCGCCATTCAATATGATCATGGCTGATCATTCCCAATCAGTATCCTGTTCCTGCCTTATCTCCATAACCCTTGATTCCACTATCTTTGAGAGCTCTATCCAACTCTTTCTTAAATGAATCCAGAGACTGGGCCGCCACTGCCCTCTGGACCAGAGCATTCCACACAGCCACCACTCTCTAGGTGAAGAAGTTTCTCCTCATCTCTGTCCTAAATGGTCTACCCCGTATTTTTAAGCTGTGTCCTCTGGTTCAGCACTCACCCATCAGCGGAAACATGTTTCCTGCTGCCAGAGTGTCCAATCCTTTAATAATCTTATATGTCTCAATCAGATCCCCTCTCAGTCTTCTAAACTCAAGGGTATACAAGCCCAGTCACTTCAGTCTTTTAGTGTAAGGTAATCCCTCCATTCCAGAAATTGACCTCATGAACCTACGCTGCACTCCCTCAATAGCCAGAATGTCTTTCCTCAAATTTGGAGACCAGAACTGTACACAGTACTCCAGGTGTGGTCTCACCAGGGCCCTGTACAGCTGCAGAAGCACCTCTTTGCTTCTATACTCAATTCCTCTTGTTATGAAGGCCAGCATGTTATTAGCCTTCTTCACTACCTGCTGTACCTGCATGCTTGCCTTCATTGACTGGTGTACAAGAACACCCAGATCTCTCTCTACTGCCCCTTTACCTAAATTAATTCCATTGAGGTAGTAATCTGCCTTTCTGTTCTTGCCACCAAAGTGGATAACCATGCATTTACCTACATTAAACTGCATCTGCCATGCATCACACTTAACGTGTCCAGGTCACCCTGTAATCTCTTAACATCCTCATCACATTTCACCCTGCCACCCAGCTTTGTATCATCAGCAAATTTGCTAATGTTATTGCTGATACCATCTTCTATATCATTAACATATATTGTAAAAAGCTGCGGTCCCAGCACGGATCCCTGCGGTACCCCACTGGTCACTGCCTGCCATTCCAAAATGGAGCCGTTTATCACTAACCTTTGTTTCCTATCAGCCAACCAATTTTCAATCCAATCTATTACTTTGCCCCCAATACCATGCACCCTAAGTTTACTCACTGACCTCCTATGTGGGACTTTATTAAAAGCTTTCTGAAAGTCCAGGTACACTACATCCACTGGATCTCCCTCATCTATCTTCAGAATTACATCCTCAAAAAATTTCCCCTTCATAAATCCATGCTGACCCTGTCCTATCCTGTTACTACTATCCAGATGTGCCGTGATTTCATCGTTTATAATAGACTCCAGCATCTTTCCCACCACTGAGGTCAGACTAACTGGTCTATAATTTCCTGCTTTCTCTCTCCCATCTTTCTTAAAAAGTAGTATAACATTAGCCACCCTCCAATCCTCAGGAACCGATCCCGAATCTATCGAACTCTGGAAAATAATCACCAACGCATCCACGATTTCCCGAGCCACCTCCTTCAGTACCCTGGGATGTAGACCATCAGGCACCGGAGACTTATCAACCTTCAGACCTAACAGTCTCTCCAACACCAATTCCTGGCAAATATAGATTCCTTAAGTTCAGGTCCTTCAGCCACTGTTACCTCAGGGAGATTGCTTGTGTCTTCCCCAGTGAACACAGATCTGAAGTACCCATTTAATTCTTCTGCCATTTCTTTGTTCCCCGTAATTTATTCCCCTGTTTCTGTCTTCAAGGGCCCAATTTTAGTCCTAACCGTTTTTTTGCCTTGCACATACTTGAAAAAGCTTTTACTATCCTCCTTTACATTATTGGCCAGTTTACCTTCATACCTCATTTTTCCTCTGCGTATTTCCTTCTTAGTAATCCTCTGTTGTTCTTTAAAAGCTTCCCAGTCCTCTGTTTTCCCACTTATCTTTGCTATGTTATACTTTTTCTCTTTTAACTTTATATGTTTCTTAACTTCCCTCGTCAGCCACGGCCACCCATGCCTCCTCCTGGGATCTTTCTTCCCTTTAGGAATGAACTGATCCTGCAACTTCTGCATTATACACAGAAATATCCGCCATTGTTCCTCCACAGACATCCCTGCTAAGGTATTGCACCATTGAACTTTGGCCAGCTCCTCCCTCATAGCTCCATAGTTCCTTTATTCAACAGAAGTACTGTCACTTCCGACTGTACCCTCTCCCTCTCAAATTGCAGATTGAAGCTTAATGTATTATGGTCACTACTTCCCAATGGCTCCTTCACTTTGAGGTCTCTGACCAATTCTGGTTCGTTACACAATACTAGATCCAGAATTGCCTTCTCCCTAGTCAGCTCCAGCACCAGCTGCTCTACGAATCCATCTCTGAGGCACTCACAAAGTCTCTTTCTTGAGGTCCAATACCTTCCTGATTCTCCCAGTCCACCTGCATGTTAAAATCCCCCATAACAACTGTAGTAACATCTTTACCACAGGCCAATTTCAGCTCCTGATTCAACTTACATCCGACATCCAGACTACTGTTTGGGGCCTGTAGATGACTCCCAAGAGGGTCTTTTTACCCTTAGTATTTCGCAGCTCTATCCACACTGACTCTACATCCCCTGACTCTAGGTCCCCCCGTGCAAAGGACTGAATATTCTCCCTTACCAACAAGGCCACCCCACCCCTCTGCCCATCAGTCTGTCCTTACGATAGCACGTGTAGCCTTGAATATTCATTTCCCAGGCCCTGTCCACTTGAAGCCACGTCTCAGTTATCCCCACAATATCATATCTGCCAATTTCCAAAAGAGCCTCAAGCTCATCCATCTTATGTTTAATGCTTCATGCGTTCATATACAGTATTTTTAATTTGTTACTGCTCTCACCCTTCCCATCAACCCCTATTTCACTCAACCTTACAGCATGATGCCTTTCCGAATTTTCTGCCTCATTGATTCCTTGCACAAAAGGAAAGAATGGTAAATAATTTCCTCCCGTACACATCCAGGGAGGGAAAATCTGAAGATCCCAAAAGCAGGGCACTGGATCCAATCTAATCTCTGTCCCCAAGATCTCTGTCAAGGCATTCGCTACTCTATCTCAATACCTGTGGATCTTATGGTGTGTCCATAGACAATGCGTGAGAGTACCAACTTATATTTTACATTCCGGACACATTGTGGATGCTCCTGCCTTGAATTTTGCAAGTCGGTCAGGTGCCATATGAGCCCTGTGAAGTATCTTTCATTGAATAGCCTGAGTTCTATTACAAATAGAGATCTTTCTGGCATTTTCCCAGATGTCCTCCCACATTTCTAATGAGACTTCCAACCCTAATTCTTGATTCCAGGTTTTAAATAATCATTCCATGTCACAAGATACTTTATTATATAATGAGTGATAAAGAGTACTAGCCGAGGGGGGCCCCATCGGCCTTAGCACTCTCCTTTCCCTATCCGATTTGTAGAGATTAATAATCAGTGCGGTCTTCTTTTGTATATAATCTCGTATTTGGAAATACTGAAAAAGGTCCTTGTTAGGCAGTCCAAACTTCTGGTGCAACTGCTCAAAGGACATCATAACCTCCCGATCGAACAGGTCTCCCAAACAGGAGATACCTCTGGACTTTCAAGTTTTAAATGTAGCGTCTGTCTGAAATCCTGGTGCTCTCACTGTAGGAGTATGAGGGGAGGTTTTTTGCAGGTTACCCTCATCTTGTCGCATGACCCTCCAGGCTTTAATTGTATTTGATATAATAGGGTTTTTACAATAATCCATAATAGCTCTCATCTTGTCCATAAATAAAAGATTGATGAAGGGACATTTTGCTTGGGAGGTCTCAATATCTCACCAGATTGATTGTGGATCACAAGAGACCCAATCAGCTACATAGGATAATAAGGAGCTCAACTGATACCTCCTAAAATCTGGAAAGTCCAGTCCTCCTCTGGCTTCTGGAAGCTGCAGTTTTTCTAATTTGATAAGGGGCCGTCTATGATTCCAAATAAAGGAGTTGCGCCAGCTGTAAAGCTTACGCAATGCCAGTCTCGGCAGTATCAGGGGGAGCATTCTCATAGGATATAAAAGATGAGGTAGAATATTCATCTCAACTAGGGCTACTCTGCCGAGCCAGGATATTGGGAGATCTCCCCAGCGTTGAAGGTCCTGTCTTATTTTCTCTCATAAGTGCACAAAATTAGCTTTATGCAGCTGACCAAATACTGGGGTGATAAAAATACCTAAGTACAAAAAACCTTCTAGTGACCACCGAAAGGGAAAGCAAGATCTGTCTGGTAAGTTGAATACACTGGCAAGACCTCCCAACGGCATGGTCTCAGATTTCATTAAATTGATTTTATAGCCTGAGATGAAAATGTGTTGCTGGAAAAGCACAGCAGGTCAGGCAGCATCCAATGAGCAGGAGAATCGATGTTTTGGGCATGAGCCCTTCTTCAGGAATCATTCCTGAAGAAGGGCTCATGCCCGAAATGTTGATTCTCCTGCTCCTTGGATGCTGCCTGACCTGCTGTGCTTTTCCAGCAACACATTTTCAGCTCTGGTCTCCAGCATCTGCAGTCCTCACTTTCTCCTTTATAGCCTGAGAACATACCAAATAAACTGATCACTTGGATTAGGCGGGGCACGGATATCAAAGGATCATTTAAGAAGAGGAGAACATTATCCGCATAGAGAGTGATTTTATGTTGCCCGATCCAACCCTCGGAGCTGTCATGTTAGGGTCAATATGTATAGCTTCCACCAGTGGTTCAATCACTAGTGTGAATAATAATGGTGAAAGAGGACATCCCTGATGACAACACCTCCCAACGCTAAAGCTATCCAAACTTAAACCATTGGTGATCTGCGCTGCTTTGGGATCATTTGTAATATTGAAACCCATTTAATAAATACCTCCCAGACACCGAACCTTTCTAGTGTATGAAAAAAGATATGGCCATTCTACCCAATCAAATGCCTTCTCTGCGTCCAAGGAGACAGCTAAACCCGGTATTGTTCCCTGTTGACAGGCTTGTATCATATTTAAGACACTTCTAATGTTATTAATTGAACTGCGGCCCTTTATAAACCCCGTCTGGTCCTCTTTTATGATGTATGGTGAGACCCTCTCCAATGCTTAATGCTAACATTTTAGAAAGAATTTTGAAATCCACCTTTAGTAAGGATATGGGTCTATATGATGAGCAATCTTCTGGGGTCTTTCCCTTTTTAAGAATGAGAGAGATATTTGCTTCTCTCAACGAAGGCGGGAGGCAACACTGACTATGTAAATAATTATGCATATGTATGAGTGGCCCGGCCAGTTCCCCTTCAAATTCTTTATAGAACTCAACTGGGAATCCATCTGGTCCAAGCACTTTGCCACTCTGAAGCTGCCTAACCACGTTGAGTACTTCCTGGGTTGTCAGGGGGGCATTCAAGATTGACACCTGCTCCAAGGTTAGGCCCGGAAAGGCCAAATTTTTAAAGAACGATTCCATTTTCTCAGTTCTGTCCTCACAGTCCTGCAATTTATACAGTTCAAAATAGAACTTTCTAAAGGCTGTATTGATCTTTTTACAATCACAAGTCAGGGTACCAGCACTTTCTCAAATGGACATAATGGCTTGAGGAGCCTTTTTCTTTCGAACAAGGTATGCTAGGTATCTTCCAGGCTTGTTGCCATATTATAATAGTCTCTGCTTTGCGAAAAGTATTTCCCTCTTTGCTGTTTGGGTAAGTGCAGTATTCAAGGCTACCCTAAGGGCTGTGACCCTTTGTAGCTTAGTAATGGAAGGCCTGTTAAGATACGCTGTCTCAGCTGTCTTTAGGCAAGCCTTGAGCAGGCACTGTTGCTCTCCCTTTTGTCTTTTCCAGGTCACAGAATATGAGATGACCAAGCCTCACGCATATGCCTTAGTGGTCTCCCACATCATCGACGGGTTACTGGCCGTACCTGAATTAATTTCCCAGGTTTTGAATTCCTGAGAAAAATACTTCATTAATTTGCTATCCTTCAATAAGAAGGGATCCATACACCAATGTCAGAGGCCTATCCCATCATCCCTAATCTTGACTTCCATATATACTACGGCATGATCAGAAATAGCTATATTACCTATTTTACAAGACAACATCGAATTCAAAAGAGTCGAGGCGGCAAAAACCATATCAATTCTGGTATGGCATTTATGTGGGTTAGAGTAGAAAGTAAAGTCTCTACCCTGGGGCTGAAGGCACCTCCATACAACTACTAGCCCGAGCTCCTTATTCAGATCCGCCAGTTGTCTAGATTTCAGAGATACCTGTAGTGTTCTTAGGTATCCTATCTGTCTCTGGACCCATAATACAGTTAAAATTTCCTCCTATAATTGTATGGCGGACTCCAAAAGCCATCAACGTAGAGAATGCCTCCATTACAAATTTAAAGGGTTTAGATTAGATTACTTACAGTGTGGAAACAGGCCCTTCGGCCCAACAAGTCCACACCGACCCACCGAAGCGCAACCCACCCATACCCCTACATATACCCCTTACCTAACACTACGGGCAATTTAGCATGGCCAATTCACCTGACCCGCACATCTTTGGACTGTGGGAGGAAACCGGAGCACCCGGAGGAAACCCACGCAGACACGGGGAGAACGTGCAAACTTCACACAGTCAGTCGCCTGAGGTGGGAATTGAACCCAGGTCCCTGGCGCTGTGAGGCAGCAGTGCTAACCACTGTGCCACCGTGCCGCCCAAATTGTGCCGGGGGGCAATAAAGATTCAAAATTCCATATTCCTCTCCATGTACTAGGGCTTTGATCAATATATACCGTCCAGACTCATCTTTTATCTGGATTAACATTTGGAAAGGAAGATTCTTCCGAATAAGAATGGCTACTCCCCTACTTTTTGATCTGAAAGATGAGAAAAAAGCCTAATCAAATCTGCCCTGTTGTAGCTTTAAATATTCTTTGTCAAGTAGATGTGTCTCCTGTAAGTGAGCTACATCAACCCTTTCTTTTTTTTTGAGATTTGATAATATCTTTTTCTGTTTGATTGGTGAATTACTCCCCTTGACATTCCAGGTGCACCACCAAGTGAATGGCTAGCCATGATCGTCCAGGCAAGCCCAAGACCCCCCAGAGGAAGAACCCACTCAAAAAACCTCAAATAAAGACTGTAAGAAATTCACAAATACAAAAATTATTTAAAATATTCAAATCAACACAATTAAAAGCTATTCCTAAGTAAAATAAATGCAAAACATATTTGAAAGGAGACTTTCCCACTTGCTCCCAGGGGGCATAACTACCTATCAATAACCCCACCATAACCTCTCATAGCTAGGGTGCTGCCCTCGGCCCAGGTATTATAGAATGGAGTAGTCAAATTCATGTATTTTATAAAACCAGAGCTAAAAGTGAGTAACCAACCCCACCCCCACCCCCACACCAACACCTGGGTGCATTTAGCAAACACAGTACAAAGTAGAAATATATAAAATTACAAAATTACAATCCTGGCGAGTATTAGGTAACTAAGTAAAATGAGGAAAGGGGAAAACCCTGTTCTTAAGAAAAGGGCAAGACAAAAAAAACCCTCACCCACAAATCGAGTAACAAGGAAACCAGAGGAAGAGTAAAGAACAAGCCCCGCCCCACCCCAACTCCCCTGAGAAAGATGAGTGGAAGAAGGATGAAAAAAAAGAAAAAAAGGAGTAAACAAAAGGGGGGCAAAATAAAGTTGTTACCCATACGGTTCGAGTCCCGCAGTCTATTTAAGAGAGTCCAAGAATTCTTTTACCTTTTTCAGTGACCCCAAGTTGTAAATGGATCCTCCATGGCTGAAGTGCAGCATTGCCAGATAGCGCATGGAGTAATGAATATTTAGGTCTCTCAGACGCTTCTTCACCTCATCAACTGTCGTCCTCTTGCGGACCACGGCTGGAGAGAAGTCCTGAAATAACATTATTCTGGAACCATTGTGCATCCTGGCCTAGGGATCCTTCCCCAGGACTCTGGAGGCTTCCAGGAGCATTTGTTTTTCTCTGTAGCATTGGAGTCGGATTAGAACCGGGTAGGGGCACTGGTCCGACCCGGGCCTGCTTACAGCAACCTAGTGGGCCCACTCCACCTGCACCCGGCCCGGTCCGGACTCCATCTTCAATTATTGTGGGAGCCATCTCTCCAGAAAGTCCACAAGCTGGCCTTCCTCTTCCCGTTCGGGAAGGCCCAGCAACCGAATATTTTTCCGACGGTTCCAATTATCGAGATCATCAATGCGCTCCTCCAGGGTCCGGATTTGCCGCTCGAGAGCCCGGACCTGACTTACGGACAACTCGGCAGCCGTCTCCAAGACGCGGCCCGTTGCTCCGTCCCTCCAACGCGCTGCTCAAGTTTTTCGATCTTTCGGTCATGCTTCTGCACCTGGACCGGGACTCCTCAATAAAAGTGCCAATCTTCTCTTGAAGTTTGGTGATCCCGGAGAACAGGTTCGCCTCTGCAGGTAAGTCCCCCGAGGCAGCCGCGGACATCTCTGCTGCTACGGGAGGGGGTAGGGGAGGGATCCCTGCCTGTTGCGAGCTGCGGGAGTTTTTGCCCTTAGTCATTTTAAAAAAACACCAAACTGTTCAACTTTGACGTAAAATGACTGACTACGCTGGGCAAAAGCTATCTTAAATGAGTTAAAGGGTGAGGTGAAGGCGGGTGCCCCACTTTGTCCGAGTCTTAGGCAGAGCACTATAGACTCAGACTTGCTGGGTCGCCGCCATCTTGAATCTCCAAGTCTGCACCATTTGGTTGAGGTGAACTCCTTGTTCTGGAAGATCAACAAGTTGCGGGCAGACCAAAGGTCATCTTTCACCAGGTTGATGGTCCTCAGGCACAGTTGATGTTTCTCTCGGTGTGCATCGGGGAACAGACCTTCGAGAGCAGTGTCCTGTGTCATGGAGCTGTTCAAGATGAACCCTGACAAAAACTACCCCAGCTTTCTCCTGATATCTTTTGTAAAAGAATATTCCAAAAGGAGATGTGTGACAGTCTCATCCCCCACCCCTCCCCCCCAAAGGAGAGCGTGCAGTGGCACAGACAGACCGGGCATACATGAAGGATCTCACAGGAGTGTGTAATGACTTCCCCACTAGCCCAGCCCTTAAAGTTTGCAGGGTGTCCATTTCTGAGCTCCACGGCTTGATAGGGCATCTTCAAGAAGGCTGACCTCCCTTCCAAATGTTCAGCACCTGAAATGAAAGACAGAGATTGGGGTTTAGCTTTTTAATGTGAAAGGAGAATGAAGAGCAATGCGTACCTGCTGAAAAAATTCATAATTTGCAATGAACCTAAATAAATTAATTTAGATGTTCATCTCTAATGATCCAGCCAATGAACTGTAGATATTGTATGAACTAATTTACATAATAGTTTGGAGATTATAAATATGAGAGGGGGGCCATTAATCAGATGGCACTTACTAGTCAGCATTTGAAGTCAAATTGAAAGTCAAGACAACAGCCCAGATATTCCGTTAGCCAATCATTATTCTGGTGTAAGAGGGAGTTGACGGAATCCCTGCAGAATCTCCATCTTAACAGACTCCAAGGGAATTGCTCGAAAACGTAGTTTCCTGCTGGGCAATTTCTTTACACCTAGAATCCCCTGAAAGCCTCCTTTTAAATCAAAACTTTGGAAAGTTCAGATTAAATCAAGCAAAGTGGTTACTCAGGAGAAGTTAGACTATTAATTATGCTATCTAACTTCTAAGCAATTATTAAATTGATCCCATAGCTACCTCACAAACATCCCAGTTACCACGCCACCAGATCCTGACTCAACATATCCCTAACTCTCTGCCCCTCACCCTGCCAGACCAAACTGGATGTGATCTGACCCCAAACCCTTGCCTGTGGACCCAATCCAACCTATGTAAGGTCCTAAGGGCCCAAGACTCCATCGCCACCATCCAGTCTGGACCTGATCCATTCCAATCTCCCCAGACGTGACCTGACCCAATCCCAGGAAACAAACCTTCAGACCCAACAGGCACCCTCTCCTCTGCCCGCTGGGCTCAATGTTTCCTATTCTCCAAGCATTACAGCACTAACCTTATCACCCTGGCACTCTGCTTACCTGGCACCAGCCAACTGATATCCTACTTACCTGGTACCTTGGCCCTTATATTGGCACCTCATGTGGCACCCTATTAACTAGCACCTTCTCTGGCATCCTACTTCTAGTTTCCTACCCTCTCCCTAGATAGCATCCATACTAACTGATACTCTGCTCACATTGCACCCTGTACTTCTGCCCTCCCAGCACCCTAACATCGCACTTTAACACGTACTGACTATTTGACAACAGCTTTCAAAGCGGCTTTCAGGATCTATGCATTTCAGAATATAGCAGCTGACTGCTGGAAAACAGGGGCCTTGATTTGCCTTCCTCTGGCAGTCCTGCGCTGCAAAGGGAACTGTCAGAATGGAGATATGGCTTTGACCTTCTGAAGCAACCTTCATGAACGCCTTTCAGAAATGCAGAGCTCGCTTCTTTCATCAAAAAAGGGAAAGGCTGGAGTGGGCAATCTGCCACGCCTCTGAAACTTCAGCCCATTATTTTCAGACACAATTTTACTTTCCAAGTTACTTTTAAATAGCTGATCGAAAATCCAGTACCTTTATTAAGTCATAAACGTTTGGTACTTGCCAGACAAGAATGTTTCATTGCACTCCCACACTAGTTCAGAGGGAATGAAGCCTTGAAGCTGAAATACCCAGAATTCCTTCTTACAGTTTTTTTTGCAAAGGATGTCATGTGAAATAGTGAGAAATGAAAGAATGTGTGTATACACACTGCACTACACCTTCTCTAGTTTTGTCACATACCACAACATTGTTGTCCAATCCATTTTCTACTATGGGACAGACTTGGCCTCCTCTAGTGCTAGCCTTCTTTAGCAAGTTATGCACAACTTGTTTATGCAATAACAAAAGTGCATTGATAGAAGTTTGTGAAGTGTTCAGAGAACATGTCATGACTGAGTAATTGATACGAAGTGTTTAAATGTTTCCTGTGAGGAAGCAAGGGTTGACAAAATGGTGACAATTGAAATATGAGAAGGAGGTGGAGTTAAGTGTATTTCAGTGATTGTAAGAAATTGAAAAGAGTCAAGAAAATGAAGAAATTGAGGTCAGAGGCAGTAAAGATGACTTCAGTGAGGTTATTTAACTTTACCCTGCATTATAACCAAGGAGATATATCCCCCCATGTAGACTTCTTCTGCAAACACATCCCAGTTGCAAACATTTCCAACTATTTATCCACATGATGAGGAGTTTTTCTGCTGTCTAAAGCTGAAGTGCACACCCTCTTTAAGGATTACATACTGCCTTTAAGCTGCATTTCAGAGATGCTGAAAGATTCCTCCTCCAAGCAAGCTGGCTCCCAATGAATAGCTTAATTGGCTTGGCTGCTTGCTTGACTCACTTTAATGAGGTGCCACTCTGAATTTATCACACCAGCCTCAGACCATCTGAACACATGATTCCTTTGGCCATGTTCCATTTTCTGAGACGAGCTGTGACCAAACATTTTCTCTTTTGTTTGTAAGTAGAGCACGTTAAGTTCAAAGTTTACTATCTATTCTTTTTCACAGGAGCCAACTTACTCCAATTAAACATAAACGTCTAACAGTAAACTGCTGGACAACTATTTCATGTGCTGTCAAACAGTTTGCAATAAAACTGGTGTTAGTGACAAATGATACATTTACAGGACAATCAGTCAACCCAAAACAAAAATTGGCAGCAAAAAACATGAAAAATTGAAAGCGTTATGATAGCAATGTTTATATTAGAGAGGGTGTCACGCCATCAGGACTCTTTTTAAAATGAAACAATTATGAAGAATTATGACCAGGCCTGATTATTTTTTTCCTTTATTTTGAGGGAAAATGTTTGTTTAAATAATCAAGGATGACGACAGTGCAGATAGAGCTGGTTTACTTCAAAACAGAGCATCCCAAAGAAAACAACGTACCAGTGAGGAACTGGATAAACTTACCCTTGAATCAGTGCTATTACCTCAACGTTGGGGTTTTAAAAGGAGGTAACCTTTGGAGGACTACATTCCATTCGAATACTTATACATCACTTGAATTTATTTTTAAATGGTGTTTGTGGACATCGCTGGCTCGGCCAATGTTTATTGCCATCCCTTACTGCCCTGAAAAAACGATGGTGGCGATTACTTTTCTGAAGGTCTGCAATCCTTCCAGTTCAGGGGCACCGATATGCTGTTATGAAGGAAGTTCCAGAATTGAGATCCACTGACAGTGAATAAATGGCAAAATAGTTCCAAGTGAGGATGTTGCATGCCTTAGAGGTGGGATGAAAGTGGCAATATTCCAAGTTGTCTCCTGCCCTTATCTTTCTCGGTGGTCAAGGTCATGAGTTTGGAAGTTCGTGTTGAATAAGCTTTGAGTTGGGGCCATGCATTTTATGGATGGCTCATTTTATGATGGTACGTTTTATGAAAGGTACACACTGCTGTCACTGTACATTAGTAAATCAGGAGTGATTGTTGAAAGTGATGAATGGAATGCCAATGAGGTGCTTTGTTCTTGTTGGTGTTCAGCTTCCTGAATGTTGTTGAATCTGCATTTGTCCACACAAATGGATCAGAGTCCTGGTTTGTGATTTGTAGATTACGGACAGGTTTTCGGGAAACAGGAGGTGCTGCAGAATTTCTAGCATCTAAGATGCTCTTGTAACCACAGAGTTTATTTTACTGATTCAGTTCTGACCAATGGTAACCCCAGGATGTTGACAGTGAGAGATTAGTGATGGTAATGCCATTGAATGGAGAGCAGCAGTAATTATAATGCATCTTGTTAGAGATTGTCAATGCCAGGCATTGTATGGTGTGAATGTTACTCGACACTTATCAGCCCAAGCCCACGTGTTGTTCAGTTCTTGCAACATGGGACTGCTTCAGTGTCAGAGCAGTGATATTTCACATCCCTTCAGTTTAGTAACTAAACCTCTTTCCTGATATGCAGTAATTGTTAGCAATATATTAACTAACTGATGATCCTGGATGTATATGGGGTAACAAGGAGCGAGCAATTGGGGTTGTGGCAGTCATTGTTTCACACAGCTTTCCGATATTGGAGGCTGACAGGACAGATGGAGAAATTGGAAAATGTAACAGGGTTGACAGAGGGATTGAGTGCTCATGAAGGATTGGTGGGGAACAGGGATAATTAGAGATCAGAGTGTTTGGAGAACCAGTTGGACTGGAGGACTGGGGAAGAACAAAGGTAGGTTGAATGGAGCTCAGGGTGAAGTCAACTGGAAGTTTAGCTTCTTAAAACAGTGGTATTTAATAATACTGGTGTTTTATTCATAAAACACATTCACAGCTGAAGGTTGAATTGCTGTGTAATTTGCATTGAAAATTTTGTATTTAGACTAACAGATTTAAAACATGGAAACATGTAACAAACAATAACACAGGGTCATGAAAAGCTGAACTTTGCAAAATAGTTATGCTTTAAAAGCATGCCTTTAACGTGAAATAAAACAAGAAATCCTGAAAAGGAGGATGGCGAATTTCTGATAAACCCCTCAGTTCTAAGGAAGTCCCCATGTTGTCTCACTTTGCCAGAGGGAGAGAAGCTCAAATGGAAACCAATTGAGGTCTTGAATGCAAGTTACAGCACTTTTCACTGCAGCTGAGAATTTGACTGATGAATCTAGCCCTTCCCATTCTGAGGAAGTCTGCACATTAAAGGTTAAATGTGAGGCACAGAATCTTGTTAAAATGTTAAAATCAACCCTCACATCTGGACAGCAAATTAGTCACCGATTACCTGACATATGCCATGTCAAACTGGAAGCAGGCACAATGGAGAAAGTTTAGATTCAGGTTTCTGATTTGGTGAAATGATTTCTCGTCACAGATCTCTCCTGTTTCTCCTCCAGATGATGTAAGAGGGAGTTAGAATTTCTTTATTTAGTCCCACAACCTCAAATCTGTGGAATGTAATGCAAATTTGAACATTCAAATCCATCTACAATGTGCAGCATCTTAAAACCCATTTTAGGTACCATCTGCATATATATCATGATTTACCTGGAGTCATTTCAATGTTTGATCACATTCTTATAGAACATAGAACATAGAAAAATACAGCGCAGTACAAGCCCTTTGACCCTCAATGTTGCGCCGATCCAAGCCCACCTAACCTACACTAGCCCACTATCCTCCATATACCTATCCAATACCCGTTTAAATGCCCATGAAGAGGGAGAGTCCACCACTGCTCCTGGCAGGGCATTCCATGAACTCACGACTCGCTGAATAAAGAATCTACCCCTAACATCTGTCCTATACCTACCACCCTTCAATTTAAAGCTATGCCCCCTCGTAATAGCTGACTCTATACGTGGAAAAAGGTTCTCATTGTCAACCCTGTCTAAACCCTTAATCATCTTGTACACCTCTATCAAGTCACCCCTAAACCTTCTTTCCTCCAATGAAAACAGCCCCAAGTGCCTCGGCCTTTCCTCTTAGATATCTGACACTCATGATATATTAGGTGATAAACCTCACCCCATCTGTTTGGGATGGAAATGTGATACTGTGTAAGTGTGCCTTATGGCTTGTGATAGTCAGGTAATCGCTACCATGAAACACTCAGTGCATGCACCCATCTTGCGGCAAGTTGAATTTAGTCACAGCAGAAGCTAAAGCATTGTCCTGCTAGCTGATAACATGGTTTCAGAGTAGTGCTGAGATTGAGTGTTGAAGAGCTGTATGGACACACTCCTACAAAAGGGGGAAACACAGACGCTTTCAGAGCTGCTGATAGCTGGGAAAAAGCACAGGAAGACACAGCTGAGAGCTCTGGATAAGGCACAATAGCTACAAGCTTTCTTTCTCACTGCCAGTCAAAATGAAATGCGATATGATACAGAACTGGTAGTTATTCCACTTAAATGGCAAGACCATGAGATTGCAACAAATTTAATTAACAAACCAGAGCAGCTGTAAATAGACATACTTTTATCACTAGCAGAGAAAGGCTGATTCAAAGTGCATTCCACACTAAATGTCTCCAGAGAATAGAAAAAAAAGACTGTGGAAATTTTGAAAGCCTTGAAGGCACAGTCTGAACTCCAAGTGAAAGTAACTTGCAAATCTTATTTGTTCAAAACTAGGGTCTATTGTTGAAAACTGTCCCTTGATCAATATCTGACCACAGTAACATAGCTAGCAAAATCATGTGATCTAATTAAAGACAGGATTCTGTTAAGCATAAGTGACAGCATGATATAAGAGAAATTTTCTCTCAGGAAAGTAATTGACTTGGGCAGAAGTGCTGAGGCCCATGAAGCAGCAACTAGAGCTTACTCATGCAGTAGTGACCAGGCCTCACATTAGGCTAATAGACATTCAGGTCAAATAAGTAGAAAGATCACAGTCAAAGGGCAGGATTCAAGTGGAGGATATCACAAAAGGAAAATAAGGAATGTCCAATGTAGAGTTCTCACAGCAAGAAGCCAAATAATTTTCCACATAAATGTTTTGTCAGAAGAAAATGCAATAAACAGCTGGCTGATGGAGAGGTATCAGCCAAAGATTCTAACAAATCACTCTGCGCTGTGCAATGGGTTGGTGCAGTAGGTTGATAGCTGATAAATGGTTTATGACTGTTTCAATGACTGCAAAAGGAGTACACGAGGTCAATAGAAAATACCAAACGTGCACCATTGTGACTTGCATAAATCTGTGCAAAATGCCTCAACAGGGCAATCCAGATATTAAATTGTTAAAAATTAGATTGAGACTATATGATGGTACGATACTTGAACTGAGAGGAAAAGTACTCTGGGAGGCCAATTTGATGATAACAAAGATCTGGAGTTCCAGATCATAGATCGCAAATAAAAGCCCATCATCTCACCTGGAACAAATCTAAAGTGTGGCCTACTAGCCTTCAATGTGCCAAAAGATATTTACAACATGTTGCAGCACCTAAAGCCACTGTCTACAGAACAGATCCAGGAGGTGTAGAAAGATGTGTTTCCAACTTTCGAACAACTGTTGGAGAATATGTATCTAAAAGTCACTGAGAATTAAAGCCAATTCAGCCTCTGCTGAGGAAAGTTCCAGCTACTCTCAAGGTCAATCTGAAAGACAAGATAAGAGTTAGAAAAGAAAAACTTAATGAAGAAATTAATAACAACTGCAGATTGGATTGGCAGGATGAAGCACTGAAACAGCCTGGAACCATACCTCATGGAGGTAAGGAGCTGAATGTCAGGCAGCCTACCTGCAATCTTGGCTCTTTCTAGCCTACTGTGGGCTGTTCCTTCTAAAATGTGAGAAAGAAAGGCAGACTGAGTCAGATGAAAGTAGATCATCTGAGAGAAACACAATCAGCTGTCCCAAGTCAGTGAGTAGGCAGTGCAGAGACCATTGCAGGGTTTGGAGGTTGGGGATTTAGTGTGTGTGAGAGCAGGTTGCAAAACTTGGAGGAGAATAGGTTTTGGGAGGAGGTGGATACAGTACAAGAGACAAAGTGAGTGTGAGGTATCAGGATGAAGATGGAGGCACTTACACTGGCTGAGTGGACAATGTTATTGGCCATCTTCCTACAGTCCTGTGCATTCCACAAGATGGCTGACCTGGGTGGCAATCTTGCACCAGGCTGACCAGACAGGACGGCACAGCCATCTTTGCTAGCTGAGGGGGAAGAAGAATCCTTCTCCTACACCATCCTGTTCACCGACCTGTCTGCAAAGCTGGGTGCCAGTTTTCCTTTATATTCCACTTCTGGGGCAAATATAACAAACCATGCAAGGCAATTCTGGACTGATAATGCTTAGCTGGGTACATAATAATCTTTTAAAGATGTTGTGGGCCAAGGATGCTGGTCCTCTTCAGAATACCCAGACGGTGATGTTTCCTCAGGGTGTGATAAGTGGTAGAATCAGGCTAAGATTAGATGGGAGAGGTCCCATAGTGAGGAGCAAGTAGTCAATGTGGCAAGTTTGGGACAATAACATGAGAAAATTCACTAGGCCTCATGGAGACAAACATCCTCTCCATGAAACTCAATGGAATTGACACTTCGACAAAAAAAAGACTAAGATTCAGTCCAAGGGGATGTGTGTGAAGGAGTGGTTGAGAATAACTAACTGCAGGCACACGATAAAGTTATGTGGATAGTGAGCTCTTTGGGCATGTTGCAGTGCAAATGATGTATACATTTTTGTTGTTTTTTTTGTCTTGGGATAGAAATGCAATATTATACCAATGTACCTCCTGGATTGCAGTAGTTATGTGACCTCTTTCATGAGGTACTCACTGCAGGCATCCATCTTGCAGCTCGTTAAATGAAAACACCTGTTCTGAAGACTCCTAACACCTTCAATGAGGTGTCTCCATTTCAAGCATCACACAACTTTGTAGTTCAGGTGCCGTTGGATCAGTTTCCATGGCGAGCCCTAAGCAGTGGATGTTCCACAAGAAAAAACATTAGCTGTCAGCACATTTTAATCTGTAAGATCAGAATTACTTTGGGTGTGAGTGGCAGGTTTCTGTAAATAAAAAGAACATGAGTCTGTCCCAAAGACAGAATGATCCTTCATTAGGCATAGTCACAGACAGCAGTTTACTTTAATGATATTGCTGTTCATTATTCCTTCACTTTTAACAAGTGACTCTTCACAATTTTCCCATTATATCATAAACACTTGCCACTCAGCCAAATGCTTTTGAAAACTCAGTAAACAAAAAAATCCTTTGCGCTTTCTTTTGAAGCAGCTAAGTTTTAAAGGCTTTTTTTTCCGTTTTGAATATATCAGCAATGTGCCCAAATAAAGACTAGATTTATCATGCACAAGAAAAGTTTAGTTCTGGTCATCCCCTTTTCAGTAAATTACACAATAATGTTTCTCAGTAACAAGGTTGTGATTTTTGGGGGGGGGAGAAAGTATGCCTGGAAGAAATAGTTTGATAATTAGTTTACAAGTTTGCTGGCTGAGGGGGAAGAAGAATCCTTTTCCTGCACCATCCTGTTCACTGACCTGTCTGCAAAGCTGGGTGCCAGTTTTCCTTTATAGATTTCATGATTCTCCCTCTTTAGATTTCATGATTCAAACTGCCTTACAGGTTACTTATAAAATCTCCAAATGAAGAGCTGTGACTGAAATAGCAGCTGCATTGGCATTGTGTTGATTTTAAAATGTAGTCTTGCTGTTCTGCCAATGGAGGCTGCTAGGTCATTTCATGGAACGAGAAATGGAGGCTGCCGCTGTCAACCTTTGGGAAATGAACTTCTGATCAAAGCATAATTTTGCTCCAAACATCAAGTTTAAAATGTGCTAAACCGTGCACTCCCATTTGGTGAAATCCTTGCTGCAGACATAACACACAAATACAAGATGCAAATCAGAATTTCATTTCAAGCATGACATTCTCCCCCAATTATCCACTTTTAAATACCCAGCACACAAAGTACAGTTAGTTGATCTGCTACTGAATTTAACCTGGGGAAAGCGGCATGGTTCAGAAGTCTTAATAGTTTGCAGTGCACAATCTGTTTTTGCTCAATGTTTCCTGCAGTGCTTCCTTTCGATCGAATTGCTGGATTGATGATTACAGAGGCTGCAGTGGAAACATTTGCCAGTTGTCTCTTCCTACCTTTTCTTGTGTCATATTGGGGTACAGGCACTTGTCGCACAGACTAGAACATAGAACATAGAACAGTACATCATATGTTAGTCAAGATACACACACGGTACCACACAACAAAGCAGGTACAGTTTAGCTTTGCTGCAAGATACTTTTGCTGAAATAGAACCCACCGCCCCCAACCAAAAAAAGTCAGTCCAGAAATAAACGTGAGGGAAAGAAAAAAATGCACAACAAATCCCACATAATATTTACAACATGTTAGAAATATTGTCTTGAAAATGTCTACCCCCTTTAATTGAAGGCTGTCAGATAAATTTTCTTCCTTTCCATTTATGTATCATTTTTTTAAAAAGGCTTGAGAATTATTCTTACGATTAGATATTCATGTGTGGTGCCCCAATTCATCTGCTCTGATCCAACTTGTGGCCTATTTCAAAGATATGCATTTACTAGTCAAACAAAATCTCTCCAAGGCAGGATTTACTTGCATCATTGAATGACATGCATCTTAACACTTACTTGCAAAGGCATCAAGAATAAAGAAATTGCATTTATATTGCACTTTCAAATCTCAGATCATTCCAAAGTACTTTGCAGCTGATGACTTACTTTTAAAGTTACTGCTGTTACATGGTTATGCATGGTAACTAACTTAGACAGGCAAACAGCAGTGAAGTGCAAATTGAGTTAGTCCTGATGAAGGGCTTATGCCTGATACATCGATTCTCCTGCTCTTCGGATGCTGCCTGAACTGCTGTGCTTTTCCAGCAGCACACCCTCAACCCTTAGTCTACTTTGAGACAATTGTTGAGGGATAGCTCTCTGACAGTCAAAAAACTCCCCATCACATAGTCCCTTGGAAACCTCCAAGCATCTTCTTAGTCTAATATCTCGGCTGACAAATGATAGAGGAATAAAGAGTATAGCAGACCTTGAATATTATACTAGACTGTCAGCATAGATTTACTACACAAGATTGCCAGCAGGGTTTAAACATCCAATCTTCTGACTTAGATGCAGGAACATCACCGTTGTGACGAGTTGGCAATCAGGAAAATTAAAGGTTCATTAATTAGCAGGACATTTGATATGTTGTCTAAAAAAAAATTGTCGTGCCTATTGAGTTTTGAAGGATAATCAATTAGGATGATTAGAAATGAGTTTTGAAGGTTTACACCTCTGGGATTTGGAAAGCCCTCTCTGAAGACTCAAGCCAATGCAGCATTGGCCATTCAAACTATTAATATGAAACAGTAGGTGGTCAGTATAAGATGCCTTTCCTGACATTGCCTGTAAGCAACAGCTTTAAACCACAGAACCTGCGAAGAATGATAAGAAAACAATGATCAATAAATGTTGTTCAAACTATAATATTGGCATATGGACATAATTACATTTTAAAAATTCCCCAAATAAAATAAAGTGCAGTACTGGATTAATTTTAGTTTGCAATGAAAGATTCCGTGTAAATTCTTTGGCTTCACATGGCCTCCCTGTATCATGTATGACCAAGGACCAAGAGAGAAAAAAGTGGCCTTCAACAATTCCTGTATTAGTATTATCCTGAGCCAACTTGTCAGAGCTCAGTGACAATAACTCCTGCCCTAGAGTCAGCCCTTCTCCACAGTGATGATGCTGAAACATGAATTTAACAACGTGAAGGATTCATAGCTGCAAACCTACGTAACAAAGTTCCAGGGTAATGACTTTCATTCTTTATAAAGGATTTGTTAATATAGTGGGATTACATGCGCCAACATTTTAACTTTGTGTTATGTTTTCCACTTTCTTTTAATGATTAGCTTATTAGGGCATACAAATCCTCACAGAATGTAAAGTTAAATCATCTTCTGTTATCATTGAAAACCAGACCAGATGGATGCATGCAAGAAAGATAACTAATTTAATATTTAGCAGTTATAGTTTAGTTTCGTGTTCTTATAGCCACAGTGTTTGTATTTCTGGTCCCATTTGGTAGTCCTCAGCTCAGTTGTTAGAAGAGCTAGTTTGCAACGTAGGATACTGCCAACAGCATGAGTTCAGGTGAGGTTACCACAAAGAACTCTCCTTCTCAAACCTTCCCCTTAACCTAAGGAATGGTGAGCCTCAGCTTAAACTACCACCAGTTATCACTCAAATGAGAGAGCTGCCCTGTGTTCTGGTAAGTAATGGTGGCTTTATACATTTAAGTCTTCAGGATGTTAAGTGTCAGAGATGCAATGATGGTGTTGCCATTAAATATAAAAGGAGGATGGTTAAATTTTCTCTTGTTGGAATTGGTCATTACCTGGCAATTGCATAACTTGCCACTGAGCAGCCCAAGTCAGCATGTTGTTCACATCTTGTTTTATGTTGGCACTGACTGTTTCAGAATCTGAGGAGTTGTGAACTGAGCACACGTCCAGCAAACATCTTTGTCTCTTACATTGTTATGGAAGTTAATTGATAAAGCAACTGAAGAACATGATTTAACTTTACATTCTGTGAGGATTTGTATGCCCTAATAAGCTAACCATTAAAAGAAAGTGGAAAACATAACACAAAGTTAAAATGTTGCCGCATGTAACCCCAGTATATTAACAAATCCTTTATAAAGAATGAATCATTCCCATGGAACTTTGTTATGTAGGTTTGCAGCTATGAAACCTTCACGTTGTTAAATTCATGTTTCAGTATCATCACTATGGAGAAGGGCTGACTCTAGGGCAGGAGCTATTGTCACTGAGCTCTGACAAGTTGGCTCAGGGTTATACTAATACAGGAATTGTTGGGTCTACAACACTACTGTGAAAAACTTGGACTTGTTTAGTTCAGTGGTAGTGTTCTTACTACTAGATCAGGAGGCCTGGACTCAAGTCACACATACTCCAGAACATTTCTGAACAGTTTGATCAGAAAATATCTAACCTGAAAAACTCCTGTAGAGATGTGCTGACACGGAGATGACCACATCCCATCAGCCAAAGCCATCATCTTTTGTTTTAGGTATGGCTCCAATCAATGGAGAGTATTTCCCCTGATTCCCATTGACGTAGATTTGCTAGAGCTCTTTAATGCCACAATTGGTCAAATGCTGCTTTGATGTCAAGAATGCTCAACATCATTCGTGAGATTAGCTCTGTTACCGATAATTAGGCAAGGGGTATAATAATGTTAGGAGCTGAGACAGCCTGAAGTAACCCAAATTGAACAACAGTAAACAGCATATTGCTAAGCAAGTGCTGCTTGATGGCTATGTTGATGACAACTCCCACCACTTTTCTGATTGAGAGCAGATGATGAGATAGTAATTGGCTGGTTTGGATTTGTTCTGCTTTTTGTGGACAGGACATACCTGGGCAGTTTTCCATATTTTCCAACACTTTAACTCCCCCTCCCACTCCACCGAGGACATGCAGGTCCTTGGACTCCTCCATCGGCAGAACACAACTACACGACGGCTGGAGGAGGAGCGCCTCATCTTCCGCCTGGGAACCCTCCAACCACAAGGTATGAATTCAGATTTCTCCAGTTTCCTCATTTCCCCTCCCCCCACCTTGTCTCAGTCGGTTCCCTCAACTCAGCACCGCCCTCCTAACCTGCAATCCTCCTCCTGACCTCTCCGCCCCCACCCCACTCCGGCCTATCACCCTCACCTTGACCTCCTTCCACCTATCCCACCTCCATCGCCCCTCCCCCTAGTCCCTCCTCCCTACCTTTTATCTTAGCCTGCTTGGCTCTCTCTCTCTTATTCCTGATGAAGGGCTTATGCTCGAAACGTTGAATTCTCTATTCCTGAGATGCTGCCTGGCCTGCTGTGCTTTGACCAGCAACACATTTGCAGCTGTGATCTCCAGCATCTGCAGACCTCATTTTTTACTCGCAGTTTTCCATATTGTCAGGTAGATGCCAGTATTGTAATTACACTGAAAACAGCTTTGCTAGGAACAAAGCTAGTTGGAGACTTAGGACTTAAGTCAATGTTGCCAGGGTGATGTCAGAGCTCATAGCCATTGCAGTACCCAGTGCCTTCAGTCATTTCTTGCTACCAACTGGAATAAATTGAATTGGCCAGAGCTAAGTGCTGAATAGTAGCCAGAGCCTGGAGCAGTCACAGAGTCAGGGTGGGCCGAGCTGGGAGCAGGAGCAGAGTCAGGGTGGGCCGAGATGGGAGCAGTCACAGAGTCAGGGTGGGCCGAGCTGGGAGCAGGAGCACAGTCAGGGTGGGCCGAACTGGGAGCGGGAGCAGGAGCAGAGTCAGGGTGGGCCGAGCTGGGAGCAGGAGCAGAGTCAGGGTGGGCTGAGCTGGGAGCAGGAGCAGAGTCAGGGTGGGCTGAGCTGGGAGCAGGAACAGAGCCAGGTCAGGCAGATCTGGGAGTGGGAGCAGGAGCACAGCCAGGGCAGGCCAAGCTGGGAGCAGGAGCAGAGCCAGTACAGGCTGAGCTGGGTGCAGGAGCAGAGCCAGGGTGGGCTGGGGTGGAAGCAGGAGCAGAGTCAGCACGGGCTGAGCTAGGAGCAGGAGCAGAGCCAGGGTGGGCCAAGTTGGGAGCAGGAGCAGAGTCACGGTGGGCCAAGTTGGGAGCAGGAGCAGAGCCAGGGTGGGCCGATCTGGGAGTAGGAGCAGAGCCAATGTGGGCTGAGCTGGGAGCAGGATCAGAGCCAGGGCAGGCTGAGCTAGGAGCAGGAGCACAGCCAGGGCGGGCCGAACAGCGAGCAGGAGCAGAGTCAGGGCGGGCCGAGCAGGGAGCAGGAGCAGTGCCAGGGCAGGCCGAGATCATAGCAGGAGCACAGTCAGGGACAGCCAAGCTGGGAGCAGGAGCAGAGTCAGGGCAGGCTGAGCTGGGAGCAGGATGATAGCCAGGATGGACCGAACTGGGAGCAGGAGGACAGCCAGTGCAGGCTGAGCTGGTAGCAGGAGGCAAGTCAGTGCGGGCCGAGCTGGGAGCCGGAGTCGAGCCACTGTGGGCCGAGCTGGGAGCAGGAGCCGAGCCTGGGTGGGCCGAGCTAGGAGCAGGAGCCGAGCCAGGGTGGGCCAAGCTGGGAGCAGGAGCAGAGTCAGGGCGGGCCGAGCTGGGAGCAGGAGCAGAACCAGGGCGGGCCGATCTCGGAGCAGGAGCCGAGCCAGGGTGGGCCGAGCTAGGAGCAGGAGCCGAGCCAGTGTGGGCCAAGCTGGGAGCAGGAGCAGAGTCGGGCAGGCCAAGCTGGGAGCAGGAGCAGAGTCAGGGCAGGCTGAGCTGGGAGCAGGAGCAGAGTCAGGGCGGGCCGAGCTGGGAGCAGGAGCAGAGTCAGGGCAGGCCGAACTGGGAGCAGGATAGCCAGGGCTGACAGCAGATGCATAGTCAGGGCTAGTGTGGGCTGGGTTGGGTGCCGGGTCGCAGGCCAGAGCCCAGGGCCGGAGCACAACTAGCCCTGGTGGCTGGGGAGTTGAGTCCAGGAAGTGAGTCCGGGACAAAGGCCTGCGTGAGGAGGCAGTGAGGCCTTGCGTTCTGATTAGGGATAGTCAACATGGCATTGTGCATGAGAAATCATCTCTCACAATCTTGATGGAGTATTTTGAAAATGTAACAAAAAGGATTGATGAGGGCAGAGCGGTAGATGTGATCTATATGGATTCCAGTAAGGCATTCAACAAGGTTCCCCATGGAAGACTGGTTAGCAAGGTTAGATCTCACAGAATACAGGGAGAACTAGCCATTTGGATACAGAACTGGCTCAAAGGTAGAAGACAGAGGGTGATGGGAGTTGTTTTTCAGACTGGAGGCCTGTGACTAGTGGAGTGCCACAAGGAACGGTACTGGGTCCTCTACTTTTCAACATTTATATAAATGATTTGGATGTGAGCATAAGAGATATAGTTAGTAAGTTTGCAGATGACACCAAAATTGGAGGTGTAGTGGACAGTGAAGAGGGTCACCTCAGATTACAACAGAATCTTGATCAGATGGGCCAATGGGCAGATGGAGTTTAATTCAGATAAATGCGAGGTGCTGCATTTTGGGAAAGCAAATCTTAGCAGGACTTATACACTTAATAGTAAAGTTCTAGCGAGTGTTGCTCAACAAAGAGACTGTGGAGTGCAGGTTCATACCATCTTGGAAGTGGTGTCGCAGGTGGATAGGATAGTGAAGAAGACATTTGGTATGCTTTCCTTTATTGGTCAGAGTATTGAGTACAGGGGTTGGGAGGTCATGTTGTGGCTGTAAGAGACATAGGTTAGGCCACTGTTGGAATATTGTGTGCAATTATAGTCTCCTTCCTATTAGAAAGATGTTGTGAAACTTGAAAGGGTTCAGAAAAGATTTACAAGGATGTTGCCAGGGTTGGAGGATTTGAGCTATAGGGAGAGGCTGAACAGGCTGCGGCTGTTTTCCCTGGAGCATCGGAGGCTGAGGGGTGACCTTATAGAGGTGTATATAATCATGAGGGGCATGGATAGGCCAAATTGACAAAGTCTTTTCCCTGGGGTGGGGGTGTCCAGAACTAGAGGGCATAGATTTAGGCTGAGAGGGGAAAGATATAAAAGAGACCTGAGGGGGCAACTTTTTCACACAGAGGATGGTACGTGTATGGAATGGGCTGCCAGAGGAAGTGGTGGAGGCTGATACAATTGCAACATTTAAAAGGCATTTGGATGGGTATATGAATAGGAAGGGTTTGGAGGGATATGGGCCAGGTACTGGCAGGTGGGACTAGATTGGATTGGGATATCTGGTCAACATGGACAGGTTGGGCCATGGGGTCCATTTCCGTCCTGTTCATCTCAATGACTCTATGGCTATATCTATGATGCTGGGGACCTCAGGTAGAGATGGCGTTGGATCATCCAGTTGACACTCATGGCTTGGATAGATGCAAATACTTCAGCCTTGTCTTTAAGGACAAATGTTCTATAAGACCATAAGAAATAGGAACAGACGTAGACCATTTGACCCCTTGAGCCTGCTCTATCCAACAGGATCGTGGCTGATCCGACACACCTTATGTCCATTTCTCTGTCTTTTCTAGTATCCTTTAATTCCCCTACTGATCAAGAATCTATTTATCGTTGCCTTAAGTATACACAAAAACTCTGCCTCACACCTCTCTGTGGCAGAGTTCCAAAGACTTAAAACTGTCTGAGAGAAGAAACTCTTCCTCATCTCAGTCTTAAAATGGCACTTCTTAATTCAGAGACAATGCTGTCTGACCCTAAACTTTCCCATGAGGGGAAACATCCTTTCAGCATTTTCTCTGTTGAACCATTAAGAATTCAATACATTTCACTGAGATCACCTCTCATTCTTCTAAATTCTAATGAGTCCCAAACTGTTTCATCTTTGCTCATAAGACAATCCAGGGATTATCCCAGTAAACATTCTCTGAATGGTTTCCAATAAAATAAATATTTTCTTAAGTAAGGGGACCAAAACTCCAGATATGGTGTCACCAGCGCATTGTATAGTATGCTATGAAGATGTATGGGTACTGTGAGAGTTGAAACCATACAAAGTGTTCTGAACAGGGTAACAATGTAACATTTGGTTGAACAGCTAAATTAGCTGGGTTGTCTGGGTACAAAAACAAATTCAAATTCGGCCAATCAGGTTACATTATGGCCCAAGATACCAAACTCCAATCAAGTTTGAATTTAGTATTTTGACAAAATTAAAACCAATGAAATGATCTGATGGTTTGGGGTATAAATGCCAGACATTTTGAACAGTTATCCAGGTGTTAGAGAGAACTGACAAAAGACCAAAAGACATAGGCTGCTAGTAAGAACTCTCTGAGAAGTACCTGTCTGGAGAAGGAGCTTACACAGAAAAAAAACAACACCGACCTGGAGAGAAAATCTACAGAGGAAGATACACAGAGAAGATTCAACAGCTGGTTGGTTTTGAAATTTGAATCTTTCGTAAGTCTTAATCGAGGTTTTTATCAGACCAGTATTATAAAGAAGGAGGTAAAAGATAGGTTTAAAGAAAAGAGTTGTGAATAGTTGTCAATTAATTATTCTCTGTTAAACCTAAGAATAATAAAGTTGTGAAGTTTTACTTTAAATAGTGACTTTTAACAGATTACAGCACAGGGTGAATCTTTACTGTGTCTGCTGGTTTAAATTCGCAGAGGGTTTACTCCGTGTCGTAACAAGGGGAGTAAGATTTCCTTACTCACCAATTCTCCTTGAAATAAGGACCAAGTGCTTCCCTATCACTGAGGATAGAGGTGTTTTTGGGTTCTCCTGTCAGATAACCTTCTACCAACATTCACAACGGGATTTGGCAGGATTGCAGAGTTTAGATCTAATCATTGATTGTGGGGTAATTTACGTCTATTTGTCATATGCTGCTTCTACTGTTTGGTGTGTAAATAGTCCTGTGTAATAGCTTCACCAGGATTCCTGATTTTTAGGTATGGTCATAATTCTAGCATACTCTCCTGCATATTTTATTGATCACTTGGCCTTGACAGTTGGGGATATGTGAGATAATGAGGTTACAGATTGTCACTGAATGCAAATTGGGTCCTGCTGATGGTCTACAGTGCCTCATGAATGTTCAACTTTGAGCTAATAGGTCTCTTCTGAATTTGTTTCCTTAACAAATATAAAGTTTTTTTCGCATCCCAATACGATACGGACAGTTGGCATGAAAATCAATATATTTCATTCTCATACTTTGTAAATATACCCAATAGTTACAAAAATATTCTTTTGTATTATACATGACTGTGTGTACACAAGTCACAATCCAGGTCTAGCAGCAAACAATAAAATAAGTTACTGTTCTACTGGCGCTCATCTAACTGAACTGACTACTTTCTGGACAATAGCAAATTTTATACAGAGTGGAAATCTGAAATAAAAGCAGAACATTGTGGAAACACTCAATGTATCAAGCAGCATCTGAGGAGAGGTTAATGCAGATTAACATTTCAAATCAATTAATTACATTTTATCCAAATTGTTTGAATCATCCACCATTTGCCGTCAGTCAAGAAACCTTTCACACAAGGAGAAAAGGTGGGACTTTAAATGCCAAAGAACAGTCATTTTGTTCAAGTATTGTTTGGACTATTGACACTATAGACATGTTGACTTGACCTGTAACAATCTGGTCTGGGTTTAAAATAAAGAAATATATATTTTGCCTGACTATGACTATGTCAATTATTAAATTTCCAATGCCCAAAACCCTGATCTTTTGAGTTGGTTTTTAATTAATGAGTAATTTGCTGACCCCAATTCCAAAACAGATTTTAAAATGAGGTTGCACAGAAGAAAACTTTAAAAGAGTTAGACTTTATTAGTTAGACATTAGTTAAAATCAAATTTAATAAAAATACAGAATGAACAGACTAGGGAAGAGAATTGGGAAAGAAAAGGAAAATAGATGAACACTCCTGATGAAGGGCTTTTGCCCGAAACGTTGATTTTCATGCTCCTGGGATGCTGCCTGACCTGCTGTACTTTTCCAGCACCACTCTGATCTAAACTCTGGTTTCCAGCATCTGCAGTCCTCACGTTTGCCAAATAGGTGAACAAGACATTTGCAAAACTTGAAGTAACTCGTAAGTGTTTATTATTGTGGAATATGGCAAAGTTATCAAAATAATCTACATCATTTGTTGCTGGAACATCAATGTATTTTTCGTATTACAGTTTGTGAATTGAAAATTATAGTCCAGCTAAAAAGAGCCTGCAATTTCCTGAAGTAATTTTTCATACATTGTACAGAATAGTAATGAATAGTCTTTGTTTCAAGAAAGGTATATATCATGGGGCGTCACTAAATGACTCAAATTTACACTTGGGCTTTGTGACATTGTGTCAACCTTCCAGCCCCTGATCGACCTGTAACAGCTTTACTGAGATTAAAAATCGGGTGGTTTCTGTAATGGGTAGCTAATTACATAGAATCCACAGCACCAAATCAGGCCGAAACTTTTAACAAGATCAATGTTGGTGTTTTCTTTCTACCCACATAAGCTTCCACCCAACCGACTTCATTTGACCTTATCAGCGCATTGCTACACCCCACCCCTCCCAGCACACTCGCAGTCTCCAATTGACGCCCTTGCACTGAAAGCTTTGACGAGTGAACAGAATGACCCCACTCCAGCTTGAGGATAGCGGCTGGAATTAACAACAGAGGGCGCCAGATGGAAGCTGCTGCACATGTACAGGACTGAACTGGAGATAACACTTGGCTCTTGAGTCAGATTGGTGCTAATTGCATTGGACAATCAGAGAAAAAAAATACAGGCAGTAAATTCCACTGTAAATTACTCTCGATTCGATTTAAAACAAAATAACCAAAACCATCTTTTAATTCTAGAACATAAGTTAAGATAAATATTTATCAGAAAAGAAAGACGAGAGAACAGTATTTGAAAATAATAAATGCTGGAGATCCCAGCTTGGCCCGCTGTGATCCCGAGCATTTATTGCTGTCAGTGCACACTTCAACATCTGCAGTACTTCACTCCTGCGGAGAACAGTACTTGCTGGAAAGTAGTTTTTAGTCATCGACTGTAAAATTGTCTTAAATAACTAGTCCGGCTGCTTTGATCGCAGTGGTTTTGAGCTATCAGTCATCACGGTTGTAGGTTGCTCTCCACACATAAAGGAGAGACACGGCTGTAATTCCTGCTGCAGGGTTTGATTGTTTGTTTGACACGAGTTGGGGCGAAGGATAGTTGGTGAATCCGGATTCACCAATCAGGCTGTGGGCTTTTCAAGTGCAGTTGGAAGTGGGTCTCGCCTCCATGTGTGTCCCAAGCCTGGGGTTTACTGACACTGCGGCTATCAGCCCTCACTCTCAGTGACTGGGCCCATTGTCGAAATTTCTGATTCCAGGTTACTTCATTCCAGCCAAGCACCTGCAGTTCAGTGGGGCAAGTGAGAAACGGTAACCCCAAATGGTGCTTTTGCCCCTCCCGGTTATCTGACAGACCCCAATGTGTATTCGCCATCCTGGAGTTTGGGGACGGGGTGGGGGGCGGAGTTGCTGGCTGACCACACGTTTCAGGTTCGCTGCTGAAAACGGCGAGTGAAATGTGAACCTGTCCCTGTGGCTAACCTTCTCCAACAACAGGGACAAATTGTTATCTGTGGAATCAGCCAGTCAGCGCTGTTTGGTTTAGTTGAGAACCGAAATAGAAACACAGACGGCAATGAGATAAATATCTGGAGAAAGGCCTCGTCTGAGAAGCAGCGAGATTGTAAATTTGCTTCTTTTCTTTAGTGTTTATACAGTCACTTAAAATAACTGAAAGCAGGCGCCACTTTGCGAGGATCAACAACACATCAGCCGGTATTAATATCAGCCAAAGACAGCTCGTGGGCTCCAGATATTATTGGAGATTAACGAGGGAGGCTTGGAACAATTGTTTCATTAGCACAGACACACACATACACACACACATATCTGCTGCTTTCTTATGCCTGCCCACCGCCAGTATTGTTCCAGCAACTCCCGGCGCTGCAGCAAATCTCTTGTGGAAGGCGCTCAGGTCATTTCCAACGCAGTTTTAATTGTTTCTCACTTTCATCCGATCAGAACGTAGGCCCACAGTGGGGCAAAAAATGCAACTCTGCTTCATTCTGACACCCACACAGAGCGAACCCCCGGGGCAGGTGGAAACACAACAACAAAAAAACCGGTGAGGGAGAGTAAAGGTGACCAGCTGGATATACAGGCGACTATCTTTGCACACAGCTCAGTATGAGAGGGCGAGTTGTGCACAGAGAGGTTGAGAAAGAAATCAATGATGAAATTAGCCCGGATTAATGGTAATAAATTGCAAATGGATAAACTACATCGTAAAGAGCAGTTGCAGAGGAGCGTAACTACTGTAGAGCTACATTACTAGAGTGTGACTGGACAAGACAGCATCCACATCCCACACCTCCGCCCTCGAATTCCACCCCTCCAACTGCAACAAGGACAGACCATCCCCACCCCACCGTCCTCACATCCCACCAACCACTATAAATCTCATTGTCCTCCACCATTTCCTTCCCCTACAAATGGACCCCACCACCACGGATAAATTTCCTTCCCCGCCCCATCCGCTTTCCTTAAAGACCGTCCCCTCTGCAATTAAGTCGTCAGGTCCAAACCCAGCCCTACAACCCACCCTCTCCTCCTGGCACCCTCCCCTGCCACTGCAGGAATGACAAAACCTGCGCCCACACCTCCTCCCTCACCTCCAGCCAAGGCCCCAAAGGAGCCATCCACATCCATCTCAAGTTTCATCTGCACATCCACCAATATCATTTACTGTATCCGTTACTCCCGATGTGGTCTCCTCTACATTGGGGAGACAGGACACCTACTTGCAGAGCGCTTCAGAGAACATCTCTGAGACATCCACACTAACCGACCACCGCCCTGTGGACGAACACTTCACCTCCTCCTCCCACTCTGCCGAAGACATGCAGGTCCTGGGCCTCCTCCATCTCCACTCCCTTACCACCGAATGCCTGGTGGAAGAATGCTTCATCTTCCACCTCGAGACATTCCAACTCCATGGCATCGATGTTAATTTTCCCAGTTTCCTCATTTCCCCTCCTCCCATCTTACCATGTTCCAACCTTCCAGTTCAGCACCATCATCATAACCTGTCCCATCTGTCCATCGTCCGTCCCACCTATCCGCTTCACCCTCTTCTCCGACCTATCACCTTCATCCCCACCTCCATCCACCTATTGCCCTCTCAGCTACCTACCCCCCCAGCCCCACCCCCTCTCATTTATCCCTCCACTCCCGCGGCTCCTAGCATCATTCCTGATGAAGAATTTTTCCCCGAAATATCGATTTTCCTGCTCCTTGGATGCTGCCTGACCTGCTGTGCTTTTCCAGCAACACATTTTTCATCTCCCATTGACTGTGTAAGTCCTGCCCTGATTTGACCAACCAAAATGCAACACCCATTTAAGTAAATTGAACCCATCTGACATTTCTCAGCCCACATCCCTTGATCACAATCTCGCTGTTTTCCCAAATTATACTTGCTTACAGAGTGGAAACAGACCCTTCAGCCCAACAACTCCACACTGACCCACAGAAGCGCAATCCACCCAGACCCATTCCCCTACAGTTAACCCTTCACCTAACACTACGGGCAATTTAGCATTTTTGAACTGTGGGAGGAAACCAGAGCACCCGGAGGAAACCCACGCAGACACAGGGAGAATGTGCAAACTCTACACAGTCAGTCACCTGATGCGGGAATTGAACCCGGGTTTCTGGCACTGTGAGGCAGCAGTGCTAACCACTGTGCCACCCATAACCTTCTTCACTGTCTACTATACCACCAATCTTGGTGTCATCCACAAACTTCGAGGAGAAAGTGAGGTCTGCAGATGCTGGAGATCAGAGCTGAAAATGTGTTGCTGGAAAAGCGCAGCAGGTCAGGCAACATCCAAGGAGCAGGAGATTCGACGTTTCGGGCATAAGCCCTTCTTCAGGAATCATTCCTGAAGAAGGGCTTATGCCCGAAACGTCGAATCTCCTGCTCCTTGGATGCTGCCTGACCTGCTGCGCTTTTCCAGCAACACATTTTCAGCAGCCGTCCTCCACAAACTTACCAACCATGCCTCCTAAATTCTCATCCAAACCATTTATATAAATGACAAGTAACAGTGGATCCAGCGCTGGTCATTGTGGCACACGGCTGGTCACAACCCTCTACCACCACCTTCTGTCTTCTACCTTCAAGCCAATTTTGTAATCAATCGGCTAGGTCTCCCTCTATCCTTTGGGATCTAACCTGACTTAACAACTCACCATGTGGTACCTTGTCAAAGGCCTTGCTAAAGTTCATGTAGAGATCATCTACTGCACTGCCCTTATCAACTTTCAAAAAACACAATCAAATTCATAAGATACAATTTCTCACACCATGCTGACTATCCCAAATGAGTCCTTGCCTCTCCAAATGCCTGTAGGTTCCATCTCTCAGAATCCCAACTAACAATTTAACCACAACAGACATTAACGAGACCGGTCTGTAGTTCCCAGGCATTTCCTTGCAGCCGTTCTCTAATAATGGTACTATATTAGCCACTCCTCAATCTTTGGACACTTCACGCATGGCTGTTGATGATACAATATCTCTGCTAAGGGTCCCACATTTCCCTCCATGACCTCCCACAAGGTCCTGGGATACACTTTATCCCTATGCAGAGACAGCAGTTTTACAGGAGGGAATAACTATATAATAAATAGGATGAACCTGCAACACTATAGACCAACCATTGTTAAGTGCAGTTAAAATGGACTGTTAGTTTATTACAATTGACACAAATGCAACAATATAAATGTTGAGGTAAGGCACAGCATAAGACCACTCAATCATACAACTGTATAAGAGAGTAGTTTTACTGAGAGTAACTATATAGGAGACAGCGACTTTCGGGGAGAGTAACGGTAAATAAGATAGCTTTGTTTATGGGAGAGTGTTACTGAATAGGAGAGAACCTTTTACAGGATGTGACTATCCACAAGACAGGAGTTTTACAGGAGTTAATAATGATATGCGAGCATGTAGATTTACAGGAGGATACGTATATAATGGAGTAGTTTTACTGGAGTGGATACCCATACAGAACTGAAGTTTTAACCAAGAGAGTAACTATATATGGAACAAATTTTCTAACAGGAGAGAGCAAATATAGTGGAGAGTGCAGTTTGAAAGGAGGGAAGACTACTCAGGAGAGAAACATTTACAGGCAGAATAACTGTATGCGAGAGAGACGTTTTACGGGAGAATAAACCTTTGGAGGAGGGGACAGCTCAAAATGAGA
This sequence comes from Hemiscyllium ocellatum, assembly GCF_020745735.1. NCBI lineage: Eukaryota > Metazoa > Chordata > Chondrichthyes > Orectolobiformes > Hemiscylliidae > Hemiscyllium > Hemiscyllium ocellatum. Next base: position 25,760,172 of record NC_083410.1, on the reverse strand, counting down.
GTCACTATGTAGAAGAGCAGTTTTTCAGGGTTGAGTAACCATGCAGGAGATCACAGTTTTAAAGGACAGGATAACTGCATAAACAGAATTTTTATTGCAGACAGAAACTATGGGCAGAAACTTCCTAGCCCCTGAGCAGCTTGGGCTAGTGAGAATGAAAAATTCTCAATTTTCAGAAGAAAATTTATTAATTTTCCCTTAAGGTTTATTCAATGAGCTTTGAATCTCACTGATAAGCAACGACTACCTAATTTCCATGCATTTGCATCTTATTATTAATCAATCTAACCACGGTTCTATGCAATTTGTGATTCTTCTATACAATGCTGAGAACTAGATGGTGCCGAAACCTGGCTCGAAAGAGCAGTTACCTGGTTGGTGCACCTCACCAAATTCTTCTCCAGGTCTCCATCCTAATGTCCGTTCGCTATCACTTCATGATACATTCCATGGACTATGACCACCTCCACCTTTTGTCCACGGAAGGAGACATTGGCAAAATACCTACCTTGAGGAGAAAGTGAGGACTGCAGATGCTGGAGATCAGAGCTGAAAATGTGTTGCTGGAAAAGCGCAGCAGGTCAGGCAGCATCTCCTGCTCTTTGGATGCTGCCTGACCTACTGCACTTTTCCAGCAACACATTTTCAGCAAAATACCTACCTCACCATGTTACCATGGCTGATCTTAGATTATATACTTCTGCACTTCATTAACGCACTTTGGAGCTTACCACATCCTTATGTTGCTATGCTCCTGCCAAGTCACTCCACAAACAGGGACCCATATCCATCTCATGTATCTGCACAGATTGCATTTTATGGGTTTTAACTTGCATTCTTACCAATCCTTTCATTTGCACTTCCATGGATGTTCACCACACCTCTAGCTTGCCATGCCTTTGAGCAGATTTCTGCTGCATTGAGAAATGATAGACGACTAGTATCCCTGTCGAGAGTGTGGTGCTGGAACTGCACAGCAGGGCTCATTCCTTGCGAACGGCTTATGCCCAAAATGTGGATTCTCCCACTCCTCAGATGCTGCCTGACCTGCTGTGCTTTTCCAGCACCACACTTTTGACTCTGATCTCCAGCATCTGCAGACCTCATTTTCTCCTATAAACATGCCAGGCTTGTCCTGCTTTTTAACATGGAACAAAATATAAGTAGCTTGTCATGGTTGCCAGCACTGAATCGTTAAGAGGCAGACATGTTGATGTAGAGCATACACCAGCAGTTTATGCAGCAAACACACCGCATGCACTTCAACCGAATGACCATACCTGTATGTGTAAAGGGAACGATCCTTCATGGATTGAAGGGCCATTGCTGTCAGTCAATGGGTGGCACCACAGTCAACCAACTGCATGGTCCAATCTCAGTCCAGGGTACTTATCATGGTCAGTCAGGATGCTGTGGCTGAAGTCTGTGGTTTCAGTGTTCCTTTTTTAATGCACTCATGGAAATTGAGCAGTTGGCCAGCATTTATTGTTCAGGATGACACTGAAGGAATGGCAATATATTTCCCACTCAGGATGTTAAGTGACTTGGAAAATTGCAGTTGATGGTATTCCCATGGATCTGCTGCCCTTCTCTTTCTAGATAGCTATGGTCATATATTTGAAAGGATCTGTATCAAGATTTTTAATGAATTTCTGCATCTTGTGCATGGTACATATGCTGCTACTGAGCATCTACCGAGACAGTGAAGGGTTTGAATGTTTTTGAACATGGCTTTAATCAAGCCGGCTGCTTTGTGCTGGATGGTGTCCAGTTTCTTGAGTGTTGTTGGAGCTTCACCCATCCAGGCAGGTGAGTAGTCATGGAGTGTAAGAGTCATAGAGATGTCCAGCATGGAAACAGGCCCTTCGGTCCAACCTGTCCATGCCAACTAGATATCCCAACCCAATCTACTCCCACCTGCCAGCACCCGGGCCATATCCCTCCAAACCCTTCATATACCCATCCAGATGCCTTTTAAATGTTGCAATTGTACTAGCCACCTCCACTTCCTCTGATAGCTCATTCCAGCCTCTGCGTGAAAATGTTGCCCCTTAGGTCTCTTTTATATCTTTCTCCTCTCACCTTAAAACTATGCCCTCTAGTTCTGGACTCCCCTACCCCATGGAAAATATTTTGTCTACTTATCCTATCCGGGCCTCTCATGATATTATTAACCTCTATAAGGTCACCCCTCAGCCTCCGACACTCCAGAAAAACCAACCACAGCCTGAGTTTCCATGCTGTATATCGCTATTACTCTCCCTATAGCTCCAACCCTGGCAACATCCTTGTAAATCTTTTCTGAACCCTTTCACAACGTCCTTCCAATAGGAAAGAGACCAGAATTGCACGCAATATTCCACAAGTGGTCTAACCAATGACCTGTACAGCCGCAACATGACCTCCTAACCCCTATACACAATATATTTATTCCTGATGAAGGGCTTTTGCCCGAAACATCGATTTTACTGCTCCTCAGATGCTGTCTGACCTGCTGTGCTCTTCCAGCACCACTAATCCAGACCCTGTACTCAATCTTCTGACCAATAAAGTAAAGCACACCAAACACCTTCTTCACTATCCTATTTACCTGTGACTCTACTTTCAAGGAGGGGTTATGAATCTGCACTCCCAGGTCTCTTTGTTCAGCAACACTCCCTAGGACCTTACCATTAAATGTATGAGTCCTGCTAGGATTTGCTTTCCCAAAACTGAATTATGCAAAGCCTCTGATCTGCTTTTATAATTGTTATATTTATATAGCTAGTTTAGTTCAGTTTCTAGTCAACGGTAACGCTCAGGGTCTTGATGATGGAGAATTCAGTGATGGTAATACCATTCAATGTCAGTGCAGTGATTCTATGATGATACTACTCTTTTAACAAGGTTATGTTGTCTTTATTTCATTTTTCAGTGGGGTTGTAAAGGCAAAGGTGCAGATTTCTCTTGAAATATCTACTTGAAAACCTTTCAAGTATTGTTTTAAAAACTTATGTACAATTAAAGGCAGTGGCCAGTTCACCCAGTTTAGGGTTTGGTGTGGTTTGGTTTGGGTTTAGCAAGCTGTTTTGTTTGCAGCTGCTGGTCAAGTTTGAGCTGGGAATGCAAAGAAGCAGCTGGTGACCCATAGAAACAGGTCCATGTTGATCCACTCTCTCTCTGATATCTGTCCTGTAAGAACCTGTGTTTGATTTTGCCTTTTTGCCAAGGGAGTGTTTATAGGATGATGCAAATATTTGGAACAGCATCATTAAGTTGCGTTAGAGTCACTTGGGTTTTCAGATAGGTTAAGTACTTCTAAATTCAGTTCTCGTTTGTTTGTGTTTCATTTAGTTGTCTGTGAATAAATTCTGTTTTATTTAAAACTGAGGCCAGCTGCATCACTCCTGAAGTATCTACTTTACACCTGCTGAAAACAGCTAGCAAAGTTATGGTCTGAGCTACCTTCTTGAAATGTTTTGAGGGGGTCAGGCCTGCTCCATAACAATTATATTATCTCTTATTGGAGATTGTGATTGCCTGATATTTGTGTGACATTACTCCAGCCCAAGCCTAGTTATTGCCCAGCTTTTGCTGCATTTAGACATGGACTGTTTCAGTGTCTGAGGAGTTGCAATTGGTGCTGAACATTGTGCAATCATCAGCAAACATCCACAATTCTCACTTTAGGATGGAGGGTAGATCATTGATGAAGGTTGTTAGGCAGGAGGAACATCACTTTGAGCACAGTAGAGTCACACATTATCAGACGCAAGGAGCCAAGTACAGTATAATTGATATTTCCCTTTTAAAATATACCAGGTGGGTGAAGAAATCACTCAGTTTCAATTTTTTTGTTGCTGCAAAAGCAAACCATTTCTGCCATAATTAAGTGTGCCTTTTTATTTAACATCTCTTTACCTTTCCTGTTGTGTAGCGAGAGTTAGTGATATAATTTGTCGAATGCCTTATATCCTCACATTCAAAAATGGCAACATTACATATGCTGATTGGGGAGAGTGTCCCAACAATTCAGGCAGGATTATAACATTGAATTGTACTCTGGAAAGTTAGTTCCTGAGGCTTCACTGATGATTATGAATCCAAGAGATGAAGAGCCTATGATCATTATCAGTCTGAGAGGTATCCTTCGGCACATCCTTTCATAATGTTAAAAGATTAAATTGGAATGTCTCTCTGGACATTAATGTAATAAAAAAAGGGTTAAACTGCACTGACTGAACATTTTGAAAGTGGGTGGAGACAAGATTCATGCAGGAATATGGATGACTTCCACTCTATTTAGACAGTCATTTGCTACTACTCCCCTACTATTATTAATTTAAATGATTATTCAGAGCTTACCATTCAGAAATACTTTCATAGCCATCCCCTATCCAATCAGGTTCGCTTGCCTGATCATCCGCGATGCTGAAGCCTATCACACCTACATTGTCTGGGGACGTAGTGAAGCCAGAAGTCACTTGCTGGGCCCCCTGAAGCTAGGACATATCACACCTACATTGGCTTGGGGAATGACTGAGCCAGAAAATCATCTGCATAACGATTCCCTGGATTAGGGCATTTACATTTAGGTTATCTCTGAGGATGATCGCAACCTACCAGTGTACCTGGGGTAACATGTGGTTATGGGGAGGAGTGGCCAGAGTATCTGTGAGCATTATCAACTGACCTGTATAAAGAGAATGTTTCCTTTGTTCGGGGCCTCATTTTGTCTCGACTTTGCATGCCTGCAAAGGGGTCACCTAGCTGGTATAGGCTTTAATAAACTCTAAAACTTTAACTGTAGAAGTTGGTGTGTGCAAATTGCATTTCGTGTCTGAAACCTTGGCAAAAGAACCTAACATATGGCAGCAGTGATTGGATTCCAATATACACAGAGCTTCCAGACAGACTGAATAAATGATTGCCCGAGTGTTGGTTGCGTGAAAGAGATGGGCCTGCAAGGTAAGTTTCACCTTCATCTCTCTCTCTAAACTTCACACTCAGTTGACCCCTTGTCTCCTGGGACTCGGTTTTGACGGAATCTTTGAGGTAACTCACACACTTGCATCCCAACGAGTTGCTTTGCATGAACCAGGGTTAAATTAGGGTTAGAGTTCCTGGGTTTGTTCAAGGTTACAGTCCCCATAGTTTTGACTGGGTTAGAGTCCACATGAGTCATAAAGTGAAAAATGAGTTTAAAGTCCTCTAGGGAAAAAGAAGTTTGGATTCCTCAAGTGACAAGATTTGAGGCTCAGGAGAACAAAAAGGTTAGAAAACAAGAACTCGAAAGAAAAACATCTGAACAAAATTTGATGATACTTAAAGTTATCACCTTTGTCCCCTATACGTCCCCTTATAAGTACTTTTAGGATGGTTTGGCATCACTGGGAAAAGGGAGAGAAAGTGGAGCCGGTCCGCTCGAGTACCAACAGTGAAGTACATTGACTGCCAGGGAAGCTTTGCCTGGGTTTTGGTTGTGGGGGTCTCGGTTTCTGGGCTGCTGAATCAACTCGGCAAGTCTTTCTTTTGGGGGAGGTGTATGGCTTGGACTGTGGAACCATGTGGTCTGCTGCAAGGGTTTTCTCTTTCTGTGGGTGTGATTTCATCGGGAGGGTACGGCTAGTCTTTCTTTCCTTGGCATCCTCGTCCGGTGGTGGGGTGGCATTCCTCAGTCCGAGGTGAGAATGTGTTAGGGATCTTTTTATGCGTGCACGCTGGGCACTATGGGGTTCAGAGAGCTTTGGGAACCTTGGACCTATGTTTGTATTTTTTCTTCTGTGCCATGGTGGTTGATTGGGAGTCTGTAGACGTGATTTATTTTTGTCTGACTCTGGTGTGGATCTTTTGGAACCACCTCCTCCATCTTTTTGACTCCTCACTTTCCATTTCATGGATCATCATCGGGTGAACTGAGTGGGGGGGGTCTCAAATGTATATGTTTTCCCCCTCTATTAAAATGAGAAGAATTCTGACCAGAAGCTCTTCAAAAAAAAGAGAAATGCTGAAATTAAGGTTGTACTAATACTTGTGTTGAAGGGGGAAATTTCAATATAAATGTGGCAGGCTGAAAGTGTTTGATAGATAAATATTTTGGTTGTTGGGATACTGGTTCTAAAAATCCTTTTAAGTAATTATTTTGCCTTGTTTGAATCAGGATTTCAATTCAGTTTGTTTTGTGGATTATGTTTTAGGGCAGATTTTGTTTTTACATTGAAATATTACATTATGTCCTTTTCAAAATTATCAAACTTTAAAACAAATTGATTGAGGGCCTTGAGCCCCTGATATGTTTGAAATTCTGCAATGTCAGTTTAAAAAAAAATTGTATATTATAATATCTTTGCTGCTGTATTTTTAATGCAGAGTGTTCACAAAAAAGGAAGAAAGTTAAAAATCACATAACACGAGGTTATAGTCCAACAGGTTTATTTGGAAGCATTAGCTTTCGGAGCATTGCTCCTTCATCAGGTGACCCGAAAGCGAGTCTGCTTCCATTTATACCTGGTGTTGTATGATTTTTAACTTTGTACACCCCAGTCCAACACCGACATCTCCAAATCATGACAAAAAAAGAAGAGTGCATTTTAACGTTGATGTTTTGTTAGGATTTTTGAGAATTTTAGAACTTGAGGCTGGTCTGTTTAAGTTCTGTCAATTATTACTCAGGCTTCTTTGACCCCCTTCATATTGCAAATGCAAAGAATGTTGATCTCTACCAAAGTTGTCTCTGTAATTCTGACTGTTTTATTTGGGAAGTTTCATTAGGAGAACATATTTGAATATATTCTGCATTTGATTTCCACGAACATTGAGATTTAATTCTGAACTGAAACTGCCTCCTCAATGGCTTGAGAACAGGAAACATTTTGTTGTTTTCTTGCTGTGCCAGATTTTGGAAATACTTTTCCTGACAGCTTTCACATTAGCCAAGTCTCAATTTGTTGAAAGGAACATCATTTTTGAATAACCTGAATGAGGTACCCAAGGGTTTGATTTTAGGACCACTGATTGTTGTTTATAAATGACTGAACTGTTTAGGCAGTATAATTGGGAAGTTTATGGAGTGTATAAAACTTGATAATGTCATAAATGATGAACAGAGTAACAGACTTCAAGACAACTGAGAATGTTGAAATAGACAGACACAATTTAGTGTAGTTAAATGTATGATTATCTTCATATTGATACCCACCTTGGTAAGGAGGGAATGAAAGGATACTTTCAGCTGCAAACATTGTCTCTAGAATTTCTCTATTCACAGGTAAAGCACACCTTTGGACCACCACCCACCCCCACAACCTGATCCAACATATTCAATCAGCTCCCCAGTCATGAACACAAAAACCTGAAGAAGCTAACAACGGTGAAGAGGAGTTCGGTAGGCTTTTTGTCAGTGGCCTTTGTATGGACATTAACGCACATGAACTTTACATTGTCCTTCGATCATTTAAGGGGCATGAAGGTTCACTGATCAAGCTAACATCAAAACACTCAGTTGGCTTTGTTACATTTATCAGCAGAGCAGGAGCAGAAGCAGCAAAGAATGCTGCGTTCACCTACCCTGCAGCTGCCACTCAGATGTGCTGGTATCCTCCATCTGAGCATCTCTGGAAGGATGGAAGTCAGATCAGTTTTGCTAAGTATTTAACCGCCCTTATCCAAGAATTCAGATTTTTCCACTGAGTGGTGTATAAGAACAGACGACTGAATTTTGTTTTCAGGTTGGAGTTTACTGAAAGAGATTTTGGATAACTGACTCGTTTCCATTCAACTTGGAGGGAGTGGAGTGGTCACTAAGGACTATGGATTTAAAAACTTTACAGGTGAATTCTTTTTTCCACAAGGGAGGATCCTATCTACTGCATTGATGAGTAATTTTTGTTGTTATAATAATTGCATGTTTTGTGTCAATAGCTTGCTTAAATATTGGCTGTCAGAATCTTTCAAAGCTGGAAGTGTCATCTAGGTGGTTATCTTGGATAGATAGAAGGGTGGAATGTGATGTTAAAAGATTAAATTGGAATATCTCTCTGGACATTAATGTAATTATAAAGGGTTAAACTGCACTGACTGAACATTCTGGAAGTAGGTGGGAACACATTCATGCAGGAATGTGGATGACTCCCAATCCACTTAGACAGTCATTTGCTACTACTGCCCTACTATTATCAAATCAAACACTCATTCAGCCTCTTCCATTCAGAAATACTTTCATAGCTTTCCCTCAGCCAATAAGGTTTGCTTGCATGATCACCCCCCTCCCCCCCACCCCTCCCCAATATTGAAGTATATCACACCTACATTGTCTGGGAAGTAGCGGAGCCAGAACTCACTTGCAGGGCCCCATTGAAGCTAGGACGTATCACATCGACATTGTCTTGGGAATCACTAAGTGAAGAAATCGTCTGCATAGCGATTCCCCAGGATTGGGGCATTAGCATTTGCACTATCTCTGAGAATGATTTCATCCTACCATTGTACGTGGGATAACATATGGATATGGGGAGGAGTGGCCAAAGTATCAGTGAGCATTACCAACTGACCTATATAAAGGGGATGTGCTTTCTTTGTTCAGGGCCTCTTTGATTTGACTTTGCATGCCTGGGAAGAGGGTAAAAGGAGGTCACCTGGCTTGTATAGGCAGAATTTAGATGTAAATATACCATTGGACATCGCTCTTTCTTGAATGAGTGTGTGTTCATTTTAAAACATAGTGATGGAATGAAACTTTACCTCCAGTGAAATAGTCATACAGTAATAGAGATATACAGCACAGAAATAGACTCTTCAGTCCAACTTGACAATGCCAGATACCGTAAAAAGGGATCTAGTCCCATTTTCCAGCATTTGGCCCATATACATCTAAACCCTTCCTATTCATATACCTATCCAGATGCCTTTTAAATGTTACTATTGTACCAGCCTCCACCACTTCCTCTGGGAGCTCATTCTGTACATGCACGACCTTCTGTGTGAAAACGTTGCCCCTAAGGTCCCTTTTTAAATGTTTCCCCTCTGAACTTAAACCTATGCCCTCGAGCTCTGGACTCTCTCACCCCAGGGAAAAAATCTTGTCTATTTTCCCTGTCCATGTCTCTCTGATTTTCTCAACCTCTGTAAAGTCACCCCTCAGCCTCTGACGCTCCAGAGAAATTGTGCACTCATGAAGAGTCACGTGACACACACTCAAGCTAGCTGCATGGGTGGAACGTGCATGAAGACTGGCCCTATTACATTATCTGTGACCTCAGCACTCTCCTCATTAAGGTGCAGGGGTAGCATAGGATATTGGCTCCCAACCTTTTCAGTATTAGTACACATTTCAATGAGACAATAATTCTACACCACACTCATATCTTTCAGCTGAATTGAATGCTCATAAGCATTACATTTACTTGTGTTTACTATGGCTATGGCCTTATGAGATAGGTTTTCAACATAATGCATATGACAAGCTAAAGAAAGATTAAAAGCTTTAATGTTTCCAATCAACCAGCAAAATACACCATCTTCAAATGCAAGCACAGGCAGATAATTAAAAATCTGATCAACACAACTATTTCTGACTATTCATGAACAATGATTCATACCAAAATGCAATGTGAGTTGAAATTTACCGGGTTAGTGAGAAATCTGGGCCTAAAAAATGAGGTCTGCAGATGCTGGAGATCACAGCTGAAAATGTGTTGCTGGTTAAAGCACAGCAGGTTAGGCAGCATCCAAGGAATAGGAAATTCGACGTTTCGGGCATAAGCCCTTCATGGCTTATGCCCGAAACGTCGAATTTCCTATTCCTTGGATGCTGCCTAACCTGCTGTGCTTTAACCAGCAACACATTTTCAGCAGAAATCTGGGCCTGCCAGTGTGCCCAGGGATTTTTTTCTGGGAAGTAATTGATGAGAGGGCCATCCACAAATCTTGCTCCAGTGACTAGCTCTCCCTCCCTGTTCTTTTTCATGCGACAAATGCTACCTTGCCAAGATATGTTGTCGCAAGTGCAGGAGTACAGCAAAAGCATGGGCGGAGATCATCAGTAATTGTGGTACAGCAATCAGCCAAAACATGCACAAAATAACCTCTCCACACTTTGGCTTCATTGTGTGATTCATGTGCAATTTTGCAGTGTTGCTCTTTAGATTAGATTAAATTAGATTACTTACAGTGTGGAAACAGGCCCTTCTGCCCAACAAGTCCACACCAACCCTCCGAAGACCAACCTACCCAGACCCATTCCTCTACATTTGCCCCTTCACCTAACTCTATTGGGCAATTCTGCATGGCCAATTCACCTGACCTGCGCATTTTTGGACTGTGGGAGGAAACCAGAGCACCCAAAGGAAACCCATGCAGACACAGGAAGAATGCACAAACTCCAAACGGACAATTTCCTGAGGCATCAGCTTTTTGTGAGGAATTTGAAGATTGTGAACTAAATGGATCATGTATCCAGTCACAACCTTTCACATTTGTTGAGGGGAAATAGAATTCAACCTTCCCTTGCGGTGCTTTGGGATGTTTGAAAATGAAGCTGTGCACCTTGACAGCTGCATCTGCTGCTGGCGAAGCAAATGGAAACATCTCAAGTCAACCTCTGCCATTGTCTCTTGCCAATGGCCGATTTTTGACCGGAACATTGAAGTTTATCTGCGATGGTCAGGATTGTCTCATCCTTCCCCTGCTCATTCAGATGGCTGAAAATGTCTACAAGATCTACCAGCTTGGCCCACCAGTAATCATCAGATAGTAACTCCTCATAAGGCACTTCATATATTGTTGAAATCTCTGTCAGTTCTCTGTAGAGCTTGTGAACACAGTGAGGGGACACCATGCTCATGATAATCATTGGTCTTCAGTGTGTAACAATAAAATCTGATGACACCATCTCTGAACACAAAATATCAAACAAATATGGTTTCAATGCCTATGATTTTGTTGAATTCACAATTTTCATAGCTGTCCTTATACTGCAGCTAACTCTGGTGGCATTGTTTTAGCTATAAGTGTTCCATGGTGGAGGATGCAATGGGTGGTTGGCCTGAATATCAGGATACTGTTTTTTCACCTTACTGACAAATCCTTCATGGAGGCTTCTCTGTCAACTCAAATGCTCTGACAATTCCAGCTTTGGACGACTGTCTGTGTAGAGTTTACACATTCTCTCCGTGCCTACACAATTTCCTCCAGGTGCTCTGGTTTCTTCCCACAGTCCAAAGATGTGCAGGTCAGGTGAATTGGCCATGCTAAATTGCCCACAGTGTTAGCTGCATTAGACAGAGGGAAATGGGTCTGGGTGAGTTTCTCTTTGGAGGGTCGGTGTGGACTTGTTGGGCTGAAGGGCCTGTTTCCACGCTGTAGGGAATCTAATTTAATCTCATCTCACATGTGGCCCAGACAAGTTTGTTTTCCCTCAAATCTGTTACTTGAAATGTTTTCTCTTCACCAGTTACATGCCTTAGGAACTCCTTATAAAAAAAATAATTCTTTTGAATGAAGATCCCAACAACATTGACTCTCTCTCTCCTCCAAGGCATTCTTTCTTCTCAAATTTCTCTTTCCTGTATATGGTTTCATTTCCCCTTTTTCTGACTGTTATTTTCCTGCCAATGGTGGCTTTTTCCACACTATTTCCTGCCACTCTACTCACATGTTTGAGTACTAAGGTGCCCTACCTGTCTGATCACATGGTAGCAGAGGTGGCAATGCTCACTGGTGCTGAGACTTTGGTCTGTTCACATTGTTGGTGTCACATTAAAACCCTTACAGCAAATGCAGTCAGCCAGGAGCTGCTCTTCATATTCTGCTGCTCCACCACTTTTGTCTGTGAGATACGACAGAATTTGAAGATGGTGGCTTGTTTTGCATAAAGAGACTGCTGGGTGTTGTGGACCAGGCAGTGAAGATAGCGTGTGTCCACTTTCTTATGGACTGTGAAAAAGCCATAACACAGGGCCCAGCTTGTGGGACTCAGATGGTGCTGGGATTAGTGCCAGTGCATGAGCCTTGAGGAATGTACAGCAGTCTCCGAAGCAATTTCATGGTCTTCTGTGCTCTGCAATTATAACTGTCACCATCTTCTCTCAGTTGCCTCACAGTCACTTTAACTCTGCCGTTGGACACACCACACCCCATGGCAATTGGTCTACCACTTGCACCATTACATGTAGCATCAAACGTGTGGCGCTGGAAAAGCACAGCCTGTCAGGCAGCATTGGAGGAGCTGGAGAGTTGACGTTTCGAGGGTAAGCTCTTCATCAGGAATGTGTGCTGAAGCAGTTCTCCTGCTCCTCGGATGCTGCCTGACCTGCTGTGCTTTTCCAGCACCACACTTTTTGACTCTGATCTCCGGCATCTGCAGTCCTCACTTTCTCCTATTAAATGCAGTATGTCCACTCCATTGGTGCTGACTCACCTTGTCCTCCCACACTGTCTCTTTCCTGCACTCTGCATTTCCTACCCACTCACTCGGGACACCTCGTCACCGATGCTAATTTCATCTGGTGTGCTGCAACAAAGGTTTTGTGAAGTTTTGGGGGGAAGCAACGTCACTTTACCTGAGCAGTGAGACTGCTTCCATGCTTCCAATGTCCCCTAGGAGCCACAGTGGCTATCACTGAGGGAAGTATCTGCTGACACATGGCATGTGAATTGATTGTGCTTGAGCAAGCCTCCATAGCAGTTCATGCAAAGATTTATGATACTGCACAAGGACATTGCTTACGACGCATGCACAGGAGAAGGGAATTACGTTCAGTAATATATCCTATTGGCACATATTCAGTACCAAACCCGCGGTATGAGCATGTGCACTGACAGCCTTTTCTGCAAAAAGAAAAAATTGTACATAAGCAGTAAGGAGGTGCAGATAATTGAAATGGCTGTTGTTCTGGCCTTACTGCCTGAGAATGTTTCCACGTTAGCATGGATTTTAAAGTGGATATTTTTGGAATTTTGGAATTATTTCTTATGAGGAGTTACTATCTGATGATTACTGGTGGGCCAAGCTGGTATATCTTGTAGGCATTTTCAGCCATCTGAGCAGGGGAAGGATGAGACAATCCTGACCATCACAGATAAACATCGCAGCTTCCTGAAGAAGGGCTTATGCCCGAAACGTCAATTCTCCTGCTCCTTGGATGCTGCCTGACCTGCTGCGCTTTTCCAGCAACACATTTTTCATCGCAGATAAACTTCAAGGTTTCAGGTCAAAAATCGGCCATTGGCTAGAGACGGTGGCAGGGGTTGACTTGAGATGTTTCCATTCGCATTGTCAGCAGCAGATGCAGCTGTCAAGGTGCACAGCTTCATTTTCAAACATCCCAAAGCACCGCAAGGGAAGGTTGAATTCTATTTCCCCTCAACAAATGTGAAAGGTTGTGACAGGATACATGATCCATTTAGTTCATAGTCTTCAGATTCCTCACAAAAAGCTGATGCCTCAGGCAACTGTCTGTGTGGAGTTTGCACAATCTCCCCGTGTCTGTGTAGGATTCCTCCGGGTACTCCGGTTTCCTCCCACAGTCCAAAAATGTGCAGGTTAGGCGAATTGGGCTTGTAAACCCTTGAGTTTAGAAGGCTGAGAGGGGATCTGATTGAGACGTATAAGATTATTAAAGGATTGGACACTCTGGAGGCAGAAAGCATGTTTCCGCTGATGGGTGAGTCCCGAACCAGAGGACACAGTTTAAAAATAAGCAGTAGGCCACTTAGAACAGAGTTGAGGAAAAACTTCTTCACCCAGAGAGTGGTGGCTGTTTGGAATGCTCTGCCCCAGAAGGCTGTGGAGGCCAAGTCTCTGGATACTTTCCAGAAAGAGTTGGAGAGAGCTCTTAAGGATAGTGGAATCAAGGGTTATGGGGATAATGGAGGAACAAGATACTGATTGAGGATGATCAGCCATGATCATAATGAATGGCGGTGCTGGCTCGAAGGGCAAAATGGCCTACTCCTGCACCTATTGTCTATTGTGTATTTAATAGAAGAGAGCAGTTTTAAAGGATAGTGCAATTATATAGGACAGAAGAGTTTTACAAAAGGTAATAACTACACAGGACAGAGAAACTTTAAAGGAAAGGGTAAATATTTGGAGAGAAAGTGAGATTACCAATTGAAGAGAGGGAAGGTTTATAGAGAGTAGCAATGTAGGAAAGAGCAGCTTTCCAGCTGAGATCAGAACATGACAGGATTACGGATATGAATAGCTATGCAGGAGAGAATTGTTTCATTGGAATGAGTAACTATATAGGTCAAAAAAGTTTTACAAGAGCAATTAACAACAGAAGAGAGGGCAGATTTACAGGAGGTGGTAACTATGTTGGAGTTTCCATGATAGCATAACTGTATATGAAAGAGAAACTTTACAGGGAAGATTAACTATATAGCAGTGAGCAGTTTTACGTGAGAGAGTAACTATACAGAAGAGAGCAATTTAACCAGACACAGAGCAACTACACAAGACAGAACATTTTTGCAGCCATTAGTAACTATATAGGAAATTACAGTTTTACAGTGGAGAGTTGCCTTAGAAAGAGAGAGCCATTTCACAGGAAAGAATAACTTTTATGAGAGAACAAGATAGACTGCCCATACAGGAAAGAGAAAATTTACAGGAGTAACGAAGTAGAGGAAAGCAGTTTACAAGAGGTAGTAAATATACAATAGAGAGCAGGCTTACTGCATAGAGAAACAATATATGAGACAGCGGGTTTACAGAAGTGGATTACTATATGAGAAAGCCATTTCACAGAAATGAGTAACTTTAGGAGAGAACAGTTTTACATGAGAGAGTAACTACATTGGAGAAGGTAACTTACATGATTTATGTGTAGTGTAACTACAGGACAGAGCAACTTTACAGGAATGAGTGATTATATAGGGGAAAGCAGTGTTAGAGGAGAAAATAAGTATATGGAAAAGAGCAGTTTTCAGGAGAGGATAACTGTATAGGAGATAGCAGTCTTACTGCAGAAAGAAATTATATACGATAGAAAAGTTCTACACCAGAGAGCAGTTTTGCAAGAAGAGGTAAGTATCAGTGAGATTCACACACAGAGAGTGGAGTCTAATTGTTTGTTAAATATGGGAATGAGGTTTCTCTTTTTTTTCTGACGTCTTGTTTTCCAACTACTTCCACAGATCAGTGGAGTCTGAGAAGCACCAGTAAAAGTCAGAGAATAACAGAAGGAGACTAAACTTCAGGTAAAGAGAGCATCTTTTAACTTAAATAATTAGAGAAGTAAGCAAATAAGACACCTAAATTCAAGTTTAAGTTATAACAAGGTGAGGTCAGCCAAGTGGAATGTGTAACTGAAATACTAGGGCAGTTAGGCAATGTGTTGTACAAGAGGAAGGATGACAGGAAGATCTAATGGGTTTACTTAAAAAAAAATCAGGGAAATCTGCAGAGATACTTCTGAATGATAGCCAGGCATGATGTGGACTTGGGGGAAAATGCAGATAAAATAACATAGAACATAGAACAATACAGCGCAGAATAGGCCTTTTGGCCCTCGATGTTGCACCAACCTGTGAACTAATCTAAGCCCATCCCCCTAGACTATTCCATTCTCATCCATGTGCTTATCCAAGGATTGTTTAAATGCCCCTAATGTGGCTGAGCTAACTACATTGGCAGGCAGGACATTCGACACCCTTACCATTCTCTGAATAAAGAACCTGCCTCTGACATCTGCCTTAAATCTATCATAGTTATCAGTTAAGCCTCAAAAAGTGAGCTTAGGTGGAAGCAGAGATTCAATACGTGTGAGAACATCACCTGATTGAAACTAGCCAAAGCAGTTGAAGCTCACCAGTGATATGAGTTCTTAAAGTATTTGGATCAAATGAAGCCTGCATAATTAGAGAAAATTAAATGCAGTAATGAAACCAGATAAATTCTTAATTTTTCAGTCAGAAGGTTGTTTCATTAGGGTTGGCAGTACCTCATCCTTTCTAAGTCTGACGTATTGAAGGAGTATTAGCAAATGCCATTAGTACCAAATGTAAAAGAGATACTCTAAATGGGTTATATGAGTGTCAAGTCATACTAATCAATTTGAAAATTGCCCTAGTTATACCAAAGACTTATGAATCAAATTTTAGCTAAAGTGCCTAACCGTGTAGTTTGTTTAACACTGTTGTGATACGCAATAATAGCTAGGAAGAGCAGGCAAAACAATAAGAAGGCTTGTTTCAGCAATTATAGTTAGCTGGCTTAGCAATAAATTTTGCTCAAAGTAATTTCACAAAAATGGGGGTAACTTACCGAGCATTTATCATATGGAACGTTTTGCGAAGAGCAGCAAAAGTAAAGAATCAGATTGAATTCCCTTTTCTTAAAAATAAATCGGGAATCTTGAGGTTTCTGAAAATGTGTGTTTATTTTTATTGGAAATATGTGCATGGCGTCAGAAAAATAGCTGAAATTTTTACCAGATTTTGTTCTACAAAACAGGCAAAATTATTCTGATCAGCAGACTGACTGTGAGGCAGATTTTGAGAAGCTGAAGACAATCCTAATAAATGAGCCAGTATTAGCTGCCCTGACATTACTAAATCTTTAAGATGGCAACTGATGCTCATGATTTGGGGGATGTGCGATCTTAATGCAAGACGACAAATTGGTGACAGAAAAGCCAGTGGAACACCTTTTCTAAAATGTTGAGCCAACATCAGAATAAGAGCTTGAGATGGAAAAGGAGACTTTGAAATTATTATTGGCTCCTAAACATTTTGAAGGCTATCATGATTTGCAAAGAAACACTGATATAAACTGATCGTAATCCCTTAGATTTTATTGAAAATTTTAAAACTTGAAATGCAAGTTTAATTTAATGCAACTTATTAAATGGACCATTTAGTATAAAAATTGTTTATGATGCTGGAAAAGATAGCGAAATAATGGGGAGATAATTGCCTGGCAGCATTATTGTTGGACTGTTAATCCAGAGACTCAAGTCGTGTTTTCAAAACCTGGGGTCAAACCTTGCCACAGCAGATGGTGGAAATAGAATTCAATACAAATCTGGAATCATGAGTCTACTGAGACTGCCGATCCATTGTCAATTGTTGGGAAACACCCATCTGGATCACTAAAGTCCTTTGGGGAAGGAAACTGCCATCCCTACCTGGCCTGGCCTACATGTGACTCCAGATCCACAGCAATGTGGTTGACTCCAAACTGTCTTCTAGGGGATTAGGGATGGGCAAAAGTTGCTGGCATAGCCAGTGACACCCTTGTTCGATGTATGAATTGAAAAATTAGCAGGTACATTATCTAGAATGTGACTGTGCTAAAATAGTTTAAGAATTTGGAGGAAAGATGCCAAGAAATTGTTTGAATTCAGTGTGAGAAATATGTGAAGATAAATTACATTTTTCTGTGTTTTATTCTTATATCTGTTATATTTACCTGGTGATGAAATGCACTTTACAATGGGTGGAAGCATGTGAGAGGCCGTATGCTTTTTGGAGGGCTATAATCTAGAAAATGGAAGTTTTTCCTGCAACTTGAAGTCAAGTGGGAACATGGAGAATACACTTTCATTGTACAAGATGATGTTACTTTTCAGATCAGTGAGGTTGATACTTATGAGATGGAGTGACACCAGATGTCTTTGCATTAGGAAATACTGCGTAATGACAGCCTTTGGATTGGCACAGTTAAAGGTTCCCATTTCTTCTTCTCATTAATGCCTTGGTCACTTTTTGCTGTTTTTATATTGTTATTTATGTTTAAAATCTGATTGAAGATTTGTAGCTCGGGTATCCGTTGTTGTGGTTCTGCTCGCCGAGCTGGAAGTTTTTGCTGCAAACGTTTCGTTCCCTGGCTAGGGAACATCATCAGTGCTGTTGGAGCCTCGTGTGAAGCGCTGGGATCACCAATCTCGGGACTCATAGCAGAGGCAGTTATGCAAAGGTAGAACATACAGCCATACCACAAATCCAACCCAAACTCTGGATCAGATATGTTGATGACACCTTTGTAATCATCAAAAACACAAACATAGAAAAAACACACCGAATCATCAACGCCACACTCACAGGAATCCAATTCACACGAGAAGAGGAAAAGGATAGCCAACTCCCATTCCTAGACGTGTTAGTAGAGAGAACACCCAACGGAGAATTCACCACAAGGGTACACAGGAAACCAACACACACAGACCAAGTCTTAAACTATGAAAGTAACCACCCCAACACACACAAACGAAGCTGCATCAGGACACTATTCAAAAGAGCCACAACACACTGCAGTACACCAGAATTGCGAAAAGAGGAAGAAGAACATCTATACAAGGTATTCGCCAAAAACGGATACCCACGCAACTTTATCACCAGATGCCTAAGAGATGGAACGAGGACATGCCACAACCAAAAGGACTAGCCACTCTACCATACGTCAGGAGCGTCTCAGAACTGACAGCCAGACTACTGCGACCCTTAGGACTCATAACAGCACACAAGCCAACATCCACGCTCAGACAACAACTCACTAGAACAAAGGACCCAATACCCAGCATGAGCCAAACTAACGTAGTGTACAAAATACCATGCAAGGACTGCACAAAACACTATATAGGACAAACAGGAAGACAGCTAACAATCCGCATCCATGAACATCAGCTAGCCACAAAACGACATGACCAGCTATCTCTAGTAGCCATACACTCAGACAACCAGCAACATGAATTTGACTGGGAAAACACCACTATCATAAGACAAGCCAGACAGAGAACAGCCAGAGAATTCCTAGAAGCATGGCATTCATCCCCAAACTCCATCAACAGACACATTGACCTGGACACCATATACAAACCACTACAGCTGAAACTGACACCCGGAAACGGCAAGAACATCCATCAACAGACACATCGACCTGGACCCCACATACAAATCACTGCAGCTGAAACTGACACCCGGAAGCGGCAAGAACAAACCAATATAAATACCGGAAGAAACATCAAAGCAGCGCTTCACACGAGGCTCCAACAGCACTGATGATGTTCCCTAGCCAGGGAACGAAACGTTTGCAGCAAAAACTTCCAGCTCGGCAAGCAGAACCACAACAACGTTATTTATGTTTGCACAATTGTTTTCTCTTTAGGTTTGGCACTATCTTTAACATTTCTAGTTAACCATAGATGGTGGGTTTGTCTTTTGGAATCTTTCTTTCTTGTTGGACAAAGTTAAAAATCACACTGCATCAGGTTATAATCTAACAGGTTTATTTGGAAATATAAGCGTTTGGACAACTACTCCTTCATCAGGTAGCTAGTGGAGCAGGATCATAGGAGACAGAATTTATAGCAAAAGATCATAGTGTTATGCAACTGATATGATATATTGAGCAAACCTGGTTTGCTGTTCAGTCTTTCATCTTTCAGAATGGGTTGCAGGTTTCAATTCATTTATATGGAAATCCCAGAACTTCTTTCAAGTCACATTCTTGAGATAACTTGAGGTTTTATAAAAGAAAAGGTGACAGCTCAGCTCAAGGAGCACATTAAAGGTATGAGGTTAGAGTCTGTACGTATTCCTTTCTTGAGTCAGACTGGTTCTATTTCCAAAGTAGGAATTCATAAAATTTATAAAAATGGATTGACTGCCTACAAATTGCATTTTTTTTAACAAAATAGAATGTATCTGCAAATCACACACAAGTACACATGCACACACATACACACACACTCTTACATCCACACTCATGCAGACCCTCTCTCATACACATACTCTTTCTCAGGCACATACACACACACACACACACACACACACACACACACACACACCCCTCTCCTCTCACACATACACCCATGTACACACCCTCTCACAGCCATATACTTCATCACACTCACGTACACCCTATCAAGCATGCGTGCGTGCACGCACACACACACACACACACTCTCTCCCTCTCGCGTGCTCTCTCTCACACATACACACACGCTCTCTCACTCTCATTCTCGCTTACGCTCACACTCTCCTTCACACATATGCACACACACACACACGCGCACACACACACATATATGTTTATGGGGCAAATTTAGATTTGCAGAATTGTATTTCCAGATACATTCTATTTTGTTTAAAAAGCACACAATCTCTAGGCAAAGTTTAAAATCACACAACACCAAGTTATAGTCCAACAGGTTTATTTGGAAGTACTGGCTTTCAGAATGCTGCTCCATCAGGTGCTCTACCAGCACTTTTTGCCCATCCCTAATCAGTTAGGAGTCAACCACATTGCTGTGGATCTGGAGTCACATGTAGGCCAGGCCAGGTAGGGATGGCAGTTTCCTTCCCCAAAGAACATTAATGATCCAGATGGGTGTTTCCCAACAATTGACAATGGATCGGCAGTCTCAGTAGACTCATGATTCCAGATTTGTATTGAATTCTATTTCCACCATCTGCTGTGGAAAAGTTTGACACCACGTTTTGAGAACACGACCTAAGTCTCTGGATTAACAGTGGAGCAAGATCATGTGGAGCAAGATCATTAGACACAGAAATTATAGCAACAGATGTCAATGTCATGCATGCAACTGGTACGATACATTGAACAAATCTAGATTGCTGTTAAATTTTTCATCTTTTAGAATGGTTTTGGTTCATTTATATATAAATCCCAGAGCTTCTTTCAAATCACATTCTTGAGATAATTTAAGGTTTTATTTAAAAAATGATATCTCAGTGCAGACAATGCATTAAAGGTGTGAGGCTAGATTCTGTCTCTATCCCAATCTTGAGTCAGACTAGTTCCATTTTCAAAGTAGAAATTTATAAAATGTGACATGGATTGACTGCCTGCAGATTCTGTGCTTTTCAAACAAAGTAGAATGTATCTGCATTCACAATTCAATAAATGCATTTCATACTATAGACATATATGTGTGTGTGCGTGCATGTGAGGGAGAGCGAGAGAGAGGCAGAGAGAATGTCTGTGTCTTTTTGTCTCTGTAGGCAGTAAATCCATGTAATATTTTATAAATTTCTACTTTGGACATAGAACTGGTCTGACTCAAGACTGGAGTACAGACAGACTCTAACCTTACGCCTTTAATGTGTTGTCTGAGCTGAGATGTCAGTTATTTGGGGAATGTGACTTGAAAGAAGATCTGGGATTTATATTTTAATGAATCAAAATC
This sequence comes from Hemiscyllium ocellatum, assembly GCF_020745735.1. Lineage (NCBI taxonomy): Eukaryota > Metazoa > Chordata > Chondrichthyes > Orectolobiformes > Hemiscylliidae > Hemiscyllium > Hemiscyllium ocellatum. The sequence goes on along the minus strand of NC_083410.1, from coordinate 25,739,041 downwards.
TACAACCCATTCCACATGATAACAGCAATCTAGATTTGTTTAATATATTGTATCAGCTGTATGGCACTATGATCTTTTGCTATAAATTTGGTGTCCTATGATCCTGCTCCACTAGCTAGCTGATGAAGGAGCAGCACTCCGAAAGCTTGTATTTCCAAATAAACCTGTAGGACTATAACCTGGTGTTGTGTGATTTTTAACTTTGTCCACCCCAGTACAACACCGGCACCTCGACATTATTACTTTTTGGAATATATATTTATATTGTGAAATGTTCCTTTAAACATCTGCCACTAGTTAGAATCCCAGATGGTGCTGTTACTGCACAAGTCAGATCTCAGACTGAAATCTGGCTTGAGAGATCATATTTGTTTCTTTTCTTGATCTTAATGAGGTGATTCTTTCTTAAACACAAGCACAAAATGATGCAGATTCTGCATTAACAATAAATCAAAAGTTTATTATGTAAAAGCAAGGAAGACAAAATAAAATAAACCAAGCTCTTTACATATAACACTCATTTGAAAATTTCAAAACACATAGTATAATACAATCCCATTAATCCCAACAACAATCCCTTTTAATACTCACACCAGTGGGAATTTCCTTTTCTTTAACATTTATATGGTTTAACCTAATGGTGACTTCAATTCCTCATCTGGAGAATCGGATATCCTCTTTCATGGGTTGTCAAGTGGCTGAACTTGGGCTTTCTCAGCTTCACGTTTCTCAGTTTTAGCATTTTTACCAAATGTTTCTGGCCTAGAACTTTTAAACTGAACTCATTATACTTGAGGTAACCTCTTTCTTGACAATCCTAAACTGCATCCCTTTCTTAGGATATTTTTGCACACCTCATTTCAGCCAAGACCTCTGCAAACTACGCCAAAATAAAACTAAAAAGCTTTGTTCTCAAGTGGTAAGTTTTCCCCTAGGTCCCAGTAAACTGCTCCAGAATCATCCGTCTGAAGAATTCAATACCATTTACTTTGTTCACTTGCAAACTCTCTCAATATGAACAAATCTCCATTACTCTCCAGGAAGTCTTTCACTAACGCTGTGTTTTAAAAGAATCATTCTCAGGCATCAAGTCTAACCAATTCTTTCTTATAGCGTAGTGACCAGAAGTGTGTGCAGTACTATACTATGACAAACCCAAGGTCTTATACAGCTCCAACATAACCTCCTTTATCCTATAATCTATGCCTCAACTGATAAAACAGTTTGTATAGAGGTCTTCAAATCTGTAGAGCTCAGAAAGTTTAGCTTATCAGGACTGTGAGAACTCCATAATACCAAACTTGAATAGCAATTGAAAATTTGTCTTCGTATTTCAAGGAAAGGAAATTGGGGAAAGTCAGTTAAGTAAAAATAGAAAGAATCTGAGATTGGAATCATATTTACCTGGGATTGAGTCTCTGTGGCATTTGATGTTGGAAACAGGTTGAAACATTGTTTTGATGTTGTGTTGATCTTGCTAACTGTTTGTAATAAACATATATAGCATAGATTTAACAATAAAAGAGAACTGCTTTACAGGAAAAAGTAACCATCTGGGAAAGATCAGTTTTTCAGCAAAAGATAACTAGAGAGAAGAGAGTAGTTTGAGAACAGTGAGAATTCATATGAAAGAGATGAGTTTTATAGCAATAAGTAAGCATTTGGACAAGAAATGTTCTACAGGAGAGAATAAATATGTAGTGAAAAGCACATTTAAAGGAGAGAGTAACTATATATAAGAGATGGCTTATTCAGGAAAGTATGATTAGATCAAAAAAGTGTAATTTTACAAGAGAGAATACTTGCACAGCAGACTGCAGTTTTACAGTAGACAGTGATTATGTAAGCGAGAAGTTTTGCAAACGAGAGTAAATATGTAGAGGGCCATGGTTTTACAATGGAGGATGACCGTATAGGACAGAATGGTTTATTAAGTGAGTTATAATACAGGAGCTTGCTGCTTTATAAAGACAGTCATTCCTCCGATGAGACCCGTGTTACAGGTACGGTGAAAGAAGTATAATATAGATGTTATTGTATTATGGCATTTGGCTTTAAAAATAAATGGAGAAAGGAGTGTGTTTATGTATTCTGAGAAGGTTTTGTTTTAAAATACTGAAAGACATTTGGACAATGACCTAACTACGTCATTTGTAAGACAAATGACTTCAGTCAGCAGCCTAGCTGGCCGTCCTCACTTTGCTCTGGGCCGCTAGCTGTTCCCATTCCGTTCCAGGTCACTTGCCATCCACACCCCGCTCTAGATCACTGACTGACTATCCATACTCTGCTCCGGGTATTTGGCTGTCCTCACTCTACTCCTGCTAGTGCAACCCCACCCCACCCCTCCCCTCCCCTACTCCTCCATGGAGTTAATGGATAAATTGTTTGCACTGTTGAGTTTATGACAGGTGGAGAAAAGGCATTAAGGCAACTAGCTTAGTTCTGACTTCAGAACAGAAGGTCCACTGTCTCCATTCTGAAGAACCCAGAATTCAGTTCATAAGCAACTTTGCCTCCGAGATGATGGGGGTGGAGTCATTGAATATTTTTAAAATAGAGGTGGATGGATTTGTGTTAAGGAGGGGATGCAAGGATTATCCTTGGTAGATGGAAAAGTGGAATTCAAACTTAAAACAAATCAACCATGATCTCATTGAATAGTAGAGTAGGCTTGAAGGGCCAAAGCATCTGCTTCTATCCCTATTTCACTTATTTGCTCAAAGATCTTATTGACTTTATTCAAAAGTAGGATTTTTGTTCCAGGAGGGAGAGATGGCAAGTGATGATTCAACCTGAGGGTCCCCACATCTTAGATGAAGAGAAGAGATTGAGAAGGAGATTAATTCATGGTAACTTCATTGAATTCATGCTGTTGGCATCACTCTGCTTTGGGACCCAGCCAAGTGAGCTGTATCGACAATATGCATAAATAGCAGATCATAACTATATATGGGAGAGCATTTTTGCAAGATTTTAGGTCAGAGAGCGTTTTTGCAGGCATAAGTAACTATATAGAAGAGAATTAAAAATCACACAACACCAGGTTGTAGTCTAACAGTTTTTTTTTTGGAAAATACTAGCGTTCAGTAGCTAGCTACCTGATGAAGGAGCAGAGCTCTGAAAGCTAGTACTTCCAAATAAACCTGTTGAACTTGAACTTGGTGTTGTGTGATTTTTAACTTTGCCCATCCCAGTCCAACACCAGCACCTCCTCATCAGATATAGGAGAGAGCAGCTTAGCAGGTGAGCGTGACTAGATAAGCAAATTGTGTTTTGCAAAATCATGTTGAGATTATACAGGATTTTGGCAGGGTCTCTTCTGGAGTACTGTGCACAGTTCTAGTTACCCTGTTATAGGAAAAATGTTATTAAACTGGAGAGAGATCAGAAAATATTTACCAGAATGATGGGGAGAATGGAGAGTTTGAGTTATAAAAATAGGCTGGAAAGACTGGGACATTTTTCAGTGGAACATAAAGGGTTGAGGAGTGACCTTATAGAAGTTTATAAGGTCTATAAGGGTGGATAGCAAAGACCTTTTTCTGAAGGTGTGGGAGTACAAAACTAGGAGGCATTTTTTTAAGGTGAGAGGAGAAAGATTTAAAACGGACGAGGGGCAACCTTTTTATAAAGAGAGTGGTTCGTGTGTAGAATGAGCTGCCAGAGGAAGTGATGGATGCAGGTACAGTTACAATGTTTAAAAGACAGTTTGGATAAGTACATGAATGGGAAACGTTTGGAGGGATATGGGCCAAATGCATGCGATTGGGGCAAGTTTAGTTTGGAAACATGGTCAGCATGGACTAGTTGGAAAGAAGGACCTGTTTCCATTCTGTGTGACTCTATAACTCGATGACTTTAACACAGAATGGCTTTGCAGACGAGATCATTTTACAGGATACAATAACTACGCAGAAGAATGCAACTACATAGGAGAAAGCAATATTACTGGAGATAAAGGGAATTTATATCTAAGAGTTGTTTTACAGGAAAGATTATGCAAAACAGTGCAGTTTTCCTGAGAGTTACTATACTGGAGAAGGCTTTTTTACAGGAGAGACTCACTAAACAGTTTTAAAGAGAGTAGGAAGGAAGGGTAACTATAAGGTGATGGAAGGGAAAGCAGTTTTACCAAAGAGAGAGAGAGAGGGAGAGAGACTATACAATACAATGCAGTGTTACAGGATAGAGTAGCAAGGAGGAGTTTTACAGGAGGGAGTAACAAAGTGGGAACACTTTTTAAATTAATTTTCTCAGACATTCTCATCACAGATTACAGCCTGTATGTAGGAGAGAAAGAGAGGCTCTAAATAAGAGCAGTTGCATTAAAAACCATTTTATAAGCAAATAAAATAGTAGGAATTGTCACAAAGACAAAATGTGAGACAGTTACAAAGCAGGAAAACACTGATATGAAAGGATAGGAGAAGAGGGACCAATCAACAGAAAGTGAAATAAATATTAGAAAGAATGGTGAGGACAAAAATGTTCTGAGTGGAGAAAATTATCCTAGATAAGGAGAAAATCCGTAGTTGGATACTTAGTTTCATCAGAGGAGACTGTCACCTTGAAAGAGAAGGGTAATCATGTGGAACTGAAGAGGTATTTATGGGATACAAATCTGACTGAATCCAGCAGGCACGTAGAATAGGGAGAGAGATTGGAATAAAGCAGTAATAAAGATGAGGAGGCTTATTATGCAAGGTGAAGCCATCATGTCAAAGGATAAATTATTCCTATTGACAGCTGTATCTTGAAAAAGAAAAGTAACTCTGAAGGAAAAAACTGAACATAGAAAAGAATAGGCTTCAGAAAGGGGAGGAGTGGTCACAGAAAGAGAGAAAGCAAGAGCTAAACGTGAGGTCTAAGCACATGATAGAGTACAACTTCAAGTAATTATACAGTGTGGAGCAATAGGTGAGGGTAGACCAAGAGAAGGGAAAATATTGTAGAAGGAGACAGAATTAAGCAGACCAGAAGGGGAGCAGTCACATTGAGTAGAGGGTATATTGGGAGTCGGGGTGAAAGGTAGAAAAGGAGGGGGACAGATTTGATTTAATTAATTATTGTCACATGTGCCTAAGTACAGTGAAAAGTTTTGTTTTGTGTGTAGTACAGGAGGCTAACATAGAATTGGGGGTAGAAGGTATAGTGGGAGAGAGGGTCAAGGATATAGTGCGAGAGTAGAGGATATAATGGGAGAGGGGGTGGAAGGTATAGGGGAGAACAGGGTATAGGGTACAGTGGGAGGAGGTTAGAGGGTACAGTGAGAGACACAGTAGATAGTACAGTGGGAGACGTGTTGGGTTTGGTGGGAGCAGATGCAGAAGATATACTGGGAGGGGGTAGAGGGTACAGAGGGAGAGGGGATAGAGGATACAGTGAGCTGGAGAGTGTTGCACTGTTAGTGGGGTAGAGGGTATAGTGGGAGAGGGGCTTGAGAGTATTGTGGGAGTTAGCTGGGATATGATCCGAAATGAGCCGAAATAATGAACAATCAGAAAGTCCATCTTTATCCTCCAAGGACCTCCTTAGATTACACTGATAGACAAACTTGTTGATTCAGTTTTTAAGTGCAGCACTTCAACAACAATTCTTCAAACAGATGTAAACCAGATCGCCGCATGTCCTGCGATTTAACAAGGATAATCGTTTTCAGCCCTTCTAAAATACTTTCACAACCTGTCATACCCTGCCCGACTGTCCTTGTACTGACCAAGGGTGAGACAAAATTATTAAAGAGCCTTTCAAAGTACATAGATCAGACCTGGCTTGTGTCAGCATCCCATGCAACATGAGTTGGCTATGTATCAGGGGAAAAAAAAGCAGCAAATTACAACTCCGAAAGAGAGAGTGAGAAAGACAGAAAATATTTTCAGCATTGCCCCCCACCGTCCACCCAGCTCCTTGGATCAAAATTTACAAATGGGACATTGTCAAGTGGCAGAGGATGATCGCCGTGTATGACGTTTATCAAAACCACCGTTTATTGTGTTCCCCTTTCTGCCTCCGGTTTGGAGGAATGCTTTTGCAGTTTAAGGAATAGGTTGAGCCCCCCGTCCGCTTGTCGAAGTTTGAGCACTGTGGCCGTTGATAAGATGCAGAATCGCTATCTAAAATATGAGCGGGCTTTGCACTCTCCTTTTGTTGAAAGCTGTGTTAAACACTCGGGCACTTACGCCGGGACATGACATGAATGTTAGATAAATCAAAGAGCTTACACTTGCTTTTGTAAAAAAAAAATCGCCAGAAGACTTTTTTAAAAAAATATAAAAATGTAATCATAAAACAAACATATTTCAGTGTTTGGGAGTTGACAGAGGCCCAATTTCACACATCAAATCAAACAATCAACACAGAGGTAATACCTGCACATTCTGCAACTAAAGAATGGATTTTTTTTACATTTTAAGTTGGACAACAACCAGCCCTGATGGGCGAGAAATGTCTCAGCGTCCGCGTGATTTATATTGAAGTACAGTTAATTGTAAACATGCACCCATTTGAACCCAGAGATGTGGCTGCTCCCTCCAGATACGTTTCACAGAATATTAATTGCTGGAGGAAAGTGTGCGGAGCTGATCGGGTGAGCTGGCTGCTCGCTCGTGAGTTGAGACCTTGGGTTCCAGCCGAGTCTCAGGGCACTTTCTGAGCCCCTGTGCCACTTTGGCAACAGCGACACCCCAGGCAGGCCGTTCGGGCCGACGCAACTCTCCTACCCAAGTCCGTGTTGATTCGATGGAAGAGATAAGGCTGCATTTGTCCCTGCACCTTATTATAAATTGCGCATGGACGGGGGCCGCTTTTGCGATGGAAGCAGAGCCCAGGCACTATTTGGGTCAACTGCATAACTCGATATCGATATTAAAAGTTGAAAATAAGGCAATTTTTTCCGTCATTACACTGGGGTGGGGGTGAATCAGAGAAGCACGTCCCGTTTCGCTAACGAAGTAACTACAGTAGTTCAAACTATGTGTCTTACTTGAGTTTGCCTAAAGAGAGGGCGTGCCAGAGCTGAGTAACATTGATAAATAAGTGATTGTCGTTTCATTTTAGAGATTTGAGTTTTCTGAGGACTTGCAAAAATTGTAAGTCCGTGCCTCCAATCAACAGTAAGAGTCTGACTCTTATTCTGTGTCACTGTGAGTGCTGGCAGTGTAAAAGCTTGGTGAGATTAGATTTTATTGGTGATGTTGGTGGCATTCTGAGTGTCGGTCCCATGCTGGCGCGTTCTGACTGTGTGCCAATGTGGAGATTCTTGCCTGATGAGCTGGTGTACCCTGCGGACGGGGTGAAGGAGTTCCCCTCCGCAGCACCGTGGGCTGTCGCTTGTGTAATATTAGTCAGAGGAGTGATGATTTGTTTTTTTGGCTTTGAGTGTTTGATCACAGCCAATCCGAGCCCCACACTCTGATAACATCCACATGCAGAGTCTCTGATCAGTCAGAAGTGAGACTGAACGGCGCTGACTGCACAACGCGAGCAGTCTGAAACTCTCCTGCAGCTCCTCTCAGTGTGTGTATGGGACACAACCCTCCCAGACACCAGGGCAGCTCACTCCTGACAACCCCTCGCCTCAGATCGACTCCCCGGGCGGTAGGCAGCAACGCTGCGGCGGCTCGGCCCCTCTGCTTTGCAGGTAAGCACCATCCCAAAGGTGGACAGAAGCTAATACCAAAGGCTTTAACCATATAACACGATGTAATCACGGGTCTGATCCTAACCATTGATTAACGTTGCAGACTATTCAGTTGAATAGCATGATGTTTAGACAAGAAACTTTGGTGTACGTTCCTTTTTGCATTAACTCCAATTCATGCAACACTCGAGATGGATCATAACCATTAACCGATGATAATCTGAATGATGTGGAGATGTCAGTGTTGGAAAGTTAAAGCATCGCTGAATTTTCATTCCCCTGGCACACACACACGGTTCAATGTATGCAGAATCTTCCCAATGGCATCATATTCACCTGAAGTGGGATCACTCAGTGATATGGACCTCAGTCTAAAATGGACACAGTATTATTGTGTGTGTGTGTTTTACAACGGGGTAGCCAGGTGTCAGACGGAGTGGGGGTGCGCTGGTTAACTTCAGTTGGTTGGAGGAAATGCTGAAGGACACGGTTTGTCAATCCGCGTGACATTCCACAGGGACAGTCATGGAATTTAATCAGTTTCCACGGGAATAGACAAGGTTTTTGTTCTTTATTTTATCGCTCGCTGCATCTTTTACAGATGATGCATTTCTTACCCCGTTTGTCAGCGACGTTAGGGAACGCGAATGATGTCGCTCGGTTTGCAATGTTAAAAAGGAAGCGCCGAATGAACCAGTGGGAACCAAATTCGGTTTGTGACGAGAATGAGGCACGGCACACACACACACACACGGGCACATACAAGCACACACACATACACATAGACACAGACGCACACAGACACAGGCATGCACAGACAGACACACACGCAAACGCAAGTAGACACACAGACACGGGCAGGTAGAGACACAGACATAGACAGGCACACACACACAGCCACGCAAGCACACAGACTGGCACACACAGACACAGGCTGGCACACACAGACACAGGCTGGCACACAAACACATACGGATACACACCTACACACCCTCGCAGGCACATACAGACACACACACACCTGGAGAAAGTACCCGGCCGCCCTTCACATACCCTCATTTCATTGAGAAATGGAGATCATTACGCACAGGGGTTCGGCCATAATCTCCGCCAACCTTCAAACTGAATCTCTGCCCGTCCACCGCGAAAACTATGCCATAAGAAAGTAAGCTCCAAATAAATGACCAGATGTGATAAGGACAAATGGGCGAGGGATTACTCCTTTTCCAATCTGCTTGCTCTAACACTTTATTTTTGATCAATTCCTCTTTTCCAATATATGCTCTCTCTCACTGCTGGCAAACCACCAGGTGACTGTGTGGAGTTTGCACATTCTCCCTGTGTCTGCGTCGGTTTCCTCTGGGTGCTCCGGTATGCTCCCACAATGCACAGAGGTGCCGGTTAGGTGGATTGGCCAGGCTAAATTGTCCACACTGTTGCGGAATGTGCAGGCTAGGTGGACTTGTATACCCTTGAGTTTAGAAGAGTGAGAGGGGATCTGATTGAGACATATAAGATTATTAAAGGATTGGACACTCTGGAGGCAGGAAACATGTTTCCGCTGATGGGAGAGTGCCGAACCAGAGGACGCAGCTTAAAAATACGGGGTAGACCATTTAGGACAGAGATGAGGAGAAACTTCTCCACCCAGAGAGTGGTGGCTGTGTGGAATGCTCTGCCCCAGAGGGCAGTGGAGGCCCAGTCTCTGGAATCATTTAAGAAAGAGTTGGATAGAGCTCTCAAGGATAGTGGAATCAAGGGTTACGGAGATAAGGCAGGAACAGGGTACTGATTGAGAATGATCAGCCATGATCATATTGAATGGTGGTGCAGGCTCGAAGGGCAGAATGGCCTACTCCTGCACCTATTGTCTATTGTCTATAGCCATGGGAAATGCAGGGTGACAGGGATAGGATGGGCCTGGGTGGGGTGGTCTTCGGAGGGGCGGTGTGGATTCAATGGGCCGAAGGGCCTGTTTCCACAGTGTAGAGATTTTATGAATTCCCAACTAAATTTAAGCCTCTCCGCACACCAGCCTTGGTCTCCAATATAAGTGCCAAGTTCACTGACCTAGAGCATCTTGAACTAATGCCTAGGCTTAAAGGGATCAGTAAAGGTTCTGGAAACAGACGGCTCTGGGTTCAAGTACCACTTCCAGCGCTTGAGCGCTAAAGACTTAGCGAAACATATTAGGGGCGCGCTGAGATGTCCGAAATGCCACCTTTTGGATAAGATTTTAAAACAGAATGTCTACCACCATCAGGCTAAAGATCCTACGACGCTATATTGAAGAATTTGGAGAAATTATCCACCAATCAGTACCACGAAACAAAAACAGTTTGTTAACTTATTATCACCTTTTTATTGCAACTTGGCTGTGGTTATCCCTCACATTTCCACCTCAAAAAAAAATCCATTGGCCGCACCACTTTCAGGTTGCAGGTAAAGGCTGCTATACAAATGCACGTCTTTAAAATTTTGGCCCCCACTAATGTACCATCCAGGAGCCCGGGATTAACGTTGTAGCGAGGACAGAGAACGTTGGAGAAACTGAGCAGGGTCGGTCAGCATCTGTGGCGAGAGAAACAGTTAACGTTTCGAACCGAACTTCTACCCTTTATTGAGTTCTCGAAACGTTGATTCTGTTCCCCGCTCACGTTTCTGCAGCGTTTTCCGTGTTTCTCGCGGATTCCCGGCATCAGCCGTCTCTTGCTTTTATCCCAGGAGAAATAGCAGTGCTCGCAGCCCGCGTTCTTCCCTCAGTCCTGCCAACCGAGAACTGAGGGAGCGAACAGAAGGAATAAAGTCAGCGAGCGCTGCTTTGGACAAAGGAATATCTGCCGGAAAATAAAAGAGCCACGGTGGGATGTTGGCGGGAAGACAATCCCAGAATCACACTCAGGCTGTTTCAATAAATCGCAAGCGAGTTTACTGAAAGGTTGAAACATTGACTCTCGAGCCAATAGCTTTAACTTGATTCTAATTTAACCAGTGCAAGAGAGCGGGCCAAGTCTGAAAACCGCACTCACCACAGAATCTCGTGTTTTAATCTCATCCATCGAGCGTTTTCCGAGTGAGTGTGAAGAGACCTCACGATGTTGCTCGGGTCTCCTAGGTAACAGATGTGTTGTCAGTTCTGTTTTGCCTCAGTAAACTGCTGGTACCGAGAGCAGGGCTCCAGTCTGTCGTCTCCCGCTCTTCACTAGATTGGTGCCAACAACAGGCTGACGTATCGAGTTCACATCCAAAGATGTGCAAGGTTAGGGTGAACTGGCCACACTGAATTGCCCGTGGTTGTTCAGGGACGTGTAGGTTAGATGCAGTCGCCAGGAGCAAAAGGATAAGGGAATGAGTCTGGATGGGTTACTCTTTGGAGTCGACTTGTTGGGCCGAAGGGCCTGTTTCCATACTGTAGGGATTCTATTCTATTCTACAAGGGTATTGAATCAGCTCCCCCCTCCCCACACTCACACACACATTATATATATATTATTTATAAACCTCGCTTTAAGAATTGCCCTTGTTTCCTGGCTTCTCAATGAGACAGATGAGGACGATCCCTCCGATGTGTCATTCCTGGGAGTTTAGGAGCAGCGCTGAAATATCACAACCTAGAGGATGGGTGCAAGGGCGATCCACGCTGACCTTGAATGTCACCCCCCTCTCAAAACACCTTACAATAATGCAGCTTCTGATCATCATGGCGAATCTCTCTCTCAGCATCATCTCTGGCGAACCCCAGGAATGATTAGGGCGCATTCAGTTGGTTCAGTGGTCCGTGCTGCTGCTTTACAGCGCCAGGGACGCGGGGCGATTCCACCCTCCGGTGACTCTATGTGGTTTTCTCCCACAGTGCAAAAGCTATACTGGCTAAAACGGGAAGAACGGCGGATGCTCTAAACCACAGACAAAACTTTCTGAGGTAGGGTCACTCCACTCAGAAACGTTTGTTCTGATTTCTCTCCACAGACTTATCCACCAATGTCCATTTTTGACTCAGCTATACAGTTTAGGAGGGTTCGCCATAAATATGAAGATAGGGTGAGGGGCTGTATCTATGCTGGAAACTCTTCAGTGGATGGTGCAGGCTCGATGGGCTGAATGGCCACATTAACGGATTCTATTCTAGGTGTCACATTTTTGAAAACATCCGCCCCTATCCACATTCTTTCCAGTCTAGATGGATGAGGGTGGATATTTTCCCAGATTCAGGGTTGGCTGAATTTTAATTGGATTCTTTTAAGGGTTCAAGAGACAGCCAGCCCTGTGTGGATTTCAGATCCAGCTCCAGGCACAGTCCCATTGAAGAGCTATTGGACACTGGCTGAATCCCTGAAGGATATTGTGAAACTTGAAAGGGTTCAGAAAAGATTTACAAGGCGGTTGCCAGGGTTGGAGGGCTTTAGGTATAGGGAGAGGCTGATTAGACTGGGGGGCTGTTTTCCCTGGACCACCGGAAGCTGAGGTTAATAAAAATCATGAGGGGCATGGATAGGGTAAATAGACAAGGTATTTTCCCTGGAATGGGGGAGTCCAGAACTAGAGGGCATAGATTTAAAATGAGAGGGAAAAGATTTAAAAGGGACCTAAGAGGCAACGTTTTCACACACGTGTATGGAATGAGCTGCCAGAAGAAGTGGTGGAGGCTGGTACATCTTTTAAAAGGCATCTGGATGAGTATACAAATAAGAATAGAGGGGCATGGGCCAAGTGCTGGCAAATGGGAGTAGATTAATTTAGGATATCAGTTTGGCATGGATGAGTTAGACCAAAGCATCTGTTTCCCTGTGGTACATCTCTATGACTCAATGGCGACCACATGCACCACAAGACCTCCAGCTCCATTACTCTGCTGCTTAGTAAGGGACTGACCCTCGCCTCCTCGTCCAACCCAATTTCTTGCCTCCCATTGATATAAAGACAGGTTAATGTTGATGCACCATTCATTGACAGAGAATTTCTTTTATTCATTCATGGGGTGAGGGTTTCGCTGGCTAAACCAACATTTAGTATCCATCCCTGATTGCCCAGATGCCAGCTGAGGGTCAACCACATTGCTGTGGGACAGAAGTCACATGTAGGTCAGACCAGGTAAGGATGGCAGTTTCTTTGCCTAAATTACATCTGAAACAGTTTAAGAACACACAGCCAATGTTTCCATATGTGGCTTATGCATTGTTTATAGATACATTGTCCAACGCCAGAGAACTAATTAACACAGCATTAAAAAAAAATGATGCAGTGAACATGTCGCTTTTCCACAAACAGAAACAATTGACTAGTTGAATGTTTGCTCCCCCCAGCTTTTGCAGTTGGTACTGACAGTTTAATTCTTCTCTTATTGCTGTAATGGTAGTCACAACTGGCGGTGTTCCTCTCCTCCTTGGGGGACCTGTTCTTCACCCTTTCCCTCCTCCTACATGCTGCATGGGAAAACATCACAGACATGCAGTCAACCTCCAGTTTAAGATTACCACACCCTAACCCCACCGTCACTCTAACTCTGCTCACGATCTGCAGATCGTCAGATTTATGTCCCATGTTCAGTTTTCACCAGCTGCAATTTTCCTAAGTTTTTATTATTAAGGTGACTGATATCATTATCTTCAACTTGACACCCTTTCCCACTGCACACTTCCAAACCTGAGTGAGTGCAATTAATTCCATGTCCCCACTCTCTTCGGAGATTATTTTAGGCTGAGACCCATTGTTCATCATCTCAACAACCTGTTAAACCATCACTTGATATCATCTCCATTAGAAATACTACTTACTTCCATAACATGACTCATCTCTGTATCTTCTTCAGTGCATTTCCTAAAACAGCTTTATAACTGTTAACCAAGGAAATTACAATTTAAAATTAATGAAGCTGTGATATATAAAATGAATCACATTAAACCTTAGAAATACTGGGATGCAGTGAATAGTTTGCAGCTCACTGCTTACAAAGCTTGCAAGAGGCAGAAACACAACTATTCAAGTGAAAAAGTTAATAGATGGTCTAAATTTCTAACATGAGAAACTTGATATTACATATGACATACTGTTAGCCTGAACTATGTGAGATTTTTATATTGGGATCTATTGCGAGGCACAGAGTAGCTAACATGAAAACCTCTGAGTGAAATGTTTGATCAAATAAAAATGAAACATATCTCAAAGCTATCGTGAAGCCATTCCTATGTGTGACAAGATGGAAATGAGTTAAATGTCTTGGAGTTGAGAATTTTATAATTGGCTTTGGTAGATGCAGGAGGAAGTGAGGACTGCAGATGCTGGAGATTAGAGTCAAAAAATGTGGCGCTGGAAAAGGAATGATGAAGGACTTATGCCTGAAATGTCAACTGTACTGCTCCTCGGATGCTGCCTGATCTGCTGTTCTTTTCCAGCACCACACTTTTTGAATTTCGGTAGCTGCAGCACTACATGTAAATTTAGTTACTATCAAGCAGGTGTACAATGACATATAGTATAATTATACAGTAAACAGTTGTAAGACATGCTAAAGTGCTTAATGGAGCTTTGTTATGGTGCAGTGGTAGTGTCTCTACCTCTGAGTCAGGAGGTCTTGGTTCAAGTCCCACCTGCTCCAGGGGTGTGTATTAACACCTATGTTAAGGTTAATTTAAAAACAAAACAAACATATGACGACAAGCCTTGTAACAGACATTAAGACAGAAGACCAAACATTTGATCAATAAGATGGGTTTCAAGGAGTGTCTTAAAAGAGGAAAACAAGGTAAAGATGCTTAATGAAGAAATTCCAGAACTTACGACTTAGACAGCCAAAGGGACAGCAGAATGATTAACATCAGGGATACTCAAGAAACCACAATTAAAGTATGGCAGCATACTCCCACAATCCAAAGATGTGCAGGCTAGGTGAATTGGTCATGCTAAATTGCCCATAGGGATGCGTAGGTTAGGGGTAAATGTAAAGTAATGGTGTCCGGGTTTGGGTGCGATACTGTTTGGAGGGTCAGTGTGAACTTATAGGGCTGAAGGGCCTGTTTCCACTCTGTAGGGATTCTATTCTATATAGACATCGCAGAAGGCTCTGTAAGCAATATAGACCATGAAGGAGGGTGTCATGTAGGAGAGGATTGTGGATATGGTGAAATCAGGCAGTTTTACAGATGTGGAAATAGGTTGGCTTAGCAACTGCACAGATATGTGCATAGCCAAATATGCCACCGAGGTTGTAAAAATATTGGTTCAGAATGAGAGAAAGAAAGGGATAGACCCAGTAGAGAGAGGGGAGTTTGTTTTGAAGATTAAAGACAATGCCTTCACTCTTCCCAATATTTATTTGGAGGACAACTTTGGTCATCATGTGCTGAACAACAGTCAAGCAGTCTCATATGAGGCAGGCATAGAGAGATCAATGAAGGTGTCAGTAAGTGAAAACTGGGTGTGCCTGTATAAAGAGATGTTATCTTTTCAGATGATGTTGCCTAGGGGCAACATGAAGTTGAGAAATGTCAGTTGTGTCTTTCCATTAAATTTGGATCGCAGTTCTTCCTTTTCACTATCTTTGTATTTTTGTAGGACGAGAATGGCTCCTGGATATTTTCTTATTAAAATTCATCTAAAAGTCTAGCCAAGTGCTATGTAGATGTGGCTGTAAATCTGTCCTTGGATGTGGGTCACTCTGTCATGGCTGGTTGCATTAAGGTATAATTGGTCTTGAATGTTACTGTCTGGTACACTTTGTAGGATTAAGAGTTGATCACCTTGCAGACTGGAGGCTCAAGTGTGCTAATTCAAAAATGTTCTATTCCCTGAAGGATGTCAACAAATCATTGAGGCACTTAGAACAATCTGACAGCTTTCATGACTGTTTCATGAGCTAAATAACCAATTTTGCAACTGGTAAGATAAACACAAGCTCTAAAATCTAACTATGTTTAACACAGCACCGCATTCATTATCATTATGGTAACATACTCCTTTTGAAACTTATTAAGTGAATTGTGCCCCTCCATCATTCATGGACAACCACCCTCCTCATTTTGGAGAAGATCACTTTACCCCAAGCTCAATTGTTGTGGTCAATAACCAGGTGATTTATAGTTTTGCAAGCAGGTGTTCCAGAGTTATTGGGGGAAGATTCTTAAGAGCTCTGAAGTTATCATATGAACCAAATGACCCAGGTCACATAGTCAATTAGTGGTAAAAGCAACTATCATACTTAGGGAAGGTTGAACCAAAATTATTATGATCTGACTACAGGTGATACATTCACATTACCAAATGCAGAAGGATTAACACAGATGCCGTCAAACTAAAGCTTCAATCAGAGTAGTCCAGTTGCAAAACAGTCCCAAGTCTTCATTGCATGCAGGATACTTGCAAACATTAGAGCTGAAAAATGTGTTGCTGGAAAAGTGCAGCAGGTCAGGCAACATCTAAGGAGCAGGAGAATCGAAGATGCTGCCTGACCTGCAGCGCTTTTCCAGCAACACATTTTTCAGCTCTGATCTCCAGCATCTTCAGTTCTCACTTTCTCCTACTTGCAAACATTAGATAGACAGAAGTTTATAGGGGGGTAACATTATGTTCTTACCCAGATCCATAATTGCTGGGCACATCAGTACAGTGTTGCAAAGAATTCCTGAACTGCTGTAACATGATTTACAGATCGTTGATCTCTTATATGTATGTGAAGTGCTCCATTGTCACCTGTTAGTATGTGGCCATATGAGGAATTTGTGACGTAACTGGAATTCTATTTTTGTCTAGCTGACCTGCAAGCCCAAAACTCAAATTTCTGTGTGAAGATTTTAAAAGTCAAGACAAGACACACACTTAATATCCCAATACTCCATGGAATAGTAACTTAATAATTAATTATTTCCACTAAGGCGTGAGATATTCTTCCAATTTTATGAGACCCTGGACTGCAACATTCAGCTTTTTGTAATACTTTACATAACAACTAAGAGGCTCTTTTGATTATCTGGCAATTTTACCTGGGTTCGTAGTGTGCTGCACCAAGCTTTCAAAATTCAAAGTTGTGTGAAACCGCCAATGTTATTTCAGTGTGGTCAAGACCTGGCCCTGAGTTACAATGCCAGTTTCATGCCCCTGCATACATGAACCTGCTCAGTAGCATTATGCTTACATTTATGGTGATTAATGGACTGCACAAGGCTTATCAAAGGGGCTTAATTGTTCTTCTCAAGTTGACACCACATTGATTAAAAGGCTCTTGTGTTGCAGTAGTTGATTTCTAGAGTTTTAAGTCCCAGCTGCACCAGAGGTGTGTCATAACATGCCCAAACAGGTTGATTAAAAATACTTTGCAAGTTACTCAGTAACTCAAATGGTGGAACCCATGGTGTCTAAGTGAGCTTAAATTCTAGGGTTCTGATGAAGTTCCTCCTTGACTCGAAATGTTAACTCTTGTTTCTCACAGCACAGATGCTGTCAGACCTGCTGAGTTTCTCCAGCATTTTCAATGTTTATTTCATGTTTCTGAACTCTGCATAATGTACGGTTGATGGTTGTATATACGAGCTGCACTAATAATCAGAAAGTAGAGAGAACTGTGAAGAAAAGGTTTTCTTACAGACCTATTTCTCAGGTATTCTCAGATTGAGCTGCGGTTACCGTGCACAACACCCTCTGACAGGGGTCCCTCAGAGTTAAGGTCAGACAGTGTAGTTTCATAGGTGCAAATGTCAGTCCCATTTGGAACAATGTCAATATGAAGAGTGCCAGCTGAAACTCAAAAGTCTGTAATAAATTATCTGGGATCAACTCAAAGTGCAAATCTTACACAAATATGTCATAAATCCAGCAGGATTAGGGTCAATTTTGTAGTGTGATTGTGAATTATGTGGAACGCCTTTTACATTAGACATTAATAAATCACTCGAGCCTAATGGAGTCCTTGGCCGAAGATCATAACCAACCGGATGAAAGCAGGAGAGAGGAAGGCTACAGCATGATGCGTGATTCAAACACTAGCAACCTCACACACACAGAAGTCCAAAATACAAATATACAATATACAAATTACCATGAGTAGGCTGTATGTGCAAACACATACACACACATGATGTGCAGACAAACACCCATGCACACATATTCAAACAGAGAATCTGCGAATAACGAAATGTTGTCCAAGTAATTTAAAATGAATTAGTATTTAATCCAACCAAAGGTGGAAATAAACCTGTAATCAAATGTTCTACATTTTATTTATAATAAATATTATTTTATATTTTAAGTACATTTACAAATGAAAACAAAGTACTGTGGATCCTGGAGACCTGAAATAAAAACAATGTGCAGGAGAAACTCAGTTGGTTTTGAAGCATCTATGGAGAAAGAAAAACAGAGTTAACATTTTAAGTCCAATATGACTCATCTCTGAAGAAGTTATATTGAACTTGAAATATTAACTCTGTTTTACTCCCTACAGATTCTAAAAATAAATATATTTTGACATGGAAAAGATACATTATTAATGATATATACAATCAGAAGTGAAAGTAAAAGGTTTGACCCTCGAAGCTGCTAGGAGGATAGTAAGATTGTCAGAAATTCAACTGTAACCTCTGACAGAGATTTTTCAGAATCCAATGTGTATTCAGTAAGAATCTGCTCTCAATATACATATTTGCTGTCCAGAGTACTAATATTAAATAGCACTTTGAGTCTGGCCCTGTTAGTAACTGTTAATTAATGTAACTTACAAAGACAAATGATAAGGGAAGGATAGAAACAAGTCTAAATTATCTGATAGCCAGTGGGGTGGAAGGGGTCACATCAGTGGAAACGCACATTTATTTGGCAATCCATTCATGGAGTAACATCTCTGAATGTCTTGCAGAAAGAAACGGTTAGGGGCAAACAAGAAGTGAAGGGAAATAGGTGCACAATTGATTTTTATCAGGTTTTTGAAGCTAAGTTCAAGAGTTCACATATTCACCAAAACTAAACCAAGTGAAGTTACTAATATTGTGGAACATATCTGGGTTCAAATACTTCTAGATAAACTGATGATTCAGGAAAACAGCTGCACTGGAAATGTAAGGTGCCATGTTAGCAGCACAATGAAAATTTGCGAAAATCTCTTCAGTTCATTATAAAATGGATTGATAAGGTTCACCCATGAAAAGCAACAATATATAATCTTAGTGGAACTGGTTCTATGGTTTAACTGAACATCATCACTGTTTAAATATTGTACTTAATGAGAATCTGCTCATCATTCACAACCTTTGGAATCAGATACTGAAATCAAACTCCATATTGATAGTGCCACCTATGAGCATGAACCATTGAACAAACTATAAAAACTTTTGGTTCTTATACCTGTGAAACACACATTGGACCCTGATTGAGAATGTAATCGGAAAACTGCACTCCCTGTCATTGTTGTCCATATTGGGTGACTTGACTACACATAAGGGCAGACTTGCACCCGTCGCTTTGGGTATTGTCCTGTGTTCTCTTGTCACTTTCTCACAACAGCATTATCTGTGACAGGAAACTTATCATGTAGAACAATTATGGTTCTAACCCTGTATCCTCAGCTCCTTTGTGCACAGGTGCACAGACTAGCTTTAAAAAAAAAGGTTATCAAGCCACAAAGATAAAATGGTCAGAACATACCTTAGTACATTTTTAATCAACAAAAATATTAAAACAGTTATTGAATCATATAATTAACAGCCTTAATGATTTAATTAAAAGAGGAGTCCAACCTTGTTGTTGAGTTTGGACAATGTCCAAATTTGAAAGACTGTGTACTGTCGATCCCAACACAACATTGCAACATGCACCTCACCTTAAATAATTCTTCTCGGAATTTTCATTGGCCTTACTTTAAACTAAAATATCATGTCTTCTACTATGCATTGTTTTACGACTGAAGATCATGGGTACTATTGGATAAACTGAAAGAAAAGCTTCACTAGTTTATAATTAAAAACTTGTATTAGACAGACAAAATATATGCTCCTTATTACACTGGACATATTTCCTATATGATATGGTCTTTAGTTCTTAGATATGGTTCATCCACATGACTATGACATACTCATTTGAATCAATTGGATCCTTTTATCCAATAGAATAGTTTGTTTCCCTGTGTCAAGAATATGAGTATGTATAAAATATCCATCTCATCCATTGACTTGCTTAGTCATTCAATACGATCATGGCAAATCCTTGGTTTTAGCTCCACTTCCCTACCTGCTCTCCACATTCCTTGGTTCTTTGAGAGACCAAAGACCTCTCTATCCCAGCCTGTAATGCATCCAGTGATCGAGAATTTACAATACACTGGTGTAGAGAATTCCAAACATTTACAATCCATTGAGTGAAGTAATTTTTCCTCACATCTGTCCTGAGTGATTGGCTCTATATCCAGAAATGGTGTCTGTCTGTTTTTGATACCCCAACCAACAGAAACAATTCTTTTATGCCTAGAATGTCTAGTTTTAAGCGTACATTGCATAAACAGAGTGCACTTCAAATCCTACTTCTGTTCTGTGCACTACAGTTACTGATGTTATATAAGAGTTGTTGCATCATCACAGAGAATAAATTATGACTGAAGTTCTACTTTGACAATTTGTAATTAGTGGAAATTTTGACAAGTGTTATTAGACCACTCTCTGTTGCAATTGACATGAAGTTATCATTGCAATCCATAAATGGAAACAAAGCTTTGCATGATGGATTTTTATTAACATTCTGCTTACCGAGCAGTGGATGACACAATTCTCTCTCCACAACCAGACCTTTCTGTGCGTACGTTGCATGGAGCCACCAATAGACTGTAGTTTGGCTGGCTTTTACTGCTGTTATTAAGGTTTTGTTAGTGAACAGTTAAGTAAATGCAGTGGCTTGGGAGAGCATCTACAATAGGATTGCTACTAGGATTCCAAAAAGGGTTGCTCTGGGATAAGGGATGGTGAGCTTAAAAGTCTAAGAGTATTCCAACCAAAATATTCTGTGTAATCATTAGATAAATGACTTTTCAAATCTGTTCTCAGAGTTTGGTGGCTCACAGTCTCTTAACCCAGACACTTACTGAACTTTTGCACTCATTTATATTAAAATGCATTAATTTCTGCTTTCACAGTCAACACATTTTGAATTGAAGCACAAACTCAAAGCCCTGATTTTAACCTTGGTGGGAATTAAGCAGGTTCAGGTCACATGTCTATGTTACACATCATTGATTTCGGTCTAGGCTAAGATGGAACCACATCCTGGTCCTCTTCCCTATGCTTCTAAAGAAATATCTATAATAACTATCATAAATACTGTTCATCAAATTACCAATGTGCTTCCCAGCATGGATTTCATCATGTGAGTTTTGGTCCTTTCAAGATACACGATCAGTTGTAGATGAACCAGAATATTGATTCTAGGCCTCTGTAGCTAAAATCTACGTCTTGCAAAAGTGTAGACTGATTTACACATGCAACAGAGACAATTACAAAAATATAAACATTTTACAGCTACTCTGTATCATCTAATTTTTCCATGACCTTTTCACTTGAAGGGCAGATCTCTCCGGGAAACTAATTAACATTGCTGCATTACTGTATCAGTCAAAGGTAGATACTAAATGGAACCATGGGAACAATGTCAGCTTTCCCTCCAAGGGAAATGCCATCTCTGTCCAGTGCTCCATCTAGTGGAGTGTCCATGAGTTAATAAACTATCAATTGAGTGATATATCCTAAGTAAAGTTTTGCACTCAAATATGCCATCTCCTGGTTGTAATGAAGCAATTCAGCTACAGCATTCCTGATGCTAATTTCTTTTATGGTCTGAAACTACGAAAAAAACAATAGATTCACAAATTGTGAACAACAAATCAGCATGGTAGCCTTATGAATTCATGCCAACAATTATCCACATGATCTATTCTGCATAATGTGGTACGGTGGGAAGAAAGCAAAGTCCTTTTCATCTTGGGAAGGAAGAAAAAAGAGAAAAGAATAAGATGGGATTCATGGTAAACAAAGCTGCAGAGCACCGGGAAGGTTCCAAGAGCTAATCTGCTAACTACAAACATTCTGCATTTAGATAGCACACGTAACACTCCAAACCACTTCACAGGAGTGCAGTCAGACCAACATTAGCACAAAACTGAAGGCAGAGACATTAGGATAGATGACCAAATGATTAGCCAAACAGCTAAGTTTAAAAACAGCATCTGAAGGCAGGAAAGGAGATGGTTGGGCAAAGAGTCTGGGGGGAGAGTAATTTCAAGCTTAGAGCCTAGATAGGCTTAGAGTGAGGCACAGCTGCCAATGGTGAGGTGAAATTACGGGAGTGTGTGGCCATTGACTAAAAAGAAAAAGTGTATTAAACACGAAAATACCATGAAGGCTAAAAAGCTTACAATGCATCTAAGAATTGAAATAGGAATCGCATTATGAACAAAATGTGCGTGTTTGTGATCTCAGAAATGATGTGGGGGGGGGGATGGCGGCTCAGTGGTTAGCACTGCTGCCTCACAGCACCAGGGTCCCAGGTTCAATTCCAGCCTCGGATGACTGTTTTTGGGGAGTTTGCACATTCTCCCTGTGTCTGAGTGGGTTTCCTCCAGGTACTCCAGTTTCCTCCCACAGTCACAAAGATGTGCTGGCCATGTTAAATTGCCCATAGTGTTAGGTGCATTCATCAGAGGAAAAGAGGTCTGGGTGGGTTACTCTTCGGAGGGTCAGTGTGGACTTGTTGGGCCAAAGGGTCTGTTTCCAAACTGTAGGTAATCTAATCTAAAACTCCATAACTGGAAGAATGGAATAGTTATATTGTGTATTAAATTAGGAAAAAATAATACATTCTTTTCATCAAAGGATAGCAAAATGATGTTGAATTTTACTTCACTGTTGACTTGTTTTTTTTTCTGTAGGATGTATCAAAAAACTGTCATCCTTCTGTTCTTGATGGGGATGTTGATGGTAGCAGTGGAGATGAAGAAAAATCGTCCTCCCGGAGCCATCCCACCTCTTTATAAGGGAAATACTAACAGCTCAGAGAAACGCACACATCGGAGGCAAGACGTTCTAGCTTCCAGTCAAGAGGCACTGGTGGTAACGGAAAGAAAGTACTTGAAGAGTGATTGGTGCAAAACCCAGCCCCTTAGGCAGACCATTAATGAGGATGGCTGTGTGAGCCGGACTGTCATCAACAGATTCTGCTACGGACAGTGCAACTCCTTCTACATCCCCAGGCATGTTAAAAGGGATCAGGAGTCCTTCCAGTCCTGCGCCTTCTGTAAACCACAAAAATTTACTACCCTGACTGTCAAACTGAACTGCCCTGACCTGCAGCCTCCCTTCAGACACAAGAAAATCCAACGAGTCAAGCAGTGCAAATGTATATCAGTAAATGTGAATGACTGGAGCAAGCAGTGAGATAAGATAAACAATCACAACCTCCCCAGTCTGTAGGAAATACTCCCAACTCTCAATGCTGCCATCAGATAGATACCCATCTAAAGCAAGCACTGTACAAAACCTGCCCTAATGTGTGAGTATGATTTTTGTTTGAATGTGGCCAAACTTGAGCAGGAAGCTTTGAATTGGGCATGCTGGCACCCAAACATTGGATGTCTATAATTTTTTTTTGCATAAATGGGTGTAAAATTCTTTTGAAGAGTTTTTTTTTAAAACATTGAATTCTAATATTAAAAGCCTCCCAGCCAGAGACTCCACAAATAGTTGAAACACAGTCTTTATTCTACAGACACTATTCTGTCTTTAAAGTTTTTTTTTAACAGTCTGGACATTTTCACTTTTAGTTTACTCACTGCTGTCGCCTGCTATATGATACGGATATGGTGCCAAAACAGATAGGAGACTTTTTGATGGTTCACTGCAGATAAGAGAATTTGAACCGCTTAGACTGTGGACAGACATGTACTGTGCTCCTGGAAGCACAAAGATAGAGCCTGGGACTGAGCCAGCACTCTGCACCTCTGGACTGCTAGAAATCCAAATTTTCAGCGGTTTTATATGGGAATATTCTGATCAACTTGCATTGAAGATAATAGTATATATTTAATTATTCAAAACATTGTTTCATTATAGCTTTCCTTTGGTTTCCGCCTTCCGTATTTCAGTACTCAAGATCATACTTTTGTACATGCATGTATAAATTAACGGCACTTTTCCAACATCATCCCATTGAAGCTGAGCATAGCAAAGGCACTAAAAGACAACATTTCTTTTTTAAATGATTATTGTTAATATATGATGGAAGTGTAAATTAGTAGTTATTGGTGTATGCTCTTTAGTTTATCTTTTGTAAGCTGCATGTGGACAGTATTTTGTTCTGATGATTCAGAAGTGCCAGTGATCCATATTTTGGAAGTCTCACTCCCTTGTAATTTAATGCAGTGAATCTGATGTGTGAATTTGGTGTGTTTAGTACCACTTAGAAATGCCAGTAGAAATATAACCATTACAATGTCATTATATTACTTAAGGGTAAAGTTATTGGCATGAACATTTTTACTCAATTAAGTCCCAGTGACATTTCAATATACCAAATAATACTGCAGCTTAAACAGAACATTTGGAAAAAAAATACTATTTTACAAATGAAGTGATTTTAAGCACTTGGCATCCAAGTTTCAGACTAAAAGACACCAGCAGCAAAATGATTTATAATTGAACAGTTTGGTTGGTAGATATACAAAAGCATTTTTCACTGTCCACTGCATCAAGTGTCGTTCAAATGGTTTTGCAGTGTGGCTGCATTTCATAGAACGACACTTCACTTCATTCTGTATAGCAATTGAATGCTGCATGAACATATAACATACAAAGTGATAGACCTGAGCAGACTTACTGACTGAGATTTTGGCATGATTCTGATGAGCTCATTGTACTGACCGTGGTAGATTGGATGCTACACTTTGGTCTTTTGCAGTGTCAGTGGCTCACCAAACCCAAATGCGACCCACAAATTCTCAAAATAGTTCAGCTTCTTCATAACTTAAATGTGATCTGTGCATCCAGTCTTCTTGCCAGATTAGCACAGTTCTGCTCCATTTATTCTAACTATACCATAGACAATGCTTCTTTATCCAACTGTAGAAACAGCTATGAATTCAAATTATTTAATTTCAACTCTTCATTGGTTGATTTATGACATTTTTAAAGCACTTTTTCTTGGTCACCAGAAGTCTATCTTCCTTCTTTAAGCTGTGAGTAGAGAATAAAGAATTGTCCAGGGAGTTGGATGTTCATGTCATGCAGTCTTATTTGTGATTTGACCAGCATGCATTCTGGTTACTCCTCTCCTACATGATGGGGAGCTGGGTCCCGTCACTTTCCAACTAACCTGGAGCTACTTAATGAGAAATTTCCTTTTAGTTTCTTAAAGTATTTACAATAGATTTCATAGATATAGGATAAAGATGGCAGCATTACAGAATTGTAGGCCTTTATTTTAGTATGCATACCTGATACCATATTAGCCTGCCAGTTCTATTAAGGTGTCACTCAGGTAGATAAACTGTGTTATAGAATGCAATATGGTAGTTATAATTTACATGGAGGGGGGAGGTCAAGCATTCTGAATCTCACACCAATACATCATTTCCATTGAATAGTATTCTAAACGACTCTTTGCCAACAATGAAGAGAATTGAAGTACTCCTGTACAGAATAACAATACACATATTCTTCAAATCTTGTAGACAACCTAATATTCAAATGGTAAGAAATTTGACAATTCCTATCACCACATTTAAATATTCATTAATCACATCTAATACCTGAACCCAGTAGATATTGAGCATACTGTTCTGTTTGATACGTTTCAAACTACTATGTCTCTGAAGTTTGTCCAACGATGCAAAGTTCCTACCAGGGGTCCTGATGTATAAAAGCGGATGCCTTGTATTGGTTAGACAAACTTCCAAAGTTCTATGGATATTATCAAAATGAAGAAATGCTATGAAACTGAGAAAAAATGTTATTTTATAGGTATTCTGTAAATTATATGGATAAAATAATAAAAAGTTCTTGAATTAAAGGAAATCACTTTGTTCTTGTAATGATGTTTTTCTAAACTGATCAGACCATTTGACCTATTGAGTCCACAGTGAGTTTCCAAACAGCATCCCATGCACTCCCTGTAGCCCTGTATTTCCCATCTAGTGTACACAAGCCCTGGACAGTTCGGGCAATTTAATAAGACCAAACAATCTAACATGCACATCTTTGGACTGTGGGCAGGAAACTGGAGCGCCCGGAGGAAATCTGCACAGACACAGGGAGAATATGCAAACCCCATACAGATAGTCACCTGAGAGTAGAATTGCAGATGGATCGCTGGTGCTGTGAGGCAACAATGTTAACCACCAAGTCATCCCCTGTAATTCGATATTATCTGTAAAGTTTGGTAAAGAATTTGCAACATTTTTGTTAAGTTGATGAATAACTACAGGTAAGTATCACTCATTCATTTTTACACAGCAGCATCTCATTTTCCTAGAACTCGACATTGAGGCACAGCCTCAGAGTGAAGGGACAAGCCTTTCGAATGGAGGTGAGAAAGAATTGCTTCAGTCAGTGGGTGGTTCATCTGTGGTGTTCATTGCCACAAGGGCTGTGTAGACCAAGTCACTGAGTGTATATAAAACAGAGGTAGGCAGGTTCTTGGTTGGTAAGGAGATCAAGAGTTACAGCGAGAATACAGGAAATGGGGATGTGAAGCATATCAGCCACGATTGAATGATGGAGCAGACTCAGTTAGTTGAATGGCCTAATTCTGCCTCTACATCTTAAAGCCTTATGGTCTAATCACCTGAGAGCCGGATTCTGTCCTTCCATTTGTTTTACCAACCTCCACGTCCTGATCCTGTCATTTTATTTTTTAATTCATTCATGGGATGTAGGTGTGTCTGGCCAGCCAGCGTTTAATGCCCGTCCTCAGTTGCCCTTGAGAAGGTTGTGGTGAGCTGCCTTCTTGAACCACTACAGTCCATCTGTTGTAAGTTGCCCATAATGCCCTTAGGGAGGGATTTCCAGAAATTTGACCCAGTGACAGTAAAGGAATGGTGATATATTTCCAAGCCAGGTGAATGGCATGGATTGCAACTTGCAAGTAGTGGTGTTCCCATATATCAGCTGCCCTTGTCCTTCTAAATGGAATGGTCATGGGTTTGGAAGGTGCTGTCTCAGGATCTTTGGTGATTTTCTGTGGTGCATCTTGTAGATAATACACACTGTTGTTACTGAGTATTGGTGATGGAGGGAGTGGATGCTTGTGGATGTAGTGCAAATCAAGCAGGCTGCTTTTGTCCTGGGTGGTGTCTAGCATCTTGAGTGTTGTCGTAGCTACACACATCCAGGCAAGTGGGGAGTATTCCATCACATTCCTGACTTGTGCCTTGTAGATGGTGGACAAGCTTTGGGGATTGAGGAGGTGAGCTACTTGCTGTAGTATTCCCAGCTGCTGACCATGCTCTTGTAGCCATTGTGTTTATGCGATGGGTCCATTGAGTTTCTGGTCAATGGTAACACCAAGGACGTTGATAGTGGGGGATTCAGTGATGGAAGCACCATTGAAAGACAAGGGTTAATGGTTATATTGTCTTTTATTGGTGATGGTCATAGCCTGGCATTTGTGTGGTGTGAATGTTATTTGCCACTCACCAGCCCAAGCCTGGATATTGTTCAGATCTTGTTGCATTTAAATATGGACTGCTTCAGTGTCTGAAGACTCACGCATGCTGCTGAATATTGTGCAATCATTGATGAACAGCCCTACTTCTGACCTGATGATGGAGGGAAGGTCATTGGTGAAGCAGTTGAAGATAGTTGGGCCTAGGCCCCTAGTCTGAGCAACTCCTGCAGAGATGTCCAGGAGCTGAGGTGACTGACCTCCAACAACCATGATTACCTTCCTACATGTCAGGTATGATTAGATTAGATAACTTCTTAGATTAGATTAGATAACTTACAATGTGGAAACAGGCCCTTCGGCCCAACAAGTCCACACCGACCCGCCGAAGCGCAACCCATCCATACCCCTACATATACCCCTTACCTAACACTACAGGCAATTTAGCATGGCCAATTCACCTGACCCACACATCTTTGTGACTGTGGGAGGAAACCGGAGCACCCGGAGGAAACCCACGCAGACACGGGGAGAACGTGCAAACTCCACACAGTCAGTCGCCTGAGGCGGGAATTGAACCCAGGTCCCTGGCGCTGTGAGGCAGCAGTGCTAACCACTGTGCCACCGTGCCGCCCCACTGTGCCACCGTGCCGCCAATTTTGCTAGAGCTCCTTGATGCCACACTTGGTCAAATGCAGCCTTGATGCCATGGAATCAAAGGGTATCTGGGACAATCTCTCCAATGGTTGAAGTCATACCTGACATGTAGGAAGGTAATCATGGTTGTTGGAGGTCAGTCACCTCAGCTCCTGGACATCTCTGCAGGAGTTGCTCAGACTAGGGGCCTAGGCCCAACTATCTTTAACTGCTTCACCAATGACCTTCCCTCCATCATCAGGTCAGAAGTAGGACTGTTCATCAATGATTGCACAATATTCAGCAGCACGCGTGAGTCTTCAGACACTGAAGCAGTCCATATTTAAATGCAACAAGATCTGAACAATATCCAGGCTTGGGCTGGTGAGTGGCAAATAACATTCACACCACACAAATGCCAGGCTATGACCATCACCAATAAAAGACAATATAACCATTATCCCTTGTCATTCAATGGTACTTCCCTCACTGAATCCCCCACTATCAACGTCCTTGGTGTTACCATTGACCATGGGCTGTTACTTTCACCTCGCCTCTTGAATTCAGCTCTTTTGTCCATGTTTGAACCAAGGCTGTAAATGAGGTCAAGAGCTGAGTGGCCCTGGTGGAACCCAAACTGGGCATCACTGAACAAGTGCTGCTTGTTAGCACTGTTGGTGACACCTATCATTTTACTGATGATTAAGAACAGACTGATGGGGTCTGTTGGCCAGGTTGGATTTACCCTGCTTTTTATATGCGGACATACTTGGGAAATTGTTGGGTGGATGTCAGTATTGTAACTGTACTGGAACAGCTTGACTAGGGGAGCAACATATTCTGGAGCACAAGACCTTGGTACAAATGCTGGAATTATGTCAGGACCTGCAGCCTTTGCCGTATCCACTGTCTCTTCTTGACATCACATGGGGTGAATCAAATTGGCTGAAGACTGGTTACTGAGATGTTGGGGACCACTGGAGGAGCCTGAGGTGGATCATCCACTTGGCACTTCTGCCTGAAGATTACCTCAATAGCTTCAGCCTTATCTTTTGCACTGATGTGCTGGGCTCTTCCATCATTGTGGAGCCTCCATCTCCAGTGAATTATCCATCTCCATTCACGACTGAATGTGGCAGGACTGCAGAGCTTAGATCTGATCTGTTGGTTGTGAGATTGTTCAGCTCTGTCTGTCACTTCCTGCTTATGCTGTTTGGCGTGCAAGTAGTCCAGTTTGGTGGCTTCACCAGTATGATACCTCACTTTTAGGTGTGCCAAATGTTGCTCCTGGCATCCTCTCCTGCACTTTCCATTGAACCAGCTTGATCCCCTGGCTTGATGGTAATGGTTGAGTGGTGCATATGCCCGGTCACGAGGTTACAGATTGTGTTGGAGTACGATTCTACTGCTGTTGAGGGCCCACAGCATCTCATGGATGCCTAGTCTTGAGTTATTATATGTTCAAAGTCTGTCCCATTTAGCACAGTGATAGATGGAAGATATTCTCAATGTGAAGGCGTGACCTCGTCAATACCAGGACTGTGCAGTGTTCACTCTTACTGAGACTGCCATGGACAGATTCATCTGCAGCTGGCAGACTTAAGGATGAGGTCA
Source organism: Hemiscyllium ocellatum (assembly GCF_020745735.1). Taxonomy (NCBI): domain Eukaryota; kingdom Metazoa; phylum Chordata; class Chondrichthyes; order Orectolobiformes; family Hemiscylliidae; genus Hemiscyllium; species Hemiscyllium ocellatum. Next base: position 25,709,529 of record NC_083410.1, on the reverse strand, counting down.
AGTACACATTTCTCTCTTGATAGTTCCCTTACCATCTGCCACAGACCCAGTCTAGCAGTTATGTCCATTAAGACCCAATCAACTTGATCAGTAGTGTTGCTGCTAAGCCAGTCATTGATTACCAATACTGAGCATCAATTCATCAGCTGAGAGAGAACAGTATGTGGTAATCAGCAGGAGGTTGCCTTGCCCATGTTTAACCTGAAGCCATACGACTTCATGGGTTCCAGAGTCAATGTTAAGGACACCACAGGCAACTCTTTCCCAACTGTATACCACTGTGCCACCACCTCTGCTGGTTCTGTCCTATCAGTGGGACAGGAAATTTCCAGGAAAGGTGATTGTGGTATCTGGGACATTATTGGTGAGGTATGGTTCAGTGAGTTGAACTATGTCAGACTATTCACTAGTCTATGAGACAGCACTCCCAATTTTGACATGAGACAGGGCTATTTATGCTAATCTTTTCTGGTGCCTAGGTCAGTGCCACGTGGTCTGCCTGGTTTCATTTCTATAACAAGTTAGACAACTGAATGGCTTGTTAGGTCATTTCAGAGAGCAATTCACACAACCACATTGCTGTGGGTCTGAATTCACACGTAGGGCAGACCGGGTGAGGATGGCGGATTTCCTTTCCTGAAGGACATCAGTGAACTAGATCTGACAAATGATGATGGTTTCTTGTCATCAGTAGATTTTTAATTCCAAAATTTTTAAAATTAAGTTCAAATTCAACCATTGGCCATGGTGGGGATTGAACCCGGAACCCCAGAACATGAGCTATGTCGTTGAAGTAAAAGTCTACCGCCAACACCACTAAGCTATCACCTTCCACTGGATGCCATTTGCTTGAAGCGCAGCCTCTCTATTTTGTTCTACTCTCAGCTGTCATTATCTCTTACTCAGCTTCGCTTCTGTCCAGGCTCGTTTGCTTATGTCTTTCATATCTCTTTCGTTCTCAGCTCTGTCTCCACTTATCCAATAACCTCTCCTCCCACTACCGGCCACCACTCCCAACATTGTCTCCAGCATAAATACCACCTTTTCCTAGCTGCTATCAGTTCTGAAGAAGAGACACCAGCCTCAAAATGTTAACTCTACACTGCCCTCAGATGCTGCCAGATCTGCTGAATTTTGCCAATAATTTCTGTTTCCGTTTCAGATCTCCAGCATCCACAATTCTTTGATTTACTTTCCTGTGAGATAATTTAAAAAAATCCCTTTCCTTTCTCACAAAACTGAATTAACCTATGTTTTAAAGGAGTCAATTTAACCAGGCACTCTTGAATTAACCAATAAGATGATATTATTTGTGACTAAACTGAGAAGAATTAGTAACACAGATACAGAAATAACAGGAGTGTAAAAAAGATGAAAATAGAAAAGAGATCAAAGATCAATCTCTGAATTAGTTGTGAAATGCAAAGAAAATAGATGGTTGGCACTGAGTGTTAAAGCAAGCAATTGCAAATTTGATTTTGAGATTCTTGGTTTTGCAGGTTGGCAGGAATTTGTTCTAGAATTGTTGACTCCCTAGGTATGGAAACAGATCATTTGGCCCATCAAGTGCACACCAACCCCCTCTGAAGAGCATCTCATGCAGACGCAGTCCCCTCTACCCATCCATGGCTAATCCACCTAGCCTGTGCAGTATGGGCCAATATGGCATAGCATTAGACTATGGGAGGAAACTAGACCACCTGGAGGTTTTCTCCATTATACCACTTTATCCCCAACCTTGTCTTCTCATGCAGATCTTCTACCATCTTTTTTTTAGGATCAGATTCCCTACAGTATGGAAACAGGCCATTTGGCCCAACAAGTCCACTCCAACCCCCAAAGAGTAACCCACGCAGACACATTCCCCTACCTGATATTTACCCCTGACTAATACTACCTCATATTATGGGCAATTTAGTACAGCCAATTCACCTGACCTGCACGTCTTTGGATTGTGGGAGGAAACCAGCGTACCCTGAGGAAACTCACACAGACATGAGGCAAACATGCAAACTCTACACAGTTGCCTGAGGTGGGAATTGAACCCAGGTCCCTGGCGCTGTGAGAGAGAGCAGTGCTAACCACTGAGCCACCATGCCACCCACTTCTTCATCACTCAGCATCAATCTTAGTATTTTCCTGAAACTTCCTGTTTAACTTCCCGCAATTTGACTCTTGCTCTGTCACAGCACCAGTACAGTTCAATCCAAGTTACATATCTTTGGTGATATTGATGACAATTTGTTTTTCCTCCTTGACATTTCCGCAGCATTCAACAAGATTACCAAAAGAATGCCAGGACCTGTCTCTGCTGTCGTCAAGATCCGTCAACCTGCACTGAGTTGCTCCGTTTGACAGTAGCCAGTATTTTTCCAACAAATGGTCTCTTTTCCTTCTCTTACATTGCCTCCAATCGAGACCCTCTTGTCCTACATAATGCCTCCAATAGCGAGCTGTCTTCCAAATTCTTCAAATTCTCCCAAACCTCTTCTGCTCGACTGCCCATCTGATTTCCAATTGGCTGCCATCTGTTTTCATCCCGAAAATGAGCATTAGCCTTTTGGAAATGGGGCTGACACACCTCCACCTTCCCTATAGAACCAAAGATCCACCAGATGTAATTTTCAGGAATTCCCATAATGTATTCCTGACTGTTTCTGATAATTACTTGAGGCCCAAATCCAAGAATGGTTTGGATTTCTTGCACCAGTTCAGTCATGCAGCTGTTCAGCCGACTCCAGCCCATTCTAAGTAAATATTTAAAGTTACCTACAGCATTCTTACATGTCTCATAACACAGTCACCTTTCTCAACAGTGGGAGGACCCTTATTTTTGCCACATCCTGTACTTTCCTCACAAAGTCCACCCTCACAATATTGATCCAAGTCCTTTTACGGCTCGTTCCCTGGTTGAATGCTACAATAGCAACCCTGGCATCCTTCACAATCCTAAACGGAGCCAGAAATACCGTACCTTATTCATTACAAAAACTGTTTAATTCTACCTTAGCACCACTGCCTTCACCGATCTTGATTCAACATCAACTCCATTGAAAGCTTTGTACATTTTTTTATCCTTCCTGACATGGCTATTCTAAATACTTTCTCCAGTATCCTATGTTGAACTCCAAATTACCGAAAATGCCACTTAACACATTTTGTCCTGCATTAAGTTTCACACTGCAATCATTTTCACTGACTCACTTCACTGATGTTTCTCACTGGCTCTCCAACACGCCAAATTTAAAATCTTCATTCTGGTCTTTAAATCCAATCACAATAATTTCTTACCCTATACCCTACTCTACCTTCTCCAACTCTGCATACCCTACCAAATATGTTAGGGCTGATTTTGAAGCAGGTGATGGATGGAGTGTATGTATAGTTCAGTTCTTAAGTCTTCACAAGAGACCGCCATCATTTTTTTCGACAGGGACTCCTGTTGGTCAAAGTGCATTGACAAACAGATTATTGGCTCAGATACTCTGTGTCCAGGTCCCATGGATAGAATGTCCTCAAAAGGAGGACATTTTCATTCACAAAAGTTGAAAAGATTAGATTGGATTCCCTACAGTGTGGAAACAGGCCCTTTGGCCCAACTAGTCCAGACCAACCCTCCGGAGTAACCCACCCAGACCCATTTCCCTCCGACTAATGCACTTAACACTTTGGGCAACTTAGCACCGCCAATTCACCTGACCAGCACAACTTTGGACTGTAGGGGGAAACCCACGCAGACAGCGGGAGTATGTACAAACTCCATACAGACAGTCACCTGAGGCTGGAATTGAATCTGGGACCCTGGTTCTGTGAGGCAGCAGTGCTAACCACTGAGCCACCACCCAAATTAGCATGACTTCAGAATAATTATTGATCAGTAGCTGAAAGCACCCAGTCATGATTACTTATCAATGGACTGGAACATATTCTGAAGATGATTTGACAAGTTGCAACAAATTGCGCCAATCCTCTATTTTCAAGTTGCGGAAAATTCAAATTAGTTTACCAGACATAGACATATTGGGGTAGCGCAGAGAAGACCAATGAGCAAAATTGCTGAACTGTGTACTTCAAACAATGAAGACTGACCTGGGTTTTGGTGGATAGAAAAAGATTGACGTGATCTCGAATAAGAGAACCATTTGCTCAGAGAAGGTTATTTGGCCAAACACTGTCAGCTGTCTGCAAGAAAAATATAATCAGTCCCACTTTCTTCTTTTTTCATAATTCTCAAATGTTTCAATTTCAATTCCCCTTTGAAAGTTCGGGCTTTTAACTTGCAGAAAATAACAATTTTGCAAATTAAAATATATGTCATGTCAATTGTAAATGCAGACTAAACGCTGTGGGTGCATGACAACAAACTACAAGGATGGCTGGAGATTAGAAGCAGCTTTAGATTTTTGAAGCAGTGGATGTGGGCAACAGACTCCCAGCAAAAGTAATGTGTACCACATTTAACTTTTTGTACAAACATGCTTAATTACCTCACTGATGGTTGTAAAGCAAAGATAAATTGGTAAGATGAAATATTCAGAGAAATTTCTGTTTCTTGCATATCTCAAAGCATAAGTGGACCACCTGCAAAATGCAAGTGGTGAGATTCATGATGGCTTTGGACCCGCTCTCAAGGAAAAGGCCAGACACTTGGAACATCCCAGTTTCACCTTGTGAAGTGTAATAACTGCATATTCTATGTTTTTTCTCACTGGCTTCATTGCCGTTAGAAAATTGTGGCATCTGGCTCAGAGTGTGGTTTTCAGCTTCATGTGCCCTGACTACGCACATTTCAGAGCGACTATAATTAATTGTTGTTTTTATCCCTTCATTGCTGTGTTAAACCTGTGTTCGATAATGCAGCAGAAATGCTTCCCAGATGAGAGTATATATGGAATTTTACTTTACAAGCAGTCAATAGGAAAATGTTACCCCATTTAAAACTTTTCATGTCAGAAGTTCAATCATTCTATTCATTATGGGAAAATAGACAGACAATTATTCCAAAAATCCCAGTTTAAAAAAATGTAATAGTTTGTAATGCTCTTTGTTCCTCAAATATATTGCACATTTGTTCCATCTAGAGACTTTATGATGGAGTTACATACAAGCCCTGTGATGATCTTGTTAGATAAGACCCTCCACAAGGCCACTTTCTGAATTGGGTAGATCATCAACAACAGAAGAACTTGATATTGGCCCAACAGACCACACAGAGATCAGAGGATCCAAAGGAATCTCGAGGTTAACACCCCAGAGTTCTGAGAAACATGGTTGCTGGTTTCTTGCCATTGTACAGATCAACAAAAGAGACAACCCACTCTATCAACTGCATAACATTTCACAAAATCTAGTGTGACTAGACAACATAATGTCTAAAGCAGTTCCAATGACCGGGGATGCAGAAATGTGACCTTCTCCAGGCACCCTGGCTGCAGGATATATCTGTTGAAAGATCCCTTAGATCTATAGTATGTACTTCAGCATTAGATCCTTTTATATATATAGCTGTTTTTGAATGGCATGTGCAAAGTCTGGCCACTGTACCTACTGGCTTTCAAATATTGTTGTACAGCCCAATCCACAGCAAACTATCAGATACTGTTTCTTTTCCTTACTCAATCCTATTGGCAAATAAGACAGGAAAAGCATGTGCTTTGATCTGTTTCATGGCTTGAGTGGTCATATGTTTTATCATTTGCAAAGTTGTTTACTGTGTTGGTCAGTTAGCGAACATATTCAAATTGCTGCAAATGTACCTCTATCAAAAGAATATCTAAATTTACCACACACAAATGGAAAAACACAAAGTTGTCTTACATTCTATAAGGTCGATTTGAAGAAGCCTTATTATAAATATCAGAAAGTAGGATTGAACTCTTATACCTTCAAAACAACCTTACAGATAGCTCAAAACACAATGAATGGTTACCATGTTTCCATTTTAAATATTCATGTTCAGTTGGCATGGCTGTATTTTGCTTCTTTCTGGAAAACACTTGCATTCACTTTATACAATTTCTGCAGTCAATACATCTGCTTAAACTGCCAACACAGCTCACTTCTTGCTTAACATGGGTTCCCTAAAGCCTCCTTAAATGGGAAAAGATGAAGCAAAACAACACATTTTGGAAAGCTTAGAAAGCTTTGGAGACAGTCTTGAAGAGATTTAATCAAACGGTTCTAGGCCATCAATTCTTGTTAGGTGAAGAGATTCAGGAACTGAAGTTGTTCTTCTTAGACTAAACAAGGTTAAGAGATTTATTTGATGTGTGCAAAATCATAAAGAGATTAAATAGAATAACTAAAGAGAAACTGTTCTAAAGCCTGAAGTGTCAGTAATTATAGACGAACAAAACAGTGAGTAAAGCTAATTTATGTGTAATTTATGGATGAGTTCGAATGCATTGCCTGATAGGGTGGCGAGTACAAATTCAACAGTCGCCTACAAAATAGAAACGGATAAATTAGAGAAGATATTACTGGGTTATGGAGAAAGAATTTGCTTTGTGCCCATTAGGATTGCTCTTTGAAAGAACAGAAAATTCTTGATGGACTGAGTCATCTCGTTCTGTGTTGTGCCATTCTCTGATATTACTTGCAGCTCTTCTGTTACTGATTTTAAGTCACGCAAGTTTTCGTTTCAGCCTAAGCGCTCTGGATCCTGCAGAGCTAGCAGCTCTGTGAGAGAAACCTACACACTCACGAAGGAAATAACAGCAAAATACTGCACAGGGTGGAAATCTGAAATAAAGACAAACAGTGCAAGAGAAACTTAACAGATCTTGCAGAGTCCATGTGTAAAGAAATTGGACGGCACGGTGGCTCAGTGGTTAGCACTGCTGCCTCAGAGTGTCAGGGACCCAGGTTTGATTCCAGCCTTGGGTGACTATCTGTGTGCAGTTTGCATGTTCTTCCTGTATCTGCGTGGGCTTCCTCCGGGTGCTCTGGTTTCCTCCCACAGTCCAAAGATGTGCAAGTTAGGTGAATTGGTTATGCTAAATTGCCCATAGAGTTAAATGCATTAGTTAGGGGGAATGGGTCAGGGTGGTTTCCTCTTCAGAGGGTTGGTGTGGATTAGTTAGGCTGAAGGGCCTGTCTCCGCACAGATTAAGGAATCTTAAAAAATACTGACATTTCAAGTCCAGCAACTTTAGAACTGGAAGGGTTTGGAAAATGGTTATGTTTTTGCTGTTGAAAAGGGGGATGGAGGAACAAATGAAAGCAAAAAGCAGTAAAAGAGAACAAGATAAATGATTCAAAAGGAAATGCATTTTGGAGAGAAGAGCAGAACCTGGTCAAAGTGGGCACTCACAAACATTCTTGATGTCTCCCTCTTTTCAAGGGGAAGCCTGCTTTTGTCTTGTCTCAGTGTGTCATAGTGCACCTTGTTGTTAGACAACAATCCATTTTCTTCCTGCGTCTTTGACCATTGTTTTCTAAAGCATTAAATTATTAACTTGGAGTCATATATGAAGCCTTAGTTAATATATACATATGTAAACAAATAGTCAGACAACTGAATACCACTCTCAGAACTCAAAAAAAGTAACAAACTACACACAGAATACAACATTAAAAAGATGATCCTGTTCACTTTAGAACTTAAGTTTCCAGATGATGATTATTATAAGATGTCATGCACTTTTCCAGCACAGGTCTCTAGCTTGTCAGTAAAGGCTGCATCTTGAAGGTCACCACTCCGTATCAAGCTCAACTGACCAGGAGACACTCTCATTGCTAATGCCGGCAGTAGACATATCAGAAATGTTTGTACATTGATAATCAATGGGCCACATTACAAATACAGTTACCGTGGCAATCAAATATTGGACACAGAGTATAAATTCAGAGCTTCAGAATCAGAGGCAGTGATGCTACTGTCATGTTACAAGATGACCTCAGCAAATATTTCAGTTTTACAGTGGGTTTCAGTGTTTCACAATCAAATAATAATTCCCTTTGTTTTCCATACAATCGTTGGTAAGTTTCCACTCATTTCATATTGGCTTGTGACTTCTGGTGTTCTCCTGGGGGAGAAAGCTTAGCATGTACTTGAAGCAAGCAGAGGAGGACCAGACATCAAACTTGATGGAATTTCTCCATGGGGCATCGTGACAAGGTCAGCATTTATTGATGATTCCCAACTATCCTCGAGAATGGAGGTGTGGAATTGCTTTTCTGAATTGTTGTGGTCACTTCTGTTCGAGATATATTCCAGAATTTTTCCAAGCAATGATGGAAAAATAATACTTCTAGATCCAGGTTGTGGACCAGACAAAATGCCTTCAAAATATATTAACGTAGTCTAAACATGAACGTTTTCTTATTTTGAAGCTAAGTGTAATGTATTGTGTTCCAGATGCAATTTGATTGGTTGATCTACCAGACTTAAAACACACTTTGTTCATACACTATAATTAAAATACAGACAAAATATAAAAGAATGAGTTTAACTGTAACTGTACCAAAATGCTTAATAAAATAATCTATTAACTGCTACTGCTGCAATGTAGTAACATCCCATAAACATAACCTTGTCAATTTTGGCATTAGAAAGAGAACCCTGGCTTTTCACTGTAACAGAAAGAATAAGAGCTTCCACATGCAGCTCCAAGACCCTAGAGACTGCAACTGAAGGCAAACAAGAAAGCCTTGGTTCTGTGGGAGCTTAACTCCTCACTCATTCAGGCTGCTTCTATTGTTCCGACTTTTAAAAAAAATATCCAAGGTTTCACAACCTGACCTTTTTATTGACTTTTGAGCAAATTGCTCACCATCCTCTGTCTTAACCTTTCTTTATAATTAAAAAAAAAGACAAAATAACTTCTTAAAGCCATATTATCTTCACAATGCTCAACTAAGGAGGTGAGGCACCTGGAGGGGAAACTGGGGTCATTCCCATGCATTTGGATGTCCTTGCCTTTCCAGGAAGTAGAGATTGCAAAATTGGGAATTACTGCTGAAGATACATTTACAATAGTAATTCTGAGGATTCAAGTATCATGGTTGGAAATATTTTGGACTATTGCGCACATTTGTGCTCTAGTGTTGGTAAGTTTCCAACAAGTGGGTCCCAACTCCAACATTTCTCTTTAAGTGCCTGCCCAGCTGCTGAAGGGCAACCAACAATGATGAAGTATTAACAGGAGTGTTGTGCAAAAAGACTTGAACACCCATTACTTCAGGCAATGAAATACAGATGGAGACTATCCCCTCTGGCCAGGATTGTGATTAAGAACTGATTGCAGGCAATTTGAACTGTGCGTGAACTGCATGCTTATACAAAAACTGTTTTGAAACATGTAAATTATAAGGCCAATTTTTCTCATCCTTTGGGCCTAGGAATTGAGTCCTCTTCAGGCACAAATGTCTAACAGACAGGGCAGAGCCTGAAGTTAAGACTCACACCTATTTCACAATGGCTGAAGATTTCTAGGCCACTAATGATGGTTGGAGTCTGCCCTGTATCTTAAGCATCCAAATGACCAGATGGCAAATTTAGTTGAGGATCCCAAATAGGCAATGTCCCTGCCTTGGACTTGAAACTGGCAAGAAGGTCCACCTGAATCAAAAACCAGTATAACCCGTGAATGAAACATATTGGTCCAACTTGTTTTGTTTACTTGAAAATGGAACTCTGGTCTGCCCAGCACATGAATTTCCAAATACTAATTTTTTTTTTAAACAAACTTTTCTCCCCCTCTCGGTGACTGAAAATATTTATCACTTCAATTGGTTGTATCAACCATGCTTAGCAAACATTCCTTGCAAATTACTTATGTTTAAAAAGGCTTTCTTCTTCCAAACACCATGTCTTTCTTTGTAGATATCATTTAAATTACCTCCTGACTCCAAGCACGTGCACTCAAATTCTTCCCTTAACTTTTAAGAATAATAAAGTTTAAAGGCAGTATTCCGACAGACCAACAGGATTAATACTGAATATGCTGCTAGGCACAGAATATTTGCTGTCCCTAAAATAAAAATCTCCTCTTCAAAGGAGTGGACAGAGGGAAATTGGTGCAATGGATAGATGTGTTGCATTAATTATTTAAGGAAGCTGTTTTGGCACCACACTAATTAAGGAATTAAAATGAATTAAGCAATGCCATAAAAATACTATATATTTTCTTGCTGCAGACTTTGAGGAATATGCAATTATAATCCTTGCTTTAACAATATGTTTCAACATTATAGATTGCTTTACTTAGGTTTGCCTACAATTAGTCTACATTTTTTTTGGCCTTTTTCATGGATTTAAATGTTCAGAAGGTCTTAACTGGGAGGGTTTTGAGTAGGAAGGGGATGAACAGGAAGAGAAAGCATAGTGAAAGTGATAGTGTTCAAGGAATTTTGGTAAAGGAATTAACAATTAACAATACTCAAGCTGAGCATCATGTTATGGGAGTTGTGGATGAGGGGGCTGTGGGCATGAATGGCTGGTGAAACTACTGAAACCATATAATAGGCCATAGCTGAAATGATACATAATGTAAACTGCAATGATGGATTGGCAGGATTTCAGACAAACATGGAGCAATGCCATGAATAAATTTGAAAACAAAACCAAGTGTTTTCATAAAATCACACAGCACAAAAGGAGGCCATTTGTCCTCTCATGCTTGTGCTGGCTCAGAGTTATTTAATACTCATTTTCCCCACAGACCTGTGTTTCCTTTTCAAGCATCAATCCAAAGTTTTATTGAATTTGCTGCGACTACCTTTTCAGACAGTATGTTCTAGATCATAACGGACTTCTTTAAAATGTTACCCAAGCTCTCCTGTGGTTCTATCCCTTGTCTGGTTATCAATCCAAATAGATCAGTATTTATTTAATGGCAAGTTAAAGATGCTGAATTAATTTCCATCTGGTCTCTTACTGCTGACACTGGGCACAAAACCCAAATATCAAACTCAAGTAAGGGGACATCAGATAAACACATGTGGGAGAAAAGAATGGAATGTACAATTTGAAGCAGTAAAATGGGACAAGGATCAAATGGAACAAACATTAGCAATGGGAAAGTTTGAAAGACAATATTGTTTGGGTATAAAGGAACTGAAGGGGAAGTTACACTAAAGGCCCTTATCTAAAGGGACAGATACTGATACTGGAGGCAGTCCAGAGAAGGCTCACTCAGCAGATAACAGAAATGGAGAGTGTCTTATGAAGAGAGCTGGAGGAGCTTAGGCCTGTACTCAGTGGAATATAGAAGAATGAAAGATGACCTTTTTGAAATATTCAAGGTATGTAAGAGACTTTGATAGGATAGATGTAGAAAGGTCATTTGACCTTGTGGGACAGACTAGGGCCAAAGGGCATAATCACAATATCAAGGTTTTGGTGAAGCTGTAGAATGGATCTACCAAAATATCTCCAGGAATTATAGCTTTTCAATTCTAGGGAGAGATTGGAGACGTTTGGGCTGTAATCCTTAAAGCACAGAAGAACAAGAGGAGAGTTAAGAAGGGTGCTCGAAATAATGAGCAATTTTGATGGGAGTAAGGCAAATGATTTTCAGGACCAAGGTTGGTAACCAGTGCAGAGTGATCTAAAATGATCAACAACAGAAACAGGGCTGACCTGAGGAATTATTTTTACACCATTTATGATCTGAATTATATTGCACAAAGGACTGAATTTATTTACAACATGCATTTATACTATGCTTTAAAACATCAAAAATGCTTCACAGAATTGTTAACATAACTTGGAAATGAGATACATGAAAGTATACTTCGGCAGATGAACAAAACATTTGGTCAGAGGTAGGTTTTGAGGAGTGTCTGGAATTAAGAAACTGAAGCCGGAAGATAGAATAGGAAGAATATTCACAGTCTTGGAAGCAAGACCACTAATGGCAGAGGGACTAAAATTGGGGATGTGTAATGAGGTTGTTCAGGTGCTTTGGCATAGTGTTGGCGTGGGTAAGTGGGGTTACAGTTATAAGACTGAAGGAGATCACAAACACAGGGTGGGGACAATAAATCTGGAGGGGTTTGAAAACATGGATGCAGATACTAAAACAGAGATGGTTCCCATGTGGGAGCCAATGCCAAGTGAGCACAAGTTGATGAATGGTAGCTGCTGGCATTTAGGATATGACCTGGGAGTACTGGGATGAAAATAAGCTTGTGGAATGGGGATGACTGGAAGCTGGTTGGGGATATATTGGAGTAGTTAAGTCTGAAGGTATGAAAAAGCCACCTGAGGGTTTCAGTCGATAATCAGAAGCCAACACGAGGCAAATTTGAATCATGCTAGGAAAGGGAACATAAATTATCTTAGTGGTGGCAATATTCTAAACAGAATCAGAGTGATCTTCAAAGGGAAAAAGCACAAGAATGTGGTAATAATTTGGTAGTCAAGTTAAACAGCTTGCACAGCCATAATAGGCTGAATTGCCTCTAAGTGCTGTATCATTTTGAGTTAGGCCAGTGTGATCAAGTGTTGTAAATTATCACTGAAAATAATCATCATTGTTGGCTGGAAATCTGAATAATATGCAAATAGTTGATAGCATATTCTCAAAACACACTGGAAAGACCAAATATTTTCCTTCATTAATTAATGCAATGACATCACCGCCAGTCTCCATATTGTCCTTCAATTATAAATGTTGGAAGGAGAAAATGAAGAAAGATTGCATTTCATATTCAATTCTCAACCACTAAAACATTGGTCACTCACAATTGAATGAAATTAGCTCATATTTCCACTTTCATTATGGATATTCTATAGAACCACTTGATTTTCAATCAGCAAAGCAGAAGGAAGTCAGAGTTATGTCTTTATATACATGTAACTGGATTCCTAAAGGATAGTGGACCGTTGGGAGGCAATAAAATGTTTAAAATTATTGCCTCTTTTTTTTGACCCCACATTTTACATTTGGGACCATTTAGCAGAAACATATCTTATGAAGAGTTATAGCTTTTATTTCATAGAAGTGAATTCTTACATCATTGTGTATAGTTTAGTTAATGTCTGACAAACAGACATGGATTGGTGTTTTAAAAAAGTAACTGCACACAGTTGTTTGGTCGAGTTCATTACTTTTAAAATGAGAAGGAAAAGTAGTTAAGAAACTAATAACTACAGAAACAAAACCCTATGCTGTAGGCTATTCCGTCCAACAGTACATGTGGTCCTATTGAAAGTGCAACTCGTGTGAAGATGATCAGGAAATCAATTTACTGTTATGTTTAAATGTTTAGAGAAGTTTTTCAAACTTCTAAATGGTGATAGAATGTTATTGCCAAAAAAAATGATTTTATTCAATGCCTATTGTTTCCTAAACTTTAAGTGAATCTCCCCAAGGGGCTTTAGCATCTTTCAAGTTTGTTTTGAAAGCTTGCCTGTTAAATTCGTACAAGCAATCTTTGTAAATGTGTGAAAACCAGGACTGATATAAAAACACACAACACACAAAGGCAAAAACACTGAGGGGGAATGCAGTGTTCAAACACAAAACTATACCTGAAATACAAAGTGGCAAATTAGTTATTTTTAAAAACCTGAGACAAAGGTGCTTCCACAAAACCAATCAAGTGACAGAACAAAAAAAAGTTTCAGTGTTGACACATACCACAATTGAAATAGAAACCAATTGATGACCCAAACATAAAAGCATGGACTTCAAGTATGCTAAAATCCTTTTGTCGCAACATGGATTGCTTATCCTTCTTTTAAGATTTTGTATCTAGTGTATTAATATTAGTGTATTATTGTGAAATCAGCAATTCCTCTGTCAGATTAGTGCAATCACCACAGGTAATATTGACAAATGAGTCCATTTGTGGTTCAGTCCAGTCTACTGCTGTTGACTTGATTAATTTATAGACCATAACCTCTTGTTAATGTGTCGTGATTAGAATGTGTGATAAAAGTATGCCATAAATTCAACCACAAATATGTTAGACTGCACTTAGGGCATCTCAAGAGAATTGCAACATTAACTGCTAACTTTTGTATTTGAGAGTTCAAATTCTTGGTTTGGCTTCTTGCTGGTTCCTCTTAAGGTCAACTGATTAGGATGGATTTACTGCTTGCAAATTATTGGCAAGGTCTTGATTTGTATCTGGGAGATAGAGACATCAAGTTTACTAAGCACTGCATTTTCAGTTTTAGGTTGTCATGTTGCATAAAAGAAAATGGTGGGAAGAAAACAAAGGCTGTAAAGCAACCAATGGGTTATTACTTTTACTTCACAAACAGAAATGAAAACATCTATTCAAGCTCGATTAAAAGCAGAACATGCCTGAATTAAAAAGCCCAGCAAATCCGATAGCATCTATGGAGAGTGAAACAGTTATCACTTAAATGACTATTTGGAATTTTATCAGTTACAGGTAGTTCTCCTGAATACCTTAGTTGCATTCCAGTGAAATATCCTTAACAGAAATGTACTTCATAGAAATATAGGGCCTATGGGAAAAGTGGGATTTGGTGTAGACCAGCAAAAGAAAACACTCATGATTGCTCAAAGATCACCCAAAAACCCAACACAAAGGTTTAAGTTATATTTATTAGCAAAAGTAAATTTAACACATTACATTGAAAAAAATATTGTTATCGCAGGGACAGAGTCATCATCACCACCACCTTCAGTTGTAGCTGCGATTGCAGAAGTGGATGGCTATGGTTGATGCTTGGGGGTTGGTTTAGATTGCGCGTTATGCAGGTACAAGAACAAATTAGAAAGGCAAATGGTATGTATAAGAATAATGCAGTTCTGCAGGAGACACACAGGGCTTATACAAGAATACTCTTGTCTCCGAGGGACAGCAATGAACATTCATGAGTTTAATTTTTGAGATGAAGCTGCTCAGTGTATAGAACTGTACCTCTCTCACCCTGCTGGCAGCTGACATGGGCACATGTGCAGAACAAAGCATGCAAAACAATCCCCACTGGAATTGTGCTATTGCGAACAGAGATAAGCGCTCTTGGAAAAAAACCCATTCCTTAATTCTTCAGTGACATTAACCCAATCATACTGCCGGAACACACTTTATATGAAAATTACCTGCAATACAGATTTGCATCATCTGCAGTAAAGGTAGTTACCATAGTCTTACCAGACCTTGAGCTGCTCTCTCATTATAGAGTAATGACTCTTAGTCATTTAACTTAATAGTCACCACGCTGCAGGTGAGGGGAGAAATTGCGATGAAGGGTTCTTTGTGGTAACTGAACCCACTCTGTTGGCATCACTCTATACCACTCTGCCATCCAGCCAAACTGAGCAAAATGACCCTGATCAGCCACAGTATTTTGTATTTTTTCCAAGTGAAACATTACTCTTGCATTTAATAAATAGAGCACAACACAGTTAAATATTCCACGAAAAACACGAGTATTAGTCAAATTTTATTTATCTGAAAAACCTACAGTACATTTTATATAAATTAACAGTTGTGGAAAGAAACTCCAAATAGAAATACTAAATACAGTATTGCACTTGGCGATTTTAACAGACTATTGTCAACTTACAGCATTATACAAATATAAGTTATCCTGACACAATAGAATCTAAAGTCGACATGCTGTTATATACCTACATTTAAATAATTTAATATCTTGTCTTATGAACAGCAGTAAGACACCAAATTTACATTAAAAACACAAAAAACTATGAGGTGTACAGATAAATGTTATTATAATAGCTTTAGAACTTAATCCTAGTAAAAGCTGAACAGTAGTGCATTTCAGTGCCAAAAACACCCCCAGCAGACAAAGCTCCACCTTAATATTAGGAAATGTCTACCACAGGCAACCTGTAATCTCCTTCACAGCTCATCCTAACCAAATTCAAAATATTTGCAGCTTTTAATTGAGTTGATTATCCCTTCATGATGAAATTTGCCCATGCTCATACCTTGTTGAGTACAGCAAGTCAGGGGTTATAAAGTATTATTTAAGAAAATAACTGTTCTATTTCTCATGCATTGTTAATGTTTACCCATTTGGACAAAAATTCAGAATTTGTCCAAACGATTCTGTTCTGGAATATAGATATATATATATATTTTATGTAAAATACACATTACCAGTGGAAGGATCAAACAACTTCAATCACTGATTGTGTTGTCCTCATCAACAAGTCATCAGCTCATTAGCTACTGATTAAAGACCTGAAAATTCCAGCATCCCCTCAGGTCCGAAGTTTACTCTGAAACACTTCCCAGAAGATTTTGCTTCTCTCTTGAGCACGCAGTCAGTGAATGAGATGCCCTTTAAATAACAGATGTAAAGAGTAGTACAGTAATATGGCTGAACATCATCAATAAAATTGTAAGTTACAACATCTCCTCTATGTAATGGACATAAAAGAGTATGATATGTGCTGTTACATGGGTACAAACAGAAAAGTTGAAGGGAAAGCTGTTACGTATCTACTCTTTAATTTCTAAGGATAAGTTTCATTAACGCGCTTGTCTTTCATGGTCACTTTTGCTTTCTGTAAAAGAAAAATAGAAGTGGTTAAAATTTGTATGTTATATCATAACTCAATCACACAAATTCAACCAAGATGAATCGATAGAAGGTGAACTATATACTTTGACACATTTTCACAAGGAACCCAATGCCATTTTATATATTGCATACGCGAAGTCCTGTCTGAAAACAGCAGGAGACTCTCCAGAACTATTGGCTAAAGTCAAAGGTAGAAGGCGGCTAAAAGTATAGAATTATAAAGCATAATTGGACATTAAGCGACATAAGGAAATAGCAGGATAGAAGAATTTTAGTTTTTAAAACAGGCTGATCTCTGATATCTAGTAGAAGTGACTGATCTTCCAAGGGTGGGATACAGACCTTCTGTTTCTTATAATGTATGTATAGTTGCCACCTTATTTAACATCTGGAAGACACATTATAAAAAACTCCTTTTGCCTCAGCAATGAAGGAAAGTAATCCTTACAAGCATCTTTCCTACAGCCTTTGACGACACTGAAAGGATTAAAGTAAAACCATGAAGAAATGGTTGAAAACTCTCTTGCAGCATTTCTATTAATTGATCCTATTGCTGGGCTAGTGATAAGAAGAGTATGAATGAATGCTTTTTTTTTCACGACTATGTACTTGATGAACAATAGCCATACTCTTAAGAGCTACAGAATTATTGTGTTTATAACTAGTAACAATATGGGTTATTCTCCTACATGTTGGAGGATATTTGACTAGAAACATTAGATAAATAAAAAACAATGAGTAAGATTTTCTACAACACTGGGTCCACAGGTATGGTTGAAACAGAGGAATACATTTCAGGGCCAAATGTTTCAAAGCACAGAATTATACCATAACATCAAATAAGAATGGGTTAATTAAAACACAAAACAATCTGAGGAAGAAAAAAAGCTCAATTTTTGGACACTGTACCTCTATGGTGAAATCTAAGTCAAGTTCCTGAGGCATATTATTACTGCTTCTCAGTTATTTGCTTTTACTTTAATTGAGTAATTGCACATTTCATTTGAGATGCAATGCTTTTTACAATATCAGCTTAATAGAAAGTGAGTTTGTAAACAAAGTTCTCCTGAATTTAACTTTACTTTGAATTCAAAGGACTGGTGAAGTCCACCAAAGTAAATCTCTTATGTACTTCTATTTTTCAAACCTGTGCAACATTACTTTGCTGTTTGAGTTTTGCTTGTTTTACTGAAGTATTTTTTATTCACTCATACGACATGGAGGATGCTGGCTGGCCAGCATTTATTGTCCATCCATAGCTACCCTAGAACTGAATGGCTTATTAGGGCAGATTTCCTTTCCTGAAGGACGTTAGTGAGCCAGATGGGTTTTTGTTTTGACAATCGGCAATGGTTTCATGGTCATCAGCAGCTTTTTATTTCAACATAAATTTTTTTCTAATTGAATTCAAATTCCACCATCTATGTGGTCTCCAGATAATAGTTGAGCTTTGGATTAATAGTCTGGTGATATTATTACAGATAGACAATCCTTTATCCGAAATCCGAACTATTTTCATGAAGTTTTTTCTCATTAACAAGGTTGTTTGGCATGCAAACTGTTAACCTAACTCCACACCCACTCAACCCGCAGCACTCAGATGTGACATGGGGTTGTGACCCAGGCAGGCGTCAATTCTGTCTCAGGGCCCGTAGTACTCACGGATGCGTTTGCTGTTCCTTAAGACTTTTAAAAAAATTTCACCATTAAACCGTCAGTTACTCCGAAATTCGAAGAATTCTGAATTCTGAAAACCAGCTGGTACCGAGGGTTTTGGATAAAGGATTGTATATCTGTACTAGGCCTTTGCAGATTATTGAAAGGAAACACATTCCTTAAAAGCACAAGAGTATTCTCAGGTTCAATTGAAAGTTTGATTCAGTGAATGTGCTATAAAGTCAGTATCATGTTGCCACATGCCTCGGTATCATTATTTTAAAGGGTGAAATCTAGCATAAATACAAGATGGTGCCAGTGACTTCCACTGTCGTTTGGAACAATAATGATTATCTTCCAACTGCTTGTTTCATATGCAGCAACAGATCAGGGAAGAATTAGCAGGGAAGTTTGAAGCGTCATCATTGATAAGTCAATTCCCTTCATCATTCAAGGATCCCCTTAACACGGATATCATCACTAAAATAGCATGAGCTGCTCAGAGATTATGGATCAATACCTTGCTTTGAAAAAAACTTTTTGCTTCTGTCTTGACACTGCCTGAATTGACAAGTGCACTTTGACAAAATTGAAGAAACTGAGCTGAGACACGCTCACCATTTTTGAAGGGAGAGGAAAATGATTTCAAAGATGACAATGTACGTTCTGGCATTTGCCTGAATCAAGTGCAGATGTCTTATTCCAGTTGGATAAAGTAATGATCCTACACTCACTGCAGGCCCTCAGCCCCACATCTAATTTCCCATTTGAGACTTCAACTGGCATTTTCAGACACTTGACCAGGATGAACACCTTACTTGGTGACGGCCAAAGGCCACATCAAATTATCTCAGGAGACAGCCTACGGGTATTATCACTAGGCTATTAATCCAGAGACCCAAATAATGTTCTGGGGACCCAAGTTTGAATCCAGCCATGGCAGATAACGGAATTTGAATGCAATAAAACAAAACCGCAATTAAGAATCTATTGATGACCATGAAACCAACATTGATTGTCAGACATCCCATCTGGCTCACTCACATCCTTCAGAGAAGGAAATCCATCATCCTCACCCAGTCTAGCCTACATGTGACTCCAGACCCACAACAATGCGGTTTACTCTCAATCACCCTCTGACATGGCCTAGCAATCTTCTCAGTTGTACCAATCACTACATCTCAAAGAAATGAATCCAGGTGGATCACCTGGCATCGACCAAGGCACTGATAAAAAAGACAATGGCAGTAACAGCTCTGTTGAACCTGCAAAGTCCTCCTCACTAACATCTAGGGGCTAGTGGCAAAATTGGGAGAGCTGTCTCACAGATTAGTCAAGCAACAGCCTGACATGGTCATACTCACGGAATCACACCTTACTGACATTGTCCCAGACAGCACCATCACCATTCTTGGACATGTTCTGTCCCACCAGAGATATACAGTCCCAAGGGAGTTGCTCTAGGAGACCTCATCATTGACTCCAAACCCCACAATGTCTCATGGTTTCAGGTTAAAAAAGGGCAAGGAAACCTCTTGCTGATTACCACGCAGTGCCCTCCCTCAGCACATGAATCAGTACTCCTCCACGCTGACCAACAACTTAGAGGAAGCACTGAGGAAAGCAAGGGCACAAAATATACTATGAGTAGGTGATTTCAATGTCCACGACCAAGAGTAGCTCAGCAGCAGTACTACTGATTGAACTAGTCGGGTCATAAAGGACACAGCTGCTAGACTGGATGCATAACAGGTGATGAGCGAACCAACAAGATGGAAAAACATACTTGGCCTCATCCTTACCAACCTGCCAGCTGCAGATGCATCAGCCCATGGCAGTATGGGTAAGAGCTACCACCGCACCATCCTTGTGAAACAAAGTACTGCCTTCACACGGAGAATAATTCCATCTTGTTGTGTTATACCACTACTGAGCTAAATGGGACAAACTTCAAACAGATCCAGCAACTCAAGACTGAGTATCTAGGAGGTATTATAGACCACCAGCAGAAGATTTGTACTGTTTACAACCTCAAGGTCTAGCATATCCCCCACTCAACCATTACCATCGAGTCAGGGGATCAACCCTGGTTCAATGGACAGTGCAGCAGGGCGTGCCAGGAGCAGCACCAGGCATGCCTGAAAGTGAGAGTTAAGCATGGCGAAGCCATCAACTTGCATGCCAAACAGCATAAGCAGCAAGTGATAGACAGAGCTAAGCAATCCCACAACCAATGCATATGATCAAAGGTCTGCAGTGCTGCCATGTCCATTATGAATTGCAGTAGAAATTTAAACAATTCACTGGAGGAGGCGGCTCCACAAACATTCCTATTCTCAATGATGGAAGAGCCCAGCACATTAGTGCAAAAGATAAGGCTGAAGCTTTCACAGCAATCTTCAGCTCGAAGTGCGGAGTTGATGATCAGCTCAGTCTCCTCTAATGGTCCCCAGCATTACAGATACTAGTCTTCAGCCAATTCAATTCACTCTATGTGATGTCAAAAAATGATTGGAGGCACTAGATACTGCAAAGGCTATGGGCCTTTACAACTTTCCAGCAATAAAACTGAAAAATTGTGCTGTGGGCCTTGCCCCTCCCCTAGCCAAGCTGTTGCAGTACAGTTACAACAATGGCATCTACCTGACAATGTGGAAAATTGCCCAAGTATGCCCTGGACATAAAAAGCAAGACAAACCTAACTGGCCAATTTCCACCCAGTCAGTATACTGTCGATCATCAGTAAAGTGATGGAAAGTGTCGTCAATAGTGCTATCAAGGCAGCACCTACTCATCAATAACTGCTTAGTGACGCCCAGTTTGGGTTCTGCCAAGGCCACTCAGCTCCTGACCTCATTAGAGCATTAGTTTAAACAAGGACAAAAGAGCTGAATTCAAGACGTGAGGTGAGAATAACAGCCCTTGGCATCAAGGCTGCATTTGACCAAATGTGGCATCAAGGAGCTGTAGAAAAACTGGAATCAATGGGTATCAGGAGGCAAACTCTCTAGTGGTTAGAGTCATACCTGACACATAAGAAGAATCTCATGCTTGTTGGAGATCAGTCATCTCAGCTTCAGAACATCTCTGCAGGAGTTCCTTAGGGTAGTGTCCTAGGGCCAAACATCTTCAGTTACTTCAATGACCTTCCGTCCATCATAAGGTCAGAAGTGGGAAAGTTTGTTGATGATTGCACATTCCTCAGCACCATTTGTGATTCCTCAGGTACTGAAGCAGTTCATGTCCAAATTCAACAATATCTGGTCAATATCCAGGTTTCGGCTGGTAAGTGGCAAGTAACATTCGTGCCACACAAATGCCAGGCTATGACCATCACCAGTAAGAGACAGTCCAACCACCACTCCTTGACATTCAATGGTGCTACCATCACTGAATCACCCACTTTCAGCATCCTGGGGGTTATTATTGATCAGAAACTCAACTGGACTCACCACATAAACATAGCAGCTATGAGAGCAGGTCAGAGGCCAGGAATAGTGTGGCAGGTAACTCACCTCCTGACTCCCCAAAGCCTGTCCACCGTCTACAAGGCACAAGTCAGGAGTGTGATGCAATACTCTCCATTTGCCTGGATGGGTGCAGCCCCCACAACATTCAAGCAGCTTGACACCATCCAGGACAACGCAGCCCACTCGAGTGGCACCACATCCACAAGCATTCATTCCTTCCACCACTGACACTCAGTAGTAGTGTGTACTATCTACAAGATGCACTGCAGAAATTCACCAAAGATGCTGAGACCCATGACGACTTCTATTTAGAAGGACGAGGGCAGCAAATGTATGGAAACACGCCACCTTCAAGTTCCCTTCCAAGCCACTCATCATCCTGACTTGGAAATATATTGCTGTTCTTTCACTGTTGCTGGGTCAAGATCTTGGAATTCCCTCACTAATAGCACCCACTGTAGGTGGACTGCAGCCATTCAAGACGGCAGCTCACAACCAAGTTCTCAAGGGCAACTAAAGATGGTCAATAAATGTTGGCTCAGCTCACGACACCCACATTCCACAAAAATGAATAGAAAACAATGGATTATCTTATCAAGTTAGAAGAAGTGGTGCTTCATTCCTCAAAGTGACATCAAGGTACTCTTGATCATCTCCCTTCCCACCAATCTCAATCACCTACTCTCCGTCTCACTTAACTCTGTACATTAACATAGGAAGCCATTACAATCCTGACATGACAGCAATGTCAGGCTGTCTACTTGGAGTATGCTTCTCAACACATCATTGTGATGGAGGCAGCTTTTCATTCTGGGCCTCTTCATTCCCTTATGTTGATCATATACTTTGTTAAATTGAACCTGCTAATGCATTTGGCCCCAAGGTTTCATTGAACTGCATCTTAAATAACTCCAGGACCTGTATGCTCTGCTGTACAAGACTTAAATATAGTTGGCAAGGTGATGTGATTTGCACTTTCTAACTTTTCATTAACATGTGAACTAAACACAGCTTCCTATTATTAATATGTTGGAGTTTGTGGGTTTTTTTTTTGAAAAAGTATGATTGTTCTAATGGAATACAAAACTACATTGATAATTTCCATTTTCCAAAGCACAAAAAAGCATTTCTGTTGTAGCTTTCACAAGCTCAGTGTACTTTACAACAATGAGGTGTTGGCAATAGAGTCTTCCAGATAGTTTGTTTCTTAGTAATTCTGAATGAGGGATAAATATTGGCCAGATCATCAAGGAGAATGCTCGTGTTCTTCTTTGTAATAACATTACATCTGCCAAAAAGAGCAGAAAGGCTTCACTTTAACAATCAGCAGAAAATTAACAGAGTGTAGCACTCCTTCAGTGGCAATGGCCCACTGGTATATCACAAGACTATTAATCCAAAAACCCCAGAACGCTCTGAGGACATGGGTTCAAATTGCAGCATGGAAAATAGTGGAATTTAAATTCAACAAAAATTTGGCATTAAGGGTCTAATAATGACCAGTGTTGATCAGTGCAAAACTAAATCTCTGATTCACTATTGCCCTGTAGGGAAGTCAACTGCTGTCCACACCTGGCCTGGCTGACATGTGTCTCTAGACTCACAGCCATGTTGTTGACTCCTAACTGCCCTCTGGACAATAAATGTCAGCTTAGCAAGTGATGCCCACATCCTGTGAAATAATACAAGTAGTGTCAGTCTGTAGTTTTTGTGGTCATGTCTTCAGATTGTGACCTGACTCAACAACCCATGACTGAAAAGGGAACGGTACTACCAACTGAGCCATGTTCAACCCTGCACCAAAATGCAGCATTTTCTTTCAGCTTCTAAATTAGTTTCCCATGAGCTCTTTCAACAGAGTCATGGCCAACATAAAGTTCTTCTTTCTGAGGCCAAAGTTAATAATTCAGAGAAAAGAAAAGTTGTTGCATGAGTCAAGTAAATCTAATCATCCCAGAAGGCTTGGAGTTCATCATTTTGCAAGACATCAACTCACCATCCCAGTTTTGACTTTTTCCTTGACAGAGTAAGACCTTTCTTTCTTTTGACTATGTACGTGTGCTTCTGCTTCTTTGATCCTACAAAGGAAACAAACCAAAAGCAGTTATTCTACAGATGTGCAGTCCATTGTGACATGACTATAATAAACAAGTAGGCAAACACAATGTGATCATGGCAACGCTGACCTAAAAATGCGGGTCAGAAATCTGGATAATAAAATGCACACAGCAACTTTGAACAAAAGTGGCTGTCCAAGGAAAAAATGATTGTTTCCAAAGCACCAACACTGCCCAGACACTATCATCTCTACATCTGACAGCAGATGGGACCAATAAAACTGAGCTCGAATAAGGACCAAGTAGTAGGAAGATGGGCAGTTCTGTATAAAATGAAGGTTTAAAAGTGATGGCAGAGAATATTAGGAACAATTTAAGAGCTACATAAAATTTTGAAACTCAAAAGTTTAATTAGCTTGTTCACCATGAAGTTGCTTATAAGTAATTAGCAACAAGTAGAATATTATATTACTCAGAAAGAGAGTCGCATTTGCCTAATAGAGCTAAGGTAACTGCTTGGTTTTCAATACAATTTGCACTATAAAGATCATTGTTGACTGATTTACTGTACATACAATTGTGGAAAGATATTGATTGGCACGTGGAGTGCTTTGAAGTATTCGGGTACACGTCACGTACAAAACTGACTTTCTCCATTTGTAATGTTAAATGTCAAACATTTGGCAACACTTGCAGAAACAAATCAATTCACTGTGTTCTTGGACTAAACTAAAAAAAAGCTTCAACTGTGATGGATTTTTAGCAGCATTGAACTTTTCCCTCAGAGTTGAAGTTAATGCAAAAGGAATGTTTCAGGGTGGTTTTAAGAAGTTTATCAAAAATGTACACATTTTACAAATTGTATCTTCAGGCTAAAACAGTAAAGATGTTTATTTCATGTAAATATTGGATCATTTGGTTGGAGATTTAAGCTATCGAATTTCAGACTTTAGGAACACACTTCAAATTAATTTTGTGCAAAGTTAGGCTGCTTTTTCACATTTTTTTTGCCGCAGTAGATGGGTTGGGGAACGTGTTGAAGATTAGAAACTCTAAGATCTGGCGCTCATTTCAAATCATTGTCACTTTTACTACTGCCCTTTGTCTAATATCATTGCTACAGACTATTAGATTGTTCTTCCAGCTTCACCTTTTTCCCCCACTACTAATTAAGGCAGTTGAGGAGCAGATGGCATCATAAGCACGAGCTAAGGTTTGAGCATCAGTATATTGAGAAAGTAACCCCTGCTTTGCAGGTCAAAGGAGTCTCTTGCTTAGAGTGTTAGAAGCTAACCAGGCAGTAAGGAGAAAACAGGACAAAAAAAAATTCTCTTGCTGTGAGTTTTGCCAGTCAATCACCGAAGGATAAACGAGATATGGAGTTGACCTAAACTATAAAGGCCAAGAATCCTGAAACTGACTGTTCAACCAACAACAATTGATAATCTACTCTTCACGAACCACCCAGTGACAATAAAATTACTCTTTTGTTAACTCAAGAAAACATGGGTAAATCATCTCCTTTTAAAACATACATGCCTTTGGGAGAAAGACATCAAGGGAGGGATCTATTATTAAAGAAAACAATCTTGTTGAAAGGGGAAGGGTGAAAAGGAGAGGGAGCGCTTTCATCCTTCCAGACCAGTGAGCTTAATAATTAGGGTATCCATCTGGAATGACAATAATGAGAGAAATTTTGCCCAGTGTCTGGTTGCAACACTTGTAACAATAAATGTGGACAAGGTGAATTTTGGATAAAGTCAGTAATAGTGCTTCAAGCTTAAAATACAAATCAGATAGAGAGTCATAGAGATGTACAGCATGAAACAGATCCTTTTGTCTAACTCATCCATGCTGACCAGATGATCCTAAATTAATCTAGTCCCATTTGCCAGCATTTGGCTCATATCCCTCCAAATCCTTCCTTTTATTACACCCACCTGGATGCCTTTTAAATGTACTAGCCTCCATCACTGCCTCTGATGGTTCATTCCATACATACACCACCCTCTGCATGAAAAGATTGCCCTTTTAGATTCCTTTTAAATCTTTTCTCTCTCACTTATACCTACACCCTCTATTCAGGACTCCCCTACACTGGGAAAAAAATCTTTGACTATTCAGCCTATCCATGGCACTCATGATTTTATAAACTTCTATAAGGCCACCCCTCAGCCTCCAATGTTCAGAGAAAATAGCCCCAGCCTAATCAGCCTCTCCCTGCACCTCAAATCCTCCAACCCAGCAACACCCTTGTAAATCTTTTCTGAACTCTTTCAAGTTTCACAACATCCTTCCAATAGCAATGAGACCAGAATGGAATGCAGTATTCCAAAAGTTGCCTAACCAATGTCCTGTACAGTCACAACATGACCGCCCAACTCCTGTACTCAATTCCCACTGCCCGAACATCCTCGATTTTTGCCCAGCAACAACTTCCAGAAGCAGTGATTGGCATGTGCAGAGCTTCCCAGTGGTTGACCAGCGTAGAGGGAATGTTGATGGCAAGTCATTTTCTTGACATTCTGTCATCCTTGGGATGCCAGGAGATGTTCACTGCTGTTAGGAAGGGGGTTCCAGGATTTTGACTCAAGGAAGAAATGGCAATGGAGAACATAGTTCCAAGTCAGAAAGTAGTGTTGTTTGCAGCAAACCTGCAGGTGGTTTTGTTCTACATATCTCTGGCCCTCGTTGTTTGAAATGGTTGAGGTCCTGGGTTTGGAAGCTGCTCTCAGAAGATCTTTGGTGATTGAATCTTATAGATGGTACACACTGTTGCCAGAAAATGGTGAATAGGGTATCAATGGAGCAGGAGACTACACCTCCTCCCATCCTGTCCCCTGTAAAAACGCCATCCCATACTCCCAATTCCTTCGTCTGCGCCGCATCTGCTCCCAAGAGGACCAGTTCCAATACTGTACAACCCAAATGGCCTCCTTCTTCAAAGACCGCAATGTCCCCCCAGACGTGATCGACAATGCCCTCCACCGCATCTCCTCCACTTCCCGCTCTTCTGCCCTTGAGCCCCGCCCCTCCAATCGCCACTAGGACAGAACCCCACTGGTCCTCACCTACCACCCCACCAACCTCCACATACATCGTATCATCAGTCATCATTTCCGCCACCTCCAAACTTGCGCCCAAACCTCCCCCCTTACTTCCCTCCAAGGCCCCAATGGATCCTTCCATATCCACCACAAGTTCACCTGCACCTCCACACACATTTACTGCATCCGCTGCATCTGATGTGGCCTCCTCTATATTGGGGAAACAGGCCGCCTACTTGCGGAATGGTTCAGGGAACACCTCTGAGACACCCAGACCAACCAACCCAACCACCCCGTGGCTCAACACTTCAACTCCCCCTCCCACTCCACCAAGGACATGCAGGTCCTTGGACTCCTCCATTGCCAGACCATAGCAACACAACCGTTGGAGGAAGAATGCCTCATCTTCCACCTAGGAACCTTCCAACCACAAGGTATGAACCTAGATTTCTCCAGTTTCCTCATTTCCCCTCACCCCACCTTGTCTCACTCAAATCCCTCGAACTCAGCACCGCCTTCCTGACCTGCAATCTTCTTCCTGACCTCTCCACCCCCACCCCCACTCTGGCCTATCACCCTCACCTTGACATCTATCACATTTCCAACGCCTCTCCCCCAAGTCCCTCCTCCCTACCTTTTATCTTAGCCTGCTGGACACATTTTCCTCATTCCTGAAGAAGGGCTCATGCCCGAAACGTCAACTCTCCTGCTCCTTGGATGTTGCCTGACCTGCTGCACTTTTCCAACAACACATTTTCAGCTATCAATTGAGGAGGCTGATTTATACTGCATGGTGACAAGTTTCTTGACAGCTATTGGAACTGCACCATCAAGGGAGGCAGGGAGTCTTCCAAAACATACCTGTGCCTTGTAAATGCTGGACAGACTTTGGGGAGTCCTGAAATTAGTTACTTAGTGCAGAATTCAATTGTTCGATGTGCAACTAAACCAAGAACTGCACCCCCTCATGTGGTAGCTTTACTGTCATTGTTCTCTTCAGTATGCAGGGCATGCTTGGGCTTATGGGCTAGAAAAACAAAATACTGGTCAAACTATAAGCTCTTGTATTGAACAAGTAGAAGTTGAAGGCATGTTAGCAACTGGATAGAGATTACATTTGTATGTTAGAGAGGTGGAGGAGGAAATGATAGGTTCTGTCTCCCTTGAGACCCTCAGCTGTTTCCCACACAAAGTGCACGTGACATCACAGTGAGTGGTGCTTACGGTCTCATTTTGCATTAACCCTTTCAGACCCAGATACAAAGATGTTCCAGCGCATTTCACAATTCTTCTCTCGCAGGCTTAATCCTGACTTTATCATCGAACTTGTCGATGAGGGTGGTGCAGTTGTAGTCTGGTGGACCACTTGATCAACTTCTCCTTTAACTCATCCCAGTTTCTCCAAGCTAAAGGTGTGGCTGTGTTTATCTGCATGGGCTGAAAAATGTGCTGCTGGAAAAGCGCAGCAGGTCAGGCAGCATCCAAGGAGCAGGAGAATCGATATTTCGGGCATAAGCCCTTCTTCAGGAATATTCATTCCTGCTGCGCTTTTCCAGCAACACATTTTTCAGCTCTGATCTCCAGCATCTGCAATCCTCACTTTCTTTCTTTTATCTGCATGGGCCCCAGCTAAGTCTGTCTCAATGTGGGGTAGGTGGGACACTTCCCAGCATCAATCCTTCTCTGATACATCAATGATGTCATTGACACTTTAATCTGGAATTAGGGAAAAAAAATCAGTTTTGCTTCCAATTTCCAGCCTTCTCTCATTTTCATTGGGACTAGCTATGGCTCTTTCCTTACTTGCCTTCATGGTTCCCATTACTGGGCACAGGCTGTCTGTCAATAGCCACTACATACCCATCAACTCCCATAGCTGCTCCTCCTCTCAATGACACTTCCTCACACTCTACTTCCTGCAAGGACTCCATCCCAATCTTCCCAATTTTTTTTTAATATATTAGATTAGATTAGATTACTTACAGTGTGGAAACAGGCCCTTCGGCCCAACAAGTCCACACCGACCCGCTGAAGCGCAACCCACCCATACCCCTACATTTACCCCTTACCTAACACTACGGGCAATTTAGCATGGCCAATTCACCTAACCCGCACATCTTTGGACTGTGGGAGGAAACCGGAGCACCCGGAGGAAACCCACGCAGACACGGGGAGAACGTGCAAACTCCACACAGTCAGTCGCCTGAGGCGGGAATTGAACCCGGGTCTCAGGCGCTGTGAGGCAGCAGTGCTAACCACTGTGCCACCGTGCCGCCCACAAATTCTCCATTTCGATCACACCTTTTCTGATGATGCCCATCTTCTGCCAAAGTGTCTCTGATAATGTCCTCCTTTTTCTCCATCTGAGAATCATAGGGCCCTCAACCATGTTCGACCCATTTCTGGCAGTTCCTTTTCCTTCCAGAACAAAAGGTTGCATTCCTCATTTTTTAAACCCACTAGTTTTCATACTCAAAGGATTATCTTCCACTATTTCAGTCACCTCTAGCATGCCACGACCAAATGTATCTCACCTCCCCCGTAAGTGTCAGCACTCCATATGAGCCGTTCCCTTCACAAAACTTGTTCCACTCTTCCTTCACTCCTAACACATTTCAACCCCATAGCATATACTCATGCAACTGCATAAGGTTTAACACTTGCCCATTGTCTCCTCCCTCCTCTTTGTCCAAGGCCCACACCATACCTTCAAGGCGAAGCAACATCTCACTTGAGTAATTCTTTAAACCTAATTCATTGTATGCACTGCTCACAATGCATTCAATTTGATGGTGACAAGACCAAATGCAGATTGGGTGCCTACTTTGCTGAACACCTCCAACTCTGTCCACTTGTTTGCCCTTTCACTAAACCATCTAGCTCCCATGCTGACATTCTCAGGCTGGTCCTGCTACAGTGATCCAACAAAGCTCATCACAAGCTGAAGAATCAACTCCTCACTTTCTGCTCAAGCACTTTACAGTTCTAAAGCTTAATACTGAGCTCCACAACTTCACAGCCTGACCTCTATCCTCCATTTTAATTACACACCCATCCGTGTCTTGTTCACCATACTTTCATGAGAATGGGCACAGCTGCTTCTTCACATTTATCATTTACACCTATTTAGTCTCTCCATAATTCCTTTATTAAAAAAAATCACTTTTCCTTTGCTCTGGACACCTTTATAATCTGTTGCAGTTACTCCTTGTATGTCAACAGCATAGAAACCACTTCCCAGCCCCTTTCAGTTCCAAAGCTCAGTCATACTGGAGCCAATACATCAATTCTGTTTCTCTCTATCTCTCCAGTTGCTGCCAGACCCGCTGAACTTCTCCAGCATGATTTCAGTTCACAATTATTGTGACAGTAAATTTACAATAACATAATTGAACATTTGACACAACTTCCAGTTGATTTTCAAGTACAAAATGGGCCTTCACGTGCCAACTGCTTTCAGGAAACTGTCAAACTAAGTTCCTATAAACGCCATCAGCTTATTTTCTCAGTAGATACTTCAATAGCATGCATTATAAGCATTGTGTCTGAACAATTCGAGTTGCAGCATAATGAACAATCTCTGCTCATTAATGTTTAATCAGAGTTATAAGTTGGGGTATGTGGTGAATGACACTGAAAATTTGAGAAAATGCTCTCTTGTGAAACTTTGAGCACATTCTGAGAAAATTACATTTCCAATTAGCACAAATCTGCTCCAAATGACTTCATCTTTCATTGGTCTGGGGAATGGGGACAGAATAGCATCAGGAGTTTATTTCTTTATTATTAGATCCTTAGTACTTATCACTCAGATCCTCTTTTTCACCAGCGCGAGAAAGATTTGGACAAAGGCCAAGTATTCACTCCATCTGGAGCTCCTCTGCTCCACCTGTTTTTCTCCTTTTCTCTCTTTCTTTCTTTTTAGAAGTCCCGGAGCCGTGCAAGGGAAAGTGTGTCCTGGAGATCTACGAGAGGAAAAGTGAGTCCCAGAGCACTGCAAGTTGGTGCCTCTAAGTGTTGGTGCAGGGAGGACTGCAGGCTTGGAGCAGAGCAGGACTGCTGTTGGACTGGAGTCTGGTGCAGGCAGTCACACCACATGCTCACAGATCTCCTGCAATGGTAAAATCAATCTGAAATGTTTTACCGGACTGTAATATTAATCCTTTAACAATGATATAACTACCTTACTTTTAATTTACTTTTTAGACACTAAGTAACGCTAGTACTTTTCCTTTTATTCCTCTTTTTATCCAAGATTTGTACCTAGGTACTTGTACCTAAGATGGCATCATTAGAGGCAGCCATTTTGACTGTACTGGAATATATGACAACAAAGGATAATCTATTATATAAAGAACATAACTGCGGCAAACAAAATAGCATGATTGGTAATTTTGAGGGGGTGGAAGGAGAAATAGGATCACTAATTAACCTGCAATGTATTCTTCCTGTCCACAGGACTGATAAATTGTAGAAGAAAACACTAAAAACATACAATCTGGTGTATATGAAACATGGAAAATTTACTCAGCACCATCGTGGTAATGAACATGGCTGCCAGTGATGGAGGGTGGCACCAAAGCACAGTATCTGAATGTCACTATCCTGTCATTAAGACATGGAACCCCAGGTGGAATGAACAGGTACTGATTTCTAAGCAGTGCCTCAAAAGCTGCAGCTTAGGCCAATGGAATGGCATCCTCTCCAAGAAGATGATGCCTAGCCATAACAAGGGTCAGAATGACATTCCAGTAGCTTTACTAGTCATGCTGACTAAAAGTGCTGAAGCTTCTGGTTCCTTTGAATATGTGACAAAAGAATGTATTCGAGTAAAAGGCTGTACAACTGAAATATAGAATGGAAGACAAGGAGCTTACAAGAAACAGAGGAAAATTCAAATGAGCACTAATCAGAGTAGTACTGATGAAATAATGATTATATATGGTCCAGAGAGGAAAACGTCGAGAAATCAAAGCAGGCAGTCTATCTTTCCTGCATTGAGCTGCAAAATTAACCTTCCTAAATATGGAACAAGAATTCAACTCTTGAATGCAAGGTCACATTTCGCATGAAAACAAAACTAAGCATCTTGTTCACCTTTCAATGAATGTGCATTTCAAGTAGTAGATTTTAGGAAGCCTGCTCGAGGAAGAGAGAAAGTTCGAGGTACAGAAAGGTGTAGGGAGGAAGTTTCATTCTTTAGTGCGTGGGCTGTGCCGTTGTTAGCCATGAAAATGGAGGATGATTGAGAGTGTAGAATTAAAGCAGCATTCACAGGGATATAGAGCTGGAGGAGGCCTGCAGAGATAGATAGAGGAGAAGCAATGGAAGATTTTAATAAGAGTAAGAAATTTAAAACTGAGGCTGTGACAGACGGGGAACAGCGAACACAAGAGTGAAGGATGAACTCGATTTGTTAAGAAGAAATGTCGTGAATGCATTGTGCAAAAACAGACCAGTAGGAATCTGAATTGCAATTGCAAGTGCTTGGGTGTAGAGTCTTTTTCTTCCCAAGGCAGACCTGCAAGGAAGAGAGTAGTGAGAAATACACAAAAAAAAATCAGAGATGGTTGTCAGAGATTGCACAATTGACATAACTGGACTAGAAAACATCATGTCAGATGGCAACGTTGTAGGGAGTGGAGAGTGTGGAGCACAGAGACTGGCTGCAGTTCTATATGAAGTAGTAAAGGGAAGATAGGATGTTAAAAGAACTCTGAGATCATGAGGAACATGATGAGAATGCTCAAAGAGAAATTCAGCTGACAGTTATGTTTGAGGACAGAGGGAATGGTGAAGTCAAGACTGTCATCAAAAAGGGCCAAAGTCAAACTTCCTGAAGACGAAAAATCAAACCTATTTCTTCTGTTTGAGATACAAAGAAATTGCGACTGAACAAGTAATCAGGTTTTGACTGACCTGTTGAAGATGGATGAATAGATTAATACATAATGATTCAAACAATTCGTACAATTGACAGTATGGTAGCCATCTGGCTTAAAAAGGTAAAAATATAGTTCAAGGAGGAAAGAAAAAGAAATGAGCAAAATGAGGAATGGATATTGTGAGAAAAGGTTTATTGATATGAGAGGAGAAAAGGTAGGGAGTAAAAAGGAAGGAATGCCAAAGAGTGATCCAGGCAAAGAAAATGTATTGGAAGAACCACCATTGCCCTCCCAAAAAGTGATGATATACAGCAGTATATTTACAACCGGTTATTAATTCATGTCTTCTTGTCAAGTAGACACTGTACCAGATGACTAATTCAGAAATCACAAGTTCAAATCCCATTCTTATATTTTAAAAGGTTTCAAATTTGTTAACAGGTCCCCTAGCAAGAGGTAGAACAACTGGAAAGGGCATCAAATCATTTCAAGAATAAAACTCATTGGTCTCAATATTGACATTCACCCTTTAATACCTCACTGTTGCAAAACATCATTCAACTATTATAATTTTTATTGTCCTGAACATGAATTCGGGTATGCCATTACATTTTCTTAAATCATGTTATTCCTTATCAACAAGCCTCTTGCCACGATCTGGGGTTACTACTGACTAGAAACTGAAATGGACGAGCCATAGAAGTTCTGTGGTTTCAACACCAGCTCAGAGACTAAGATCCTGCTGTGAGTAACTCACTTCCTGACTCTCCAGAACCTATTCACTACCTATGAGGCACAAGTCAAAAGTGTGATGGAATAATTCCCATTTGCCTTGAGTACAGTTCCGAAACAGTTAAATACTTTGAGTGTGTTCAGGACAAAGCTGCCCATTGGAAATAAGGGTTACAGGGATAGGGTGGGGTGAATTTGTTGGGTTGAATGGCCTGTTTCCACACTGTAGGGATTCTACGATTGGCACCACATCTACAAACATCCACTCCCTCCACCATTGACACTCAGTACGAGCAGTGTGCACCATCTACAAGATACATTACAGAAATTTCCTAAGGCTCATTAGACAGTGCCTTTCAAAGCCACAAGACTACCATCTAGAATAATAAGATCAGCATGTCACACCACCATCTGCAAGTTCGCCTGCAAGTCACTTTCAAACCTGACTTGGAAACGTGCCACCATTCCTCCAGTGTTGCTGGATCAAACTCCTGGAACTTCCTCCCTAATACCATTATGGTTGTACCTACAGCAAATGGAATGCAGTTGCTCAAGAACGCATCTCACCACCGCCTCCTCAAGGGCAACTAGGGCAGTACAATAAATACTGGCTCAGTCAGCAAAGCAAAGCCCACATCTGATGACTGATCAAAAAAGACAAATGCACATTAAAATGCCAGGAGAACTTTCCATGCTTTCATTTTAGCCAGATGTGACGAAAAAAAAATCTAATTTATGAAATGCAACTGATTTTTCATTCACACCCATGACAGCTGACTGTAGCTAACTTTCTACTCTCTAGGAAAGCAACCTTTCAGTACTCTTCTTCAATTTTAGTTTCTGATATATTCGTCCTGACTTTGCCCAGCTTTCTATGATGCATGCCATTAAACATCATTGCCTTTTGCACTTTCTCAACATGTTTTTCACTTTTAAGTTGTCTACTTAATCATTCGACCCAAGTACAGTATAAGAGAAAACAAAAGTCTCTTCTGGCAACAGCCTGATTACTGCCTTGTTCCCTGTGGATATGGCGTGCACAAGTGAACTCAGTGGTAATGCCAGTGAAGAACATCTGTACACATTAAATGCCAATCTGCCACAAGCTGTTAAACAGAATGTTTTTCAGAGCCAGACAAGCTCTTTCATCTGAATTTTTAAAAAGGCCATGGGGGACACAATGTTGAATACTATAAAAGAATATCCCACCCAACAATCCCCAGCACTCCCTGACATTCTTCATCAAACTGCATCTGTATAAGGATAGAATTATTGATTATACCTAGAAAAAGAGTTAGGATTAGGTTTTATTGTCAAGTGCACACAAGTTCAGAAGCACAGGAGTAAAGTGAAAGTTTACAATGTCACCACAGGCAGACTTTAACCTCACACCTTTAATGAGCTGAGATGGCACCTTTTGTTGTAAAACTTTAAGTTACCTTGAGAATGAGACTTAAAAGTAGTTCTGGGATTTACATATTAAAGAAACAAAACCAGCAAACCCATTCTAAAAGATGAAAGACTTAATCTAGATTCGTTCAATATATCATTTCAGCTGCATGACACGGTAATCTTTTGCTGTAAATTCTGTGTCTTATGATCCTGCCTCACAACCACCTGACAAAGCAGCAGCACTTCCAAAGCTAGTGCTTTCAAATAAACCTGTTGGACTATAACCTGGTGTTATGTGATTTTTAAACTTTGTACATTCCAGTCCAACACTGGCATCTCCAAATCATCATCTTATTGCTCAGCTTCGGGTTAATTTGAAGAACTCTCTAGCAGTTGTGTTAGATTCTGATCATGGCCTGAACTGGTTTCTTCCATAGTGTCACAGCATCCACAGACTAGCAGATAATCTGCCACATACTGTCAGCGTGTACACTTCTGGAGCAGCAGAAATGCCAAATGGCACGAGCAATCATATGTATTTCCCTCACTTCCCACTGCAAATTGAGCCTAGAATGTTGCCAGAAAACAACATTCTTTTATCAATCTTCATTTACCAAAAAGGGTCTGGACTATTCTCGCTGCCAGGATAGATATGGACAAGTTGTGGAAACTTTTCTTCAACAGTTATCATGGGGAGTGAGATCACTTAAAAGTTCTACTGAGATTGTTTTGATCTATGCACACTTTCAGCTTTTCTGCTTTCTTCACTGCTACCAATTCTGCTAACCCAGACTGCAGGAGTCACATTCTTTACTCCCTTCTTTTTTAACTTCTCTGTCTTGTCTTTCAGGCTGGATTGGAGAGTAGCTGGAATTCTCGTCAGCAGATGCTGAAGTGTTTCCCCCCACCACACACACACACACACACACACACAAAAACACTCACTCATCTAGTGTGAGATGCTGCTTACTGGGGAGGAATCCAATAGCTGTGCAAAAAATCTTTTACTGTTTTGAAAAATAATGGCTCAAATGGCAATGGCCTGATGTCCTGCACAAAATGTTGCACATCTCTTCTAAGTGTAAGGTTACCAGTTCATATTTTAGACTTGCTTTAACAGAGATAAGTGGACATTACTTGATGTCAACTATCAGGAACTGCAGATCCCCTCTTCCCATTACAATGGGCTCACAACTTAGTTTTCCATCTTAAAATGAGCAGTGTTATATCCTATTTCCCCAACTTTATCTGTGCTGGCTTCATTGTTGGGTCATCATCATGATCTATTTACACAAGTCTGCAAAGCTCAGAATGTTGCCTGCAGCACCAGTGTCTATGTTGGCACTTCACGTTCACTTGATGCTCTCCTTCTGCAGTCATCATTCTAACAGTCACAAAAATATTTACCAACTCTCGACCCGATGTGAACGTTATTTTTTCAAAAATTCATGTGTGTGTCGTGGGCATCCCTGGCTGGCCAGCATTTACTGCCTATCCTTAGCTGGCCTTGAGAAGGTGGTAGCAAGTGGCCTTCTTGAACTGCAGTCCACCTGGATATAGGTCGATCGCAGCACATAAGTTACACTGATTAACTGCTGGACTGCAAAGTATATGTTCCCTTGAGTGTAAACTAATTTGTCAGAATGATCATCTGACATCCATCTAGTGACCAACTTAACAGAATAAAAGCAAATTACTGCGGATGCTGGAATCTGAAACTAAAAGAGAAAATGCTGGAAAAGCTCAGCAGGTCTGGCAGCATCTGTAAGGAGAGAAAAGAGCTGACATTTCAAGTCTAACTGACCCTTTGTCAAAGCTTTCACCAGCTTTGACAAAGGGTCAGTTAGACTCGAAATGTCAGTTCTTTTCTCCCCTTACAGATGCTGCCAGATCTGCAGAGATTTTCCAGCATTTTCTCATTGGGTTTCCAACTTAACATAAGGCTTTGTTTCTCCTTTCTCGCAAGTATTTTCATACAATAAGTGATTTAGCTCCACGCAGTTCAAAGTCTGCTTTCCCCACTCTAGAACTATTTACTTTTCTTGTATGGGATGTCCTCCACAATAATGACATTTTCTCCTATGGCTTTGATCTTTTTCTGACTGCTTTGCTAATATTCCTTAATTTGTTTTGATTTGAGATGTTACATGTGGACGGTTGATGGATCAAAATAGGTCTTCAAAGCTTTTGATACTTCTCCAGTCCAGCTTTTCTATTCCTTATTGCGGTTTAAAAGTGCAATAGGTATTAGCATTCTTTCAACAGTACTGATAGAACATTTGCTACTTCTCTGTGTTCAAGTTTTCTGCTCAGTTCTAAAGCATTCTCAATGTTGGTACCAATTCTGAAAGAAGCAATACAGTCTCATAATGTCATTCACCTCCACGGATAGAGACTGGAAATTTCAAAGCCATCCTGATTCTTCCAGTAACAATAAGTTGCAGATTGCAGTTCTAAACTATTCCTTGCTACTTCTAGCATCAACAAGCTCCATTACACCTTCCAAGATCCACACAATTTTAACTGTCCACTTCTGACATCACCTTCCATGTGTGGGCTTTAATGGCTTCTCTAACAAACACCAATGAAAACTGGTGTCATGACAGTGGCAAATCAGTCTGCACAGTCCAAAAATGCATTTTCCTCAACTGTGATGCTGTGAAATCTTTGTTATTGTCAGAATGCTGTACCCTTGTTAAGAATTGCAAACTTGCATTTCAGTGGGCAGTGCAGAGTATCGCAAAATCTTTCAACTGAAATCCTAACAAAATCATAGTTTTAACATTGTCTATTGACACATGCTAAGATACAATACCCCATCCAGTGGCAGCCCACAAATGATTTGCTCAGCTATGTGTGTCAAGAGACTTTGACTGCGGTGGTTTAGTCGCAGGGGAAAGAATCTTACAATTTGGCAGAATTCAGATACTTATTCAAATCTCATACAATGTGACAGCCGGTTTTCCTACGAATGTAGATGACTCTCATCTTGCAAAGTATCACCATATATGGAAATGTGTCAAGGAATACAGGCTTGGGAAAGAAAGAATGCAGGCTCTTACTGTTAAGGTACACAGTGGAGATAAAGCTGGATAGCGTCTTATATACCTGAACTCTGAAAGACACCAGAACATTGAAATCACATAACTTCCATGAAAACAAGAGAGAAAAAAAATTTAGAAAGATCACAACATCTAACTTGTAAAACAGATGCCAATAATGAGAAGTCAGTCATTCCTCCCTGATATTTTATGAAATTAACAGGATTCCAATTATTTTTCCTGTTTTGTGTGTGTGTGTGTGTGTGTGTGTGTGTGTGTGTGTGTGTGTGTGTGTGTGTGTGTGTGTGTATATATATATATAATGCTCCCTAAGTTGCAACATTCCATATTTGCCAGTATTAAATCTAATTTGTCAGGTCAGCTGAAGACACAATTAAAATCTTTTGCTGCATTTTGGATTTCTATTGGTCTCCCTAATGTAGTATCATAAAATTTCACATTTGACGGTGTAGATTATTTATTCAACTAAATAGTTTCCCATGAGAAGAGAGACATCAGTCTGGAGTCTGGATAAAAGCTGTGATGTTTAGCTACTAATCTGGCTTGTCTAGTAAGATCACTGTTCAAGTACTCCCTTTTGGCAAGTAGCTACGTTATTGAGGTCAGAGATTAATTGCTGTTTGGTGAGAAAGTTCACAGGTCAGAAAACAAATGAGCCGGTCTTTGCTTCTCTTTTCTTAAGATTGCTTTTTCTACTCTGGCATTCAAGGTCCTTTTCCCAATGAATTGTTTGAGAAACGAGAAACAAAATGGCTCTAAGCAATTAGACAGAGTATGCAACAGCAATCCAAATCCTGACTCGATAGAACATGAACACCAACTCCTACCTTCAACCAACACTGTAAATGGACTACAATCTAAGTATCAGAGGGAACACTATTTATTGTATTAGAAACAGTGCAAAGGCAGCTCAGCATACCATGGTCCACATGGTATGAAGGTTTGCCTTACGGGGAACGGCTGAATGGGTTGGGTATGTATCAATTGGAGTTTAGAAGACTTAGAAGTTATTATATTGAAGAATGAAAGATCTGGAGGGCATTTTACAGGATGGATGCTGGGAAATTGCTTCCCCTTATTGGAGAGATGATATAATGGGAGTCACAGTTTAAACATAAGCAATCTCCATCTTAAGAAAGGTGGAGCATTATGTTTTGCTTTTTATAAGCAACATAAGAGCAGGCATGGGTCATTCAGCCCCTTGATAATAGCCTCACCATTCTGGACCTTAAGGGGAGATGGTCACATAGTGGTTATACCACTGAATGAGTAATCCAGAATCCTAGACAAATAATCGAGGAACTTGGCTTGAATCATGTCGTCAAGGAAGAAGATGAAATTTTAATTCAATTTTTAAAAATTGTAGTTATTGGTAACCAAATAAAGTTCACTAGTGACCCTCAGTGATGGAAATCCAGCATCCTTACCTGGTCTGGTCCAGGTGCAACTCCGGACCCACAGCAATATGACTGGCACTTAACTACCTTCTGAAATGGCTCAACAAGCCACTAAGCTCCAGAGCAATTAGGGATGCTCAATAAACACTCTCCCAGCAGTGATATTCATATCCCAAGGATGATTTGCAAAAATAAAGATGGCTGATCATCCCCCTCAAGACCATTGCTCTTGCCATACACCATTATGGCATTACTACCTGAAACCTGTGGAGTACATTCACAGCAAACATCTGTGTCTGAGCTTCCTGAGACCACTCGGACAGAGAATACTATAGATTCACTATCCTGAGTGAACAAATCTTTCTTAGTTATTAGTCTGTGGAATTACCTTCCCAAAGAGGAAGGGAGGCAGGCAAGTTTTAAGCTCAAGTTTAACTGATTCAATTGTCAACCAAAATCTAAGGATACAAGGGGACAAATAGGAAAGTATAGTCGAGGCAAGGATTAGATTAACCGTGATCTTGTCAAATAATGGAACGGGCTCGAGGGATTGAATGGTCTATCCTTGCTAATAATCTGTTTGTTGGTATGCATGCATATCCATGCCATCTACTTTTTCATTTGTAACATCATTCAATCTCATCCATCTCTGTTCATCTATTCCTTAACCCTGTGAAATATTGTACTATGATTCTCTTTACTAATTCACTCACAAATGTTCTATGTTTGCTACACTGCATTTACATTCATTCATGCCTAAAACAGCATTTTTATAAGTTCATTTTACTCTTACAAGATAAATTAATTAAAACTTCCCTTCCTCCCTGCCAACCCATTATTATTTCTTTACACCTTTCTATTCTTGTTGGCCCCATGCTGCAAGGAGTATTTAGACCTGTGTGTGTCAAAGGCTATCCCTCAATAATATACTGTAACCTACTCAGAGCAGTGCCATCATGTCTTTGCGTATTCATAACTTTCTTGAAACTATGGAAAGATTATAAAATCAATTAGCCTGTTGTAACTGTCTCTTGGGACCTGAATAAACTGCAGGACATCAAATACTGTTTCCTCCACCAGCATGTCCCTACAGTCCGCTGCTTTTTATTTCTGAGATTTCCTCATATTACCTATTTCTATAACATTGTACCACCCATTCCTAGCATTTATTTAGGACTATAATATTGTACTAACGTACAGATGGATAGGGCCACTTCCTCCCCCTTTAAGAAACTTCCAATCAAAACAGCACTTCCATGAAATTGCATGAATGAATACGTAGGAACTGTCAAAAACCAGCTGTAGTAGATGAAATCTCATGACCCAACTGCAGGAGATCAGTTTAATATACTTTTATTTCATACACACGTAATTTCTCACTTATTTAGATCATATAAATGTAGTGTTTTTATTAATATTACTAACTTTAAAGACAAAAGGATTGACCCCTCTTAATCATGCCAGCTCAGACTAGACAGACACTCTAATTCCATCAGAAGTAACAGCCAGCATTTAGCAAGTGCTTAAACTATTGCCTGTTTCCTCAGGACAGATGTCACACAAACTGGTGTACAATAGGTACAACTATGTGACACGACAGGGTTAAAATTTCAATCTATGTAAAAACTGTGCATAAGAGAGGCTACTGCAAAACTGTGCTTTGGATTCCATCGCTGACTCCTGTGGATGCTCAATAAAGAGACAATTTTCCCCACTCACTGATTTCGGTTGCTATTGAACATGATCCCATAGCCCTCATCAGTATCTTTGTTACCTCTATTTCAACACTTTGTTGGTCAGACTCCAGCCTCTACCACCTACAAACTTACGCTCAGCTGTTGCTGGTTTTCAGGATGGCCTAACTGAGGTTTCAAAAATTAAGAAGACAAAACCAATCATAAATCCTGTTGTAACATGTGACAAATCCTTAGCATAAATGCTAACAAT
Source organism: Hemiscyllium ocellatum (assembly GCF_020745735.1). Classification (NCBI taxonomy): domain Eukaryota; kingdom Metazoa; phylum Chordata; class Chondrichthyes; order Orectolobiformes; family Hemiscylliidae; genus Hemiscyllium; species Hemiscyllium ocellatum. The sequence goes on along the minus strand of NC_083410.1, from coordinate 25,668,404 downwards.
TTAGAGATGGTATTGAGATGCAGTTGAGCATTATTCTGATAGCTGAAGCACATCAATAGAATCCCTACTGTGCAGACAGAGGCCATTTGGTCCATCAAGTCCACACCAACCCGCTGAAGAGCATCCCACTTAGATCCATCTACTATCCTAGCCCTGAAACCCAGCATTTCCCATGGCTAATCCACCTAGCCTGCACATCCCTGGACAATATGCGCAATTTAGCATGGCCAATTCACCTAACCTGCACATCTTTGGACTGTAGGATGAAACCAGAGCACCCAGAGGAAATCCACATGCACATGAAGAGAGTGTGCAAACTCCATACAGGCAGTTAAAGGTGGAAACAAACCGGAGTTCCTGGCGCTGTGAGGCAGCAGTGCTAACCACAGAGCCACCGTGCTACCAATAGGTTATGAAATTTCAAAAATAAACGATATTTTGAGTTTGTGTGTTTTATACGAAGAACTTACCTTTTCCTATGTGGGTACAGTACACTCCTTAAATCAGGAATGTTTAGGCACAGTTGCCAAACTAATACAGAAACCTAACCACCTGAAAGTAGGCAGCAACAGTTGTGCTTTGACAGAAATCAATATTACCTAGCACATGGCAACATCATCGATGAGCCTTCACCACCGTTCCAGGTGAGCGCAACTATTTGTCAAAGGCAACAACTTGAAGTGCTATGTGCAACGTAGGGAAAGAATTAAATATTCCAATAATTGGACAGTTTATTCATTTTAAACACAAGAACAAATTCTTATGCAACATGCATACAGAAATGAGGAGGAAGAAAGGAGTCTAAAAGAGTTGAAAAAAAAATTGTTTTTGCTTGACCATAAAGAGTGAACAGTCAAATATGATAATTGTTACATCAGATTTTAGTTGTCATGTTGGTGTTTGTAGTCGAACAGTTGAGCTGCAGATTCTTGGTATCGCAGAATTATTGAAATCACTTTGTTCAGGTTTGTGTCAAAAGTGGCTAGCTGGCAGCCCTCCGAGGTTTTCCCATTCTTTATGAGCAGCGATGTTTTAATGCATGTTTTCAAAGTTGTGATCTTCATAGAACACTATTCTGTACACTTCGACAACAGGGCATTCAGAATAGAAGTTGGAAAGTTATGTCACTATTGCACATGACGTTGGTGAGGCCACATTTGGAGGATGTGTTCAGTTTTGGTCATCTTGCTATAGGAAGAATGTTATTAAGCTGGAAAGAGTGCAGAAGAAATTTACAAGGATGCTGCCAGAGCTCAACAGTCTGAGCTATAGGGAGAGGTTGGACAAGCTAGGACTTCTTTCTTTAGAGCATAGGAGAATAAGGAGGCATCTTACAGAAATGTTTAAGAACAGGAGCAGTATGGATAGGATGAATGCACTCAGTCTTTTTCCCAGGTTTGGGGAATTGCGGAGTAGAGGGCATTGGTTTAAAGGTTCAAGGGGAAAGAATAAAGGGGAGGCAATTTTTTTTTTTTACACAGCCGCATATGGAGTGAACTGCTGGCAGAAGTTGTTGAGGCAGGTACATTAACAAGAGTTAAAAGGCATTTGGACAAATAGATGGATAGGAAAAGTTGAGAAGGATATGAGCCAAGTGCAGGGAAATGGTGTTAGCCGAGGTGGGCATTTTGGTCAACATGGACCAGTTTGGGCCAAAGGACTTGTCTCTCTGCTATCGGACTCTATGCCTTTATAACAGGACACTAACACAGAGTATCAGGACTGATGCTTGATTTAATCTTGGTCATATTTGAAAGGGGTAAGTGCAAACATGTCTCCCAAAATGTCTACTCTTTACCATCATGTCTGCAGTCTGCGAGATTTTGCTCTTTGAAGCTTGTTTGAGACTATCCAAGATTCCCCTCGAGACAGCAAGTGGATTTATATCCAGTGTCATTTGATTACCAGTCCTTTAAATTACAAAAAAATCATTTTAGGTGATCTAGGCTTATGATTCATAGTCAATACACCTTACCTTATTAGTTCAGTAAAGCAATACTAGATCAAGTAAGCCTGACAAAAGATGATAATTTATGAAAAGCAGCAGTCCAACTCAAAAATAAAGTCATTCTGGGACTGCTTCTTATGATGCCATCCACCATGTGATTAATATATACAATAAGACAAATAACAATGAATAACCCTGTCTCACTCCTTTGTTTTAAACATTGGATTGAGAATGTAGATAAAATCCAAGATTAAAACGTGTACCTTCATACCTTCCGGCTTCTGTATCAGGATTGTGTGAGGTATTTGGTAGAAAGCCATATAAAATTGATGAAAGCAATGCTAGCAGAGATTTTTCTGAACCTAACAATACTCTCCGATCCTGCATATGGCTACAATTGAGCCAATGTGATCCTCAAGATAAAGTTATCTGTTCTTTTCAGATTATTTTTCAGTCATCCAATAAGTCTGATATATCAAGGCTCAGTAACAGAATTAACTACTTGAAGAGTCATAAATGTCTGCAAATTTTGTTTTTTCACGACTTCATGGTCACACATGAATATCCCTTCTTGTGGATAAGCCTGTTTAATTCAAATATTATGTATACCTCAAAGAATTTTATTCTTTATCTTTAGAGATGTTTTTACTACTTTAATAGAGATTTTACTATTAGCCAATGAGACAATGGGCCTTTCACTAAGCACTTGGAAAACTAAAATACTTACCCATCCAGCTCCCAATGGATTTCAAACCTGGGACTGTCATGGGGAGCTGTGACCTCTCAATCCTTTGTGCTCTGCTTTGGAAGATCTTCCAAATCCTGTGGAGGGATGGAGGTCCAACAGCAGCTTTCTCCCCAAAACCAAGCTACCCAGCATAAAGCCAATAATCAATTGACACCAATTCTACCAAGTCAGGTGCATTGTTCGTATGACTGCCAACAGATACTTGAAGCAATATTTGGTGCAGGAGATTGGAACTGCTTTGGTGCAGAAGATTGCCAGGATGAAAATGTAAACACTTAAGGGTTGTCCTTGAAACCTCCTTGAAATGATCAAACATATTTGGTGACTCATGAGACCTTGACTTATGACCAGTTGAAGTGGTGAAGACATTGAACATATCAAGAGACTCCAATGAGACAGAGAGCAGATGCTTCATTAAGGCATCACAGCAAGTACACAAACATTCAAATAGTCCATGGGTCAGAGTCTACAGATCACACATTGAACTTGCCAGCCATTTCAGAATAGAGTGAAAACAAGTCATCCTCTATCTAAGACGACACCTAGCAACTAGGCAAACCAGAATCTCTCAGCCAACTGCATCACTATCAGCTTTACCAACATTGCCATAGCCCAATGAGGAAGCAAAAAACAAAATCAACTCACCTTTCCTTAACCCCTGCTTGGCCTTTTCTTATTTCTTTTCTGCAAGTTACAATTTCAATTAAAAGTGTGGCTCATCAGAAAATTAAGGAGCCAATTACCAACGTTTGAACGAATGAAAGAGGAATTTTGTTATCCACCAACTCAAAGCAAAAGCAAATCAAATACAACAACAATCACACATACATACATAGGTAGTAAGTTTAAAAGGGGAAGTGCTTTTTATTAATTCATGGGGCATGGGTGTCACTGGCCGGATCAACATTTAATACTCATTCCTAAACACCCGGGAGTAGACAGTGGTGAGCTACCTTCTTGAAACACTACCATCCTTGAGATGCAGAGACATGGAGAGGAAGTTCCAGGATTTTGACCAGTGACTATGAAGGAATGGCATGAATATTTCCACATCAGGATAATGTAGAAGTTGCATGGGATCTGTACACTGTACACTCAGGGAAAATAAGGTTAAACAGTTAAACAGTCCAAATAGTCCTTAGGGTATTAGATTCTTAGCTCAAGAGGACAGCTGCTTCATGGTTAACTTTCATCCCCTGCAGTAGTGGAATGTGCAGATACCATGAGTTACTTTGAGTTACCATTGAATGACAGTTTCTTCAGTTTGCATGTTAAACTGGGGTTACGTTCAGAAACGATGAGACAAACAGACTCGGTGTTTCTGCTTGTGTTGTCACAAATTGCTTTTCCCTTCTTTCTGCTCTGCTGTGCAAAAGCAGTTGGTGAAATATAATTCCACATATATTCCAGTGTCTAGTTCCAATATCTTTTCAAGCTGGTCAGTTGGCAGGCTAACTGGTGCTGTAACTGGCAGGCATTTTTTTTTAATCTCCCAACGTGTGAAATTAGCATGCAATTGCGAAGAGCTGTGAACGTCTTGACACTTACTCAGTTAGCTAGTTTTGATGTCTTTTGATTAAACAAAAGCTAATCTCACCTGGCAATTTCATTTATTTCACATTGGTTTTAAAATATTGCCTCAATATGCAGTTAGTTGACCACTGCAGCATTTTAGATCCACGTTTCTTTCTTTTAAAAAAGAAATTTCGACAATGAAAGGTCTTAGGTACAATAAATAGATGATGCAAGTTCAAATTCAATTGCCCATACTGATCACGATGGTAACATCATCTATGGCTGTCTCTATGATAACCTATTTAGTCAGATCTTTGTTTTCTATGAAGAAGTAGTTTGAGGACTAAATTTACATGCAAAGGCTGAAGGATAATTGATAATTGAAGTTAATTCAATGGGAAGGCGATTTTTAACCTAAATATTCTATATTCTAACCAGTTTAATTGATGTTAAGTTCCTGACTGAACTTCACTCCAAATGACGTCTTAGAGAAAATTCAGATCTGCATAATTCATAATACACATTTATTCTAATCGATTCGTCGTGACTGGAGCTTTGCACTTAAAGCCATTGAATTGATTCTAGTTTTTTGATTGTTTTTAATAAATTAACTATTTATATATCTCAATAGCTTACCTCTTGCCAGAACATGAGCATACCAAGGTCCATCAGAATAACATTCTAACAAACAGGTATGAAAGTGTGGTTATGTTAAAAGTTATCTCGTCTACAGCATCAAGATCAACAAAATGTGCTCACAACAATGAAAAAATATAATATGCACATCAAATCAGATTCTAACTCTTTTGTAGAAATTGTGGAAGAACTGAGACAAGCCACTCAGATAGCACTGTAATTTCCCTTAGGCTGCAAATAAGTAGGTTGTCAGTAAAAGGAGGGAGGGGGGCAACTTTTAGTGCAGGTAAATTTTTGAAAGGTCATGTTAAGGAGCATAACTTTTCATATACAGTTTACCTTTATTTTCGCTAAATGATAACATTTTTGGTAACGGTAGTGCCCTATAATGAATACTTCTACTGTCCAGGTAGTGATAACTCACTGATCCAGATGGGATATAATGTTGCTGACTCCACCCACACTGAAGACAGACAAAACCACTGGTGCCTATTGCACTCGAGAGTCATGGGTCTTTAATAATTTTGAATGAATGCTTCTGTGTTCCAGTGGTGACTTTATGTTTAATTCAAGATCTGTATCTTCTCAACTTTACAACAAAAAGTAATCATTTAGGTATAAAGAAGCCATTGTCAGAAAAACATATGTTTTGAAATCATCCATTTAAAAAAGTTATGAAATTAGTCTCACCCATTATTAGTTGGTCAATGTTCGGGCGTTAGATAGTTTTGGCATGTATGTATTATTGGTGAAAAGTTTGAATAGGAGGAGACAGCGAAAATTGTTCCAGGGTGATTTAACTGCTTGTTGTTAACCAGTTTATACTGGCTGTGCTGACTCTTTAAAGAACTGTTCATTTGGGTTTCTCTTTTTCCATTGTCATATGGAAGGATTAAAAGTTCTTACCTAGCTTCCTTCTCCTGACATTTCAGGCAGACTTATGTATGGAATTGAGCTACATTTTCTACATCCTCCCATTCTGTCAAAGTATGTTGGAGCAATATAACACCTTCATCTACTAAATGAAGAACAAACAGAATCCATAATCCTCTTTCAATGATCAAATACATTTTAATAAGCAAGATGAAATTCTGTCTTACTGACTCTATGAAGTTTTAACTCCTATTCCTTGCAATTTTAAAGATTACAATCAATGAGATAAAGACACTATAATTAAGTTCACACAAGCCAAGATCCATGGCTGCAGCTACTAAGTTATCTTATACGAATGTTAACATGTTTTTGATATCTGAAAATTTATTCCAACTTTTAAAAGAAACGTACTATATGAAAAGTTAATAAAGCAGATGATACATTTTGGTAGCCAAGCAGAGAAGCCTCTAATTATTCACATGGAATCTTACAATATTTACTGACTAATACGTGTCTTACAAAATGTTAGCTACATTGTGCAATTCTTTGCTAATAGCTCATCCTGACATTAAATAACTGTATAAGTGGAACTATTATTCTGATGGGAGCTTTCATTAGAGTGGCCTGCCCGTTTCCCAGTATTTCCTTTTAAATACAGATCTATTAAATGATTGAACTACAGGTTTATCCAATTCCTGCCAATGATAGCATCATTGCTTACTTGCTTGGGTACAATGAGTGACTCATACATAAACTTATGTTTCATGACTGACTGCAAAGTTTTAGAAGAGCTGAAGTTTATAAGCTTCACTCACTATTACTCAAACATAACTTGGATGACATCTTCCCAATCAAGTCCAACATGACAAGGATATTGAGAACATCCACAGGCCTCCTGGAAACACACTGTTGCATTTGGAACCCCTGAGCTGCGTGGAGTTACAAATAAGTGAAGTATCACCAATTCTTGAGACTGAGGAAGAATTCTAGGAGTTTTAAAAGACTACTATGGCTAACAAGCCTGTCCCTCCTCCTTTACACAACCTCAGCAATTTGCTGCTTTGCCATTTTACTTCATCTAAAAATAGCTTGATTTTATTTATTTATTGTCACATGCATTGTGTCACAAAATACAGTGAAACGTGTTGTATAGGGTCACCACTCTCTGGCGCCACCTTAAAACGCAGAAAAATAAATCACAACATGGAATATAGAATAAAGAAGAATAAAGAAAAAAAAGTGTTCAACTTTAGTTAAGTGCTCCACTACGGGCCATGCGATGTGATGACCAGACACAAGTCCCTGTGCCATCTGGAATGAAAGCCACCACTGTTCTGCACCATCCTGCCTCCACTGATTCTCTCACCACTATAAATGCTTGCTGGACTGATGCCACTGGATACTGCACTGGCCCAAACTTGATTTCACCACAGCTACTACCGATGCCAGTGTCTCGTACTGAGCTCAAACTCCCGTCTGCCACAACGGCCATGGGTCAGTGCTAGGACTGCCTAGTCGATAAACCCAAACTCTCTCTGATATCACTGCCGTGAGTCCGCTGATGCTGTCACTAAAAGCTCCCGAGCTCTTCCACAAGAGGCAAGTAAAATAAAAACGGAAAAAAAAGGGAGAAAGAAAGAGAAAGGAGGGAAAGAAACAAACAAAAAGAAAAGCGGACAAGCCCCCAGACTCTGAAGCCCAACTCCACCATCATCTGGAAAATACACACAATCATCTAACTTTAATCAAATTGGGTGTTAACCCCATTTATAATATTAGCCTTGGCAATTTTATTCTTGCAGTTATCCGAGCTTCAGGTGAAATGTTCCAGCTTTGCCTCTGGTTCCCAACTAATTATTTTTTTCACTCGTGTCCCTTGGCATTTGAACCTTTCACTGTACTGAACAATTTGCCTGAGTCAATTATCAATTCTGTTCGTCATCCTCAAAAAAGGAACAGTGGAGTGATGATTATGTTACTGGACTAATAATCCAAAGGCCAGGGAATGTGAAACCAAATTCCATCATGCCAGTTTGAGAAAAAGAGATCATATTTTATTTAAAAATTCGATTAGTGAAAGTAACCATGTTGCTTTTGGATTGTTGTAGAAACCTGACTGAATCACCAATACCCTGCAGAATAGATAGGAATCCTTCTATCCTTACATGGTTTGGCTGTGACATCAACCCCACACAGACAAGTTCGCTGTTTATACCCATTTCAAGTAACATGACAACCAGTACCTAGAGCAACTACAGATGGGCAGTAAGTGCTAACCTTGCCAGTGATGCATACATCCCAAGAATTGATTAAAATAATATCACCTTTGCTCTAAGATAGAATATCAACTGTCCTTGACATTTACTCAACTTAATCTTACCATTTGTCAAATTATTGTGTTGTGCATCTCTCCTTTTTCCAGTACAAGGAAACTATAGACAGCAAGCTTGGAAGAGATATATGATGGTACAACTAGGGGGAAACATTGAAGAGTGTGGGCTGTGTGCAGAAATTAGGCCTACAGAGATGCAGTGCAAAGAAGTCAAAGAGAAAGATAGATCCTGTAGTCTGATGGAAATAACAGAACAGATGTATGCATTACAGGCAGATCAGAGGATAATAAGAAGAGAGGGAGCAATCACAGAACCAGAAACTTGAGTCAGAAGTATATGAACGTATTAAGAAAGCAGAACCACAAACTGAAAAATGAAAATGGTTGGGCTTGGGAGGAAGGGTGCAATGGATTTGAACAATCGACATGCACATAACACCAAATTGAAAATTTGATGTAAATTGATGTGACTCTCGATTCTGGCAATGAATGTTCAGGAACAGCAAGCCATTTAAATAGGAGGCAGTTTCCAACATTCATCAGCTAAACACTTCTCACACATGTGCACACACACCTGATAAGAATGTAACTTGTTGCTTCTTGAAACAGTCTTTAACTGAATGGATTAATTTTAAGTAATTATAAAATAGTGTTCTCTACATATCTAATAATCATCTTCGCCCACACTACAATATAACTTGGCTAACTTTTAAATTCCATTGTGTGGGTGTTTCCACATGACACATGAGGCCAAGTGGGAAAAACCTCAAACTACAAGAAATGAAATTCCTTGAAAAATTTGAAGACCTTGAAGCAAAACCCAATAGTTGATAAATGGGTTAAAAAAAATTAAACCAAGGTGTTGGCCTTTTCTAAACATCTGATGCAAGGAAAAATTTGTTCCAAAAAAAAAGACAACTCCACTTAGTGTTAGTAACCTGTAGTAGTCTGTGCTTTGGTCCATAGTTAATGCTATGTTCTTTTTGATTTATACTGGCAGGGATAACACAAAGAAAATAATTTTGAACACAGTTAATCCAATGATTTACATATCAGATCACGAATTTGACATTATCCAGCAATTATTGGGTTGAACCTCAAAGAATGAATACTCACCAATGGTGAAAAGGAACAACGAAAAGGAAATAAAGTTACAATATACTAGGGCAGTCAAAAATGCAAATTGAAGCATACTAACAGGAAAAGAGTGGAAACTTGCATTCCTTAGGTACAGGACTGGCAGTAAGCCAACCCAATGCAGGCATAATTTTAAATAAAAACATATTCAACTTTTGAGACTCCTATGGTACTATTCATACAAACTGCTACTGAACCAGTCAAAAATATGTTGCCTCATCTCACAAACTGTACCATGAAAGTTGGAGAAAATTACTAAATGGGATACAATCTCAGCAGGGATTCAAACACAATTTGTGCGGGTCAGAGTTAAAAGTTTGGGTAACCTTGGAAGTCAATAATGAAACACATACAAGGAGGATTCAGTTTTCAGACATCATAGTCAAAACTGCAGGAGTACTGCCAAGTTCTCTTTATCTCAAACACTGCTGAGCTACTTTGTTTTGGGTGGAAGAAATGTATCTGATCCTGCAACTGACTGCTCAGCTCTGCAGATAAGAGGTGCATTACACTGTACCTGGCCCCATTGAACAGACTGATGAAATGCAAGCTGGAGTTTAAAACAAAGAGGTTGTGTGTTACAGCATCAGAACATCACAGCCAACTTCTTCCATGGCTCCCGTCAGGATCATGCACCAGACAACAGCTGACTAAAAGTACTATAATTTATCTCTCTCAAATCGCCATGCGAAGGACAAACAAACTGAAAATCTAATCTAGACCTTTTGCAAGATACCACTCAGAATTGAGAAAATCATGTTAGATTAATAATGCTTCACTCATTCTTCAATGGCTACTTTAAGACTGTGTAATTCCATGCAACTTGCCCTTTCTTGGCATCAGTAGCCCATATGTGTCTCAGTGTCAATCATTACTTCGGAAATGCAAGACAATGCCTAGTTCTTCAATTCTGCTTCTAACTATTATCCATAGCTGCTCATAGCTTTGGCAATTTCATCATTGAAATGTCTTCACTTTTGTTATCATTTTCAAGAAATATTTGTGCTCTCTCAATTTTGAATTCGATTTTCTCCACTATTTGGAGTAGTTGTCAGTCTTACAGAAATTATTTATTATCTTTGGTACAATCCATCTTGATTTTAAAAGCTATATTGATTTCCAAAATTCAAATTTATGTTTTTCCTTCAGTAAACAGCCACACTGAATGTGGTTTAAGTGGTGGAACTCCGATTCCAAAAGAAAATTAAACTACCCCAAGTTAGCAAGCAACCTTTATTAATATTAGGAGATCTGCTGTAGCATTATTCATGGATAATAGTTAGAAGCAGAATTGAAGAACTAGGCATTGTCTTGCATTTCCGAAGTAATGATTGACACTGAGACACATATGGGCTACTGATGCCAAGAAAGGGCAAGTTGCATGGAATTACACAGTCTTAAAGTAGCCATAATCAGGTCAGAAGCATATGACGGGCAAATTAGGGGGCAAGCTGAACTAGGCCAGAATTGGATTTGGAGATGTAAACAATGCGTCTCCAGAAAAATCTGCTGCAGTAACTGTATCAGACCACTGAAGGGCTGCCTCTGAATTCATGCTTAAGGGGAAGAGCAAAAACTAAGAAGGGAGGAGCAGCAAAAGTTTGGACGCCCCCAGTAAGAAACAAACTCAAATTAGCACAATTATGGCTTTCTGAATTTTCAGTTGGAAAGAAACCGTTTTTATGGGCAGCTTGAATATTATGACCATCATTTGATCTTTGGTATTCATGTGTTTGTCGTAACGAGAGCAAGTCAAAAAAGCTACTGGAAACTTGTCTGACTCTTCGGCATGTTTTAGTTCTGTACGACAATTCACTATGTCCAAGAAACTTCTTCATGATACTGCAAACATTTTAATGATAATATGACTGCAACTGTCTACAATTCAAGACCCAAAACCCATATCTTCAAAATTCTGACTCGATAAAGCAATGTTGAGAGGTATCCTTCCATATCCGCCACAAGTTCACCTGTACCTCCACACACATCATCTATTGCATCCGCTGCACCCGATGTGGCCTCCTCTATATTGGTGAGACAGGCCGCTTACTTGCGGAACGCTTCAGAGAACACCTCTGGGCCGCCCGAACCAACCAACCCAATCACCCCGTGGCTCAACACTTTAACTCCCCCTCCCACTCCACCGAGGACATGCAGGTCCTTGGACTCCTCCACCGGCAGAACACAACTACACGACGGCTGGAGGAGGAGCGCCTCATCTTCCGCCTGGGAACCCTCCAACCACAAGGTATGAATTCAGATTTCTCCAGCTTCCTCATTTCCCCTCCCCCCACCTTGTCTCAGTCGGTTCCCTCAACTCAGCACCGCCCTCCTAACCTGCAATCCTCTTCCTGACCTCTCCGCCCCCACCCCACTCCGGCCTATCACCCTCACCTTGACCTCCTTCCACCTATCCCACCTCCATCGCCCCTCCCCCTAGTCCCTCCTCCCTACCTTTTATCTCAGCCTGCTTGGCTCTCTCTCTTATTCCTGATGAAGGGCTTATGCTCGAAACGTCGAATTCTCTATTCCTGAGATGCTGCCTAACCTGCTGTGCTTTGACCAGCAACACATTTGCAGAGGTATTCTTCATACTACTTACAATGAGACAATAGGTAATCAAATTAACAATTCACCCTTTCTTATCAATATTAAATACTGCATTGATGAAAAACTTTAACTTCAGTTATCGCTGTGCCACAGCTAAACTGATCACAATGGATTTACATATTGCACAGTTTGGTGATGAATACTTTGAGATTGCCCATTCCACTTGGAATACTAAAAAAAGACAGAGTCTGGTCTTCAATGTTGTGAAAACAAATTAATTTTTCAAGGCACACTTGGTCAGCTGAATAGTCCGCCTCCTAGATTTGAAGATCTAGATCTGGAATATATTGAGCCACCACTGGCAACAAACTCTTTCAAAACACCATTATTGATGAGGAGCTCTAACATCAGACCTGCCTGAGAATCTCCAACAGTAGTGAGTGTTTGATTAAAAAAAAAGACCTCTGCAAGTCAACAGAAGTCTCAAGCACAGAACAGGTGGCCTCACACTCCTACATTGAAGTTAGACCACTGTGTATTGGTGATATGCAAGTACATGAGGTAAACATCATCAGTAATTCACCACATGCTCTGGATTCAGTGTGGGAACCACTAAACAAAGCTACTGTTCTTGAAGACAGTACTACAAGCATTCAGGTATAACTTTTAATGGACAGGACACTATTTAAATGTCTGAAAATGCTCTTTCCCAGCCAGGTCCAGTTTTCTCAACTTGCAAAGAGCAAACATATCAGGACCAGACAAAGGCAACACTTCAAAGAGACGCCTACATTTTCAATGGAGTTGCAGCAGCATTGACAATGTTATGATCGCAGTAATAATAGACTATCAATACTTAACTTTCAACATTTGACATTAATGACTCAGACATTAGTGGACTAATGAAAGGCTTTTAAGAGGGAAATGACTGACCTAAAATAGCTGCGAGGATCACACGACAAATGAAATGTATAAAACTAGTTGCCTCAGAATTACTATTTCAATCAAGAGGCATTGAAATTCAGTGAAGTGTTCAGAACTTCACATCACATGTTTTTCACACATTTGTATGATAACTTTTTATTTTAGAGATGAAAAGTTACCGAGAAAACATTCAGTTTAGAAAAGACAATGGAGCCATATTTGGAATATACAAACAAATCATATTTCAATAGAAGCAAAACATTGCAGATATTGGAAAAAGTTTGAGAAACTCAGCAAGTCTGACAGCAGAGTTAATGTTTTGAGTCCAATATGATATCTTCCTCAGAACCATATGTCAAAGTTTACTTTGAAAAAAGCAAAGTGACATGAACTGATAACAGCACAGATAATGAAAGGTCTCCTGTCCATCTCAAACAAACACAAATGAAAAAACAAACTTGGAACAACCACCTGTTACCAAGAAACCAGGTTTCTGGAAAGTTTGTGAACCCTGAGGGGGAGAAAAGATGACAGAGAAACCATTGGGACTCTGTTTTTCGTCTTGCTACTCCATAACGTTTAGCATAAGCAAAGCTTTAAGCACTGAAATTGCCCTTTTTTAAAAATCTAATGGCACTGAAACCAGACAGTTTAGTAAGCTCAAAAATCTGTGGCAATTTCACATACTGCGGGATGAAAGGTTTTTCTGCCAATTAGCTAGCTTGGGAAGACAATGAAGCTAGACTCTGGAATTACAATGAACCATCTATGAAGTGCTGCTATTGGGCAGCAGCACAGAGAAAGAAAAAGTAATTTGCAATCAGATTCAGGTTCTGCACAAAAACTGTGGCCAAATAACTTGACCCAAATATTGGATATTCCTCAAGTGTAAGGATGTGAAATGGGAGTGCTAAGTAATGCACTTTGGTGAGAAGAACATTGAAAAACAATATAAACTAGGTTTATTCCCAAGGTGGGGGAATCCAGAACTAGAGCGCAAAGATTTCAGGTGAGAGGGGAAAGATATAAAAGAGACCAAAGGGGCAACTTTTTCACGCAGAGAGTGGTGCGTCTGTGGAATGGGCTACCGAAGAAAGTGATGGAGGCTGGTACAACTGTAACATTTAAAAGGAATCTGGGGACTCGGCAAGATAGTGGCGATTCTGTAGATCTGCTGTGGACAGCTCTGCCTAAAAGCCAAGGCATATTGGTGTTTTTTGCCATCCCTGGCTAACTTATGAGGAGGAATTATTAGTTTAAAACCTTACAGAACATATATTTGTTAACATTTGGGAGTGGGAATGATGCCAAAGGGAAAAGGAACAAGGAGCAAGCAGACAGTAGCAGGGAGGACACTTCCCTACAGCACCTGGCACACCAGAGACCACAGCTGCAGCCTCACCCGAACCCCCCGGGGACCTGACAGACTCACAGGAATTGATGGCGGTGATGGAGAGACTTACCTCAAAGGTTGGGTTTGGGACTGAGGAGATCCGTGCCCAAGTCCAAACTATTGCATCCATGCTGCAGAAGCATGAATGGGAGATCAAGGGCCTCAGGAAGCAGCTGGAGGATTGAACCAAGGCCCCAGAAGCGGCGATGGAATCTTTATCTGGTCGGATTCAGGTGCTGAAGCAAGAGGTGCGGGCCTTACGAGACCAGGTTGACGACCTCAAAAATAGAGGTCAGAGGACGAATCTACAGATTGTTATGCTCCTGGAGGGTAAAGGTGGTGGGCAGCCAGTCAGCTTCTTTGAAAACTGACTGCCGCAGTTCCTGGGCCTTCAAATCGAGTCCAGCAGGCTGGAGAGTGAAAGGGCCTATCAGATCCCATCCCAGTACACAGGTCTGGGCCAGTGCAGTGCCTAGTCCTAGTGCACTTCCATTCATACAAGGGCAAGCAAAAAGTAATAGAAACCTCCAGATTACTGGGAAAAGACCCACAGTCACTGCTGCACAAGGGGTCAGAAATCTTTTTTTCCCCCCAGGATGTCTTGAATTCGAAAGAGGAAATCCTTTGATGAAGTTAAAAAGAGGCTCCATTTCAGCCACGAGGACTCAGTTTATACATTTGTCTCAGCGGATAAAGCTAAAAACATTGTAGACACTTTAAAATAGACACACTGGTCTGAAGAATACGGTTAATGTTCGTCCTTATTTCCTTCTTTCCCTGTGTTTTCTTTCTCGCTCCCTAATAATTAAAGAAAAGACTTGGAATATGTTGTTCATTTTATTTTAAATCATGGACCTTATTATGCGAAATTTTGTGGATGTTCTTTGTTGTCCCCTTTCTTTTCTTTTGGTCACAAATAGGGGTGACATGGAGCCAGGGATGGGTGGAGTGCTCATCCTGACTTTATTGATTTTAAAGATCATCGCCTTGATCGTTTTGTTTGCCGAAAGTTGGTGCACAGTCCGGGCTTGAAGGAGCTGTGAAGGAGGGGATGGGTAGGCCAAGTGTCCCCTATGGGCTGGGGGGGGAGGAGTTGATGAGTCTTTCATTCAAGATTTTATAGTTGATTTTCTTTGTAGTTTTTTTTGGTAGTAATAGTTGTTTGTAGTTATGATAAAGTAGTTATTGTATGCACAATTCTTCAATTCTATGAGTCTTTATTTACTGGTGTTCGGCGCATTCTCCCTCTAAGGGATTCAAGCAGGGTTCTCCCTCTCAGGGGTTCAAGGGTCTCTGAAAGGGGCTATGGCTAAGTATCTTATTAAATGGTGCACCTGGAACATCAAAGGAAGTCATTTGTCTGTTAAAAGTAAAATGGTGCTTTCTAGCCTTAAGGAGGAAAAGGTTGCTATTGCTTTGTTGCAGGAAACCCATCTTGATGATGGGGAACACCTGAAGCTACAACAGGAGAGTTATGACTGGGTATTCTTTTCATCCTTTACTCTAAAAATAGGGGAATAGCTGTGCTTAACCAAAAAAATCTTCCGTTCACATTATTAGAGCAGGTGAAAGATGAGCAGGGGTGGTTTGTGATACTTAAGGCCCTGATACATGGGGAGAATATGGCATTTTAAATGTCGACTGTCCTCTGGCATATGCCCTCAAATTTTTGATTAGTGCCTTCTCAAAGCAGAGTGCTTTTGGAACACGGCACATTATTACAAAGGTGCGGGGGGGGGGGGGGGGCTGATTTCAATTGTCTTTTGGATCTAACAGTGGACAGGATGCCTAGTGGGCCCCCAACTATTTCTTCGCAGTCCAAGCAGGTGACTGACTTAGGTGAGGAGTTGTGGCTGGTTGCCATTTGGAGATGTCTTCATCCTACTGGCAGGGACTTCACTTTTTTTCAAACCCACATAAATGTCACACAAGGATTGATCTCTTTCTGGCTCCCTCAGCCCTTCTGGATTTGATTATGGGTTATAAAATTGGGAACATAGCTATCTCTGATCACGTGGCAGTATATTTGGAGATTAAGGCCAAGAATGAGGCCTAGGTTTGCGGCACTGGCATCTGGATCCTTTTCTCCTTAAAGATTCCAAATTTGTGGAACACCTTTTGAAGGAGTTTCAGGAATACTTAATCATTAACTCAGGCATGGCTAGTAGTCTGTCTATGCAATGGGAGACTGCTAAGGTCTTTGCTAGGGGATTAGCTATTTCCTATGCGGCTAGCTAGAAATGACAAGAGGGGGAAGAGCAGTGTCTACTTGAGGCGCAGTTGAAAGCCGCCAAGGCGGCACATTTTGCATGGCCTTCTGTGACTAAGCTGCAGCGGATCACGGCCCTCTGGGCTGCTTTGAATTCAAGACTTACAGAAACCACAAAGGAAGAACTTGCTTTTGCTAGACAAAGGCAGTTCGAGTAAGGGGCTAGGCCAGGGAAGTATTTAGCGTACCTGACTAGGAAAAGGCATGCTCCTCAATCCATTGCTGCAATCCGAGACAGCACCGGGGTCCTTATATACGATGCCAAAAGGATTAATTAGGGTTTTCGGAGTTTTTACTCTGAATTGCATCAGTCTGAAGGTTGCGAGAACAGGAGGGCTAAAATGGAGGCCTTTTTATGAACCTGAACCTCCCAGGGGTAACCTTGGAATAGGCCTCTCTCCTTCTTGCCCCCTTGACAGCTCAGGAAATAAAGGAGGCAGCTAGGCAACTTCAGAGTGGGAAGGCGCCTGGCCCTGACGGTCTCCAGGGTGAATTTTATAAGGAGTTAATATGGATCCTGTCAGGGCCAATGATAGAGATATACAATCACTCCTATATGCATGAATGCTTACCACCATCTTTGAGAGAAGCTAATATTTCCTTAATTCTTAAGTAGGGGAAGGTTCCTGAGGATTGTGCCTCATACAGATCCATCTCTCCATTAAATTCAGATTTCAAGATTCTGTCTAAGATCTTGGTGCTGAGATTGGAAAAGATGCTGCCCCATATTGTTAAGGAGGACCAGACAGGCTTTATAGGGGGCCTTAGGTCCTCTAATAATATTGGAAGGTTGCTGAATATGGTCCAAGTTTGTTAGCAGTGATCAATTCAGCAGTTGGTGATTTCCTTCGAGGCAGAGAAAGCATCTGACTGGGTGGAATGGCCGTATCTTTTTTATGTCTTAAAGCGGTTTGGGTTGGTTGGGGTCTTTGCTAGGTTGGTGGAGGTTTTATATCGCCACCTTCTGGCCGCTGTCATCACCAACAGGTTGAAATCTGGGAACTTTAGGATTGGTAGGGGTAGTCAATATGGTTCAGGGCCCCCCTCACTGATAGAGCCGCTGGCAGAAGCCATTCGTTGGAATGTCCACATAACTGTTCCAGAAGTGGAATTGAGAGTACACAAGATTACACTGTATGCAGATAACATCCTTCTGTTTTTAATGGACCTGATACAATATATCAAATCATTTGGGGCTATTTCAGGACATAAGATCAATTTCGCAAAATCGGAGGCTATGCCTTTGGGGAACCTCAAGGAAGTGCCAGAGTTTGAAGGTGGCCCTAGGTTCCCTTTAAAGTGGTCATGGGTGGGGTTCCAATACCTAGGCATGTTTATTACCCCAAATTTGATCAGTTATTTCTGACTAACTTTGCTCACTTGCGCGACAACATTAGATGGATCTCCAGAGATGTGAGATTCTTCCAATTTCATGGTTGAGCTGAATATCTCTCATTAAGATGAATGTTCTTCCTCGTTTGCTTTATCCCATGTGTATGCTCCCTATAATGTTTCCCAAGTCTATGCTGCAGTGACTTAGGAGTTGATTTAGTTCCTTTCTCTGACATCGTGGGCGCCCCCTCATCAAACTTATTAAATTGCAGTTGCCTCAAGGAGGGGGAGGAATTGATTTCCCAGACACCAGGAGGCATCAATTGCCGTTTGTCTGCGATTGGGTAGGTAACGATCCGAACTCAATATGGCTGGATATCGAGGGCACCCAGGCAAAGTGCCCTCTTATTAACCTGTTGTTTATGGATAAACTGAGGACAGTTACAGGCAACTGCTGGAATCCCATTGTTATTAGCTGAAAATGTGTTGCTGGTTAAAGCACAGCAGGTTAGGCAGCATCCAAGGAACAGGAAATTCGACGTTTCGGGCCAGAGCCCTTCATCAGGAATGAGGAGAATGTGCCAGGCAGGCTAAGATAAAAGGTAGGGAGGGGGGACTTGGGGGAGGGGCGATGGAGATGTGATAGGTGGAAGGAGGTCAAGGTGAGGGTGATAGGTTGGAGTGGGGTGGGGGCGGAGAGGTCAGGAAGAAGATTGCAGGTTAGGAGGGCGGTGCTGAGTTGAAGGAACCGACTGAGACAAGGTGGGGGGAGGGGAAATGAGAAAACTGGAGAAATCGGAGTTCATTCCTTGTGGTTGGAGGGTTCCCAGGCGGAAGATGAGGTGCTCCTCCTCCAGCCGTCGTGTTGTTATGTTCCACGGCTGGAGGAGGAGCACCTCATCTTCCGCCTGGGAACCCTCCAACCACAAGGAATGAACTCCGATTTCTCCAGTTTCCTCATTTCCCCTCCCCCCCACCTTGTCTCAGTCGGTTCCCTCAACTCATCACCGCCCTCCTAACCTGCAATCTTCTCCCTGACCTCTCCGCCCCCACCCCACTCCAACCTATCACCCTCACCTTGACCTCCTTCCACCCATCACATCTCCATCCCCCCTCCTCCAAGTCCCTCCTCCCTACCTTTTATCTTAGCCTGCCTGGCACATTCTCCTCATTCCTGATGAAGGGCTCTGGCCCGAAACGTCGAATTTCCTGTTCCTTGGATGCTGCCTAACCTGCTGTGCTTTAACCAGCAACACATTTGCAGCTCTGATCTCCAGCATCTGCAGACCTCACTTTTTACTCCCATTGTTATTAGTAAGGTCAAGGCATGGAGGGTGATGTGTCAGAGTGAGGGTTGCTTATCCAAGACTTTGCCACTTATGCCAATAGTTGGTATGTCAGGGTTCTGACCAGGGTTCAAACTATGGGCAACGAGAGGAGTTTCCAGTTTGGGAGACTTGTTTGAGGGGGAGGTTATGATGTCTTTTGAGCTACTGAACCGTAAATATGGGTTTCCCAGCGGAGATTGTTTCCATTTTTATCAGGTTAGGGATTTCATCCAGAAGAAGACTACACTTCTCACTGAACCCTATAAGCCCAACACAGAGAGGTTGTTGCTACATTCCACAAGCATCTTTTTGGTGAATGCCCTTTACTGCCTGCCGGGTGGCAGGGCCTGGCAGGATACTAACCAGTTATGAGAGGTCTGGGAGCAAGAGATAGGACTGGTGATCTCTTCTGAAACATGGGAGAACATATGGGAGAATGCGTGAATGATCTCAATCTGTAATAGGACATGCGCCATGCAGTTAAAAGTTCTGCACAGGGTTCATCTGACACTGGACCGTCTGGTGAAGTTTAAAAGAGGGGCATCTCCAATGTGCTCCAAATGTAAAATAAGAGGAGGTACTCTTACCCACTGTCTGTGGACATGCCACAGGCTCCGTATTCATTGGAGCACTGTAGCGGGAGAGATAGGGAGGGTACTGAGGACTGAAGTTAAAGCAGACCTGATATCTCTTCTCTTAGGTCTACCAAATTTATCATCTTTAGATGAGCATGGGAAAAATCTATTTAATATTCTTGCACACTGTGCTTGAAGGAATATTCTGCTGAATTGGGTGTCTGAGAACCCATCAGGCTTGCTGGGATGGCGGAAATTAATTATGGAGCACATTCCCTTGAGTTTTATTTTACAAACATGGTACACCACACAACAGACCTTTTTATAAGGCATGGCAGCCCTATTTGAGTGATTTGGATATAGATTTGTTGGCTATTTTACCTAGGGTGTTTGTTGAACCAGGATGGTTAGGTTTGTTGAGCCCTGGGCCCTGGAGGGGGGACTCCTGAGTTAATACAGGTATATACACAATGATCCCATTTTTTTTCCATTTGGGAGCTTTGCCCTGAGCACAGCTATTCTGTGTTTCTTTTTGCTTTTCTTTTTTTTTGATTTATTAATCACTTACTTATTTATTGGTTTTGTTTTGCACAATGTTAGGTTTTGTTTCGTATCATAGGATAGGTTAGTAGTTAGCAGACAGTAGTTGCATTGTAATTTGCGTTTTTTTTCTCTTTATTACACTGGTATTTGTTGTTGGTTGTATTTTTAATAACTAGACTTTTGTAAAGTCAAAATTTTTTTTGCTAACAAATAAATAAAAAAAGGCATCAGAATGGGTATATGATTATGAAGGGTTTGGAGGGATATGGGCTGGGTTCTGGCAGATGGGACTAGATTGGTTTGGGATCTCTGGTTGGCATGGATGAGTTGGACCGAAAGATCTGTTTCCATGCTGTGCATCTCTATGACTCTATGACTAAGAACAATTCTAATGTAGTCGCAAAATTAGAGGCAGCTGATATCTCTGAGCACAGATTATTTAAAGTGCCAAAGCAGTTAATGGTAACATAGAATGCAAGAGCAAGAAAGTGATGTTAAACTTGCATAATATCCTTGTTCAACCTCAGCTGGAGACTGTGCACAGGAAAGGTATGAATGCACTGGGCAAGAGTGTAGAAGCAATCTACAAGAACGATTCCAGGAAGGAGAAACTGAGGATAGATGGAAGAAGTTAGGGGAGAGAAGGAAGCTGAGAGGTGATTTCATAGAGCTTTTCAAAATCATGAGTGGGCTGGAGAGAGAGCAGCTCGGGAGAAGCTGTTCCTCAAATAATAAAAGGAACAAGAACGAGAGGACTGAGATTTAAAGCAATGTGCCAAAGAAACGAGGGTAATGTGAGAGAAACCTTTCTCACATAACAAGTATTTAGGGAATGCACTGCCTGGAGATGTGACAAGGTTCAATTTATGATTTGATTTATTATTGTCACATGTACCAAGGTTGAGTGAAAAGTTTTGTTTTACGTGTATTACAGGCAGATCACGTGATACAAAGTGCATAAGGGTAATAGAACAGAGTGAAGAGTCCAATGTTACAGCTGCACAGAAGATGCATAAATAGCAAGGTTAACATTAAATTTGAAATTAAAGATATCCACTCAAAAGTCTAATAACTACAGGGAAGAAGCTGTTCTTGAATCTGTTGGTACATGTGTTTACACTTCTGGATCTTCTGCTTGACCGAAGAGGTTGGAAGAGATTATAACTGGGTGGGAGGGGGTCCTTGATTATGTTGGCTGCCTTTCCGAGATAGTGGTAAATACAGATGGAGTCAATGGATGGAAGGTTGGCTTGTGTGATGGACTGGGCTGTGTTCACAACTTGCTGTCGTTTGTATGACTGAGGCATTCAAGAGGGCATTGGAGGATTATTTAGAAAGAAATGGTGTACAAGGGTATGGGGAAAAGGCATGAGACAGACACTAGGTAATGATGTTCATTTAAAGAGCCGTGCAAGTGCAATGGACTGAATAAGCCTTCTTCTACACCATAACAATTCAGTGATTCTGTGTGCTTAGATTGGATGTCACCGTCTTGGATCAGAGAGAAGGGGATATTTTTCATTCCTTTGAAAGTTGTAACACTTCTGAAGTTGTCTGAAATCAGAAGATGGTGCAGGTAAGATAACTGAATACTTTTAAGTCAGAGGTGGATAGATTCTGATTAGGCAAAAGCATTGAATATTATTGGTAACAGGTGGGAATGTGGAATTCAGAACACAAAGAGATCAGCTACAATCTTACCATGTGGCAGGGTAGGCTTGAAAGGCCAGACGATCAACTACTGCTGCTACTATGACTTGCTTCTGCAGTCACAAAAACGCTTTCGGAGTAAACCTTAATGTAAAAAATGTTACGTGTAGGCCAGCAGTCACATCTGGTGATCAGATCTGGTTGTCACTAAGAATTGTGAAATTCTGGCAGCAATTGAAGCTTGTTACTTGTGGAAAACTGCTCAGATCCAGTGTTGAGCAACATTTTAAAAGGCTCAATGATGGCCAGCAGACTTCCTTCTAACCTTAGAAACTGTTGGGAACATCAACACTCCTTCTTACTCTCAAAATTAAAAATGAACCATTTGGGAATGTGGGGCTCAATGCCTTTGCTATGACCCATTGTTGCTGATTGCAGCGAGAACTGCAAGCTTTGCCAATCAAGAGAAATGCATCTTAAGACAAGTAACTCGAGCATAATTGCGGTCAGGCTCAAACGGTACACTATTCTATTTACTGAACCTTTAAGGAAGCCATTTGGATTCAAAGAAACATAAATGCCATTAACTCCAAAGTGATAATCATTCTGGGCCATTGTGGGCTAATTACTGCCGGATATTCTTCAGCGAACAGATGCTCAACAGGGTTTCATGAGAATTTTCAATCTAGTCTTAGACTGGACAGCAGCCATGTTAATGAAGAGGTTTGAAGACTAAAACAAAGAGTCTTGGCTGCAGTAAGGGTAAGGCCTTCAGCAAGTAAGTGCTTGGATTGGAATGCAATGGAACGGAACTACAGCAGGCTCGCCCAAGGCTGTCAATCAGGAAATTTTCTATTGCTGTACCAGAGGAATGTCACAGGGAATGTTCCAGGAGTGGCAGGGAAGTCTGTTAGCAACTTGAGTACCTGTGGACATTTGCATGCGGCGGACATGCAAAAGATGACCATTGGTAGTCTGAAGCAAAGGCAGAAAGTTAAAGTGAGATTGGGGTGACAAGGTTGCGATTAGCTGTAGCATCCAAGTGTTCCCTGTTATCCTGCTCAATTTGGGGCAGACTTAAGTAGTGACTTAAAATTGCAAGACAGTTAGTTGCAGATTCTGTTTTGCTTTTTATGTAATTCAAATTTGCGGGACTTTGGCTGTTGGATTCACACTTTATTTTTTCAAATTAAAGATAGGAGAAATATAGTCAGCAATGCATTCTTCAGCCAAAAACAGTTTGGTAATCATTGCAATAGCATTCAAAATTCTGCATATCCTGTGGCACAAACAAAATAATTTAGTCTCTCAAATCAAAAAAGTCAATTATGCTGCCAGAATATAGCTTACAGCTCATAAATTAGTCATCACATCTTTTATAATTAAGTGTCAGTACGTTAAACCTCAACATTCCATTATCCAAGATATTTTTAAACTGGGGAAAAAAAGGCTGCTTCAATTTCAGCTACATTAATCACTTACCTGTTTATCGTGAAATAGGAGTTCAAACCAAGCTTCAATTCCTTCACCTTGGATTATAGCCACTCAACCCCATCATTCTCCAGTCCATGCAATCCATCTTATTCTGTCTTACTAATGTTTTGGAATGTTTAAAAGCTGTGTTCGCCACATGTCCTTCATAATGATTCTGCATCATATAATCCATAATTCTATCATCATGGATGAATAAAAAAAATCCATATGTAGCTCTTTATATTGTGCTGTTAAAGACCACTGTATAAAATAAACATTTCCATCACAACCACCAGACATACCCAAAGTACTTTCCAGCCAACTAAATACTTCATGAAGTGTAATCAACGTTGAAATGTGGGAAATGTGGCAGACAATTTGCTTACAGCAAACTCCCATAAACAGCCTACAAGACTAACCCTAAAGTCAGTATCACAGGGAAACAGATTGAAGGGTTAATATTGGCCAAGGTATACGAAATAACTTCCTCTACTCTTCTTCAAAGTAGAAAGATGGTATCTTTTATATTCATCCAAACAGGTAGACAGCCCTCAGTATGATGCATCATCTGAAAAACGGCACCTCAGACAGAATACCTTCAGGACTACACTAGAGCACTGGCCAAGATATTTGTGCTCAAATCCTGCTGTGGAACTTAAAGCCAGAAATCAGAACAAACTTATGGATTTATTCAGCCAAGTTCACTTAATTTTGGGAAAAAAAATCACACCTTTTTAAAATTAAAATAATGAAAATCTGAAACTCTTCACAATGATAATGCACTGGATCAAAAAGGTTTCAATGATAAAAACAACAATTTATCAGACATTCCAAAAGAATTCTACATTGTCAGTTCTACTATAATGCAGTTGTACAACCCTGTGATATAGAAAAATCATGCTTTAGAAACAGCGCTTAAGATGTTAGCGATGTAATCACATTACAGTTCATGCTGTGGAAACAGCATTCTCAGTACGCCAATCGCATGAGTGAATTCACGTTGACAAGACGTGTGTTATAACAGGATGACCTGTAAAATTTGACAGAAGATATTTTACAACATGCCATAGTAGGAGAAATGATAATTAATCAGCAAAACTTTGGTCAGAGGGACAGTTTTCAAGCAGTGGCCTACAGACAGAGGGCAAGAGGTGAGAGGCAGAAAGATTCAGTGAGACAATATCAAGGTGGTGTCAAGGATATTCAGAATGCACAAGAAGCCAGAATTGTAAGAACTCTGTTCTCAAAGATTGGTGATATTGGAGAACGTACAAAAACACAATGATCATAATTATAAATGTGAAGTGTTGTCTGACCTAATGTTAGTGTAACTAGCAAACTTAAATGCGTTAGATGACTGGGCCTTGATGTGAGTCCAGGCAGCAGAGAATTGGAATGTTGAGAGAGGGTGGAAGGTGGGAGGCTAACCAGAGCAGCATTAGAATGGTCAGAAATGCAATTAGTTTCTTTTTTAGCAGATGAGCTGAAGAGGGAAAAAAATTACTACCAAGGTGAAAGTAGGGAGTTATAATAGTGAGAACATATGCAGAAGACAGGTTTGAATCAAAATTGCAAGATATAAAATCAACACTAGGGCCACAAGCAACATTGTAATAATGGTGGTTCAACACTATTAAAATAGACATGTTTTCCTTTGTTCAAAAAGCTGACTTTGTGATGAACTTGTACTGAATAAAGATTGGAAGCTACAATGAATAAGAAATTTCAACTTTATTAGTTTAAGAATATCATTCCTACTTTCTGCACCTTCCCAACGGGAGAAGAAAATTGCTTCCATCATTGGTCTTTATCCAATTTACGTTTAGTTTTGCATGGCCAGAAATAGTAAATGTACATTTTTTAAAATGCAAGTTCCTGAATAATTGGGTGGATGACTGAAATTAACGGTTTAATGAATGTCATGTGACTCTCAAAAACGGCATGGTTCTGAATTCTGTTGTTGCTGCAATTGTGTGGCTGCAATTGTGTGGCTGCAATTGTGTGGTCTAAATCATGAGGACAATCAGAATGAAAAAGAGGGGGAAGAAAAAAGGACCTTTTCCAGACGTTAGATTGTTGCTTCAATTTCTGAAGTGCGTGCAGCACAACTTTTATACTGCACAATTTTACATTTACTATGAGGAATGTTTGTTTGAAGTGTGTTGTTTATTTTCCAGTAGGCAGGATGGAAGATTAAAAAATATTTGTTGGTGGAAACTGGAGTCTCAACATTTCTGAATAGCCTGACTATATTTAATATATTAAAAAAAGTGAGTTCATGGTCACATGGAAGGATGAAATGGACGATCTGACAACTTACTGCACAAGTACAATAAAAGCATCTTGAAGCTCTTTACTAAGGTGGTGAAGGAAAGTTTTGTAACTGCTAATTCACAACATTCATTAAAAGAAAAACGGTTTCAACATAAGTACTAACACCTGAGAGGCCAGCATTGACAAACTGAGTGCATGCACAGAGCCTGTTAAAAGTGATATTGCTGTAATGGTCAGGCAATGACAATATAATGTATCTTTATAAGTATGCTTGCCTGCATTCTTTTGTACAAAAGTAAATTCTCATGTGACCTAAATGTATACTCCTTTTACAGTATCGTGACAGTTTTACTAAATTGTGCCCACTGCTAAGACCACATGGAATATTAATTGGAGGAACCTCTGCCTGGTTGCCACAGTGTGACAATTGCTGCTTTTCAGTGACTGAAGGAATGGCTATTGTAGCAAAATAAAGAGATACTCAGACTCACTGATCTGCCAGATGAGATGACACTCGGTTTCTTTTGTTAAGGTTGGATTCCATCCTTAGGTCCAAATATAGCTTTAAAAATAGTGCTGGCAAAATTCAATCCAAAGAGTCAAGAGACGTGGATTTGGGCAAAGTACATGCATTTGCTAATTGTAATGTTAAGCACATTTCTCATATGTTTTTCCCCATCCATAGACATCAGTTTTCTTAATTAAGAAGTCTGGAATTTTTGGCTATAGTGCAAAGTAAAATAAAACTGTCACTGCAGTCCTTAAAAAGCAAAGGAGAGCCATTTATCACATTTTTATTAGGCAATAGTACGATTCAAAGTCCATTCTTTCCTTAGGTTGCAACCAGCAGTATGACAATAAAATAGATGCAAAAACTGCTTAGCTCCACACCAAAACCAAACTTGTGGCATAATTCCAGAGTCAAGGCCAAACCTGCCTCAGGAAGAGAAGTGGATTGAACGAGTTTGCAAAAACAGGAAGCCATTTCCAAATCTACAAGTTTGAAAAACACGATAAGGTCACGTCATGACAAGTCCAAGTTTGTTCCCAACTTGGATAACAATGAAATATGCTGCATGCAGACAATTCTAGTCT
Organism: Hemiscyllium ocellatum; assembly: GCF_020745735.1. Classification (NCBI taxonomy): domain Eukaryota; kingdom Metazoa; phylum Chordata; class Chondrichthyes; order Orectolobiformes; family Hemiscylliidae; genus Hemiscyllium; species Hemiscyllium ocellatum. The sequence continues at coordinate 25,641,809 of NC_083410.1, read as the reverse complement.
AAGAAGGTTCTCTCATGTAGAACGCACCTCTTGAGATAGAATCGAACAGCAATGTGACTTGTCTACAAGATGAAAGTTTTGTTGTTGTTTCGGTTTGGAATGGAGAGTTTAAGATAAATTCTCATTCCCACCCCATCCTATTTTAAATTCCACACTTTGAAGTTAACAGTATTATACTTCTTTCTTTGAAGCTGCGTTCGCCTGGCTTGGTCCCACACTTGTCTATTTTTAACCTTCTGGTTGATTAATTTGAGGCCCTCTCTGGGTCGATTTATCAGACAGTGACAATCTCTCAGTACCACCTGCCACCTGTGGCAAGCCTACAGAACATAATGGGGTACAAAATGAAGGGGAGCAAGATAGTGGACAAAAACACATCTCTCCCTGATGCACTCAATGCTTTCTAAGCTCGGTTCGAGCAGAATGCCAGCAGCGTGATGTCACCTGCCCATCAGCCCCAGGCTCATCTGTTCCCTCTATCACTGCTACAGCTGTCAGATCAGTCTACCTGAGAGTGAACTCCAAGGGAATGGACAAGCCCAGAGAGAACCTCTGGCCATGCACATAGATCCTGTGAAGACCAGCTAGCTGAGCTATTCAGTGACAACTTCAACCTCTCCTTGCTACAATCCAAGGTCCCCACCTGCTTCAAGATGACCACCATCATCCCAGTACCAAAGAAAGCACATGTAATGTGCCTTAATGACTACCGCCCCGTAGCTCTGACTGCCATAATCATGACGTGTTTCAAGAGGCTGGTCATGGCCCATATCAACTCCAGCCTCCCATGATCCCAGACAATTTGCCTACCAGCAAAATAGATCCACAGTGAATGCCATTTCCTTAGCTCTATACTCATTCCCAGAGCATCTTGATTACAAGGACACCTATATCAGAATTCCACTCATTGAAGGCAGAGCTGCAGTCAACATCATAAACCCTCCCAAACCAAACTCAAAACTCTGAGAACTAGGTCTCAGCTTCACCCTCTGCAACTGGATCCTCAGCTTCCCGACCCACAGACAGTAATCAGTGAAGATAGACAAACGTACCTCCTTCATGATAATCCTCCACACTGGCACCCTATAATGATGCATTCTCAGCCTCCTACTGTACTCCCAGTACATTTATCACTGTGTAGCCAAATTCGATGAGCATGCCATCGACAAGTTTGCTGATGATATTGTAATAGAACAGATATTAACCAACTGTGAGTCAGAATACAGGAAAGTGTGCGCAATGCTGACAACCTCTCTTCCAATGTCAGCAAAAGTAGAGAATTGATCACTGACTTCAGGAAGAAAGGAGGAGGAGGACACCCTCCTCCTCCCCCTCATATCTACATTAGTGGAGGTGGAAATGGTTGCAAGTGTCAAGCTCCTTAGAGTGACAATGACCAACATCTCTTCTGGACCTCCCTCAGAGATGCTACGGTCAAGATAACGCCTCTTCCTCAGAAGGCCCAGGTAATTTGGTGCGTCCGTAAGGACTCTCACCATCATGTACAGATGCACCACAGAAAGCATTCTATCCAGGTGAACAAACGCTGGTACGGCAACCGCTCTGCGCAGGATCCTAAGAAACGACAGAAGGTTTTGTTAACAGTGCAGACCATCATGGAAGCCAACCTCCCACCTGTTAACACTTTTCATTGCCATGGACAGGCTGCCAACATTCTCAAAGATCCATCCCACCCTGGTAATGCTCTCTTCCAACCTCTTCCGTAAGGGAGAAAATATAGAAGTTTGAATACACGCACCAACAGTTTCTAGAACAGCTTCTTCCCTACTGTTATTAGACTCCTGAATGGACCTCTCTAACTTCAAATCCAATGTTGACATTGCTTTGTGCTTCTCCTGTGCAAATGTAACCTTGTATGCCTTGCTTTGAGCACTCGAGATCTGCCTGTACTGCTCGCAAAACAAAGTTTTTCAGTGTACTTAGGTACATGTAGCTACAATAAAGCAAATGAAACTCTGCCCTTTTGATTTACAAAAGGAGGCGGCTCCACATTTCTGACAGAAGATTCTAATCAGGCTCCTTCTGAAACAGAGCTGTACTTCCATTCTGGCAGTTCCTTCTTACTGTCCTACCCCCTTTCAACAGCAGTTACCTGCTGTTCTTGGAAGTTAACATCCAGCAAGCCACATTTATGTTGCTGTCAAATAGCAGGTATGAGTTAAGCATGAGGTTAAGGTGCTCGGTGAGGGTTTACAGTGCTAGATGGGGAGACGTGGTGGCTCAGTGCCGCCTCACAGCACCAGGGACCCAGGTTTGATTCGAACCTTGGGTGACTGTCTGTGAGGAGTTTGCACATTTTCCCCATGTTTGCATGGGTTTTCTTTGGATGTTCTGGTTTCTTCCCACAGTCCAAAGATGTGCAGGTTGGGTGAATTGGCTATGCTAAATTGCCCATATAGTGTCCAGAGATGTGTAGGTCAGGTGCATTAGTCAGGGGAGGAATAGAGTAATAGAGTAGAGGAACAGGTCTGGCTGGGTTAGTCTTTGGAGGATCAGTGTGAACTTGTTGGGCCAAAGAACTTGTTTGGCCAAAGAACTTGTTTCCACACTGTAGGGACACCATGATTCTATGTGCACTGGGTGGGGTACTAGTTGAGTAGAATGTGAGGTGAGCAGGTGCTAAATGTGCACAGGATAGGGTGCTAGAGATAGGGGCCAGGTGTACAGGATATAGAATACCAAGTTGGTTTATGTACCAGTATTCAAGGTAGCAAAGGAGCAAGGTGAGAAAAGGACCAGGTAAGCAAGGAGCCAAGTAAGTAATGCAATGCTTAGAGTATTTTGGGGCGGATGGAGGAAATCAAATCCAACAGGACAGGGAGGGTTCTGTTCCAGAGATGGGGGTCTGGGTTGGGTCCAACAGGATTGAGGGAGGAGCTGGGATGTACAGGTGGTCTAGGAAAGGTATATTGGGGATGTATGAAGTCAGTATGGGATCTGTTGAATCATTTCTTAAGAGTTAGCTGATGCATTTAATTGTTGTAACTTTTCCTGAGTAATTATTTGCTCAATTTCAGCAGAACCCTCCAAGTTCTCAGATATAAATGAAGACTTTGAGTGTTCCAGGTGAAAAGGAATTGTTTAGCAGAATCTTCAATTTCCTCAGCAATTCCTTTGGAGTCTTCTAAGGTGGGAATTCCACAGGGACCCATGCACAACTCCCAACCATGCTGGAACAACTGTCTAGCCATCAGCAAATCTGTGCCTCCTTCACTAGTATCTGCATGTCTGCCAGTGAACAGTCAACAAGTATTGAAATTGCATGTTCTGCACACGTGGTATACATTAATTAGTAAGGAAATTCCCCAGAACGAGAGAGAATTGAATTTAACAGTTCATGTATTTCATGCCTTGAACTATTTTACTAAGTTGAAGGTGTGATACAAACACAAGTTAACTTGTGCACAAGTGGGAAATGGGGTCCTGGGAGTCAGGTCAAAGGGATTGGAAGGGTGGAGAGTTCTTCTTGCATGGTTCTTCAGAATCTTGTCTCAATTAGCTACTGACTTGTAAGTTGCCACCAAAACTTTGCTGGATTGTAATATGTGTTTTCAACTTAAGACAGTAAATTTGTGCAGTATTGTCTCCTGGTATAAATGAAAAGAAACCAAACCATTTCCTAAGCAGAACTCTATTTGAATATCCTTCTACTTTGGAACTCTCCCCACTTTGGGGGATTTTATGGTTGGTAAAAACGTGTTTAGCACATTTGAATACAAATAAGGGTAAAGTGTTTGCAGACCCGGAGGATTCAGGTTATCTCAGAGAGAGAAACGACTGGTGGCCGTTTAACCTGAGAGTCAATACACCTCAGACAAAGAGTGAAGCTGAGAAGACCTTACCTTCATGGTAACCTCGGTCAATGCAGAAATTGAACCCACACTGTTGGCATCACTTTGCATAACAAACCAGCCATCTAGCCAACTAAGCCAAGCAAATCCCTTGTATACACAACAATCAAATGGTTATGTTGATGCACTGATAGAATATGCTAGGATTTTCCAAGGTTTAGGACACCAAGTGTTACCACAAACTTACATTTTGAGGTCTCAAGTTGTCAGGAAGCAATGGCGACTGTCTAGATCTGACCAAGTTATAGCTGCAGTATGGCTGTCCAACCACATTCTCCATTCTTACTGAGGGTCACAGAGAGAAAAAGTTTGGGGAGCACTGCAACGTGGTCTGGAATCTCAGAGCTTTGCTTGTGTCGGCTTTGTGTCTCAGTTATGTTTTCCAGATCAGCAGGACAAAAGGCAAATCCAGCAAGAGAAAAAAAATTGTCCATAGGTCACTCATATGCCTGACACACAAATGAAATAATATTGGGAAACTGTTGGGAATATGCTATCTGAATATTTGTTTCAAATCTAGAGGTAGAATGGAGAGCTAAGGATATGTTGTAACAGGAAATAGAAAAAAATGACACCACACACATTTTCCAAAGTACACCTCAACTGCTTTCAGCAACTTACAAAACCACTGAGGTAATGTAACTCACACCAAACTCCTTTTCTTCAAAAAAGAAAGTCATCACAGAGAACATGTCCAAGTTACTTGTTTTTCATTTTTATTAAAAAATGTTTTGTATTATATTTTCCAGCAGTCTGATAGATAGTTTGCCAGAAATACTAATATATTCCAACAGTTAAAAGCAGTGGGTGAAATCGGGAGGTGAGCGGAGACTTTGTATTCTCCCACCTAGAGTTTTTATTACAAACAAATGTCAAAAAAAAACAAAAGAAGCCACAGCTGTGGTCTTCGTGGTAATTCAACATAACAACCCACCAGTGTTGAGTAATGTCCTCTGGCTTTGCTTTAACAAAGTATCCTGAGATGTAAGCAAAGGTGGAAACTGAGCCCACTATTTTCAAAATGCTTCACCAAAAGTGTGAACTCCAGAGCATGTGGTTCACAGCAGGAGAAAACACAAATCAATCATGCTGGCTGAAACAAAAGGTGTCCTTTTCTCTCCCCACCCCCAACGCCAGTCTGATGCAGTTAGATACCTGATATTTGTTAGAAGTTAGGTAAGCGGATTCTTCTGTATTCCACAGGTATGCAGCAAACTTTAACATGCATGTCTTATTCATTTAGGTGGACAGTTCTATAAGGACCACAATCCTGCTTTTTCAAACAAATTGTTTGGTTGAAGGCATCTTTCAAAATAGACAAATGATTTATGGACACATCTCCTACTTCTATGTGTATTTTCCATGTAAGACGCTATTCATTGAATAAAATAAAATTAAAGAAAACCATTTATGGCAAAGTACCAGCTAGTTCTTAAGTATGTTCGATTTTATTGGCCTAAATATTTCCAGCTATCTTGTTTAAGAAATTTCAAAAGTTTAATGCAGATCTAAGTCCACACTAAGGCATCTGGAAAGCAACGTACAGATACAGCTGGATTCTCCGTGGTCAAAACTGGATGGATTTGGGGTATTTAAGACTTGTTTCCCTGCAGTGTGGAAACAGGCCAATTGGCCCAACAAGTTCACACCGACCCTCCGAAGAGTAACCCACCCACACCCATAGCCCTACATTTACCCCTGACTAATGCACCCAACACTATGGGTAGTTTAGCATGGCCAATTCACCTGATCTGCACATCTTTAGATTGTGGGAGGAAACCGGAGCACCCGGAGGAAACCCATGCAGACATGGAGAGAATGTGCAAACTCCACACAGTCGCCAGAGATGGGAATTGAACCCGGGTACCTGGTGCTATGAAGCAGCAGTGCTAACCACTGAGCTACCATGCTTCTTCTAGAACTACTCAGGAAAGATCACAATCTTTTGTTTGCATTCATTCATCAGGACTAAGGGGAAGACAGCAATGGAAAGGATGCCATGGGAACGATAGGATGAAAACTACAACTAAAAATATAATGCATGTGGATAGACCCCCTTACTCTAAAATGGAATGTCTGGGACATTAATTAGAAGAGATTATAAATGGTCAAATTGACATGAACTGGACCTCGTATGTGAACGCGAGTTCAGCTTCAATCTTTTTTGCATCATTATGTTACATAAACGATCTAGTTGCCTTTCTATAGAAATGATATTATTACATTAGAAAGGGTGCAGAAAAGATTTACTAATGATGTTACCAGGACTGAAGCATTGGAGCTATAAGAGGAGGCTGGGACCTTTTTCCATGGAACATGGGAGGTTGAGGGGTAACCTTAGAGAGGTTTATAAAATCAAGAGTGGCGTTGGTAAAATGAATTGTAAAGGTCTTTTCCCTAGCGACGCAAAATTCAAAACTAGAGGGCACAGATTTACAAGAATGGGGGGTGGGGGGCAAACTTAAAAGGAGCATATTTGTCCACACAGAGGTTCATGTATATATGCAATTAAATGCCAGAGAAAGTGGTAGATGCAGATGTAGTTACAATATTTAAAATACATTTTGACTGGATAATGAATAGGAAAGGTTTAGGTGGATATGGACCAAATGCAGACAAAGGGACTAGTTTAGTTTGGCTCTATATTGTCTACAATCTCCTGATTGCTTATGACTTAATAAAGTTTTGACCAATCTTAAAACAAATGTTGACTCCTGGTCAGGACAGTGACTCCCAAACTTACAGATAGAGTGTTAGGGAGAGATAGACAGGTGAAGACAGACAGTGGGAGTGGCCTGGCCAACAGGAATGCACAAAACACCATACTGAAATTAAGGAAATGTCAAACAATGTTAGTAAAAAGAAAGACTGAATATACTTACTTTTCCTTAAGAATAACTTTGCTTTCCTTTCTCCAGTAATCTTTGAAGTCTGAGCAAAACTCATACCACAGGGTAAATAAGTGATTTGGAGTGACTTCTTTATCTCCAGACTTTGGCTTCATGCTAAAATATGCTGCTGTGTCCAAGAAGCTGACAAAAGGAAACAATATAATCAAAACAAGCTCAAAATACATTTTTAAACTTCTGCTATTCGTCAGTAGTAATTTGCATTGAAGAGAAGCACATTGGATTTAAACGATCTTAAACCAATTTCATTTCACAACATCTTGGAGTAGAACTCTAATAGCTCTGAGTACTGCTGCAATTCATATTAATCATTGCAATCTCTTAGCCTGAACATTTCACATGATGTATTCCTCCATATCATTGAATGCAAGAGGATACCTCAGAGATGATCCCTTTGGAAGACAAAAGGGATAGCTCTAGCACATTTGACTGTAAACTATTTTCATGTCTGACGAGATTATAAAAGCCAAACATGTGAGCTCATTATTTTCAATGCTGAAACCAAATGGCAAATAATTTTCTCCTTGGAGATACTGCCTTCTCCACAATTCTGGTAATCATCTGCTTGGAACTTTAGCTTACACAATATTACCATGCAAACTAAATACATTGCCACCTCCACTGCTAGCTCACTTTTAGCTAGAATCTTTTCTCATACAACAGCCAGCAATAGCTACTCCTTAATCTCTGTCAATGCTCTTAACCTGTGCAATTGCAATGGTATGACTTCAATAATTAATGCAATTAAAATAAGCTGATTAAGCACAGAAGACATTCAAAATTGTATGCTCACCCGTAACACTATCTGAAAACAATAGTGGAGGATAATTAATTAGTAATATTCAAAAATAGAATTGAATGGTTACTTGTAAAGGTAACATTTGCACAGCTTATGGTGCGGGTGATGATAATTGGAAAGATTCACCTTTGAAGGGTTTGGCGTTTTATTGGTTTGCAGGACATAAAATGCATTGAACTTGCTCTATCATTCAATTAGATCACAGCTTTAATGCCACATTACTGCCTACCACTCTTCACTCTTGCATCCCCTAGCAATCAAAAATCAGTCTAATTCAGCCTCAAATACATTCAACGATCCAGCCTCCACTGCTCTCCAGGGAAAATAATTCCAAAGACGAATGACGCTCGGAAGAAATTCCTCGCCATTTCATGTTAAATGGCAGGGCTCTTATTTTTAAACTGTGCCCCCAGTTTTAGAGTTCTCAGCATCTTCCCAGCATTTATCCTCAGAACCTTGTATGTTACAATAAGAAAATATCTCTGTACAGTCAATAAGAAACAAACTCACATACCCCATGCTCTAATCTCTATAACAGAGGTTAAGGGAGGATATATTTAAGGAAGAACTTTGATACTTGGTTACTAGCATGCAGAAGAATTTACTCAGAAGAAGTCTTCTTTAAATAGTGGTTCTTCAACTGTGAGATTTCAGAAGACCAATACCATCCTCCCAGAAGGAGGAGGGATTACCCAATTTATCCATATCAGCTCATGAAGACAGTCATAATAAAGCTGTAAGTATACAGACGGATTTAGATGCAATAAGCCATATAGCTTATTTGTTAACTTATCGGATTTGGAATATAATTAAATTGGTGAGATCAAGAAGTTAAGACCATCAGGACTGAACATTCCTTTGGGACTGAAAAGTCCTGTTTTGATCGATCTAAATAGTCTTCTCACCTGCCACATCCAGTATAGAATGGTGATGGACAACTAAGTAAACAAGAGGATGGCACTTCACAGTAGGCCCATCGTCAACCATGGTGCATCACACAAAGGGCCATGTGTTTGCAGGTCATCTTCAGGTTTCTCCTGAGGTCCCTATTGTTATATGGGGCTTCTATCCCCTTAAGAACCTTACCTGTTTTGGGAACTACGATGATATTTTGTGGATAAGTTGCCAAAACAGCTAAGGTTCTTAAGGGGATAGAACCAGGTATTTAACTCACCTCAAAGTCTGTGTTACAATCCATCATGTCAATCCAACCTGTAACTAGTTGCTAACATTCAATCAACTATTGTTAACTGGAAGAAACTCTTCTAGTTTGACTAGGAATGGTTTTCCTTTCCCTCACTAGACATGCAGGCCCTTTAGTATCCTATACCAAGCAAGAATGGTGGTAGCAACCTTTACCACGAGCAGCAGTTCTTATAGTGCTGGTAGTTGGTATGGCCACACAAGAAACCTACCATCTTATTGAACAGATCGGCCAATTCTGTTCAGTGCAGATGAAATGAATTGGTGGCTGAGTGCAGTTTAAAGATATGGGGAATAAAAATATCTTCACCACTGCCACACTGGCTGAAGTACTCAAGATCTACAGGATCACTACGTAAATTTGACAATGGGTGTACAGTGGGTTTACTGATCTTTTAACTAAGCAAGAACTGCAAAGGAATGATCATTGTACATGTTTTCATACTTGAATGAGGACATTTTGCTGCACACCTATAATTTTTAATTATCCCTGGGAAGATCAAGTGGAAGTTAGGAAAGAAAACTGCTTACTACCTTGTATGGCCCATCATGCAATTGACATAAATAATAAATACATCACAGCAGAGCTGCTGCACCAGGGCATGTTACAAGTCCTGAAAGACCACCCAACAGAAGCAGAGATTCCAAGATGCCAAGCAAATAAAGCAAAGTGAAACAAGGGAAGCAATTTGACATTTTGCATTACAAACCACATATCTTCATGGAATGGAACTACTTTGCGAAAATAGATCTTAATTATAGCAAAGTAGACAGAACCACATGTGCAATTAATTGGTCCCAGGACAAATTACAAATCCAATGCTTATTCACAGATAAAAGACCTAAACAGTTAAAACATGCAGCATTGTTTGTCCAGATGCCAGGCTGATGCTACACCTCTCTCAAGCATCTTAAGGGGATATACAGCCAGAGCACAATTGCCAATGCAACAGCAACAAAGATCTCAATTTATGTCACGTAAAGCTTTAACCCATTTCATTGTCAATTTCAGAGAAACAGGCTAAATGAGTAATCCTTGGACCCATGAGAAGCTGCATCCTGGCATCTCAGCATTGCCAACCTCCTCCTTTACTTCACCCCCATCAAGTGACTGAAATCCTCACTCATGCCTTGTTGCCTCCTGACTTGATTATTCCAATGGTCTCCAGTTCGTCATTCTTAAATATTCATAATTATCAATGCATCTTAAAGGGCATTGACCTGCATTGCACTTCCTCTTCCCTCAATGCCTCAAATTTGTAGTTCTTAGACTTTCACTTAAATACCACCAGGCTCCCCCTTTCCCTAGTTATGTAGGGACCTCCATTCCTACACCTTACCACTAAATTCTCTTTTTCACTGACTTCGCTCTCTTCTAAACTCCCTTTCCTTTGCATTACCATTAGCACCTGTACCTTTAGCTGCCTAGGCCCCAAAGTTCTGGGGTTGCCACCTTAAAGCATTTGCTTTCCGTCTTCAAAGTTCTCTTTGGACACTTTTACTCAGGTATCCAGAACCTTCCCCGTTGGCTTGAAGTCCATTTTTCCTCCCACTTTTCTGAAGTGCTTTGAAATGCTTTCTCAAGTTCAATGTATTCTGCAGATGCACAGAATAACTGTCAATGTAAATGCCTTCCTTTGGGAAGAGGGAACCAAAATTAAGGTTGGAGTTGCTTATCATTTGGGTGTGGCAGACATGGATCACTTTATTGAAAGCTACTCTGCGTCAGTTTAAAAAAAACAGGTTCCAACAACTCCAATGTGGGTATTTGAAAGTCTTTCTAACCACCATTACGCATCAAGTGTTTAAAGAGCATTTAAAACAAATTTCACAACTCTCATTCATTATTTTTGAAGGTGAACAAAATGTGGTGCAATGTTTGTGGCGCAAAATGTTGAGTAATGGTCACATCAAACACAAGTAAAAAATGAGGTCTGCAGATGCTGGAGATCACAGCTGCAAATGTGTTGCTGGTCAAAGCACAGCAGGTTAGGCAGCATCTCAGGAATAGAGAATTCGACGTTTCGAGCATAAGCCCTTCATCAGGAATAAGAGAGAGAGCGCCAAGCCGGCTGAGATAAAAGGTAGGGAGGAGGGACTAGGGGGAGGGGCGATGGAGGTGGGATAGGTGGAAGGAGGTCAAGGTGAGGGTGATAGGCCGGAGTGGGGTGGGGGCGGAGAGGTCAGGAAGAGGATTGCAGGTTAGGAGGGCGGTGCTGAGTTGAGGGAACCGACTGAGACAAGGTGGGGGGAGGGGAAATGAGGAAGCTGGAGAAATCTGAATTCATCCCTTGTGGTTGGAGGGTTCCCAGGCGGAAGATGAGGCGCTCCTCCTCCAGCCGTCGTGTAGTTGTGTTCTGCCGGTGGAGGAGTCCAAGGACCTGCATGTCCTCGGTGGAGTGGGAGGGGGAGTTAAAGTGTTGAGCCACGGGGTGATTGGGTTGGTTGGTTCGGGCGGCCCAGAGGTGTTCTCTGAAGCGTTCCGCAAGTAAGCGGCCTGTCTCACCAATATAGAGGAGGCCACATCGGGTGCAGCGGATGCAATAGATGATGTGTGTGGAGGTACAGGTGAACTTGTGGCGGATATGGAAGGATCCCTTGGGGCCTTGGAGGGAAGTGAGTGTGGAGGTGTGGGCGCAAGTTTTACATTTCCTGCGGTTGCAGGGGAAGGTGCCGGGGGTGGAGGTTGGGTTGGTGGGGGGTGTGGATCTGACAAGGGAGTCACGAAGGGAGTGGTCCTTGCGGAACGCTGATAGGGGAGGGGAGGGAAATATATCCTTGGTGGTGGGGTCCGTTTGGAGGTGGCGGAAATGGCGGCGGATAATACGTTGTATGCGCAGGTTGGTGGGGTGGTAGGTGAGAACCAGTGGGGTTCTGTCTTGGTGGCGGTTGGAGGAGCGGGGCTCAAGGGCGGAGGAGCGGGAAGTGGAGGAGATGCGGTGGAGGGCATCGTCGATCACGTCTGGGGGGAATCTGCGGTCCTTGAAGAAGGAGGCCATCTGGGTTGTGCGGTGTTGGAATTGGTCCTCCTGGGAGCAGATGCGGCGGAGACGAAGGAATTGGGAATATGGGATGGCGTTTTTACAGGGGGCAGGGTGGGAGGAGGTGTAGTCCAGGTAGCTGTGGGAGTCAGTCGGTTTATAATAGATGTCTGTGTTGAGTCGGTCGCCCGAGATAGAAATGGAAAGGTCTAGGAAGGGGAGGGAGGAGTCTGAGACAGTCCAGGTGAATTTCAGGTCGGGATGGAAGGTGTTAGTAAAGTTGATGAACTGTTCAACCTCCTCGTGGGAGCACGAGGCAGCGCCGATACAGTCATCGATGTAGCGGAGGAAAAGGTGGGGGGTGGTGCCAGTGTAGTTGCGGAAGATGGACTGTTCCACATATCCTACGAAGAGGCAGGCATAGCTGGGGCCCATGCGGGTGCCCATGGCAACTCCTTTAGTTTGGAGGAAGTGGGAGGATTGAAAAGAGAAGTTATTCAGGGTGAGGACCAGTTCAGTCAGTCGAAGGAGGGTGTCAGTGGAAGGGTACTGGTTAGTGCGGCGGGAAAGGAAGAAGCGGAGGGCTTTGAGTCCTTCGTGATGGGGGATGGAGGTGTACAGGGACTGGATGTCCATAGTGAAAATAAGGCGTTGGGGACCGGGGAAGCGAAAATCCTGGAGGAGGTGGAGGGCGTGGGTGGTGTCCCGAACGTAGGTGGGGAGTTCTTGGACTAAAGGGGACAGGACCGTGTCGAGGTATTGGGAGATGAGTTCGGTGGGGCAGGAGCAGGCTGAGACAATGGGTCGGCCGGGGCAGGCAGGTTTGTGGATTTTGGGCAGGAGGTAGAAACGGGCGGTGCGGGGTTGTGGGACTATGAGGTTGGAGGCGGTGGATGGGAGATCCCCTGAGGTGATGAGGTCCTGGATGGTCTGGGAGATGATGGTTTGGTGGTGGGAGGTGGGGTCGTGGTCAAGGGGGCGATAAGAGGAGGCGTCCGCGAGCTGGCGTTTGGCTTCAGCGGTGTACAGGTCAGTGCGCCAAACTACCACCGCGCCTCCCTTGTCTGCGGGTTTGATGGTGAGGTTGGGATTGGAGCGGAGGGAGTGGAGGGCTGCACGTTCTGAGGGTGAGAGGTTGGAGTGGGTGAGAGGGGTGGACAGGTTGAGTCGGTTGATGTCACGGCGGCAGTTGGCTATAAAGAGGTCGAGGGCGGGTAGGAGGCCTGCACGGGGTGTCCAGGTGGATGGGGTGTGTTGGAGGCGGGAGAAGGGGTCGTCAGAGGGTGGGCGGGAGTCTTGGTTGTGAAAGTAGGCACGGAGGCGAAGGCGGCGGAAGAATTGTTCAATATCTCGCCGCGTGTTGAACTCATTAATCCGAGGGCGTAGGGGAACGAAGGTGAGGCCCCTGCTGAGGACTGATCTCTCATCCTCAGAGAGGGGGAGATCTGGAGGGATGGTGAAAATCCGGCAGGGCTGGGAGCTAGGACCTGGTGTGGGACTGGAGCTGGAGCTGGAGCTGGGGGCGGGGTTAGGGGCGGGGACAGAGATCGAAGTAGGGGCGGAGTTAGACGTGGTGACGGTGACTTTGACCAGCAACACATCAAACACAAGGCAGCCTAGCTATCTACTATTTATATTTAATGGTACTGCCCTTCTTCTCATTCACCCCATGCCCTGCCACGCCCAACAATCAATATCTTGGGAGGCTATCACTGAACAGGTAGCAATAGTGTTCAAACTATTGGATAAGAGCAAGGGAGAGGTTGGGAACTTTGCAGTAAGAGGCTCATCTTGAACTCTCAAAACCTCTTCCATGCACAAAAGGCTCAGGTAAGGAATGCAATGGAATACTCCGATTTTGACTCTAGACATGAAAAGATATATTCAAGAAGCTTGAGATCATGGAAGCAACAGCAGTTTACTTGTCTGATGCCCCAACTTCGGAATCAAATATTTTACTTGAGATCATGGTGTGCACAACAACATCTAGCTTGTACGCACTGCAGCCTGAGTTCCTTAATACTTTCCTACCAAGCACATAAAAATCATGTATCTTTGATTTACTGGTTTAAGCGTCTGGAATTCCTGTCTTAATTTTATAGTAGTAGCATCACTTGAAGGACTGCAGCAATTTGGGGAGAAGGTCATCTCCTGATTGCAAGTAGGTTTAACATGGTACAGGTAGTTCTCCTATGTGTGAATCGGCTATAACAAGATCGATGAATTGTGGCGGTTGCTTACATACGAACGTTCTGCTGAGTGGGTATATGGGGTTTGCCATAGTATGATCTACTATGGCGCGATTTCTATAGCGGTTTCCCATAATGCAATTTTCTATATCACGAGGTTGCAGAGGAACACAACTGTCGCATTGTAGCAGAATGACCTGGACTTGCAACCCCTCGCCTGTCTTTTAGGATCGTTGGATTTCCCCTTAACTAATGAATTATTTCTGATCAGCATTTCTGTAGTCTCTTTTATTTTGTCAGTCCTGTAGCACCCACTTGCCTCAAGCATTAGTAAAAAGCAGAGAGATTGTTTCTATTGACTCTTCAGCAATATCCACTGGTTTTCATATCATCGATTTTTACCATCAACAGTCTGGTTGCCCCATTGCTTTGGGCAATATATTTTTGTTTGCCAATATTGCTGTATCATTGGTGGATCTAGGACTTATCATTAATAAGGAAACTTCACATTTAGCAGAATTTCCCAGCGATGCTGCTGCTGAGCTCAAACAAGTTCCATGGCTTATGCAGCTTTACATCTTTCAAGCTTCTCAAAGTTGCATCACAGAAAGAGCGAGCAAGAGGGAGTGGGAGAACAGGGAAGAGAGGGGGGAAAGTTACATCGGGGGAGATGAAATTGACTGAGATCAAGGTTAATGTAAAATTCTAGAAGGTGCATGTTGGCGAAAGTTGAGGGGTGCAGCCATTGATGCTGAGAAGGGAGCGGTTGAAGCAAACAGTACAAGAAGCCAACATCAAAAGAACAAGGAAATGTTGAGATTGGAGGCAGAGGGAAGGGTCAAGGCCAGTTAAACCTTAAACATAAAGCTGAGAATATTAGGTAAGGAAAACTGCAAAGCTAATGATAGGGAGAAAGAGCTTAGTGGGATTTAAATGGGATGCAACACAGACAGCAGAACTTTGAATTAGCTGAAGTTGAAGAAGATGGAGGTCAGTAGGTCAGCCAGCAGCATGGCTAATTTTTGAATTGACAAAGTCCTTGACGAGAATCTAAGCAGATGAATGTTATGTAGATGGAGGCAAAATTATATTATAAAGGTGTGGCACTACGAAACAAATTAGGAGAAGAATCAGACCCTTTAACTTTAGGAGCACATCTGCATTTTCAATAGAAAGTTGAAGTTACGATGAGTGTTAGATAAGACCTGGGGAGTGTACTTCCTTGGTAGAAAGGGCTGATGCATTTTTACACTGAACATTTAACTGAGCAAATTATGACTCAAAAACTGGACTTTGCACAAGTCGTCAGATATGACAAACCTGGTAGAAGCTGGCTTCATACATCAACCAGAGGAAAAGACAACAGCTAAGGATAGATCCTTGGATGAATTGAAGAGTAAAGACACTGGGACTGGAAGAGAAACTACTCGGGAAAAGTTCTACCTATGATTGGATTTCTGAGAGTGAATCTGATAGAGAAGGTGGCCTCGATGAGATGGACAATGAAATCTGTTGGAGGAGAGTGCTGCCATCTATGGTTATCCAGAGAAAGGAAAAATTGAGGCTTTCAAGTTGGGACCGTAAAGCACCACTAATATTCGCAGTGAAGAGCTGCATCTCCCTTAAAATTACCACTATCCCATGCACAACTTGATAATCGAGTCTGATACATTGAACAAAGCATATATTAATTGAGCAATCAACTTTTGATTCAACCATTTAATAGAGACTGCTCAGCGATTACAGATTAATCATTTGCACCATTTGCTAACTGTGTTGCTGCTAAAAGCTGCACCACAAAGTGTCTTGGGTAATGTGATGTGGTTTCTGATCTTTACCATAGACGATTTCAACAAGTGACAAACAAGAAGCAGAGGTAGCATAACAAAATCTTCTCAATCTTTTAAAATACCTGGAATGCAGACACAAACACATTGAGACACAGCTGAAGGTGCAGAGGTCTCTAAATGCAAAGCTAATTATTTTGTCTATCAGGTTTGCAAGACCTGCAAGACATCATTACTCATTTTAAAAGCGACAGTTCCTTGTTTAATTTTACAAAGTTTTGACTGAGATATGACCGCTAATCTCATAATACAAGTTGATTAAAATATTCTGGCAAATTCTATTCAACAATTACCAGGATAGAATTTAGACACCAGCCTCACTGAATGTTACACCTTTGCACTGTCTGAAGCTTTCAGTCAACAAACTTAAAAAGAATAGTTGATAATATTTCTCCACAGCAGAGAAACAAAGAGCTACTGAAACTCATTATGCCTGAAAAGGTGTTAATAGACCACCATCAAAATCTCATTAAGAACAATATGTTTTGACAATTGTAATTTCTGAATCCTTTTACCTCAAGTCTGTTTTTACTATCCAAATGAGTGGAGTCCTCAGGTGTATGAACAAAACAGCCAAAAGCCATGCTAATAGTTAAGTCTGTTAAATAAACTTTCTCAAAACCTATTTGCAAAAGAAACCCAATATTTGACTGAAACACGGACAAAATCTGTATATGCCAACTTCATATTGGTGCAGCTTTGTCAACATTTATTGGCATTCAATAACTCTCTCTTTGACCCATTAGAATCTCAGCTCTTATGAGGAAAAAAACCTTCACTGGCTACCAATTTGCTAGTTCTAACAGTCATGTCAATGAATTCTCATATCTTAGTGCTTCCTAGTTGTTATTAAATGCAAACTCTACTTTCTCTTTTTATCTTTCTCATGTGCTTATATGACATGATGTGAAAATCATACCCAGCTTTGAGTGCATAAATAAACTGTACTTCTAATTTAACACAAAAAAGAGTTTAACATTTGGATTTCAAATAGTGTTTGAGAGAAATACATCACATGTTTCAAAAGAGAAAAAAAAACTTTAAATACTCTTGCTTGTTGACATTAGGGCACAGAAATAAAACATCTCCCTACCCTGTCCTAAACCGAATACTGTATTTCGCAATACACTTTCAAAAGATTTCCAAGTGTTCCAAATCCCCAAAGACATACTTTGTGGTCATTTGAACTTTAAATCAGTTTATGTGCAAAGTAGCCTTCCCATTCCAAGATCGGGTTGGAGGGGTTGGGGGGGAAGGGAGAGGGGGAGGGAGGGAGGGAAGAGGGGGGTGAAGAGTCTGTCCTTGATCTCATCCTTATTTCAATGCAATTGGTGAGCTAAGGGGACTAAACAGGTCTCCCAAGACAGCTCATTAGACTAAGGCTGGCTCAATGTCAGGAAGCCTAGAACTACCAAGATCAGGGAGGCAAATCTGTATTGTAATCAGGATGACAGAACTTCATAAAGCCCAGAGGAACCCTTCTGCATCTGCAGTTCCACACAAATAATTTAAAACTTTCCTGAATTGCATTGGAATCACAAAATGCCAATCATCACATATCATAGGGCACTCATTTACAGACTTTGCCCATTTGAGAAGTGAACTGTTCAATGAACCCATGTGAGACCAATACTTCCTGATTACTATAATACCAATTCTGCAAAGTTAAAATGAAGTCATTGCGTACAGTCACCCTATTTTCACTTGCTAATCCCAGGAATACAGTTTTAATAAATATCAAGCATTTTTATATATCCAAATTTCATGTCGACAATGACACCTCACTCCAATAATGTACATACTGTTCCCTCAAATAAACTGACATTTTCCATGGGGCACTTTATTTATAATTTCACAATACAAAAAAAAAGTGATAATGCTTCTAAAAATGTCAAATCCATTTAACAAAAAACAGTTCTTCTGTGTAGGAGTTCTACCATCAGAGGAGCGCTGAATGCTTATCTATGGCTTTCACTGTTTAGTGAACATTTCATGATAAACAGAAAGGTAAGTGCACTGAATCCATTTTCTTGTCAGACCTGGTTATTGTAATGGCTTAATCAAGACATCTGGTCTGTGCAATTGTAAACACTGCTATGTAGCTTCATGTAAATTCAACATTTAACTTTCACCTGACACAGGCTAAATTGCTCAAGCGCTGGGTGCTCATTTTTATTACATTTTATCAATATTGTAAACTCAATGATGCAATTTGTTTGCGGATGACTGAAAACATTCCATGTCACATCTCTGGTAATGTTCGGCTGGAGCCTTCCCTGTCTGACTGCTTACGTTAAATAAACACAGACCTGTGTGCTTTCATCAGATCATAAAACACCTATTCATAAGTATCTTGGATAAAGTGTCTATTTTGATGTAAATATTCCACCTTTTCACTGGCTGGCTTTTGTGTCAAAATTCACTACCCACAGATTAATAAAAAGTAATCCTGGATTTAACTTCAAAACGTTAGAAAAGTAAACCTTTTCCGTGTTAAACTGGTAATGAACATTAATCACATTAATCTTGGTTCATCTAATCTGTTACTTCTCCTTGTGTCCGCCTGACCTTTCTCCCCCTCAACTATTTCTTTGTAGATGTTTGCTAAGAGGTAACTAATCCTCACTTTAACTGTCCACATTGGCATTACAGAACTTGGATGTGACAAGCATCAATCCGACATATAAGACAACTTTAATAAAAGAAAAGGAATTTCCTTTCAGGAAGGTAGATTCCAACGAACATCTAATTCGCTCAATTGCAAGTCTGTACTAAATGCAAATACCGTCCACAACTTGTGTGCTTGAGGTACAATAAACTGGACTGGCATTATAAACAGCCTTTGAAAAGTTTACTGCTGGCATCAGTGATGGTAAGAGTGACTCAGTAATGGTAAAAACAGTCCATAAATCCTTAAACAGCGGTTTTCTTTTTCACAATTGCAAATCATGAATTTTGATTTTAACCCCTTCATCCTAGGAATCTTAGGAATTTCTGCTCTCTGTCGGGACATCTCACATGGAAAATATTTAGTTTCCAAGAACTAATATTTTAATAGCTAGTTAACCTTTGACTGAAGTAATCATGTAATGATTCAATGGAGCGGGGGTGATAATAAGTTATCTCTTCATCAGAATGCAACCTGCAAATTAGCTTTCTTGAATTGTAGACCATATACAAATGGCTACTTTATTTACAAGGCTATGTAACACTTGTTAAAAATTGCAATCCTTTAACGATTTGGAAACAATTGAAATGACCACTGCATATGAAATAACTTGTGAAATTATTCACTCCAAAAATAAATAAAAGATGGATGTACAAAAAAATGAATAAAGTAATGTTTTAAGTGTTCTGTCTTCTGCTGGTTTGGTAGATGGCAAATCAGTCAAATCTTTACAGCTACAATTTATTTCTCTGCTAGAAATCTTGTTCCAATGGTTCCGGAGTTTAAATAGCATTTTAAACATTTTTTCCTAAATCTTTGTCAACGCAAACAAGATAAACAATGACTAACAAGTGATTGTTTTCCCTTCTTGTGGAGGCATCCAGTTTCTCCTCACTCTTCATATCTGAGTAGTTGCGAGATCATGTGCAACATTCCAGGGGTTAATATGCACACCGCCATGTGGGGTACAATGCCATTCACCCACTCTCACAAAACACCTGGTGAGCTCATTAGAATTAATCTGTAAACTACTGCCCAATTCATGGAGGACACCATAACCATGCCAATGAACATATGGCAGCCCAATTGCAAACCTCAGGAGAAACATCTTTACTCAGAGGGTAGTCAGAACGTGCAAATGCTGCTGTCAACTTTGTTCTTGAGCAGGGTCACAAATCTTTGCATTACGCATATCCTGCAGGAGTCCCCTTGCCCTCCCGCAGAGATAGAAAAACTCACGCAGGAGTATCTGCTTCTTATGCTTGATGACCACAGGCAGGATAGCATTACCATGTAGATTCTGGATTAGTAGTGCTGGAAGAGCACAGCAGTTCAGGCAGCATCCAAGGTGCAGCATAATCGACATTTCAGGCAAAAGCCCTTCATCAGGAATAAAAGCAGTGAGTCTGAAGCGTGGAGAGATAAGCTAGAGGAGGGTGGGGATGGGGAGAGAGTAGCATACAGTACAATGGGTGAGTGGGGGAGGAGATGAAGGTGATAGGTCGGGGAGGAGAGGGTGGAGTGGATAGGTGGAAAAGGAGATAGGCAGGTAGGACAAGTCATGGGGACAGTGCTGAGCTGGAAGTTTGGAACTAGGGTGAGGTGGGGGAAGGGGAAATGAGGAAACTGTTGAAGTCCACATCGATGTCCTGGGGTTGAAGTGTTCCGAGGCGGAAGATGAGGCGTTCTTCCTCCAGGCGTCTGGTGGTGAGGGAGCGGCAGCGGCAGCGGCGGAGGCCCAGGACCTCCATGTCCTCGGCAGAGTGGGAGGGGGAGTTGAAATGTTGAGCCATTGGGCGGTGTGGTTGATTGGTGTGGGTGTCCCGGAGATGTTTCCTAAAACGCTCTGCTAGCAGGCGCCCAGTCTCCCCAATGTAGAGGAGAACACATCGGGAGCAACGGATACAATAAATGATATTACACTTAATTAGACTTAGTCTATTTGTCCTATCCATGACCCTTATAATTTTGTAAACCTCTATAAGTCACCCCTCAGCCTCAGACACTCCAGGGAAAACAGCCCCAGCCTGTTCAGCCCTCTCCCTATAGCTCAGATCCTCCAACCCTGGCAACATCCTTGTAAATCTTTTCTGAACCCTTTCAAGTTTCACAACATCTTTCCAATAGGAAGGAGACCAGAACTGCATCAATATTCCAACAGTGGCCTAACCAATGTCCTGTACAGCCGCAACATGACCTCCCAACTCCTGTACTCAATACTCTGACCAATAAAGGAAAGCATACCAAATGCCGCCTTCACTATCCTATCTACCTGCGACTCCACTTTCAAGGAGCTATGAACCTGCATTCCAAGGTCTCTATGTTCAGCAACACTCCCTAGGGCCTTACCATTAAGTGTAATAGTCCTGCTAAGATTTGCTTTCCCAAAATGCAGCACCTCGCATTTATCTGAACTAAACTCTATCTGCCACTTCTCAGCCCATTGGCTCATCTGGTCCAGATACTGTTGTAATCTGAGGTAACCCTCTTCGCTGTCCACTACACTTCCAAGTTTGGTGTCATCTGCAAACTTACTAACTGTACCTCATATGCTCGCATCCAAGTCATTTATGGAGATGTCAAAAAGTAGAGGGCCAGCACCAATCCTTGTGGCACTCCATTGGTCACAGGCCTCCAGTCTGAAAAATAACCCTCCACCACCGCCCTCTGTCTTCTACCTTTGAGCCAGTTCTGTATCCAGATGGCTAGTTCTCCCTGTATTCCATGAGATCTAACCTTGCTAATCAGTCTCCCATGGGGAACCTTGTCGAAAGTCTTACTGAAGTCCATATAGATCACATGTATTGCTCTGCTTTCATCAATCTTTTGTTACTTCTTCAAAAAACTCAATCAAGTTTGTGAGACATGATTTCCCATGCACAAAGCTATGTTGACTATCCCGAATCAGTCCTTGCCTTTCGAAATACACGTACATCCCGTCCCTCAGGATTCCCTCCAACAACTTGCCCACCACCGAGGTCAGGCTCACCAGTCTAAAGGCTTGTCCTTACCACCCTTCTTAAACAGTGGCACCATGTTTGCCAACCTCCAGTCTTCTGGCACCTCACCCGTGACTATCGATGATACAAATATCTCAGCAAGAGGCCCAGCAATCATTTCTCTAGCTTCCCACAGAGTTCTCGGGTACACCTAATCAGGTTCTGGGGATTTATCCACTTTTAACCGTTTCATGACATCCAGCATTTTCCCTTCCTATATCGTTGGTTCCAATGTGGACAATGGCCTCTTGCTGGCCCCTCTCCCCCGTGAGAACATTCTGCACCCTCCCCGAGACATCCTTGATCCTGGCACCAGGGAAACAACACACCATTCTGCTTTTTCTCTGCTGGCCACAGAAACATCCATCTGTACCTCTGACTACAGAATCCCCTAATACAATTGATCTCTTGGAAGTCGACGTACCCCTCGTTGCATTAGAGCCAGTCTCAATACCAGAAACTTGGCTGTTCGTGCTACTTTCCCCCGAGAATCCATCACCCCCTGCATTTTCCAAAACAGCATACCTGTTTGAAATGGGTATATCCACAAAAGACTCCTGCCCTAGGTGCCGACCTCTCTCTCCCCCTTCCTGGAGTTAACCCATGTGACTGTATCTGAGACTTTCCCCCCTTCCTATAATGGCCATCCATCACATACTGTTGCTATTGCAAATTCCTCATCGCTTCTATCTGTCTCTCCAACCGATCCACTCGATCTGATAAGATTCGCATCCAACTGCATTTATGGCATATATAAAAGATGAGAGACTTAATCAATCCAGGTCTTTTTCAATATATAATTTCAGTTACATCATACTGTAAACTTTTGCTATAAATTCTGAGTCCTACGATCTTATACTCCACAACCACCCGATGAAGGAGCAGTGCTCCGAAAGCTAGTGCTTCCAAATAAACCTGTTGGACTATAACCTGGTGTGGTATGATTTTGAATTCTGCTATGACAGACAGGCATGTTCTGGTGTCTGGAGCATCCTCAGATGATCATGTCCATCCTAGAGTACAACTGAAGAGGTGGTGTTGCACCCATATTGCCATCTGTTCCTGTGTTCAACAGACATCTGGATATGTTGGAAACTTGTAACCAGCAGTTAGTGGCAAAAGAGGAGCAATGTTTAGCCAGCAGTGCTAAGTCGATGATCCCACCTGGTTTCCTCCAGTGGTCCCCAACATTAGACATACCAGTCTTGAGCAAATTTGATTCATTCCAAATGATATCAAAAAATAGTTGGAGGCACTGGAAACTGCAAATGTTACGGACTCTGACAACATTTCAGTAACTGTATTGAAGACTTCTGTTTCAGAACTTGCCACTCCCCTACCCAAGCTGTTCCAGTACAGTTACAATATTGCCTACTACCCCACAAAGTGGAAAATTGCACAGGTATGCCCTGTATACAAATAAAACAGAGCAAATCCAACCTGGCCCTGTAACGGTGCTGCTCCTTTAACAAGGTTATGCTGTCCCTGGTTCTTTTTCCAGAGTGGTCGTAAAAATAGCGATTCCAAGAAGTCCAGCTTGGTTGGGTTTTAGGGCCAATTTGATTATAGCTAATAGATACAGCCTCAGGCAAAAGGCTTTCAAGTTTAAACCCAACATTTGGACAATGAAAGGGGAGTGGCCAGTTCTCCCAGCTCAGTGTTTCTTTGGTTTGGCTTGGTTTTACCAGTCTGGCTGTTCACTGTAAGCAGGTCAGGTCAGTTTGGAAGCTGCTGGACCCAAAGAAGCAGGTCCATGCTGATCCTCTCTTTCTGTAATACCCGGTGTTTGATTTTACTTTTTGTGCCAAGGGGTGTTTATGGGGATTGTTGCAAGCATTTGGAGCAGCATCATTAAGTTTGGATAATCTGTTGGGTTTTCGGATAGGTTGTTATTTTGGTATTCTGTGTCCTCTTGTTTGTGTTTCATTTGGTAATCTTGGAAACAAATTTGGCTTTGTTTAAAACTAAGTGGCTTGACTAGCTGCATCTCTCCACTTTACACCTGCCCAAAAAAAACCTAGCAAAGTTAAGGTCAGAGCTACTTTCTTGAAATATTTTGAGGGGGGCAGGTCCGGTCCATAACAATCTCCATCAGTCCACTCTCAGTCAGTAAAGTGATGGAAGGTGTTATCAACAGTGCTATCAAACAGCACCCACTCAGCTATAACCTGCTGAGTGACACCATTTTGGGTTCTGTCAGGACCAATCAGCTCCAGACCTCATTACAGCTTTGATTCAAAAATGGAAAAATGAGCTGAATTCCAGAGGGGAGGTGAGAGTGACAGCCCTTAACATCGAGGCCAACGATTGATGTCAAACTCAATCAAGGAGCCCTTGCAAGTGAATGAATGAATATCAGTGGGACGAACTCTCTGCTGGTTGGAGTCATGCTTGGCACATAGGATGATGATTGAGACTACTGGAGGTCAGTCATCTCAGCAGGAGTTCCTCAGGGTAGTGTCCTCGGCCCAAACATCTTTAGCTGTTTCATCAATGACCTTAAATCCACGATAAGGTCAGAAATGGGGATGTTTGCCAATGATTGTACAACATACAGCATGATTCGCGATGACTCAGATGCTGAAGCAGTCTATATTCAAATGCAACAAAATCTTGACAATATTCAGGCTTGGCCTGAAAAATAGCAAGTATGTCTTGTACCACACAAATGTCAGGCATTGCCAAGACACAATGTAAATCATTGTCCCTTGACGTTCAATGCTATCATCACTAAATCCCCTACTATCAGCAACCTGGGGGTTACCATTGACCAGAAACTCAACTTGACTCACCACATAAGGGCAGTGGCAACAAGACCATGTCAGAGGGTAGGAACATTGTAACTGCCCTCTTGATATCCCAAAGCCTTTCCACCATCTACAAAAGGTACAAGTCAGCATTGTGATAAAATCCTCCCCGGTTACCTGGATGGATGTAGCCCCAACAACATCCAAGAAGCTGGACACCATCTAGGACAAAAGCAGCCTGCTCAATTGACACTACATCCATAAGTATTAACATCATATATCACTGACACTCAGTAGTAGCAATGTGTACTATCTACAAGAGAAATTCACCAAAGATCTTCAGGTAGCACCTTCCAAACCCATGACCACTTCCATCTCGAAGGATGAGGGGAGCAGACACATTGGAACACCACCACCTGTAAATGCCCCTCCAAGCCACTCACCATCCTGACTCAAAATATATCACCATTCATTCACAGTCACTGGGTCAAAGTCCTGGAATTCCCTCCCTAAGGGTATTGTGGATCTGTGTACAGGACATGCATTATAATAATTCAAGGAGGCAACTCGTCACCATCTTCTCAAGGGCAACTAAGGATAGGTATTAAATCCTGGCCAGCCAGCAATGCTCAAGGCCCATGAATGGATTTTTAAACAAAGTGTCTGGCAGTCTGCCGGTCTTTAAACAATTCTTTGTGCTTTCACAACTTTCATGCTCAGATCTCTTGCAAATAATGAATGAGCTGCTTAGCTTCAATGAAATCATAGAACGCCTACAGTATGGAAGCAGGTTATTCAGCCCATCGAGTCACACTGCCCTTCTGAACAGCAGTCCATCCAGACCTCCACCTTATAACTCTGCGCTTCCCATGGCTAGTCAACCCAACCTACACATCCCTGGACATGATAGGCAATTCAGCATGGCCAATTGACCTAACCTGTACATCTTTTGACTGTGGGAGGAAACCAGAACACCAGAGGAAACCCATGCAGTCTAGGTCCATTAGTTATGCAAACCTCTAACCAGTCAGCATTTTTCACTTTTGCTTTACAAACACTGAGATTGTAGTATTTTAGATAGTGTCTTGAAGTCTGCTCTATATGGTCTTTGCGCTCTGTCAGAAAGCCCTAATTCCAAAATCTGTTTTTTTTAAAAAATCTGGATAAGCAGAATGACTAATATTGCTATAATGGTGACGTTTTTGCTTTGAATGAAACTAAATTCAAAAAGGTTGCACCTGAACCCTGGTACAGGTCATTCTGCTGTAATATGTGTTTCGTTAACACAAATTCGCTATAACACAATGGACAAACTGACACTTTCTAAAGCACAACCTTTTAAAGCGTGGATTGGTTCTAACACAACTCCAGCCCTATTAGTTTAAATGATACTGCTATTACGTGATACTCTTATTACACAGGATTGCAGGAGAACAGAATTACTGTTTTTTTAGCAGAACAGGAAGTGATCTGTATCAGTCAGTGCTATGGTTCACGCTAGTGTTCGTAAAGTGGGTCTACACTAACATCTTGTGACAAAAGCACATCTAGCACCAATGCTCTGATCTTAAATGTCTCTCAGTCACAAAAAGGTTGTGTGTGTTAGGAACACAAAAGGTCATGGAAGAAGCAAAAGCTCAGGAAATCTCATTTCATTCTCGTTTATCTTGTCCAGATCATTGTATCTGAGGCAGTTGTGCCACATCTCAGATGTGTTGAAATGCTCCCATAGGCAAAAATGTTCCATATCCAGGATTTTGCTGAAAGCAGTGTCAAATCCCTGTTTGAAGACTACTTTTTGCCATTGTACAGAGTGCAAAGAACAGTGCAGCCCACCAAGCCTGCGCTGACACATGTATCCTTTCTAAACTAACAACCCTGGTCTCTATGCAGTTTGTATCTCTTTATTCCCTGCTTATTCATGTATCTGTCATGATGCCTCTTAAACATTGTTATTGTATCTGCAGTGGAGTACCTCTGCAGTGCAGGAAAATGCTGGAGCCAATTAGATGAACTGGCCCGATTCGAGTTAAAAGATAGATGGAGAGAAAACATTCTGAAATATCTGCTGGGCGGGGGAGGGGGGAAGAGTAGTTCCTTGCAGTGAAGCTTGCACTTTCCTTTTATATGGGATCCCTTTAGAGTAGAAGCAGACCATTCGGCCCATTGTTTCCACACCAACCCTCTGAACAGCAACCAGGCATAACCTCCCTCCCCACTCCCACCTCTATCCCTGTAACCCTGCATTTTCCATGACTAATCCACCTAGCCAGCACATCGCTAGACACAATGGGCACCTTGTTCACGCATTTCCTCTGAGCTCTTTCCCTGCAGAGATGAACATTTAGTGCTCCTCTTGCAGGGATCAGTCCTTGGCAAACCTGGTCTCCTCTAGGAAAGCTAAGTTGTTAGCAGGCTTATCATGTCCTATATTGAACACAGTTGCTTTTACATGCTATTGACTGGCTGCAAGTTGTTGTGAAACACATGCACATAGCTCTGCTGTCCCGGCTTGCCAACTGAAGAGTTGGCATCTGGTTTCTTTTTGTTTATTTTGTTTGTTGCAATAGATTCCATCTACTTATCGAGCAGAGTCTCAACTCCAAATGCCAATAGAGGAGATGGGCTGTGGCTTTTCAGCTCCTCATCAATTGGGGTCTGCCCGACAGGGGGTAAGCTGACGCGTGGGGCACTACAGTCAGAGTCAGAGACCTACAACACAGAAAGGCTCTTAGGGGTCATCACATCCACACCGGTCAACAATAGCCATCTAGTTTTTCAAATTCCAATTTCCAGCGACTGACCTAAAGGTCTTGGCATCACAAGCTTACATTTAAATGCTACTTAAAATGATCTGAGGGCTTCTGCCACTACTAACCCCTATGGGCAGTGAGTTCAGATCTCACCACTTTCAGAGTGAAATAGCTATTCCTCACACCTCCTCTATCCCTAAACTTGGATCAATGTCCCCTGATCATTGATCCCCTCCATCAAGGGGAAAAGCTTCTTACTATTTATGCCCCTCAATTTTATTCCATCTCAATCATGTCCCCTCTCAATCTCTGCTCAAAGGAAAGCAACCCCAGTTTAACCAATCTCTCTTCATAACTAAACTTCTCCAGCCCAGGCATTGTCCTAGTAAATCTCCACTGTACCCTCTCCAATACCATCATATCCCTCCTATAATGTGGATTCCAGAACTGCACACAATAGTCTAGCTCTGGCCGAACCAATATTTTATACAGCTCCAGCAAATCTCCCTGCTTTTAAGTGCTATGTCTTGGCTAATAAAGGCAAGTGTCCCATATACCATCTTAATCCTTTATCCGCCTATCCTGATATCTATAGATTGGGGTAGTGCACATCAAGGTTCCTCTGATCCTTGGTGCTTCCCAGAGAACTACCATTCATCATGTATTCCTTTGTCCTGTTTGTCCTCAACTGGAGGAAGGGGAGCAAGGGGAAGTGGTCACTCCCACTACTGCCCTCTATGCCAGTCAATTTCAAACTGCTGTCTCTCATGTTATGTCTACACTTTTCAGCGAAACAACAGTATCCTCTCAAAGACCCGAGCCTGAAACAAACTTATAGGCAGCCTGGTCTGCCCAAAAGAGGAGAAAGTGAGGACTTCAGATGCTAGAGATCAAAGTTGAGAGTGTGGTGCTGGAAAAGCACAGCAGGTCAGACAGCATGCAAGGAGCAGGAGAATCAACATTTCAGGCATAAGCCCTGTGTTTTGTTTTTTTTGCCACTGTTTACCTATTATTTACTTATCTATGCTACTTAACTATGTGATCTGCATGTATTGCTCGCAAGACAAAACTTTTCACTGTGCCTCGGTACACGTGACAATAAATTCAATTCAGTTCAATTCCTTGGATGCTGCCAAAAACGTCAGGTTCCTGTCTCAACCTCCCCAATTCAGCCCAAAGGATGGCTGTGGCAGCATTTGTCAAAAAGGTGATGATATACCTTGACATTGGTCTATCTTCCAGCTCTACTCTGGATGCCTTGCTGGCCAGTGATTGCTTCTTTAACATTCAGTTCTCTTCAGGTATCCACAAGCCAATGGAATTATTTGTGCATATCTGGTTATGAGTGCCAAGGCATGTCCACAAGCCCAAGATAAGGTATCACTAAGAAATCAAATAAGGAATTCGGAAGAATTTTTTTTAAACTTGGGGGTTGGTTGGATGCAGAAAGTTCTACCATAAAAGCTGAAATGATTAATATTGATAGGTAAAGGGAAGCTAAGCTTACAAGGTGAAGCATATACAGGAGTATTAATGAACAAAATTAGTTAGGGATTGTTGGGAGGTGGCTTGCATGGGTTGATTAGACTGAAAGGCCTGTTTTTTCATTTGAATTTTGTGAAATAATTGGTTAGAATTTAAGGTCTATAATGCGTGTCTTTAATAATACATAGGAGAGATATTTATTTTGATAATTATAAATGATGGCAGTTAACTGTGGGAAAGTCTACTGGAAACATTCCAACAGTTGAAAGATGGAATATTCATACTTAGAAAGCGACATCCATTTGCAAATACAAGAAAATATGTTCATTAGATACAATGCAGTAATTAAAAGTATTCTCTCAGCGGATTTCTGTAGTCTCTGTGGGTTAACGGCTCATTCAATCAACTTGTTGAGCTATCAGAGCAGCTGGTGTTGTCAGGGACCTGCTGATCAATTGCAAACTGCACAAATAGCTAAAAATGAGGGATGGGAAAATAAAACCTTGTCCACCAAACCTGCTCCAGTCTGATGAGAGGGAGAAAAAAAAGAGGAAGAGAGAGAAGTGTGTGTGTGTGTGTGTGTGTGTGTGTGTGTGTGTGTGTGTGTGTGTCTCTCTCTCTCTCTCTACGGCATTCCAAATTGCTGCATTGCAAAACTATCCACGATGGAGACAATATGCGGGCAGCTACACCTCCAGAATCACTTCCTTCAACAACCAAATGGTATGTTGTAACAGGTAACTTGTTCTAGCAAGACTATTGTGTATACTTTCTTTAGGAAACAACCACAAATAATTTAAATTGCTTCAGTTTATTGAAATGTGTGAGAGTTCTTATTGTGAGTGGTTACTTTATCACAGTTTACATTCAAGATAATTACATATAAATGCCCATTCCTTGCAGTTTGGGCATGCCATGTGCAATCTGCTCAATCTTCGATTACATTACTGTCACTATCTCTTCGCAATTGCCAAGGATGAGAATTATGACTTTGACATTTGAGGTTTATGGCCTAAGCATTTAATTCATGCCTGCTACAAATTATTTAAAAACTATAGTATCATTGTCCTCCGTACTGAGCTTTTAAAAAGATCTGTGTGCATGTATTACTGGGAAAGAAATGGGCAAGAACAAATCCTACTGGAGTTAATAATACATTGGAAATTGTAATATGACGGTAAAAATACGTATCATACGCATGGTGAAGGAAATGATTTTCTTAAACTCCTTCCATCTACACCAAAATCTCACTTCAATCCTTGCAATTTTCCCCTGACTTTGCCAAAGTGGATCTTGAATAATTCAGAAATTTCAAGAAGCATCAAGGAAGAATGGTTACATTTTATAACCATGACCTGTTTGTAATTCTAAATATGCAGGATGAACCTCATCATGAAGTCACTTGTGACTGACCTGGTTATAATTGAGAGTTTTAAGATAGTTACATTTTTGCACTATGTCTGTAAGGTATTTTGCAATTAGTTTTAAATGACTCACTTAAATAACTAATTAGGCATACAATTCTAAAATGATGGCATTGCATTCCTTTAGGCCTCTTGGCTAAATTAAATCAATGATGATTTGTCAAATAGTTTTAAATGTATCCTTTGGAATATTTATTTGATCACACATTTCTGTAACCACTTCTAATTCCTCACAAACCTGAACAATAAGAACTGCAGAAGAATATACAGGCTAAGACGCAGGCTAAAATTCCCATTTCGAGACCGTATCATAAATGAAGGGTGATTGAAATTGGAAGAGCAAAACAAACTTAAGTAGTAACACCAGAAAATAAA
Source organism: Hemiscyllium ocellatum (assembly GCF_020745735.1). NCBI lineage: Eukaryota > Metazoa > Chordata > Chondrichthyes > Orectolobiformes > Hemiscylliidae > Hemiscyllium > Hemiscyllium ocellatum. The sequence continues at coordinate 25,611,558 of NC_083410.1, read as the reverse complement.
ATGCCAGTATTTTGCTCCTTGGCTCAGAGTGGAAAAGCCAAAAAGATCTCTCATACAAAGCAAAGAGGAGGACAGCAGAAGAGGCCTTGGTATAGCTGAATGGTGGATGGCACAGTAATTTGAGAATATAATGTAAATATGACGATGGTATCAGATAGAGCATGGCACCATGACACCTGCCATCCTGGTAGGGATATTATAATCAGTAGCAGACTGAAGGTCAACTGAAGTTGGGAAAACTTTTTCGGGAGGTTGGGGATAGGGGGGTTGCTTTGGGAAAGGGGTGAGATGACCTGCAAGTCTGGGCAACTGAATATTATTGATTAAAGGGCATCAAGATCACTTAATGGGAAGGAGATGCAGTCATTTATATATGGGTACAATGAAGCCAACAACTTGTATGAAATCAGTGGATGATGAACAGTCTCAGAGAAAGTGTTGAGAATTTGTTTTTCTTTTTTTATTTATTTATGGGATAAAGGATCACTGGCTAGGCTAACATTTATTGACCGCCCCACAAAGCAATGAAGAGCCAACCACATTGTTGTAGGTCTGGAGTCACATGTCATCCAGACCAGATAAGTTTGGCATTTTTCATCATCTACCATGGTGGGATTTGAGCCCAGGTTCCCAGAATATTACCTGGGTTAACAGTGCAGCTACAGTACCATTAGGCCATAACCTCCTCTGTCCAGTTGAAAACAGTTAATTTATCTTTCTGAATGTTTCCGAGAATAAAAGGTGGTATCTGGGGCTCTCAAGGGCTGGTAATCAGCATTTCTATCTTGAGTATTGCCCATGTGATTCATGTGTCATGGCGAAAAGATTTGAGGGGAAGGGACCAAGAGTTCCTGAGAAATCCCAGTCAGGTAAATGTATCAGAATCCGAGAGAGAGAGAGCTGCCAGAGTCAGCAATGTGATTCACATTGTGGGAATGTGGGTGGGACATTCCAATCTTTGTGGATTTCAATGACCGAAGGTGTGTGTACTTAGAGGGGCTAGAAGATATACACTGCGCGCATTGGAGGAAGAACCAGTGATAGAAAAGCTTTTACTTTCAATTTTGAGATTGAAAGCTCTAGACTAAGAAAGGAAAAGAACAGAATTAAGCCCTGAGAAGATAAGAATTACCTTGAACTGGTTTGGAGAGGATGACTACTTAGAACAAATTATTTAACAAACTAATGTGCCTGGAGGTAGCCAAGTTACAAGATCTAAAGACCTATATCGAAGGGTTTTAATGGAAACAGCTGCAGAGGGATTGGGTGAAATATTCCACAACTCTCGATTCCAGAAGGATTCAGTCCTGTTCTTAGATGGAGGGATCCAGAAAACAGGAAAGTTAGCTGAACATCTGTCATCAAGAAAATACTGGACTTCATTATCAAGGAAGAAATAAAAGAACAATTAGGAAACGCTTAACACAATCAAACATAATCAACCTAGTTTTTGTGAAAGGGAAATCATGTTTGACAAATTTGCTGTAGTCCTTGAGGGTATAAGAAACTGTGTTGAAAAAGGGAAACCTTTAGATGTAATCTTTTTGGCTTTTCAGATGGCATTTGATGAGATCGCATATAAATCATGTTTGAATAGGGTAGGTGTTAATAGTATCAGTCCAATCTATTAGCATGGATTGAGAATCGATTAATACACAAGACAGTGAATTAACGGATCCTTTTCAAGTTGGAAAGACAGAACTAGTGGATCAGTCCTCAGGCCTCAATTATTTACTGCTCATATTAATGATAGGAGGGAGCAGAGTTTAAAGTATCCAAATTTTCTGATCATACAAAAACAGGTTACAGGGCATGTTGTGATGAGGACAAAGCATCTGCAAGAGCATATACGGAGTGAGCGAGTGGATGAAAATTTGGTAGATGGAGTATAATGTCGGAAAGTGGGAGCTTATGCATTTTCATAAGAAGAATCAAAACGTGAACTATACGTGGCAACAGAATCCCAAAATAGTACAGCATAGAGGCATCTAGACGTTCTAGTGAATGAAAGACAAAAACTTAGCATGTTGTGTAGCAAGTAATTAAGACAGCAAATGGAATTGCGGTGTTAATTGTTGTGGGGTTAAAGTTTAAAAATCACGAAGTCTTGTTACAACTGTACAGGGAGTTGGTGTGGCCACATCTAGAGTGCAGTGCATGGTGTTTTGGTCCCTGTACAGTATTTAAGAAAACTGACACTGGAGACTATTCAAAAGAGATTCATCAGGCAGATTTCTGGGAGGTAGGGGTTGACTTATTATGGAGAGTTAAAACGTTTAGGTCTTTATTCAGCCAGTTTAGAAGGAAGAGTGATGATCTTATTGAAACATAGAAAATTCTGAGGTGGGTCTCTCGAACTGGGGACATAGTTTAAGAAGAAGAGGGTACTCATTTCAAACTGAGATGGGAAGGAATTTCTTCTTCTGGAGACTATAGGCATCTGGAATTTGTTTTCCCAGAATGTTGCGGAAGCTAGATCACTGAGGATGTTTAAAGAGAAGGTTGACATATTTAAAAAAAAACATTAGGGAGTTGAGGCCTGAGGTAGATCGGCCATGAACTTGTTAAATGGCAGGGCAGCCTTGATGGGCGAAATGGCCTGCTCCTACTTCATTTTTTCTTCTTCTTTTATAAAAGGATGCTGTAAAATGTGCGCACAGTGCATTAAAGATGGGTGTGAAAAATAGGATTGCTTGGTTTTGCATTTTAAAATACAAGCTGTCTACAAATAAAATGTCCATTGAACATTGCTTTTCATCTTTTAGGACAATAAGTTTTTGAGATATGTAATCTTGTTTTGCCATCCTTTCAGCTATTAACTGGAAGCTTGAATTTAGCTATTGATCTCTAAGGAGATTATTCTCAAACTCACATACAAACATCCTAAAATTGAGATTTCAGGGTTGTTAAAAACAAAAACTGGATGCTAAGTTGCATGATAAAAATATATATATATAATAACCAGTTTGTTTCAATGACAAAGACTGAGTAAACAGATTTGTAGTAGAGATCAACTGTGATCTCACTGAATACCTGAACATGATTGTCAGGATAGATGGCTAACTCCTGTTTCGATGTTTCTGCAGCAATCTCACTCAACATCATCTGACAGTCCTTTTGAACACTGTGTAACCATGACTACCATCTCAAAGATGGCAAGATATGGCTACTTCAAAAAAAAAAGTGAAATCATAGCTAGAATTTTTGCTTTACAAACTAAACAATGTTCAAGCCCATTCTTTTTGAAAATAGGTACAGAAGAATTTTTAAGTTTTTCACACTAGGCAGCAACATCGAGGGGAGTTTCTTATTCTTCTTAGCATCACCTTCCTGCCCCCTCACCTTTTCAGGATTCCTCAATCATACTACCCTGGAGGTAGGACGTAGAGTGGGACCGGATATTTATTTTAGCATTACCATGATTGGTCATGTCACTGTGGTAGGAGATAGGTTGAAACCTTGTTAATATGTTTATCTGCAGCTTGCACTGATCTGTTACCAATGTTATGGCAACCAAACAGGAGAATCTCAAAACAAATTCCTGGCAAATATGATTTCAGCACTCCATCAAATATGTCTTTTGTTCGAGCTAACTATTAAGAGAAGTACAAATGTGACTCAGTGACCCCTCCAGTTGGTCTCAATAACAGAAAAAAAGTCATGTAAAAATGATTACTATTCACTTGGTTTTCAGTTTGGAAGATACCAAGATGGCGCTTAGAAGCAAGCTTAATTTCTCTATTAAAAAGATTTCAGAACAGCACAGGGGAAAAGTCACTTCACCAGGGAGAGTAGCCAAACCAGGGAGAGAATGCAGATAGCAATCAGTAGGTTAAAATTAAGAATGCTTAAGTTCTCATTTTTATGAAAACCTTACATCAGCAGATTTGGAAATGACTTAGAATTATTTCTAAAGTCTCCAAAAAAAGATTTGGTCACGAGTGAGTAAAGTAGCAAGTTGAGTTCAGATGGCGGGGTATTCTTTTCTGGATAAGAGTCTCTTTAACAAATACTAGGTAAAAACGATGACTACACATGCTGGAAACCAGATTCTGGATGAGTGATGCTGGAAGAGCACAGCAGGTCAGGAGATAGGTTGAAACTGTTTGCGCTGTATACCTTAGAACATTCTAACTGTTGCAGATTTTTAAAAGAAGCTTATTTTCTGTGTAGTGAACTTCAGCTCCATTGCTAAAGTAAATCTGTATGTGAATATGTCTCAGTGACTAACCATTACATGAAATAATTAAGTAAATAAATAAATAAATACATTATTCGTCAAACCAAATTTCATTCTGCAATTTGAATTGTTCAGTGGCACCATTTGCTAACAGCAAGAATACAAAAGTTTGAAGGAAATAACAATTTACTTTGGCTGTTCATTTGCCAAGTGTACTCTGATTACTTGAGTAATTGGAATGGAGAATACACTAATCAATAGTTTCACCAAACCTTTATTTAATTGAAAATGTACAATGCCTGGACATATTCCTTTTCCTGAAGAGGTCTGTGTCTTGTATTTGATGACATGCAGTGTCTATGACCTAAATTGCAAACACAACTGACAATCCTAATCTGGTTATTCGTGTAATTCTTGCACACACAAAGTTGTTCAGTAAGTGCTAATTACAGAATTACATCTAATGTTAAACATTATGTTCTGAGTTTTAAAAGAACTGACTGGCTGAATAGTTAGTTGTCTGCCTGTTGTGAACAGTTGAAGGGACATACTGTTTGACAGAAGCCATTAATTATTGGGAGACATAGCCAGCATCAGTTTTTTTAAACAAGCAAAACATATATATAAAATTAAACAGAGGACTGGGTCACTAGTTCTTAACACTAATGTCTGTTTTAAAAGAATCTAAAGAAAGCAAATGCAAAGCCTTAAGTACATCAGCTACAGGTCTAAATCCATAGGATAAAATAATTAATAAATACAAACATGCCAATGGCAAATATAAGCTGTCTGGAAAGAAGATGCTGTGAGGAATTTAATAATCTAAAAGGTAAGGTGGGAAATCAGGATTTTTGCAAAAAGACAAAATCAGAACGATATAATTCCATAATGCAATTGCTCACCAATCACACGCAATATCTAAGGAGAGAACAAATACACCAGATGCAGCTAGGCAAAATGATTGTGGCACAGCACCTGTAAATATGCCAATATAAATGCAGTTACTCAGTATTGCACGTTACAGCTAACCAAGGAAGCTCCTGTCTCTTCAACTTTTTAATTTGGTTGGCAACCAAGTTTTCTCGGCCATCATGTCATTCAATGTAATATTTGAAAGCTTAAGGTTAAAATCACAATGTCCTGGAGAAGAAGCTTGAAACTATGAGAACATTATGAATATAAGTGGTTGACCCTGCCTCTAAAGGTGTTAAACAAGTCCCACAAGGGCCAGCTAACTTTCCAGTTCATCTCTATCTACTGCTGGTCATTTAATGGCAGGGTTGATATATAATGATGCTATCAAAATACAGTAAACATCAAATCTGATTACAACTTTCATCAGTTACAGCAAGCAATCCAAATATATTGGAATCAATCAATCTCCAATGGAAAAAAAATCTGTTCCCACTGTGGAAAGGCTGAGACAAGAGGACATAGATTTAAGGCAATCGAGAAATGAAGAGAAACTTAATACAATGATTGATAATCAGGAATTGAGAGAGTTGTCTTGTTTCTCTGGAAGCTTTGAGACTCTAATTTCTTGCAGAGACACAAGACTGGAACACAGATTGGTATGAAGTTGCTGTACTTTCCATTAGACACCTAGTAAATATGTAAGGAAGCGGAAATGCGAAATTCAAAGATAAGTGAATTTTTAATAGCACAATGAGTTTTAATTATTGTCAAGCCACCTCTGCAGCACTGTAGATGTACTTTTATTGAATAGAACAAACTCTCATTTCTTCAGCACTTAACTCAGATTTTGAAAAGAAACTGGAACTATTTTCTTCTTTCCCCCATGTCACACATCTCCCATTTCTTTCCCTTTCTAATTTGCACAGACTTCGACAGTCTTGAATGAATGACTTTACCACAGACTTCCTGATCCAGACTCTGTGATTCAGTCGGGCTACTGCCTTTGTCAGATTGAAGAAAGGAGTTGTTCACATTGGTGTGAGATCACCTGTAGGGGCCACAATGTTGTTTTGTTTCTATGAAGCATAATCCACAAACTATACAATTATTATAGCACAGAACAGGTCCATTTATAGAACATAGAAAAATACAGCCCAGTACAGGCCCTTTGGCCCTCAATGTTGCGCCAATCCAAGCCCACCTAACCTACACTAGCCCACTATCCTCCATATGCCTATCCAATGCCCGTTTAAATGCCCATAAAGAGGGAGAGTCCACCACTGCTACTGGCAGGGCATTCCATGAACTCACGACTCGCTGAGTAAAGAATCTGCCCCTAACATCTGTTCTATACCTACCACCCCTTAATTTAAAGCTATGCCCCCTCGTAATATCTGACTCCATACGTAGAAAAAGGTCCTCATGTTCAACCCTATCTAAACCCCTAATCATCTAGTACACCTCTATCAAGTCACCCCTAAACCTTCTTTTCTCCAATGAAAACAGCCCCAAGTGCCTCAACCTTTCCTCATACGATCTTCCTACCATACCAGGCAACATCCTGGTAAACTTCCTCTGCACCTGTTCCAGTGCCTCCACATCCTTCCTATAGTATGGCGACCAAAACTGCACACAATACTCCAGATGCGGCCGCAGAGTCTTATACAACTGCAACATGACCTCAGGACTCCGGAACTCAATTCCTCTACCAATAAAAGCCAGTATGCCATATGCCTTCTTCACAGCACTATTTACCTGGGTGGCAACTTTCAGAGATCTGTGTACATGGACACCAAGATCCCTCTACTCATCCACACGATCAAGTATCCGACCATTAGCCCAGTACCCCATCTTCTTGTTACTCTTACCAAAGTGAATCACTTCACACTTACCTACATTGAACTCCATTTGCTACCTTTCTGCCCAGCTTTGCAGCTTATCTATATCTCGCTGTAACCTGCCACATCCTTTATCACTGTCAACAACTCCACCGACTTTTGTATCATCCACAAACTTGCTCACCCAACCTTCTAGCCCCTCCTCCAGGTCATTTATAAAAATGACAAACAGCAATGATCCCAAAACAGATCCTTGAGGAACACCGCTAGTAACTGCACTCCAAGATGACCTTTACCATCAACTACTACCCTCTGTCTTCTTCCAGCCAGCCAATTCCTAATCCAAACCTCCAACGCACCCTCAATGCCATACCTCCGTATTTTTTGCAGTAGCCTACCATGGGGAACCTTATCAAACGCCTTACTAAAATCCATATACACCACATCTACTGCTTTACCCTCGTCCACCTCCTTAGTCATCATGCCTGCAATAGCTCTCTAAATCAGCAATTCATCCTAAAGCTATTTACCCCCTTCTTTGCAAAGCATTGCTCATTTTTCCTTTTGAGATAATAACCAAAGCTGCTCACATGTGATATTTGTGGAAGCAATCTCTGCCATTGAGCTGGGACAGTCAAGGAGGGCCACATACAGAGCCATGCCTTAGGACAGCCTGGACAAGGAGGTGGCAATGGGGAGGTGACAGGGACTGGGAAACAACTGCTGTCCTGTCCCCGAAGCATGGCCTCCGCCAAACTAGGAAGAACCTTTCTCCAAGTGGCAAAGTGGAGGTAGGATGAGCACAATGAAAGAACTGTTGGAGCATTTACATGTCAGCACATGTTCCACATTTCATATAACATAATAAAAAGAGTCACTGGAGCTCTCACTGAGGACCAGGTTCAAGACCGACCTTCTGAAGGAGGCATGTAATTGCTATTATAAAATAGTTTCTATTTTCTATTAAATAACCTAACATAAAATCATTGTTTTTGCTGTCATTCGAGGAGCCTATTGCGTTACGTACATCCTGGCCATGCTGAAAATTAAAAATGTAAATTAAGAAAATGACCACTTTGCAACAATCCTAAAATTGCAATATGATGCTCAGAAGTAAAAAGGTCTGTTAAACTAATAAATGAGTCACAATGTTCTGACTGGCCTTGCATATTTCAAAATGGAGGATGAGTAAGACAAGTGTGTCGCATTTACCAGTATTAACTGTTTTCACTGAATCCTGCCAGAAGGAAAGGACAATCTGTCTACACAGTGAAACAAAGCAGCAGGAACTGCAGAGTGATTATTGCAGCTCTCCCCAGGTCCTAGGCAACACACAGAGTCCGGCTGAAACGCTCTAGAGTTTTCAGCCACACTATTTTGGAGACTACTGTTGTCTAAAATTGCTTCAAGATAACAGAGTACCTCTTTGCACCACCTAGTGGTGGCATTTGCAGCATACTCAACCATTAATCATTTATTCTACAATGCATCCTTCTACAAAATAACCTAACAATTCCTTTACTTTTGGAGAAAGTAGATTTTCAAGTTGTACAGCTAAAAAAAAGTGCCTAAAGCAGAAACAACTTGCAAATGGAGCGTCATGATGATGAATGAGAATATGGCAGAGAGTTCAACACTCTGGTCAGAAGAAACCTTGAATTTTGCATCTAGCCTGGGTGTTAAGAACAAGTTGGAGATTGACTCCTGGTGTCAATGGTCAAAAGGAGCCCTGAAAGATTGGTACATTTTGGAGCTATAGTATAATATAAAGGTACAATCATAAAAGGCATGCAGGAGTTGAGAAATCTAAGTGTATATGTGTATGAGACACTATAGGTGGCAGAACAGGTAGAGCGATCAGTTAATAAAGTAGTATTCGAGGGGATCCAAGATGGCGGCGACCCAGCAAGACTGAGTCCACAGTGCTCTACCCAAAACTTGGGAAAAGTGGGCTATCCACCCCCACCACACTCACTAAACCATTTATAATAGTTGTTAACCTTAAATAGTTACCTATTAGTACATTTAAATAGTCTAATACTAGCTGGAAAATGAGTAAAGGGAAGGGAACAGGCGGCTCTAAGAAAGCAGGGACCCCTCCCCCACCCTCTCCCTCTTCAGCTGCAACAAAGGTGTCTTCAGCTACTTCAGGAGATTTACCAATGAAGATGAGCTTTGAGGAGATGTTTGCCAGGTGGGAGGCGAAGATTGATGCTTTTATCGATGAGTCTCGGCAGAGCAGAGAAGCACTATCAGCCGAGCTGCAGAAGCAGGGCAGAGACATTCAGGAATTGGAGTGCCGAGTCAGAGAGGTGGAGTCGAAGGCCGCAGCCTCAGAGACTGGGATAAAATCAACAGCCGACCACATCCGTTTTCTCGAGAATCGAGTCCAGAACCTAGAAAACCACATTGATGACCTCGAAAATCGATGTCGTAGAAAAAATATTCGGTTGTTGGGCCTGCCCGAGCAGGAAGAGGGAGGTCAGCTGACAGCATTCTTAGAGCATTGGCTGCCACAACTTTTAAATCTGCATACTGGATCAGGCCAGGTAAGGGTAGAATGGGCCTACCGGGTCACAGTACGTGGGCCCGGCTCAACCCAGCGCCCACGCCCGGTCCTGTTCCAGCTGCAGAGCTATGGGGAGAGGCAGATGCTCCTGGAAGCCTCAAGAAATCTGGGAAAAGATCCCCAAGCTATGACCCACAAAGGATCCAGGATCATGCTGTTCCAGGACTTCTCCCCAGCTTTGGTTCGAAAGAGGAAGGCATTCGATGAGGCGAAGAAGCGTTTAAGGGACTTAAATATCCAGTACTCCTTACGATATCCAGCGACGCTACGCCTTAGCCACGAAGGATCCATATATAACTTCGGATCACCGGAGAAGGCTAAGGAATTCTTGGACTCTCTTAAATAAGCTGTAAGAGATTGTGGACGCTGGTCTGCCTTTCCCATTATTTTGGTTTACATCTCTTCATCTTTTCTTATCTTTCCCCCTATGTGTGTATGTGTATATATATATATATATATATATGTTGGGGCGTTTGGTTAATGTTGATGGGGGGAGGTGGTTACCTTATTCTATTTTACTTCTGTTTTTAGGAGCGGGGTTGTTTTTCTTTCCCCTGTTATTTTGTGGTATTATATTTAAGTATTACATGTTGAGATTGTAATCTTATAGTTATATATGGTATTAATATTCCCAAATATATTTAGATGTGGGTGTGGGTGGGGGTGGGGTGTTCACTGTTAACTCTAGCTTTATATTATATTTGAATTCTCCTCATTTTATTGAGGAACACCTGGGTCAAGGGTGGGGCACTGGTTGGAAGAGGGTAAGATGGACTGTGGGAGAGGAAGTGACGCTCCCTGGGAACAAGGGAGAAAATCTCCAATTCGGAATGTTTTATATTGTTTATACTTAGAAAGAGTTTTTTGTTATATTGTTTTGAGTGTATCAGAGAATCTTTACTTTTGTAAATCTTGTATGCTCCATGCTCGGGATGTTCTAGATAGGGTTTCCCCTCCCGAGGGGTCTCGGATCTGTCCAGATGATTATGGCTGAACAGTCGGTTAAGTGGTGCACCTGGAATGTCAGGGGGAGTAATTCGCCAGTTAAAAGGAAGAAAATATTATCAAATCTTAAGAAGGAGAGAATTGATATAGCTCTCCTACAGGAGACACACCCGTCAGATAAAGAACACTTAAAATTACGACAGGACGGATTTGATCAGGCCTTTTTTACCTCTTTTAATTCAAAAAGCAGGGGAGTCGTTATCCTTGTCCGGAAGAACTTCCCTTTGAAAATTCTAAATCAGATAAAAGACGAATCTGGACGATATATTTTGATTAAAGCCCTCATAAATGGAGAGGAATATGGGATCTTAAATGTATACTGCCCCCCCGGCACACCCCTTTAAATTCATAACGGAATCTTTTTCAAAACTGATGGCCTTTGGTGCCCGTCATACAATTATAGGGGGAGACTTTAATTGTATTATGGATCCTGAAATAGACAGGATTCCCAAGAGTGCCGCTGGAGTATCTCCCAGATCTAGACAACTGGCGGACCTGAATAAAGAATTAGGATTGGTAGATGTATGGAGATGTCTCCATCCACAGGGTAGAGATTTTTCTTTCTACTCTAATCCACATAAATGTCACACAAGAATTGATATGTTTTTTGCCCCATCGATTTTTCTAAACTCTATAGCAACCGGTAAAATAGGTACTATAGCAATCTCTGACCATGCCGCTGTATACATGGAAACTAAGGTAAAGAACAATGGGACATCTGCTCGGCATTGGCGTATGGACCCCTTCCTGATAAAAGATAGCAAATTTTTAAAGTACTTCTCCCAAGAACTTAAAACTTTTTTAGAAATTAATACTGGTATGGCTAGCAATCCGTCAATGATGTGGGAGACCATCAAAGCTTATGCACGAGGTTTGATCATCTCCTATTCAGCGACCCAGAGGAAAATGAAGGGAGAGCAACAGCGTCTGCTCGAAGCTCGCCTAAAAGCAGCCGAAACAGCATACGCTGATAGACCTTCTATCACAAAATTGCAGAGGATTACAGCTCTTAGGACAGCTTTAAACACCGCGCTTACTCAAACGGCTAAAAGGGAAATATTATTTGCGAAACAAAGATTATATGAATATGGCGACAAACCGGGTAGATACTTAGCATTTCTTGCAAAGAAAAAGAAAGCCCCTCAAACTATTCCGACCATCAAGGAAAGTACAGGTACCCTGGCTCATGATTATAAAAAGATCAATGCGACCTTTAAAGAATTTTATTCTGAACTATATAGATCGCAGGATTGTGAAGATAGGATTAGGAGGATGCAGTCATTTTTTAAAAATTTGACCTCCCCGGGCCTGACTCCGGAACAGGTGTCGGCCCTAAATACCCCTTTAACAGTCCAAGAAATACTTGAGGCAATTAGGCAACTTCAGAGCGGAAAAGCACCGGGCCCGGATGGTTTTCAAGCTGAATTCTATAAAGAATTTACAGGAATATTGGTTGACCCACTTATGGATATGTATAATTTTGCGCATAGTCAGGTCTGTCTTCCGCCCACGCTGAAAGAAGCAAATATTTCTCTTATCCTCAAAAAAGGAAAAGACCCAGAAGATTGTGCATCTTACAGACCAATATCCTTACTAAATGTAGACTTTAAAATTCTCTCAAAAATGTTAGCACTAAGACTAGAAAGGGTACTGCCATATATTATAAAGGAGGACCAGACTGGATTTATTAAGGGCCGCAGATCATCCAATAATATCAGAAGGGTCTTGAATATGACCCAAGCCTGTCATCAGGGAAAGATACCAGGAGTAGTAATTTCATTGGATGCGGAAAAGGCATTTGATAGGGTTGAATGGTCATATTTATTTTACACATTGGAAAGGTTTGGCGTTGGACAGGTGTTTACCAAATGGGTTTCAACATTGTATAATGACCCCAAAGCAGCTGTTATTACTAATGGGTTAAGATCGGATGGCTTCAGTGTGGGTAGGGGCTGCCGTCAAGGATGTCCTCTCTCACCATTGTTGTTTACACTGATAATCGGACCATTAGCAGAAGCCATCCGGACTGATCCTAATATAACGGCCCCGAGGATTGGTACAGGTAAACACAAAATTACCCTCTATGCAGATGACGTTCTCTTATTCCTCAGTAATCCTTTAATGTCAGTGCCTCGTCTAATTCAAGTTATTAATACATTTAGTGCATTCTCAGGCTATAAAATTAATTTTTCAAAATCGGAAGCCATGCCAATGGGTGGTCTGGCTATGATACCCCACTTAATGGACGGATCCCCTTTTCCCTTCCGTTGGTCCCTGGAGGGCTTCTTATATTTAGGTATTTTTATCACGCCAGTATTTGATCAGTTGTATAGGGCTAATTTTGTACAATTAATGGAAAGGATAAGGCAGGACCTCCAGCGATGGAGAGACCTTCCGACTTCCTGGCTAGGGAGAATAGCATTAATTAAAATGAATGTTCTGCCCCGTCTCTTATATCCTATGAGAATGCTCCCGCTGATGCTGCCAAGGCTAGCCCTACGTAAATTATATGGCTGGTTGGGCTCCTTTATTTGGAACCATAGACGGCCCCTTATTAAGCTGAAGAAGCTACAGCTTCCACAGGCAAGGGGAGGACTGGACTTCCCAGACTTTAGGAAATATCAGTTAAGCTCCCTACTAAGTTACATAGCTGATTGGGTTTCATCTGATCCACAATCAATTTGGCTGGATATCGAAGCCTCCCAAGTAAAATACCCACTTATTAACCTTTTATTTTCAGATAAGAGGAAAATCATTACAGACCACTGTAAAAATCCCATAATATTAAACACAATTAAGGCCTGGAATATAATGCGGCAAAATGAGGGTAACTCACATAAAACATCCCCCCATGCACCAATAGTAGGCGCATGGGGATTCCAACCGGGGATTACAGATGCCACCTTTAAACTCTGGAGATCCAGGGGCATCTCATGCTTAGGGGGCCTATTTAAAGATGGGATCCTGATGTCCTTTGAGCAGCTGCGTCTGAAATTCGGAATACCTAATGGGGATCTCTTTCGATACTTCCAAGTTCGAGATTATATACAGAGGAAGACTACATTAATAGATAGTCTTTATAAATCAGACAGAGAACGTAATGTCTTACGACCAGCGGGGGCATCCTCCGTTAGTACTATATACCATTTGCTACATGATGGAGTCTCAGGAGACATGGATGACCTGCTTAAAACATGGGAGCAGGACTTGGGGCTAGAAATCTCTGAGGATATGTGGAATGACATTTGGGAAAATGCTAGAAGAATTGCTATCTGTAACAGAACTCAGGCTATCCAACTAAAGATACTTCATAGGGCCCATATAGCTCTGGCTCGACTGGCAAAATTTAAGGCAGGAGCATCTCCAATGTGTCCTAAATGCAAAATAGAGGTGGGTACTCTTGTACATTGTCTGTGGACTTGTCAGAAAATCCGCAGATACTGGACTAAAGTGGCAAATACCCTGACAGAAATTTTAGGAACGGAAATTAGGGTGGACCCTGTATCTCTCCTTTTGGGCTTTTCGAACCGCTCATCTCTGGGTATGCATGGGAAGAGACTATTTTCTATTCTCTCTTTCTGTGCAAGGAAAAATATTTTGGTGAACTGGGTGGCTGAGGGCCCCCCTGGACTTTCAAATTGGCACAGATTAATTATGGAATATATCCCCCTTGACTTCCTCACAAATATGGTGCACCGAAAGACTGAATTATTTTATAAAATATGGCAGCCCTTTTTGAATTATATAAATGCAGATATTTCGGCTATCCTAACAAGGGCTTTTATTTAGTGAAGATTTCAGACCGGGCTGCTCCGGGGCCCCTTGGGAGAGGAATCCTGCACGAATACGGGTTTTATTATATTTGATGTTTATACATTCCGAGCATGTAAGAGACTTAGGTATACACTCTGGTTAGTTATAGGTTAGATTAGTAGAAAGTTGAGTTTTTTTTTTCTTTCTTTTTTTTTCTTTTTTTGTTTTCTTTCTTTTTCTTTTCTTTGTTAAATTATGACTATTGTATATATGATTTAATTGTACATCAATGTTTGTATTTGAGAGTTTTGTTTATTTTTGTAAATTTGCAAAAATGTTAAATTTCAATAAAAATATCTACAAAAAAAATAAAGTAGTATTCTAGACTTAATAAATGGCAGAGTAGTTACATTTAGCTCATATAAGACACGAGTTAGCCCTCAGCTACAGTATTGTGTACAGTTCTTTACTCCACACTTCAAGGAGGGTGTGATGCATTGGAGAGTGTGAAGATAAGGTTTATGAGAATGGATCCAGGGTTGAAATACTTCAGCAACAAGGCGAGATTGGACTGAAGGAGCAAGAGAGATTTGGTGCAGAGTTTGAAACTTACAAGGGGTCTGGACAGATAGGGAGAAACTGTTACCTCTCATGGAGGAACAGCATACAGTTATAAGCCAATTTTCAAAAGGAGGAATTGTGATGCGAGAGAAAAAAATCTTTGAATTTTCTTTTACAGCGACTAGATTGGGTATGGAATTCCTTGCCTGAACGTGTGATGAAGGCAGGTTCAATAGAGCAATCAAAAGAGCATCTTATGATTATTTGAATAGAAACAATGGGGCAAAGGAGAATGGTATTAAGTCATCACACTCATTCAGAGAGAGAGTAAAGAAATGATAGGTTGAATACTTCTGCACTGTAACAATTTTATGATTCTGTTAAACTCAGAATGTAAGAATGTCCTCTGGATAGACAAGCTGGAAGCAAATTACCATGTTAACTTTGAATAGTAATTTTGATTCAACTTTGAGATTAGAACAGGAGCACTCAGACTCCAAATGGATGATGTGAAGGAAGCAATAATCTTGGAATCTGAAAGATCTAAATGCTAGAATGGATTCACAATAGCATCTGATAGTGAAATACACTGACTTCACAAAATTAAAGCCCATGGAATGGGCACAAATTTGGCCAGTGAAAGAAATAATAGTGATGCATGCGTTGCTGTTCAGACTGGAGGGGGATATACAGTGTTGGTTAAAATAAGGGCTCATTCTTACATATCATATTGAAAAGACATGCAAAAGGCTATAAATTGTTTTAAGAGTGATACTTTCTTGCAATGTAAACTAAAATGGAATGAACTTTGCTGGACTAAAATACAGGCATCACCAATCACAAAATGCAAATTGACAAGTCATCTAGAAAACTCAAAACAGCAATCATCAAGGCAAAGCTTAAGTCCCACCTTCCTAGAATCTCTCATATTTGAATTAGATGGACATTGCAGTCAACATCAAAATAACTACAGGTAATGAGATCATCCAGTAGGGGTTGATAAAATGAACTTCTGAAACTCATTATGCCTGCAGAGGTGATAACAGTCCATCACCTATATTATTCAAACAATGGTTTTTGTCAAGAGGTATGGATAACTAGCTCATTATACTTCTTAGGTACTACGAAACACAACTATTTCACAAGGTAGTCAATGGAATCTTTGCCAGAGGGACAGAAACTTGTTCATATGTTGAAATGGACTTATCCAGGAAACATGTGATATGATCAGGTGTCCTCTGATGTCTCAACAGTCTAACTGTAATTTCTGGACTCCTTTGCCTCAGTCTATTTACTATTCAAGTCCATGAAATTGAGAAACCCATCAAGAATGCTACTAGCTAAGCTTGCCTGAAGTCCAGGTAACCCTCTTTGAAACCCAGTTCTAAAATAATCCATATGATTGACTGAAAAGTAGACCAAGTCTTGATATGCCAACCTCATACAGTGGCACCTTCATCAACCTAAAAATAATTCTGCCATCCCTGACTTGACTATTGAACCCAGCTGAATTTGAGTTCCTACAGAAAGGACCTTCTATGACAACATGCTGGACTCTGACGATCACATGAATCAATATTTGAATCTCCTGATTTTGTCCTAGTTATTTGTAATCATAAACCATTTGTTTACCTTTTTCTTCTTTGGAACCATATCAAATGTGAATCACTGAGTTTTGAAAACAGTCTGATTGGGCACAGTCAATACCTTACTCATTGCAAATAACTGAGGGGCTATACTATTTGATATGACGTCCCAATCTTTCGGATGAATTATCTACAAATCTAGGCATTACTACAAGCAGTGAATTCGATATTATAAATTACTCAACACTGAATGTCCTTTTGCTTTGCAACAGGATACCGTTAGTGGTGAATATCACTCACACATAGTAGTGAAACATGTGCTAATAATTCAAAGTTTGCAAAGAATAATGCTGACAATCCCAATTTTTAGGTGTGGTCGTTTACACTTGCATGTGCTAGAAGGACACAGGGCAAACTTCTTTGGAAACGGAAACATATACACACACTGCAACTGCTTAAACTCAACATAATTGGTGACAGCCATTCTCCAGTTCATTTCTCAGGGCAATGCCTTGACTTTAAAATTTAAACAAACCTGGCAGTTAACTGTCAGTCAGCATTACCTAGTGCATTCTCCATGACAACATCTCGACCAAAGTTCACTTCTAACCAATCAACTTTCTCCTATCATGCAGTATAAATATTATTTCCTTTTACTTGTGTCTCTTGGCCAATGTCCTGATGAGACAAGATATCTTTTTTTCAGGAACACTGAAAAAAAACGTACAATGATATGGATAGGGAGAAAGATGATTATTTTTCAACTGGACATAGTTCAACAAGGAGTAATTTCAAAACATGAAATTACCTCCAAGCTTGAAAACAGAAAAGCAGGAGAAATATAACAAGAGTTTTCAGAAGGGCATAGGTTAGTCAAGTGGGTAGTTGAAATTTGACAAAGAAAAGTGGGGTGATTCATGGGGAAAAATACGCAGAGACAATGTAAACTAAATGGTATAATTTTAAAATTGCGTATAAACCGAGAGACTGGAAGTGCATTCAAATCTTTGAAGACAAAACAGATGAGAAATGATCAAAGCAAACATTTGGAAAGTGCAATTTGTCAATCACGTTACAGTGATTTTGTGTTGACAAAATGTACATTATTGCAGAACAACTTGTATTTTATGACTAAAAGCGTAACTGTCCCAGTATAGAAGCATTCCACAAACACCCCCTTGGCAAAAGGCAAATTCAGAAACACAATTATCTCACATTTGTAATTCCAGCAGCCCAGGAGGAAAAATATCCAGAGATAACTCAGAGAGTAGCAGCCAGGAGAGATTTGCTGCCTCCCAACCCTGCAACAATTGCTGGATCCTAAAATTAAAAATCCTGCTTCTCTGGGTAGGAGACTGACCACACCCATTCATGCTGCTTCAATTGCTCCAACTTTTAAAAAAAAATCCAAGGCTTCACAAATTGTTTATCTTCTCAGACTGCTTTGTGCCTGTCCCCCAGTCTCTAAAATAAACCAGGTCAAAACACACCTTTAAATCCACAGCATCATCAGACATTGCAGTCATTAGATTACCAGACAACGTATCAAGAAGTCTAAAAACGACATACTGAAAATCTGCAATTAGATAATTTTTTTCAAGAAATTGTGAATAAGAGCTGCTGCAACTCCCAGGAATTACATTAATGCTGAATTGATCCAACAAGCTACTCATCTGTGTAGAATTGACTTGAGAAAAGACTGCCATCAGAGACATTAGTGTACTTCTATCTACACTTGGTTATCCTACAAGCATCAATATCCATTAGGCTCACATTTTGAGAACAAAAAGCAAAACAAATAATATTGAGGCCTTCTCCTGTAATTATTTTATGATACCCTTGCTTAAGTAACCAACATTTTAAGGATGATCCCAGCTCTATTCTTCCGTATTGATTAGATCAATTATGAATATCACTAAGGACAACAAAAAGATGATGCAATGACGTTTCTCTTCGCTTTATCCTCTTTCCTTTCTACTAGCAACAACATCGCGCTGAATCTTACTTTCCTTTGACTGAGTCACAGTTGTAACTTAGTCACAACTTTTTTTGGGGAGTTTTCTTTGCTAAAGGTTCTAGCAAGTCATAGAGTCATAGGGATGTACAGTATGGAAACAGACCCTTCGGTCCAACCCGTCCACGCCGACCAGATATCCCAACCCAATCTAGTCCCACCTGCCAGCACCCGGCCCATATCCCTCCAAACCCTTCCTATTCTTAAATATTGCAATTGTACCAGCCTCCACCATATCTCTGGCAGCTCATTCCATACACGTACCACCTTCTGCGTGAAACAGTTGCCCCTTAGGTCTCTTTTATATCTTTCCCCCTCACCCTAAACCTATGCCCTCTTGTTCTGGACTCCCTGAACCCATGGAAAAGACTTGGTCTATTTATCCTATCCATGCCCCTCAATTTTGTAAACTTCTATAAGGTCACCGTTCAGCCTCCAGGGAAACAGCCTGTTCAGCTTCCCCCTGTAGCTCAGATCTTCCAACCCTGGCAACATCCTTGTAAATCTTTTCTGAACCCTTTCAAGTTTCACAACATCTTTCTAATAGGAAGGAGACCAGAATTGCACGCAATATTCCAACAGTGGCCTAACCAATGTCCTGTCTAGCTGCAACATGACCTCCCAACTCCTGTACTCAATACTCTGAGCAATAAAGGAAAGCACTATCCTATCTACCTGTGATTCCACTTTCAAGGAGCTATAAACATGCACTCCAAGGTTTCTTTGTTCAGCAACACTCCCTAGGACCTTACCATCAAGTGTATAAGTCCTGCTAAGATTTGCTTTCCCAAAATGCAGCACCTCGCATTTATCTGAATTAAACTCCATCTGCCACTTCTCAGCCCATTGGCCCATCTGGTCCAGATCCTGTTGTAATCTGAGGTAACTATTTGCTGTCCACTACACCTCCAATTTTGGTGTCATCTACAAACTTACTAACTGTACTTTTTACGTTCGCATCCAAATCATTTATGTAAATGACAAAAAATACAGGGCGCAGCACCAATCCTTGTGGCACTCCATTGGTCACAGGCCTCCAGTCTGAAAAACAACCCTCCACCACCGCCCTCCGTCTTCTACCTTTGAGCCAGTTCGGTATCCAAATGGCTCGTTCTCCCTGTATTCCATGAGATGTAACCTTACTCACCAGTCTCCCATGGGGAACCTTGTCGAACGCCTTACTGAAGTCCAGATAGATCACATCTACTGCTCTGCCCTCATCAATCCTCTTTGTTACTTCTTCAAAAAACTCAAACAGGTTTGTGAGACATGATTTCTCACGCACAAAGCCATGTTAACTACCCTGAATCAGTCCTTGCCTTTCCAAATACATTCTCAATCCCCCGACCTTTACCAAATTCACCTCAATTACGTAGTCCTTCCCTACACTTGTCTCACGTCTTAGTTCCACATCATTTTACTATACTTTAACTTGCCAATTAGTGGATATTTGCCAAAACACCAGAATCTCTTGCGTCTACATCACATTTGCTGTGCACCAGATGAGCAGGGGCATTCTTGAAGATGGTCTATTTTACTGAACGTGTTGGGGACGGGGGTAAGAGAGAGATGCCACTGTGATTCACAAGTAGGCAGCTGTAGGTCCATGTGGACGGGCTACTCCAGAGGAGAGGTGGCCTCTTCATGAACGTACTTCTTGGCGGCCACTAGAGCCTAATCAGCCTGATCTGATGTTGCTATCTGGATCATTGTCATCTCCAGAGTGCTGAGCAATGATCAGCAATCCAGGTGGTCAGGGTTAAGTGCCATCATCCTCTTTCTGGTACCTCACATTCAAAGTATTTCTGCACTCATCTCTCACCAAAGCTCATCCTCTGCTCCTCACACTATTGCATGCAACACCTTCCCTCACTGCTCTTCCTTATCCCCAATCTCCCATAACGCAAACCTGAAGCCATGGTGCTCCTGAGCACGGACCTCTTTCTACTGCACGCCCTACACGTTAAACCCTTTCCCATCATACCTGTCTATGTCCCGATGTTGCATTCCATGCTGTTCCCCACCTGCTAGGAGTCTGCAGGCTTCAGTCTGAATACAAGCTGGAGGTCTGTCCTTGTGCGCAAAGCATCCCTGTGCATCGCTTCAATAAATCTGTGCTTCCAGTGTACAGTAGAAATATCAGCTTGGTCATGATGTAAAATAGCATCTGTGGACCAGGGGTGCACGCACTTAGTGATCACTAATCATTGATTGTGGGCAACTTGGAAGTTGTGCAGTGCAAGTGGTCAGCTCAATCTACCAGGTACCAGCTCTGGTTTCCTCAAACCTGACTTGTTTGCTGAATTTGGAGAGAAGAGAGGCTGAATATTTAATGAGGCAACTTGTGGCCTTTAACAAGCGTTAATCCTCATCAATTAGCATCGCACTGTTGTCTGTCTGGTAAGAACCTCGCCACGATACTTGATGGAAATCACACAATGACTGAAGTGGGCCTCACCGGATTTCTTGTCTAGTTCAACCACAGATCTCACCATAATCCACATCGCTCCGACCTCTATAAAAGATTTCATCCTGTGTCTTTCTTTAATATTTACACCAAGAAAGAACACTAAACAGATTTACAAGCTCTGAGTCACAAGGGCTAAATGTAACCTGCTCTTAAATAACATTTCAAAAGGACTTGTTAAAAAACAATTTTGGATAATTCGATTTTTTTCATTGGCCAAACTAATCACTGCTTAAATCTCACCAACCATCAAACTTTATTAGCTCTCATTTTCTGCTCTTTGGTCAAAGTTCAAAGAAGAATTGATTTAAATCATGAGTGCAACATGTAGCTAATTAGCATATAATTGCTCTGCAATATAAATGAAAACGTACAGCCAGTTTGAAGGCAGAACTTCAAATGACAAGTTATGGTATGTACTGCCAGAAATGTTTGTCAGAAGAACATACTGTCTGAAAGGAATTGCTCTCCACAGAGTTAGTAGGAGTTGTATAAACTTTTACATTTTAGCCGTTAATTATGTGCAGTGCAGACAGAGGACAGCAGAGGCATTAGGATGTAAGTAAGAACATAATAAAAATCAAAGGATTAAAGGATGATCACAAATGAACTGTTACAAATTTATTCCCATTTCCCTATCACACTGGAGGAGGAGAACAAAAGCTAGAAACAAAGTTCAACTGCACTGACTTGTCTTGAATGGAGTTTTCAAAATTTCAACACAATAAAGAGACTGGGACTGTTCAGCTGAGACATAAATAGGAGGGTTGGGGTGGCACTGTGGGGCAAGTTGCTGGGAAGGTGATCAGCAGATGCTGGTGGCAGGGTGATGAAGATAGGTCAGAGGGGAGGGTGGCATGGATAGGAGGGAGGCGGACCAGAACTTGCATGCCCTTGGCAGAGTGGAAGGGGGAACTGAAGTGGTCGGCCACAGGACAGTGGGTTGTTTGGTGGGTGTGTCCTAGAGATGTTCCTTGAAATGTTCAGTTATTTGGCATCCTGTTTCCCCAGTGTACCACATCTAGAGCAATAGACACAGATGATGAGGTGCTTGGATGTGCAGAAAGATCTCTGCCAGATGTGGAAGCATCCTTTGGGGCCTTGGACAGAGGTGAGGGGTGAAGGTGTGAGTTCAGGTTTTACACCTCTTGTGACGGCAAGAGAAGGTGCCGAGTGTGGAGGGTGGGTTGAGGGGGGTGGCATGGACCTATCGAGGGAGTTGTGGAGAGAATGGTCTCTCTGGAATGCCGATAGGAGTGCGGAGGAAATATATGATGGTGATGTCTGATTGTAGGTGGCAGAAATTGCAGAGGACAATGTGCTGTATCCTAAGATTAGTGGGGTGGAAGGTGGTGGGGTTCTATCCATGTTGCATTTGGAGAGGTTGGATTCAAGGGTAGGGTGGGGGGAAGTGGAGGAGATGTGCTGGGGGGTATTGTTGATTAAGTGAGGGGGGGAATTGCGATCCTTGAAATAGGAGGCCATCTGGGATGTCCTGGAGTGGAATGGCTCCTCTTGGGAGCAGATATAGCAGAGGCAAAGAAATTGGGAGCAAGGGATTGATTTTTTACAGGAGTGGGGGTAGGAAGACATGTACTACAGCATAGGGGCCCACTTAAAATCGTTGGTGCAGTCACAAGGATCTGATTATCCCCTTGTCCCAGGCCCCGGTGACGATGCTGCTCATCCTGAATTACCCTCAAGGAGGTGGTGGCAGTCAATTTGTTGTCCATGTGGTGCGCGTACACCCACAGTGCTGTTAGGAAGGGACTATATTATAGTCCATCTATAAATTTCAAAATAATGCTCCCACTTCCATGTTATTAGTGCATATTCTAAGAAGCAGCACTTCCAGTACTGGATCTTGGAGAATTCCATTGTCTTCAAGGAGAAAGTGAGGTCTGCAGATGCTGGAGATCAGAGCTGAAAATGTGTTGTTGGAAAAGCGCAGCAGGTCAGGCAGCATCCAAGGAACAGGAAATTTGACGTTTCGGGCATAAGCCCTGATGAAGGTCAAATTTCCTGTTCCTTGGATGCTGTCTGACCTGCTGCGAATTCCATTGTCTGCCTTCTGACCAATCTACAAAACAACTGTTCACAAGTAATTCCTGCCTTCTGTCCCTTGGCCAAGAGTGCACCATTCTCTGACTGACACTTTAATCCAATGGACTTAAATTTCCTTCACAATACTAACACGTGCTAATTTATCAACATCTTTGGAAAGTTAACGCCAATAGCACTTCCTTCCACCATCTTTAATTCAACAAAAAAACTTAATCGAATTTGTCAAACATGACCTTTGCCCTTAACAAACCTACATCAATTCTTCTTAACAATAGCTGCTTGGGTCAATAATGCTCCATGTTTCGCCTGGTTATTGGTTCTAAAACCTTTCCGATTGATATTAAACTGACAGCTTATCATTGCCATATTTATCCTTACCCCTACTTTTGACCAGTCCACCTCTCCATTCGTGCCATCTTTGCATCTAAAGATGATTGGAAGATTTTGACCAGTATATCCATAATTATTATTGTTACTTTCCTCAACAACCAAGGATGCACCCCATCCAGTCTGATAAGTTCTTCATATAATTTTTTTTTGCCAGTTTTCGAGCACCTCCTCACTTAGACAAAGGCCCCTTCCTTGATGAAAGGTGACGCAAAATGCTCATCTGGTGGTTTATCTACACTAGCTGCCTGTACCATGAGATCTGAATTTTTATTCCTCAATCAACCCACTTCTTTTATTTTAAAACAGTTTACACTGCTTTACAATTAATATGTCTTTGAACACATTCCTATTCTTCGCGCTCTGTGGCTTATAATAAAACATACTGATGCTTTATATAGTTAAAGCACATCAGAATTACATCTTGGCTATTTTCATGATTTCTCTTCCTTATCAGCGAGATTTACACAAGACAATACTGAATTATATTAGGTACTTAAACTGCTCCATTCCCAATCCAATGTTTGTTAGTAACAATAACGAAAATTAGCAATTGGAAGTTATTGAAGAACAAAATCATCATTCTTGATTGATCACCCTCTCTCTGTATCCTTTAATGTTCTGTCTCAGAAGTATGTCTAATTGCTTCCTCTACAAATTTGTACTGCTTAATGGTTTTGCTTGTTAACTTGATCTCAATGTTCCTTTTCTCTCTGGAATTAATGTTACCATTGTAAAATGTCAACCTATTTCATAACCCCATACTTCACAATAATATTCATTTCTCATTGGATTTTTATCTCAATACTTTCCAACATTCTAAAACATTATTGGCAACTTGTCCTTGAAATGAACCAATTATTTGTCAACTACCTGATCTTGTTTAATCCATCGGTGGCTGCACTGTTAACATTCAACATAGAACAATACAGCGCAGTACAGGCCCTTCGGCCCTCAATGTTGCGCCGATCTATGAAACCAATCTGAAGCCCACCTAACCTACACTATACCATTCTCGTCCATATATTTATCCAATGACCATTTAAATGCCCCTAAAGTTGGTGAGTCTACTACTGTTGCAGGCAGGGCATTCCATGCCCCTACTACCATCACCATCCGGGGAAAGCACTTTGGGTTAAAGGACTGTGTAAAAGGTGCTACATAAATACAAGTTGCTGTTGTGAATGTGGTGGACAGGCTAACAGTCCAGTTTCATGGAAGAGCGAGCATTTAAGATGAATGATCAGAATTAGCTTGTATTTTAATACTCAGTCCTGAAACGTTATCTCACCCCGCATCCAAGCTGTTGTTCCTAACGTAATGTCCTGTATAATGTTGGATTTTCTCTCATTGAAGTTGTCTCACAGATAGCTTGATGGGGTTGGGAGGGTGGGATGGGTTCTGACACATTCGGAGTAATATGTCATAAAGCTAGTCCTTTTTTTTTTAAATCTAAAAACTGTTCCTTGGATACTCTGTCCTTGATATTTTTCAGAGAGGCAATAAACCAGGCTGGGCTCCTATCAGATTGGTTTGGATGCCACAGCCATCCCCACAAGGACGGCCAGTGGCTTAGAGCTCAGGAGTTGAAAAGATGCCATGGACCTGTAAAGATGATGGGATAGGACAGAGAGACACCGTCCCCATCCCATTACTAGCAGATTGGATTTTTTAAATCAGTCAGGAAGGGGGTGGGCTGTCACTAAGACAGGACAGAAACCCAAACTCAGCAGGGGCATCTGACCTCAGTGCTGAACTTAAACTCCACTTGGCTTTTTTTGTTTTTGAGAGTTTCAAGTTGATGGGAGTAGCCACAAACACTCTTGAAGAAAGGATAACATCTGTGTTATGATCATGATCTGAAGTTGTCTCTTTAAAAAATGCATTATTTTAAACAAAAAAGGCTCTGAGAGTTTAAAAACCCGGTGCTGAACAGTTTTGATTAACCTGGGCTAAGGTTACACAAAGAAAATAGCAGCTGTAAGATGCATTTTCAAAAAAAGTTCTTTGCTGTAACCTCAATGTCTATCATTATCCAAACACATAAATGTACGAAATAGGAACGGATGTACCAATTGGCCCTCTAGCCTGCTCTGCCATTTAATGACTGACCTTGTGCTCCAAATTCCCATTCCCATCTACCCCATACCCTGGATTATTGAAGCAAAAATAGCATGATATGTCATTATGAATGCTTGGATTAGTTTCATAGATTACAATTTCTCAGGAGTTCAGAATATTCAGAGTTTACAAGTTGATTGACAGCTTGAAGAGTCTCCTAAATGCTTAGCTGTCTTGAATTGGATCCGAGGAGAAGTTTACATAAGCTATTAACCTCATTGTAATGGAAGAGAATAAAAGGTTTGAATAGGTTCTGATATAAGACGTATGATTTAAATACATTTTAATAGCATGGGTTTTAGTAACTGAACTTTGAACAAGTGGAATGTGGGTTTTGATCTCAGTGTATGAAGGGGTTGAATAACTAACTTATCAGGCTTTCTGGATCATGATCCTTTTTTTTCAGCCAGTATGAACAAATGAGTTCCTGGAGTGCTAATTGGAATTTGTTTGCATTGGGAAGAGTTTTATGAGACAATTAATCATTCAAGACAATTAGCCTGTTTTCAGTTAGGCGAATCAAGCTTTGATTTGCTGAGGGGAAAACACCCAAAGCTTGGGAAGCTTTTCTTGCCAGTTTGCAGAAGTCCTGGTTGAAGTTCAATGTTGATTTAGTAAGTTAATAGGTTACCTCTCTGTAGTGGTTTAGCTTAAAGGCTCCAGATCAAAAGTTTATGTTGTAAAACATGAAAGAGTCTATTCAAAGCTGAGAAAATCTGAACTCTTGTGAGAATACTCAAGAAAGAGATAATCAGACTCTCAACGTCAGAACTTGAAAGCAACAGATAGGTCAAACCAATAGATTTGATAAAAAAAAAGGGAACTTGCTCTATTGTTTGGTAGTGTAAAGGGATACTGTTGAGATTGTAGAATGTATTTTTTTCTGCTGTAATTTGACATTTCCAAAATGTGTTAAAAGGGAGGAAGTTTTATGGTTATAATATCACTGGACTAATAATCTAGATCAGTGATCCCAGGGCATGGGTTCAAACCTTATCACAGCAGACGGTGAAATTTGAATTCAAGAATCGGGAATAAAGAGCTGATTTAATGGTTAATATGTAACTATTGTCATAAAAACTCATTTGGTTCACTAATGCTCATTGAGTGTGTCTGCTGACACCAACCATCCACTGATAAAAATTAAAAATGCAAAGTTGGAATTTATTTTGCGTACGTACATTATAAAGCCGATTCTTAAAACAAAACAAAAATGTCTTATATTGAGCAGGTTTTTTTTGTTCTTCACTTTTTTCTTTCTTTTAGTTTTAATGGTTTGTCAAGTCTTTAATCATTAATGAAATAAACAATTCAGAGATTTTGCTGCTACGACTCGCTTGCCTGGGTGTCAGCAAATGAAGCCATGTCCTATAAGCAGCCATGAGGGTCAGATTGTGAGGGTCACATTGGAGGTCCTAAAAGCTTATAATATCAGAACCAAAAGCCCAGGGCACTTGTCAACAACCGGAACTGTTTGCATACCATGCTGGGGTTGCAGAACTCCCAAAAATAAAAATCACTTGTTTCAAGTAAGTTTTCAACCAAGGCATGCCCAGTGAGTCAGAAGATTTGTCGACATACCACCTTTCTTGGTTATCTAATTCCAGATCCTTACAATCTATGGTCAACTTACCCTTCAATTTGCTGTACAATTCACAACCCAAAACTTGAAAAGATGCAGAAAAGATTTACAAGGATGCTGCAGGGATTGGAGGGTTTGAGCTTATAGGGAGAGGCTGAATAGGCTGGGGCTGTTTTCCATGGAGGTCAGAGGCTGAGGGGTGACTTTATAGAGGTTAATAAAAAATGAGGAGTATGGATCAGGCAAATAGCCAAGGTCTTTATCCCCAATGTAGGGGAGTCCAAAACTAGGTGGCATAAATTTAAGTGAGAGGGGAAAGATTTAAAAAGGGACCTAAATGGCAACTTTTTGACTTAGAGGCTGATGCACGTATGGAATGAGCTACCACAGAAACTGGTGAGGTGGGTATAATTCCAACATTTAAAAGGCAACTGGATGGGTACATGAATAGGAAGGGTTTAAGAGTGATATGCTGGTAAACGGGATTAGATTGATCTGGTCAGCATGGACAAGTTGGACCGAAAGGTCTATTTCTGTGCTGTATAACTCCATGACTGTGTATCATTCAGTGACCTTAGAGTTTTCTATTGGGATATTTAACCATTAAATAGAGACAATTCATGGAAAATAAACTTTGACAACCATCAGCTGCTGTTTTGCAATAAAAACTGTTGCCTTCATAAGCCAAAACTTGTTCTTCCAACATTAATCTGGATGCCAAAATATGAATGGGATGTGGAGACAGTGGGGAGGAGGAGGAACAGAAATGTACATTTTCCTGCAGTTAATGATCTGTATTAGTGAGGTTAGGTTGTGGTCCTTATCCATTCTGGCTCTAACACACATGAAGTAAATGGCTCATGTAGTATTTGGTGGTCCTGATGTATTTTTCATAATTGCACCTGATCATAAAAACCGAAGCTACTTCCTCTTTACCACAGTAATCCAATAAAATGTTGCTTTTTAAAATACATAAAATTTTCCCCTTCCCTACATCAAACAAAGAAAAACAGCCTAAAAGAAGCACAACTGCTGTACCCATCTAGCTTGTGAGATCATCTTCTCATTATTGTGGAGCCACACAAACCATATGTGATAAATCTTCAACGTATTAACCATGGAGCCAGTGGGACAGCTGCTAGCTGATCTATCATAGTTATCTGATTTTTAACCCAGCCATTTCATGTATTCATTCTGTTTGAACTGTCTATGCTACAGCACACAAAGTAGAAAGTTCCTTTGGAGGCTCACTCTAATTAGTCCTGCTCAGTGTCTGAAACTTTCATTCCTTTCTCTCCAATATTTTTACAGTTACACATTGCCTTAAACCTTTCCCTGTTCTACTACCTTGGTGTCCTTCATCTCAGAATGGCAAATTAATACAAGCGCTAACTAATTCATGGCAGAAACCATGTATTCTTCTGTCTTGTTAAAACATTTGTTTAAGTAATGAAATTAAGTTAGCGTTGATCATTTGTTTGGACATAAACGTCATTACAGTACAGGGTGACAATTCTTAGAACATTGATCAAAGTTTCAACTTAGTCAGAAAATTGAGAGTTCACATCCCCCACTCCACTCCATGACCAGAGTATTCAGTTTTTCTTAAAATTTATTTATGGGACGTGGACATTTCTGGCTGTCCATCCTTAACTGTCCTGGGGAAGGTGGTGTTGAGTTTCTGTCTTGAAACCCAACAGTTTGATAAGCCCACACTGCTGATAGGGAGGGGGTTTGAGGATTTTGGTCATGTGAGTGTGAAGGAAAAAAATTAATAATTAGAAGACAGAAAGGAATGTGGCTTTGAGGAAAACTTTCAGGTTGTGGTGCTGCCCATGCATCTGCTACCCTTGCCCTTCAGGTGATTGAAGTTATAGACTTGGAGTATGCTGTTGGAGGAGCTTTGATGAGTTACTGCAAATGCTTCTGTACATAATGTTGTCACTGTAAAGCAATAACGAAGGGAGTGATTGCTAAAGAAGGTGCATGGGGTGCTGGGTTGTTGGAAGTGCTGGATATTGGATGACACTTCTAAGTAAGAGCCCCTCCCTCACTTGGACATTGAGGATCCAACAGCTTTAGTCATGGTATGTGTCCTGGCCAATATTTCACCTCTAAACAACACTGAAATGAATGCATTTTTTTTTGTTGCTGCATGTCTCTGCACTGTGAATGTGGTTCATTAGTTGTACCATGAACCAGCCATTAAGAGACTGTAGAAGGAACTACACAAATGCAAGCTTTTCTTCACATTATATTCAAATGATTTCACACAGCGACTATATGTACTTCTAATAGGGGATACAGGAAGGCACTGGATGATCAAGAAGATCCCATCTCAACACTGCCTCAAATTCAGTCATGGCACAGATCCTCCTACTAATAGCTCAGCAAATTTATCTTGGGAGCAACTGAGTAATAGAAATTGTAGAGGTCGAATGCCCATTGTCCAGTTTTTGCTGAATTACTTGTTTCTCAATGTGGTGATAAGTGTGCAAAAAAAAACTCATTTGATCCATTTCAAGTTCAAAAGGCAAAAACAAAAAAGGCATCAAGATACAAATGTTTTAAAGCTATGCTATAACCTCTGCCTGGAATGTACATGTAGAGAAATGCAGGGTCAGGCTCAGCTGTAATGTATTCCCTCCTTCTTGGCAAGGTTAAATAATCTGCCAGCACTCACTGTCAGGGCACAAATGACTAATGGCCACTTGAATAAAGTACCAAACTATGTCTGCACTCCAAAGAGAAGAGGGAAGAACAGATTGGTTCCTGAGGAGTTAAAAAAAAGGAACGATCAAGGGCATGGAACAGAACACAGGACATATTAGTTTACTATATGGATCTTACAATAAAACTTAATTGACAGAGGAGTAACCTCCAGTACCAGCCTTGTACTATAGATGCCATCAATCATAATGCCATTGATCATGCTTGAAATTCACTTCTACTTTAAACTGCCTGCATAAGGGATTTACAAAGCTCTGATGAGTAAATGTATGATATATTATTGAGCGGAACAGAATGGATTTGATTTGTAGCCCTTCCCAGAGTTAGTGAACATCAACTTACATCTTGGTGATCAAGAACATTGTTATTTTTTTTTGAAGGGAACTGGCCTACAAACCATGTAAATGGTCAGGCCAAAATAAAATGGAGATCGGTGCTGACATCCCCACAGTTCAGCTGGGGTCACGTACACTATGCATGTTTGTCTCTTAAGGAATGGCCCGAGTGTGAAACATCAGAACTGCTGGCATGCACAGCACCTTATCCCAATATGAGTGGAAAAAAACAAGATTGGTGCAAAGAGGAACAAAAACAGATTCAAACGGCAGTCATCGGTTGATATATTCCACTTCTGTCTTTTCTCCATGAAGCTCAATTAAGATCATAAAAAGAGCTATCTACTTTTCATCCTGATTCTCATTCATTGAAGTACAATATTACCACATTTGGGAATGTTGCCATCAACCACCAAGTCTTCCAAGATAAACAACACCAGTGTTTGAACTAAAGTTCGATATCATCTTCAAAGCAATTAGCAAATCTTGGATGCATCACAAAACTGGAATTTCATTTTTAACGTCTGATGTACAATAAGTGATATGGGGAAAGAATAGTCTCCCTGAGCTTTTACACCTGCAACTTTGGCACAATAAACATCAGTTAATTTGCACTCATTAATAACAGCCTGCTTTTCCAGATATAAATTCATTCCTTATATATGCTGCAGCTGCTTTTGAACATACTGCTTACCAAAGCAGATTTGTTGCTGTATAATCTGAAGTTTGAGAAAACTTACCTTTTGTGAGTTCTCGACAGGAAAGCTTCCTGAGTCTCTTGATCAATCTTTGCTGTGAATCAAAAAAGACAGCAATTAATAACATGGTCAAAAAGTCAACTCTAAATACTTTCAGAGTGGAAATGTTAAAAAAAAAATCTGATGTTATTTTTACTCTGATTCTGAAAACTAAATCAAAGTTAACTTAGACTCCACTATGATCGTAGTGTCGCAGAATCTCAGAGACAAAATCAATGAATAAAATTTAGGGGTGGGGGGGGGAGATGTGGAAATAGGATTTGACATTTTTGAAGCTTAATCATTAAGCAATATAAGTACCAGGTACTAAATATGATCATTATATCAGATTTTGTAAAGCTCTTCAGAAAGCCAGTAGGAAAAAACATTGCTTGGCAATTGGTTGAATGGGAAGATTAGAATAAAAGTTCATCTACATATTTGTTCCAAGAAAATCAATTATTTGCAATATAAGAAAAACAAACCACAACTGGACGGTTTCAAACTTGGCTTGATTTGAGCCTGCCAAGGATTGCCAAGTTGTACTAATTTAGGTGCATTATCACAGCATTGTTCCAACTTTGTGTCCCAAATTCCACATCAGCCCATACAAATACAAGTTTCTTATTGCTGAGGTCTTGAAAGTTATAATTCAAAACAATCCAGGGCAGTCTCATACAGACTTCAATTAAGTGTACAGAGTACAAAATAACCCAGAATTCAGAATCAATATCTAATGGAATGCTGCAAAGACTGCTGGCATCCTTTGCAGAGAATTCAGCCTTAAGTTTGGAATGACAACTCTGCTCAGCAACTTTGGAACTAAAATGATCCTAAATCTTGCTTTATGCATTTCCTGTTTTTTGAATAACCAATACTGACAGCAATCAAACAAGGCAATAAAGGCATCCCACTATCTAACCTGTATGTCTTAGGAGAGCCATATCATATATGACACTGTAGGACTAAAGTCTCTTACTGATGGCTCTCCCATTACTTCACTGGGCAGGCAAAATAGAAAAAAGATCCCATCAACTTCAACACCATGGAGAAAAGAAAAACTGTGGCCCAGATCTCCTAGTTTGAAAAGTATGGCAACATAACCTTGGGTATCTTGATGCACGGACTAGACAGGATTTGCCCAGAATGCAAAAACTTCAGCTGGGCAATTAGCCTGAAGTTAGAACCCTCGAAAAAACGAGTTTACAAATGAACTATAGTCACACAGTGGAGTGTCCCTCATTACTTGGACAGTTGACCAGGAAATGTTTCGACAAATAAACACCTGGCTAATGATAAAACAGACACACCCCACTACAATCTTCTTGTTGAACTACCACTTTCTGAATGATGCTCATCTGAACCTGCTATGCTGGACTTGATACACTCACTGACATCACACTACTCTCTCACTCAAACCCCTGCCATCTTACAATCTCACTGATCTGTCAGCCTATGAGGATTGTGAATTTCTTGGACGCGTGTTAACACCTCAGTATTTGATTAGAATGCTGAAATATATGTGTCATATGGCAGGTGGAAAAAAAAACAAACATTCTACACAAGGGACTGTCTAAATACAGGAGTGTTCTGACAGAGTTAAATATAAAGGAATTGAGGTACAGAATTTAAACATTGGACCAGATACTTTTTCTTCTCATTTCAGAGAAAAATGGTGTGTTTAGTTTAGCAGACACCATGATTTGATTGTCATGTGGCCGAGGCGATGTTCTCAGACTGGTATGGAACTAGCAAAACTAAAAGTAACAAATTTGGCCAGACGAGACTGCATTCAGTCAGAAACAGTGAAAGATACAGAAACCCCTGCACTGGATTTGCTGGTTTTCCATCTAGTGGATAACATGGTCTTGCACCAGAGCAACTTTAATTATTAAGAAGTTTGGAGTAAACGTGCAACATCTTCATTTTGATTCACTTGCCCTCTTGACAGGGCTCAAAATACACCGGGTTCAGTGGGCAAATTCACTCCCAACACCCTTCAAAACATCCAGGGCAATTCAATCTTTGGGGAATGGGAGGTAGTGGTGGCCAGTCAGAGAGTGGTCACACTTGTACGTGCAGAGAGCTACTCCTCCAATTGCAGGCTGGCTTGCTCGTGTTTTCTGAGAATAGACTCATTAGTGATTGGAGGAAAAATAACCATTGGGGGGGGGGGGGGGGAAAGGGGCAGATAACAGAAGAGAAATAGTTAAAACTTAATGCAGCGATTCTTGGAAATGAATGTATGAATCATACCCACCCACCATTTTGAAATTGTACCAGACAAGTCAGGTCAATAAGTCTCATTCATCAGTTTGACTGTCTTTCTCCATCCTTCTGAGTGGTAAGAGCGAGGTGGAGCTTTTGCCCTGTGCTGTGCCTTTTACTAGATCATTGAAGGGAGGCAGGCAGAAACAGTATCATCTGCCGAAGGGTGGGGAGGGAGAGACTGCAAGAGGTGTAAGTAAACGAGCACTCTTCTGGAATACTAGCCCACATTTTCCATTAAAAGCACAGACCATCTGTTATTGATTGCCTTTGGAACACTGCTGCGAGAAAATTCACTGTGGTGTTGACCTATATTAACACAGCATACTGGCAAAAATATAGTGGTGAGCACAGCTGCCTCACAGCGCCAGGGACCCGGGTTCAATTCCAGCCTTGGGTGACTATCTGTGTGAAGTTTGTACATTCTCCCAGTGTCTGCGTGGGTTTCCATTGGGTGTTCTGAGTAGGGGGATGGGTCTGGGTGGGATGCTGTTCAGAGAGTTGGTGTTGACTTGTTGGGCTGAATGGCCTGTTTCCATACCATAGGGATTCTATAGTTCAAATAAAACTATATAAAAATTATCCATAAGAGAGGGCATGCTGTCAACACAAAGTCTGCCCCAGCCTTCCGAAATGCTTTCAATTAGCATTACATTCACCATACCTACTACCCATTACCTATCAGCAAGGTAAGTCCACTAACTCAGGAAAGTTAAAACTAAATCAAAGACAAATCCTCCTTTATTTATGAGATGATGATCAATTCTTCATGGTATGAAGCTAAAAATAGAAAAGGATGTGATGCTTATGTTTTTCTTTGCTTTATGGAATAGAAAAGGAAAATTCTGGATCACTGAGCAGAGGTACAGCTTGACTCACTCTTGTGGAGAGAATATAAACTCCATCGATTAAAAAAATGATTCTTATAGGAGGTACCAATCCTTTAATATTTCACAGCAAGGCAGATAATCTGTCAACTTGGGTAGCTTGGTTTAGGTGGGAAATGGACCCTTCAGATTTTCAACTTGAATAAACAATAAATGATCTTCAATCTGGCCAGAGCACTGAGTCATTCAATTAAGAATAAAAACAGAGACATAGGAGGAGTAGGAGTAGGCCATTTGAGTCTTCAAGCTTGCTCTGTCAGTGAATCATGGCTGATCATTAAGCTCAATACCTTAATCCTGTCCTCCCCCTATGTTACTATTTCCTCTCGGCACAAACAATAAATAAGCCAGTAATAAAATCAATAAAAATGAAATCTGAAAATAACATAGAACTTTATAAAGCTAGGGAAAAAATGTGTTATGAAAACACAATTTCAGGTTTCTCAGGCATGAGGAATATGTATGAGATTTGCCAATGTGGAAATAGGTAGGAGGATGATGGTGCCCGCATTGAATTAACTACCCTCTTTGCAACTAAACTTACTACAGCGGTGGTTGTGTTGGGGCAGTGGGGGGATTAATGGTTGTTGGTGGTGGAAAGAGAAGAGGATATTACTTTGCACTCAGGGTTCAGGTTTCACCCATTTGTTGAATAAAAGTCATTTCTATGATCAGCTCATCAAGCAAAATACCAGAGTGTGTCTTTTGCTGCTACTTTATCTCATATTTGCGTACTTCTCAGACAGAAACCTAGCATCTGAGAAGAGAGTTAATAACTAGATTAGATTACTTACAGTGTGGAACTGTAAGTACTTACAGTTCGGCCCAACAAGTCCACACCGGCCCTCCAAAGAGCAACCCACCCAGACCTAATCCCCTACATTTACCCCTTCACCTAACACTACGGGCAATTTAGCATGGCCAATTCACCTAATCTGCACATTTTTGGACTGTGGGAGGAAGCCGGAGCACTTGGAGGAAATCCACGCAGACACGGGAAGAATGTGCAAACTCCAAACAGACAGTTACCCGAGGTAGGAATTGAACCTGGGTCTCTGGTGCTAACCACTGTGCCACCGTGCTGCCCAAGTTTGAGTGCCTCCAAGATATCAAATGTCCCCCAGTCTATGATACACATTCCCTTAGTACTAAAACAAATAGACCACTGTGCAAAGATGTTCAACTGCAAAGGCCAAATGGCATCACCAGTGTTGGGGAGTACGGAGAGGCAGTGGGGTGATGGCATTGCCGCTGGATGAATAATCTCAGGCTCTGGGGCCATGGATTTGAATCCCAACATGACAGACACTAAAATGTGAAGTAAATTAACAAATCTGGAATTAGGAAAAGCTATTTAAAATGATAACCATGATACCATCGTCAATTGTTGCAAAAATCTGTCTGGCTCAATAATGTTCCTTAAAAAGGAGGAAAATCTGCCATCCTCACCTGGTCTGGACTACATGTGACTCCAGACCCACAGCCACGTGGCTGACTGTGATCTATCCTCTGAATTGCACACTAAGCTACACAGTTCAAAGGAAATTTAAGGATGGGCAACAAATGCATGCCTTGTCAGCTACACCCACGTCTGTGAAAAAATAAAGGATATAGTCACTGCTATACTTGGCAGTGCCCTTGATTATTGGCAGGGAACCTGAAACACTTCAGGTCATACCACCAAAAAGGAGAGCACGCTGTTTGTTTGTGAAACTGGGTCTTCCCGAGGTGAGGGTGAGACTTTTCCCACTTGATGCTCCATCACAGATCTGGAACAGAGCAAGAGTGTTTGAACAGTTTTCCTGAAAGATTCCACTGTCAACATTTCAGTCGATAAAATTATCTGGGGATAGGTATACAATATGCTTTTGTTTCTCATGAAAGCTGGAATTGGAGGCACTTGATAGCTGTCCTGAAGCCATTAGTACCTTGTAGCCAATTTATTCTATCCAATTTTACATTGAAAATACTTTTTGTGGAACTCTGTCAAACTGGCAGTGACTTCAATGATAAACACACATTGCCACACACAGGCCATTCGTCTCGCTAAACCACTTAAAACATGTATGGTGCGCCACAAATCATTTATGTTTAGACTCAGTAAGCCAGAACCCCCATGAATTTTGGATCCAATAAACATCAGCAGGGAAAACAGTATTCCTATCCACAAATAGACTTATCCAAAAATAAAAGTTTACGCATTCCTTTGCACAGTATCTCCCTTCTCTGTTTTCTTAGGAGAGGTTTGAAGATTTACAAATCTCTCAAATGACAGAGGGACTGGTCAGAAACTCGAACACAGTTCTTATGCTGTACCTATCCTTTCCAATTTGGTGGAGTTCTCCAACAACATCCCTCGCCCTTTTTTGTGAGGTGTTAGCAGAATTACTGGATAGCAGAAGGGTCACAGTTAGCAGAGACCAAGGCAAACCTTGCTATCCAATTGGAAACGTTCCCTGGCTAAACTCCTGGTGGAATAAAGTGGGCATAGTTGAAGTCTGAACTGGAATTTCACTCTTAGCTGCCGTGCCAAAGATGGTACAAATTCGGTTCTGGTACTTGCTCAAGCCTGCCAGAGTTCTTTTCACCAACTCTTGCAAGTGACATGGGATCAAAAGGAAAAACAATTTCCATCCACAATCCATATATACAACTGCCTAGTTGGCCAGACAGCAACGATAATTTATTTATTGCGCCTTTAACAGAATTAACTTTTCAAGCCACTTCACAAGAAGCATTATGAAACAAAACCCAATTGCGAGCTGGAAAAGCTTGGTCAAAGAGCTGTTTTCATGAACATCTTAAAAGATAAAGTAGCAACAAAGGGCAGAGAGGTGCAGGATAAGAATTCCAGCAGTCATCAACCATGGACCAAACTTGAGAATGGCACAAGATGCCAGAATGAGAGGAGGGCTGAAGGTTCAGAAGGTTGTGGGTTCGGAGGAGAGTGAATAAAGAGAGGCAAGACTACGATGGGATTCAGAAACAAGGACAGAAATTTTAAAACTCATGATGTTGCTTGACTAGAAGCCAATGTAGGAGCAAGTGAGGACTGCAGATGCTCAGTTTATTTTCCTTCCCACTTATCCTCTCCACCCTATCACTATCACCCCCCATATTCATCTACCTATTACCTTCCAAGCTACCTTCCCCCAGCCTCCTCATCTTCCCTCCCTCCCCTCACCAAAACCACCTATTTATCACTCAGCCTCCTGCCCTTCTCCCCCCCCCCCTCCCCCCTACATATTCCTGATAAAGGGCTTATTGCCCAAAGCTCCTGCTCCTTGGATGCTGCCTGACCTGCTGTGCTTTTCCAATGCCACATTTTTTGACTCAGAAGTCAATGTAGGTCAGCGTGCAGTAACAGGGAAGAGAAGTAAGATACAGTTAGAGCTTTGGGTAACTTGAAGTTAAACAGACAGAGAACGCGGGTACCAATTATATTGAAATATTCATACTGTCTGGCCCACAAAAACTATATTGGTATTGATTGTTAAGACATATACTTTTTTGGTATCATTGTTAATAAGCTGTTTGTTCACAAAATTGGCTCAATGAACTTGTCATGGAAGCATCTCAAAGACCTGCTCATCTTGGGATCCAATATTGCTTGGACATCCCAAGCACTGAGCTACACAAATTCCCTCACACAATTTTGAGTTTAATTTGTTGTTCTCACATGTACCAAGATATGGTAAAGTGTTGTATTGCAAGATATAGAGGCAGCTTGGGTCACAAAAAGTGCAGAATAGCAGAACACAGTGCAAAATATATTGTTACATCAATAGAGACAGAGTGCAACAGAGAGGCCAGAGTTAACATTTGTGAAGTTCAAGCAAATGCCCAATAAAAACAAGGCAGAAGTGGTTCTTGAATCTATTCATACCTGTATTCAAACTTTTATATCTACTGCCTGACAGAAGAGGGTGTGAATGAGTATAACCAAGCTGGGAAGGGTCTTTGATTATGTTGTTGCTTTTCTGAGGCAACGGGAAGTTTGGATGGCATCAATAGACGGAAGGCTGGTTTGTGTGTTGGACTGGTCTGTGTTCACAACTCGCTGTAGTTTTTTGTAGTCTTGAGAAGACCAGTTACCAAACCACACTGTGATGCACTCATGCTTTCTATGATGCATCTATAAAAATTAGTATAAGTCCTTGTGGACATGCTGAATTTCCTTAGCCTCCTGAGGAAATAGAGACATGATTGCATTTTCTTGACCATTGTGTTGATGTGGGTGGGCTACAACAGATCGTTGGTGATCATCACTTCCAAGAATTTGACGTTCTTGATCATTTCTATCTCCGAACCAGTGATGCATATGGGGCGTGCCCTCCACTCTACTTCCTGAAGTCAATGACCAGTTCCTTCCTTTTGATGTTGATGGAGAGATTGACATCTTTACACCATGCCGCTAAGCGCTCAATCTCTTTCGCACTCTGTCTTGTCATTGTTTGAGATCCAAACTACAATAGTGGTGTCAAGAGCAACCTTGCAAATGGAGTTGGGGTGGATTTAGCTACACAGTCATGAGTGCATAAGGAGTACAGTAGGAGGCTGAGTACACAGCCTAGCGGGGCATTGCTATTTACAATGGGTCGTTATAACAAGGATGCTTGTGGTCCACTCAATTTTGAGTTCCATAATCTGATCTAAATACTTAGACTTTCATGAACTAAAGGAAAAACATCAATTTAAGATGCCCACAATGAACATTCAACCAAGTTGAGACAAACTCATGGAATCAATAAACAAGACACCGTCTGAACTGGAATTAACTTGTCGTCAAAATGACAGAAACCAGTCACTGAGGTCTGTATCACGATTTGATCTTCCCCTTTTTGGAAATTTTACAATATATTGGGAGGAAAGATTTATCAGCAGCTTAGACAGCTTGAAAACTAAGAAATCCACAAACAAAAGTATTTCAGGCAACGCACATTTGGTGCGGAGGAGAGAAGGCCAAATGGTAATGTATCAAATGGAATACTTGATCTCTCTGTCCCCCCACTTCTCTCAGGCTCTCAAACAAAAAAAAATGTTCAGTGATAAAGCAAATTGGTGTAACATCTATTCACTGAGATGCAAGGAAATCCACTGCCACTGATCAAGATGCAAGCAAATGTGGTCTCAGGTTAAAAATCAACCAAGGAATTTAAGGACTTTTTGAAACAGTCTATTCATGATCTTCCCTTCTGTATGAGACATTCCCCTTTTTTTCCCCACAATCTGCATAAATGATACCTCTTTCCATTACTTTTCTCACAGTTAATACACAGTAAAAATTCTATTTGTTTAACTTTTAAATAAAAATTCTTGCAATTAGATCTTTAACTTTGATTAGCATGGCATTTTTATTAAAGTCCTATGTGGTTATATGCTAAAAACAATTTAAAAATCTTTGTCACAGCCAAACAGGGAGATCAGAAGGAAAAGGAGCCTATTCACCCCTCTTCATCTGGTCATAATTGGTTAGACAGCCCAGAATTAATTAATTAATCCAGAAATGAGAACATAGTTAAGTTGGTGGCATACATTGAAGAGCAATCAATACAGAAACACAAGAAAATGGCTGGTGTTTGGAGATCATCTCAGTCATAGGACACCACAGTTGATGTTTGTCAAGATAGATATTTTCAAATCAACTTGTCCAGAGATGCAAGTGTACAGTCTGAAGCAGTTGAGACTTGAATCAGTGCCTCTCGAATCAGAGGGAGGAACACTACCACTACACAAGATTGATGTTTCAGAAGGTAGATATTGTCCTAATGGACCTGTTCAGAGATCCACCGCGCATTTCTGGAGCAGGTGGGTCTTGAACCTAGACTCCCTGGTTCAGAGGTGGGGACACTACCACTGTATCATAGGAGTCCAGTTCCTCTAGGTAGAGTTTTTAAATCAACCTACTCAGATTTGTTATGACACATCTCTGGAACAGAATGTAACATGAACCCAGTGCTTCTGGAGCAGGAATTCTAGCATGTCAATATTTTTCTAATTGACAGATTAGTATCACATATTGCCAGAGCTTGTGTCTTTCCTCAACTTGCAAGATCAGAAAGTGTCCTTTCTGTGAATTTCTACACACACAAAAACAGATAGGATTCTCTGTTATCGTCTCTCCCAAAGGCACAGTCACAGGTGAACTCATTGCCTTTGTCATTGAACTTCCAATTACTCTTAGACTAATTTTAGGTGCGAAGGAGCATATCAGCTGGTTCAGACCTTACCACCTTCTGACATCTCGTTTTCTGCTTGTAAAAATTCAACTTAATTAACATTAGAATTTCTCTCACTACATGGCTTGTCTGTTGTTTTTATTTACATGTGGGGCATGGCATTTTTGACTGAACCAGCATTGACTTCCCATTCCTAGCTGCCCTTGACAGAGGATGGGGCTTGAACTGCTGCAGTCCAGTGCCATTATGGAGGGAATTTGAAGAATTGACCCAGACACTATGGAGGAACTACAATATATTTCCAAGTCAGGATGGTGATGGGCTTGGAGGGTAATTTGCAGGTGGTGGCGTTCCCATGTATCTGCTGCGCTGGTCCCTCTAAATGAAGTGGTCGTCTATTTGAAAAGTGCTGTCTGAGGATCTTTGGTGAATTTCTGAAGAGTATCTTCACCTAATTTACATTAAGACACATGATTAATTGGAAATGTTACTTTGACTCTGAGGAGTTTCTGACATTGGGGAAAATAAAATCACCTTCACAGAATTCAAGATCAAAAAACTATTTACCTTTACTTAAGAGCCCATGTTTTCAAATCATTATAATATTGAATCACAGAAGGTATGCGTTCTGCCTTTGTGGGATAACGTGATGACATATTTTCTGCAGTAGTGGCTTAAAAATACCTGAATGCCATAGGCATTACCAAATCACTTTAAACTTCCACAATCAAGCTATTCATCAAAATGTAGCCTGAACCGTTTCACCAAACAGGCCCATTGAGTGAAGGATTAATGTTAAACCAACAGGAGACTGTTGAATGAATTCTGAGTGCACAGAGAGGACAAACTCCAATATTATATAAAGTCGGAATGCCAAGTAAAGGAGCACCTGTTTTGGGTATTTAGTTCGTGTAGTGATTAGGTCGAATCAAAGATGAAAGATCATTGTTGATGCCTATTTTAGGTTATGTCTGGAAAAAAAATAAGTACAAGTGTACTAAATGTTCTTTGACTGCAAAATGCCTTGGGACATGTTGCTGTGTTACAAGTTCTATAAGAATGCAAGTTATTGTTGTGAATGACTTCCACGAATCATAGTATTTTTGTTGTCTTGATTTAAGAATAAGTTCTCTTTAATACTACTGAACAAGTAAATATGTAATTTGTGCATGTTAGAATTATAGGAGCATGGGAAGAGGAGAGGAGCATCTCACATCTTGAGCCTGCCACCATTCAAATGAGATCATAGTTGATCTACAACTTAGTTCCATGTACCCATCCTTGATACATATTCCTTAATATCTTTGTTTGACAAAACTCCAACAATCTCAGATTTAACATTAACAAGTGTTCTGGCATCAATTGTTGTTTGTGGACAGAATTCTGAAACTCTACCACAGATTGTACAACAAATTTCTGAAAGTTCTGGTTCTAATTTTTCAACTTATGCCTCTCCTCCTTCCTGGACTTCCTGTTTCCGGGCAACAGAAACAGCTTCTCTGTATTTACCTATCCGTCCTCCTTAATGTGTTGAAAACTTTGATTAAATTAACCCAACTTTCTAGGAATAAAATCCTACTTTGTAATCGCTCATTGGTTAACCCTTAGAGACCAGATATCATTTTGCATCACCCTCGAGATCAATTCAGTGCAGAAAGCTTGAAAGAAGAAAATAATGCTTCCTGGAAGAAGGGCCATTTAGAAGTAGCTAGATCCGAGCTCTGTGGATTGTAGTGGCTTGGCTTGTCCGGCACATAATGTTGGCATACACTTGAGCTATAGATTTACTAATATTTAAATAAGCAAGTTTATGCATTGTTCTTAGAATAAGCAATTCCATATGCAATAGCAAAATTGGATCTCCACATATTGAGAAGCAAGCAGAAAATACAACACTGTAACAATTCATGCTTTTTGCCAATTTTCAAGTTAGTGCACGGATTGAGAAATATCACTGAAATTACAATGCCGGACATTTTGGTGTTTGAGTCTATTAATTGGGCCTTCATTGTATTTTGTAATTTATGTGCAGCTTTCAATGACCTAAACTGATTTCCTTCTAATGGTAAATTGCAAAACAACCTGGGACTAATATAATGCTATGTTTATTTCTGCCTGACAAACCTCAGTAATGTAAGCATGATTTAGATTTTCTTTTTTTTCCAAATTGGCAGAAATTACTAAAATACAAATGCAACTGGTAGAACTATGTTATTAAAATACAATATGGGTTTCAACAAAACAATTAACTAAGTACATAGAAGAGACAGATGAAGAACTATCAACATGACTCAGACTTGGATAGAGCTTTAATCTGAAAACAAAATTAGAATAGTCGAAGAACCACTGTCAAATCTTTTAGGGTATATGCATTTCTGCAGTTTACCACAAACTGAAAATGCTATAAAGAGCTTTTCTGAAGGGCTGGTCACAAATTGAAGGCAACTGGCAAAGACACCAGAGGTGAGATGAAGAGAATTTCTTTTTTAAAAAAAGCTAATTATCATCAGAAGGTGAAATGTGATGCAAACACAGACTGAATAATAACTTGCAGAAGAAAATTGAGTAAACACTTGTCTCAAAGGTAAGGATCTAATCGAACAGTTCTTTCATAGGCACTGTGGAATGAATTGCTGTCTGCACTGTATGATTTTAGTTACATAGATTTCTCTTGAGTAGTCAAAGAAATTCTTGAAATAAACATAAGTTTAGATGAATCGACAAAAGAGCATTGGAGAATGAGAAAATGGAATAGGGACAACAGACAAAAGCACAAAAACAATATAGGAGAGAATCTAGTTAATAGGCTTTGGGTTAAGTTTGACCAATCATAGATTTTCTTTTTGGCGCTCTGATCTCAAGTAAATTTCAAAATTGATTAATGGAGTTACCAGAGCCTAAAATATCCCTTCAATTTACATCCCATATCATATTTCCACCTTGATAATTTCAGTTGAGAGTTCACTCAAAATGCTTTGCTTTCAAAGCTGTAAAACTAGGCAAGTGACTCAAATCAGCCATTGTCAAAGAGACAATGTCATAGAGTATATGCATTTCTGCAGTTTACAAAGTGGCACTTTGGTCCACTGTGACTGCACCAGTTATCAAACATCTATCTAGTCAAATCCCAATTTCTAGCACATGGTCCATAAACTGTGTTCAAGTTGAGGATGGCCACTGCAATTTAAACTATTAGAACAAAGGCATGCAAATGTTGAACCTTAGTGTGAAGATGCTGCCCCTTTAACAATATTACGTTATCCTTGGGTTTTTTTTCCCCAAGAGGAGCTGTCAAGTCAGTGATGCTGAAATGGCTGACAGAAATTGCTTCAGTCAATAGAGGAGTTTTTAAAAATATAAAAACAGTTGTACAATGAAAGGGGAGTGGCCAGTTCTCCCAGTTTAGTTTTTTTCTGGTTTGGTTGAAAACTGCAGGGGACCGAGAGAAACAGCTGCAGTGAAAAGAGGTTCCATGATTCAACAGATGTTTCTTGCCTGAACTTTCTCTCTGAAACCTTTCCTGCCTGTAAGAACCTGTGTTTGAATGTATCTTTTGCATAGGGGTGTGTTTATGGGATGTTGTGAGGATTAGAACAACTTTGTTAGGTTGCTATATTGTTTTGGTTGTGTTTCAAGTTATTCTAAATTCAGTTTTCTTTTGTTTGTGTTTTATGTTTAAATAAATTCTGTTTTAAGTTAAGTGGTTTGACCAACTGCATCACACCTGGAATATCCACTTTACATCTGCTTTTAAAATAAAACAAAGTTAGGGTATGGGCTACCTTCTTACATTTTTGAAGGGGGGCTCTGGCCTGGTCCATGACACTTAGTTACTTTAACGTTTCGATGACTGTTTAAATATTCATTATTTTAATAATACCAAGAATGGGGTAATTCTA
This sequence comes from Hemiscyllium ocellatum, assembly GCF_020745735.1. NCBI lineage: Eukaryota > Metazoa > Chordata > Chondrichthyes > Orectolobiformes > Hemiscylliidae > Hemiscyllium > Hemiscyllium ocellatum. The sequence goes on along the minus strand of NC_083410.1, from coordinate 25,567,481 downwards.
AAAGCTTCAGTTTTGTTCTAGCTTCATAAAGGCATTAGCTATTGTTTTCTCACTGCAACATTTATGTTATGTCCTTAATGTTATTTGAAGTTTCTTAACACCTAAAAGTCTTCTCTTAGCTGCAAAGGCAGCACAGGTGGTGACACACTATGTCCAGCAGAAGGATCAGAGAAGGTCCACAGGGATCAGTGCTGGGCCCTCTACTTTTTGTTATTTACATAAATGATTTGGATGCGAGCATAAGAGGTACAGTTAATAAGTTTGCAGATGACACCAAAATTGGAGATGTAGTGGACAGTGAAGCGGGTTACCTCAGATTACAACAGGATCTGGACCTGATGGGCCAATGGGCCGAGAAGTGGTAGATGGAGTTTAATTCAGATAAATGCGAGGTGCTGCATTTTGGGAAAGCAAATCTTAGCAGGACTTATACACTTAATGGTAAGATCCTAGGGAGTGTTGCTGAACAAAGAGACCTTGGAGTGCAGGTTCATTGCTCCTTGAAAGTGGAGTCGCAGGTAGATAGAATAGTAAAGGCGGCGTTTGGTATGCTTTCCTTTATTGGTCAGTGTATTGAGTACAGGAGTTGGGAGGTCATGTTGCAGATGTACAGGACATTGGTTAGGCCACTGTTGGAATATTGCGTGCAATTCTGGTTTCCTTCCTATCGGAAAGATGTTGTGAAACTTGAATGGGTTCAGAAAAGATTTACAAGGATATTGCCAAGGTTGGAGGATCTGAGCTATAGGGAGAGGCTGAACAGGCTGGGGCTGTTTTCCCTGGAGCGTCAGAGGCTGAGGGGTGACCTTGTAGAGGTTTACAAAATTATGAGGGGAATGGATAGGATAAATAGGCAAAGTCCTTTCCCTGGGGAGTCCAGAGCTAGAGGGTATAGGTTTAGGGTGAGAGGGAAAAGATATAAAAGAGACCTGGGGGGCAACTGTTTCATGCAGAGGGTGGTGCGTGTATGGAATGAGCTGCCAAAGGAAGTGGTGGAGGCTGGTACAATTGCAACATTTAAAAGGCATTCGGATGGGTATATGAATAGGAAGGGTTTGGAGGGATATGGGCCGGGTGCTGGCAGGCGGGACTAGATTGGGTTGGGATATCTTGTCAGCATAGACAGATTGGACTGAAGGGTCTGTTTCCATGCTGTACATCCCTATGACTGGACATCATGACAATTCCTAAACTGCATGGTACATTGCACATTGTGGTCTATTGCAAAACCTGCATACTCTGAACCATCAAACCTATCAATTTTCTTGGTCAGCTTTTCTAGCTACAACTGAACTGATCAAGTGTCGTGTTCAGTTCTAACAGGTGGAAATATTGATACAGAAAAATCGGAGAAGGCTACTTCAACACAATGTATGTGAACAATTCTATCTTGCAGATTCCAAGTAAGGCTTCAGCTGTGATACATGGCACAATTATTCAAACATTGTAAAGGATCCTCAGATGCTGGATGCGAGCTGTCATGTGGTACAACAAGAAAGTGTTATTTAAATAATCTCGCAATAACATTAAGAGTCAACCAATGTCCATTTTGCTGTTGAAAGTTTACAACCACTTTCTTGTTGCCTTTGACAACTCAAAGCTCCTACTTTGCACATAATTCAACAATGCTTTTAAGAGCACTCAGCATTAAGAACATGAATACTTCAAATCACTAGAGGTTTCAGCATCTCTGTTTTAGTAGAACTGGTGCATGCTAAGTTGATTATTCTTTTCTCAGCACCATTTCAACATTCTAAGACTAATTCATCTGACAATTTCATAGTTAGGTTAGGGCTCCAATTCTTGCATTGCACTACCATCCAGGCATTTTAAACCATTACAAGAGAGATATATGATTTAGGAAAAAAAGGAAATAACACTGTGGCAGTCTAAAAAAAACTATTTATCAAGATGTCAGAACTCAGGGGTTAGATTAATTAGGAAATATTGACCAGGCTGCAACAGGTTTCTCTATAAAATAGTAGGTCAAGGAGTCATTTGTAAAGATAATTCAGATTAGATAAGGGTTGATTAGGTAAGACATTCAAAAGACATTTCCACTTACAAAGGAAAAGGCAAAGTTAGGTGTCATAAATGTAATGGGGTCACTAATAAATGAAATAGCAAAATTAGAAAGAAAATTATTCAATAGTTAGAATGTGAAATGTACTAGCACAAAGTGCATTTAAAGTGAAAACATATACCTCTTTAAGGGAATGACACATCACCCATGACGGCGTAGGGAAATAGCAAGTTCTCTAGATCAGGTTCAGTGAAAAGGGTATTAGGGAGCTCACATGGAACTGATGTGAACTAACTGTACCAAATTACCCATTTGTGCACTATTCATTCTGTGTAATTTTAACTTTAGAAGCATAACTTGCTGCTTAAAAGCTATATAAAAATGTCAGAGTCCAGGAGGAGTTTTGTTAGGTAGCAAGGTGTACACCCCATTTTCGGGGATGTTTGTTTAATACAAGGGCAGAGGTTTATTGTCAGACTGAGAAACAGAATTTTACAATACATCTGTTTGATGATCAACTAAGTTTAGGAGCTATCATCCACTATAGATAGTGAAAGCATAGATATTCGGTGACACATATCCGTCGCCTTGAGGATCTAACTTCCATTGCTTTCTAATAGCAGGCACATGAAAATGTGCTAACTATTAGTCTCCTGATACATGGAGAAAACATCCAATCTCGTTTGTCTCTTAACCAACCTCAGAAATTGAGATTCTCATTGAATGGGAATTACCAAATGAGCAGAATTGTTAACCCAATGGCTAATTTCAATTCGGAAATTTCAATCAACCATTGGAATCCTTTGCTATGTTCATAATTCTAAAATACAATTAACTGGGAAACTGCATTTGGCAGCATGGTGGCTCAGTGGTTAGCACTGCTGCCTCACAGCGCAAGGGACCCAGTTCGATTCCAGCCTCGGATGACTGTGTGTGGAGTTTGTACATTCTCCCAGTGTCCGGGTGCTCCAGTTTTCTCCCACAGGTGAGCTGGCCATGCTAAATTGCCCATCATGTTAGGTGCATTAGTCAGAGGGAAATGGGTCTGGCTGGGTTACTCTTTGGATGGTCACTGTGGAATTCTTGGGCCAAACGGCCTGTTTCCACAATAATCTAATCTAAACGTTAATGGTAATAAATCATGTAATGAGTTGATTTGTTTCATCACTTGAAGGAGAAGGTGAACATAAAAATTACTACTTCCAAACATTTAGATTTATTCCCCCTGTTGTGAAATAATATCAAATTAAATTAAAATAAAACATTAAATATCCCCCAGAGGCATTGCTTCATCATCTTGAGTTTGTTTTCCATTTTATATCAAGTTCCACTTCTACATCTGAAGAATTGCAAATTACATTTCTAAACAGAGACATATGTCAAGCAAAATGATGAACACCACTGTCCGGATTAATCTGTCATTTGATAGGTTCGTCACTTGTTGTAGCCAAATAAATTTCTACACAGCATTTGTGCGATTTGTGTGAGAGGCTATTTTTTGAAGAAAAATATTCTGGGTTTCACTCTGCAAAATGTAGGCTATAATAATCTGATATGGTAAAAATTAATCCAGATATCAGCAAACAGTTATTCACCTATCATAGCAAGGTAAAACACTTGTCAAATATTGGCCAGGCTACACATTGTACTCTGACTAACACATATAAACACCACAATAAACTTGAAATCACTTGGTATGTGCTCCAGCTGTCGAATCTTGATATAGTCCCACAAAAACCAGAATTAAACAAATTTTGCATAGCAGAATGCATACAAAGTGCAAAAAGTCATGGATCACAATGTGTAACTAAACTATGTTTAACACACATTTCATTTTATTCATAGAATCTCATAAAAACAAATGAATAATTAGCCCATGGCCAAAGCTTCCCAAAAGTCAGGTTTTGAAAGGTCTGGTGCATTATAAAATTAAGAACATTCAAAGCCATGAATGTTATTACTAAAATTTGTGGTACAAACATTTAGCTCTACTGAGCTGTGTTCAGGAAGTAGGAGCAAGAATGAAAGATGATATTAACAACAACAGAATTCCATTCTCTTCCAAACAGGAACCCAATCTGGCTAGTGGAATGCCTCAAAATGTGTGCTGGTAGGGTGGAAATGTGGTCACAGCAACTGGATTTAAGGAAATGTATTATTTGCTATGAAATTAAAAATGCATAATCTAGATCTGTAGCTTTTTTTTGGCAGTGAGGAAGTGGTGACAGGTGGAGGAGACAGGTAGGCCAAAATAGAAACCAGTGTCAATTATTTCCGTTGGCCATGTGCATCAGTTATAACATTAAGTTTGTAACATTGCAGCCAATTCTTGCACAATTCAAATGTTTAGTGGATCACAGACGGGATTCTATGATTGATTCACGGGATAAATTTTTCAGAAACCAAGTATGGCAGTGACAGAAAAAGATAGGAGTTGTCCAAGAACAGCTCAGGTAATCCTGCTCCTCTCGCCTTTCCTTTTCAGTCTACAATTTACTCTCCTCAGATGCCAATCTAATTTCCTTTGAATGCCCTGATCAAGCTCTGATCAGTGCTTTTTTGGATCCTAAGAGTTCCTTATACTTAAACAACTAAATGTGCAATCTCATGAGAACTGAGTGCTTGTATCCAGTCATTTGAACGAGGAGGAATAGGACTGAATATAAATCAGGTAAATGCAACATACAAGTTACATACATCAGCATCCTTGATGTGCACAACAACTGGATATTTAGTTTGTGATCAGAACATAAAATTAACTACATTCCTTCATATACATTGTACCAGAAGACGGCACAGGCAATCATGTCCCATATCACTTCATTACTGTCATTTATTACATGCAAACAAAACAAAACTAGTTTTCTGGAAAGATAAACTGTTTACAGATTTTAAGGTTTGATTAGAAGTTAATTATTAATGTGGTCGCACATTAAGAAAAACTATTGGCCTTTGTTCTTCACCACAACATCAACAGTCAGTCAAATTCCATTTGACTATTGTAAGCACCAAGTCTCCATACCAGCTCAGATGCATGAAACTCAATGTATTGAGACATTTAAATTTGTGGCAAGTTTATCTTGGTGCTTAGCTGACATTTTTGGCAATGTCATCATGTACTGGCTTCTGAAACAAAGTGTTGGGATTTTCCAAGTTAATTTTCCCTCTGCTCCAACATACCAGGTAAAGAATGAAAGGTTGAGGCAATTCCTTAATAAACCTAAGATACATTTAAAGCTGACAATGATTCATGTGCCTAATAAATAGAATGCACAATTATAGAGTCCTTGCCTTCAGACAAGACAAGATGGTTGGGTTCTGCAGTCACCAAATTTATTGCTACAATAATGACCAAATGGCAATCCTATCTGGCAAAAAGAACAAAAGCACTTCCTTTCTGGAAATCTGGAGCTAAGTTGCCATTTCAGAAAATATGTCCATAAATTCCCCTATCTACTCTAGTTATTATTTTCTCATAATTCCATATGGCACTACTATTTTAAAAGCAAGAGCAAACTGACTTTGAAGTCATTCAACCTGCAGGGGTCCTGGCATTGGAACGGTTTGGCAAAAACAATATTCAGTCTCATTCCAACAAAGAACATTTTTTTTTCTTTGCTTTTCAGAACTGAAGTAATGCTGCAACTACTTCTATCACACTGTTGTTATTTTTGTATTTGTGCAAACAGTGAAGAGTCATACTACTCCACCACATTGGTGTGAAAATAGAATGGTAAGAACATCACTGAACAAGAGGAGCCCATTAAATCTGCATTGAGGCATGGATAGGATAAATAGACAAAGTCTTTTCCCTGCGGTCAGGGAGTCCAGAACTAGAGGGCACTGACTTAGGCTGAGAGGGGAAAGATATAAAAGAGAACTAAGGGACAACTTTTTCACACAGAGGGTAGTACATGTATGCCAGAGGAAGTGGTGGAGGCTGATACAATTGCAACATTTATAAGTCATTTGGATGGGTATATGAATAGGAAGGGTTTGGAGGGGTATGGGCCGGGTACTGGCAAGTGGGACTAGATTGGGTCGGGATATCTGGTCGGCATGGACAGGTTGGACCAAAGGGTCTGTTTTCATGCTGTACATCTGTGACTCTGAATGAGCATTAAGATTTGATGCCGTTATTAACCCTTTGTCCTAGTAACCTAGTTAAAGGTCAATTTCTACTGGCTATTGTTTGGAATGTCAATGATGATAGTTTCAACTCTCGCAACAAGTCAGCCATCAGCCTGGCTCTTCTATTTAAAAGCTGCACAATTCCATTTCGAAGCCCAGGCAATATTTGAAAGCAACATATTGTTTCCACCCCCACAGCCAGAACATCATGACCTGGGCTGTTTCCTGCACAAGAATATTTTTAAAACATGGAAAGGGTTAGTAACCTGGGTAGGCCAACATTCTTCGTTGTTCTATGATTGTACATACCTGCATACCTGCTGCATTTCAAAAGTTTAGATCTAGAAGTGCCTCTGGAGTAGGGGGATGGTAGTGAGATATCAAGTGTGGGTAAAAGTGGCATTTAAATTGGCTGTTTAGACATTTTTGTTTAGCTGGTTTTAATGTGCACTTTGACCATTTCATTGCTCTACTCTTAGTGCTAACTATGCATGCCATAAAAGGTAACTATTAATTGAGATACCAATGACATCTAGGTAATAAATTTCTCATCATTTTACTGAAATTATTTACACATTTCATTAAATCATTTCTCTCAAGATTTAAAAAAATATAAACTCAAGGTTTTTTTAATCATTTAGTGCAAACAGATTTATTCCCCTTAAATTGGGGCAATAATTCTAGACCCCTTTTAGCCATATCACACTAATATGAACTACAATACTAACTGTATGAGTCATTAAGGTACAGTACCTTAACATATAAATTATCACCAATAAATTGACAGCAGCAGTAAAATTAGTGGTTCCTTAATTTAAAAAACAGAATTACCAAATTGTCAAATCAGTTTTGTACTGACCATCTATAATAGCTAAATTTCATGCAGACTCGTGCTGGCCGTGGATGGTAATTTCAGGACAAAGTGGCTGCAAACAATCCAGTTAGCTTGGTTTGAGAGTTTCCTTACTAGTGTTACATTGGACCAAATAGATCACAACAAAGCCAAAAGTGTCATTAACAGGTGCCCAGTTTTCAACTTTGTTTATTTTGAAATGGGAAAGGGAGGATACTTGCGGGCAGAACTGGGATAAAAGGATCAAGTTTTTAAAGGATTTCATGCTTTCTGTTTGCTAAGCTGGTGAAAAATTATCAGGTTGTTTTTCTTCCCAATCAGTGTGAAGGCGAACTGGGAACCTCATCGATTAGATCTGTCAAAACATTCAAAGCCCAGAGTTCAGATGGGGTGGGGGGGGGGGGGGGGGGGGGGAGGAGGAGGTGGCAGGGTTGATGGCATGACACTTCTCAGGGAAAAAAAACATTTCTGCTAAGATCAAACGGGTCATTACCTGCACACAACATCTTAAAGAGAGATGCACTTCTTTCATCATAATTCAACTGATTTCAATGATGTGCAGGTAAGGTAGACTGACAATGCTGAATTGCCCATATAGTATCCAGGGATGTGCAGGCTGGGTGGATTAGCCATGGGAAATGCAGGGTGACAGGGATAGGGTGAGATGCCTTTCAAAGGGAGAGTGTTGACTTGATAGGCTGAATGGCTTCCACACTGTAGGGATTCTATGATTCTATGTTGGCCAAAACATGAAGCTAGGCAAAGAGTTGTTCCCATTTTTCTGAATCACACTTTCTTGCCTATGTCAAAATGTTACAGTGCAAAATGTCAAGTTTCTACTGTCACTGCATATACAATCTACTGACAACAATACTTAGGAATTTGTTTTCATGGAAATTTGAAGATCAATTTGACACGTGATACAGTTAACACAACAGTAGTCCAATTCAGCAACTTTAAACCCTGTTACACTAAAAACTGGCTAAGTCTGACTATAGCTCTGGATTAATTGTTTATCTCAGAAATTTCATGTATAAATGTCAATTTTTGGGGACAAGTTACTTCACTGAAACCAACAGAAAATTAATGACCTTGGCTAAACTATCAAAGAGACTCCACGTTTACTTAAATCCACTGTTAACAAAGCTAGATTTCAAGTTAATGTCAGTGTATGCAAAAGATAAAGAGAGATCAACAACAAAGCACGTACGTTCAAGGAGCTGGTTAATAAACAAGATGTTGTGCAGTGAATTATCATAGTTACCACCATGACTAAGTCAACATTAACCTTTAACACATTCATACTGACATGATCGACAATTATGCAACGACTGAAACTTAATGCCAAGTCCAATTGGTGCCAATAAAATCCTTGTGCACATCCCTGGAACAAATTAAATGTTTCAGCAATAACAAGTGTGCCTTGGAAAGGTGAATCCGTTTTTTCTAAACTTCACAGAATGGGTGATCACTGGCTGGGCCAGAATTTATGTCCCATCTCTAAATACCCAGAGGAGATTCGGGAGTCAATTATATTGCTGTTGCACTGAAGACACATATTAGCCAGACCTGGCATGGACAGAGCTTCTTTCCTAAAGGATATTTATGAACCAGATAGTCTGCTGAGGACATGGAAGTCCTGGGCCTTCTTCAACGACACTTCCTCACCACCAGATGCCTGGAGGAAGAACACCTCATCTTCCTCCTCTCACCTGGAGGAAGAACGCCTCATCTTCTGCCTCGGAACACTTCAACCCCAGGGCATCAATGTGGACTTCAACAGTTTCCTCATTTCCCCTTCCCCCACCTCACCCTAGTTCCAAACTTCCAGCTCAGCACTGTCCCCATGACTTGTCCTACCTGCCTATCTTCTTTTCCACCTATCCACTCCACCCTCCTCCTTGACCTATCACCTCCATCCACTCCCCCACTCACCTATTGTACTCTATGCTACTTTCTCCCCATCCCCACCCTCCTCTAGCTTATCTCTCCACCCTTCAGGCTCTCTGCCTTTATTCCTGATGAAGGGCTTTTGCCCAAAACGGCGATTTCGCTGCACCTTGGATGCTGCCTGAACTGCTGTGCTCTTCCAGCACCACTGATCCAGAATGCTCCTTACTGATGCTGAGAATATTAAATGCTCTCCGTTGCAAGTAGTTATTGGGAACTGACTACAGAGTTTTTTTTAAATGAGGATGGTTACAAAAAAGGCTTATTCCTGCATTTGCACAATTGTTCAATAATTAATCTTTGCAGAATGAAAATAAAGAAAACTGATCAGATTTCAAAATAGGCACAACATCAATTTGAGATGCTAACAAAAATAAAAGTAGAAGCAAAAATGCTAATAAGTTTCTAGATTTTCCTCTTCTGAAATTGCAGAACAATTCCAGTCAGGATTGTGGTAACTGGTTGAAATGGATGATACTTCAAGAGAAGTTACTAAATTGCAATAATTTACTACTTATATCAGCATATTCAAACTCCATTCCAAGAATTAGGTGGAAGGTGTGTTTGTTTTTGCCCCAAAAGGAAGGCACATACAATTGTTATCTTTCAAATGAAATGCATTAGACAGACATCCATGAACTGTACAAGAGAAGCAAGCTAGAGTCTGGATAAGTGGTTACAGGGAACAACCAGTGAAATAACAACACTTATTTCAAACACAATTGATAGCTGCGTATGATCACAATTCATTTGAGGGAATTGCTGATGGTTTGCATATTTGCATCATTGTATTTCACGACTACTGCAAGTCCTGAAAGACAATGATCAAGGATACATGTTGCTTGATTGGACACATACAATGTACCAAATCATCCATTGACATTTCTGCCACCTCCAAAAAGACCCCATCACCAGGGATATATTTCCCTCTCTATCACTCTCCGCCTTCTGCAAAGACCATTCCCTCCTTGACTACCTGGTCAGGTCCACGCCCCCCTACAACCCAACCTCCCATCCTGGCACCTTCCTCTGCCACCGTAGCTGTAAAACCTGCACCCACACCTCCTCCCTCACCTCTATCCAAGGCCCTAAAGGAGCCTTCCACATCCAAAGTTTTACCTGCACATCCACTAATATCATTTATTGTATCCGTTGCTCCTGATGCGGTCTCCTCTACATTGCTTGGAGGCGCCCAGTCTCCCCAGAGCGCTTTAGGGAACTTTTCCGGGACACCCGCACCAATCAACCACACCGCCCCGTGGCCCAACATTTCAACTTCCCCTCCCACTCTGCCGAGGACATGGGGGTCCTGGGCCTCTTTCACCGCCGCTCCCTCACCACCAGACGCCTAGAGGAAGAACGCCTCATCTTCCGCCTCGGAACACTTCAAACCCAGGGCATCGATGTGGACTTCAACAGTTTCCTCATTTCCCTTTCCCCACCTCACCCTAGTTCCAAACTTCCAGCTCAGCACTGTCCCCATGACTTGTCTGGACTTGTCCTACCTGCCTATCTTCTTTTCCACCTATCCACTCCACCCTCTCCTCCCTGATCTATCATCTTCATCTCCTCCCCCACTCACCTATTGTACTCTAAGCTACTTTCTCCCCACCCCCACCCTCCTCTAGCTTATCTCTCCACGCTTCAGGCTCTCTGCCTTTATTCCTGAAGGGCTTTTAGCCAAAACATCAATTTTACTGCTCCTCAAATGCTGCCTGAACTTCTGTGCTCTTCCAGCACCACTAATCCAGAATCTGGTTTCCAGCATCTGCAGTCATTGTTTTTACCACATGCAATATACCACGTAGCAAAATCATCAGAAAATTTTGAAAGGTTTAAATCAAAATTTTGCAAGTTGTATTTAGTTGCATTGATCATGAACTCCATCGCAATTTTAGTTATAATTTCCTTGAGCAGGTTATAATCAAAGATATTGTTAACTAGCAATACGTTGTGGCCTACAAGACACAGTGCAGATTTAAGATTCAGGGGAAAAGGTTGCATGATATCCTTGGATAAGCATTTAAAATAAAATTATCAAGAAAGTGAAACTGATTAACCTTAAATTCTTGCTGTCAACAAACGATAATTTAAATGGTAATATATTTTTTGCTGCACAAAGTTATTGGGAGTGAATGTACCAAAGGTGGATCAATGGAGTGAAAGTAGTGCAGGACCACAACATGATGAATGCAAATGTTGTTTCTCTTCGATTTGGCCTTTAGATTAGATTAGATTACTTACAGTATGGAAACAGGCCCTTCGGCCCAACAAGTCCACACCGACCCGCCGAAGCGCAACCCACCCATACCCCTATATTTACTCCTTACCTAACACTACTGGCAATTTAGCATGGCCAATTCACCTGTGGGAGGAAACCGGAGCACCCGGAGGAAACCCACGCAGACACGGGGAGAACGTGCAAACTCCACACAGTCACCTGAGTCGGGAATTGAACCCGGGTCTAGGCCTGTGAGGCAGCAGTGCTAACCATTGTGCCACCGTGCTGCCCACAAATTTCTTGCAAATTATTCTGATGAATACAAAAACTAAAACTTTTATAAAATGCGTAAAAACCAAAAGAACTACAAACCCTGCAAACCAGAAACAAACAAATTGCTGGAAAAGCTCAGCAGGTCTGGCAGCAGCTGAGCAGAAACAAAGTTAACCTTTTGGATCCGGTGATCCTTCCTCAGAACTTACGTGGCTAGGAAAATGTTGCTTTATATACAGCAGATAGGGTTGGGGGGGAAGGATAAGGAATAAACGATAAGTAGGGATAGAGCCCAAAGAGAGAGAAGAACAGCTGGACAGACAAAGGAGTCAATAATGATCTGGCTGAGACGGTCAATAGCTGTTAATAGAGATTGTTAGTGGCTAATAATACGTAGTGTGTAATGGCAGACTATATGGTAGCAAGACCTGGTGTGTGGTGTAGAGGGCTAAGATATGGGGGAGTTCAGGGCCTAAAATTATTGAACTCTATATTGAGTCTGGAGGGCTGCAGGGTCCCTGGCTTTGTTTCCCCAATGATGAGGAGACCACATTGTGAACAGCAAATGCAATACTTCATTTTTTGCTTATAAGAATGCTCAAAACTAAACAATGTTTGCTTCTGAATCAACCACGTAGACTGCAAAATCCAGGCCTGCAATGAAGTGACATTACTTGCCAGGAATGCAAAGCAAACAGCCCACCAACTTCCATGGTGTTGATTTTACTTGTTGGACTTCAATTCCACTCTCGAGTTTGATGAAGGAATCTTTGGTGTTCAGCAGCAGTGTTGTCATGAAGCAAGCAATCAAATGGAAGAATTTGCTCAGACAGCGAACCAGAAAATAATGAGCAGGTTTCATCATTCACTTTGTTTTGCTTTGTGTAAAAAAAAAACAAAAACTGTGCAAAGGTCAGAATTGCAAACAAGATTCTAAAATCAAACTCTGAAATTACTTGCAAATGTTTGACATGTCACACCTATCAAAGTGGGTTTGCACAGCCAGAGGAATGACTATGGCTAAGCTATTATCGCAAGACTACGTTAAATATCCATGTACACTTCATACAACCTGTCATCAGTTTTTGTGCATGATTTTATTGTGGCAATAATGACACAGATATGCAAGTTCACCAATGATTTCTAAATGATTTCTATCTTGAAGGGGGCAGGAAATTATTGACAGACATGACTAGATCTCTGTATTTAACCACTTGTACAAATACTGAAGTATGTAGCAGTTTCTGCTAAATAACATCAAGTATTGCCAATTTTGTTGATGGTGCAAACACAAATTAAGGGATTTCCAAGCAAGTTTAATCCCTGGTTCACAGGACCAACACTGCATACCATCTATAAGATGCACTGCAACAAGTGATCATGCTTCCTTTGACAGACAAACTTGCCATCACATTCTCACTTACAGGAATAGGAGCAACAAGATGCATGGCAACACCATTGCCTGCAAATTCCTCTCAAAGCCACACATCAACCTAACTTGGAATTCCCACACTGTTCTTTCACTGTCAGTTGGACAAAAGCCTAGAACTCCCTTCCTAATAGTACTAAGCAAAACCAGGAAACCTCATGTACCGCAGCGGTTCAAGATCGCTGCTCACCATAGTCTTTTTAATTGTAATTAGGAAAGACTAACACAACCAACGAATTAAAATGTAAAAATAAATTAACCTCAGCTTAAGCGAAGTACTGTCTTAGGCACTGCCCTTTACAAAAGATGAAGAAAAACCTGCCTGGAACCTCTCTCCACAGTTAAGCGGAAATGGTTCAAGAGTGAGCCTTTGTCATTATGCAATTACATTGGAGATTCGGGGACTGTTCCCAAGAGGTGCAGAGCACATTTGATAGATGTGTTTAAAATCGTGAAGATTTTGAAATAGAGAGAAACTGCTTCCCCAATGATTAAAGGATTAACAAGTGGCTGCAGATTTAAGGAGATTAGTGAAGTATTAAAAGTGACACGAGAAACAGCCTTTTTATGCAATTGATGCAAGGATTTAAAATTGTGCTGCTTGATGTTACCATTTCATTAAATTGGATGAATTGATTTCAACCATTTAGAACATCAAAACGGTGCCTTCAAATTAATGCTGCATTGAATTTGAATCTTCATCAGTGCCTAAATTTGAACCACAGTAGATTAGCTCAGAAATGTGATTTGCTTTTGGTCATGAACACAATAATTGAATCCTTTCTTCTTCCGCCCTTGACATTGTGACTCCAAGTATGTAAAGATATAAATTAGAATCCAAAAGTGCCCACAAAATACAAATGTTATAAGCCTCTTAGCAGTCACAGAGTTGTGGATGGAACATTTGTTTCAGGCATTCGAGTTAAATATCCAAGGGACTGTACATCCCAAATTAATTCACTGATAAAGATGGGAAGATTGTGGCTCAGAGCTGTAAAAGTGGTCTGCAAATTTTGTTTGAAACTTAATTCTGAAGCCCTTTACAAAATATTTGTCCTCCGCCACCCCTCACCACTATAACCCCACCTGTTAAAGTCCGTCTTACAATTCCTCTTAGTTACTGAGCCATGGTAATTCTAAAGGTTTGCAATATTTGTTTACATTTGGAGACGTCAGTCAAGCATGGCACCAAGACTAGGACTACAGGCTCCAGTCTGACAGCAGGCTGTGATCCCGGTCACACACCCACATACTTGATGGGCAGCTCCAAAAGTAAACAAACTTTACCGTCTCGGGGCTTTGGAAAAACGTGTTTGAAATTGAAGTAAGTTGAGGCGTTGTGGCTTTAAAGTCAATATCCACAGCAAATAAAATTACAATTAAAAAAAAATAGAATTCTGGAGAAGAAAGGCTGTCTGACAGTAGGCATGTTTAAAAACTATACATTAACTTTACTCCTTTTCAATAACTGATCTCGAAAACAATAAATTCTTCACAAAACATAGGCGTTCTGTTTTGTTTTTATTTAAATTCTCACTGCAGTGTCCTTCCATTGATCAAAGGTGACCTTGTACTCTTGTATCACAGACTGTCCATTTATGACTTAGGTGCATAAAGCCCCCAGATTGCATTCACACCCTATCCAGATGTAAAGGAGTGCTGACATGCCATTTGACTACAATGGCACATTGCTATGATCAGGTATAAACCTGAAACTGAACAGTGAAAACAACAAAAATGGCTTATTCCACTCAAGTATAATTAGGTAACACATGAGGCTCAGTGTAAAATAAATACAAATGCCACTCTCTGTAGATACAGGTCCAACATGTTACTTTTGTTTAATGTTTCAAGGACCTTTAATAACAGCTTGAACAAAGACTTTTTAAAAATAACATTCTGAAAATCATGCAGGCATCAGATAAACACCCTTTTCTTCGAAGGTCTCAGAAGTCCCCTTTTCCAATGAGACCACTTCATGTCCGAGGGTCTTGCATTTTGCCCAGTTAAGATTTCAGATGTGTCATTAATATTTCAGAGTTTAAAATTAATTGCACACTATAATTACACACCTTTGGAATGACTATTGGAAAATGCCGGATTTTGAGCAATTACTGAGTTTGGTAAAGTGATGAAGTGTTAGCGTGAAATGAAAATAAATAATTGCAACTAGAAGATTAACAAATAAGACAAAAGTAGCGAGACAAGATTACAACCATTCGTCTCAGTTTTAAAATGCTTTGTAGGGTCGGAATTCCAGGTGCCAAAGTTTGGAATTTGATTCAGCACATACCATGGAAGCCACTGCCCCACTGAAAAGGAATACCCCACTAATTTGCACACATCCCAGACTGGACATCAACATTTTTGTTCTGATTCATGATGTATCCACAAAGTGAAACTGAAATGTCAACAATCCCTTCCAAATCACTGGGCTCTCCAAATTTAAACAGCACAAAAAAGCCAATAGGAAACATAAGCACCAAAAAAGGTATTGAAAGGCCTGGATCCATGTTACCCACACGCCATAAACTTGGAAACACATGTATATACTTGACTCATTCTCTTTAAATGGCTAACTTGTCATTTACTACTGCTGTTTTGCAAATTAAAACAAGGAATTCTATGTGCTTGTAGGAGATAAATATGGAGGAGGAAAAACCTACTCCCAAGCCACTGACAAGGATCATTGAAAAAGTGTTCTCATGATTAATAGCTCAGTTATAAATGTCTTTATAACCCAATTGAAGGAAACTAATAACATGGTTATATATAGCCCAAGACAGCAGTTGAAGTTTGATACAAAGTCTTTTTTTGTTGTACATCCCAAAATCTACTCATCAGGTACCATATGCTTCCAATATATTTATGTCACTGATTAATTGTGTCACTTGGCAACTTCTGATGCCAAAACAAATATTGTCACAATTAAAATACATAATGTCACTTACCGGAGACTTTTATTTATATATAAAAAAGGCTGAACTCTATTCCATTTACCTTGATTAATGAATTCTTCCATTTTGTCTTTAAAAGGCTGTAGATGTGCTTCTGGTGAAAGACGGCAGACTGTTTCCATTTTTGTCTCGCAAACTGCAACAAGATAAAAAACTGCAATGACCAGGAAGTCAAAAGACGTTGTAATTTCTATTACTGAGATTTTGAAGTGGGCATATAGAAGCAAAGAAAGGTCACTGAAGCACTTCTGTTCAATGCTCTTCAGTACTGCGAAATAATTGATTGTTTGCAAAAAGCAATAGCGCTGTTTTCTTAAATAAAAACAGAAGTGAGCAGGTCTAGCAGCAACTGTACAGTAAGAAACAGTGTTAACATTTCATGTCCAATATTAACTTGTTCTGAAACATTAGCTCAAAACATTAACTATTTCTCTATCTATAGGTGATAGAAGACCTGCTGAGTTTCTCCAGCATTCTGTTTTTATGTCAGATTTCCACCATTTGCAACATTTTGCTTTTATTTGAATGCTGATTTCTTCAACTAATTTCAACCTTGAGGTCAAAAGAAAAGAAAATTATCCCGCATCAATTGTGTAGTCAAGAGATTTGCTTTTATAATTAAGTGGTGCAATAATGGAATGAGAAGAATTACTTTATTCAGCACTTTCAGGACTAGATGGCAAATTTCTTGTTTTTTTAATCAAGAATCTTGAGGGATGGTCAATGAAGAACATGCCAAAGCCCAATAACTTCATACAAATAGATTTGATTTCTCAAATGTTTATAATGTGCTTCAGCTTTTTTTTTTTACATAATTTCAAGACAATCCAGAAAAGACCAAATGAGAAGAGCTCTTTCAAAATGCACAAGGAAATGCATCATCTGATAGCAGGACAGCTGATAGCAATTGCTGTTACTTAGGCACAGTCTTGTTTATAGGTTTTTGTGCAGTCAGTATTGCTCAAACATACCAGGTATTTGCCACAACAAGGAAGGCATTGCAACTGGGAACTGGTTGAGCATGACAACCTACTGAGCATCACCTTCAGCAAATCAAATTTGAAGGACTGCAAAGTTCACAGTTAGTAAGGTACCAGAGTCTGACTGGATCATAGGGCTGCTCTCTCGTTAGAGAGAAGGGGAGGTGATTGATGATGGTTTAACCAGAGGGGCACCACATCCCAGGTGAGGGAAGAGATTGAGGAGCACAATCCTTCATGGTAACCTCAACCGTTGTGGGAACTGAATCCATGCTGTTGGCGTCACTCTGCATTCACAGCATAACGCTGTCCAACGAAGTGCATGAATTCAATGTCAGCTCAGGTACAGAAAGAGAATGGGAGAAGGAATGACAGGGACAACAGAAAATTGGAAGAAAAAAAAAGTACAAATTTTAGACCATTGCATTTTCAAAATTTTCAGCAATTGCATAAGAATGAGACTCCATACCTATAACAGTTAAATTTCATGGCAAAATGTAACACACATTATAAAATCACTTATAAGACTACAAGATTACAGCATGGTTGGTTACTACCAGCCACAGAAAGACACAGTCATTATACATCATTTAAATATATTTTAAATGGTGGTACAGAGAGACTTTTTTTTAAAATAAAAGAGGAAACAATGGCCTAGTGATATTACCACCAGACTATTAATCCAGAGACCGAGGTAAAAGTCCGGGGACCTGGGTCTGAATCTCGCTGTGGCAGATAGTGGAATTTGAATTCAACAAAAATCTAGAACAACAATCTAATGACGACCATGAATTCATTGCTAATTGTCAGAAAAACCCATCTGGTTCACTAATGTCCTTCATGGAAGGAAACTGCCATCTTTACCTTGTCTGGCCTACCTGTAATTTCAGATCCACAGTAACATGGCTGACTCTTAACTGAGGAATAGGCAATAAATGCCAGCCTAACTAGCAACGTCCTCATCCTGTGAATGAATGTTTAAAAAAGTGCAGAAGCTAACAATTGACAAAAATAAAGGGGACTGCTTTTGAATATTTGCATTAAGTAATCAATCTGTCCCATGCATGAACCTGCAACAGCACTGTGCATCTATTATGGAGAGTACCACTAGCTTTAATCTTGGGTAAGTTCACAATGACCTGAGATACATGGTTTAACAGAGAATCATTTGAATGTTTACAAATATCTAATGAAAAATAATTTTCTCACTTTTTCCTTCATGGATCAAAAACTGAAAGCATGTCCTGTGAAACAAATCAAGATATTTCTTTGCACATAACAGCAGCATTAAGTACCGAATGAAACATTTATGATTTATAAACCACCTCAACTTACTCCACAGTCTCAGGTCGCATTTAATTGCCAATATACAAATACAAATAGATCTTCTGTGGTATTGTTTACAGAGAGGCAAAGGTGAAACATTTGAAGGTTGGGGACAGTTCTATATTGAGAGATGAAAGTTGTGTTGAGATGCTACGTTTAACCTCCAAGGATTTGTAATGCTGTGCAAATCTATTTTCAGTGAGCAAAGCATTTGAGTATTTCTGAGAAATCTAATTGTTAGGATTCTACTTCAGGCAGACAAACGAGGAGATATGCTTCAGAAAAAGAGACGTATGGATTTGTTTTTTAACCTGATGGACCTTTTGTGCGCTCACTGAACAGGAAATTACAATTTTCTCATCAACGCCATGTGCATCATTCTGTCTACACTGAGCAAAAATGTAGCGTTTGTGAAAGTAACAGAGCTCACTTAACATACATACATGATCATGCAAAATGTTTAAATGTACTGCATCAAGCACAACAAAGAAAGCTTTGAAAGATCAGTGATCATGATTTTCTTTTCTCAAATGAGAGTTCAATACTCCGATATCCTTCTACTGCCCAATATATTTTGGAGATTATCATGTGTTTTTTCTTAAAAGGATGTTTCCTTCACTAGAGTGCATCATTGTGAGTAGGAGACTGAAAGGGTATGATAGATCAACAGCAAGTCTTAGCACACTCCATAGAGTAAGCTGAAATCTCCAAGTTGGTTTGCATTCTGTGAATTATGCTGGTGAGTCTCTTTAGACAGCTGGCATAGTCGTAGCTTCAGTAAATCCCTTGAACTTGAGCCCTGGTTTCCCCAGAGAGACACAAACCTCTGACACACAACACCATCAGAAGTACTTCAAATACACAAAATCTCATGACTTTGTATCCAGAAAGAAGGTAAAAGCAGTTGAAATGACACAGCATAGACCCATTCTCCCATAGCTCTTCTGATGGAATGCCATCCTACCTTGCCTCTAGAAGCTGACAGTCACATTTGGACTCATAAGAGAAAGTGAGGACTGTAGATGCTGGAGAGTCAGAGTCAACAAGTGTGGTGCTGAAAAAGCATAAGTCAGACAGCATCCAAGAAGCAGGAGAGTTGACGTTTTGGCATAAGCCCTTCATCAGTGATGTGAAGAGGGAAGGGGGATGAGAAATAAATAGGGTAGCGGGGAAGGTAATAGGCGAATGCCAGTGGGGATAATTGTGATTGATTGGTGGGGAGGGTGGAGCAGACAGGTAGGACAGGTCAAGAGGGCTGTACTGAGTTGGAGGGTTGGACCTGGAATGAGGTGGGAGAGGGGAGATGAGGAAACTGGCGACGTTGATACTGTGTGGTTGAAGAGTCCCAAGGTGGAAGCCAAGGCATTCTTCCTCCAGTTGGTGGGTAACTTTTCGGCCCAGGACTTACCCGTCCTTGGGGGAGCGTGAGAAGAAGTTGAAGTGGTCAGCCACAGGGCGGTGAGATTGGTTGGTACTTGCATCCCTGAAATACTCCATGAGTTGGCAGTATCTCTCTCTAATGGTGGCGTCCAAATCCCCACCTCATTCCAGATCTACAACTCCAACTCGGAACCATCCTCTTGACCTGTCCCATTTGTCCATCTTCCTTCCCACCAACGTATCACTACTACCCCCACCTGAATCCACCTATCACGTTGCCCCCTAGACCCAGCCCCACCCCATATTTATTTATCAACCCCCTCCTCCAACATTCCTGATGAAGGGCTTATGCCTGAAACGTCAACTCTCCTGCTCCTTAGTTGCTGCCAGACCTGCTGTGCTTTTCCACACCACACTTTGGCAACTGAACTCAATTATTACCTGAAATGGTAAAAAGTTGCAGCATGCTGCTGTACAGAGGGACCTGGGTGTCCTTGTGCATGAATTACAGAGGGTTGGTCTGCAGGTACAACAGGTAATTAAGGCGGCAAATGGGATTTTTTCCTTTATTGCTAAAGTGATTGAGTTGAAAAGCAGAGAGGTAATATTGCAGCTGTACAAAGTGCCGGTGTGGCCATTCCTGGAGTACCATGTGCAGTCTTTCTTTCCTTAATTGAGAAAGGACGTACCGGCAATGCAGGGGGTGCAGAGGAGTTCAACTAGGTTGATTTGAAGTTGAGGGGGTTGGCTTATGAGTAGACTGGGATTATATTCATTGGAATTCAGAAGAATGAGGGGGATCTTATAGAAACACATAAAATTATGAAGGGAATAGATAAGATAGAAGTAGAGAGGATGTTTCCACTGGCAGGTGAAACTAGGACAAGAGGACATAGCCTCAGAATTAGGGGGAGCAAATTTAGGACTGAATTGAGAAGGAATTTCTTCACACAGAGGGTTGCTAATCCATAAATTGCTTGCCCAGGGAAGTAGTTGACACAACTTCAGTAAATGCTTTTAAAGCTACGGTAGAGATTTTTTGAAAAATAAAGGAATTAAGGGAAATGGTGAGAGTGCGGGAAATGGAGCTGAGGCCATGAAAAGATCAGCCATGATCTTATTGAATGGTGGAGCAGGCTCAAAGGACCAGACAGCCTTCTCCTGCTCCTAGTTCTTATGCTCTTATTATGTTTTAAATTCAAAGATTTACAAAGTTAACAATTCATAAGCTAAAAAAAAGTATGTTTAAAAGTTGAAGGCTGTTTAACATTAGCAATAGGAGCATTATTCATCACTGGTTCCAGCTAACCTGGGTGGTGAATTGCTGGCAAGCCTTAATGCAATTGAACAGATCAATTTTTGACCTGTAGACCTCCAGGCATATGGAGTAGGATGTTCCAAGGGATATTGGGATTTGGAGTACAGGATATGCTTTTTTATTCCTCCCTCCTCCCCCCTTTCCCTGCTGCTGCTCTGTTCTGAGAAGGAAGACATTGTGAGTGAAAGCATGATTGAGCTCAATGGACAAACAGTCATCACGTTGAAAGGCTGATAACAAGCTCCCCTCAGTGATCAATGTCAATCACGACATGCTTCAAGGTAAGCTTCAGGATGACTTGAGTATTTCCTATTAAACAGTATTGATACATGGCGCTGTAAAGTAGTGATTCACAGATTCAATTCTCATTTCTAGCCCAAGGCAGACGGATCAAAGTGATAAACACAAAGTACTGGAGATACCAAGCGTGTTTGGCAATATCTGTGGAGAGAACAATGGAGTTAAAATGTTAACTCCAGTCTGATTCCTCTCTTGCTTTCAAAGAAGAGTCAGCTTGGACTCAAAAAAAAATTAACCGTTTTTCTCTCTCCACAGATGTTGGGCAGACCTGCTGAGTTCTTCTAGCATTTTCTGTTTTTATTTCAGTTCTCCAGTATCCACAGCATTTTGCTTCTGTTTGACTGAAGACATTTTAAGCAGAGACGGAATCATTTTCCAAAAGGTTAGCTTGGTTAGTTTGGGAGATGGGGGACAAGGACGAAGAGAAGAAGTGGAAATGTCATCCAAGAAGCTCGAGTGCCCGCTGTTCATCAGGTACAAGTTGGCACTGGTAGAAAACCTGTTACTTTTACACTGCAGAGTTGCAGAGCCACACAGACTTTGATGCCTAATTTTATTGTTTTTCTAAGGTGAGTTATTTTTAAATTCAATTTCCAGTTTTTAAAAATAAAATGATTGTTCTCCCACGGTGACGTGATTTCCGGGCTGTTTGTGTCGCGGTCATAAATTTAATAAAAACAGCAGGATATAAATCTGAGCAGTATCAGATGAGCACTTTGAAAACTGGATCAAACAAGCCCACTTTGTCACAGTGACGTCAGCACAAACATTTCACTCAGTCTCAATATAACCCATCTGCAGCTACCTGCTGGGAGTCCTCAGTTTCCCAGACTAAATTCCTATCCAAAGTGTGTCGTTAGTCTGAACAAACTGCATTTAGCCACAGACGTTTACTAAACATGGTGCGAAGGCGACAGCCAGCAAGGCAAGCTTTCCAGTCTATTTACTTAGTTTGCAGTGATTTGTCTAAATGATGAACAGGGTTGCATAACCTTAGATCAATACAGTCAATCAACTTCTTTGTATGAAGATTTTCTTGAACTTTTTTTAAACAAATAATTCTACAAGCTTAATAATAAATGCTTACTTCACATTCGAATCAACAAATTATAAAAAAAATTAAAGGAGACCGGTTTGAATACAGAACTTGCCTTTGTTGACAAAAATCTACAGCAAGTTGAATTAATACAAACACAGATTATAAATATTGCACTGAGAGTTGGTACAAGCCGGGCATTTTCAGGATAGCAACCAGTAACCAGCGGAGTCATAACTATTTACAATATACATTGATGCCTTGCATGAGACAAGTGAATGCACTGTAACCAAGTTTGCAGTTGATACAAAAATAGATGGGAAGGCAGGTGGTGAGGATGACACAGAGTCTACAAAGGAATGTAAGCAGGTTAAGCGAGTGGGCAAATATTTGGCTTGATGCAGTTTAATGTGTGAAAATGTGAGGCTATGTACTTTGGCTAGAAGAATAGAGGAGTTGAACATTAAATGGCTAAAGACTGCAGAAAGCTACAACAGTGTGATTTGGGAGTACTCATGCATAAATCTCAAAAAGCTTGTGTACAAGTTCAGTAGGTAATAGAAAAGGCAAATGAAATGTTCGAGTCATGGTTATCTCCTGCACAGAAAAAGACCCTTCAGTTCATCAAGTGTCTACTAGACAAAAATAACCAGGAGAAAGTGAGGACCACAGATGCTGGAGATCAGAGTCGAAAAGAGTGGCACTAGAAAAGCACAGCAGGTCAGGCAGCATCTAAAGATCAACACTTTGGGCATCAGCCTTTCATCAAAAAATAACCACCTAACTATTCCAATCCTATTTCTCAGCACTTGGTCCACAGCCTTGTATACATTGTTCCTTTTGAAATATAGGCCAAAGTATAAGAATAGAGATCTTGCTGGAACCAAACACGGCCTAGCTGGACCACCGCTGGAATACTGTGAACAGTTTTGGGCAGTTTATCTAAGGGAACACACACTGGGATTAGACACATTCCAGTGAAGATTCACTTGCCTGATCTCAGGTATGGAGGGACTTAACGTGTGAGGAGAGATGGAGTTGGTTGGTCCTCTACTCACTGGAGTTCAAATGAAAAGAGGCAACTTACTGGAACATAAAAGATAGTTAGGGGGTTTGACAATTAGATGTGGAAAGATCATATAATCAAATAAAACCTGACACCAAGTTGAAAGAGGAGATATTAAGAGAGATTATGAAAACTTTATCATTGTTTTACGATGATTCTTAAAACTAGGAGAGGGGGAGTGGAATCAACAAAATTCATTCCGCGAATTCAAGAGCTCAGAGCCTAGTGGCTAACCACGGGTAGGGCAAAAGGAATTGGAGAGGTACAAGTAGTCAGAGCTGGAGGAACAATGTTCTTGGAAGACTGGCGATGGAGGTGGTAATGGCAATGGGGTAATGTACAGGCAGCACTCAGTACAAATTAAAGGTTACAGGGAATATTTTGAAAGAACTGAAGTTTTCAAGTGGTCAAAAAATGTAAGCCTGGGGACTTGCATTGGAGTAAACATGGTCTCAGCAGACAAAAGGCAGGAATGTTTTTCAACTGTCTTCATGTTTTTGCAACATAAAAGAATAACGAACAAAGAAAATTTACAGCCAGGAACAGGTCCTTCGGCCCTCCCAGCCAGAGCCGATCCAAATGTACTGTCTAAACTTGTCGGTCAATTCCTAAGCATCTATATCTCTCTTCTCCCCATCTACTCCTGCATCTGTCCAGACGCATCTTAAATGAATCTACCATGCCTGCCTCTACCACCTCTGCTGGCAATGCATTCCAAACACCCACCACCCTCTGTGTGAAGTACTTGCCCCGTGTATCCCCCTTAAACTTTCCACCTCTCACCTTGAAAGCATGACCTTTCATTATTGAATCCTTCACCCCGGGAAAAAGCTTGTCTTATGAGTGTATACTTTTTGCTGATCACACACCTAACCACCTCATAAACCCATTCACAATGGGTTTCAATAACTTTTAAAGTAGAGTGACAAATCTGCTTTACATTGCATCGTCTCATTTCAGATACCAGGTTTATCAATGTGTTGAGCTCAGAACTGTTAAATTACAGTTACGCTAATCATTGTGAGATTGGAACTTTATCTTAAAGCTGTACTTTCTCAAAACAAATCAAATCAATCGCAGAGATGTGGTACAGCGTCATGCAATAGCAGGTCCTCAGTCTGTTATATATCAGGCTGGGTAAACTTAAGCAGGGAGGATTAAAGCACAGCTATATTCCTTTCTGTGATGGTAATTTCTTTGTTATTATATAAATGTGTCCAGCGTGCCACAATTTGACTCCATCCTAAGAAGCATGTCTGAGTCTGCAAATGAATGGTGAGTGGAGTCTACCAAAATTATTAGAAGCAAAACGAGTGAGAGAATTAATCCTGTTTAAAAAGACAAGATTAGTCAAATTGAAGTTGAATTAAAATGGCCTAAGTTCTCAAAGGGAGGGGACCTTAAACATCCGCATCTTTCTTCAAACACCTTCCTTCATTTGAATTGAAAGCAAATGTATACTGCAATAACTGAAACAGAAAGCAACAATCTGAACCACAGGTATCACAAGAATAACTATCAATGACCTTACATTTGCTAGCAATCAACTGTAATTGAGTAGGCAAAAGAGATTTTGTTGACCTTGATTCAATTCTTCCCTCGATAAATTTTAGATTTATAGCACCTCTAATGCAGTAGAATATACCAAAGCATTCACCGGACAGAGGACGAGGAAAACTGTACATTAAGCCACATAAAGAGATATTAAGACCAAAACTTGATCCAGAAAACAGTAGGTTTTAAAGAACATCATAAAGCAAGTGTGAGAGACAGACAGACAGAGACAGACAGAGAGGAAGAGGCAAAAATGATTTAGGGAGGAATTCTCTAGCTTAGACCTTGGGTAAAAGCAGCTGAAAAAGGGTAATGCACAAAAACTGAAGCAAATAGAAAAATGAAGAGAAAGCTGTACCCTGCCAAGCAGTAGGCAGGTCAATGATGGAAGAACAGAGTTGAAAGCACAATACAGCGGGACTATGAGAGCACAGTATTTTATAGAAAGGAGATCAAAACACACGACATAATTTAAGCAGTATTATGTTCTGGCATAACAGACTGCAGGTAACCATGCTATAGCTCCCATTAGACCTGTAATTATTATCTTTACAAGGGCAAGTAGACATCAAGAATGAATTATTCATTTCATGAAGAAAACAAATGTAAAGCATGTACACGGTCAGGAATTAAATTCAAGAACTGCACTAGAAGTCTACATTTGGTTAAAAAAATCATGATTCAGCTACATTTCAGATGCATTCTTTTGATGGTGAGGATAATTTGCAGAATCTCATTCTGCAGTATGATTTTAAATTAATATCTTTAGGTCGAATTTACAGCAGCTGGCAAATACAGAGCACCCATTGTTGGACTTGATCTTATTCTGTTAACTTAATGCAAATTGCTCCATGTAGAGGTGCAACATCCTCTATAGGGGCAACTAGGACTTGTGTAAAGCAGGGAAACATCAGAAAGGGGACGCAACCCCTTGAACTTTGGCTGATGACTAATGTGTAGTTTCACTTCATCCAGTTGCTTTTTGCCATACTCTTTGATACCCTTATCTGGTAAAAATCTATCCAGCTTACAGTTAAAATTATTGAATCGAGTGGCTTTGAGCATGCCTCCTGAATGGTCTAGTTCTGATTTTGAGTTTGTACCTCCGCTTTGTAAACATCAGCAGCCAGCCAGAAAAAAAAAGCTTTTCAGTATCAAAGTTTAAAACAATCAATCGATTTAATTGGTTCTTGGCTTTCTCTGTCTCAGGGGATATGATACCAGTTTTGAAATCTTGCCTTAATCAAACTTGTGACTTCCTAGTGAATCTGTGTTGTGCCCCTTCCAAGTTGCGGTGTGCAGGACTAGTCCAGATGTTAGCTAACCAGAGTGCCTTTTTGCTCTAGCTGTGCAGAAAGGCAAGCATTCCATCAACCTTTTGAGTATTTTTATACTTAACATTGTTACACACTCCTAAATATCCACAAGCCTTTGCTCTTTCCAGCATGTCAGTCAACTGGGTTGAAGAACAGTTGAAGTGCCAAGTCTGAATCTGAGTGTACTAACTAAAATTGTGTCATTTCCTGACACTAGGCCAGGACCCAGATCATTCAAAAGGTACTTAAAAGTAGTTATACCCTGGATCCTACCTTTTGGCCATATTACAAATGGGAAAAGAAACTACAAATTAGCATGTCTCAAACTGAAATGCAATCATTATAAAAGAAGGTAGGGATAAATTTCAAATATCTAGGTGAAAGAATAGCTTAATCATTAGCTTATTACAATCTAGCCTTCCAGTATTCTTCACAAGGCAGGCAGCTACTGCTAAATATGACTTAAGTTAACACGGATGCATGTTTTCGCATTTCTCTGTTCAATCTGTACTGAGAATAAACTGTCTCTCTCGGATGTCATTTTTCTGACGGTAAGCTTTGAACAATCAGAATGTCACCTTGAAACAAATCTTAGGGAATATGTAACATTCATGTCTCAAAATTGAGAACTCAAATTTGAACATTATGCACTGGACTGCTTTAAACTAGCAAATCTTTGGAAGGTTTTAGTTTATTACTTGCAAATTGGAATTTATTTCAGAATAGGGATTCCAAGAGTATTACTGGGAGAGGATCAAAAGGTGTACAAGTTACAAAAGCGTGAATTTTTGAATCCCGAGTCGACTCTTCAAAGATCTAAAAACACCTCGCTGCAGTTTTAATTGATTCTAGTCGCTTGATGAATGGTGCGATATGCATTGTAGAATATAGCTTGAGCACAAAGCCATCAATTGCTCTGCTTGTCAAGGATGGATACCGATGGCTGTAGATGAACAAAAGCAGATTGGTTACTACAGGTCATCAGCCTCCAAGAAGGGCGAGGCTGGGTTTTCACAAAGTCATGGCATGTGGAGGTGAAACAGTTGCTGTTGGGAGCTTCAGTTAAAATACATCGTGGTTCAATACTGTTCCTTCATCAATTTATCATCTACCGACTTATCATTGCCCCCTCACCCTTGTTATGGACCAGGCCAGACCCCTCAAAATAATTTAAGGTAACCTGGACCCTAGTGTTTTCTTATTTTGAAGGAAGATGTGAAGTGAGCATTCCAGATGTGATGCAACTTTTAAACTGGTCAAACTACTTGATGTTAAGCAAAACTCAATTTATTTAAACACTACAGTTAAAATACAAACAAAAGAAAGAGGAATTTAGAATAACCTAGCTATTGGGAAAACCTAATTGATTAATATATATCTAGTACCTATTACTAATTACCTGTTCCAATATCGCAATACCCCATAAACACACTCCTTGGCAAAATGGCCAGTTCAGACACAGATGCTCACATGCAGTTCTCCCACTCAAGGCGGGGGGGAATAAAAACATCAAAAGAAGATTCAAAGCAAGTAGCAGTCGGGAGACATTCATTGAAGCTTCCAACTCTTTTGAGACCCCAAACAGCTTCTGCTTAAAACTAAACCTAAAAATCAAAAACAAAAAACTAGAAAACCTGGTCTGAGAGAACTGACCACACCAAGTTTGCTTCCATTGTTCCAACTTTTTAAAAAAACCCAAAGGCCTCATAAATTGTTTACTTTCTTAGTGACAGTTTGGTATCTCTGCCTTACAACATTTATTGAAAAAAAAACAACCAGGACAAAATAACCGGAAAGTGACAGAATCATCACACTCTATCTACTTGAAACCTACTATACAGAACTACTCATTAATAAGAAGTGGAAGAAGTGCACACAACCTTTGTATAACTTCAACCATGGCTGTTCAAAGAGTAATAAATGGTTAATTACTGAAGGTCAGTGTGAAACATTCCTTCTTTCCTGTGTTCCACCCTATCACAAGCCTTCCTTTCCCAGTGTGTCACCGAGGTCTTACCAGACCAAAGGGGCTGCTCTTTCCATTTCAGCGAGAAATGACTGGTGGTGATTTAACCTGAGGGCCACCAGACCTCAGGCAAGGTAAGAGGTTGAGAAGGAGAGTACTTCATGGTCACCTCAAACCAGGATGGTGACATTCCATCCACTTCTTGCTCAAACCCCTTTAGTACCTTACTTTTCCTAGTTCTGCTAAACGGGTTATTCCCTGAAGAATTAACTCTGTTGCCTGACCTGCTTGGTAATTCTAATACTGTCTGTTTATATTTCAGATTTCCAGCAAATTTTTCAAGGATTTTGTGCTTGGTTCAGCTTCTTGGTCAGTGAAGCTAACATTCATTATTTTCATCATCCAATAAAGTATACATTCAAAAGTTACATAATCTTACAGCACATGAGGTGACCATCCAGCCCATCATACTTGCACCATGTCTTTGGAAGTACTAATTAATCCTACTCCCCTATGTAGAGCTGTTGCAGACATGCAATGTACTGAAAGCTGAATATGTCATACCACCATTCTACGTTATTGCTTCTACTCTCTTGCTCAATTATTGAACACATTTATTGAAGGCTGGTTACTGAGTCCTGCACAAAACCCAGATAATAAGAATCTCCGAGCTAACAGGGCCTTGCTAATGAACACCATATACTGAAGAATATCTTGTATAAAAACTAAAATTGCAACATTAAATTTGAACAAATGAGTTGTTAAATCCAAATTTTGCTTACAAATGTTTGATTAAGCACTTATTCAACCAGCATATGATTGCTGAAAATTATTCTACCTGACTGCAATAATAGTCACACTAATAGTCTAGCCCTGTAAGAGACGAAAGCCAAATGACAGGATTGTTAAAATATTCTGCAAAACATATAGCAATGATTAATGGTGTACTCAATCAGAATATTTATTATTAAATATTAACTAAACTTAAGCAAGACCAAAGACAAGAAAATTACAAAGTATATTGCTGAAAAGCTGTTCCACCACTGATTTGAACTAATCTAATCTGTATCATACACCTTATTATTTCACTGTGGGATAGCGATATGTACAATACAAAATGCCCAGAGGCTGCCCGTTCCTCCAAATACTATCGACACAATGCCCATCTCCTTTGATGTTGTGCAGTTGATCTTGCTTATTAATACAGGCGTAAGTACACAGGTATTGAGAGAAGATTGAAAATTGATAGCGAAAAGAATCAAAATAATCAAAGAATGCTCCACTTGTTGAGTAAATAACACTAATTACAAAATCAGCATCTATTTCATTCTTACTTTTTATATGAATACAATATGTGCGAGAGCTAAGTTGAAGCACGGACCAACTGTACAGCAATGATTATTCTTAAATTATTCAAATTGATGCCAGATTAGGACGACATTGGAAAAGCTTTTCACTGCATTTTACAGCTTTAACACTGTAAAATACACGTGACAATAAAATCATTCAAAGTAGTAGCTACCAATTTTATTGATTTGATAATCTTTCTGTTTCTAGCTCCTGTCATAGTAATCCAGTGAGATGACAAGTACAACTCTCATCGACTAACAGTCGAAAGAGAAAATGGTTTACCTTTCAAATCCTTTTTCTGTTTACGGAGGTCCTTTTCAAAATCTTCAAATTTCATTTGGGAAGCTTGAAACAAGTCCTGTGGTTCTGGCATGGGGAAGACACTTTGTTCTGTACCTGCATCCTGAGGTGAGACATTTGGAATTTATCAACTGCAAGAAAACAATTTCCCTGCTTCTCAATCTAGTAACTAATGCATACCATCTTATTTTAGCAAATCTAAAATAATTTACTTTGTCCATAAAAATTACTTCAAAAGTTACCAAAAACAAGTAATTATTCTGTAACTAAAAAACATACCTTGTCAAAATTACGCAAATAATAGGAAACCAGATAGAACAGGAGATTAATGCTGTTATCCTGAAAGAGATAAAAATTGTTTGAGACAATGTGATATAGAGGAACCTTTATTACAAATCACAATGACTATCATGTTGACATATCAACTGGTTAGCGCCCAAAACCCTATGACATTCCTCCCCCATTCATTTCAGTCCTTCCCAGTAGGACTCATGCTATTGCCCATGCCAGCAAGGAACATTGGCTTTACGGTATCTGAGAGGATGCCAAGGTTGTCACTGACATTGTCACAAGTGTGAGAGCAAGAGTCTAAAATGCAACATGCAATCACCTTCAACAACCAAGTCAGTAGACCCCATTCATGCTGACCTTGGAGAAGCCACTATCTTTATCAAACAGTTCTTAATTGGCTCGCTTGCCTAAAATGCAATCCTTCAAAAGTGGACACAACAATTAAAAGACAGTCAGTCAGTCAGTCGGTCTCTGAATCGATTTTAAAGCTGCTAGTAAAATTGACAGTGTTAGAGACCTGCTCATAATGTTTGGTCACTCATGATTTTAGGGAGTAGGATGGAGTAATCAGAATGAGATTTCAATCATTTCTGTCAAGGCTGATGGCATTGCAGACTTTATGCGTGAAGGGGCAGTAATTCTCAGCTGTGTGGCTAACTGTGATAGCAAAATCAAAAATCCTGACAGTCATAACTCCTGTTACTCTCCTGTTCAAAAAATCTTCATATAGATCAAAAATACATTTAATGGTCATCAGGATTAACAAGGACCAGATATCTTTCTTCGGAATCCAAATTTAATTCCAATGCAATTCAATCATTTTAAGTGAACTTGAGAGAGAACTAGTGGGCGGCACGGTGGCACAGTGGTCAGCACTGCTGCTTCACAGCGCCAGAGACCCGGGTTCAATTCTCGACTCAGGCGACTGACTGTGTGGAGTTTGCACGTTTTCCCCGTGTCGGTGTGGGTTTCCTCCGGGTGCTCCGGTTTCCTCCCACAGTCCAAAGATGTGCAGGTCAGGTGAATTGGCCATGCTAAATTGCCCCTAGTGTTAGGTAAAGGGGTAGGGGTATGACTGGGTTGTGCTTCGGTGGGTCGGTGTGGACTTGTTGGGCCGAAGGGCCTGTTTCCACACTGTAAGTAATCTAATCTTGGGCAATAGTCTTAGTATTACATAAACAAAAACAATTAATTCAAATAGGTTAGTCCACTTGTTTCCTTCAGCAGTACAAATAGTTAAACTCAGTTTTATTCAAAATTAAGAACAATCTGTTACCAAGCTTTGAGAAGATTTGTAGCTCAGGTTTATGATAGGTTTTTAAGTTAGCTCACTGAGCTTGAGGGTTTGTTTTCAGACATTTCGTGACCATACTAGGTAACATCATCAGTAAGAATTTCTGTGTTTTAGGAGCAATGCACATTTAACAGGCTACTTATTTTAAGCAAATCCATTTACAAGTGTTCACGACCATAGCTTCCATCACTCTAAGTCCCATTTAAAGTCTGGTTGAATGGCCTGTATTAGCATTACTCCAACTATCCTTGTGGATCAAGTACCAGATTTGTTACAGGACAAAGGGATGTTGCCTCATTCAATAGCCCACCAGCATCATTTGCTTCCAGCATCAAAATAATTCAAACTTTAAGGAAGGTTTAACTCCATGTATACTGTTCATTTTAAACTTATCCATTTGGATCAAAGGCTGATGTACCACAGGTGCAAATCAATTGGGCATTCTGAATTACTTAGCTGAGTGTATCCTCAGTGATTTCACAGTAAGGTACAAATCCATGGCCAAATAAATGGAAGCAAGTCATCTGGATAGGCAGTGGATGCCACAAATATTGAGCATTTTATGTGGGTTCCCAATCTTTTCTATTATTATGCAAAAAAACCCGAAAAGGTTATGCAAAGTCAAGGTTGTGGGGGTAATTATTGAACATATGCATTAAAAGCAAGAGTAGATCACTCAAAATGAGCTAGCTCTATTCCCCATCGAGATTATGTGTGAAATGATTACTCCACATTCCCACACACTCTCAATGACCTTTCACCCGTTGCACATACACAATCTGTCTCCGCTATAAAGATATTCAAAAACTCTGCTTCAGCTACCTTTTGAAGAAGAGACTTCTAAAGACTGACAACCCGCAAGAAAAAAATACTCTCCTGATCTCTGTCTTCATTAGGTGACCTCTTATTTTTAAACAGTGATCTTACTTCTATATTCTATGTTCTCCCATAAGAAAAAAAACATCTTCTCCATATTCACCCCATCAAGGGTCTCCAAGAACTTAAAATGTTTCAATTAACCTACTTTGCACACTTCTAAACTCCATGATCAAGCTGAGCTTACCCAAACTTTCCTCATCAGACAACACAATACCCTCATTCTAGATCATGTTTTATTAAAGCCTTTTAAACTGCTTATAATGCATTTACATTTTAACGATTTAAGAAAAAGAGAGGCAATGCAGTATATAGACGTGTTATCACGAATGCTCTGTGTAACGGAAGAGTAACTCCCCACTTTGTATTCAATTTTCCTTGTTGCAAATAGTAACATTCTTAGCTTTCCAAACTACTTTTTTACCTGCACAAAAACCTTGTCCACTTCATACGCCATGACCATAAGATGCAAGAGTAAAAATAGGCCATTTGGTTCATTGTAGATGCTTTGCCATTTGTTGAGATCATGAGATTTAATAACCTTCAACTTCAATTTTCCTGCCTTGTCTCAATAACCTTCAATTCACTTCTTGATTAAAAATCTGTCTATCTCAGCCTTGAATATATTTAGTGACCCGCCTTAGCAGCCCTGTGTATAAAGAATTCCACAGACATACTATCCTCAGGAGCAGAAATTCTTCTTTATCCCCGTGGATTAAATAGGTGATCCCTTACTCAGGGATTGAACCTGCTGATTTCCGACTCTCCTACAAGGGGAAACTTGCAATTCCCTTAGCAACCACTCTGCACAGCCCCCTAAAAATGTTAGATATTTTAATGAGTACAAGCCCAAACTTCTCAAATCTTCCCAGGAAAGAGGAGCCTTTCATTTCCGGATTCAATCTTGTGAATCTTCTTTGGTTTCCGTCCAATGCCTGTATCTCTTTCTTTAGACAAGGGAAACTAAATTATTCATAGTATTCCAGAACTTTTGCAAGACCTCTGTACTGTTATGCTCCATTCCCTTTGAAATAAAACATTACATCTTTCTTCTGGATAACCTTCTGAAATTGAATGCTAGCTTTTTGTGATTTATTAATGAGGATTCCCCAATTCCTCTGTGCTGCAGCTTTCTGGAGTCTTTTCTTATTTAAATATTCTTCAGCATTTTATTCTTCCTGCGAAGTCCATTACTTCTCATGTGTCCACATTATATTCCATTTGTCAAGCTACCTCACACTCAGTCAACCTTGCTCTTTCGCTCTGCAGACTGCGATGGCATATTTACTTCCATCATCCACGTCATTAATATATATTGTAAAGAGATGTGACACCCAGTACTCATCCCTTGGCACTCCACTAGTTATAAGTTGCCATCCTGAAAATACTGAAAAATGTGTTGCTGGTTAAAGCACAGTAGGTCATGCAGCATCCAAGGAACAGGAAATTCGACGTTTCGGGCCAGAGCCCTTCATCAGGAATGATTCCCGATGAAGGGCTCTGGCCCGAAACGTCGAATTTCCTGTTCCTTGGATGTTGCCTGACCTGCTGTGCTTTAACCAGCAACACATTTTTCAGCTCTGATCTCCAGCATCTGCAGACCTCACTTATTACATCCTGAAAATACTCCCTTGATCCCTACTGTCATTCTTCTTTTAATTAAGCAAACCTCTATCCACAATTACATACTGCATATGACAACAGCCTATAGTGCTGGGAGTAGTAAAAGTCTCCTCATGTGCAGGACCTTATCAAACACCTTTTGGAAATCTAAATATATTACTTAGACCGAATTTCCTGTATCTATCCTGCTTGCTTCATTCTTAAAGAACTCAAATTTGTCAGGCATTATTTCACTGTCATGAAGCCATGTTAAATCCATTTGAGTAGATTATATATTTTTAAATATCAGATTATAGAATGGACCCTGTCATTATATCACTGCCTTTTACTCTTTCATTGACAGTTTTGGGATTTTTCGAGAATATAACATTCTTGAGAGAGTATTACCCGTGTACCACTACGTCTAATTGCTATCTTTAAATCCAAGGATAAAATTAATCAGATCCAGGTGACTTCGTTCCAGAAGTTTTTCTCGTACATTTTCTCCAGTGGTAGTTAATTTTACTGTCTTCCCTCTTTAGTATCTTCATTACATAGTATTCTTAGATTGCTATTCATGTTCACCACCATGAATCATAGAATTTCTATGGTGTTTAAGCAGGACCATTTGGTTCATTGAGTCCACACCAATCTTCTGAAGAGCATCCCACTCAGACCCACCCACGTACCCTATCCCTGTAACCCTGCATTTTCCATGGCTAGCCCCACCTAGCCTACACATCCCTGAACATGATGGGTAATTTAGTTTTGCTAATCCACTTAACCTGCACATCTTTGGACTGTAGGAGATAACCAGAGAATTGGCAGGAAACCCACACACACAGTGAGAATGTGCGAACTTCACACAGTCTTCAATGAAGATTGAAGCAAAGTATTTCCGTTGGTCGACTGTCTGACAAGTGAGTTCTTCCTTTTCTTTAAAAAATGATCTCCATCCATCATGTAATCTTAGATAATTTCTTCTTATCCTACTTATTCCATTCTTTACTAACAAAGATACTCTACCACACTCACTCTCTTTCCTGCCTGTTCTTTTCAAAAAGTCACATAACCAAACTAGGGCACACAGATCCCTCTACATTTCAGAGCTCTGCAATGTATCACCATTTAGAAAATGTGCTTCTCTTATTTCCTGTCAAAATGGACAATGTCACATTACTCCCCCCCCAACCCCCCTCCCAACTTACTGTGCGCTCCATTCAGCCACCTAATATATCCTTTGTAACTTATTGTGCCCTATTTACTTATTTTCTTCCCTATCTTTATTTTGTCAAAAAATGGAGCAACCATCCTTTATATCTCTTTATCTATTAATTCATATAAACTGCAAGTATTTGACACTCTAGAACTGGTACCTACGGCACAACACTAATTTGATGAGCCACTTTTGTTTATTGCCCGATTCCAATTAGCCTACAGACAATGGTCTCTCCATGCCAAAACATTAACATTATCACCAACTCTGTTAGCTTTCAACTTTCATTTCAGGCAAATTTTAAAAAATATTTTTCAATAAACAGAAGGCTGCTGTCTCCTGGAATAGGATATTAATTGCTACCATTCTGTTGAAGTTGCAAGAAGCTGTGATTCATGATTTTCTTTCTGTACATTTCTAACTACTTGCTCACTGTATGTTCACGGTATGACTGGCAAAGAGAGATTACTGATGGCGCGCAGGAGGGAAATGATCAATATTGAGAGTCATTAACCCAGTAGTGCTTCAGTGATGTTGTCATCCCAACTATTCACTAATTCAGCTCCCACACTGTCAAGGATTATTAACTCCTCTATTCCCTCATTAGCCATTGGAATTCACTGCTTAAAGAAAACAAAATCATTAGTTCAAAATTAATTTCAAGGATCATGTTTTAAGCTATGATAACAAACTCAAAGAACTGAACTGGTTCTCAGTTCATAAGGTTCAACAGCACAATGTAGAGGCCTGGAGCAAGTCTAAAGCCATCAGAAGTAGGCAACCAGACTTTTACAGAATAAATAAAACTTTGGAAATAGCCAGCAGGTTTGGCAGCAGCTGTGCAGAGAGAAGCATGACAAATGAGTCGTGATGGCCCTCATTCAGAACTGTCAGAAGAAAGAACGCAACGTATTTTAATGCTGTTGAAAAGTGAGGGCAGGGGTGGAAGAGAAGGAAGAACAAAAGTGAAGGTTTTTGGTTGGTACAAGACAGGAGGGATTAAATGACAAAGATGTCATGGAACAAAAGACGAAGGGAGCGTTAATGGCTATGGCGAGAACACCAAGCATTTGTCCAGTGAAAGTCTGAATGGAAGAATAAAGATCAGTTTGGTCTATAAGCAAGATCATGAACAACATTCAGACGGATACAGGACAAAAAAAATCATAATCAGGGACAGAGATCCTATGGGATCAAAAGAAACCCATTGCATTTCTACTTTCTTTCTGAAGGTCATGTTTGACTTGCAACATTAACTTTTTCTCTCTTCACAAATGCTGCCAGAACAGCTGACAATTTCCAGCATTGATTTTTCTCTCCAGATTTCCAACATCTGCAATATTTTTCTTTTGCTAAAACCTGATTTCAAAAAGTCATTTAGTGATACAGAAGTTGTATACTGCTGAAAAAAAAAGGGGACTAATTTTGTCAAAGCTTTTGGTCTTGCTTTCAGCAGGACAATTTGCAAGAAATGCCAAATCTAAGAGAAAACAACATTTTCATTCACAATGGTATGATGCTACCAAAAAAAAACACTCCTGTTTATCACACATAAGGAAGATGCTATTTGAATTTCAGTGCCAGTGTAATGTTAGGTACGTAGGTCATACACTCAAAAGAGAATGGCTGATATCACACTGCAAGTCAGTTTGGCTGTTTGCAACAAGGTACTGACCCTATGCAAGTAGCCAACACTTTCAAAACTCAACAGCATCTAACATTAGATATGATTTGCAATTGGACCACACTTGCCATGCAAGTCTGAGTGTGCGAACTGACAACCAATTTACGATTGCCAGTCAGGCTCATCGTATCGTGCACACGAGTGAAGTCATTAACTGGTAGATTCACATTGCAACACTGCTACCAATCAGGCTCCACTTCTCTAATACAGGATGAATATTGTTGCCCCTTTACTGTGGCATTTCTTGTGAATTGTCCTGATCAATGCAACATAAAGAACTTCAATAAGATGCTTCTATTTCCAGCTGTAACCAGATTTTTATACTGAGAGGACAATATATGGGCAGTTGAAACTTATGCTGACAAACTGAAATCAAAAATAAGAAATGCAAATATATATTTTTTTCATACAATGTAATAAATTATACACAAGTTGGCTATATATTTGGTTATGTTTTGAACTGAAGGTTAACATGCACATGAGTGATTAACCTGATAATAATAAACAACACCCCCACTGAAACACAGCATCTATGGACAGAGAGCCACAGTAAATGTTTCAACTGATAGGACTCTTCTTTGGATCCAGTAACAACCTCTGGTTTACTTCTACTGAAATTACAAGAAAGATAGCTAGCAGGAAATGACCAACACGTCCATCAAGCCTATCTCATGCTGATGGAAGTTGCATATCAATTTTGATGACAGGTTAGGAGCCAGCAGTTATAAGATTTATTTCACAGTTAATTTTTAGGTGGTGACTAATCATCAGTAACTTTGAAGATTAACGGCAATGTGCCAATTGGAAGTGGTCAATTGGAATCTGCCAGGCCAGAAAATCATTTTCTTATTACATTTTTGGTACAGTGTAAATTAACCAGTAATTTCAGTCACTGGTATTTTAAAGGAAGATTGGCAGCAAGACATCGCAAGTCAGTCATTTTGGCGCTGGTAAGAAATTCATGTCAGTTCTAATGACTCAAAAAACTTCTACACATTCAAATTGCTCTGAGCCAATTTGCCGTAAAGTGATTCAGCACATAATAAAAAGAACCAAAAATTACATTTGTACTGCACAGGTTCAGTAACTGGAAACAAATCAAAGCTGTTCTGTGTTACTGAAGGAAATGAACTCATCTTAATCTCTTTACTAGACTATTTTTGATTGATGTGCTACTTCCTTCACGAATAAACTCAGCAACCTCTCTTATCCCACATCCCAGTTTGTCATCACCCTTATTCACTGCAGGGAAATTATTCACAATTCTCCCTTTCTTCGCAATGTCAGTTGGCATTTCTGATCAGACTCTTTTAAGCTAAATTATTTATTTTAAATTATGTCTAAATGAAATGTTAATCTTGTTTACATCCAGACCAAGAAAGATCACTCATTTTTTTTTAAATGGCTCAATTAAATCTGAAGAAAACTAAAACTTAAGATGACCATTTGCAACTTGCCAGAGATAATACTGACCAGTGCTTAAACTGTTGGTATCCACTCAATCACGTGTAACTTGTAATCGAAAAAGAAACTTGCTTTACATATATTATTGAGCTTGTTGTAAACCGTTAGCCCCACAGTTTCTTATAGCGTACACAATTGGTTCTCCTGTATACTGACCATTAAAGAACTTTTCATCTTTCTGTCGGGCATTTTATAGACCACATTGTACCTCCTCTTTAATAATGTCCTTTGATTGATACGATACAAGCTGATTCAGTATTCCTCAATGGACATTTTCCTGTAACCTCATAAAAGCCACGCTAAAAACCATTCCTTCAGACATCTGGGAACCAAGCCAATGTAAAGCAAAACCCACCTTCAACTTCTCAACCACAATTATCTGTTTTTGGATGGAATGCTTCAATTCCAGTGTCCACTCTCCCAAAAGGTGGAGACAATAATTCCAAGAGCTATCACACACAACAACTTTGAAGAATGATTTTGGTCCAGTAGTCAGGAGTTATCTACAAACACAGCATAAATGCTCGCAATACCTAGCTGTCCACAGCATTGCATTTTAACCATTGGCTGAAAAAGAGTCAGATAATTCATACTATACGGCTATCTACAATTTGCTTTCTCTAGGTAACTGCCACTTTCTACACATTCTCTTAAATTAGCTATAAACATTATTAATACTTCCAAGCTTTGATTGTTCACAACACTACAGGTTAACAGTTGGAAGATTACAAACAGGTTTATGCTCAGCTTTTCTGGAAACAAACAAGTGCACCCATCACATAAAATAAAAGAACTGCCGATGCTGGAATTCTGAAACAAAAATAGAAAATGCTCGAGAAATTCAACTGATCTGGCAGCAGTTCTAGAGAGAAAACAGAGTTAACCTTTGAGTCAAGTGAGCCTTCTGTTTCTCCAGCAAAGCCTGTTTTGTGTTGACCATGTACTTACACTGCTCTTCACATCTCGGAGCTTTGGAAGGATCTCTAAGCCAAAACCATCTGCTTGGCCACGACTTCTGTTCCCACCATTCATATAGTTTCCGAAAGCAAGAATCAGACCCAGCACCTGCTTTACACTGGCACTTGTTTGGAGTGTCTGAGGCAATAAGAGAAAAAATGTTTTAGCTCAAGCTCTTAACTTTATTATAATCATTGGTTCTGAAATCAACATCATTCTAAGGTCAAGATGCCTAAATTGGCCCTTGAGAACCATTTATAAATAATTTTCTTTAAATTTCCAAGTGCCAAGTAAACAATTACAAAGAATTCATCTTTCCCAATGTTCCATATCCCAAAAATAAATAGTTCTAAAGCTGTTGCCTCATTTATCATAATCATGCCAAGTGAACAATCACATGATTATGCATTATCATATTAATGACATATACATGATGTACTTTCATATTAATTACCAGTAATATGATTACTATAATTGGCAACAGCAGCATTTAAACTAACAATACTTATTTTTAGGATATGGGACATTGTGAAAGGTGTATTCATTGCCTTTTTAAAGTGCATTCATTCTTCATCTGAATAATTTACTAGGGCCACTTCACTGTCAGACGTACGCTTGATTGTAGGACTGAAGTTTTTTGCGACAATTAACTAGTTGGGTTTCTTAAAAAAATGCCAACTTTCATCATTGCTTTTCAATGCCAGTGAATTGACTATATTTATTGACTATAGTTTTGTTTTTCAGCAGTAAAAATTGAAAATACAACCTCTGGCTTTTGCCCAAAACGTCAATTTTCCTGTTCCTCAGATGCCGCCTGACCTGCTGTGCTTTTCCAGCACCACTCTAATCTAGACACTGACCTCGAACATCTGCAGTCCTCACTTTTGCCTCTGAAACACAAGCTCAACAGTAAACATGCCACCATTTCCCATTAAACTAACCACAGCTTAAACATAAAAGGTATAGAAAAGAGTAGCAGGAGTAAGTAGTCTGCTCTCCTATCCTGCTCCGCCATTCAATAAAATCAATTGTCCAACTCAGCATTCTGCTCCTGTTTTTCACCCATACCCTGTAGCCTCAAGATCTACACTAACTCCTTGTTGAAAACATTCAATGTTTGACCTCAATCACATTGTGCTAGAAAATTCCACAAGATCGCCACTCTCCGTGAAGATGTTTCTCCTTGTCTCAGTCCTAAATGGCCTTCCCCATATCCTTAGACTGTGTCTGGGGTTCAGAAACGGTCATCTTTAGAGCAAAATGTCTTACAATAAAAAGCTTAGTTTAAACAGACTTGGGAAAATCTACAGCACTTACAAAGTATCTAATGACCGTATCACTAACCAATTGTTTAATTTGGTTTTACACCATGTCTTTTTACCTTACAAATCTTAGAGGATGATTACAGTGACAATAATTTGATTGGAAAGTTAATTACTTTGATGATATCTCATTCTTCCTTAAACCTTCGCCATTTACTATATTTTCTGCCAAAATCCCAATAAAACTACCATGGGTGCAACGCCTTCCAGATCCTTCAGTACCCTCAGCTAGCCTGCAGTAATCTTTTCCAAACTGAAGCCTGTCATCTTGTTCCACCCACTCTATTGATCTTTAAATCCTCAGTCTCTGTTG
The DNA here is from genome assembly GCF_020745735.1 of Hemiscyllium ocellatum. NCBI lineage: Eukaryota > Metazoa > Chordata > Chondrichthyes > Orectolobiformes > Hemiscylliidae > Hemiscyllium > Hemiscyllium ocellatum. Next base: position 25,526,733 of record NC_083410.1, on the reverse strand, counting down.
CCCCAACTCTCAACACAGCTTATGCCTACCAATATTCTTCCCTTCACCGTTTCCTCCCGGAGTCTGCTAATTTCTCATACTCAAATCATGTTATAGTCATTGGGAGAAATATTTCATTCCCTGGAGTGTTGAGAGTGGTGATGTATAGCACAAAAACAGTATCCCCTTATCAGCCCTTCCTGCGAACTCCAAACTCCAGCAATTTGACTCAACACAATTTACTCTCTATAAATTCATACTGGCTTTCCTTCATTAATCTGTATCTTCCCAGGTGATTGACATTTCAAAATGGCAATCCAACAAAATCTATTTTGCCATCACTGAGGCTAAACTGACTGACTTGTAGTTTCTGAACTTATCCGTGCATCCTTTTGAACAAGAATGTGGTATTCACCAATTGTTTGGTACAATCTCTGTATCTAAAGAGGTTTGGAAGATTATTAGATTCCCTACAGTTTGGAAACAGGCCATTTGGCCCAACAAGTCCACATCAACCCTGTGAAGAGGAACCCACCCAGACCCACTCCTTTACCTTATATTTCCCCCTGACCAATACACCTAACACTATGGGCAATTCATCTGATTCACACATTTTTGGATTGTGGGAGGAAACCGGAACACCTGGAGAAAACCCATGCAGATACAGCTAGAATGTACAAATTCCACACACACAGTCGCCCCAGGCTGGAATTGAACTCAGGTCCTTGGCGCTGTGAGCCAGCAGTGCTTTCAGAACATCTACAATTTCCACCCTTACTTTTAGTATCCTTGTACACAGCTGATCCAGTGACTTTAGCATAACCTACCAGTTCCTCTTTATCAATTAGCATCCTCTGGTATCTTGACCACATCTTCCACTACAACCGTGGTAACATTCTACCCATCATTACCGAGGAAAACAAAATACTCACCTCCTACTTTAGCAATACTCTCTGCCTTTAAGTGAAATGCCCTTTTTAATGTCACATCTCATCACCCTTTTTTCTATTTACATCTATAAAAATATAAAACGTTTCAGATTCCCTTTTAGGTTAAGCTGTTAGTCTCTTCTCATTCTCTTCCTTTAAGACTACGTTTCTCCAGTTTCCCACCTAAATTTTCTGTACTCAATCTGGTTTTAAATTGCATCAGCTGTCATATCCATGCTTTTTCAGCTTCAATTTATTCTTTGTCTCTTTCATTATCCAGGGAAATTTGGCTGCTCGTTTTATTTTTCCCATCCACGGATATGTATCTCTAGTCAACTACACTTAAGACCTTTTCAAAGGCAGTGTTTCATTAAAGTTTTCCAACCCAAATCCAATGAAAGAATAAAGAAAAAAGTAGTCCAATTGAAGGGTCTTTGCTATGTACATTTGAATGGTTGTTGTATGGGTGGCATGGTAGCTCAATGGTTAACACTGCTGCCTCACAGTGCCAGGGATCCGGGTTCCATTCCAGCCTCGGGCGACTATCTGTGTGGAGTTTGCATATTCTCCCCACGTCTTGTGGGCTCCCTCCAGGTGTTCCAGTTTCCTCCCAGACCCCAAAGACATGCAGGTTAGGTGAACTGACCATGCTAAATTGCCCACAGTGACCAAGGATGTGTAGGTTAGGTGTAGTTGTCGGGGAAATGCAGCACAATAGGTTAGCGGAATGGGTTGGTGTGGACTTGTTGGGCCAAGTGGCCTGCTTCCATACCGTAGGGATACTATAGGTGATTCAAAAGCTGAATTTAGGAATAACTTTGTGGTTCAATGGTTAGCACTGCTGCTTCACAGCGTGCATAGGTGAGATGCTCTTTGAAGTGTTGGTGTGGACTCAATGGGCTGAATGGCCTGCTTCCACACTGTCAGGATTCTACAAATCAACCTAGAATGGAAATTCTACCAGCTGCTATGGTGGGGTTTGAAAACTTGCCTTCAGAGCATTAACCTGGCTTCTGCACTTTTGACCATCATTACTACTTCACGATCATCTCCCCCATGGATACTGAACACAGGAGCTGTTCCAATTAAGCCTTTTGTCTCTTGGAGCATAGGATGATCACATTTAAACATTTTACAGTAATGTGACGTTAATGTTTTTGGAAACAAATTACTGAACGGTAGTTAAAGCATACATACATTTAAATGAAGAAATTATTTTCATCATCTCATAAATGGTTGTCTGTCACATCAACTCTAACTCGCTGACATTTATATTTGGACCAGATATCAGATGCCAGCCAGACACTGGAACAACTTTCAATTAGCATTACAGGCATTTTAAGCTTGCACAAATTAAAACAAAAATGATAAATGGACAAGTACTCCATACAAAATTATATAAATGCACAAGGATAAAAGAAAGAAAATACTTCATCTCTCATTTGCCAGAGTGCATGTCACGTCTTTCTCAGGATTACCAGAATCTGGACAGTTCTCCAAGTAATGCTCCATTTATATCTTTCTGGAAAAGTAAAGCTTGTTTCAACAATCAGCACCTCTGTTTACAAGATGACCTATTAAGTAATACTCACCATTTATTATAGCAAACCATTTCCGAACATCTTAAAAGTTGATTTTTTTCTTCACTTTACTCTTTTGGCAATACATGTGAAGTTCCTAAAGCCACATCCAGCACCACACTACCCCTACCCTTGTAATTAATGTATTTGCATTTTTCACCCATAAAAATCTTCAAATGGAAAATGTTTGATCCACACATATCCCTCACCACCATCACCAATAAGATGGTCTTAAAAACAGCAAAAAACTGTTAATGTTAAGTAGCGACTGTTTTATATAAACGCCCTTCAATAAACCATAAAAGGAAACATGAAAAAAAAGCAGGAGAGGAAACTCTGTAGCCTTGGAAGTTAATAATGAGAATGGGGCATGTATTGTGTTTGTGTGTTGAGGCCTACCTTGCATAAGTTATCCATTATTTCCAGCTTACGGTTAATTGCAGCAATACTTTCCAGGAAAGTGGACTGGAAAAGGATACAAAACACTCGTTCGGAGAAATTTTCAATTTGAGCCAGCTCATACAGAAACCTGGTGGGAAAAGTAGTCAGTCATTGCATGCTCCCAAAGTTAGAGTTCCAATACCCTGCCCTCTCCTGCCCAACATATAGACCTACAGACAACAAAACAATGAAAAAGTAAATATGCGACAGTAGCAGTTGAGGCAAAGTTGCCCAAAAAGCATTAAAAGTGGCTTAAAACAAGCTTACTGCTCAGGCTTGTCCAAGGGCTTGGCATTATCCTTAGATGACTTTTGGATGTGCTTTTCAATTTTCTCCAACTCTTCTTGCTGTGCTCTCTGCAGATTTAAAATTAAAGACCCACATCATATGAGAAGCAGAGATTTGGGAAATGTGACTTGCACACAACTTTCCTGTGTTTACAATTCTCTCCGCTATTGTGCCTCAGTGACAACATGTATTTTCACCCATCTGCTTGGTCAATTCTAAAGCTGGCACCTTTTCTCTTCATTCTCACTGCTCTCTTGATTTCATAGCTTATGTGGGAATTACCTGGGCTGTCGTTATTGTTCCTCACCTTGGATCTTGAGAGTTTGCCAGCTTTCAGCCTCTTTTTGAAGAAAGAACATTTCATTTATCAGACAAATTTTAACCCTCTCACGGTATTAACTTGTCATTGTGGTACACTACCTTGGCATTTTTCAAACACAGCTTAATAACTGTATGGTAAATATCAGAAAGAGGAAAGGATAATTCTAGGCAGAGTCATTCTCATTCGATAGCACTGGGAAGCAATAAAGATTGGAGACTCTGTGTTTACTGTTCCTAAGCAAGTTTTGTAGTCTTCCTACCATCACACTTAGGAGTACCAGACAACTGCGGGCACAATGCAAGAGCTAAGACCATTGTGAAAAGGGGTCAGTCCCACCATGCTGGGAAGCATAAAATAGTTACAACACAGGAGGTGGCCAATCAGCCGATTGGATCTATGCTGGGCCTCTGAAAGAGCAGTTCACCTCATGTCACTTCACCACCCTTTTCCCGTGTTGCTGCAAACAGAAATGACATTTGACATTTTACTGAACGGTCGCTTTAAACACACAGAATACAAGTTTCTTTACAGCAGACCAAGAGGAATGTAGATTTACTGAGTCCATCAAACGGGCATTGTTTTAAAACCTGAGCTACTCAATGGAAAACTCAAAATTGAAGTCAGTGGAAACAAAATGACTCAGCCAGGCTGTAAAGTGGCTAGCCAATCTAAACAGGCAGTGGGCAAGTTTGGTTAAAATAAGCCACTCCTTATTAGTGGGTACATTTTATTGATGTTCCACAAAAGTAATTTGTCCTTTTTAAAAAAGGACCTCAAGGAATAACATTAATGGTGACTATCCTGAAGGAAGGGAAATGACTTCTGGCGATACAGCAAAGACAACAGGGACTAATTTAGTTTGGGATTATATTCAGCATGGACTGGTTGGACCGAAGGGTCTCTTTCCATGCTGTTTGACTCTATAACAGCAGAGTCGTGACTACATCCTAGTGAGAGCACCAAAACACGTGCTCCATGACTGGCTGTGCTCGTAGCCAAGCTGCTTCAGGACAGCCACAAATATGCCTGCCCTGAACAGAAAAAAAAGCATTTCCAACCCAACCAAAAGCTACTGAGCCATCGATTCCTGATCAAAGTGACAGAAGGTTTCACGGACAATGCTTTCAAGCTGCACTTAGTCAGCAATAACCTCTTCACTGACACTAAATTTGGGTTCTCCTAGGGGCACTCGGATCCTGATCTCATCACAGCCTTGACCCAAACATGGACGGCAGAGAGGTGAATTCAAGAGAGAGTTAATGCTCCTGACATCAAGGTAGCATTTGACAGAGTGTGGCATTAAGTGGGCCCAACAAAATTTCAGTCAATGGGTTTTAGGGGAAATCGCCATTGGTTGAAATCATGCCTAGCTCAAAAGATGCCACGCATTTCATTGGATAGTTATTTCATTCCCCAGATATAATTGCAGAAATTCCTGAGGTCTTAGGTCCAACCTCTTCAGCTGCTTCATCATTGACCTTCCCTCCATCATAGAGTTCAGAAGCAGTTAACGTTCTCACAGGGCATTCCATACCATTGGTGAATAGTCAGAAATGGAAGCAGTGTGCGTGCATATGCAACAAGACATGCTGGACAGCATCCAGACTTGATCTGGTAAGTGGCATGTAACATCTATACACAGTAGTAGGCAGTGAACAAGCCCAATTATTTACCATCTCCCCCTTGAATCCGCACCCCCCCTTTCCCATTATCAACATCCTGGTGATTAACTATTGACCAGAAACTAAACTGGCGAAAATGAGGACTGCAGATGCTGGAGATTAGAGTAGAGATTAGAGTGGTGCTGGAAAAGGACAGCAGGTCAGATAGCATCCGAGGAGCAGGAAAATCAACATTTTGGGCAGGAGCCGTTCATCAGGAATGGGGCCCTTCATCATTCCTGCTCCTCTGATGCTAACTGACCAGCTGTGCTTTTCCAGCACCACTCTAGCCCTAGAAACTAAACAGGGTCAGCCAAATGATACCATGGTTAAAAAAAGCCAGTCAGAGACTTGAATCTCTCAGTAGGGAACTCACTTCCAGACTCTATAAAGCTTAATTTGCAGGGCATATGTGAAGTGTTAAGTATGATGGAATACTCACCATATGTCTGAAGGAATATAGCTCATCCTACCCTCAATGTAACCAAGCCAATCTATTTCCTCAGTACATGATCTACTACCATAACCATTAACTCCCTCCAACGTGGCACAGTGCTCCACATGGATGGCCAAGGCTCCTCTGCGGTTCTGTCCAAATCGATGGCCTCAAGCACCCAGCTGGACATGGGCAGGAGATACATGGGAACCACAACAATCTAAGTTGCCCTCTAAGCCACATCTCATTCTGACTGGAAACTACATCACCATTCTTTCACTATTGGTTAGTCAAAGTGGTGGAACTTTCCAACAATTGTCTGATGCTAGCTTTTGATTGGCAGGGACTTGGTGGGCCAAAGGGCCTCTGTGCTGTTGGACTCATATTTCGGGTCCTATGACACTTCTTCAGAACTGAGGATTCTGAGAAAGGGTCACTGGACCTGAAATGTTAACTTCAATTTTTCTTCACAAATGCTGCCAGACCTGCTGAGTGTTTCGAACAATTTCTGTTTTTGCTTCCAATTTACAGTATCCACAATCTTTTAGGCTTTTTTCTCGATTATGGGAAGTGGGCAGCTGGACCCGACAGTGAATAAGAATGAAAAAGTACACTCTTAGAATGTTGATGCGTTCATTCAAAAGAAGGATGAGGAGATGGTTGGTCCTGATCTCAATACAGTGAACAATGCGCAAGGTGAAGTGGGCTAGTAACTGACTCCAGAAAAGTGGGCGACAAAATTCAGTGGACAGGAAGGTTCAGAGAGATTACCCACAGGAAATGATATTAGCAGGCCAATTGTGGTCAGACTGATTATATTACAAAGGGCTATGACTTGTTTATTACAGATCTGTTGAAATAAAATGAGCTGAAAGTTCAGCTCATTTTCTAATTGAAAACAGTACCATAGAAGAATTGTATTCCAGAACAAGCGTGATGCAGATATCATTCATCAATACAACACAAGACTGTCTGTCTTCCTGTGCCATAAACTTGTCATTAGAACCTTTGATTAGCACACTGTCACCACAAAAGCTATGGTTTAAGGACAAACGATTCCAAGAATATATAACGTGCACAGGAATAGGAATTTACAGTATTTTCCATAAGCATATCTCTAAACCATTGGTGTCAAATGTTTTATTTATGAAGGTTTAAACATTTAAGAGTTTCAATATAGGGCCATTGCTCGAGAAGCCAAAAGTATTACATCATAATGTAGATGAATAGAGTCGACTGACTTGGTAAACTCAAATCTCTAATGGCACATAGTACAGCCATTCACTTGATGCAGAAACGGCAAAATGAAGCATCATTCATTGTCATTTAAATTAATGCAGCATTTTACAAAGGTGGTACGGTCTTCATTGACAATATTTAGTAGAAAGAAAGTTGCAATTGTCATTCTTTACAAATAAAGAACTAAAGATGGACAAATTGCACAGACCTCTGAAGAATCAGATTCAGAGTAGAGGTGAAAGTGAGGTAAAATCAAATATTTTTGTTTTGAAGTTAAATGGGACTTAAAACTATAGGAAACCATCTAATCTCTCGAAATCAGTAACTAGTATTTCCTAGGTCAAGGTTTTACCTCGAACAATGCCCAGCATGACTACTTCAAAGTCTTAGTACACACCTATTCTTCCTTTATTTTCATGAAATACAAACCCAAGTAAATCTAAGTAACACCACGGGAGGTTTTAATGAAAAGTGACAGCATTCCTAGCTCCGATAGATTTTAACTAATGGGTCTGTGGAAACTGGAAGAGGAAGGAAGGTAGGTAAGTCTAGCCCTCACACCACTGCCAACCCAGACTAACTATAACTCATTAAGTTGAACCAGTTTTATTTTTGGATTTCCACTTCAGATTCCACTACACCCCCTAGCCCTCAATTCACGTTTCAACAGGTAATAGCCAATGTTCAAGATGTCTGTGCTGAAAGCAGTAAAAAAGGCTTACTTATGCAGGATGCATTATTTTATATACCAGATAGTGTGCAGTAATATACTACAATGTGATAATGGAAATCTAAAAAACTACTACGAACTCCAGAAATTTGATAAGAGAATGAGTGCTGGAACTACTCAATAGGTTAACAAACAGCTGGAGAGGGAAACAGAGCTATGATGAGATTTGAAATTCTGATGACAGCCATCAACAATAAAACATGAACTTGGTTTATCTTTCTGATGTGGTGTCTGGTTGGTTGCTGAGCATTATTAGCTTTTTCTCTTAGTGCGGCTGTCAAATAAGGAATGTTTGGATATTTTAATTTCACGCTTTATCATGAGGTTCCTCAAAGATTTACTGGGTCTGGTTCAGTCCAGTCAATCTTCAACAGTGCCTCGGGCTTAACTGATGTAACATTACAAACAGCATGATGACATTCAGAAACTAAAGCAATGTTAATATTGCTAGCACCCACGCATTTGATACCGAACATTCTGAGAAATTATTCGATTTTTTAGTTATACTTTTGTGAATTATGATTAGGAAATCAAAGCCTTTCCACATGTGGAATCTTGAAGATTAAAGCAGTGACCTGACCTGCGGGAAATTACCTGCTTTTCTTCAAACATTGTCATGGGTTTTTAGAAGAGCAGACAGAAACTCAGGTTAACATCCCTTTAGGCACTCCTTATACATTGGAATGCAAGCCTAACTTATGGGCTTTTCCTAATATTTTAGCCTGGAGTTGAATGAGGTAATAGCGAAACCAAAGTGATAGTAATTTACAGAAGGGCCAAACACAATCATCTTGATAATCATTTTCCTGACAGCACAGCAAGTATTCAAAAAATATCCAGGAAATGCCCAGAAAAATATTAATAAATAAATAAATAAATAAATAAAGGCAAGAGAGTTTGTTTTGTAGCTACATGGCTGTGTATTTTAACAAAAAATGGAATTTTAGTTTTTGAGACAAACACACAATCCTGATCAAAAGCTGTCCGTAGCCACCAGTCAGATTGCATCGTCTCATTTTAGTGCGGATTTTTTGGTGGTCGGGTTACAAACAAACCCAAAATGTTGTGGCTCTGGAGGGGAGACAAGCTGGCAACAAGTCTGGAGTGTCAAACCACTTCAAGCAATGAACCATGTCCTGCATGCTTCCAGTACCAACTTTCAGGGAAAATCACAGCATGAGAATTCCAAATACGCTCTTGAAATACTTTCATTACTGCCTGGAAGCTGACAAAAATTATTTTGCAACAAGCGGAAGCAGAGATATGGAAAAATTCAAGCACTGAGGTTTTGAAAAGTATGAAAAAGTGTGCTTCTTACTTTTTAATACTGAGTCCATTCTAAGTATCTACAAAAAGCATACTGAGACTGGTGTAAAAAGCAATTTGCCAGCTGGTTGTACAATACAGCCCTTGGGCCCAACAAGCTTGCACCACTTCGTAGTCCTTATTTAGACCCACTACTAATTGCCCATGCATGGTATCTGGCTCTCTATTTGTGTCATATTTGTGCACCCATCAAGATACGCCTCAAACTTTGCTCATGTGCCTGTTTCCATCGTGTCCATTGGCAGTGTGTTTCAGGCACTCACCCTCTGAAAAAGCTTTCCTCCACTTCTCCCCTACACCTTCCTGTTCTCACTTTGAACCTGTGCCCTCTTGTAGTTGACCTTTCCACCCTGGGAAAAAGCCTCTGACAGTCCGCCCTATCTATGCCTCTCAATTTTGTAGACCTCTATCAAATTGCCCTCAGCCTCTGTCTTTCCAATGAAAACAATCCAAGTTTATCAAATCTCTCCTCATAATTAAAACCTACTAGCTGAGGCAACATCCTGGTGCATAGAGGGTTTACCTTCTCCAAAGCATCAGCATCCTTTCGTTAGTGTGGTGATCAAGACTGTACTTGATATTCTTAATGGGGCCAAACTCAAGTTTGGTACAACTGTAACATAACTTGTCAATTTTTATATTCGGTGCCCTGCATGATGAAGGCTATATGCCTTTTTGACCATGTTATCCACCTATATTGTCACTTTCAGGTATCTGTGGTCCTGAACACCCAGATCCCTTTATATGTCAGTGCTCCCAAAGGTCCGTCATTTATTGGGTAATTCACACCGGTCTTTGATCTTCCAAAATGCATCACTTCATATTTGATTGGATTAAACTCCATCTGCCATTTCTCACCAAATCTGTAATCTATATCCTGCTGTACCCTTTGACAATCCTCCTCACTACCTGCAACTCTGCCAATTTTGGTGTCATCCAACTTACTAATCAGACCACCTACATTCTCCTCCAGATCATTTATCTACGTTACAAACAAAGGTCCCAGCGCTGATCCCTGCGGAACACCACTAATTACTGATCTTCATTCCGAAAAGCACCCTTCCACTGCTACTGTCTTCTATGGATAAGTCAGCTTCCTTTGGATCCAAGGAGACTCCATCTTCTGTACCAGCCTGCCATGAGGTGCCTTTTCAAGTGCTTTACTAAAGTCCTTGTTGACAACATGCACTACCCTTGCCTCAAATCATTCTTGTCACCTCCTCAAAAAACTCAATCAAGTTAATGAGACATGACTTTCCCTGCAGAAACCCATGCGGTCTCTCATTAACAAATCCATTCGCTTCCAAATGTGAATAAATCCTGTCACGCAGTATCTTCTCCAACAGCTGCCCCGCCACGACATCAGGCTCAATTCACGAATTACCTCTACTTCCCTTCTTAAATAAAGGAACAACACTGGCCATTCTCCAGTCCTCTGGAATCTTACCTGAAGCCAAAGAGCTTGTAAAGTATCTGTTAAGGCTGCAGCTATTTCCTTCCTTGCCCCTACAGTATTTTGTGATAGATCCCTTCTGTTCCAGGGACTCATCTACCTTAATGTATTTCAAGGCACCCTACATTTCCTCCATCATGTTGACCTGCCCAAAAGTATTCAAACACCTTTCCCTCACCCCAACATCCCTCATGTTGCTCGCTTTGGTGAATACCAAATACAACAATCCTGTTGTTATTTTCATATCTTTCCAGAATCTGACTACATATCTCTCCCTCTATCTCCGGCTGAAGAGTCTGTAGTACAATCCCAGCATTGAGATTGTACCCTTGCTATTCCTAAACTCCACCGTAATGCCTCACTGCAAGATTCCTCAAGAGTGTCCTCCCTCAACACAGCTGTGATATACTCCTTAACCAGCAAGGCAACTCTGCAACTACGTTTGCTACCTACTGTCTCATCTAAAACATCGATATCCCGGAACATTAAGATGCCAATCCTGTCCCTCTTTCAACCATGACTGTGACAGCAATATTGTAATTGTATGCATTAATCCAAGTACTAAATTCACCTTACCTGCATGCGTTTTGATTGCAACAAATACAGCCCAAGCCTCCGGTTCCACTGAGCTCAGCAACCTCTCCCCAACTGCTCTTCCTCTTAACTGTAGTTGCCTTAGACTTAAGCTTTTCCCCAGTCGCTGTACTCACTGACCTGCTACTCTAGCTCTCACCCCCGTCATTCTAGTTTAAACACCGAGAGGCACGATAGAACCTCCCTGCCTGGATACTAGGGGCCCTCCAATTTGCCCATCCTTGTTGTGCAGGTTCCACCTTCCCCTGGAAAGCACTCTCATGATCCACATATCTGAAGCCCTCCCAGGTTCACCCATTCTTTAGCCACATGTTCAATTGTACTATCCTGTTCCTTGCCTCCTTGCACATAGGACAGTGAGGGGTCCTGCTTTTTAGTTTACTACCTAACTTCCTGAACTGTCTCAGGGACATTCATGACCCTGTCACCAGGGAGGGACCACACCATCCTGGAGTCTCTCTTGCAGCTAGAGAAGAGTCTGTCTGTGCCCCTGACTATCAACTCTCCAGTTACTATTGCTCTATGCTTTGCTCCTCCCCTCTGTACAGTTGGCCAGCTGTGGTACCACTGCTCTGGGTGCTGCTGCTGACACCTGATGGCCCATCCCCTTCACCAGTATTCAAAGCCAAATACTTGTTTGACAGGAGGACAGTTGCAGGGGCCTCCTGCATTGACTGACTGCCACATCTAGCCATCACCCACTTCCCTTCCTGTACCTTGGGAGTGACCACGTTTCTTTCACTTCTATGACACTGTCAGTCATTTGTGTCTCCTTAGCATCTCCAACTGCTGCTCAAACTTATCCATTCGTTCACTGAGCAGCTGAAGCTGGGTACACTTTCTGCAGCTGTAATAGTCAGGGATGCTCTCAGTGTCCATGATTGACCATATTGTACAGGCAGAACAAAAAAAAACCCATCAACTGATATGACTAGTTAAATTTCAATTAGTTACCTAAAATTACAATTATTACTTTCGAGCAAATTGCTCCCCCCTCATAACTTATTCACTATCAGAACTCCCTGTGCTAACCAGAAGATGAACTGTACTAATGTTTTAGAAAACAGACACACTTACCTTACACTTCAGTGAGATTCCTTGAGCTGTAGCACTAAGGAAATGAACAGGTTAACTCAGCAGCAACTAGAAACCATGCTCCCTTTTCCCCAGAATTACAGCAGAGACAGACCAAGAAGGACGCTCAGTCATTATTTCTGTTTTATAAATCTTGCCCCAAACTAACTGAAGTTTTGATTTCCTTTTCAAAGTTACTACAGTATCACTACATCTCAGTCATTGCTTTATATTTTGTAGCATACATTCAGGTCTGTGACTCTCACACGTTGGTCCACAAAGTCATTCCTTATGGAAACAGACCTTTCAGTCCAACCGAATGAAATCCCAAACTAAACCAAGTCCTACCTGCCTGCCTGCCTGTTGGCTATATCCCTCCCGACCTTTCCTCCTCATGTAATTATCCAATTGTCTTTTAAATGTTATAACTGTACCTACATCCACCACTTCCTCAGGAAGTTCATTCCACATGCAAACCACCCTCTGTGTAAAAGAATGTGCCCATGTCTTTTTTATATTTTCTTTCCTCTCACCTTAAATATGTGCCCACTAATCTTGAAATCCTCCATCCTAGGGAAAAGGCAACAACCATTAACCCTCTCTATGTACTTCATTATTTTATCAACTTCTAAAGGTCGCCCTGCAATCTCCTACACGCCAGTGAAAAGGGTCCCAGCCTACCTTTATAACTCAAAGCTTCTATACCCAATAACATGCTGATAAATCTTTTCTGAATCCTCTCCAGCTTCAATCATTGCACATTTTTAAAGAAACATTTTGCAAAATTTAAATGGACCTTGAAATAACTCCACAGAGGGCAGTATCCCGTTACCAAATCACCCTTTACTGCCATCTGGTTGGATTTGTCACAAATCACTACACACCTCAGTTTGGTCCATTGCAATGAAATTGTTCAGAGTGCAGAAACTGCTTTCCAGCACTCAATGTCATTAGTACATAAAGAACTCAGTAATTTGTACTGAGCGAGATACTTCAATAATTTGCTTATAGCTTTGGGAAAAAAAACCTGCCAGCTCACCTTCCCACTAACTGCCCCATGAAGGAAGAAATTGCTGGGGATTTATCTCGAAGCTGACTGCAACATGGTGATAACTACGAATGGATACTGGTGCCAACATACAAGGCTGACACTGAATCATGAACATTCTTGCTCTGATAGGTCACTCAAATGTTGAAGACCTTGGCATGAAGTGTTGAGACTATGGAGTCTCACTCCTACTGCTGTGAAATTGTTTTGAGATCCTTTCACCAGCTTTTATATTTTTGCTTTCCTATTTACACCATCCCTTGCTGCATCCTCTCTTAATCCATGTTCTATTTCTGCAAACAAATCTAATGTTCCCAATTTCTTTCTGCTTTGAGCACTTGATTTTTCCCTTTATCTCGAAATGTAATTGGATCAGATATGAGAAGCCCCAGTGAATTCATCAAGCCATCACCAATTCACAGTTCCAGTAATTTGTAGTGCAAGTGACCAGAACGACAAGGTTAAAAATAAATCTCCAATTCACAGCATTCAATGCAATGTGCACAGCTCTAGCAATTACCAGCTCAGGACACAGAATTGTTCTAGTATGCAAAATCTGCAGCTGTATTGTAGATTCAAACTTTTAAAAAACAAATGGACATGTTTAATGCCCCCTGTATTCTCAAAAGTGCTTTGCAACCAACAAACAATATTGGAAGTGAAGTTATCACCATGTTGCAGTCAGCTTCGAGATGAATCCCACAATTACTGAGATAAGTCACCAAATAAATGTATTTTTCTGGTGCTTGAAGGGAACAACTCACCTGGGCACTGAGAAAACTCCATGCACCTGAACAGACAGATTATTTCTGAGTTTAGACACTTAACCTGAAGATGGTGATCGTAGAAGGAATGGTGGGTTTTGGGAATACAAGTGAAGGAGGTTAGGCAAAGCCGTAAGGGTCCTGGGCTCACTCTCCCACATCCTGTCCTAAAGTTAAAGGATCAGATGTATCCACAAGACAACAGTCAAAATTAATAAGGTCATTTTATTAAGAGACAGGACTAATAGTTACCAAGCTGTCGGGCATTTGGGGAAGAAGGGGAGCACAGGAAAGGAGAAGAGATGGAGAGACATCACTACTAAAATTATCCGACATCTTGAAAGGATTTCTCCTATGAACAGCTTACCTATATCCATTTCCACCTTTTACTATTCATTCAAGATACAAATTTTTGACAGCATCATTTAAAGTTTCGCAGTTACTGTACATCTGGTCAGAAAAAATGAACTGAAGTGAACCTCAGTGCAAAGACGTGCAAGTTTGGTGGATTGACCCTGGCAAACTATTGATAATAGAATCCCGACAGTGTGGAAACAGGTCCTTTGGCCCAACAGGTCCACACTGACCCTCCGAAGAGTAACCCACACAGACCCATTTCCCCAACCCTATACTTACCCTTGACTAATACACCTAACCCACATATCCCTGAACACTGTGGGCAATTTTAGCATGGCCAATTCACCTACCCTGCACATCTTTGGATTGGGAGAGGAAACCAGAGCACCCGGAGGAAACCCACATAGACGTGGGGAGAATGTGCAAACTCCACACGGTCGCCGAAAGCTGGAATTGAATGTAGGTCCCTGGTGCTGTGAGGCAGCAGTGCTAACCACTGAGCCACCGTACCATGATGTCGAGCGTTGCGCAGGCTAGGTGGGTTAGCCATGGGAAAAGTGGGATTACAGGAATAGAATGTGGGATGGGGATGGTGTCTGGAGTGTCACTGCAGACTTGATGAGCCAAATTGCTTCTATCTGCACTGGAGGGTTTCTATGATTTCCAACCTCTATTTGCAGTGATCTTATTTCATTTTACCAAGGGATAGCTCCAATGCTCTCTTTCCTCTTAAGAATGCCATGGGACTTTTTCTTTTAACAAAACACACAGAGTAGTTTAATATCTCAGCTGAGAGATGGAAAAACACACTTAATACTGCCAAGACACCCACTAATGATGCTCTATTTACTCAAGCCTACTTAACCCTCCAAATAAATACAAGGAAATCTCAGGAGGAAAATTTGGGATAATCACAGCATACACTTATTACAAAAAAATGCATTACTTCATATTTATGATTTGTAGCCACTGTCTGAATATTTAGGAAGTATTTCATCTTCTGAATGATTTACCCTTTCCACTTTTATTATACCCATATGGTCTCAGATTTTTCTGCAGACATGATACATCCTGGCAATATTTGTTTTCCCTTTGCCAAAGGCATGGTCATCTGGTTTAGTTTCATATAGAAAGTAAACAAAGCAATGCCATCTTAGAATGGCAGAAGTATTTGCGCAGCAGTACAGTCAATAAAAACTCTCCACCCAAGAATGGTGCTTGCAGTTTTCAAGGCAGTATGTGTAAACTGATAAACAATCGTTTCTTCATGAAGTAGTCAACTGTAATACTCACTGGAGAGCCATGAATTAGTCAAAGATTTTACTTTCTCTGAAACAGAGTAAGAAGAAAAGGTTCAATTTGTATCCCATTGTCACCTGCCTTCTCAGGAGGAAAAGGTTGGACACATTTAAGTAATCAAATGCATCAGATATGTTCCTCCGGCAGATTTAACTATTAATTTTAGTGAGACTTGTCTATATTTGAACTAGCACTTGTCAAAGGTATTAGGTCACCCAGCAACCCCATTGCTAAGGCACACTACTTCCCTTCCACTGTGGAGAAAGGATCTGGCAACAGGCTTGAAGATGCCACTCTGCCATTAACTAATTGAAGGAAACAGCTGTTCTCACTGTTTTCAGTGCGGATTTCATATTCAGAATCACTTCAAACTTCTTTTAGACTCTTGCCTCTGTTGACATGTGGGTGGGCTGACTGATATTGGCAAGCTTCTTTCCAAGCCTACTGGATATGCCCAATCGACCGGTTACTTCAAGAAACAATTTTCCATGCATGCTAGACTATCCTCGTAAATTTCCACCCCACTTCAGAAAGAAACAAATAAACTTAATGTCAGAAATGATGTATTTCAGGTGAAATACTTGGTTGATGCTCACTCTGATCTTCGCGTGGGCCCCTGACACCACTTGAACAAGATTCTCTTTAGTCCTGGTCAACGCTTACCCCTCAATCAATACAAGAAACACAATTTGTTATTTCATTTATTGCTGTTTGTGGGAAGTTGGGGTGTGCATCCTATTTATTGCATTTACTATTTTGCAACAGTGGTGACACTTCAAAGATACTGCACATTTAAGCAGCCCTTTGGAGCATGCTGAGATCATGAAAGGCACTATACAAATTCATTCTTCAGTCAACTCTGCACTGTTCACATCTACAACCGGTTGGAGGATTAATCATCCACTTACTGTGACATGGATATAACAGCACTCAAATGTAGTACAACTAAGGTTGACTCTTAACCACTCTTTGGGTAACTAGAGATAGGCAATTAATGTTGACCTTACCAACGATGCTCAATGGACAAGTAGAAAGGATTGATCACCATGGCACCATCATGGGCTTGGTGATATGAACTGTTCCTCTGAAAGCTTCCTACTGAGCTAAGATGCCAACAGTTGTTTTATACCACAAGCAAGTGTGACTCTGCACACACTTGAACACAGACATATGCCTACCTGATATCCTTATATATACACCAAGTGTCACTAAATCGAAATAGGCCTTATTTTCCTGGTCATGATTTAGTGCAGCAGGGTCAATTGCGGTAACTTAATTTTTACTCTTGTAGAAAGAGATCATATAGCAAAAATCCAGAATCAAACTTAAGTGCTTATAGACTTTAAGGTTTACAACTACAATTTCACTCTTGAGAATACAACAATCTATCTCTCCCAGATAGAATAGTCTGTTGGCATACTGTAATCCAGGCAGTGGTGAGTAAAAACAGATTTAACTTGGTCAATCAAAACAGCCATTGAAACCTGCAGCACAACCATGAAAAAAGACAGACTTGCTTTCATACAGCATTTTCCACAAGCAACAGACACATTAAAGCACTTCACAGTCAATGAAGGAGTCAGCTGTTGCTCAGTTGATTGCACTTATACCTCTGAACCATCAAGTCCCACCCCAGGGCCTGAGCACTTCAGAACCAAGACGGACACTCTGATGTGCAGTACTGAGAAAGCACTGCTCTGATAGAAAGAGTGTTCTTTCAGATGAGATGCTAAAGGAAGCTGCCTGTTCAGGTGAATAAGATAGATCCCACTGCACTTCCAAACAGCAGAAGTTTAACCCTGGGGGCCCCAAATAGTATCCACCCTTTGATACACACAGCAAAATAAACAAATTATCTGGTCATTATCATATTGTTAATCATATATATGTTTTTTGAAAGAGATACAGAATACAGGTGTCAGTCTGTCATATGAACATATCTGAAGCAGAAGCAGATCTTGGAGGGCTGTCACTGCTGCAATGCAGGCAGCATAGGCACCAGTATGTTCACAGCAAATTGTAGCATGGTAATCACTAATGATGTGTGTTGGGTGACATGGATTGGGGGATGAACAATAATTAAGATGTGTATGTGTGCGTGAGCATCTCCTGCCTTAGTCAAAATTATAACCCCACCCACTCCTGCAAAACACAATAAACAGAGTCGCCCTTGTCCTCACCTACCACCTCACCAGTCTCTGCATCCAATGCATCATCCTTGAACACTTTAGATTAGATTAGATTAGACTAGATTACTTACAGTGTGGAAACAGGCCCTTCAGCCCAACAAGTCCACACCGACCCTCCAAAGAGCAACCCACCCAGACCCATTCCCCTATATTTACCCCTTCATCTAACACTATGGGCAATTTAGCATGGTCAATTCACCCAACCTGCACATTTTTGGACTGTGGGAGGAAACCGGAGCACCCGGAGGAAACCCACGCAGACACGGGGGGAATGTGCAAACTCCACACTGACAGTCGCCTGAGGCAGGAATTGAACCCTCTTCTAACTCCACCTAAACCCCACAACATCTTCCCCTCCCCACTTCTCTCTGCCTTCCGCAAGGACTTTTCCCTTTGACAGTCCTCAGTTTGCGCCATTCTCCCCACCAACCCCCGAACCACCTTCCCCTGCAACTGGAAAAGATGCAAAACCTGCCCTTCACGTGTATGGAATGAGCTGCCAGAGGAAGTGGTCGGGGGTAATACAATTGCAGCATTTAAAAGACATCTAGATGGCTATATGAATAGGAAGGGTTCAGAGGGATATGGACCAAGTGCTGGCAAATGGTACTAGATTAGGTTAGGATATCTGGTCGGCATGAATGAGTTCAACCGAAGAATCTATTCTCATGCTGTACATCTCTCTGACTCTAAGGTACTGCCAATATCTAGCAAATGCTATAGAAAAACAAAGTGCTGGAAAAACTCAAAAGGACTGGCAGCATCTATAGTGAGAGAAAGAGTTGATATTTTGAGTTTGATATGGCTTGTTTAGAACTAAAGGGGCTGGAAAATGATTTGGTGGGAGGAGAAGGGGAGCAAGTGGAACAAATTATGAGGATTCCCAGGGCAAAATAACAAAGAGAGCACTAATAGTGAGCAGAGGAGATGTACAGATGCAAAAGAGGGTTAACAGTAAATCCTTACATATATTTTGAAATTATGGCTGCTTCTTCAATATTGTTAGTTGGTCATCTGTATGTTAAGCCCATTAAATCATTACTACTTTCTATTTTAGCTACAGTTTTATTTTTAAAATGCAGGGTTTTTTGCACAAAAGTGATGACAACATGAAACACCGTACATCAACACTGCAACCATGACTGGGATTCATGATAAAATATCATAAAACTGAGTCACAAAATTTTCTAAGTTTAAACGCTGTACCTGTCTTTGTGTCTCATAACCTTTTCACATAGAATACAGGATTACTACAGGGAAGTACAACATGCTGATGGTCCAGAGATTCAGTGGTGTTATTTGCACCTTACAAGGATAAAATCGAAAGAAAACATCAGACATCTTTCTTACCCTCTGAGCTACAGAATACCATGCAAGGAAATAATGCAAGGGAGAAAGTAAAACACCTGTCCTGAAGTCACCTACTGCAAGGTCTGTGCCACAAAGTGAGAAACCTTCCTCTTTTTCATTACACCAACCCCCCATGTTATTACAACAATCTTTCTCCTTCATGGAACATCGAATTATGCAACACAATTCTCTTAATCTTACACCATCATTCCTCACACCCACTCTTCTTTTCCTTTTCAAGAAAAGTTATTAAATATTCAGTTTTCTCTTTATAACTCAGATTGGCAACACAATGGTGCCTGTTTACCAGACAGGCTGTGGATACCATGTCAGTTGTCAAAGTAGCTTATAAGGGACAGAAGCTGTTTAAACACTAAGGGGCGGTACAGTGGCTCAGTGGTTAGCGCTGCTGCCTCACAGCAGCAGCAGGGTCCCAAGTTCGATTCCAGCCTCGGGCGACTGTCAGTGTGGAGTTTGCACATTCTCCCCGTGTCTCCGTGGATATTCTCCTGGTACTCCAGTTTCCTCCCACAATCCAAAGATGTGAATTGGCTATGCTAAATTGCCCATAATGTTAGGTGCATTAGTCAGAAGGGAAATGGGTCTGGGTGGGTTACTCTTCGGTGTGGACTGGTTGGGCCGAAGGGCCTGTTTCCACACTGTAGGGAATCTAATCTAATCTAACTACTGCTATAAAATTTACCTGCATACTTAAAATGACTTATTATTCATCATACAAGTGCAATTAAAATATTGCTTCATTTCTAAAATAGAAATTATAACTCGCCTATAGCTGCACCTGCCCCTTTAATGGTGGCTTCAAGACTGGAACCTGTCTTCATTACTACTATTGTCAAGACATCTAACTTGATTTCACTTGAGCCCAAGCACATGTTTAAACACAATTCCAGATCCTGGGAGACCTCTGCACATAATGTTTCTGAGCAATACAGGCAATTGAACCTTTAAAATAGATTAGGAAGGTTGTTTGGCCTATTTTAGTTCAGTTACGTGTAAAAATATAAAACCCCCATTCAAATGGCTCTTAAAATGCATTAAAGTTTGCTTTTCTATCATTTTCATCTGAAGTACTTCAGTGTTAACTACCTCTTCATGAAGGACTTAGTGACATGTATACTGGTTTTCACCAGCTTGCACTGTGCTCTTTTGTTTCCTGTTCATGGTCTCTGATGCTAGACATACAAATTTACATTTAATTTCGAGTAATGTTGACTAATATCAGTACAACCAGATGGTGCTTCCTCTGCAGTGTTCCTTCAAAATTCAAGGGGTTTGAGCTCTTCCAGGAAAGCTGCCCCACTCTATTAATAAAGTGCTGTGCATCACAATCAATAGTTTTTAAACATGCTTCCAAAGGTCAAATAAGTTTGGCTCCATACAGTGGCATACATGTCCTGCAAATGGGGCAGAGCATTAATTTTGCTTTCCATTATTTCAGTGAGAAGCTACATTAATGAGTTGAAAAACTCAAAAAGAAAACGTGCATCAGCTTTGAAGGTTTGAGAGAGTGACCAGTGTCTAAACATGTGATGGATAAAAGCCCTCGTAGAAAACATGATTTGGAGGTGCCGGTATTGGATTGGGATGTACAAAGTTAAAAATCACAATACCAGGGTATAGTCCAACAGGGTTTATTTGGAAGCACTAGCTTTCGGATTGACGCTCCTTCATCAGGTGGTTATACTCCACAACCACCTGATGAAGGAGCAATGCTCCAAAAACTAGTGCTCCCAAGTAAACCTGTCAGACTATAACCTGGTGTTGTGTGATTTTTAACTTCGTAGAAAACACTTTGCTATCTAACCGATGAATATGGTTTATTTTGGCGAGAGACTAGGTAAAAATGTCTCAGTATTACTGACTATTTTCTTTTGTTTCTAACAAGCCTCAAGACAGCTTACACTTTTTAAAAGCTGTGCATATACAGAAGCTTTATTGGAAAGCAACATGTGACATTTACAACAGAACACTAATGTTCAACTGTAAAAGTTGCCACCAAAAAGAAATGTCTTTGATGTTCATGCACCTTTTTTGCACCACTCACAATTTTTGGAGGTTAGGAATGAAATGCTCCAAATCTGTTTGCAAGTGCTGCAATGAATTAAATTAGAAAAATCTGTATAAAAATAGGTCAAGACTCAATAAATGCTCAAACTGCCCCTTAAATGAAGCGAGTCAAATCTAAACCTTTTGCTTATTTCCACAGACTACAAACATTAACCTTCTTACATTCCATAAAGCTGAGTATACACATTTTAACTGTGACTTATTTGATACAAACTCCTGTGTTAACCTTACATAACTGGACTCGATGAAAGTCTTGCAGTTGGGATTTTGCCACCAGGCGGAGAATAAATGCCAAGGTATAAAATGGCAAAAATATTATTGCTTTGAATTTCCTACTGCCATAGCATGAAGAATAGGCAGAGAATCAGATTACGTTAAATCGAGGATTGTTTTGGAATGAAACAGTAGCCCTGCTACAAACCCAAATATGCAACATCAGTGAATTACTACTTAAGCTAACATATGGCTTTCAGTGTCGGGGTTAACTGCTCTGCTCCTGACTGCTTAGTTTCGAAATTTTGTACCGCTGTTGTTTTTTTTTGTGCCTTTAGTTCCAATACTCACATTCTCATACAAGGCTTCAAGGGTCTCCAGGTCAACCACAGAATTGTCCAAGTTCAGAACAGCTGTCAAAGGGACAAAAGAAATAGTTGTCAAAATGATGACAAGTCAGTTGTGAAAGGTTAATAAAGCACAAAAGTGCTCAATGACTGCAGAGGTGACCTGCTGGTCAGATTCACTTATGAGCTTTGGCTGTGCTAATGCTTGGAATTGTGCTCTGGCAAGAATTACAAACTAGCATACTGGTGGAGCCAGGTGTTAACAGCCACAGAATTCCACCGCTTACACGCACACACAGGGTCCATTATCACAGCCAAAGCTCAAGATCAGAGGGATGATTTAGACAAAGCTTCCCAGGCCTGACAGAGAATTATAAATGCAACACCATAACAGAGTGAGCATATCCTCATCTCTGCTATGTGTCAACACTGAGATGACTAATCCAGAACTGAATTAGCCGGTTAACTTCTAGACCGTGACAAGGGTCAAATCCTCCGCATATAAATCTGACAGTTTTAGTGGAGATTCTAAATATTTCTTAGTCATTCCCACAAATTTCTACATAAGACACAATGGGAGGTCCTTTTTTCTCATGGAACTTCTCATTATTAATCCGATTGTAGCTAGTGTCTTGTGGAAACTGGTAAGCAGGCTGTCAATTAATTCAATTTGCTTCTTGACAGCAACCTGACAGCAATGCATACATTAACAGTTATTAGTTAACCGCAACATATACACAATGCATCTGTACATGTTACACAGTTAACAGACAATATCTACTCATGACATGAATACATAATACTTTGCAGGAAAATGTTTTGTTCACTCGTAACTAATGCAGCATATGTCCTGTCATGCTTAATGCTCTGTTCCTACCCATTTCCCTTGGACCTGAATTCGAATCAGGCTTTTGACATGAAAGTTACTATTTATTAGATAAATGAAGAATTGAAATAATTGCTGTGAAAACTCATCACAGAGTCATGAAATGTCCTGAGAATTCAGAACACTGATCAGGGTATTGTGTATTAACATGCACACTCAAGTAATGGTTGATTTCATGTTAAAGACAACCCCTAACTTTGGCTAAATTATTTCTTTTTCATATATCTTTTGTATAAACTGATACTCCTCTAACCAAACGTTCTGTACTTAATAACCGCTTGCCGTTGATGTCAAACTCTCACTGGTGCAAACCTGCTGATAGAATTAAAAAATACAGCACTGAAGGTGGACGTTTAGCTTCTTGTGTCTGAGCATAGGATGTCATGGTTATCATCTCAATAGCGCGTGCTGTTTGCCTATCATCAAGCAGCATTATACCAAGGAGGAACTGTGATACAGAGCCCAGGCTGTTGAGATGCAGGACAAGAAAAAGAGAATATAAAAGAGGTACTGGAGAAATATAAATTAAAAGTTGGAGGAAATGCCATTAACTACTTCTGCAGATACCCAAGAATAAATGTACATAGAGGGAAGTCTAACATTTAACTGCAGCAGAAAGCCAAAATGTGACAATGAAAATCTCCGAGTTGCCTTGCTGTTGCTTGTGGATGTGTCGGAATGTTACCCTGAAAAATAAAAGAAAATTTGCTTTGTAGATTTCAAAGTCAACCCCTTAATGCTGTACCATGGTTAAGAAGAAGAATTTTGTACTTCACCAGAGGACTAAGATTTGATAGTGTCTCACTGCAGAAATTCTTGACAGGTTTACTGCATATCAGCAGTTTGCAATTGAACATCACAAAAGGATAGGCACAGAATGGCATACATTGGGAACATGAATGAGATAACTGAGAATTTTGATATGCCAGCCAAAAGTGGAGTGCATAGATGGAGAGAAGAGTGTCTCACTACAGAGACACTTGACCAAGGGAAGAGGAGCTACAACATTGTGCTATTCTGTACATTGATTAGAACACAGCTTAAGCCAAAAGCGATATTCAAGAGTAAAGCACTTCCAAAACAGCAATTCCCAGAAGGAAAGGAGGGAAAAAGGTGGTTTAACATTTATGTCCAAGGTAAGTTTGGAATTTTGATCAGGAGGATAACAGGGAAAAAAAAAATTCTCAGCTGGGACACATTCATATTACACTTCAACGTTGATGCTAGATTGCAAGTCAGTGACATTTTAGTAATACCTGTGGTGTAACCAGCCTTGTTCAATCACTAAATTTCACTCTAAAGTTCTTCAAAATATGTACCTAATGAGCAAAGGCATTCATCATGAGAAGCAGCATGGTGGTTCTTAATGCAGAGAGTAGATTAGAGAGGCTGGCTATGAAGTTTGAACAATGTAGCCTATCCAATGGACTTGATAGGACTGAGAGTGATTGTTTGTGGATGGCTAATGATGAATTGTTTACTGATGCATATGATGTCATTCAAGAATGAAATTGGGATGTATTATTTGGTACTGAATTCAAGGAGGAAGGTGATTTTTTTAAATGACGTTAATACGTTGAGCATGCTCTGCTGCTAAGTTGCATTATTTTCTGCACTAGGGAAAAGATCAATTGGACATTTTTTAAATATATAACTTTTATGGCTGATATTTTGATAAGATTTCATGAATTTTGGCAGAAATGATTATTTATTCCCATTGAGGTTATTTGTTTGCAAATAAAAATGTAATAATAAAAATACTTGCAGCTACTTTTGAGTATGTGGCCAGCAGGAACTGTCTCCAAAGCAACTGCTGTGATAACAAGGTGATTGGTGAAGGTGGATTTCAATCTCTCCAAAACTGGTACTTGCGGAAAAACCAAACCCAACTTTTTAAACTTAAAGTGGTCATAGAAACTCTTTTACCCGACTCAATACAATAATTCCCCAGTACACAGCATTTTCCCAATGGAATATTTGCCAAAATAGCCAAATTATCTTTCCCAGCCCTGCACTCTCCGAAACATGTCACCTCCTGTTGGTAATGGTTGCATGCACTGTACCACCCTGCCAAGATGGAGAAAGTGAGGACTGCAGATGCAGCGTCAGAAGAGCAGGAGAGTCGATGTTTCTGGCATAAACTCTTCATGAGGAATGAGATGACAACGTTTCATGCATAAGCTTATCCCGGCTCAGATTGTTTAATCATGCTCAGTGCTCCCTCGTCTGATATTCAATGTTACCCAATCATAGTACACTATAAAGACATCAGGCTGGTCTGCTCCTGGGCCAGGCCATTAGCAGGTCCAGGCAGCAGGCCATGGAGGGGGTCGTTAGGGCCGATTGCCTGCTCCTCTTCTCCAATTACATTTGGGCCCAGGTGTGCTTGGAGAAGGAGCACACAGTGTCTACAAACATCCTCAAGATTTACAGGGAGAGACAGGCATCGCTGGGTGTGGAATGTTTTATTTCCCCCTCCGACACGATTTTGATTTGATCCCTGCCTTCCCTTTCACTTTTTTGATCAGTCAGCATTACCCTTTATTGAGAAGGGCACTGCTTGTCACTGGTCACTTGGGTATTTCCTTCCTGGTGGTGGAATATGAATAAAGATTGAAAGACATCAGGCATTGAAGGCTGACTGACATGCCCCTCCACTAGCCTGGGGCACTGCATCCAATCCCGCAGTCTTCCTGGCTGAGATCAGTTAAGCACAGGCAGTTTCAATCCGATTATCCTTGGAGTTCAATAACTGTTTTACATATAGATTCTACAATGCCAATTTTACACTTCTACCACAAACCAGGTGATTATTTAACTAAAAAAACCTTTAAAACCTCAGCTGACACAGCAATCAGATAGCAAACAAAAAATGACCAATTGCAATATTTTTATTGCAAATGTTTGTATTTCTATCTTACTCTTGCCCCTCCCAACCAATACCTTTTGCACTTACCACTTTCAGTACATTCTGTCAGCTTGATTAACCAGCTGGACCACCATACAACTATGTTTTACTTCCGTGCACCCACCTCAAAATGTTTTTTGGTGTTAAATGTTCACTGTTTGACTGCAATAGATACCAGAGTCAATTATGTGGAGTGGTATTAATTGCTCCTTTCAGGTTGATTGTTGAACCTAACCACATTATCAGGCATGGATCCAATTCTTCCGGGATAGTTCATGCAATTAGAAATGCCACTGCAGTCACCAGTGCCAAGTTAGTTGCAAAGTTTACAGCAGAGAATGTGATCACTTGCCCCGCCTACCCAATAATGCCTGAAGCTTGTGCCAGTGTAAACATAGTACATTGCATACACTGCATGACAAACTTCAACTACACATTCTCAAATGTTCACTATTCACACTTACTGTTCCTGCAGACCCAGGATGTACTGAAATCAAAAGGATTCACTAACCTTCAGTTAACACTTGCAGCTGTATCAGATTATTCCACATAGAGTGTGTAATCAAATAAATATATACACACAGTACAGCTATATAATATGGTCGTATTTGTTCCATTGTGTATAACCATTGAATTAGAGTTACTGCATATCTAATTCAATATTCTTCAAAGCCAATTAAATTTTACCATCTTACACCATTTTCAAGACAAAGAATTCTGTTAAATAAATGAAACATCGAATGTTACTTAAGAGTACAGGACAGAAAAGGATAACTGAAAAAACCATCATGGATGTTCACTCACTTTCTAAAAACAAGATTGATCAACTAATATTAAAAATATCAATACACAACCAACATGAAATTACAGGATTTTGGAATTACTACAGGATCTGATAAAACTCTGCAGATTCTAAGAGAGGGACTCGACTGGTACAATTGGTCTGAACAGATATCATTTCCTGCATTTTTATAGTCTGATCCATTTGTTAGTGGCCTGTGTAAGCCTCATGCCTCAGGTATGCGAGACGATTGCCGAGACAGTAAGCTCTGTTCATGTACCATCTCTATATCTGATCCTGCAGGCAATGTCTCACCTATAAAATGAATAAGCTGGTCAGTTCTGGGACTCAAAACAGGGTACAAGTGCAGCAGTACTACCCTGGTGTTCACCAGGATTTACAGCAATTGGCTATTTCTAACCATTTGCAGCCAGGATTGCCCAGACTAACACTGTATCTTTATTGTTTCTGCACCCACAATAATTAGATTAATTAAATTTGATTTGACCAGAGTTACCCTTGCTTATGCATCGAATACTCAAATATTAACTCTTACTTGTGTACTACAGCTATTTCTCAAAAGGCAGCTACAGGTAGACAGTCAATCCAAACCACATCAGGCGTGGTTGCTATTCTATCTTCCTGGATTCTGGATTAGTGGTGCTGGAAGAGTGCAGCAGTTCAGGCAGCATCCGAGGAGCAGTAAAATCGATGTTTTGGACAAAAGCCCTTCATCAGGAATAAAGGCAGAGAGCCTGAAAAGTGGAGAGATAAGCTAGAGGAGGGTGGGGCTGGGGAGAAAGTAGCATATAGTACAATGGGTGAGTGGGGGAGGGGATGAAGGTGATAGGTCAGGGAGGAGGGTGGAGTGGATAGGTGGAAAAGAAGATAGGCAGGTAGGACAAGTCATGGGGACAGTGCTGAGCTGGAAGTTTGGAACTAGGGTGAGGTGGGGGAAGGGGAAATGAGGAAACTGTTGAAGTCCACATCGATGCCCTGGGGTTGAAGTGTTCCGAGGTGGAAGATGAAGCGTTCTTCCTCCAGGCGAGAGGCGGACAATGAGGCGTTCTTCCTCCAGGCGAGAGGCGGAAGATGAAGCGTTCTTCTTCCAGGCGTCTGGTGGTGAGGGAGCGGCGGTGAAGGAGGCCCAGGATCTCCATGTCCTCGGCAGAGTGGGAGAGGGAGTTGAAATGTTGGGCCACAGGGCGGTGTGGTTGATTGGTGTGGGTGTCCCAGAGATGTTCCCTAAAGCGCTCTGCTAGGAGGCGTCCAGTCTCCCCAATGTAGAGGAGACCGCATCGGGAGCAACGGATGCAATAAATGATATTAGTGGACGTGCAGGTAAAACTTTGATGGATGTGGAAGGCTCCTTTAGGGCCCTAGATGGCGGTGAGGGAGAAGGTGTGGGCGCAGGTTTTACAGCTCCAGCGGTGGCAGGGTAAGGTGCCAGGATGGGAGGGTGGGTTGTAGGGGGGCTTGGACCTGACCAGGTAGTCACGGAGGGAATGGTCTTTGCGGAAGTCAGAAAGGGGTGGGGAGCGAAATATATCCCTAGTGGTGGGGTCTTTTTGGTGGTGGCAGAAATGTCAGCGGATGATTTGGTTTATGCGAAGGTTGGTAGGGTGGAAGGTGTTGTAATGATCACTGCTAGTTTTGGATAGTTGAATCACGGATGGTTTATGGCATAGAAAGAGACCACTTTGCTCACTGTGCCTGCACTGGTTAGTGACTGAAGATACAACTAAAGTTCATCCTGCAAATACTAATTAGAGTGTGGATACAGCACAGGAGACCAATGAGCAAGAGAAATCCCGTTGCATGTGGGTCTTTGAGAAGATGACTGCTGCCATCTGGAGTACATTTCACCAGTACTGCAGTGTCACGGATTAAGACAGTGTAAATGTAAGCAGGTCATTAAGTTCACAAATGACTCATGGAACCTCTAGCAGATCAGACTCCAAAATAAAAATATCACCAGTATTTGTAAAGAGGGTTTTTTAAAAAAAATGAAGCCATAGTATTCCACATACCTCCCAAAATATTTCAAAATGTTAGGGTTTATGATAATGTTCTGATGTATATTTACATTACCTCATACATTGAGAAAATTCTTAAACAGAAGTTGTACAAACAAAACATTAAGACATTTTGATACATACAGACCATATCATAAATTGCATTGTCATCAGACCTTCATTGGAATTCTTAGAATCCTTTTTATATGCCTAAGTAGGCAGTTTAAACCTTACATTGTTGCAATTCATACCATAAATCATAGGAGTAGAGGTAGACCATTCAGCCCATCGAGTCTACTCCACCATTCAATGAGAACATAGTTTATCTCAACTCTACTCCCTCGCCTTCACCCCATAACCTTCAATTCCCTTTCTGATTAAAAATAATAATTCAGCATTAGATCTCTGGTTACTAGATTAGTCTAAAATATTAAATTCAAAGTGCTGATTTTAATCCAGGAACTGCGCTGGTCATGAGCTTGCACTGCATCATTGATGCTTTTCTGCTGTAATAATCACACATTTCATTTCATTCCATTCAATTATCTTAAAGACCTGATGTTAGAAATGCCTCTTTAAACCAGGGGAATGAGGATCAGGGGCAATGTTGCATTTCAATGAGACTATATTAATCACTGGTCTAAATAATGCCTGCACACCTCTGGAGTTGCAAGTGAAACCCAATTCCTGACCAGAGGTACCCAAGGCTTAGAAAATAAAAATTTGCGAATACTGAGGGAGAAGGAATATTCCTTCTGGCATTACAGAAGGACCTTGAGTTGCCTTGGTTATGGATTTCCTACAGTTATCTCCACCCCTGATCACTGAATTTCTTTTGCTATCTTTAACATTTCCCTCTGTCTGTTGAATCAATTTTCAGTGTTTACTGACAACAGTGAAATCAGTATTCAAAGCTCACTGACCTGAGGCTACCTCAAAATGTTCTCTCGATGATGATACCTGACCCATTGATTGCTTTCAAGAGTTTCTATTTCCATTACAGATTTTCTGCCTCTAATGTGCTTTTCTGCCACCCTCCCCAGATATCAGCCCCTTCATGTGCGCTCAGGACTTCAAAGGCACTAGAATTCACAAGATATTTATTCAAACTTCTGCACAATTGAAATAAATCCCAAAATCACCCTTTTTAAACAATCTTTTGCGATGTTTCAATATAACGCATTTCTGCCGTGATATCACTTTGAATAGCCAATCTTATTTGTTGGCAGACAATTCAGACCCTAAAATTGTCAAACTCTTCACTATGCTGGCAATCGTATCAAAAGTGAAACTATCTGTGCACTTCAAAGCAAACAAGGGTCAAGGGATCGTCACTGCATAAGAATCATAAGCAATGTGGTAAGCCACTCACTGCATTGTAGATAGGACTCTTCAAATTAAAGTTATTTTAAAAAAAAGCAACATTTCCCAAAGTCCAGCATTTCTTATCATTTGCCCGTTTCTGAAGTCCAGCCTCAAATTCAAACCTATAGGATGAAGTCTCGATCTTGGAAGGTTCCAAAGATCTTGTGTGAATTGAATTTGGAAAGTCCGAAGTCTGTGACACACGTTGCAGACTTTAGCACTTTACATCAGAAAGTGCATTAATACTCCTGCTGGAAGTGGAATGATGCAGCAATCCCACAGCAATAACATTTTTGCCTTAACACGGATGTGCACACATTAAAAAGATAATCAGACTCTACATCTCAGTTTACTTTCCAATGCTGAAGACTAGGCAAATTTGCAAAAGTTTTTGCAGATTTTAAATGGACAAAAAGTTTCATCTGGAAAAATTAAAAGGAAGCATCAAATAGATAACTGCATTGAAAATTCCTACTGATTGCATTCTCAATTGCATTTCTGACAGTTTTGAGAAGAAAATAATGTGGGAAAGGAGGAGAGTAATAAACAGACAATTTGTGACTATGTGGAGAACAGAAACTATTAAATGAACAAAGGGATAAAGATGCAAGATAAAAAAAAAGACATTTACCATTGAAATAAAAAGGCGTGTAAACCTTGCAACAGAAAATGGGAATGGAAGATTGGGGAAATGGGAAAAGTGAAGGAATTCCAGAATGTTCTAAGGAAATGGCTAGTGGCCACCACTCACCACCCCCTGTCCATCTTCCAGAAGTGTAAAACAGCTCATGATCATGTACCTGTTGAAGATCATTGCCCTAAGAACCATTGTCCCTGACTGCATCTCTCCTTATCAGTCAGTCATTCATCAAATCGCCCAAATCAAGCAAAAAAAAAGGATCAGCTACCCTGATGCATTAACCCAGTTTTCCCTTCTCCACTATTACTGCCTGACCTAGGAAAGACTGTTCTGTTTTCACTTCAGATGCAGTCCCTTGCTGTAAAATTTTCCAAAACAGCTAATTTGGTGTGAACTACCACAACTAAATTAAATTAACTTTCCATTGGGCATTCAAGTGGCTGGCAATTTCAGGACATGGTATTTTGAAATTGCATGCAATGGTCAGTGTGTTGTTCTGTGGCTGTTGTGGATTTTAAAAAAAGTTTCAATATTGTTAGGTTGAAAATTTCCGCTTCCAAGAGCAGCACAGCAAACTCTGTGGAAGTTCTCAGCAGTTCAAAAAGACATGTGTTTAGCTACAGCAAAGAATGCACTGTGGACTGAATCACATTAACGCTGTACGGGTTTAGTCAGATGCACGATTAAAATATACCAGAGGCGTTCAGCTGATTAACAGTCAGTCATCACAAACAAAAGCAGTTCAGGATAACAAAAAAATAACACAAGGAAAAACCTGAACCGAGTTTTAAAAGGTCTTGAATTGAAGAAAAACCTCTGCTCAGTGCTAAAAAAAACACATTTGCTGAACTGTTACAAAAATAAGCATTGCCAAAAAGCCAAGTATAGAATTACAGGATCACTCGTTTCAACATCCACACCTTGCCCTTATGTAGTGTACTTCATAAAAGAAAATATACTGAATACCTAGCAAGGCAGGAAAAGTAGACATAATATGAAATAGAGCGGGGGGGGGGGGGGGGGGGGTGAAAGAGAAGGCTGGTTTTATGGGATAGATGGGAATTTAAAACTCTTTTTGTTAAATGAAGGTTTGGACTGTGAGAAAGAAACAAGGCAAGAGGATTTTGGACAAGCCTGCCAAATAACATGATTATAAGTAAAATATCAGAAATAGAGGCACATTACGTACTAATGTATATTGCAGACAGTGATGGACACTCTAAACGAAGAGTCATTGATTAAACTGCTTTTTCGTTAATGTACCATCGTTCCAGATACTGCTTCACTACTGGCCGGGACTTTGATCTGACCTTGCTAAGCTTGGATCCAAAAAAAGCACCGCCAACAAGGCTAGCATCAACTGAGAAGGAGTGTGGTAGGTTTCATGGGATAGATCAAGTGCCCCTTGCTCTGACAAGTTTTCCAGAACAGACGCTGCCACATTAAGGTTTAAAAAAAACTTCCTTTTCATTGGATCAAAGCTTTGCCCTCACCTCAAATAAACTGACTTCAGTCAGTCCCCAATGATTCAGCTGAAAGTAAGAATTAACTTATATAACTCAGGTTTAAGAAGGTTCAGTTGACTGCATGTAAATGGAAAGCGAACACTCAACTCAGCAAAAAGAAAGTTGAAGCATAATTTAATGAAACCATATTACTTGTGATTAAAGCAGTTCATAACCATAGAAATGGTTGTATTTATATTGTGCAAGTTTTGAAAATACACCTCAAACGCTACTCGTTGAGAAACAATAATACAACAACTAAGGCAAGGCCTGCACATTTGAATAATACTTTGAATAGTGCTTTGAATAAATTTAACTATTCCACTTTTACTACTCTTGCTGAAAGATTTTTCCAAACTTTGACTGTTCTTTAGATCAAACAGCTCTGGCTAACATTGGCCTCAAGTGGTCTTGTCATTAGTTATTGTTTTTAGAATCCAGAGTGTGGAAGCAGGCCATTCAGCCTATCGAGTCCACACTGACCCTCTGAAGAACACCCCATCCAGAACCACCTCCGACCCTATTCCAGTAACCCTGCCTTCCCCGTGGTTAATCACTTAACCTACACATGCCCAGACACTATGGCTCGTCCAACTAGCTTGCACATCTTTGGACTGTGGGACCAAACTGGAGCACCCAGAGGAAACATATGCAGACACCAGGAGAATGTGTGATCTCCACATAGACAGTCATCCGAGGGTGGAACTGAATCCAGGTCCCCGGTGCTGTGAGACAGTAATGCTAACCACTAAGCCAAAATGCCACCCTTCAACCAGCATACTGTCTTAGAGTTATCTTAGCTCTGATATTTACAGTCTCATACTTCTAGAAAGATCACCTCTCATTCACCAACATCCAAGACTAAATAACTCAGAATTCTTTAATTGCGAAATGTGCAAAACAAGTACAGTAAAAAAAGACATGACATTCATGAGGAGCTGGTGAGTTCTCATGTAACTTAAATCTAATAAGTGGAAATCATCTTCCAAACATGTAAATTTATTTTGTGATGTTTCTCCAACGCAATCGCTTTGGTTATCACTTGAGGAGACAATACACTCCATTGGTTAAAATTAGTCAAAAAGCAGATTGTGTAATAAAATTATCAACCATTACTTCTCTACTGCTCCCTCGAAGCTGCCAACTCCCCACTGATACAATCACTGGACCAATGGCCTTCTCACACCTTATTTGTATCAACAAAAACTGAAGAAAGACAATTTGATGAACAGATGACAGAAGCAACTGCTTAACACAATGTGAACATCACTTTGAATGATCTCCACAAAGTGAAAATGAAAATCTTGGGTCATTCAGAGTAGCGTTTGATCTGACTCTAGGATACTGCATTTGTCTCTGGGCAAGAAAATAATGGGTTCGAACGCTATTCCAGAAACCTGAACATAATCTAAGTTGACGTCACAGTGAAGAATTGATAGAGTGTTGTCAACAGGCTACCCAATCTTAGTCATAACCGAACTGCCATGCACATCCAGAACAGAGAAGTACAAATATGAACCCAAAATAACTTTCTCCTTCCAAACTTATTTGTACACAGGCCAGATATAGCACAATCAATTCGTTTGAGACTGAACAGCAAATGTGATCCTGGTCTGCAATCCACTTGATAAACATTAGAATTCTCAAGGACATTTAAGTCTTACCCAAATTAGGAGGCCAACAAGGAGTTCAGAACTCTGACATATTTACATGTATAATGGGAGCATCTACTATGAATATCGGAGAAGGATAGGCTCAATTAAAAGTAACGGAGGCATGTAAAATTAAGCAGAAGCTTTAATTTAGTTCTTTAAAACTAAGGTGAAAATTTAATTTTGTTTGAAGGAATAAATTAAGCGTCAGACAAACCTAACTCAGGACAAAGTGAAGCATATGCCTTTGACTGATGGGATCGAGCCTTAGCACAATAGATGCTTTTTGTTACAGGTTCTGTGACTGATGAATTAAGATATTACAAGCAACTCAAAAATAGCACATTTGGCCATATACAACACATATTTTGGATCTCCCAAGGAGTAACAATCATCATGGGTTAGCATCTCTAATCTAATAGTGCTGCACTTTTCTACGGAGATTTTGCAAATAGTACCAGAACCTTCTGGAGTGTCACCAGACTCAATGTCAACTTTGCTTTTTCTCCAGATGCTGGAAGACCTGCTGAGATTCTTCAGCAATTTCAGTTTTTGTTTCACACTTTCAGCATCTGCAATTCTTGGTTTTATTAGAAATATAAAGCAAATGGTTCTCGGTAGATCTATTCAACCACTTGCAAACTTTTAAGAAAATCCAGTAAGTGCTTGTAGACAATAATATATTAGCCCAATTATGCCATTATTTAGTCTGCAAAGCTCTTGGACCCACTGTTTCAGTGATTCACATCTTCTTTAAGATGAACTAGCCTTTTATTGGTGAATATTTTTCAAGGGGATTAGAACTGACCCATGCTTAAATAGTAGTTACCTCACACAAACAAGAACAGAAGTTGCTGGAAAAGCTCAGTAAGTCAGGCAGCAACTATGAACAGAAATCAGAGTTAACGTTTCTGATCTGGTGACCCTTCCTCAGAACTGCCAGTACCTCGAAAAATGTCCGTTTATTTGCAGAGGGTAGGGTGGGGCAGGGAGTAAGGAGTAAACTGTAGGTAGGGATAGAGCCCAAAGAGAGAGAAGAACAGTTGGACAGACAACGGAGTGGATAATGATCTGGCTGGGAGGGTGAATAGCTATTAATGGAGAGTTCTAGTGGCTAACAATAGCTAGCATGTAATGGCAGGCTATGTGATAACAAGGCTTGGCATGTGGTGTAGAGAGCTAGGACATGGGAGAGTTCAGACCCTACAGTTACTGAACTCTATATTGAGTCCAGAGGGCTGCAGTGGAAAATGAGATGCTGTTCTTCCAGCTTGTGCTGAGCTTTGCTGCAGCAAGCCTGAGACAGATGTTAGCCAGGGAACATGGCGGTGTGTTAAAATGGCAGGCAACTGTAAGGTCAGGGTCTTTTTTTTGCAAGGAGATTATAGATGTTCTGCAAAGCAGTCACCCAGTCTATGTTTAGTTTCTCCAGCGTGAAGACCACATTGTGAGCAGTGAATGCAGTAGATTAGACTGTGAGAAGTGCAGGTAAGAATCTAACGATAAAACCATTGCCAATTTTTGGGAAAACCCCATTTGGTTCACGAATGACCTTTAGTGAAGAAATTGTTGTCCATACCCAGTCTTGCCTACATGTAACTTCGTATGCAAAGCATTATGGTTGAGTCTTAACTGCCCTCTAGGCAAGAAATGCTGATCTAGCCAGTGATGCCCACTTCCAGTGAATGAATAAAAACTCTCCTGATTGAAATATATGCACTGATATAAATGCATTTCCTTATTCTTTATGATCTCTCCCCCTTAAAAGAAAAGCACTGCTCTCAACTTAAATAAATCTTTTAGACACTGAAACAAAGCATAAAGAAGGAGACAGACAGATTAAGTGAGTTGTCTAAACAACAACAACTATGTTCTACGCAGGAAAACAAAGTGAATAACTTTGAAGCAAGAGAGCAATTTGAATATATATTTAATGCAGTGTAACTGTGGAGGTGCAAAGAGATTGGAAAACTAAATACATAAATTATTGCTGAGATATTAAAAGAAATAAAAGGAGAAAATCCTAAATGCACTGACCATAACCATTAATTTTAGACAAAGCGGGGTTAAAGATTTGGAATGAGTAATTAAGTGTGGAGAAGGCAGATGCACTGTCACCTTCAAGGGTTTGGGGGGGGGGGGGGGGGGGGGGTGGCGGTAAGCGCATTAAAGTATAGTCTGAAAAGAAAAAACTTGCTACACGGAAAGACAGGAGAATAAAAATTATCTTAGCTACTCTCAGACAGTAGACGTGGACATGATGGACTCAATGTCTGCCTTCCGTACTGTAAACATTCTATGATTCTAGTTAAAGCTCAGTGGTGCAAAACGGAACAGCAAGAGAAAAGCTAAGCACATTTAGCTTTATCTTGAAGGAGTTGAAATATCAAAGGGATACTTGATGCTTCAGTCGTAGAGTCTTGATTAAAACCTATCTGGGGGTACAAATTCACTTTTGGCAACGGCACCTGAGGAGCAAAATATGGCTTTTGAGGAATTGAATCTCAAAGTCAAATGGAATAATGTTGGGCCCACAGGGTTAAATTACAAGGACAGGTTGAATAAATTTGGCTTATTTTGTTACGAACAGATGTGGGAAGACAGAATCAGATCCTCTCTTTTTAAATCTCATGATCGGCTGCAAAGATGTTAAATTTTTTTGACCACAAAATGAATTAAATTTAAATTAAACATAGCACTCGTCAAAATTAAGCAGCCAATTAAAAGGTTTCCTTTAGCAAAAGATTTTTTTAAGTTTAAAACTAATCTAGAAATATATGGCAACAAGCATGTTCACAAATACAGGTATAAAATTTTAAACAGGTGAGTGAATATCTAGTACAAAAAAAAGGAATAAATCAGTCTAATTGTTTGACCCTAAAACATCGGAGAAGACTTAGGCCATTTGGCCCACTGAGTCTTGTTACAACACTGGGTAAGCCTTCCTGCTTAGTTTAAAACCAGCAACACAGAAAAGATTCATTCTGTGTAGTAATCTATAAACATTTGAGTGGCCAAGAGCTACGTAAAGTAAAAATTAACAACTTTATTTATTTTTAAAGTATAACAGAGAATACTTAATTAACCACTATTTACAATTTCTTTCCCTAAAATATCTTTTCCCTTTCCTTCTATCATACTAGTCAGATAAAACTCCCAACTAACTCCCAACAAAACAACACTTATCTTAAAACGAGGCAGCTATAAGTTCTTCTCTTTGGAACTTACTGTGTCTTGTTTTCTCCTTATTAGGAATTTCTGCGTCATAAGTTACTGATTGGAAAAAGTACTTTTGAGAGAGAGCTATTTTCAAGCAGTCTGTTTACACACTGGATCATGGCAGTTCTCCTCTCAACTGTTCAATTTTCCCCAGTCCTACACTCCAGAGCATCGGATTGTGCCATTGGCTTTAAGATTGGCAATATACTCAATTCAAACTTGATTGGAGTTTGTTATATTTTGGGTATAATTTAAACTGATTGACCGAATTCAAATTTGTTTTTGTCTCCAAGCAACGAGGTAATCGAGTGGTTTCACCCAGTGTTACATTACCACTGTCTTTGAATACACTTGGCGCTGGGTCCGGTGGTTGTGCCGCTTTTAATTCTTTTTAAAAGTTACACCCACATCTTCATAACAGTCTGCTCCACTACTTCATCATGGCTAATATGTTTCCCAACCCCATTCTCATCGTAACCTTCGATCCTCTGAATAATCAAGAAATTATCTTTGTCTTAAATAAACACAATGACTTGGTTTCCACAACCTTCTGCGGCAATGAGTTCCACAGATTAACCACCCTCTGGTTGAAGGAATTCCTCCTTATCACAGTTCCAAAAGGTTTCTCCTTTACTCTTGAGACTATGGTCTCTGGTCCTAGTCTCTCCGACAATTTGAAACATACTCTTCACATCCACTCTGTCCAAGCCTTTCAGTATCCTATAAATTCTAATCAGACACCCTCCTCATCCTTCTAAACCTACTGAATACAGACCCAAAGTCCTCAAACAATCCTTATGGAGCTGCCTTTCATCCCCACAAACATTTGTGCACTTAAAAAGCCCCTTTGTGTTCTTGTGACATTCGTTTCATACTGAGACTAGAGTTGTTTAATTCATGACTGTATCCTCAACAGTGACGACATTTGGACATGAGTGACTGATGTTCTCTGATTTGCTTTTTAACCAGGTATGAGGTAGAGAGAAAGCAGAGGGAGAGGGTTAGCAAGCCTTATAGTTTTGCTGTTATGGATCCATTTTCATTCCTCTTCTCTACCCTATAAGTGGTTGTCTGAAATTGTTGTGACCAGTTCACTGGTGAGGTTCTCCAATTTGTTGCAGCTGCTGATGGGATACTCAAACCTTTCAACTCCCAGGTGAGGAAAGGTGACCTGACTCCCCTTGGTTTTCACCTGTCTCTCAGCTGGTCACAAGGTGACTAAATTTAAAAAATAAGCCCTTCCTTTCTGTTTAACTTAATTTGGATCTGGGAGAAGAGTATGGTTTTAAAAAGGAACCAATTTAACCTGAATTAACAAAAACAGCATGTTAATATTTAAACCCATTTCAGTCCACAAAAGTTCTTTGTACCTGATCATTTTTAACCACCAACATAATTCATCGAGATAGAAAATGGAGGGTGATAGCAGAGGATTCAATAGGGTAAAAAGACTTTTCAGATGTAGGAAATCAAGAACAAATCATAGTTAGGCCTTCAAGAATTCCTCTCACCCACTCAGCACCACTCCCTAATCCACTCCCACCAAAAGGTTTGCAAAAATATGGAACACACTAAAAATAGCTATGGATGCTTACACAATTAGATTGTTCGTAGGTGAAGATCGATTTAGGCACAAGTATTAAAAAGTTTAGGGTTAAAGTCAGGAAAGTGGAGTTCAGGCATAGTACAGACCAGCTAGAAACAAAACAAATGGTAAAGTTGTTTTAAGGGACTTCAATGGCTAATCCCAATGAAAACATTGTTTTCTATTCTCTGTACTAATGGTGCCTACTGACTCTATTTAAGTCACTAAAGTTAACTTTTCTTTAGGAGAAAGTGAGGACTGCAGATGCTGAAGATCAGAGCTGAAAATGTGTTGCTGGAAAAGTGCAGCAGGTCAGGCAGCATCCAAGGAGCAGGAGAGTCGATGTTTCAGGCATGAGCCCTTCTTCAGGGCTCTTTCCTCTGATGTCAGTTTCTCTCTCAATCTGGAGGTCAAATTCAAACATTTGCCTTTCTCTTGTAAGTTCAAGTTCTGGCATTTTTTTTTTCCTTCTTTTCCATTACAAGCTGCTTCATCTGCAGCTTATTTCAAGCCAGCTAAAGTGAAGTTTCAGTGGAGTGAGACTCTTCCTCGAATTCCAGATGCTGCGTTATCACCTCAACTACAGCTGCTAATTCAGCCCTCGCTTTTAATTCTAACTCCAACTTTTCTGCTCACGTTATTAAAGTATACTCAGTCAGTTCTTGCAAATTACTCAGGGATAAATTCTCTCTATCCAACAAAGTCACAGCAGCTGAAAAAGCCAATTGAGCATGAAAATCTGAAACTCTCCAAGCCCTAGCATTTGTATTTGTTTGTGGATTTCAAATCCCACAATAACCCACAAATTATGAACAAGATCACACCACCAAATTTAACTTTACGATTTGGCTAAAGAATAGTAATTTTTTTTACATGTGAAGTTGACAAATTGGGAGATCCCACCTATTCATTAAGAGAGTAAAGCCACAAGATTCCAAGAATTTGAACAAACAACAAACTTTGTGAAGTTACAACAGTAACAAAACCTGAGTTCTCTCCAGAATTAACCAGAGATAAATATTTGTAACATACAAACTGTGGTTGAACACAAAGGATCACATCAAATAGCAAAAGCTGTCAAGACAGTTCCCACAATTTCTTGGCATCATCCCGGATGTTAAATCACATTAAAATTTTACAATGAATGAACATTTCTTCTCTTTTGAGGATCTAGCTTTGGTACTCCCTAAAAAGCCATCTGTCAAGACTGCTTCAATGAGGGCTCAGATTCTGGCAGTTCACTCTCCAGTCAGGTTTGTATTCCCCCGAGATTCTGGAAACTACACATCAGCAACAACAATAGGCACAAATGTAGCTTTTCTCTCAAGCTAGTTTCACCAAGCAAGGACTGCCCTTCATTTCTCTTGCTCATGTGCACAAAGCAAACACAGCTTGCAGGCTTCCTTCACCTTTTCAACCATGAAGTATCACCAATGGCTTCGTCTGAGATACCTCCCACCCTAAGACTTAGCTGCACCTCTTGGAGCCCCAGACTTTTGAACCTTAACAGCTCAAAGCTGGTTAAAACACCTTTTTAGGTGCAGTTTTTTCGATCTGCTCTTATGTAGCTGACTAGAAGTCCAAAGGGAGCAAGTTTATCTCCTTAATGTCTCTGCCCAAGTGCCTAAAATAACCCTTGACTTGTTCTGAGTGATCTATTGAGAACTTGCAACATGTTTCAGCCTTATTGCTAGGCAGTAAGGAGCGAAACTAACACTTTGCAACTGACTACAGCAAACCTTCGGAGCTGAATATGACATTATTCACAGATTGTGAAATAGATTCAAAAGGAGGCCTTTCATCACAAAGCCTATAGGGAAAGGACAACTGATTTGCTGTCACACATAGCTGACATAGACATAGTGGTCTGAATGGTTCCTATTATACTGTAACCATTCGATAAAAGGGGGAATTTAATTTTCAAACTGCTGCATGAGAAGAGGAGTAGGGCATGTTGTTCAAGACTACCTTTCAAGTTGGAAATTGGGGTGAAGGTGAGACTAAATTGAAACATGGTCTTAGTCATGTAACAGCTATCAAATTACAGCATCAATGTGCAAAGCACTTGAAAGGTTTTACTCAACAGATTAACATTACCTCAGCACCAAAACAACTTAAATACGAAGAACAATGGCAGGATTACTGTTTTAGGATGGGCAATAGATTTTGGAAAGTCAGGAAATTGGCCTGATGTACTGGTCTGATTTTCTGCATTTTATTATGTGCTTGTTATTTAACTTCATTGTTAAAAGGACACTGAAGAATTTTCATATATTGTAAATCTTTCAGGTAGATTAAAGGAAGTAAAATATAGCTAGGATATAAAGCTTTGCTTTGTTTTTAAGTCCAACAACTATTTACAATAATTCTGTGCATGAACAATTAATGTTTCTTTTGTTTCATTTGATTGATTCAAATCAACTGGATTCAGTATTTTTAATAAGGATCATTCTTGAATCAACACTGAACATTGCACATTACCAATGATTCTCAACTCCAGGTCAGGTCTTGATTTCTTGTTTTCATTTAAACCCTTATTACAGCCTCACAATGCACCCACCAACTTATGTCTTTCCTCCCTCCCTTCTCTCTACCTTTAACCACTGTGTATCAAATTGCTCGCCTTCCTCATCACACTCCGTTTCCCACCCAATCTCAGTTGGTGCATAAAATGCAAAACTTATCTTCCGTTACCTTCTCTTCATCTCTCACTGCACCTATAGTAACAGAATTATAATCTCTACCCACTTTATCTTCTCCCAACTCTCTCACTTTAAACATCGTCCAGAGTCCTTCAGAAACCTTTTCCTAATCAACATTGAATCATGTAACAACAAAGACCGCAGATTCCCCCCAGACGTGATCAACGATGCCCTCCACCGCATCTCCTCCACTTCCCGCTCCGCTGCCCTTGAGCCCCGCCCCTCCAACCACCACCAGGACAGAACCCCACTGGTTCTCACCTACCACCCCACCAACCTCCACATACAGCGTATCATCTTCTGTCATTTCCGCCAACTCCAAACGGACCCCACCACCAGGGATATATTTCCCTTCACTCCCCTATCAGCGTTCTGAAAAGACCACTCCCTCCGTGACTCCCTCGTCAGGTCCATATCCCCCACCAACCCTCCCTCCACACCCGGCACCTTCCCCTGCAACAGCAGGAAATGCAAAACTTGCGCCCACACCTCCTCCCTTACCTCTCTCCAAGGCCCCAAGGGATCCTTCCATATCCGCCACAAATTCACCTGCACCTCCACACACATCATCTATTGCATCCACTCCACCCGATGTGGCCTCCTCTACATTGGGGAGACGGGCCGCCTACTTGCGGAATGCTTCAGGGAACACCTCTGGGACGCCCGGACCAACCAACCCAACCATCCCGTGGCTCAACACTTTAACTCCCCCTCCCACTCCACCAAGGACATGCAGGTCCTTGGACTCCTCCATTGCCAGAACATAACAACACGACGGATGGAGGAAGAGCACCTCATCTTCCGCCTGGGAACCCTCCAACCACAAGGGATGAACTCAGATTTCTCCAGTTTCCTCATTTCCCCTCCCCCCACCTTGTCTCAGTCGATTCCCTTGAACTCAGCGCAGTCCTCCTAACCTGCAATTTTCTTCCTGACCTCTCCGCCCCCACCCCACTCCGGCCTATCACCCTCACCTTAACCTCCTTCCACCTATCACATCTCCATCGCCCCTCCCCCAAGTCCCTCCTCCCTACCTTTTATTTTAGCCTGCTGGACACACTTTCCTCATTCCTGATGAAGGGCTTATGCCCGAAACGTCGAATTTCCTGTTCCTTGGATGCTGCCTAACCTGCTGCGCTTTAACCAGCAACACATTTTCACCTATATAAGCTGAACTGGTTGCACCTGAACAGAGGTAGGACTGAGTTCCTTGTGGGGCATTTTGTTAATGCTTTT
This sequence comes from Hemiscyllium ocellatum, assembly GCF_020745735.1. Lineage (NCBI taxonomy): Eukaryota > Metazoa > Chordata > Chondrichthyes > Orectolobiformes > Hemiscylliidae > Hemiscyllium > Hemiscyllium ocellatum. The sequence goes on along the minus strand of NC_083410.1, from coordinate 25,484,532 downwards.
GGAAAGGTTTTATACTAACTTGGTTCCTAAACTCCTGCCACGGGAGAAGAGTAGAGAAGGCAACTAGAGTTCACAAAACACGAAGAAACGCGACTGGCACAGCAAAGACAACAGAAAATCTGGTGAAGTCAGATTAAAGAGAAATAAAATATCTAAATGAGGGTAACTGTGCATGTATGTGAATGTGTGTACACCAGATAATGTTAGAGAATTACAGACACATTGCTACAGCAAAATTCCAGTGGCAATGGTAACAGAGACCTGGCGCAATAGAAGGCAAGACTGGCCGTTAAATATTTCTGGCTATCAGATATTCAAGACAGACAAAAAGAAAAGAGGTTAGCAGAATTGGTTAGTACAATTGTGAACCAAGAGGACCTCAAAATTCAGAGCCTAAGTGAGAAACCACATCACAAAAATACCAAAGAGCCATGATGAGAAGAGGCTGAAGGCTAACACAGGCAATCACTAAGATGTCTTAGAGGTGCATCCGAAGCAAAAGGATGTTAAAACAGTAGAGTCAAATAGGACCACAAAAAGGGAATTACACAACAAGACAAAAAAGATACAGTCAAGGTGTTAAATGAATACTTTGCATTGATCTTTAGCTGTTACCTGTGGCCTGGTGACAAAAGAAGCAGCTTTCTCACTGGAAGAGTTCAAAACTGTTAAGTTGGATAGACTTTCATTGACATGATACAGGGAACAGATGAGATGCATGAAAAGTTTATTTAAGGAAAGAAAATTTGGGATTGCAGGGGCACTAATCATAATGTTTCAATCTTCCCGAGACTCAGGGAAGGTTCCAGGAGAGTGGAGAATTGAAAACAGTAGAACCATGTTCAGAAAAGGTGAAAAGAATAAGCCCAGGAAATACATTAAGTCAACTTGACTTCAGAGAAGGGGAAGCTTAGTCAGGATAAAAGTAATAGTCACATGGAAAGTGATGGGATGTTTTGGAAGAGCCACAAGGGTTTCAAAATGGGTAATTGTGTTTAACTAAACTTGGAGTTTTTTGAAAAGTTAGCAGGAAAGGTTCAATGAAGACAATGTTGTTCATATGGCATGTACGGACTTCGGAAGATGCTTCATACACAGACACAGGAAAGTTATTCAATGTTATAAAAACTGACATTAGCAATGCAGATATAAAATTGGCTGAGTAATAGGAAACAGAATAGTGGCCAATGGACTTCTTTTGGGCAAGATAAACATTTGCAGTGAAGTTGCCAGGGGTCAGTATTATGATCCTTGCTTGTCCTGATGAATATTAAAATGTTCTAGATCTTGGGTTCAACTTCAAAGCTTGTGATACAAAAACTGAATACGCTAAAGTCTGAAGACAGTGTAAGATTCCAAGAAAACAGAATAGTTGTTGAAGTGGACAGATAAAGCTCAAATGCCAAGAAGTGAAAGGTGATGCAATTTGGTTGGAAGGTAATGGTTAGGCAATACAAAATATGGGGTAAAATTCGAAAAGCAGTTGCAAGAAAAGAGGGACCTAGGTGTATATAGGCACAGATCGTGGAAGATGGTAGGATAGGTGAAGAGAGCAGTCAATAAAAGCAGTCAGTATCCTAGATTTTATCAATGGAGGCACAGAGCATAACAGCCAGGAGGTGATGCTGAACTTATAAAGACACTTGTGTTGTAGTACTATCGTGCACAGTTCTGGATCATCACATTATAGGATGGATGGGAATGCACTGGAGAGTGCACAGAAGAGATTTACAACAATGGTTCAGGATGCAACACTTCATTTCAGAGGCTAGATTAAAGAAGTTGGGACTGTCTTTTTTGGTGAGAAGGTGGCTAAGAGGAGATCTGATAGAAGTTTTCACAATTATGACTCGTCAGGACACAGCAGATATGGAGAAACCTTTCTCACTCATAAAAGGATCAAACAGTTGGTTGAACCGCTCCAAAATGTCACTTCTTTGCTGCACATCATTCTTTGTCCACCTACTGCATTAACGTCACCTTCCGTCATTAGGGTTCATGTTAGCAGGTTTTGCATGTTCTTTCATGGGGAGATATTGACTTGCCCAGCAGGACATGATTGCTCATCACGTGGTTAACCTCAGCTTAGAGTGGTTGATGTGATCATGTTACAACTTTAGATTAGTTCAGCTAAACCAGTGCAGAACTTTGGTCCATTTTTCTCAGAGATATACTATTCTGCATGCAGGCATAGTTGACTATTTCAACACAGTCAAAATTTATTGCTGTTCGATGGGGACTCATCTTAATTTCACAGCATATAATTAGTCTTGATGTGTTAGAGGAGCAGAAATTCCAAATGAACAATATAAATAAAAGGTCAGGGGGCTAAATCAGATGTCAACTGTGGCTCAGTTGGTAGCAATCTTGCCTCTGAACCAGAAGGTTGAGAGTTCCAATCCCACTGCAGGGTATGAACACAAAATTAAGGCATATCTTCCAATGTGGTACAGTGGAACAACAGTATTTTTAAAAATGCAATATTTCAGAAGATGTGTTAAGATGACGTCTAACCCACCTTCTCAGGTGGAGAGAACAGTCTGGTGAAAAGAACTGCAAGGGAATTATCTGCAGTGTCTGGTCCAGTTTGAACCACTCCATCAACATCATAAAGACAGTTTATCTACATGTCATCATACCACTGTTTATAAGATTTCCCTGTACACAAACATACTTTTGATATTACAAGACACAACCATCAAAAGGTACTTAATTAAATTAAAAGCTCCTTGTGCGATGATCATATTATATCAATAAAAATGAGTGTTTCTTTGATGAACCCATACGGTTTGCATTTTTTTAGATTAGATTAGACTTACAGTGTGGAAACAGGCCCTTCGGCCCAACAAGTCCACACCGACCCGCCGAAGCGCAACCCACCCACACCCCCACATTTACCCCTTACCTAACACTACGGGCAATTTAGCTTGGCCAATTCACCTGACCCGCACATCTTTGGACTGTGGGAGGAAACCGGAGCACCCGGAGGAAACCCACGCAGACACGGGGAGAACGTGCAAACTCCACACAGTCAGTCGCCTGAGTCGGGAAATGAACCCGGGTCTACAGGCGCTGTGAGGCAGCAGTGCTAACCACTGTGCCACCGTGCCGCCCATTGTTCTGTTCAAACTTACCTCTCCTTCACTCATGTATTATACCTTCTACAAAACCTCAAGATGCCTTTGACTCTGATAATTTTTCCAATTCCTGGCAGTTTTATTTTGTTATGTGTGATCATCTTGAGGTAATATCAAATATTTTGAACCAGACACAGTCTCTGGCTTATTACAATTGCAATTAAAGACACGGCACATTCAAATTCTTAGTCCCCAGAAAGCTTCATAGAACAAATGATTTTTTTGTTTACTTTCAAAATGTTGCAGCTTCTGCCACGTGCTCAGGCTCTGCCTCAAACCCCAAACCTTCTGCATTCCCCAAGATAGCCACAGGATCTTACACTGAACAGATCATTGCCAAAGCCAGGTATTTGCGGGCACAGTGGACTTAAAGAAGAATATCCATCATATTTGTGGCATTCTTTTGCATTTCAAAATACTGACAAATGAATTCCATCTGTGAAAGAGCGGCAATCATTCATTTTAACTCAGCTACTTCATCCTTGGTTTGAAAATGGAATAGAAAATAAAAGGCTTGGTAACTGTACATGGGTGTTAATGACATTGGAGGACTATTTTTGAGAGGAGAATGGAAGAAAGGGGACCCAAAAGCCCTACATTTAATTTTGGGAAAAGTCCTCATCCAGTACTTAGCAAACAACATCCTGAACTAATATAGCACCATAAACAAGTAACAGGCATTATGACTAATTGGGATAGTGTCCTGGAAATCAAGCCCAATTACTTCATCAGTCATCATAAGTCTGAAAATCTGATTAATTGCCTAATTTGACTTCATGGTTTAAATCAGGTTAGAAGAATAAACACACCAGGACTTTTCTCCCCCATTAAAATAAATATATTTTCTTGTTAGTCATTTTTTAAACTAAAAGCACAAAAATAGACAAATTAAATTGCTAATCTATAACTCTACATCTTAAACTCAACATATTGTTTAGTATTACCATACACATCATGTCTTTCAAATATTGTGTGCGGAAGCAAGAAAAATAGTCAGAAATACAATTTTGGCACAAGTCTGGATTATGGACACCTACTTTGATCTTTTAGTTTAAATTATTTGCTAACGTTATAAGATTACGGTTACACAGATTCTCAGTCTCTCATTCACTGATTGAGGACTCACCCTTGCAGGGCTTCAAGGTTGTTTCTCTCCTTTTCTTTTCAACAGGGGATTTACAGAGAAAGCAACTTACATAGGATGGCGAGGGAAAGTAGGTACCAGGAATTTTCTTTTACTTCACCACAACGAGTGAGCTTGATGCTTTCCCTTCACAGGCTGAGTGCTTCTGCTGTCAGTTCCTCAAGCACTAGTGAGAGGGACCTTGACATTTTTGAGGACAGCGTGAAACAGGCTGATATGCTCAAACAGGTTGATGTTAAGAAGGAGGATGTGCTGGAAATTATGACAAACATGAGGTCAGTTCCCTGGGTCAGATAGGATATACCCAAGGTTGTTACAGGAAGCAAGGAAAGAGATTGCTACGCCTTTGACAATGATCTTTGCATCCTCACTGCTGACTGGAGTATTGCCAGATAATTGGAGAGTGGCAAATATTATTCCCTTGTTCAAGGATGGGAATTAGGATAATCCTGAGAATTACAGACCAGTCTGTCTTACATCTGTGGTGAGAAAAGTATTGGAGAGGATTGGGAGAGACAGGATTTATGATTACTTGGAAAAGCATAGTTTGATTGGAGATAGTTAGCATGGCTTTGTGAGGGGCAGATCATCCCTCACAAGCTTTATCGAATTCTTTGTGGATGTGCCAAAACACACTGATGAAGGTAGAGCAGTGGATGTGGTATATGTAGATTTTAACAAAACGTTTGACAAGGTTCCCATGGTAGGCTCATTCAGAAAGTAAGCAGGCATGGGATACAGGGAAATCTGGCTGTCTTGATACAGAATTGGCTGACCCATAGGAGATGGGAAGTATTTATCTTGGAGCTCAGTGACCAGTGGCGTTCCAATGGGACATCTGCTCTTTGTGATTTTTTTTTATATATAAATATGACTTGGATGAGGAAGTGGAAGGGTGGGTTAGTAAGTTTGCTGATGACATGAAAGTTGGTGGAGTGGTAGATAGTGTGGAGGGCTGTTGGAGGTTGCAACAGGACATTGACAGGATGCAGAGCTGGGCTGAGAAGTGGCAGATAGAATTCAACCTGGAAAAGTGTGAAGTGATTCACTTTGGAAAGTCAAATTTAAATGCAGAATGCAGCATTAAATGCAGGATTCTTGGCAATGTGGAGGAACAGAGGGACCTAGGGGCCCACATCCATAGATCCCTCAAAGTTGCAACTCAAGCTGATCAGGTTAAGACGGCGTATGGTGTGCTGGCTATCATTAGCAGGGAGATTGAGTTTTAGAGCCGCAAGATAATGCTGCAGCTCTATAAAGCTTTGTTAGACCATACTTGGAATATTGTGTTCTGTTCTGGTCATGTCATTACAGGAAGGATGTGGAAGCTTTAGAAAGGGTGCTGAGGAGATTTACCAGGATGCTGCCTGGACTAGAGGCCATGTCTTATGAAGAAAGGTTGAGTAAGCTAGGGCTTTTCTCATTGGGGTGAGGGATAAGCGGTGACTTGATAGAGGTATATGATGATGGGAGGCAGAGGTAGACTGGATCCCAGAAACTTTATCCCCCAGGTAGAAATGGCTATCACAAGGGGGGCATAAGTTTAAGGTGATTGCAGAAAGGTTATGGGGAGATGTCAGAGGTCAGTTCTTTACAAAGTGGTGGGTGCTTGGAATGCACTGCCAGCAGTGGTAGCAGAGTCAAATTCATTAGGAACATTTAAGTGACTCTTGGATTGGTCATGGAAGATACTGAAATAAAGGGTATGTAGGTCAGTTTGATCACAGAGTAGGTTAAAAGGTTGGCAATACATTGAGGGCCGAAGGACTACACTGTTATGTACTGTTTTCTGTTCTATGTTCAAGGCTATCACTATCTGTCGAGGAATTAATCAAGTGATTGTTACTGTTTGGACTCCTCCTGAACTCACTAAAGGGTTCTGGGTAATCCATGATGGAAGAAAGGAAAAATTTCTGCTCCTTTTTTTTTGAGGTATTTTAGGTGTTGGAGGTGATTTCCTGGAATTCCAGGAGGAGCAATTACTGTTTTACATGCTGTTGCATTGTTTGGGAACTTTGGAGGAAAAAACATGTCAAAACAACAGCAGTTTTAAAAGGGAGAAGAACAGACAAAGGAAGCACATGGTGAAGTCAGTGCAGGAGAGAGAGCGAGAGCGAGAGCGAGAAAGAGAAATAAACCCACATTGCTAACTGACAGAGTTAGCAGTTACTGCCTTGGCTGTTGAATTCACGTATTGTTGCACATCAGAGTGCGTCTGGGAAAACTAAAAAACTGTGAAATTCCCTACGGGGCAACTTTTTCACTCAGAGGGTGGTACATGTATGGAATGAGCTGCCAGAGGAAGTGGTGGAGACTAGTACAATTGCAACATTTAAAAGGCATCTGGATGGGTATATGAATAAGAAGGGTTTTGAGGGATATGGGCCAGGTGCTGGCAGGTGGGACTAGATTGGGTTGGGATATCTGCTCGGCATGGATGAGTTGGACCGAAGGGTCTGTTTTCATGCTGTACATCTCTATGATTCGATGGTCCTGATTAGAAAAGCAAAGACAGTCTCTGTGCAAAATTGCCCTAAAATACACAGGTTATGTTGTGCTGTTTTACCTGGAATGCTCCCTCACTATTTGATATTATAGATACAACGTACATATTCCAGGAACGTTTTACAATATGAATTCTTACAGTTTGTTTGGTTTAAAGCTGTATCTTTTCCAAGTTTTAGTCCGCAGGCCAAAACGAGTGATCATTACATATACTGCAATATCATTGGTCACCATAATTCCTTACTAAAATGTGATGTATTTTCAAGATCAAGCTTACATTAGAACAAAATTAAACCTAGACCTGTTAAAAAGCACTGAAAAATACAAAAAACACCCAACTTGGGGATAATTCTATGGAATTTGGTAGAATACCAAGCAAAGGATTCAGACCAGTGAAGTCAGAACTTTAAATGGTGATGTGTCACTAATAGACACACGTTCCAATCACTAACTGGTCACTTTTTTTGGAAAAGTAAAGTATACGGGCACTAGCTGAAGGTAGGTTGGGGTTCCCCTAACAATCAGAGTCGAGAGTGTGGTGCTAGGAAAGGTCAGGCAGCATCCAAGGAGCAGGAGAATCAACGTTTTGAGCATAAGCCCTTCATCAGGAACGCCTCGGATTCTGCCTGACCAGCTGTGCTTTTCCAGCACTACAATCTTGACTCTGGTCTCCAGCATCTGCCGTCCTCACTTTCTCCCATAACAATCAGGCATTTCAGAAGTTAAGAAACTTGCGATTTGCTCAGCTTCCAAGTAGTAAACTAAATCAGAAGACCACAAGACATAGGAGCAGAACTAGGCCATTCAGCCCATCTTGTCTGTTCCATCATTCTATCCTGGCAGATATATTTCTCAAACCCAATTTTCTTGCCTTTGCCCTGTAACCCTTTATTCATTCACTAATCAAGAAATATCTTTCTTGATCATAAATGCACTCAATGACTTGGCCTCTACAGCCTTCTGTGATGATGAACCCCACAGATTAACAACCATATGGATGAAGAAATTTCTCAACTGAGGTCCAAAGGGTCATCCTTTCACTCGGAGGCTGTGCCCTTAGGTCCTAGTTTCTCCTGCTACAGGAAACATCATCTCCATGTTCACTCTATTCAGCTTCTCTGGATACTGTAAATTTAAATGAGATTCCTGTCATCCTTCTAAACTCCACTGAGTACAGAGTGTCCTCAACCGCTCTTCATAGGACAAGCCATTCATCCCTGGTATCATTCTTATAAACCTCCTCTAAACCCCTCCAAGGCCAGCACATTCTTCCTCAGGTATGGGGCTCAGAACTGCTCAATATTCCAAATGCAGTCTGACTGGAACCTTATACAGCCTCAGCAGTACATCTGTGCTCTCATATTCTCGCCGTCTCAAAATGAATGCTGACATCACATTGCCTGCATATTAAGAGAATCCTGAAGTCCCTTTGCACTTAATATTTCCAAAGCCTTCTCCAGTTTCAAAAGTAGCCCCCACCTGTATTCCTTCTACCAGTATGCATAACCTCCACTTCCCCAAATTGTATTCCATCTGCCACTTCTTTGGCCACTCTCCAAGCATGTCCAAGTCCTTCTGCAGCCTCCTTGCTTCTTCAACACCATCTATCCCTCCAACTATCTTTGTGTCATCTGCAAACTTCACAACAACATCCTCAGTTCCTTACCCAGATCAAAAATACATAAATCATCAGTGGGATGGCCTGATCAAGGTCTTAAAAATCATGAAGAGATTTGGTAGGGCAAATGCAGATTTGATGCTCCCAGCTAAGAGCATTTCAAAACTCAAGGACATTTACTTACATTTCAAAGTACCAATATCTAAAAGGCAATCATTTAATGCAAAGATAAACTGCAAGCTAATTTGGTTCGAGAAGGGCAGTTTGCAGATTGATCTTGAACTGACAAACATGTGATGATCTGCGAATTGTTCTTGTACTTGAAAAAGCCACCAATAATTCCAAGGAGGAAGTCAGGAGAATTTTCTTTACTGAGTGCGTTAGAATGTGGGATTCTAACTGCAGGGAGGTGAATAGACATGTTCTGACTGATGGCAACTCTTTTGTTCTATGATTTGAAAGTTCTCCTTGTTATTTTATACCTCAGTTTAAGTAAACATTTCTTGATCAACACATCTTTTTAACAGGTGGCGAGATAAAGTTTTGTTGCATAGCAAGCAACTGATGTTCTTTCTTTTGTTGAAAAACATTTCTCCTGAATTGTGCTTTCTCGTGCTTCCAATTTGTGTTAGATATTGGAACTGCATTATCATTTCTAGTCTTGCTGTACTTGTTTAATTGTTTAGGTCATAGCACTGTTCTACAAATTAAATACAAATGCAAAAGATGCTCCTTTGTGGGGTGCACTTGGATGCTAACCCTTACACATTTTGTAGTTCTTGCATTTAAAGCCCTGTCAAGGTTGAAACATGAACACTGAAGGAGTGGGGAAGTTGAACACACTTTGAAATAGCCAATATAACTTTTTGTTAAAAAAGGAAATTAACATTTGTCACTTCAACTGGATTGCAATCACCAGCTTTTGTAGTGCTATCCATGTCTGCAGAGTAACTAACTACATATGAAACCCCTTGTGTATATCGATGAAGCAAGTTTTAAAAATGTTTCAACACACACATCTCAAAATAACAATATTAAAAAGGCAGTCATATCATGCAAAGATAAATTACAAGTTAATTTGGTTTGAGAAGGACTGTTTGTAGATTGACTTAGAATTGACAAACATGCAAGGATCTGTGAATTGTCCTTGTACTCAGCAATAAAAAGTGGGTTTGACCCACAGATCATTTTTGAACCCTCCCTACAGGGCGTGCCTGAGCTGTGGCCTACCTTTTGGGGAAAACAAAAGGGACATACCAAATTAAGCAGCTAAACAGTCAAACTTTTAATCTCAAACCACGTGAGATAACAACGAGAACAAAGATCAGGGTAAAGTACATTAATCCAGGAATACACTATGCCAACAATTTGCATAACACATTATCCTCCTGTTATTAAATTCTTTCTCGGTCACAGCTCAGCATCATGTAAATGGAGATGATCAACATTGGAAAACCACAGAAACATAGAAATCAATCATCAGTTAGCATCACAAGTGTAAATCAAAAAGTAAAGTAACAAAAACAAAAACCTACGTGACGAATGTGACTACATTTCTGAAGTACCACATTTTGGGACATGCTGAAGTTACAACTGGGGCTACTTAAATACAAGTTCATTTGTCTTCTGGGACATTTTCATTGAATAACAGCAGCTTAACTTGTGGTTAGTCTCTAAAATAGTACAAATGTCGCAGGATTCTCATCAGACAAAATCTAAACCCCAATTGATTTAGGAATAACAAATCAAAAAAAATTGATGCACATCAGTGCCAACAGGAATATATAGAGGAGATAATATTCAACTGTTTTATTGTAACCTTACAATAGAGGCAGGTCCCACTAATCCAATTGGATTCAGAGTACTACAAACATTCAGTCTGGCTAGATTGGCATTAATTAGCATTATTCAAAGCAGCAATTAAAGTCAATTTCAAAATGACATTTTGTTTTAAATTATCATGAGCTAAAAAGTATCAAACACTAATTTTGTCTTCATGAGAAAAAGAGAGGGAGAAAAATATAGTCAAACCTCAGGAAACCAAATCATGACAAACCATAACGAGAGCTGGTGGATTATCTGTAAAGAGCTGTTTCTTATTCATTTAAACTGCTACTGCTACCAATGACCATAACTGATATTAAACATGCAGAGAGCCCCAGACTGCCCTGGTTAATAATGATTGCCATACTGATTAGTGAGTAAAGCTAAGCAGATACATGAGAACATCACCATCTGCAAGTTCCCCTCTAAGCCACTCACCGTCCTGACTTGGAAATATAATCACCGTTCCTTCACTGTTGCTGGGTCAAAATCCTGGATTTCCATCTCTGATGGCATTGTAGGTCAACTCTCAGGTGGTGAACTTCCGCGGTTCAAAGCGGCAACTCAGTACCACCTTCTCAAAGGCAACTAGGAACGAGCAATAAATGCTGGCCAAGCCAGTGATACCCATAACCCACTAATGAATAATGAAAAAAAAATTAGACAGATGCTGCACTTAACGAGAGGTCAATGCTGTTGAATGTTTGTTATTTATCATGCATCTTGTCAGGATTAGCGACTTCTTTTTGGCAGTAGAGTTTCAGGTTAGAATTTTGCAGATTTATTTAAATTCAGGATGAGTACCGCAGAATGATTTGACTAAACTGCCAGGACCAAATAAAGGGACTTTCATAGACATAGAGGTTTGTCAGTGTAAACTGACATTGAGGTAATTAAGGTTAAAGGACTTTCATTCCAGCCAGTACTTAATACGGACATTTGAGGTCAACTGATCTTTGAGGAGGTAAACAGCTACTGTCAAGTAGGTAGCCCCCATACAATTGGCATTTAAACAGACTTGCTTGACTCCAGATCAGATGTAGAAGGAGAATGATTCAGATCTCTCACGCACAACAGATATAATCACACAAGCATGAAAAGGTTTTGGGACATAAATTATTTTTCTCCCAACTCAACAAGACAACTGCATGGAGTTCTGGCACAAGTAAAAACCCATCCATCACCTTTGAAGGCCTCAGCTTGAAGATCATTGTGACTGCAGGCTACTTCTCTTCATTGATTGATTCCCTTCATTTCAAAGGGATGTAATATAAAATTAGGGAGGTTTTGTTACAACTGAACAAGGAACAGCTTAGACAGCTGAAGTGCTAATAGACAGTTTTGGGCCCCTTATCCAAGGGAAGATCTATTGGCATTGGTGGCATCCCAGACAAAGTTCACTCAGATGAGGTACTGAGGGATTTTCTCATGAAGGGAGGACAAGTAGGTTGGGCTCACACTCATTGGAGTTTAGGAATATGAGAGGATTCTTAGAGGGTTTGACCACTTTCCCAGTCCTACTTATGCTAATTGGACCATGCCAGCTGAATCTTCGTGTTTGCACTCCAATTTCTGATTCAAAAGGATCAAATGAAGTCAGTTATCCTAAACTTATTGCGAAGATGCCATTTTCCCTTGTGAGTGTGTCTAGGACTAGAGGACATAATCTTAGATTAAAGAGTCATTCATTTAAGACAGAGATATGGAGATTTTTTTTTCTTTCAGGAGGATGATGAATCTGTTGAATCCCTTCCCGCAGAGGACTATTGCAGTTGGGTCAATAACTTTAGTCAAGGCTGAGATAGATTTGGATTGTTCCATCACTCAATGGGGGCAACTGATTTTTGTTTAAACATTCAGCTTAATTATCAAGTAAATGCTGGAAAACAACAGTGCTTGAGTCAGTATTATGGGCACTGGAGTTCAGGATAAGGGACTACATTTGATCCCATTGTTCAAGGCTGCATCGGAATTTGGAGTGGGAGTACATGGATCCAGTTGGCATGGTCCAAGTATGAGGAGAAAGTGGGGATTGCAGATGCTGGAGATCAGAGCTGAATATGTGTTTCTGGAAAAGCGCAGCAGGTCAGGCAGCATCCAAGGAGCAAGAGAGTTGACGTTTCGGGCATGAGCCTGAAGAAGGGCTCATGCCCGAAACGTCGATTCTCCTTCTCTTTGGATGCTGCCTGACCTGCTGCGCTTTTCCATGGTCCAAGTAGGGACGAGCAAAATAGGTAGGAGTAGGAAAAAGAAGCTCTACTGAGGGATTACAAGAACCTTTGAACTAAATTAAAAAACAGAATTGCCAAAAGGTAATAATCTCCTGATTACAGTACATGTAAGTTTGCATAGGGTAACAATATCAGAGACGCAAATAATTCATAGTTCAAAAGATTGGTATGGGTGAAATGGGGTACAATTTATGAGGCACAAGCACCAATGCTGGGGAAAGAGGGTTCTGCATTGTGATGGGTTTCAACTGAACCATATTGGGAACAAGTACCCTGGCAAATTATATACCTAGGGCTGTGCATATTGTTTTAAAATGAATGAGTTTGTTGGGGGGGGTTGGAGCGGAGGGGCAAAAATAAGAAAAAAAGGAAGGAGTTTGAAAAACAAAGTGAGACACTAGAGGTGCAGAGTACTGAAGAGGTGAATGATCAAAATGTGACAGGAAGTGGGAGAAAAGATATACAGAGAGCATGAGGAATCTGCAGGAGGATGTAGACAGTTTGCAATGTACAAGTATGCAAAAGATCAGCATTTTCATCCAGGAAAATGTGAGGTCTTGCACTTTGGCTGGAAGAATCCACTGGCAAACTATTACTGAAAAAGAGAGATATGCCAATAGAAAGTGCAGCATAAAAGGGATCTGGGTGTTCTTGTGCATGCAATACAAGAAGTTAGCATGCAGCTACAGCAAATAAGGAGGTAAATTTAATGTTTGCTTTTATTGCTTGGGGCTGCAGTTTAAAAAAAGGGACTTATTACAACTGGGTGTTGGTGAGGCTGTACCTATAGTACTGTGTAGAGTCTTTGCATCTCAAAAGATATATTCGCACATAAGGCTGTTTACATTAGGCTGATTTTTGGGATCAGGGGTTCAACTTATTAACAGACAAACACAGGTAAGGCTTTTGTTAACTGGAATTAAGAAATAAAGGGCGATATTTTGAAACATGAAAGATTCTGAGGGGATTGACAGGGTAGATGTTAAGATGTTTCCACTAGTGGGGGAACCTCAAACTGGAGGACATAAACAACAGTGGGAAACTCATTTAGAACAGAGATGAGAAGGAATTTCTTCTCCTAAAGAGCAGTAAATGTCTGGAAATCACTCCCTCAGTGTGTTGTAGATATGAAATCACAAAGTATTTAAAGAGAACGTAGATAGATCTTTGAAAGATCAGGAAGCTGACAGTCATGTTGAACTGACAGGCAAGAATGAAGGCCTAGGGCAGATCGGCCATGATCTTGTTGAATGGTGGGGCAAGTTCAAGGTATCCAATGGTCTATTCCTGCTCCTCTGTGTTATGTTATTTTCAAATAACAATAAAAATGAGAAGTAGGAGGCAATTTGACCCCTCAAGCTTGCTTTATCATGTTCTATAGCTAACTGCTCTTGGCCACAACTCCACCTATGTATCCTTCTTCCACACTTGAAGCAGCAAAGTTTTGTTTTTAATATAAAAGGCCACATCAATTGCTACTAAAATTTTCAGGTACTTGAAAATAGCCACTTTGAACAATATTTGAATTGACCATTATGACTACATAAATTTAGCAAATTCTACAGGCTAAAGGTCAGCAAGGCAAACAGCAGATTGTTTTGCAAGAGTTATTTCGCAGCAATTACCACAAAGCTAACCAAGTGTGATGCAAATGTCTCAACTCTACCTTTATAACTTAACTTTTCTACAAAGCCGGACATGGAAACTGCTTCCATGTATACTGTATGCCAACAAACCTCAAAACAAGGTGCAACCTGATAAAATATTATACTTAAATAGCTCTCTCCTTACTGCATTGCCACTTTGTGTTTACAATAAAATCCCCTGCCTTTATCAACACACACTTAAAAGCTGGTGTAAACAATCAAATCAACATGAACAACTAGGCCTCAGAAAAGCACATTGCTTCTTCCAGGCCCCTATTATCCAGAAAAAGGAAAGTTTTAAAATGACAAAACCATCATTTTCGCATTTTAAGCATGACACATTAACACATTCAATTAATTCTGATGTATAATTACATTCAATGATACAAGAATCACTTAATATCTTATTGGACACAACGTTAAACATTTCTCAACATCATGAGATGGCTGAAATGTGACTTTGGGTCCTGTGTGGATAAAGCTTTGTGCACTTTTATGCCTATTCCAGGCCAGAGTTACATGTAATGTTTAGTATTTGACATTATACAGGGGGTCTGTGTGAATAAGAGTGGTTTAGGGTGTAGGTTTGCTTGCTGAGCTGTAGGTTTGATATCCAGACGTTTCATTACCTGGCTAGGTAACATCATCAGTGGCGACCTCCAAGTGAAGCAAAGCTGTTGTCTCCTGCTTTCTATTTATTTCTTTCTCCTGGTTGGGGGTTCCTGGGGTTTGTATTGATGTCATTTCCTGTTCGTTTTCTGAGGGGTTGATAGATGGCATCTAGATCGGTGTGTTTGTTTATGGCGTTGTGGTTGGAGTGCCAGGCCTCGAGGAATTCTCTGGCATGTCTTTGCTTAGCCTGTCCCAGGATAGATGTGTTGTCCCAGTCGAAATGGTGGTTTTTTTTCATCCGTGTGTAGGGCTACAAGGGAGAGAGGGTCGTGTCTTTTAGTGGCTAGCTGGTGTTTGTGTATCCTGGTGTATTGTTTTCCTTTGCCATCAACATCGACCTGGCAAAAGAAACACTGACCACACTTTTAGAAGAGACCATCACACAAACACACCAACCACCAATCACATTACCAACGAAAACATCATGAAGCTAGTGGACCTGTGCCTCATCACCCACTTCACTTTCAACAACAGTCTACAAACAAACCCATGGGAACTCCGCTATCAGAATTCATAGCGGAAGCAGTAATGCAAAGACTAGAACAAACAGCCCTACCAACTATCAAACCAAAAATCTGGATCCGCTACATAGATGACACCTTTGTCATCACAAAATGAAACAAGATAGAGAAGATATTTAACATCATCAACAACACCCTCATAGGCATAAAGTTCACCAAGGAGGAAGAAACCGACAACAAACTCGCATTCCTGGACGTCACAGTCGAAAGAAAGGACAACGGAGAACTACAAACCTGTGTATACAGAAAACTGACAAACATTGACCAAATACTTAACTACACCAGCAACTATCCCAACACACACAAACAAAGCTGTATCAGAACACTATTCCAATGAGCCACCACACACTGCAGCACAGACGAACTTCGGAAAACAGAGGAGAACCACCTAAACAATGTATTCACAAAGAATGGATACTCAAAAAATACAGTGCGCAGATTCCTCAAGAACAAACCATGACAAGCAGACCAAACACAGCCAGAAATCCTAACCACCTTACCATATATCAAAGAAGTTTCAGAAATGACAGCCAGGCTACTAAGACCCCTCTGAATCCTAGTAGCACACAAACCCACCAACACTCTCAAACAAAAACTAAAACTTAAGAGACCCAGTACAACTCATGGACAAAACCAACGTCATCTACAAAATTCCATGCAAGGACTACCACAAATACTACCTAGGACAAACAGGAAGAAAGTTAGCCACTAGGATACACGAACACCAACTAGCCACAAAAAGACACAACCTTGTCTCCCTCGTAGCCCTCTACACAGATGAAAAAAAACCACCATTTCGACTGGGACAACACATCTATCCTGGGACAGGCTAAGCAAAATCATGCCAGAGAATTCCTAGAGGCCTGACACTCCAACCACAACGCCATAAACAAACGCATAGATCTAGATGCCATCTATCAACCCCTCAGAAAACGAACAGGAAATGACATCACCACAAACCCCAGGAACCCCATCCAGGAGAAAGATATAAATAGAAAGCAGGAGACAACAGCTTCGCTTCCCTTGGAGGTCGCCACTGATAATGTTACCTAGCCAGGTAATGAAACGTCTGGATATCAAACCTACAGCTCAGCAAGCAAACCTACACCCTAAACCTCAACCTGAGCTACAAACCTTCACAAATCTTGCAAATAAGAGTGGTAATCCAACAAATATTTTTTGCTGAATTGACCCAAAAGATTACAAATATTCAAGTGCAACATAGTAGCAGCACAATATTCTTACAGCTGAATTCCTTCAATACTGAAAACTAGCACAATTTCAGGTCTGTAAGTACATGTTCTATGGAAATTGGGCTATAGTTAGTTGAGCTTTAGGCAGCAGTCCAATGCTGATGCTATACTGGAGTTCATAAATCACCTAAATATTACTTTATATTATTATAGCAGAAATAAGCACAACTGACATGATGATTTACTGCTTTGGAACTCCGAAACCGGTTGCATTCCACTTTGGTGCTCATGACAAAAAAAAGACAAAAATCTTATCTTAAATATAGCAGTAATGCTACTTTGCATTGTGGTCTCAACAAATGTGACTCCTCTTTAGAGTAGCCATGTGTAATAGGCATTAAATCAGCCTTCCAAGTGCTTTGATTATAAATGTACAGCTTGGTTTCAGAGAAAAATTGAAAATTTCTCTCAAGCAGCAGAATGTTTACTGAAACACAGTAAATAACAGTTACACTTTCAGAAATGATATAATGCAACAAGCCTTGCCATAAATTTAGAAATCTTATGTCCCATGCCCACCTATTTTACCTGTGATAGGTGCCATGGCTCAAAAATCACATGTCTAATATTAGTCATCAACTGGAATAAAGAAATGACTTCAAAGCAAAAATGTGATTATCACGCAAACAAATAAAAGTTACTCATTTAAGCAGTTAGGATGCAGGATATGGAATGAAAAGTTATTATTCAAAAGTTACAAACCTCTAAATGGACAAGCTTAAGAGAAACACCAATCATGAAAAAAAGTGGGTTTGAAATACCCGAGTACCAGATATTCTTGAATTTTTAAAAACTTAAAAGAATTGCAAATGCTTTAAATTAGCAGCAAAATCAGAAGTTTTGAGGAAGGGTCACCCAACTTGAAATGCTACTTTGATTTCTCTTCACAGATGCTGTCAAACCTGCTGAGCTTTTCCAGCAATTTCTGTTTTTGTTCTTGAATTTTTGTCAGAATTAAAAACAAGTTGCAAAAGAAAAGGATATGCAACTCTCATCAAAATATTGCTCAGTCATGTAGCTACTTGGGATTCCCTAATTCATGGAAGACGTATATTAATATGTTTACATGTATTCGGTTCTTCCCAATCTCATCACATCCCATTTCATAAAACTTCACATTCGAACATGGTACTTCAGAAACATTTATTTGCTTCACTCAAGTATATCAATGATTAGATTAGATTAGATTCCCTAGTACGGAAATAGGCCCTTCAGCCTAACCAGTCCACACTGACCCTCCGAAGAGTAACCCACCCAGACCCATTTACCCCTGACTAATGCACCTCACACTATGGGCAATTTAGCATGGCCAATTCGCCTGACCTGCACATCTTTGGTGATTGTGGGAGGAAACTGGAGCACCCAGAGGAAACCAACGCAGACAAGGGGAGAATGTGCAAACTCCACACAGACAATCGCCCGAGGCTGGGTCCCAGGTGCTGTGAGGCAGCAGTGCTAACCACTGAGCCACCGTGCTGCTCCACAGTGTATGTGCAACAAAGGTCCTGTATATGTGTGGGTGTGTGTGTGGTGGGGGGGGGGGGGGGGGCAAGAGAAGAGGGGGAAACGCAAAGAAAAGGAATATGGAATATTCATGTTGGGCAGGAAGCTAGGGAGGAGCTTAATGTTCCCTCCTTTTAAAAAGAAAGTCCAATTACTCCTGCATAAACAAAAATTCACCCTTACAGATAAACAGGAATCTAATCACCATCTGTTGTAAAAGACTGCACCTCTTATGACACACTTCTTTAATGCTACTTCACTTTGGCTACAGTATATGCTTTAAGTATTCTCCCTATGGAATCTAATTCATAGCGTGTTGGAGTTGAGCTAACTACATAAGAGGAGAATGCTTCCTGTTCCTTCCTATAATGTCTCCAGAAATACCAGCATTGTTGGGTATTGGACCCAGGTGTCTGGAAATCTAACAGGTCTCTAGATACATGCAGCCAAAAACTAGTGCAATCCCTGTTGTGGTATTAAACTACAGGACCTTGTCCATAGCTGGGAAACCCCAGAATTTCCATTCAATTATTGATAAATCACAGCTCTTAAAGTCCTCAAAGCGTTCTTCTCGTCTTGCCAAACTTTGCGCGCACAATATTTTTGTTGTCTCCTCCTGGATTTAAAAAAGTGACTAACAAAAACAACAGGGATATGAAATAGAAATTTAATTTTCCAGATGTGCAAGATATTATAGTTCAATAATTGGCCTTTTCAATCAGTTAAAAAAGGGCAGTGAACCCGACAATACACTATGCTATACTATAGAACACCTCAAGATTTTACAAAAGTGGTAAATATGGACTTATGAATTTTAGCTTCCAACTGATAATTAGACCAGAGACATTTTATGGATTAAAATGGTTTTAAGAAAAAAATATTAAATACTGAAATTGGCTGCAGTGGTCACTTGACCACATGAGACTGACACTGAACAAACACTCAAGAGAATTCCTAGAAGCATGGCATTCCAACCGGAACTCTCAACAAACACATCGACTTGGACCCCATTTACCACTCTCAGCAAAGGAATAGCAAATTCACCACCACAGCAAGGAAACCTAAACACAAATAGGAAGCGGGTCACTAACACCAGCGCTTCACCACAGGCTCACTGATGTTACCTAGTATGGTGACAAAACATCTGAAAACGAACCTTCCAGCTCAGCAAGCAAACTTGCATCCAAAACAAACTCATCTATAATGAAATTATCATTTTATTATCTGAAAACCTCAAAGCCAGACAACTGAGTCAGCATGAAATTCCTAGCTGTTTTAAATCACACGTGCATGAAAATTTCACATACTGGGGAGACGAAAGGTTCAACTGCTGACATAAAAGGCAACGGAACTGGATTCAGAAATACACAATGAACTATGTTTTAGCAGATGCTTTTGAGGGGCAGATAAGAGGGAAGAAAATGGAACTTAAGTAAAAACAAAACCTGTTAGTCTTTCCAACTCTCCCTGCCTGTTTCTCTGATCATCTTGCAAACAGCAACCATTGAATGAGCAAACTAGGGAGCCAACCACTTGCTGAGAATGAGGGATGTTTGCAAACTTTGCCAATTGGTCAGAGAGCACAAGTCAACAATTAAACAACAGCGATCATTTTAAAAATGTAATGACTCAAAGATTCTAAAGACGTGCATAGGAGGACCTGCTTGTACAAAGCACTCCCACTTTAAAGCCTGTATTTAAGTGTTCTGAATGCTGCTATATGGTAATAAAATTACTTTCCTTCACTCAGGAAAAACTTGTAATAGGCTCCTTCATTTAGATCTAGTTTATCGGATCTTCAAATTGCTGTGTGATATAGCTGCACGCTAAGCAAAATTATTTGTGACCAATTGAGGTGGGCTAAAGAAAACAGCCATTTCACCACCTCACCTAGTTGCAATAAAGTAAAAAAAAAGACACCCATATCTTATGGTAGCTTTGCTGTCACTATCATCAGATGCACCATCATTCTAATGAGGTTGACAGCAACTTTGAGAGTTTGCATATGTGCAACAGAAAATGGAAATATACAAAAGTGTAAAATCTCCTGCAGAAGGTGTACTGTTACCGCCAGAGTCTAATCAACAGAAACAGAAACAATGAAGCAACAAGAACTTCCACGTTCATTATTGGTATTGCAGTAAAAGCACTTGAAGGAGTTATACCATTCAGAATGAGATGCAATCAAATTTATAAACTGGATATGAACTACATAACATCACGAACATCCTCAATGGCCCTGAAGGTACAGGATTGGATAGGATTAGATTAGATTCCCTACAGCGTGGAAACAGGCCTTTCGGCCCAACAAGTCCACAGATCAACCCAGCTAGACCCATTCCCCTGACTAATGCACCTAAAATTACGGGCAATTTAGCATGACCAATTCACCTAACCTGTACATCTTTGGATTGTGGGAGGAAACCAGAGTACCTGGAAGAAACCCAAGCAGATATGGGGAGAATGTGCAAACTCCACACACAAGCCAACACACACTGCAGCACAGAGGAACTATGCAGAGCATAGAAAAATCACCTATACCGTGTGTTCAAAAAGAATGGGTACCCATTCTCTTCAGTGTGGTTTCCTGCTTTCACTATTAGAGACACTATTAAACTGCAAATTGAGTGGATCTCCTGGTGTCCAGCAGCACTGGTGTCAGCAGTTGTGGTCAGGTGCCAATCACATTGAAATATTTTCACAGGTAAACTAAGAAATTAAATGAGAGAATTTTTTCTTTCATTTTAACTTTGCAAGATAGATATGAATTTATATAAAAGTTAAAATCACAATATAGACAAAACATTCTAAAAATGTGAAATCATTGCATCATGATGATAGTGAAGGAAAAATAAAGAAATGGAAGATGGATTTCAAAGAGATGTAAATGGAAATTGTAGTTGTTCCTTTGGCTTTGACTCTTGAAAGAAGTTGGAAGATAACATTAACTTAGTGATCATGATGTTGAGCCCTAGGCTGAAAAGTGCCTCAATGAAAGGAGATGTGTTGCTCCTCAAGCATGTGGAATTTGAACAGAACAGTGCAGGAGGCCAAGGACAGAGATCAGAGTTGAGGCCAAGTGGAGAACTAAAATGACAGACAACTAGAAGCTTCAGCTCACACTTGCCAACTGAAGGGAGGAGTTACACAAAGTGATCCTCCAATCCACATTTGGTCTCCATAATGTGTAGGTGACATTGTACATGGGGAATACAGTACAATCTGGATGTCGGTTTGCTCGCTGAGCTGGGAAGTTAGTTTCCAGACGTTTCGTCACCCTACAAGGTAACATCTTCAGTGGGTGTCAGGCGAAGCAGTGTACATGATTCCGGCTTTCTATTTATATGTTTGGATTTCTTTGGGCTGGTGATGTTATTTCCTGTTCTTTTTCAGAAGATAACACAAATTGGATGACTCTAAAGTATAACCACCTATGGTTTTGAAATAGTATACTGGCATAGTAGAGGATTGGCTAACTAATAGAAGACACTTGAGACAAGGGGGCATTTTCACTATGGCAACCTGTAACTAGTGATGTGCCACAGGGACCAGTGCTGAGGCCACCATTATTTACATTTCAAAATTAATGACTTTGATGAGAAAAATGAACAGTTTCATTTCCAGAATAGGTAGAAAACAAGTGGTGAGGATGACAGAGACAAGAGAGGGATCAGTTAAGTGAATGGGCAAAAACTTGGCAGATGGAATATAATGAGGGGAATTGAGAGGTAATGCACTGGCAGCAATAGAAAAGCTGAATATTATTTAAATGAAGACAGACTACAGAAGTAGGATTTTTGGGTCTGTGTTTGGCATAAAGTCACAAAAAGCTAACACCCAAGTTTAAGGGATAACAGAGAAGGCAAATGGAATGTTGGCCTTCATTTCAAAAAGAAATGAGCATAAAATTAGGGAGGTTCAGTAAAACTAAACAATGTACTCATCAGACAGGATGACATGCATTACGCATCTGAGAGTTAATGACTTGAAGTAAAGCAGCAATGGTTAAAACCTCATCTACTGACTGATGTCACAGTTTCCTGCTGTCAAACAAAGGAATTGATCCTTTGCTTTAAGAGTGAAAACTTCAGTCTTCCATCACTAAGCTATCAAGCTATTCTCTGGGGTTGTATTGGTTACCTACAAAACAGCTCCTTTTTGAAAATCTAGACGTCATAGACAAAAACCGATGTTGCTTTTTTTTTGCTAGGGCACTAAGTGTATCGTGATGTTCTTTCAACAGTTTGAAATTTATCTTCCCTCACTACCTCCTATCCAAAAAAAAGTACCATTGCTGGAGGGTGTTCGTGATAAAATCTTAATGGATTTTCAGACTTGCCCATCCTCAACAAATCTGGTCTAATCAATTTCAAATGACTATTTAAATTGGTACAAAGGGCAAAATTGAGAAAAGATGGAGTAATAACAACTTAAAAACACAAATAAAATTTTCTTCAAAAAGAAAGCATCCAAGTGTTGAATAATGATAAGGCGGCATAGGAAAAGCACTAGATGAATTAAAGAACTAGTTGGCAAGAGGAACTCAATTAAATAGTGCTCCACTTTAAGTCAGCAAGTCATTTTACAGTTGATGACCAAGAGTCTAAACTAATTCCAAATGAATGAAGGTGAAGCAAAACTTTTAGTTATTTTCTTCAAAGTACCATAGAAGAAGGAAGGTTGTGTGGAAGAATAAATGGTAACAAAAAGTGACATTTTTAAAAAAATGACAGTGAAATACCATAAAACCACAAGTCAATTGACATTTTATGTTCATTGAACTAATTGAGTGAATAATGTAGGATCGATTTACAAAGCACTTGGACAGGTTGGCATAGATTTCAAAGGTTTAATGAACAGCACAACATTGGTTGAAGATATAACAGCCTAAAGTAATGAACCACATTTAATGTTTGTTAAGATAATACAGAAACATTTGGAAAAGATGATAATATACAGGAGGGAAAAACAAGAAAGCGAGAGAGAATGTGGACATGGATAGAGAAATTTGAAGTCAAAAACTAGCGTACAAAAGCAAAAGATGCTTTTCACTAAGAGGAGACTAGAAATGTTAATAGGGATCTGTATCTATACTATTTTTATTTACAATACATTAAAGCAAATTATAGGTAGGCTTGTGACATTCAAAAGAGATGGGGTAGGCAGATAACAAGTACAGTTCAATGAGAAGAAAAGTAGTACCTCAAGTGGAATTATAATAAATGGAGTAGAAGGGCAATGGTCTGTCGATACATAGGTCATTGAAGACAACAGCACAATAAAGACAATCATGAAACGTTTCAGTTACATAAGATATTGGAACAAAGTACTTATAAAGAAATAAAAAAACATGAAAGAGGCAGCAGTTATACTTTGGATAACTTATACATCAGACAGGTTTAAAAAAAAGAAAAAAAAATAAAAGTTCACTTCAGGCATTACCAAGAATCAGGGTATCAGACTGCAGAGACTGAAGTTTCATTAAAAACAGAGGCAATTATGATATGATCCAACTGAGATCTTGGTACTGATGAATTAATACTAAAGTAGATGGCAAGACAGTAGCAGCAGAGCAAGTAAAGAAAAGATAACCATGAAGAATTTTTAAAAAATGAACATTTATTTAAGGACATGTTGAGGAGACCGCATAACCTCAAGATTAGTTATATGGAGCCATATTGAAGAATGAAGAAAACAAAAAAGCAAAAGTGAAATATTACAAATTGTCAGAAGACAAACTTTTAATGCAGAGTTGATAGCACATTTACGTTTTACAAAATGCTATATAATAAAGCTTGACATTTACTAGATACCAGGGTCAACTGCTCACAGGGTCAATAAAAACTGCATTATAGAAATTTGCGTTATAAAATCAACATTCTTACAGGTCACATAGTCTGAGCTAAAAATAACAAATGAGCTAAGAATAAGTGTCATACAGAAGTAACTAAAGATCACCACAACGAAAAGTAGTGATGCACTGTTTTCCATTCTAACTTTAACTCATTTGAAAATACACTTTGGATCAGACTTAAGGAGCCAGTTCAACAATGATGAAAGTTCTTCCAAGAGTCTTAGAACTATATAAATCATGCTTCAAGATTCATGGAGCTTCAGCTCATCATTATGCCAAAACTATTGCCAGCAGCTGTCACATTTATCCTAAGCCTGCAGTGCTATTGGAGAGACAAACCATCCATCAAAAAAAAACAGAGACACAAGACAGATTAAATATCATATCAGTTAGAGTAACATCCAACATTCTTTCAACCAGGAAAAGCAAAGGTAGATTAATACACTGGCCTACTGGGGTCCCAGCCAAACATGGGGCCCCACAGCAACACGCACCATGGGGCACAGAAACTGCTACAACCACTGAACCATCATTTATTTCAAGTGCACTACTGCATGGTAGGATTTGCTTTATTATTAGTGTGGCATGGACCCACTTTTTTTTTAAAACCACATGTGGATTTTAAGTAGGTTTTCTGGGGAAAGGAGAGAGTGAGAGGACCTAGATTACAGCCACAAGACCACTAAAGTGATGTTATTATTTATATCACAATGTACACTTTGTTAGTTTTTGTGAAGTAAAACTTGTGATCTGAACCATGAGAAATTAGCATCAATTTTATGTACATTAGTACACTGGTTTGGTGGCTCAGTAGTTAGCAATGCTGCCTCACAGTGGCAGGGTTGCAGATTCAATGCTAGCCTTGGGTGACCTTATGTGGAGTTTGCACATTCTCCCCGTGTCTGTATGGGTTTCCTGCAGGTGCACTGGTTTCCTCCCACAGACCAAAGATGTGCAGGTTAGGTGGATTGGCCATGTTAAATTGCTCATAATGTGCAGGCTAGGTAGGCTAGCTGTGGGAAATGCAGGGTTATGGTGGTGGGGACGGCTCTGGGTGTGACATTCTTTCGGCTGAATGGCCTATTTCCACACTGTAGAGATTCTATGACTGTAGTGTCATGATCCTTGATGTAGCCCAGACCAATTACTGTGGACCCAATGATGCATTGTTTGCTCACAATGCAGTCAAAGGTGATTACACTCCACCTTCATCCAACTCTCAAAATGTCAATGAGTTTTGAGCACTTCCTCTTCAAAAATTTGGAAAGGTATTTCACAAGGCATTTTAAATGGTTGTAAATTCAGCAACGCTACAAGTTCATATTGATTGACAAGTTCTGCAGTTACTTATTTTTTAAAAAATTGCTGGATGTTCATAACAATGGCAAGATTCCACTTTTTTTATGCCAACAACACTCCCAAGGCTCAGCGGTACTTATAGAACAGCCATACATCATCCAAGTCTGAATCATGCACTCAAGGCACTGGCGGCAGAGATCACAAGAGAGGGAGATGCAGTTCAAATGACTCTTAGAGTTGCTGCAGTGCATTTGTAAATTTCAAGCAGTGCTGAAAGGAGTTGATTATAACTCCAAATGCAGATATAAAATTATACTAATCAAGAAAACTACAGTGTCCTAAATGATATCCAGCTTCAAGTACTGGATGGGCAGAGCCATACCAAATAAGCCATTTGTCCCATTTCCAACTTTAAACTTTGGAGTGAAGAAATTTGAATGGATTAGATGTGCTAGTCTTGGCTGTGTACCTACCTTTCATCTTCGTCTTGCTATGGGTGAATTGATATAGGCGTTCCAGGTCAATTTCTGGCAAATTGTGACAATGATGGTGACGTTCAACAAAATGTGAGAGGAAAAAATAAGTTTCGCTCATTTTAAAGGATGAAAATTATACCAGTAGTTACAACAGCCTTTATGTCTGCAACCCTGTGCAAGTCACTGTATAGGGCAAGGATTCCAACGCAACTGTGAAAAAGTAATCACACAAACAGAAAATACTCTACTGTATAAAGCAATTAATAATTACTCTCCTCTACGCAAAGAGTATGTAATAACAACTCTCAAAAGGAAAACTTAATAGGGATAGGAAACCTGGGTATACATTTGTCTATAATTGCCTTTTCTCAATTCCATAAATTGTTACTGCCTTTGTTTAAATAAAAGGTACTTCTCCAGTCTAGTCCAACCATCCATTCCTACAAGGACTGTATAGCATTTTTACCAGATGAGCAGTGGCAAAGTCTACTGACCAGAAGAAGAACTTATAATTACACAGTACCTATAAGCAAGTTCCATTTACAGGGGTGGTCAAGCAAAACAAAATCTTGATTATTTCATGGGATGAGAGTATTGGCAAGACCAATATTTGTTGCCCATCTTTAACTGCCCGAAAAACAGAATGGCTTGCTAGGACACTTGCGGGGTGGGTGAGTGGGGGAGTTATGGGTCTGAAGTTACATCTAGGCCAGAGTGAGTAAGCACTCCAAGATTTCCTTCTTTAAAAAGGACATGAGTGAACCAGATGGGATTTTACAACAAATTATCATAATCTTCGTTTTGTGGCACCATTACTAAAACTAACATGTATTGAATCAATTTAAATTCCACTAGCTGTCATTGTGAGATTTGAACTAGCTTTACCAGATCGTTTACTGTACTATGTTCTATGTTGTCCCAGGCATCCAGATTATTAGAGATGTGGAGACTGTGCTCCTTGCTCCCCTGAGAGCACAGGCTGGCCAAGGCAGTGGAGAAAACGAGCCGGTGGGGCAAGAGCAAGTAATCCCAGGTTGAGTTCAATGTGGACTAGAGGTGAGGCCTGGTGCAGGCTGGAGGAACAGGCTAGTGTGGTCTACTTGAAGGACTGTAATGCTGTACATTTAGTTTCTTAACTTTTCTAATTTACTCTTAAGATTTTGTAACTAAAGTAGCACCATAAGTGCTTTATATACTTTTCACTGCACTCATGTGCGTATATGTGACAATAAATCCAATTTTAAAATTTGACACCAAACTACAGAGGAAACAAAGTGCTGGTGATTCATGAGGAAGGCAAAGTATATCTGATTAGTACGGATTTACAATGCCACCCCAAGATCAGTAACTAACTGCACTATGAATATAGTTAGGATTACAGAGATATGTTTGCAGAGTGAGCAGGAATGGGAATCAAATCCCCAGGAGTATTAAATTTTTAGGAAAGAGACAAAAAGAGTGAAAAGGAGAGCAGTAGCACTGTCAGTTAAAGAGGATATTAACACAACAGTGAGGATGATATTAGCTCCATTCAAGTGGAATCTCTACAAGTAGAGCTTAGAAGCACTGAAGAGGCAGAAAAAAAGTTGGAGTTATATCTCCCAAATTGTAGTGGTAATATTGAAGGAGGCAGTAAACAGAAAATTAGAGATGCAAGCAATAAGATACAAATAATTATGGGTGGTTTTAATCTGCATATACATTGGCAAATCAAATCAGTAACAATGCTTAAGAGAACAGAATTTTCTTCCCTTTCCACTTTTCAAATGTAAGTTTCATTTTTGTATACAATAGTGTTTCAGTGGCATCCTGACTCCATTGCAAGTTTAAAACCTAGTTATTAAGACGTGAACCCATCCCATGATGACCAATTTTTAATATTTCTTGAAGTTACCATGGCTGGGGGAAGACAATGAATAAAACAGAGAGGAGAGAAAACTCTTTCTGCCAGTCAGAAATGTGGCACAATCAGCTCCAAAAACCAATTAACCAAAATGGAACCCTATCCATTGCTCACAATTAAGTTGGGCAAAAAGAAATAAACCCACTGGTGCTGAAATGTTGTTTGCACAAGTTGTAGATTCACAAGGTTGGGTGAATAAATGCATTAAAAAGGAATCAGAAATATTTTTCAGCATAAACAGACTTAGAGAGGGTTAAAATAGTTCACTTCAAGTCCTTCATGCCGCCTTGCAAAGCCCTTCCAATATATACACAATTAAAATACGTCTGTGTGGTTAACTTGGAAGTTGAATACAAATGTGTTTTTCATTATTACATCCAACAAGAATTCCCCTGGGAGAGCAAGAATTGCTCCATGACAGTCTGTGCTCGAGAAGGATTAGCAAAGGCTGTCTGTAGGTTGCTGATCTCTTCCTCCTTTAACACACTGCTATGTTGGTATTGTTGGGTTATTATTCATGATTAAACACAACCAAATTTGCAATAGTTTCATACTGCATCCCACATACACTCCTGTTTCTGAACACTATTCTATTTTTATTATATGTGCAGGAATGCAGAGAATGGTTAACACTCTGTAATAAGGCAAATGATTAACATTGTTCAGCCCATTGACATCCCTTAGACTTAGGTGAATTTAGAATCTGCACACCTTGAAGAACTTGTTGGAAATTTATTCTAATGTTTTGGTACTTGAGATCATCTATTGAAAGCCTGCAGCAGTTACCTATTAAGTATGGAATAATGGCTATCTGGTACTATCCATGCTAACACAGCCATCTAAAATAGCATTTTGTGGATGACTTTCACAGTAGAACAAGCGTTCAACTTTCCAGATTAGGTGGCTACTTCGGAATTATTGACCCCATCAGCAGCCTCTTATGTACAGCTTTAGTTTTATTCAATGGTTTTGACATAATTTCTTCAGACGTTAGCTGTGGATTGGTGGCTGCATTCTTGACCTTTTATCAAAAGGCTTAGGTTCAAACCCACTCCTGATCTGCCCTCACATGCCACTGTGTGCTGAGGGAGTGCTGCATAACTGAAGATGCTGTCACTCTGTTGAATCCCCTTTGAACTGACATCCCATCTGAGGTGAGCTTAAATAGGGTACAGCAACTAATATTATGAATCACCAATACATTAAAATAGTTAAATTGGGATTTTATTTCATTCCTGTTTATGGGATCTTGTTATGTGTAAATTGGCTGTATTTATTTACGCTAGAACATTTCAAAAAATTGATCAAGACAGTGCAGCTAATTAAGTATGTCAAAGTTATGAAAGGGGCTACGCATAGTTTTGTAAGCAAGAATTCACACACTAATTAATTGTGGAAATCAGTTAAACACACTGGATAAATGATATGAAAAATGGCAACTTGAATTTATAGACAAACATTGGGACAATGAATTTACATGCAAATGCTCGAACTGAACACTAATACAGGAATGCCAGAGTTGATTTCAGCCATAATGATAGAAATATTCAGTGAACCTTTCCAGAGTCTGGAAACATGCTAATTTGACCCCTCAGAAAAGCATTTCTAAGCCCTTCACAAAAGCAAAGGAAAGGCAATTTTGGACGAATATGAAAATATTAGCCTCTTTTTCAGCATTAATCAAACCTCTGTTGCATTTTATAACCAGGAATTGTGAAAGTCTGGTCTACAGATGAAATGGACTCATAATCCAGCGAGGGCATTAGGACTTAAACCAGTCATCATTTTAAAGTTATATTTCGGTCCTCTTCACATACATCTCTAGAAATTTCTAGATTTACACTGGAGAATGTAAATTTCATACTGTTATTACTTGGCCATGTTGTCATTGGTTTTGTACAATTACAGGATTAACCCATGCCCCAAACAACCCACCCTCCCATCTTGGCACCTTCCCCTGCCACCACAGGAATGGCAGAACCTGTGCCCAAACCTCCTCCCTCACCTCTATCCAAGGCCCTAAAGGAGCCTTCCGCATCCAAAGTTTTACTTGCACATCCACCAACATCATTTATTGTTTCCGTTACTCTCGATCCAATCTCCTCTACATTGGGGAGATTGGACACCTCCTAGCAGAGCGCTTTAGGGAACATCTCTGGGACATTCACACCAATCAACCACACCGCCCCGTGACCCAACATTTCAACTCCCCCTCCCATTCAGCAGAGGACATGGAGGTCCTGAGCCTCCTTCACCGCCGTTCCCTCACCACCAGACTCCTAGCGGAAGAACACCTCATCTTCCGCCTTGGAACACTTCAACCCCAGGGCTTCAATGTGGACTTCAACTGTTTCCTCATTTCCCCTTCCCCCACCTCACCCCAGTTCCAAACTTGCAGCTCAGCACTGTCCCCATGACTTGTCCTTCCTGCCTATCTTTCTTTCCACCTATCCACTCCACCCTCCTCTCTGACCTATCACCTTCATCCCCATCCCCACCCCCATTCACCCACTGTTGTCTTTGCTACCTTTCCCCACCTTTGTCCCTGACCAATCACCTCCATCCCCTAAGTGGAACCAGAATTTTAATTTCTAAATTAGAATTAATACAAAGTCTAAGAGAAAGGTAAAAAGAGGCCATTCTTTAAGATTTATTCACCAGGCAATTTGACAGCCCTTCACGTTTCAGGTCTGACCATCTTTGCAAAGTCTTTACTGAGTTCTATCTGAACTACATACATTTGACCAAAGATAAAGGTGAACTTTGTTCTAATAAGCCCCTGCTTTAATCGAGGGAAGAGATAAAAGAGGAGAAGAAAGTTTTTGGCAGGTCCAACAGCACAATTTATAATGAACGTTAGCTCTTTTATATAAAAAAAAGTACTTAACTGCAGTTGCTCTGGCACACTCAAGATGCACTGTGTGCCATTAAAATTTCCTTGATCCAATTCCAGTCGATACACTTTGAAAAATGAGTAGGAAAGAATGAGACAGAATACTGTGTTGAGACGGTACTATGGATGAACAGTGGTCATTAGGATTAGTCTCTCTTTATTCATCCTGAAACAGTGCTCAGGAGCTGCGTGCATTCAAAACATCAAATGGCAAAAGTGCATATAATACAGCCGGATTTTTAACAGGTTTATTTTGGGAGGGTGTTGGGGGAGATGAGGTGCAACAGAATAGATCCCAAGTTTGAAACAACTAAAGTCGACTACTTTTGACCCTGTTTTACAGGTCTGTCAAGCCACAAGGTACATGATCTCAGCTTGGTTTACTGCTCTAGCATGATGCCAGAGTAGAATTACTCCAAACAACAAACACTAGATTGAAAAGGGCACAGAATCCATTCATCATTTGTTCATCAGATCTTGAAAGGGCTGGAAAATTTCAACACATGCTGGGTGTATAAAAGTTTCTGATGCTTCCATGTACGGCTGCGTAATAGAATGCAGTACATTAAGAAGCAAAAGTTACAGATTTTCATGTCAAGTCATTGTTAATATAATTGCACATCATGCAAGCCTTGCAGTGAACGTGTGTCATATGTAGCAGACCCACAGATGTTAGCTTGACTCCTTTCTTCATTTGGTTCTCATTATTGACTCAAACTGACTCGAGTACTTGACTGGGGAAAACGACCATATCATTGTTTTCAGACTTCAGTCTATGACTTAACTGAAATACATCTGCCAGTACAAGAAATACCAAGTACCTCTTGGCGCCAGTGCTGGCGCCGCAATATATGACTAGCACTTGGGATTTTTTTGATTTAAAAAGTTTGGTAACCCCCAGAAATCTATTTCACAGAACTCAGACTGTGACTAAATGTGATTCACAAACATCACTATTAATTCTTTTTAGATGCTTAAGACTTATTGCAAAATATTCACACAGATCAACATATAATATTGACGGGCATACTGGAAAACAGACTAATTGCTGTGAAAGCATTTAAGCCTCAAAACTGTGGCACAATCTCTGCTACACGAAGTCAAGGGACACATTTTGCCACAATGCACCCCTCCGTCGGTCGTCCTTAAGAAATGTTGACTGAAGTTCTCAATGCTGCTGAAGTCATTTTCATCATGTGACAGGCTCAAGTATTAAATTTTAAATCAACAGCTCGCACAACATGCCAGACCAGTTCGAAGAATTTGCAAATCCGCAACATTGCCACTTGGAGGCACATCCCCGAAAGATATACACAAGGCAAATTTAATTTTGTTGTGCCATCTGTCTTTTTTTCTGGGTAGTGTCTGTGAAATATCAACTTAACTCCTATGTTCACTCAGTAAGGGTCAACCAACCACTGCTTGGGTGCATCAACAAGGTGCTGAATGGAAAAATCAAATAATCAAAGGTCATTCCTCTAGTCCACTATGCTGAAAAGTACTTGAGAAATGCAAAACACTGTCACAGCTATGGCATCAGCAAGATTACCGCCATTTTAAGATTGTAGGATGACCGGAGTAAATACTGGTAACAGTAACTCCAAGTTCAATTCCTGTGAAAAAAACCATTCATTGTTCATTTTTGTGGAAACCACTTGCAAAGTAAAGAGTAATCACCACAGAGTTGTGACTTCCCCATAGAATGTGTCCATTGTGTCAGAGTTTATTCATATCAAATACAATGTTTGCTTGTAGCAGGACAACTTAATGCCTATGCAAAGCTCAGCCAGTTTTAAAACTTGACCAGTGTTTGTCGTGCATCAGTAAACTCAAGGAAAAACAATGCATTTCATCAAAAGGAAGAGTACAGCAGAGGAAGCAAACAGACAAGGAACTTCAGTGCTCACTTGACCATCACATGATTGAGAAAACTGGGATGAGCAAGTTGGGTCTTAGCCATGCAAGTCATCCGAGGGTCAACATTTTCATGCATAGCATGGTGCGCGTATGAAATGAGCTGCCAGAGAAAGTGGTGGAGCTAGTACAATTACAACACTTAAAAGGCATCTGAATGAATGTATGAATAGGAATAGTTCAGGCGAATATGCACTAAGTGCTTGCAATTAGGACTAGATTATTTTAGGGTATCTGGTCGGCATGGACGATTGGACCAAAGGGCCAGTTTCTATACTGTACACCTCTGACCATGACTCTAAGAAACTTGAACCAGATGATGAATGTGCATGTATATATCAAAGGAGGTGCTTCATGGAATTCTCCACACACCAAAACTTTTCAATACAAGATCCTCAACTTTGCAGTCAATTCAAAAACATAGGCAGTTTAGCACATGATTAATCTGCACTTCAAGGACATGAAGACACATTGAAGATCTCACCATGAACTAATGAAAATGTCAAGAGATTTGTTTTTTTTTTAAAAAAAAAGTGATGTATACAGCCTAGCTGAATGAAAATTATTGGCAGTTTCTGTTTCTCCAGGCAAGCCTCTGGCTACATACATCTTGTATATCATATGTGTACACATATCCGTAGACATGTAAATCAACACTTATTAAATAAATAAATGCAGTGCCAAATTTGCTAAAACTAGCTGACAAAATAGCAACAAAACAGAATCAATGTATGGTCATCGTGCAATCACAACTGGAAAGGCAGAACTGAAGGATTGGATGAACGTAAATGTAGAGTAAAGCATGAAATTCTGAGCTACATCACTATCTCCTCCCTTTAAAAGTACGGTGAAACGTGATGGCCCTATTGGAACACAAACAACTCCCTCTGACATCCAGCCACTGGTGTGACTCTCACAATAGGATCAACAATTGTGATTTGAGAATCATGGCATTTTTCAAAGCACTGAAGACATCATTTGCAAGTTTTAAATCCAATTTTGAGCCATCCCAGCTGAAAAACAAGTTAAATCAGACCACCAAAGTAAAACAAACAACTGAGAATGTTAGAGATCTGAAAGAAAAACAAAGTACTGGAGTAACCCAGCAGTTCTAGCAGCATATCTGGAGAGGAAGAGAGTTAGAACAGAACAGGCAAAGGGTCACTGGACTCTAAATGTCAACTGATTTTCTCTCCACTGATGCCAACCCTGCTGAGTTTCACCAGCACTTCCTATTTTAGTTTGAAATGAGACCACAACTGTTATCAGACGATATCCTACTTGTGAAGAAACATGCCCTGTCTAATGTTAAAAGATTGTATTACAAATTGATTCATGAATTGAACATGGAGCACATGTTTCACCTCACTGAATGTGACTGACTGCATTGTTAAATTAACTAAGGTTAGAACTGTGTAACTGGAGAAAATGAATGCTCACATTATGCT
The DNA here is from genome assembly GCF_020745735.1 of Hemiscyllium ocellatum. Lineage (NCBI taxonomy): Eukaryota > Metazoa > Chordata > Chondrichthyes > Orectolobiformes > Hemiscylliidae > Hemiscyllium > Hemiscyllium ocellatum. Next base: position 25,450,691 of record NC_083410.1, on the reverse strand, counting down.
TAAATGTTTTATTTATACTTTCAGAAGCACTGAAGCACACTATTTCCGATTTACCAAGAAGGGGCAGAATGTTACGTATCGAGAAGTGCATTGTACGCTTTATCCACATAAGGTTGCCATTCAACAGTACCAGAAGAGGGACTCTAGGAAAATAAAAGATTCCATGCTTTAATAGACAAAGTTTTGATTTTGTATGCATCTTGCTGTATCTTACTGTCCCTTCCAAAGAACTTCACAAGAGACTAGTTTGTTTATGTAACACATCAGCTGGCTTCCTTTATTGGTATTTTTAGACAAGTGATAATGATTAAGATATTTAATATATATTGCTAGGTCAACATATTCTGCAATCTTGTTTGAGAACATTTGTAAAGCTTAAATGTAATGTCAATAGTATAATTGACCCTTTTTTTCAAACATAAAATTTATTATTCTTTCATTTGTATATTTGACTTCTCCATCTACAAAGTTGCTGAAGGAGTGGTTTGGTTTGTAATGCACGTTAATTGCTGCAATTACTTCAACTTTCATGATGTAGGAAGTAGCCTGGAGCATTTCACCACCATTCAATGACTCCAGGGGAACGTGAGGAATCATTTTTTGCAGCTGCAAAACTCTGTACATTGATTAAGATGATGTTTACATAAATATGCAAAAAGGTAGTACTTGGCTCGCTTCATCAAGTTTAGCCCAACATACATCAAACAGCTGCCGATCAGTTCAGAAGTGATGAAAACCTTATGAAATATATTCAAACTCACGTTCAAGACACCTGCACCGCCTTTTTCTCTAACAACTTCGTAAATGGTAATTTTAAATCCACATGCAATTCATTTTGAGCACTGAAACTCAACCCTTTCATTTAGGATTTACAGTACAAACCATGTTACATGCTTACTGTTCAGAGGGTAAATTATGAATGACAGAAGTATCAATTCAAGTTACTACTGTTGAGGCTGATCGTGTATGTGCATTCATTACTTGAATGTAAGTTGACACTTATTCCATACCTGCTTATCACACATCCACTTACCTTCAAAGTACCTTACTGAGAACAGCTAAACATCATAATACATTGTGAGCAGCTGTGAATAGATTTTGGAAAATAGTGACAAATAACTTTATGAGAAATTTACCTACAATGACTGAACAAGCTTACCATTCTGGATATCCTTCATTTCCAAGTGAAGACTCGACATTAAAATGCCAACAGCTTGTGACCTTTTGTTGCTCAGAAGTTTCACCACCTACACAGGAAAACATGCATACATCCCGTTATTAGGAAAGAGACCAAATCATAAATGCATATCCTACTTTATTGGAAAAGTAGTGACAGTTTCAGTTTCTGAAAATGTCTTTAGAAGTTTTTAAACTGTCTTTAAACTTTTCTTTTAAAAAGATGGCTTTCATTATCCCTACATAACAGTCCACCTTCACAAATAGAACTAAGAGTACTTTCTGAGAGATCAATCAAGCTGGTATGGGAACCTCTGCAATCTAACATTAATCCATCATCATCTTGAAGGTGAGAAACTAGGTCGGATGAGTTCGGAATGCAATTTTGTTTCGTAAATATATTTATTTGTTTAAACTTTACGAATTTATAAAATTATTGAAAAACAATCAGTGACAAATATCAGTATAATAAAAAGAAAAAAAACACAAGTTACAATACAACTATCTACTAACTACTAACCTATCCTATAATACAAAACAAACCCTAACCCTAACATTGTGCAAAGCAACAAAAAAAAGAAAGAAAAGCAAAAAAACCAAAAAACCCACGAATACAGAACAGCTATGCTCAGCGCAAAGCTCTCAAACAAAGGAATGGGAGTATTGTATATATACACTCAGGAGAATCCCTCCAGGGCCCAGGGCTTGACAAATCTAACCATCCTGGTTAAACAAACACCCTAGTTAAGATAACTGACAAATCGAAATCCAAATTACTAAAGTAGGGCTGCCATGTTTTATAAAAATGGTCTGTTGTGTGGTGCACCATGTTTGTAAAAAAAAGTCCAAAGGAATGTGCTCCATAATTAATTTCTGCCCTGAATGCAATTTTAATGTTATTCTTTCCATGATCAAAATGAGGTGAGCTTTCCTCCACAATTCTGCTTATATTAGGAACTGGTAAGCAGATATACTTTAACTTTTGAGACCTGTTCCAATCAGTGTATTGAATGTCACTATCAACCAGAACTAAGGGTTTCCAAGGATTATTTGTGAATTATATTTGATCAGACCCATCCTATTTTATATTTGATCCACAAGTTGGCAAAAGAGTCAATAACGTTTGAGAGGAATGCAGATAAAGGTCAGGGAACACGCCGTCTTGGGTCATTATGCAATTCTTTAAAAGTGAGCACAGAAAAATAAGGCCAATGAACGTGCCAATAGAAGTTTGGGTTTCAATAACAGTCAAACAGTAATCATAAAAGTTGAACAAGACAGTGGTTAGCCACAGTCAAAATATCATGTGCAGTTTTGGGCACAATATTACGGGAAAAAAACCCACTAAAGCCAGAAATCTTACAGGATAGATTCACCAATATGTTGCCAGGAATGGGAAATTACTTTTAAAAGGGAGACACTTAGGAAATTGGCACTATTTTTGTTGCTGCAGACTGCTGGAGAGGGGATCTGAGAGAGATTTTGTGAAAAGAAACAACATGGAAATAAGGGGCCTCAAGCTTAGAAAAGAAAGCAAAAGATCCTTTTTGACAAATAAGCTCCTTCTTTTGCTTGCTTAAGTTTCAAGTGCGGAAATTGCTTGGGAGACAATTTGCTTTGCAATTCAGTCAACAACGGATCCTGGAATAGGACTGGAATCTTGCCTACTTACAAGTTTCAGAATTGAATTTTATACATTGTACAATATTGTTTCAATTTCAAAGCTATTTTTGTAGCTTGTGGTTAGGCATTTCAGGTTGAGACAAGAACAGTTTATCTAATTTATCTAATTAAACAGTGTTTTGATGTGCGAAGCAGCAGATTGGTATAAACTGTTGTGCAACATCACAGCATACATCAGCAGCAGCACTTGTGGCACTGGTACTGAAAATGTAAACACCTCCATCTTAGATAAACAAGTCCATTAATGCTAAAACCTTCTTGGTTTAACAGTTGGATTTAGTGTAGTGTATCGCCCCCTACTCAGCTCTAGTTTCTATAGAACATCCCCACTGAAGCGCTCAGATCTGCTACATGGCTCTTCCTCAATGAAGTTCCTGTAACATCTTGACATTACACCAATCTTTCATTGGTTATTCATATCAGTCTCAAATGATTACAGCACAGGTGGAAACAATTCAGTCCACTGGCTCACTGGCAGTTTACATCACTGCCAACTCCACCCCCCCCCCCCCAACTTCTCCCAAAGAACTCCACGTTTTCCCCTTCCAATTTCCTCTGAAAGACCTCAACAGACTCTGCCCTCACCACACTCTTGGATAGTTCAGTCCAGATCCCAACAACTGACTGGGCAAACATATTTATTAGCTCACGTCATCATTACTTTGTTTAAAAACCTCCATTTACTTCAAATTCACGCTCTCAGATTTGCAATACTTTCACCAATGGAAACATTTTCTTCTTAATTGCTCTGTTCAACACCACATGATTTGGGGTACGTCTCTCAAACCTCAATCTTCGCTACAGAACCGCCCCAACTCTTCAATCTATTTCCTATTACTAAAGGTTCTTTATCCCTGTAATCATTCTCATGGATCTCACCTGCACATTCTCTCGGGTTTAAGTACCACTTCAGAAATGAGGCACTTGAACTGTAAACTATATTCTCGTCAAAGTCAAACCAGAATTTATACAAATTTAGCCTAACTGCCTTGCTTTTGCACCTGTTCCTATTAATAAATCCTAGAATGCTTTACGTAGTATTAATCATTCCAGAAGATTGCCTAACACTTTGCGCCTTACAAACTTTACTTTGCTCCTGCGCATTTGACTATTTATGTTATGTTGTCTCTATATTTTCCTTACCTCAATGCGTTCACTTCACATTTCTCACAATTAAATTTCATTTCCCACTTGCCTAGGCAGTCCACTAACCAGCCTGTCATTTTCACACACACTCCCTCACAGCCCACCATAACTTTGTAATTAAGTTTTAAACTTCCGCAGGTTCTGTATTTTCATTTTTAAAAAATATCCATTCATAGAATGCTGACTCTACTGGCTCATGGTGCTACTGATACTGAGCTGCCTATTTGAAGTGCTGCAGTCCATTTGGTGTGGGCACACCTTAGGGAGTGAGCTCCATGATTTAGACCAGGTGACACTGAGGAGTGGTGATGGATTTTCAAGTCAGGATGGTGGGCAGAACTTACAGATGATGGAACTACTGCCCTTGGACTTCTGGAATGTAGTAATCATGGTTTTGGAAACTGCTGTCTAAAGAACCCTCATGAATTTCTTATGTGCACCATACAAATGTAGTTTGTTAATACATAACCAGGAAGGGTAGGAGTCCGAAATGCTACCCTCTGGAGACAGAGTAAGCTTTCCTCCAATCAAAAAAAAAACCTGTGAACTGCTATTAGTCATAGAGTCACAGTCAATCTGCCAATTTTGTAACTATGTAGCTGGTGCCCTTTTTATTCCACAATCTCCAACTTTAGTCTTTAGAATGGTGCTCCTACTTCCTTAGGTTAACTTTTTAAAAATAGCTTTTAAAATACATGCACATATTCAATCGCAGCTAGTGAAACTACAACGATGTGAGGCTACCCTGCACAATTAGGATTACTGATTTTGTATTGTAAACTCGGTTTTGACTTTTAGCAGATGAAAAATCTCTATGCGGTTTCAAAACTTTAGCATTCAATTGGAAGTCACAAATAATTTAATAGTTGAAAGAATCGTTACTTTAACGTGTGAAGCTTTCTATCAAATTTGCAATGTTTCAGCTTAAAGCAAATAAGCTTGTGTAGCATTAAAGAAACTCTCGAGCAGACAGATGTATTTAAGCCCTTTAAAATTTATTCACTTGTACTTAGAAAGCAAGGCTTGATTAATTGACAGGTCTAGCAATTCATTTATTGTACCACTCTAAAAAAACCTTTCATCAGATTTGTTTTAATGGCATGATTTGGCTCAAGTTTCCTCAGACCTGATAAAAATCTGTAACAGCCATCAGGCACTAATAACTGAAATATTAGCTACCTAAGGTAGAAGATTATTGACAAGTAGTCCGAAGCTTGAGATTTCTACAAGCATTTTTACAAAGGCTGGCAGGGAACAAAGGTTTTTCTTAACTACAATAATGTCATTCCTTTGATACACCCATTTTGTCAAATAATTTTAAAAGTCTCAACTGGCTTTCACCATTCCATTCGACAGTTAGCAAAGGAAAAAAGATAGATTCCAACTTGATAAGGGATACTCTACCTCAACACAAAAGAAATGCAAATAATGCCACATACTTTAAACATTCTTTCAACTTTGTATAAATATTAACTAAGAATCAGTCAAGTTGGCAGCCAATGTATTATATTGCAGCCTCATTAATAGGCTTGATTCATCCAAAATATAATCAGAACCATCTGGCTGCTCTATGTAATCAAGGACAAATAAAAATCGAATATCGCTCCAACACGACCACTTGGCGACATGGATTAAGTATGTGGAAGAACGAACTGGATCAGACATCTTGAGTGACAACTCTAAATATCTACCATTTCCATGTAAACATCTTGCAGCAAACACAAAGGCCATGTAACATTACAGGAGAAAGTGAGGACTGCAGGTGCTGGAGATCAGAGCTGAAAATGTGTTGCTGGAAAAGCGCAGCAGGTCAGGCAGCATCCGAGGAGCAGGAGAATCGACGTTTCGTGCATGAGCCCTTCTTCAGGAACATTACAATATAAATCATGACTTCTGTCCATGAAAATACTCATTCCTAACATTTTCAATTTCTGCATCATTTCTTTTGATCTCAGCCCGATCAGATCAGCACAAAGTGGTAGCATGGCATACAATAGGAAGTAGCCCAATACTTTATTTTTGTCCTAGTTTTAAAAAAAAAAGTATTTTAAGGACAAATATCAAGCTAAAACTCAAAAGATTTATTTCTCCCTTCATCATTAAATCATCAAAAGTCAGTTCCATAGTAACAAGTCAATAGCAGAAACAATACTTCCCTCAGTCAAATTTTATTCTTCAAAACAAACGTACCATCCATTCCAAACAAGTGAAATCATATTGTCTGACTACATTGAATCATGTGTTTCAAACTTTCACTCTCGCTTTTGTTAGATGAATCAATGAAGATACTGATTCTGGTTTCATCTATTCTGAAAAGGTGAGAAAGGATACTCGATTGTCTTGCTCTCACATTTTCTCATTCCGAAATTGCATTTTGTTGCAAAATCCTGCTTATCCCCACAATATTCTAGTCCTAGATTACTTCTGTCATCTCCCTAATATGTTTAGCATGGTCTCTCAGCTACATACAAAACGTTACACCCACATTCACTGTATTTTGCAAATTAATTCAAACTGTTGTTTTTGGTGTTCTCATTTAGGATCTTTTTGCTGATGACAAACAATATGGCTCAGAAAATTGGGTGAGGACAAAAAAAAACAAGTCAAATGTTCTGTGTTTTTGTGGCAGGACTCCCAAGTTCAATTTTGGCACATTAAGAAAATTTCAGTATCAACTTGCCAGTTCCATGTTATGTTCTCTCACTACACCCTGGACTGTAACTTGTTTTTAAAATAATTTTGCCTTTTATTCCAACCCCCTCCCCCCAGTGGTCAGCCATTCACCAAGTACACATGTCTCCAGGATCTTTGCTCTAAAGGTGAGCTACATTTAAGCAGATTGCGATGAAGATTTGTGACGTTAATTTCATTGTTTGGCAGTTTAGTGTCTGAAGTGAAGTGGACAGAACCATACATAACTTCAAGCAGGATTTGTATTGCTATCTTGTGTTAGAAGTGGAGACATAGTTTTAGTTCCATTTTAAATTTGCAATAACAGCAATGCCTGAAGTTCACTGATGCATGTATTTGTGTTGAGGATTCAGAAGTTTACAGTAGAGTTAAGGTGAACATTTCAGTTCATTAAGAAATATGCACAGATGAGATAGAACACTGCCATTGCCTTGTGAGAGGAGGTCAGTAGCATAAAAATACAAAGCCACTAAGAATGACAGGCAGCATGTGCAGGATCAGTGAGGCCCGAAAAGGTGCTGTTAGTTTAAAGGTCTACAAACATAGTCAAGGCCAGACAAAGATTCTGGAGTGCTTTCAACAAAATTCCACAGTCAAAAAACTGTTAGGAGCTGAGCAAATGCAAACTGCATGTCTGGAAAGTGCTTAGATATCACTTACAAGCAAGTTTCAGAGACCTATTACAGTCATGCCAACTGATCAAGGAACGTTAAAGTGGCGTGGGTGACCCTTCACTGAGATTTGAGTAATGGTAAACTATTTTACTTTCTTCAACAACCTTAATCTTAATTTCTGTAATAAAACAGTTTCAAATAGCTCTCGTGTAGTGTTAGATAGGTTGTTGTTTTTCTTTTACGTGCAATAGGCTTATAAACTTCCATCAAAATTATATTAGCGGCTTCTTGTGAATATGTTCAGTGACTGACTATCATAAAAAACAAAAGAATAAAAAACGTATTTGTCTACCAAGCTAAGGTTCACTCTGCTATTTGATTTGCCCAGTATGACTGTTGATTGGGATTTTAAAATTCAAGTTTTATTTTTCCTCAATCCATAAAATTCTTCCAATATTCCTTCATTTATAATGCTTAACATGCCTAAATCTGCATGGCTGGATTATAATTCTCTAATAGTCACCAAGCCACATTGTGGGATATTATATTCAAGGGAGAGAAAATACATTCAACAAAGAGCTGAATTTTATAGGGTTTGGGGGAGAAACATATTTGATTTCCGAAAGAAAGGAGACCAGAATTGCACGCAATATTCCAAAAGTGACCTAACGTCCTGTAATGCTGCAACATGACCTCCAAACTCTTGTACTCAATGCTCTGACCAATAAAGGAATGCATACCAAATTTGTGCGATGATTTGTAGCTCGGGTGCTTCTTGTAGTGGTTCTGTTCGCCGAGCTGGAAGTTTTTGCTGCAAACGTTTCGTCCCCTGGCTAGGAGACATCATCAGTGCTGTGGAGCCTCCTGCGAAGCGCTTCTTTGATGTTTCTTCCGGCATTTATAGTGGTCTGTCCTTGCCGCTTCCGGGTGTCAGTTTCAGCTGTCCGCTGTAGTGATTGGTATATTGGGTCCAGATCGATGTGTCTGTTGATGGAATTTGTGGATGAATGCCATGCCTCTAGGAATTCCCTGGCTGTTCTCTGTCTGGCTTGCCCTATGATAGTAGCGTTTTCCCAGTCGAATTCATGTTGCTTGTTATCTGAGTGTGTGGCTACTAGGGATAGTTGGTCGTGTCGTTTCGTGGCTAGTTGGTGTTCATGTATGCGGATTGTTAGCTGTCTTCCTGTTTGTCCTATATAGTGTTTTGTGCAGTCCTTGCATGGTATTTTATAAACTACATTAGTTTTGGTCATGTTGGGTATTGGCTCCTTTGTTCTAGTAAGTTGTTGTCTGAGCGTGGCTGTTGGTTTGTGTGCCGTTATGAGTCCTAAGGGTCGCAGTAGTCTGGCTGTCAGTTCTGAGACACTCCTGATGTATGGTAGTGTGGCTAGTCCTTTTGGTTGTGGCATGTCCTCGTTCCGTGGTCTATCTCTTAGGCATCTGTTGATAAAGTTGCGCGGGTATCCGTTTTTGGCGAATACCTTGTATAGGTGCTCCTCTTCCTCTTTTCGCAGTTCTGGTGTACTGCAGTGTGTTGTAGCTCTTTTGAATAGTGTCCTGATGCAGCTTCGTTTGTGTGTGTTGGGGTGGTTACTTTCATAGTTTAGGACTTGGTCTGTGTGTGTTGTTTTCCTGTGTACCCTTGTGGTGAATTCTCCGTTCGGTGTTCTCTGTACTATCACGTCTAGGAATGGGAGTTGGCTATCCATACCAAATGCCTTCTTCACTATTCTATCAACTTGTGACTCTACTTTCAAGGAACTATGAACCTGCACTCCAAGGTCTCTTTGCTCAGCAACATTCCCTATCACCTTACCATTAAGTGTACCAGTCCTGCTGAGATTTGCTTGTACAAAATGCAGCACCTCACATTTATCTAAGTTAAAACCCATCTGTTGCTACTCAGCCCATTTGATCAAGATCCCATTGTACTCTGAGGTAACCTTCTTCACTGTCCATTATACTTCCAATTTTGGTGCCACTCAAACTTACAACTATACCTCCTATGTTCACATCAGAAAAGATTTACAAGGATGTTGCCAGTGTTGGAAGAACTGAGCTAAAGGGAGAGACTGATCAGGCTGGTGCTGTTCTCTCTGGAACATCAACGGCTGAGAGGTGACCTCATACAGGTTTGTAAAATCATGAGGGGCACGGTTGGATAAACAGACAAGGTCTTTTCCCTGGGGTGGTGGAGTCAAAACTAGAGGGCATAGGTTCAGGGTGAGAGGGGAAATATATAAAAGGGACCTAAGGGGCAACTTTTTCACGCAGAGGGTGGTGCATGTATGGAATAAGCTGCCAAAGGAAGTAGTGGAGCCTGGTACAATTGCAACATTTAAAAGGCATCTGGATGGGTATAAATAGGAAGGGCTTAGAAGGACATGGGCCAAGTGCTGGCAAATGGGACTAGATTAGGTTAGGATATCTGGTCGGCAAGGACGAGTTGGACCGAAGAGTCTGTTTTCGTGCTGTACGTCTATGACTCTAACTAACAAATCAGTAATTCTCATCTTCAGCTGTGGCACTCTTGTAATGGATGAGAGAGCTCGCTGATATTCAGAGTTCCATTTACTGTGCCATTTCGTGGTTACACAGCCAGATGCATAATGGATAACTGTTTCATTTTACTTGAACAGTAACCACCAGATTATCACAATCAGCCACATTTCTCATCTCAGATCACGGAAGGCTCCAAATGGAAAAGCATTCCAACGTTTAATCAAGGTTCATTGTATTCATTTGGACAGAACTGCTGGCAGTTACATAGGCTATTAGACATTGAAGGCATGGGAACTGGCTCTGATCCTGCCCCAATGTGGCATTTAGTCCACAGCAATGGTTCACAGGATACTCAACAGGATCATGAGGACTGGCCAATTCTTTTCTTTGTGACCGGTATTGCTTCAAGTGCCACGGGGTTCCATCCAAAATAGGGCCATGCAACAAAAAGAAAACTATGAATCCGTTGTATTCTCACAGGCCATGGTCATTCTGGTGACAGTCAGGACAGATTGGATACGGTCCTCAATACTAAAACACAGACTCACTTCCTTTGTCAGGAAAATTGTTGTTTGGCGCAAAATAAGATGAAGAATTCCAGTCACTTTAAATTCACCAAAAGGTACTGAAATCTCAATTAGTACCATCTAAGTCCGGTAGCCCTTCAGCGGCCTGAATGGAAGGGGTGTCATATTATTGTAAGTGTAACTAAGAATTTAAAAGGTCAAGTATAACTCAAATACAATATATTAGGTCATTAATGGATGGAGCTATACTCCCTGATTGATTTTTCCAACTATATCAGACGTGAGAAAGCAGTCGATGGGGGTGGCTATACAAATTGGATGAGATACCATTTTGTAATCCAGATGGCTTCATTTTCCCTAGACTTTCACAGAATAGAACATTGACTGGAACACAGAAAATTCAGCCAACTCACCACATCACTCATTCTGTGCCCCCTGCCCAAGATTAATTTATGTCTCATTGCATTTTGGCTTTGTAAAAATTATTTTTCTCCTCCACTTTGAACATGCAGCTACACTTCAAAAACCACTTCATAATCTCAGTTTCACTGAACGTCTTTCCATATTCTGAGTTTACTCAAGCCAACATTAGTCCCCACAGGATACCCCTAATTTCCACTGCAAATCAAAATAAATTGGTAATTCAAATGCCAGAACAATCTGTTTAATCATTGAACACCAATACTCATCAGTAAACACACACGCTTAATTTATTCTTGATTAGGTAAGTCAACAACGTTTTAGGCAGATAATATATTACAGATGCTCAAGCGCTAATATATCCCCAAAATAAATCTCTCCACAGTAAGACAACTTAAATGCAAAATTTGGTGTCATTGAGAACAAAGCAGATTCATTTATAAAGAACAGATATTTCCTTAACAGTAGGCAAGAAAGGTTGGCTAACCAGTTCTTTCCCACAACCAATCTCACCCAAACCTCAAATTTTTCTTTCTCCTTTCATGACACTGTAAAGATACCAACTCACGCTGGGAGGACGCCCATGCATGGCAGTCACCTTCTGACACACCTTACTCAAATTGGAACTCAGGTAAATCTTAACTAGGAAATGCTGATGGGTTACTCAATTACATTAGCAACCATGGCTCCACATGTATTTCATGCAGTAGTCAGTCAGTAGTGGTCAGAAGCAGAACGCCCAGCCAATATTTCTCTCCTAGCTCAAAAAGTAGCAATAGCGGTTATATGACCAGTGTATACTGCTACTCAGTTCTGTAAACTCCTTATACCATTGCACAATAGAATATAAGGAGGATTTGCTGTCACCATCTTTTCAGTTTAGGACATTCCTGGTCTAACGTGGTCAAGGAAAACTACTACATGCTCTTAAACCAGATGCAGTCTATTTCATGTTAGCAACTAAATAAACGTTACACTAAAATGACAGAGATTGTTACAGAGGCGAATTTGACATTTGTTCTGACTTAAGATGTTACTCTGTTCTTCTAAGCCCACACATCATCGCAGTAGGTGCTGCCTAAGGCACTTCCCAACATTAACTCTTTCAAACTATTAGACCCTTATAAATCAATATCCTCATCAACCCAGCACAGAATAGAGGTCAAACTGTGTCTACTTCTTACAGTCAGAAAAATGCTTTTACAACAGACTGGAAAACACACAAATGTAACATGTGGCAAGTTTAAGTTTGGATTGTGACACCAACGTTCAGTCAACGAGTCTCAATAGCAAGGCAGAGAACAAGATGTAATATTTCAAATTGGGTAAAAGATCTGACTAGACAGCATCATTTAGATTTCAGTTGAATGACATATCTATACCTCACCTGATGTTCTTGGCCACATGTACAAATAATGGCAAGCGTCATTAACACCTCCTTGTTATTCAGACAGGAAAATCTGGGCTATACCTCATTTGAGACATTATAGTAACAAAAATTAACAACTCTGCATTAATTAACCGAAAACTTCCACAACTGTATATCAGAATTTGTCAACTGCACAAGCACATGCAAATTTGTTTATCTGCTTCAAATAGGAGATAATGCTAAGTTTTGTTTTCAAGCTAAATCTTTGTTCTTCAAGGTGATCATGATTCTACATCAAAACAGCTCAATATGTGGAGCTGTTTACTTGAAGGCACATAGTGACTGTAACCAGAGCCATCTGGATGCAACGTTCCAACAGGGGCATTCCTCAAAACATGAAGATGTAACTATTATCTGAAGTTCTGCTGGAATGTGTTTTGAGATTATTGGGCTCCTGCTGATAGAACAACCCACTGAGAGATCATATTTAACAGTCCAATGTATCAACATGGCTCACGGTAACATTCCATCACAATGGAAAACCAATTTACCTCCAGCACCTTTAGGCATCAATCCACCATTTATGTGGGAAGGAAATTGCTGCTGATAGGATTTCTTAATCTCATTCATATTTATCATGTGATTTGGAATGTATGGAATCCTGCAAATTTAAAGCAGTCGCACAACCAGTGATATTCAGGATTTCTAAGCAGATGACTGATAAATAACTCAGAATGGAAATATTTGCCTCAGCTCTTCTCAGATCGATATTACAAATTTCTTTCTTCCTTCCAGTTTTAACATCAATTCAGAAAGTAAATCTTGGTTCTACACACCCCTCCAATTAAAAGATCAATTTATGTTGTACATATAACTAATTTGCCCACTACCACTTTTCCTTCAAGAATTTCCAATAGCTGTCATTTGGTGATGATCCTCTTATTCTCCTCAGGATGATAGATCACCATTCATCCAACTTCCCAGTGTGCGAAAATAATGGAACTCTATGACAATTTCTGGAGAGCTGAGTAATTCCATTTGCACACAAATACGTACAGGATGCGAGAAATTCTCCTTCACCATAAAGCAGCTTTTCACTTAGTTACTGCATTGGACCAGATCCAATTTACTCAGGTTAGTCCGCCTCTTAAATTACATCCAACGAGCTGAGAACTAGCTCACAGCTTATTACTGTGACTGTGTGTTGTAGTGGTGTGTCCCCTCCCTGTAGACCAGGAAGTCTGCACTCTCTGGTCCCCAGCTGCTCCCCACCTGTGTAATAACATCGCTGAATAGGTCAATTACAACGTACATTCACAGTTCATAGCCCTGATTAAGCTGTGGCCAATTCTTACTATAAGTCAATCCTTCGGCAATGATGGCCTGCTCAAATGCAGATGGCCTGCACGAAGCTTAGAATTAGGAGAAGTTCGTAGAATTATACATACCTTTCTGTTACCACGCCAGAGAAAGGGTGCACTTGAAATCTGCCTCAATTTCTTTTTTTCTTAAAAAATCCACACCAAAATTCATTCAATGAATTCCATTCAACAAAAAGAACATTATCACAATGGTCAAATTTACTAAAAGCTTCCTTTAACCTTCAAAATAATCATACAACAGACACACTTGACTGTGGGAACACCAAAGCCTAACTTGGCAGTCAAAAGGACTACGGCAGTAGGGTCAAAAGTTAAATAGTAACCCTTGCTAACACATTCTACTTGTAAAATGCAAGTTCTTTGGCAAATTAACAAATTGACTCTTATGTCCATTCCAATCAGGGAATTAACGTCCATTCAAGGCACAGAAACATGATCTGCAAACTAACTGGTCAGTGTGGGATAAAACCAAAGTGTTGGAACAACTTCAGCTGGTCTAGCAGCGTGTACACAGAAAGAGAGTTTTAGAGTCACAGAGATGTACAGCAATGTTAATGCTTGGAGTCCAACATGGCTATTCTGCGAAACCCCTGAGGTCAGTATATTATAAATGCTCCACACGAGCTTAACTATTATATTTCATTGCTTTTGAGCAGGACCTGTAATTAGAAACAGACTGAAAGAGAGGTTTTACCAATATTACAAGGCAATCATACTCTGGCTCCAAAGCAATGTGCAAATCCTACAGCTAGCTTTCTCTCACCATTGAACTGACAACAAGGAGCCGAGAGGCCTATGCTAGCAATCCAATGACTGCGTATTCAAATCTCACCAGAGACAAAGTATCCTAACTTGCCCTTCATCCTGGCAGACAATATATTGCTGCAAACATCTAGCATACTTGAAAAGCATTTGGTTTTATTGGTTTAATTGTTGAAGTTATTAAAATGTAAGAGATCAAACCCAAATACCACTCTGGGAGCTTCATTCGGTAGAAGATGCCAGGTAACCCCACCCAGCTTCTCAAGGTGAGAAGCAAAACTGGTTAAGAAACACACACTGCTCAGCTTTGGTCATGTTATAAAAAAGCTTCGAGAATGGTTAAAACTTAATCCCAATAGATGCTTTTCTGGTCAGCGGTGTGAAAGAAAACAGTCACTTGCATGTCAATTTTAACTCTCCTTCCTTGAAATTCTCTCTCATAGTATAATTAAATGTTATACTTGGAAAGGATATAGAAAATATACAATGTGGGGAAATAGATGGTGACCTCTTGAAAAGTGTCATTGTTAGAGAAGAGGGTACTGGAGGTCTTCAAACACGTAAAAGTGGATAAATTCCCAGACCCTACAACTCTGTGGGAAGCTAAGGAAGCGATTGCTGGGCCCCTTGAGATATTTGTATCATCAAGAGTCACAGATGAGGTGCCGGAAAACGGGAGGTTTGTTAACATGCTGTCACTATTTAAGAAAAGTGGTGACGAAAAGCCAACGAATTATAGACCGGTGAGCCTGACATCAGTAGCGGGCAAGTTGTTGGGAGGGAATCCTGAGCAATAGGATTTATATGTATTTGGAAAGGCAAGGACTGATCAGGGGTAGTTAGCATAGCTTTGTGCGTGGGAAATCATGTTTCACAAATTTTTGATTGAGTTTTATGACGTGATCTACATGGACTTCAGTAAGGTGTTCGACAAGATTCCTCATGGTAGACTGTTAGCAAGGTTAGATCTCACGGAATACTGGGAGAACTAGCTATTTAGATACAGAACTGACTCAAAGGTAGAAAGACAGAGAGTGGTGGTGGAGTGTTGCTTTTCAGACTGGAGGCCTTGACCAGTGGTGTCCCACAAGGATCACTGCTGGGTCCTCTACTTTTTGTCATTCATATAAATGATTTGGACGTGAACAAAGGAGAAATAGTTGGTTTACAGATGGGCAGCAAAGAAGGTTACCTCGGTTTGCAATGGAATCTTGATCAGATGGGCCAATGGGCCTAGGAGTGGCAGATGGAATTTAATTTAGATAAACAGGTGGTGGTGCATTTTGGAAAAGCAAATCAGAGCAGGACCAATAGTGTAAGGTCCTAGGGACTGTTGCTGAACAAAGACCTTGGAGTGCAGGTTAACAGTTCCTTGAAAGTGGAGTCACAGGTATATAGGATAGTGAAGCAGGTGTTTGGTATCCGTTCCTTTACTAGTCAGAGCATTGAGTCTAGGAGTTGGGATGTTATGTTGCAGCTGTACAGGATATTGGTTCGGCCACTTTTGGAATATTGTGTGCAATTCTAGTCTCCTTCCTATTGGAAGGATGTTGTGAAACTTGTAAGGGTTCAGGCAAGATTTACAAGAATGTTGCTCGAGTTGGAGGATTTGAGCTATAGAAACACAGAATCCCTACAGTGTGGGAACAGACCCTTCAGCCTAACAAGTCCACACCGACCCTCCAAACTCAGTTCCCTATCCTATTGCTCTACATTTACCCCTCAGTAATGCACCTATACATTCCTGAACACTATGGGCAATTTACAATGGCCAATTCACCTATTCTGCACATCTTTGGACTGTGGGAGGAAACACACACAGACATGGAGAGAATGTGCAAACTCCACACAGACAGTCGCCTGAGGCTGGAATCAAACCAGAGTTCCCGGCGCTATCAGGCAGCAGTGCTAACCACTGAGCCATCGTGCCATCCAATCCCTCTCTACAGGGAGGGGCTGGGGGTATTCTCTCCGGAGAATGAGAGGCTGAAGGATGCCTTTATAGAGATTTATAAAATCATGAGTGGCATGGATAGGATTAACAGACAAGGTCTTTTCCCTGGGCTGGGGGATTCCAGAACTAGAGGGCAAGGGGAGAGGGGAAAGATATAAAAGGGACGTAAGGGCCAACTTTTTCACTCAGAGGGTGGTATGTGTATGGAATGAGTTGCCAGAGGAAGTGGAGGAGGCTGGTACAATTGCAGCATTTAAAAGGCATCTGGGTGGGCATATGAATAGGAAGGGTTGTTTAGAGGGATATGGACCAAATGCTGGCAAATGGGAGTAGATTAGGTTAGGATATCTGGTCGGCATGGATGAGTTGGAGCGAAGGGTCTGTTTATGTGATGTACATCTCTAATGTATTTCTGTCAATTACTTTGAAGCTTTGCTACAAGTAAGATAGCCAATTGACTTGAGCTTCAAATCAGACTTGGTGTTGGGCTCAAGGTCCTTGTCGTCAAACAGCATTCCTCAGTCGGCCAAGATGCTGCATGGAAACAGTACATAACATGTTGGATTGCATAGTCGACGTCTGTTCTTAGCGAGAGGAAGTTCCCTGAGGCATGGGAATTAACCCACATTTGTGATTCATGGCAGGCCATTTGACAATAGTCCAAAACAAGCCCTTTATTCTGAACCAGTGGGTTAACAGAAGGGCAGAGGAACCACTTCAATGTTTTTGAAAGCTTCCTGAAAAAGTGCAGTTCTCACACACACCTATGGGAATCTGGAGTCAAATGCTGTCTAAATTTGCGAATCATCTTCCAATGATTCTGTTAGTCAGTCTCTGATAGGTTCAGCTAGAGGACAAAAACCAACCGTGAAAGGAACTTGCAAAAATCCCAATCAGCAACCACCACCTGAGAATGGGGCCACGGATCCAGCACTGGACCATTTAGTCACCTCTGGACCCACAACACCAGGTGTGGAAGAAATTCCTCCACGATCTTGAGTGACTACCCAAGACAATGCTCCAATTTATGAATCAGGGAAGGAATTGGAATCAAGCGATTTCTTTCCTTGCTGGATCCAGACAGTGTATTGACTTTTTAAAATAGTTTTTTCATGGGATG
This sequence comes from Hemiscyllium ocellatum, assembly GCF_020745735.1. NCBI lineage: Eukaryota > Metazoa > Chordata > Chondrichthyes > Orectolobiformes > Hemiscylliidae > Hemiscyllium > Hemiscyllium ocellatum. The sequence continues at coordinate 25,433,345 of NC_083410.1, read as the reverse complement.
GAAGTAGTGGTGGCAAGTTCAACATTTGCCAACCATCTCTCAACTGCCTTTGAGCTAAATGGCTTGCCCATCCACTGAGGACAGTTCAATTCATCTCAATCAGCACAGCTTTGGAGTCATGTATAGGCCAGACCAGGTAGGATGGCAGATTTCCTTTCCTAAAAAAGGTCATTACATGAACCAAATGGGTTTTCATTCACAATACAGCACAGCAAACGGCCCTTCAACCCACGAAGCTGTCGCTGATTCCTAATCCTGCTTTAGGCCAGCTACTACTTTAAAACAAGTGGTATCTAACCCTCTGTTCGTCTCATGTTCACGTGTCTATCAAGATAGAGCTTAAAACACTGCTAGCATGCCTGCTTTCACCACATCCTCTAGCAGAGCATCCCAGGCACCCACCACCCTCAGAAAAACTTTTCCCCTCTCGCCTAGATTCTGTGCCCTCTTCCAGTTGACTTTTTCACCCTGGGAAAAAGCCACCAACTGTCCAGCCTATCTATGCCTCTCAATTTTGTAGACTTCTATCAGGTCACCCCTCAGCCTTTGTTTTTCCAGTGAAAATAATCTGAGTTTATCCAACTTCAACTCATACCTAAAACTCTCCAGTACAAGCACCATCCTGGTAAATCTTCCCCACACCCTCTCCAAAGCATTCACATCCTTTTGGTAGCGTGGTGACCAGGACTGCACACAATATTCCAAAAGTGACTCTAATTTAAAAAGTTTTGTACAGCTATAACATCACTTTTATATTCAATGCCCTGACCCACAGTGACATTGGCCATGGTCACAATTGACACCATTCGATATATGTTCCAGTTTTAAACAAATATCAACTTTAGATTGCAATGTGATTTTTCAACACATGTCCTCAGAGTATGGTCCTAATCCTCTGCAGTAATAGCCCAATGAGAGTATTGCTACATCACAAGATTTGGACAGCATTGTTATTCTCACTTTCAAGAAAAACAAACAAACACGCAAGAATTTCAGTTCAGTAAAAAGAAACTTCAGACTTTGAAAGGAAGTGGATTGTACACTGGTTAGACACAAATCAATAAACTGGAATCTATTTTGTCCCCATGTCTGAAAGATAACAAAATGCCTTTTTTTTAAAACAAAGGGCATCTTTGTTTAATTTTAAATGGACTTTGCTGGGCTAAAACATGGCCACCACTGATCACATGATGTAAGTTAACATCACATCTGGACAGCTCCAGACAACAGTTACTGGGACAGAACGTGGGCAGCATTCTCTTGGAATCTTACCCGTGTGTTGTCAGGACAATATAGTCAACAAACACGGAAGAAAAACAATGCAACTCCCCAGCAGGGGTTGGTAACAAGTGCTATCAAAATATAATATGTCTGCAAAGGATGCGAAAAATCCATGATATATCTTATTCAGCGAACCATGTTTTGAATAGGGGCAAAGAAGCCTATCTTGTGGTTATATTTGGAGATGCTAGTAGTCACTTTTATCAGTGAAGGAAAATATTGTACTACGCATAGAAACCAAATGTCAAATTGAGATGGATTCATCCAGAAAGTGTCGTCATGTGACAGTAACAGGTCTGGTCTCTTAAAACCTTAACTGTAATTTCTGGACTCCCTTACCTCAGTCTGCTCATTACCAACCAAAAGATTCAAGTCCAAAAGACATTCAAAGAACAGGCAGTCTCTGAGCTACTAGCTAAGCTGGCCTTAAGTTCAAGTTAGCTCCATGTTTTCAAAAGAAAAATAAAAGTTGGACCAACTAAAAAGTGGACAAAGACTCTACATGCTCCCACCTTCCACAAAGCAAACAGATTAGCTTCAGCAAACTAGTACAAACTTTGAAACAAAAGGATTGCTCATGCGAGATAGTGAAGTTGACTGCGGTCCTAGTGCTGTTCAGTCCCACCCTTCAACCAACACGCGCCAGAACCACCTAGAGACGACTAGTAAATTTTATCAGCGCTATACTGAAATTTGGCCAGAGTTGAAAGGCTATTTGTTGGCATGCACACAGATGATAAATCTAACAAGATTTTAGAATTAGAAGAGCAAGGACACCCATTATTCTACACCTCAGTATAGCGGATTGGTTATGGCAGGAGCGTGGTCTTAAAGAATTTACTGAGGACAAACAATTTTATGATAATGGTGTACCTGGACCACTGGAACTCCGTAGAAATTGATCTCTCTTCCTTTATATTCTCCGATAAAATTCACGGCTAACTAAACTGGTGATCGGTGCTCCCACTCTCCCTGGGAATTACAGTCCAATTTAATTTGGATTTGAGGCACTCTGGCTCATTTTTATACATTTTTTTGTACAAATGCAAGGTATGATTATTCCAAATTTGACAATTTTCACAGGGTCCTTATGTAACCATGTCCTGAGGGCAGAGCGAGATTGAAATTGAACAGCCAGTGCTAGAAACGGATACATGCTTAAACCTACCTGCAAAGAGGATTTTAAATTTTAATTTTAAAACATGTCTTCAAGTCCAAGTTCAGCTACCAATTTGATTTTGCAATGGGAAACCCAATCTGCTTCTCTCCTTTCTAATCTTCTTTTCAAACATTAGATTCAAAATTTCACCTTCAGAGAAAACTGCCCAAAAATTCTAAAATGTTAAAATGAAAGCAAACAAAAAAAACCCAGTGCATCTTGAGGGGGGAAAAAAAAACAATTGGATTAGGACCAGACAAATTCAAAGCAGTTTTAAGAATATTGAACTAAAGAGGGATATAAAATGCTGTACAATAGCAGCTTGTCAAACATGGGGAATAGAAGAGAAGAAAGAAGGAAGGAGAGAGAGAGAGAGAGAGAGAGAGAGAGACGCAAAAAGAACAAGTGAGGGAGCAAGAGAGATAAAGATGTGGTGGCAGATGGGACTTCTTAGCCCATTTTCCTCTGGGATCCACACCCAAAATAAACAAACATTCTCTCTCCATAGAAGCTGCCAACAATTGCCAACATTTTCCATTCTTGTCTCAGAACAGTACCATCTGCCAGTTTCCTTCTAAATGCTGGATGATTAGCTTTATCAAAATGAATCAGCTCAATGATTTAAAAAGGTACACTACCTGCAAAGATGCCAAGATTATGCAACATCTTAACGCCAAAATAGCTGTGCCTTGCCAAATCCAGTTTTCAAAACAAAAAGAACACCGCCATCTTGAGGCAGAAGACATTAATTAAATACTTAATCTGCACTGAGGAGTTAAACTAGATGCTTTTATTCCCTCCCCATTCCCAAATAATCTTTCAAGATCATGTGCAAATCGTCCACTGGTGACAGACAGAAATATAAATGACTCGTCCCTTCCTCATCACACACCTGCTGCATATGTACAATTATAATGGAAAATTAATGGTATCCCACAGTTTCCATTTTTTTTCCCCCAAACTTTTACTCACTGAGATTGTCCACAGTAATTCTATCCAACTACTGGGAAGGCTGCTGAAAACATCGCACTTCACTGAAAGCATGCAACTGTGAATGAACCTGCCCAATGTCACAGGATTTTAGAAAAGCAGTAAAGAGAAAAAAACACTTGGTTTAACAGGGCAACCTTTTGTTACAAGGCATATTCAAATGAACAGCTTGTGTCAATATCGAGAGCGCCAAATGCAGGCACAGTAGCCCCATGTGCCCACCCATTATTGTTTTACAGGGAAGTTGACTTCTTACTGAGAGTGGAAGGTGGCGACATTGATGCAAATTAAAGCAGGAATGGACAAAGATAAGAATGATGTTGATGAAATGGCACAGATGGACAGAACGGATCAGAAACAGACATGTTCTACTTCCACTTCTGCCCGCCAGTTGTTAAACAAAACAGAAAACAACTGCAAGTGATTGTTTTGAACAGTCAAGGAACAAAATGTCTTTTTTAAATACAATGTTACAGGAAATAATTTTCAAAAATAACATTTATCACATGACACAGAGGTTCAGTTTGCTTGCTATTAACTGCAAAGAACTCCTGCATCATATAGCAATCAAACATAGGAGGAAGCCATTCTGCTCCTGGAACCAAAACAGAATTAAAGAATAATTTGATTAGACCCATTGCCTGCATTTTCTCCTCCCAATACTTCTACAGTAATTCACTCAATTTCCTTTTGAAGACTGCAACTGGTTTTGGACCCTATCGGGCCATCCATTCCAAATCCTAACCTGTCATTAGATCATAAAAATATTGCTTTTGATTCTGAGCATCACCTTTAATCTGTGCCCTTTGGTTATCAACCCCATAGCCACTGGAAACAGTTTCTCTGTATTTATTGTAAATAGCAGATCTATTTTGCCACAGATACTGTGCTCAGTTCCATTTGGTAGTGTTGCAAAAGGTTTATGTGCACATTGTGAAAGTTACTTTGTTGCATTCATATTGGAGCAGCTGACATCCGCAGGGAAAAATGTGAGAAGTGACACAGCAGTTTATTATGCTCGTTGCACATTGACCTCCAGCAATAGAGCCCACCTGACTGCGCAAACATTTAGCCTCCCACACACCCTTCCCCCCCACCCCCAACAGTCTGCCCTCACAAGCTGTGCACTCCTCAAAGGAGTTAAAACTTAAATCAGCAGCGGGTATCTAATCTGATTAAAAAACCCTTTTGGCCAGCTAGATCGCTCCATTTTGAATGAGAGCAGAGCACCACACAAATACATAACACCATGGACTAAACACACTTGCATTTGACTTATTTACATTTTAAGAAAGCATTAAAAGCATATTTGCAACACAGATTAGCTATTTAAAAGAGTGCAAATTAACTTATATTTCAGCAGAATCTTTCATTAAATCCCTTTTCCTCAAACACTTAATAGGCAATATTTATAGCAGGATACCCTCATCTCTAAACATTTGTTGGCTGCTTTAAAAGTCATCATTTCAGAGACAGGTACAAATACCATGTCCCTGATTTTTGGGACTTGGAGTTAAAACAGGTTTCCAAAAGTTAATGACATATCTGTGTTTACAAACTCCCTGAAAGAAGCTTCCAAGAGGAAATTTTGATTTTATAGGGAAACTTAAAACTCATTTCGTAAAGTGTTACGACAAATAAAAATGACCTAGGCTAAAAAAAAAACCTTCATGTGGAATAAGGAGGTGAATTACACCCTGGCTATTGGAAAAGTAACTGAACATTGGTACAACAAGCAGTCATTTGTGACCAAGAGTCTGTAAGGTTCCAGAGAGATGGCCATTCTCTGACATAATTAGACTTGATAAAGCTTCTGAAGCTCACTCAGGAGGAAGGTGCTGACCTCATACTGCAACATGGCGGCAGCAGCAGCAGCGATCGAACCTATCAAACCAAGGCAATGTGATAAACAGTGCCAGAACTGAAGTCCAGAGACACCACAGTGCTATTAGCAATATACAAGGCTATCTCAACCACAAACTCAGAAGTGTGGGTAGTATCTGATAATGAGGACAATGTTAACAAGAAACAAAAAGTGGTCCACGTGGTCCAAGCAAAGAAAGGGGGAAAGCCCGTGTAAAAGCTGACAAATTGTGGGATAAAATTCCCAGATTATCCAACAAGCAAGCAGGAAAGAAAAAGATCAGAGTTTTTTTTTGAAGTTTGTTAAGATGTGGGTGCCGCTGGCTCAGCCAATATTTATCGCCCAAGTCTAACTGCCCTGCAGGTGGCAACAATGAGACACGTTCTTGAACTGCTGCAGTCTTTGGGGTGAAGAGACAGCCACACTGCAGTCAGGAAGGGAGTTCGAGACAGTGGTCTTCTGCACATGTAAAGATTTCCATTTCCTCTCCTAAAAGTGCCTTGCAGAAAAGTTTCAAAAAATTGATGAGTGATCTCCCCTTTTTTTTTACAAAAAGAATACCACTAATAGTTCAACAATCTTGGAGTTGAGCATTTCGCCTCCATCAGTGCCTCACTTTGCTGTGTCACTTATATAAGATCATAGGCAGTCTCTGCACAGAACCTCTGCAAACTATTCACTGAAAGAAATCTTCAGCAAAATTGATAGCACCCCAAAAATAACTTAAATAATAGCAAAACACTGCATATACTAAAAATCTGAAACAGAAATCAAAAATAGAGGAGAAACTCAGCAGGTTTGGCAGAATCAGTGACCATATCGACACAGTCAGACTTGAAACATCAACTGTATTTCCTTCTCCACATCTCTAGATGTGTAGAGTTTCTCCAGTATTTTCTGTTTTTATTTTAAGACAGACCGATGGGTGAACAAAACTGCTAAATCTTGGAACAGTTTACCATTGCAAAACTAAAAGTTTGTAGCTGAAGGCTTCCTAACAACAAAGGATAAAATGTGAAGAAACCTGCAATAATAAATTAAAATTGTATATTAACGGCCTATATACAAGATTCTGTAGTGACTAACTTTCGAATTATATTGCAAATTTTTTGAAAACTAGTAAGAAACCATTCGGAATGGTGTTTCATGTCCAGAGATTTAACAGTCAATATGAACCAAAAGGAAAACTACCCAAATTCCACTATTTAACAAAAAAAATCAATTTTATTCTTTCATGCAAAAAGTGAACATTTACAACTAAGCTTCCTTTCTCTTATAGATTTGTTATCCGTCTCCCACTCTATAATAATATACTGATCCAACAAAGACCCTATTTACAGCAACTTAATTTTCAAAAACCAGACAGCGGCTGTCATCTCCAGTGTCAATTTTCTTGGATCATCTTCTGTCTTCTGCTGCAAAGATGTTTCACATAAAAAATGTACCTTTGACAGAAAGTGTATAGTAATCTTTCAATGGCAGTTGGTGCTCTTTCTGGCCAATTGTCCAAAATGCCTGCATTTTTATACCCCAAACATCAGATTGTCTCATTGAATTTTATTGTTTTGACAATATCAAATCAAATTTGATTGGGTTTTAGAATCTTGGGGCATAATTTAAACTAGGAGAAAGTGAGGACTGCAGATGCTGAAGATCAGAGCTGAAAAAATGTGTTGCTGGAAAAGCGCAGCAGGTCAGGCAGCATCCAAGGAGCAGGAGAATCGACGTTTTGGGCATAAGCCCTTCTTCATTCCTGCAGCAACACATTTTTCAGCATAATTTAAACTGTGTGGTGAAATTCAAAGTGCTGTGAAAACAACTGAAGTAGGTCTGTTTTTGTACTGTACCTCTAAATTATAGGCAAATGTTACATTTTTCAATTTTCCAGCACATTGTGACTGTTAGTCAGTCACATGATAGGTGCTTGCCAGCTTTCACTTTCAAACATATAATATATACCTTCAAATTCATAACAATAGTTACTTTGAATTGACTGTATGTACTTGAAAAATCACAACTCTGCAAGGAAAGATGCAAGTTCTTCACATTATGGAGAGCGTTAGTATTGTTTAACAAAGTTGATGTCAATTTTCATTTGACCCCTTATAAAAGGGTAAAGTTTTCTTGAAACTTTTTCTCAGATAAACCACAGTTCTTCATCTCATTAAAGAAAACCGAATGCAACTGAAGTGATCAACTCCCATATTTGTACAGAAGGGAAGATGGTCATGATCACATTAGTGGTTAAACAAACATAATAGAACCCAAGATGTATTAATTGGCATTAAACATCCAACTGACTTCTGCTGGACAAATTGTGCTTTTGGAGTTGTCACAAAAAAAAGGGAATATACTGAGTGATGCTACATCTTATCTGTTCTGAAAGTACAGAGCTCTGTCTGCAAAGCACATCCTTCCAAAGTGTAAGGAATGAAACAGAACCAACACTGAAGCCAACAGACCTTAAAACCTATAACTTCTCGCCCAGATAATGAAAAGGACAGTCTTCCAAGTATACAGTATAATTCATAACCCAACATGCCCAACTTTCAGCCGAAATGGAGTCATTACTGCAGTATAACAAGTTGCATAAAATAATCATCCACAAACATGATAGTGGTCAAATAATGTATCTTTCTGATGTTTCATGGGGCGAAATATTGATAAGGGCACCCAGGAAATCTCCCCTCAAGGTAGTGCCATTAGATAATGTTGAACAGGACAGCAGATGGAACCTCAGTTTTAAGAATCATCCAAAAGACTGCACAGCTCAAAGCCCATCGTGCTGACTTAGACAGCGCTGCAGAGGAGTGTCAATCTTAATGTGAGAGAGAGACTTGGCCCCATAACCCTCTGATTAAGAGGCAAAAAAGTGCTGGCAATTGAGCTGTGGCTGAACTGTACTGCGACAGCAAAGTGTTCTATTTTCCTGCTATTAACTCACTTGACCTTTGTTTTTGGTGTTCCTTATTCCTACAACCTTGGACATTTAAACAGCTAGGAACCAGTCAAACACATATGCCTGGAAAAAGATTGTCGAGAATGTAAAAACTAAAAGAACCGCGAATGATGCAAATCAGAAACAAAACCAAAAATTGCTGGAAAAGCTCAGCAAACCGGTCAGCATCATGAACAGAATTCAGACTTAATGTTTTGTGTCGAATGACCTTTCCTCAGAACAGTCGTACAGGGAGAGAAAAACAAAAAAGAGTCTTGTACATTTCTCAAGGGATTTATTGCCTGAGGTCTCAATGGACCCTGCAACATTGAACTGACAGAGTTTCACTGCAACTTGAATCATTTTCTTTTTATTTTTTTGCTGACTCCAAGTCAGACAAAGTTACATCCTTACTCTTCAGGCACAACCTGTGATGCTGCAAACCTGAGAGGGAGCAGTGCCATACCTGCTTTGTACATCACTCGACACTGGTAAGTAAGCAAACATTTACAACCACCCAAAGTCTCTTTAAAAATCTACGGCGAGAAGTGTAGAGGGGATCGATTGACAAATGCACAAAGAAGAAAAGGTAGTGCGGGGTAAACATTTCAGGACTTAGAAGTACCATTCCAATAATGCCACAGTGCTGAACATCACTGGATATAAAAAGCAGACTGTGGTCAAAGTCAGATAATTCTACACCATACTATACTCCAGACAACACCCAGTAGCAGAGCTGAAAATGAGTTGCTGGTTAAAGCGCAGCAGGTCAGGCAGCATCCAAGGAACAGGAAATTCGACGTTTCGGGCAAAAGCCCTTCATCAGGAAGGCTCTGATCTCCAGCATCTGCAGACCTCACTTTTTACTCGAACACTCAGTAGCATGTGGGTATGAACATGTGGAGATCAATTAGTATCTATCCAAAGCAATCATAAACAGGTATATGCATGATTGTTACATACGACAGTAGTTAACTTTAATCTCTAAGAAATATATTGTCACTTTGAAATTAAGCCTGAAGACATTTCTCAAGTCTGCCTTACTCCCAGTCAATCTTGAAAACAAACTCAGTCCATTATCACACCACATGACGAGAGGCACACTGTGGCAAGTGACTGGGCAAGGGATTGTGTATTAGACAAGTGAGGGAAGGAGATTAGCAGTCTCTTGGGCAGGGGTTATAGCACATTTTAAATTTGTCTAACCTTCCCTAGGTATCTCTCAGGTTAATTAAAGATGGAACCCTCCAAAGTCTCCGACTCTAACTTTGTGCTGAAGACATTTTCAGATGATTCCTGATGTCAAAGCAATTACCAGTTTTGTTTAACCTTTCCAGAGATTTCCTTCATAGGCAGTCATGTTGAGTCTTTCAGGAGATGTCAGGTCTCACATTATTCAGAGGCCAGAAAATCTGGGTCAGTAGCAGCCATTTTAATGTGAGTCAATGTTCTCTTCATTTCAATTGAAACCATCTTTATCCAAAAGTCTGATATTGTGCATCCAGCAAGTAGTTTATACCGGATAGAGAAAATCTTGATCAGACATACAGCCAGCATAGGCACACAGACCTGTTACTGCACTGAAATAGTCCTTTTCACAGCATAGACTTAGAATCATATGGCCACTTCTTCACTGTTGCTGGGTCAAAATCCAAAATCAAAATCCCTTTCCCAAAAGCACTGTGGTTTAATATTCACCAGGTGGGCTATATTATTTAAGATGGCAGACACCAGCATGTTCAAGGCCATTAGGGACCGGCACAAACAATGGCCTTTTCAGTGATACTCACATCCCATGAATAATGATAAATAAATTCCTTCTATGTTGACTGTCAGAGGCATGTTATGTCCCTGCTTAGAGGAAGGACTGCAGAATAACCAGCGGATTAAGAACAAAACCTCCCACACATAACAAAATGAAGCAGGGGCTGTTTTCTTAAATTCTGTAGCTACTTGGGCAGAAAGGATGTTGGCATTGCACGATATATTAGACAATTGTGGTACCAGGTGATTTTCTTGGAATGTCTTTTTTCACCTCCCCCTGCATGAAATCCCTTGGTGGGTACTTTGAAAACAAACAGTACATTTCTAAGTCAACAATCTTGTAACAGTTATTCATTTTTGAGCTCTCTTCCCAGCATACGATAATGCTACTCGTGCAAACAACCACTTTCCACTGGCAGACTGAATACCATAAAGGAAAAAACTCCATAGAAAATCTACAGTTATGCTTTTCTGAGTGAGAGCCAAGAATGCAGGCAGCTAATACCAAGCGGAGTTTATTCCGAACAGGGTCCAGTTGAAATTACAAAGAACTTTTCCAGTTTCCACTTGTCTATTTGGTGCTAGGGTAGACTAGTCTCAATTTGGGAAAAGCCCAAGTTACAACGAATAAATTTAAAAATCTCTAGTCTTAAGAAATGGCCATCATTTACAGCTCAATATTCATATCATGTACATCAATAACAGAAAAAACCATTGCAGAATGACTCAATTGCACAAATAAAATCATAAACCGATTAGCACGCTGGTGGCAAATGATCTTAAGGTGCGCAATAGTCATAAACTTGACTACGAGTGTAAAAGAAAGGATGGACATTCATTTGAGCTAACTACTCCAGTTTCCTAGTAACCACAACCAAAGGGAAGCAGATGAATGAACAATTCATAAATTATGTTTGGATACTTGAAAATAATCACATTCATTTGGTTTATGACATTGTTTTTCCTGGTTAATTTCACACTGAACAGTTGGCAGTGCAATCTTATTGAGCTGTTCAAGACATCGGCTTCTTGTTATCCAGAAAACAAACGAGACCAGGAATTAAACTTGATACTAATATGGATGTTCCTTAGAAGGCATGGGATTCCAATAGTGAAGACACCCCCCTCCCATTAGACCCCCATTTAAGTGGAAGCTTCCAATTAAATATAAAAGCTTAAACTCCAAAAAAGGTAGCTCGCATATCAATAGGGTCATGAGTTCAAGTTCAGCTGTCAAAGGGCACTCATGTCCATTTGGTCTATCAGGATGCGACCTCACTACAGCTCTCAAGTGAATTTACAATTAGGCTGCATAGAAATTAGACTGCATAGAAATTAGACATTCTGTCACACAGCCAGTGAGGGGAGAAAAGGGGGAAACTGTCCTTCCAACATTTGTTTTGTGGATAAAACAGAATTTTGCTGAAGAAACTTTATACCCAGTTTGTCCCATTTTAAGACAGAAGATGCAACAAATTTCAGGAAAAGGAATTCAAAACAAACAATAACAGCAAATTAATGAGATAAAAGCCAAAAATGAGAACAGCAAAAGGTAAACATGGCAAATTTAAGATTATTTACATGAACAATGCCAAATAGATTAAGGCAGTCCTTTGATCTCATTGTTCTACAAGACATCCATTTATGTAGCGCCTTTCCAGGTCATCACAAAGCCTGTTACAGCTGATGTGCTTTGACATGTTCACGCTGTTGGAATGTAGGAAACACTGCAGCCAAATAGCATGCCACAATGTTTCACAAACTGCAAAGTGGCATTGAACAGAAAATGACCAATAACGTTGATTGAATAAATTCCGTCGGGACATCAAGGAGAATTCCTCAAAAATTGCATTGAGCAATGTGCATCGGGTTTTAAAGTCTCAAGCAAATGACAGCACCATTTACAGTGTTCCTTCAGTAGGTTGGTAAGCTCATTTGGTAGGATGTCTGGGTTGTAATGCAAAATGTCACTAATAGATTCAATTCACACACTAACTGTGGCAACTCGAGATACCACCTTCCATAGCTTGCTCCTTGTGTGCAGTGTAATCAGCCTCAGGTTAAACTTACCATTAGTCACTTCTCTCAAATGAGAAAGTCGCCAACCATCCTTTGAGACGAGTACTATCTTTGAGTCGAAGGGTAATACATGGGCTCAAAATGTTATGGTTCTCAAGTTCCATTGCTAAGCCATGTCCAACACTATGCAGGTAGCATAAATGTTTTCCACATTCTTGTCTCAAACACTCTTCTCATTGTTTGCTAAAAAACAAAACCTCCTGTCTTTATTCTTCTCATAGATGCAGCATCAGCGGCAAGGCACAAAATTGATGCTTGAACCTAGTTGCCTGGAAACAAACAAGTTGCTAGAGTGTTTCAGTGGTCAATTAAAAAGTGAAATGCATTGCTCTGGGTCTGGAGACATGTGTAGGTCAGACCAAGCCTGCCCTATCACCTGCTGAACTAGGATGATAGCTTTTTGCTATTTATAGCCAAGCACATCAAAATCCATCAATGCTGTAGATTTCTGTAGTGTCTATCCATTTAAATAATATTGTGGTCACCTGTTCTTCGTGCCAAAGTGCAGAAACTCACACTTTCTCATTATCTTCCACTTGCCAAGGTTTTGCGCACTTGTTTAATTCGTCTCTATCTCTCTGCAGACTCTGCCAGCTTCATCACATGCCTTCCCATTTTTTGCCCTCATGCACAAACCTAGCTATACCATATTCACTGCCCTCATCCAAGTCATTTATCTTGTGATTAATTGTGGCCCCAACACTGATCCCTATGGAACACCACTAGTTACAGGTTAACATCCTTAAAATGCACCCCTCCTCCCCATCACAACCATCTCCTCTTAGTTAATCTTCCATCCATTCTAACTAACTATATCCAAAACCATGGACTATTATGACACCATCAACATCTACTGAAAATCCAAATATTGTACATCGACGGATTCCCCCCATCTATCCTGCTTGTTACTACTTCAAAAGAATGTCAGGCATGAATGCCCATTCATGAAACCTCTGCTCAATCATATATTTCTATATTCTTTAGTATTACATCCTTCATAATAGATTAACGTTTTCCCCAATTACAGACATTAAGCTAACTGACCTATTTTAAAAAATAATGCTTTTTAAAAAATAAAATCATCTTCACTTTTTGTGCCTCTTGGTATCACTTGAAAGGATGACAGATTCCCTTCCCTAGAAGGACATTTGTGAACCAGATCGGTTCTCATAATTCATGATATTCTCATAGTCACCACCAGCTAGAGACTAGCTTTCAATTACCGAATGAATTTACATTCCACTTATTGCAAGTAATGTTTATATTGCCTCTGATTGAACAAAGTAATATAGAGGTTTGGTTGAAGACAGGCTAGAACTTACAGACCTCTGAAAGGGGACATAGCATCTCATTTTTTTTTCCTGCAATATAAAAAAAACTAAAGCTTGAAGCAAGCTGATTTGTTTTCACTCACCAATTGCTTAAACTGCCACTGTGAATATCTGTGCCTCAGTCCAGTACTCAGAAAGCCAAGATGATCATTTCAATAAACCCTATGGACAGAGGCAATTGAATTGTCTTTCCAGTTCTTCCCCCACCATAACACCAATCTTTTTTGTCTGTATCTGCCTGTACTTATGCAGTTTTAACTAGTCAAAGTATGTAACTACAGTTTTTTATCCCCCTCAAAAAAAAAACCAGGATCCAGAATCTTAATAAATTGTAATGAATAGCACATCCTGTTAAGTACAGAAATCAATGTCAATGACGAGTGCTATCCTGAGTTTAAATGACAGAAAAAATGTGGAACTTTGTATACTATGGAGAAAAACTTTAACTTTTGTGATCTCAAAACTGTAACTTTGCTCATGCCTCATGTCTTCTGCAGAGTTCAGCCTTGCTACCCTGTTTCAGAGTTTGATTATCGTTTTCACAAAGTGAACAAACCATTTCTTGCGCAACCAGACCAGCGCAGTTTGTCCAATGACAGCAGGCTATTGTTATTTTGCAATTGATTTTATAGCACACATTCCTAGCTCACATTTGCTTTGTTAATTTCCAAACCAGATATAATCATGAACTGTGAATCAGGAGAGGCTGAATTAAGCAGGTTAAAATAAAAGAAATCTCGACAGCATAACACACGCACACACACACCCTCAGGAGAAAGGAAAAAAGGTAAATTAGAGATTAAAAAAGAAAAAGAGCAAACAGTGTTTCTCCAGAACACACAAGGATCTTCAAGAAAATAAACTGGATCAAATTGCATTTTATAGATTGTTTTAACAGGATTATACCATCCCAGTATATTTCATCATTTGGAAATAAAATATCCTTAAAATCATTGAGAAAAATTACATTTTCATGGTGGCCTATTCTACTTCTTTACCATTCCTAATCTGGCTTCATCTACATCAAAACAGTTAACCACCCACTTTGCAAATTGCTTTATTTACTCTTCTGCAGCCTCTCAGAAATAGGTGTTGGGGTCTTCCAAGTGTTTCTCTTGGACTGGGCTCAGAAGAAAAATGTAATAACAGTCTGCAATAAATCTTTGAGAACTTTCACTTCAACTGATCAGGTGGGGGTTGTTCCTGTTGACAGGAAATTTTGCATCAGCCCACAATAATAGTACCACTGAAAACAGAACAGTTCTGCTTTTTAAAAAATCAGCATGGAACGAAGGCATTGCTGGCTATTTATCACCTATCCCTAATTGTCCAGAGAGTAGTTAAGAGACACCCATACAGCTGTCAGACACTCTGTAGTCACATCTAGGTTAGATCAGGTAAGAGGAGCCAATTTCCTTCCCTAAAAAGGGACAATAGTGAATGAAATTAGTTCTTCCAACAATCAGCAGTGGTAGTACAAAACCTTAAGGCCAGCTAGAGTTCAATTCTCAGCTTCTGCCATGTTGGGCATTCAAACTCATGTCCCCACAATATTAACTTGGAGTTCAGCATTAATAATCCAGTGATAAGACCACTGCCTCCCCTTTGTAATGGTGTACTATGTCTGTTGTGTCGAATGTCTATCACATTAACATTCCAGAAATTAAAAACAGTACTCCAACATATTAAAATGTTTTGATCCTTGCAACTCATTCGAATGAAGAAAGGATTGTAAGCAATGTGCACAATGATGGTAGACTGCCAGTTAATAAAGACAAAAAAAAAGTTGCTTATCCAGTGAAATGTGAAGTCTTGTCAAGATTTTTTAAAAAGTCATATGAGTTTTTGGCTAAAAGACAAAATATGTTGCATAGTATAGCTCATTACTAGTACAGGAAGCTGCCAGAGAGACATATCATTGTTTTGACTTTGCCAAGACTAGAAGAAATAAAAGACTTTCTAAATTCATTAAATCTTTATTTTTTAAAAAATTTACCTGACTTGGGATCGTAAAGTTTAACAGAACCACTGCAGACATTTGACAGTTTAAATTTAACAGAGTTATAACATGCAACAAAAAGTGCAAACTTTGCATAATTACTTTCAGCTTTTTTGAATCATTGGAGGATAATTTTATTTCTTCCCCCACTCCCCCCAAAATGAACCTTCGATTTTTTTGTTTTGTTGGCCATTATCTACATAGATCTTTGCCGTATTGCTCTACCAAAGGGGAAAGACTTCAGACAAATCCCTAATCTTGACAAGACATAAATGTACAACAGGTTTAAGTGCGGGTCATCGTTTCAAGAGGAATTATGTGGAAGCCAGTGAATGCAAAGATCGAATGAGAATCTTTGGCCATGCTGAAGAAAATTACCCCCACCCCCAGGATCAATGACTCAGAAGCTGACAGATGAATTTGCCTTGGTACCCAAGCATCACACCCATTTGGTTTCCCCAACAAATGCCTGTTTAAGGCTTGCAAAGATATACACAAGACAACAAAAAGAAAACTAAATGAAAAACACATGCCTGTACACATCTGTACTTTAAACCACATGTTGCCATATCACCAAGTAAACTAGTTACTTGCAGCTAAATATATGTAATACTTAATGTGTGTCCTTTGTTCAGGGTTGGACTAATGCAGTTGAAATATTTAATACTTTTGCATCCAAGTCAAATCAGGCAATTATGCTCAGCACGAATACTTGCATAGTACAGCCAGCTTTGAAGTTGCAGTGCCCTTATTTGGACTTGCACAAAGCCATCTATCCAAAAGCAATTGTCTACTTCAGTCTCCACATAAAGTAAATATTGATATACTCTGTCCATCAGACTTTTGTCCAGAGGATGTGTTTTTTTGGGGAAAAAAAGAGCAAAATGCTCCCAACCATTTTTTCATGATTTTCCAGCTGTGAATTGTTCACCATGCCACGAACATATGCAGTACACAATCAAGTTTATGGATTTTATTTTTTCTGGACAATAAAAGTAGACTACAGCTTTCAGTAATTTGCAGTCTGTATATAAATGATCCCTTTATTTAGTCTTCAATTGACTGTAAAGTTGTCGGCACAAATTAACAAATGGAAGCCTGGAATTTGGCAGAAAAGCAAATGAACATAGTCCTGAAATAAATCCCATACTCCAAAATTAAACACAAAGCCCATTGAAATTGATTTAAAATAAAATTAGCAACTCTCCTGTTGAGTGGAGCTAAAGCAGTCTAGGTCAGGTCATATTGATAACACAGAAACCAGGCATATACCAAGACACTGCTACAGTAAATCCAGGGAGCTTCAACTAAGGTTAATTATAGCACAGTAAGTTCCCTGCAAAAACCAGGCTACCATGGTTATGTTTGAAAAGCTCATGGCAAATTTTCTCTGGATCTTTCAGCATGGTGCAAATACTTCTAGGTACAGATTTTCCATGTTCAGTTATAAAATCGTCCAGCAAGCCATTCGATTGCATAAAATCTCTAAGAATGATTCAATAACAAAAAAAAGAGTGGGTTACCGACCAGGCATTGCCCCAATCCAAAAGATAAAGAGACAACTAGCTCAGTCTCTCTACCATACAGTGCTGTGGATGTCCAAGTACCCAAAGGATTGCAGTGGCTCACAAAGGCTGCTCACCATCTTTGGAGCAGTTAGAGATGGGAAGTAATTGCTGGCCCTGGCAGTGATGACCACAACACAAGAACAAACATGTTAAAAATTGCTCTAAGGGCAATGTTTCAACGCCAAAGTGAAAGTAGAGTGCCACACTTTGACTCAGCACATTTGGATAGATGTTATTATGACAGTGGCTTCATAACCAGTTCAGTATTTTAATACTTTTTCTACAGTTAGCAGAGGTGAAACGACATGGCAGCTTCCACAAACTCTCTGTTCTTGTTCCTTCCCCCAACCCTTCCACCAGGCTGATTCAGGCTATGCATAACCTCGGCAATCTATATGATTCCAAGCTGCATTTCCTTCCGTTATCGGAGGTTGCTATAGACAGCCCTATCCCACACTTCAACTGCTGTTGAAACTCTCAAACATAAACTTTCTCTCTTCCAAACCTGACACTTGGAAAAGCATTGTATTTCCCAGCCTCTGTACACATCTGCTGATCCAAACCTCTGATCCAACATTCTGTACCACTCAAAGCCCTGCTCACCTATTAATTTTGCCCTTGCATCTTCCTCCAGAGTTGTGTAATCCTTTATAATTTAGTAAATACATTACAGTTTATAATAAACAATTCAAGGTGACTCATTGGGATTTTGCACATTTGGATCTCTAGAATCTCAGCTGTCTAATTTGCTAATTAATCTATGCACTAAATAGAAACAAGGAAATAATGTTAGTGTAATGTTTATGTTTGATTATAAGAACTAGACAACAAAAGATGATGAACAATTTCGAACGGCTCCACTGCGCTCTCTTCTATTCATGTACTTATGCTGCTGAAAAGTACCATTTATTCCAGAGTGCACTAATCCTTTAACTTGTAAAAGAAATTAAGATACAATCTTTGGAATAAATTGTATATTCCACTCAATCACAAGCCAACCTGCGGTTCCAAACTAGCAGAGATATGACTTAATTGCATGCAAAACATTACATACACGCAGTATTAAGATTTGCTACAATTTTATGAAGAAACCATAATAACACTAGTCAAACCAAATCATAGTTATCATCAATCATGTATGGGTTTTAATCTTGCAGGGTATTTATAGTTAATTAGCAATAATAATTCACATATTAAGATAACATGAGAAATAAGAGCAGGAGCAGACCATATGGGCCCTCAAGTTGCAGAACACAAATTATGACCTGGAATGATGATCAAATACTTCAATCATTACTATCCAGAGATCTCCACTTCCAAGCACAATTTGCACGCACTTTAAAAAGTTTATGCAGAGAATACGAGTGTTGCTGGTGAGAACAACCCTTAACTATCCTAATTTGCCCTTATTAAGGTAAGATGCCTTCTTTAACAACTTTGAGTTAAAAGGTGAGGCTGGTTAGGCTGGGGCTATTTTCCCCTCGAGGTTCAGAGGCTAAGGGGTGGCCTTATAGAAATTTATAAAATCATGGGCATGGATAGGATGAACAGCCAAGGTTTTTTCCCCAGGATAGGAGTCCAAAACTAAAGGACATAGGTTTAAGGTGATAGGGGAATGATTTAAAAACATGAGGGGCAACGTTTTTTTTTACAAAGGATTGAGTGCGTATGGAAATAAGCTGCTAGAGGAAGTGGTGGAGGCGGGTACAATTACAACATTTAAAAGTTAAAAATCACACAACACCAGGTTATAGTCCAACAGGTTTAACTGAAAGCACACTAGCTTTCGGAGCGACACCCCTTCATCAGGTGATGAAGGAGCGTCGCTCCAAAAGCCAGTGTGCTTCCAATTAAACCTGTTAGACTATAACCTGATGTTGTGTGATTTTTAACTTTGTACAACCCATTCCAACACCGGCATCTCCACAACATTTAAAAGCATCTGGATGGGTACATGAATAGACGGATATAGGCCAAATGCTGGCAAATGGGATTAGATTAATTTAGGATGCCTGTACAAGTTGGGCTGAAGGTCTGTTACCATGTTGCACATCTCTAATAACTCTAAAATGCAGTGCATTTGGTGTAGGCACACAAAGTGCTGTTCCAGGGGCTAAGGAGGGTAATGAGTAGTCAAGAGAGTATTGCGCCTTCTATGTCTCTGAGATAACAGGAGCAGGGAAGGTGGTAGTTGGGCACGACGTCGAATTAAAACCACTCATGGCTAAACTAGAAAATGTTAAATATTTAACCAGATTAAAGAAAATACATATAATTACATGAAGACAGATGGCAGGTCAAAAGATTGTGTGTAACGTAAAAAGCAGCAAAGAATGAACAAACATTAAGAACGGGGAAATATAGAAGAAAGAGCTAATCAGAAATATAAAACCAGCTGGTAAAAATTCATGTAAATATTTCAAATGAGTATTAAAAATTGAACTCTGGCCTATAGAAAGTGAGACTGGAGAATTAATAATGGAAAATAAGCAAAAGGCAAATGAACTGGACAAGTACATTTCATCAGTCTTCCCTATAGAGGATTCAAGTGACATACCAACAGCAACAATAACTCAGGTAATGGAAGGGTTGGAGGAACTCAGGAAAATTAAAAGTCACGAGAGAAGCAATACTGAGCGAGTAACTGGAGTTGTCGGCGTACAGGTGGCCAGATCCTGATGAACTTCACACTGGGGTCTTAAAGTTATTAGTGAAATAGTTGATTTTAAATTTACCAAAATTCTTTCAATTTGTGGCCGATGCATGAGGTAGGAAGATAGCAAATATAACTCCCTTATTCAAACAGGAAGGGAGACATTAGGCATGACATTACAAGCTAGTTAGCTTAAAATCTATTGTAGGGAAAAGTGGCAACGTGATTTTGTGAAAGCCAAGTCATGTTTGACCAATTTATTGGAGTCAAGAGAGGGAACACACGCAGCAGAGAAAAAGAGAACTAGTGGATGTACTGAATTTGCCTTTTGAGAAGTAATTTGAAAAGGTTATGCTTCATTACACTGGTAATTTCCACACTGGAGTACCGTGCACCAATAGCAGTCTATTTAAGGAAGAATGCAAGTATCTTGGAAACTGTTCCAAGAAGGTTTACCAGGCTAATAATTAGAACGGCCATTGCCTTAAGAGAAAAGGTTGGACAGATTAGGCTTGTACCTGCTGAAATGTAGAAGATTAAGAGTTGACTTGATTGAAGCACAAGGTCTTGACTGGTAGATGGCTGATCTAGAATTAGGGATCACTATTTAAAAATCAGGGGCACATATTTGAAAGAGAGATTAGGTGAAGTTCTTTTCCCTCCTCAAGGGGTGTATGTTTTTGGAACTTTCATTCCCCGTGGTCAAGATGGCAGCAGATTAGTGTGTTCCCATTGGAGCTCCCCTGCTCTTTTTTATTTTTCCATTTTTTCTTCATCTATTTGAAATTTCCTACCTTACTGTAATGTCAACTCTTTAATGTTGTCCTATTTTTAAACTTATTTTTCAACTATTTTCATTCCTCTGCTGTATGCAAGATTTGGACCTTGGTACTTGGACCTAAGATATCACCATAAGGCAGCAGACATTGTAAAAGCTTTTCACTGTACTCCTACAATGGAGGACAAGTGACAATAAAAGGATATTGTATTATATTGAAAACATAGTGAAAGTAGAGCCCTTGAATATTATGACAGAAGCAGATTGACTTCAGTTAAACAAGGAGGCAAAAAGGTTATTGGGACAGGTGGAAAGACAGATTCAACTTGGTAAGTTCAACCATACTTTTATTGAGTGGCAAAGCAGGCTATTCCTGCATCTTGTTTACATGTATGTCAAATGTAACAAGTTACATTGAGCTACAACAGGGCTCAATATTACAATCTTAAAATGAAAAAGTAGAATGCAGCCTCCTTTGGTAGGGGATAGTTTTGTATATTCCCCAGTTACCCTTCAGTAACAGCTACTGTCAGTACAAGTCATTAGGCTAAATTAACAAGGTTCAATTAATTCATGTGCAGGGTGCAGTCAATATCATTTAGTGCGTGAGTAATTTAAAAACAAAAAGCAAACCAGAAACATCAAAACAACTTTTCAGATTACCTATGGCCTGCTATTTATATAGCAATGGTTTTCAGCATGCTTCATTTCATTGTTACCACCTGGAACAGTTTAGCTTTTCAACACATCTCCTTAACCAACAGGTTCAGTATGTTTAGAAAAAAAAAGTTCAAATACTCCATCAAAGTGATGTTCAAACAACTTTTGTAGTAGCAAAAAGTCTTGCTTGTGGAAATGTTAAGCATTCTTTGACAAATGGTCTGGACATGCTGAATTGACATCTACTTAAGAAAACCCAAAGCTCGAATGCAATTTCTACAGATAATCAAATCAAAAAGTCAAGGTAAATGTAAAGGCTTTCGTGCTCAGATCATCAACAGCCTACCCTTTTACAAGCTTTAAAACTAAAACTTTTACAAAATGGAAACTTTAGAAATACACTTTGTTGCACTTGTATGTGGATATAGAGTCAGAGACAGTGTGGAAACAAACTGCGGTCAAACTTGTCCATGCTGATTGCATTTTCAAAACTTAACTAGTCCCTTTTGTCTATGCTTGGCCTATATCCCTCCAAAAGCTTTCCTAACGATGTACCTGTCCAAATGCCTTTTAAATTTTGTAATTGTTTAATTGTACTTGCCTCTACCACTTCCTCAGGCAGCTTGTTCCATATACGCACCACCCCCGCACGAAAACATTTCCCCTCCGATCTCGTTTAAATCTTTCCTGTCCTCACCTCAAAACCATGCCCTTTAGTTTTGGACTCCCCTACTCTGGAGAAAAGATCTTGGCTGTTCACTTTATCTATGGTTTTATAAGAACATTAGAAATAAGAGTAGGCCACCTGGCCCTTCAAGCCTGCTCTGCCATTGATGATGATCATGGCCGACTAATGCACCTAACACTATGGGCAATTTAGCATGGCCAATTCACTTGACTTGTACATCTTTGGACTGAGAGGGGAAACTGGAGTACCCAGAGGAAATCCACACAGACATGGGAAGAATGTGCAAACTCCACACAGGCAGTCACCCAAGGCTGGAACTGAACCTGGGTCCCTGGCGCTGTGAGGCAGCAATGCTAACCACTGAGCCACCATGCCGCCCGTCTTTGTCTTAAAAACATTCAATGAGGTAGCCTCAACTGCTTCACTGGGCAGGGTATTCTAGATTCACAACCCTTCAGTAAAGACGTTCCTCCTTAACTCTGTCCTAAATTTGTTCCCCCTTATTTTGAATCTACACCCTCGAATTCTAGCTTCACCCTCCAGTGGAAAAAACATCCCTGCTTCTATCTTATCTATTCCCTTCATAATTTTATGTTTCTAAAATATATCCCCTCTTTGGGACTATACTCATTGGAATTTAGAACAGTCTACTCAATCTCTTCTCATAGACCAACCCTCTCAACTCTTTAATCAACTTAGTTAACTACTCTGCACCTCCTTCAGTGCTAGTACATTGAGTAGCACATTCAGTGCTACTCAAGTAAGGAGACTAAAACTGTAAACAGTACTCCAGGTGTGGCCTCACCAGCACCCTATACAGCTGTAGCATAACACCTCTATATTTAAACTCCATCCCTCTCGCAATGAAGGACAATATTCCATTTGCCTTCTTAATTACGTGCTGCACCTACAAACAAACATTTTGTGGTTCATGCACAAGGACACCCAGGACACTAGGCACAGCAGCATGCTGCAATTATTCACCATTTAAATCATAGTCCATTTTGCTGTTATTCCTACCAAAATGGATGACTTCACATTTACCAACATTATACTCCATCTGCCAGACCCTTGCCAACTCATGTAACCTATTATATCGCTCTGCAGACTTTCAGTGCCCTCTGCACACTTTGCTCTCCCTCTCATCTTAGTGTCATCTGTGCATTTTGACACATTACTCTTGGTGTACACTACCCAACTCTAAACCCTCTATGTAAATTATAAATAGTTGCAGTTCCAACACTGATCCAAGGCACACCACTAGCCACCGATCAATTCTTTGCTCTCGGTTAGTTAACCAATCTTCTATCCATGTTAATTCATGACCCACAATGCTGTGCATTTTTGCCTTACGTGCCTTTTGTGCCGCACCTTGCTGAGAGACCCAGATGCGCCACATCCATCAGCTCCCCATTGTCCACTGCATTTGTAATGTCCTCAAGAATTCCAGTAAATTAGCTAAACATGATCTGCCTTTCATGAACCCATGTTGCATCTGCCCACTGTGACAATTTCCATCCAGATGACTCGCTATTTCTTCCTTGATTATAGACCAACCTCTGTAAGGTCACCCCTCAAGCCTTCTACACTCCAGGAAAAAAGGTGTTGTTTGTTTCTTATAAAGAATGATTTATAAATTATGTTGGAGATTTAGTCCAAGCTCCTCCTCCAATTTATTGAACATTAGCATAACTTTCTATCCTTTTCTCTCATTATCAAGTCTTCTATTTAATGCACAATAAACATACTAACTTCTTCCAGTAGAAATTTCACACTTTCTTTCAAAAAAAGCTTCCAAGTGTCCTATTCTCCATTATGTCCTCCCTTGCCTTGTTTGTCCTGTCCAGTGCATTACCTTACACACATCCAAGTTGAATTCTTTTTACCATTGATCAGCCCATCTGTATCCTCCTGCAATTTAAGGCTATCACCCCCACTATTGACCACGCCATCAACCTTTGTATCATCTGCAAACTTCCCATTAATCCTCCTCTACTCAAGTCTGAAGATATACTCCAAACAGCAAGGGCCCTACCATTGTTTCCTATGGAACTCCAATGGATACAGGCTTCTGGCACTAAAACACCTCACCACCATTACCCTCTGCTTCCTGCCACACACTAAATTAGTGATCAAATGAGTCCATTAGGCTGTGGGCCAAGTGCTGGAAAATGAGATTAGAAGAGTGAACTGCTTATTTTTGACAAAGTAGACTTGATAGGCCGAAAGGTCTTTTTCTGTATTGTAGACCTACGAAAGACACTGTTCATGAACTGTAATTAGAAAAAAGCATGTGCACAACTTGCAATTAAATAGCATCTCTGAAATCATGTGTTAAGGCACTATACAAGAGCCTTAGGAAACAAACACTGACCCATGCGAGCAGCTAACGAGGAAGAAGGCCAGAAACATAGTCAGAGATGTGGACTTTAAGAAAATATCCTAGGGTTTCAGGTCTTGGTAACTAAAGACGTGACTACCAATGATGGAGCAATTTAGTCCAGAGAATTAGAATGCAGACATTTTAGACAATTATGGGATTGAAGGAGGAGAAGCTTACAAAGGATAGGATCATAGAAGAATTTGAAAATGCAATTTAAAATTTCAAAATCAAATTATTGCTTGACAAGGAACCAATGTAGGTCATTGAGCACATAGGTGACATGTGAACCTGACGTGCAGATAACCAAGATAAACTATCACTGTATTCTAATAGATGAAAGGCTTAACAGACGATCAATTTTTCAATGTATAATTTCAGTTATATCACACTGTAAATTGTTGCTATAAATTCTGTGTTACAATCAAGGCCTCCACTATCACCTGATGAAGGAGTATCGCTCCGAAAGCTAATGTGCTTCCAATTAAACCTGTTGGACTATAAACTGGTGTTGTGAGATTTTTAAGATTTGGAAAGACTGTTTTGGTTGATTTAAAATTTGCAAAAGATAGTTTTCCATGTTCTATCCAAGACTGTATAGGAATAGTCAAGTAGATATGAATGAGCAGTAAAAGCAGTGACAGTAAAAGATGAGCAATGTTATTTAAGTGAGAATAAACAGCAATGTTGGAAAGGGGGGTCGAAATGTCACCTCAGGATTAAATGGAATACCTACACTGTGAACAGACTAGTTAACTCTCAGATTGTTGTTAAAATACATGCTAGTAAAGGTCAGTTCAACGGCAGTTAGAAATTAGTGATGGAAGAAGAATTTACCATTAATTTCTTGCCAGCACCATGACAGATTATAGAAGCCTGACAGTCCAGACCATGGATCATAATCCCAAATCATCTGTAGACATGTAAACTGCAATTACAACATGTTTGTTTTCTTTAAAAAAAAGGTATGTATAGCCAAAAGTTGCCTGAAGATTATTGTTAAAAAAAAAGACACCAGTCCTGGCAAGAGAATTAACTGATGCGCTTGTATTCCAACATCAGTGTGCGCTATGAGGGTCACAGCTCTGACAACAGTCATTTTGAACACCGCAAGTAAAGCAAAAGAGGAAAGGCTGTTGCACCCGCAATGCTGCCAGTAAATCAATGGCAACAGTAATCTGGACAAAAGAGATTCAAATCCACCTACAAAGCTACGTATTTCAAAAATCGACCATTCAAGTGCCAACCTCAAAGCTACCAGTAACCTCCACTGCACCTGCAAGCATGTGCAACCATCCTCTCTTCACAAGTAATCCAAAGATTGATCTTTCATTTCTTTTGGACTCTTAGTTCTAATCTGTGCACGTGTTGTTTCCTATTTCTTCTTACACATAATGAGTTTATTAATTACTATATGTTAACTCAAGGAAGCCTGGTTAAACTGGCTCCTTTTAAAATAATTAATTTGGGTTTGGAACAGAAAGTATTTACAAGGGAAGAGATCTTTTTAAGAGTAACCTTGTTGTGACCAACTGTGTGGGTGGGTCCGTCAACCACCAAGTGGGGCCTGTTTATCCCTCCTCACTTGGGAGCTCAATGTTTTGAGATATCCTTGCCAGAACTTTAAATTGGGAAATCCTGCTCAGGCTCTGGTCGTGACACTGACTTATTTATGATTACACTTGTGCTCAAAAGTTTCAGTTTTGCCATCCAACAAGCATCACGACACATCACAGAAAAAAAAAGTGGGAAAATCCTGAAGGAAAGTAAATTTGAAACTGTTGGAAAAACTCAGTAGGTCTGGCAGCAGCTGTGGAGAGAAAGCAGAGAGAGTTAATGTTTCAGGTCCAGTAGCCCTTCTTCAGCACTGACACTCAGCAGGAATTTCTGATTTCCAGCATCTGCAGTTCTTTTTGTTTCCTGAAGGAAAGTAGCAAGCTTAGAGAAGTATGCTAAATTAAGTTTGAACCCAATGTTCTACTACATGCTCCAATCAATTCCAATTGCTCATGGTCATCATTTACGCTGTGGTCAACCTTTCAAAGCTCTTAAATGGATAACAAGTCAGATTCCATTCTGTGACCTGACACTCAATTGAGAACAATACAGTAAATGAATGATTAATGAGGGGTATAATAAAACTGCAGGGAGGTAATAACCCAATTAGATCATTCAGTCCATTGCATCTCCACTGGCTGAATACATTGGCCTAAATCCAATTCCCACATTCCAGCAACTGGTTCATAACCTTACAGGTTGCTCAGCTCCAGGTACAGATTTAGGTGGCTTTATGACGAGTCGAGGTAGTGATTTCACATTTCATCCATCAGGATGAAAATATTTTCTTCATGACCCACCTTAAATCTGTCCTCTGCTTAGTGACCTCTCCACCAGGTCTTCCCTATCCAAGCCTTATATGATGGATCAAGATTAAAATTTGAACTGGCAGCATAAAGTTTGCATTCTAATAACAGCAATGTTCTAAATGACATATGTAGAAATGAGACTTTGGTACCGAAAAAAACAACAGACTTCATATAACATTATTTTATGTAGAGGATTGCAAGAGAGGTGGTTTTACTAGGAGCTGTACACACACCAAGTATTTGCTGTCATTCCACATGATCTGACATCACTATGGCATGCACATGCTCAGAAAGAAATTCCCACTGGGTGGCAAAATGACCACCTTGGAGTCTCTCAAGCTGCTCGGGTATTCAAAATTGTCTGGTTACCTTACTCAATAAGGAATTAATTGCTGTAATGGATCATAAGGCATGAGAAATGATCTGCCAAAACCACTAATGGGTGCACCATGTTTTCAGCATTTACAGTCATGATGTAAGGATAGGTCTTTGAAGTCTGGTATAATCTAGGTAACATCTAGACACACTGAGCAGGCTACTCAACCCACTCCAAGTGGCAAGGTGCTCCTCTTGTGTTCTCCAAGACTACAGGCAATGAAACTGAAGATGTTCTCAAGATACAACTGTTACACTTCAGCCAGAGCCCTATGAACATCTGCGATTAGCAACTGAAGAGAAGTGACAAACAGTTGCAGAATGCTATAATCCAAGACTGGTATGACAATACAAAAGAAGTTCCTGAGAACATCCATTAATTGAGTCATTCAGGGTTGAACTTGGTATATCACAGTAAGTTATTTTCAAAGGTAAGGAAATCCTAATACCGAAAGCACTACACCAAGATATCATGACCATGGAATACCAAGGGGATCCAACATCCAAGAATGTCATACATGAATCCGTGTACCTCCTAGGACTAAATTAGGATATCCAGCTACTTATGAATTTTATTTACTCACTCATGGGGCATGAGCTTCGGTGGCTGAGTACTGCTCATCTCTAGTTACACTCAAGCGGATGGTGATGAGCTGCACAACATGCCCAGAACAGAAGTGTCAATGACTTTTCTTCATAAGTAATTGTCTATCCATTCTGAGACACAAGACTTTCTTCTGTGAAAGACAGAAAGAACAGAGAGATGCATGACCAGCAAGTAGATAGAGAAGTCCACAACTGGGCACGGAGCAGTGGGTGCAAGTCAGGAATCTAATCACAAACATCTGGACATCTGCAAGGGCTTTAAAATCTGCTCCAGCCTAGATCATATGAAGTCATTGTTGATCATGGTGCTACATTCCAAAGAAACAGAAGTCAGTTCAAACCAATTTATGGCACACCACTAATGCACACACAGTGGGGAGAAAACTCTGATGAAGATGGTGTGAGGATGTTGAACCAAGCTGCCAGCTGACCCCAACCAAAAACACCACAGCCCTTCAGACAGGTGCACAGATCAGACTGAGTTGACAAACCTAAAATGTTAGTTTGAATTACTAATAACGTTAACAGTTTCACCTGTTTATGTATTTTTAAAATTGACTGCACATGCCTTGGCATGACGAAGTATATCTTTTTGTTATTACATTTTTTCTCAAAAAAAAGAGGAAGTTTGCAGTATTTTCTAGTTTCACGGCTCAAATACAACATACTGTGAAGGGACATGCTTGTGGCATCATCATTGACATGTGATCTGGCAACATAATAGGGTCCATTACACATTAAAAGGGCTCCATTAAATGGATTCCTCTTGCAGCATAAGAAAGAATAATGCTGCAATTTACATCTAAACCGCTCAGCTTTAGCCCAGAATCCTCAATGTTACCAAATATTGTTATGTTGTTAGAGGAACTGACATAGCTATCACCTTACCAGGTGCATCAATTAAGAATCACCAATCACTACATCTTTAGGAGACTGAGAGAGATCTGGGTTAATATCAGTTGCTGATATGAAGAAATGATTCCTGGACCCTGGCCCACAGGTAAGTACTGAGGTGACGAGGGGGAAGTGCTTCTTGTGATGGTGTTTGACGGGAGAGGGAGCAAGAGCAAGACAATGATAGGAGGGGGCTGTCTGACAGAGAGTCACTCCAGTTCCTAGCCCACATCACAATGCCCAAGTCTCTCAGTCAGAGGGAGTGGCTGTCCATACTGTTTTAGTGCTGTGCACATCGGATGGTGAGAGGCCCAGTTGCAGATGGATTAGTACTTAGGTGATGGGAGAAGGCTCTAAAGTGGTGATTAATTGGCCACTTATGGGACCTGACCATCATCAAGGCAGGAAAGCTTGACCGTTGAGCTTCCTGCCCAGACCTTCATTCTGGCAGAGGCCTGGGGTTCAGATTCACCATCATTTGTGGCCCTACCCACATATGACTTGTCAATGGAGAGAGAGGATTTCACCCATTCTTATCAAATATCTGACATTAGATTGCTTTTCAGCAAAGCTGAAATAGTGTTGCTGGAAAAGCGCAGCAGGTCAAGCAGCATCCAAGGAGAAGGAGAATCGACGTTTCGGGCATAAGCCCTCCTTCAGCAAATCCAAGAAAAAAATGACAGAGTGGCAAACATTTTCAAACTTTCACTTTCCACAGAACCAATTGATCAAGGCAAAGTTTAAAAGGGGTCAGCTTGCCAAATGAAACAAATTCGCCCTTTTAAAAGGCAGGTTTAAACACTGTCTATCTCTAGCAATGTCATCTTGTCTTTCATTCATCAGGACCAACAAGAAATCCAACTTAGAAAGGGAAAATCAATTTATACGGCACAAGGAAGCAGCACAGATTGGTTGGAGTGTGGTTAGTATGCAGGCACAGCAGAAGTGGTTAACCTTAGCTGGAACACCACAGATCAGAGAGACTGATCGGACAGAGAACTGCCAAGAGGAACACATCGGTAAACCTTTCCTCAAACTGAAAAAAAATTGAAGTTGGAACACACTAATTTTCCTTCCACAACAAAAAGTGTGCTGAGTGCTTAGATTCATGCAGCTTCTAGCTATTCCATTTTCCTTCCAAGACTTTCACAAAATGGAGAGTTGAGACATTGAATAGTTCCCAATAAATTGCATAATACTTAGAACTGAAAAGCACAGCATTGGAACAAAAACATACTTACAGCATTCCACTTACATGGGAGATGCAAAAAAGGAGACTGGACTGGTCAGGATTATGGACAGTAATGACTGTAGATGCTGGAAATCAGTCAATAAATGTGAGATTTGAAGAACCTCCCCACACCCCCCACCCCCATCACCATCCCACCTACACTTACCTCCACCCTGCCACCACCACACACCCCCTCCTCCACCCAACCACCCTCAGCCAAAACCAAAACCATTTACTTCTGGGCTCCCCTCCCCAGTCCTGAAGAAGGGTCTTGGCCTGAAACATTGACTTTCCTGTTCCTTTGTTGCGGTCTGACCTGCTGTGCCCTTCCAGCTCTGGTTAGCATTAATGTTCTGGCGGGGGAGTCTCATTAGAAACCTATAACATTCCAAAAGGTTCAGGCAGGGAGAACACAGAAAGGATGTTTCCAATGACTAGGGAGTCCAATATCTGGGTTCATGTTCTAAGGGTTTGGATTGAGATAAGGAGAAATTTCTTCACCCGGAAAGTGGTAAGGAAGTGGAATTCTGTACCACAGAAGCAGTGGAGGTTAAAACATTGAATGTTTTCAAGGAGGAGTTACACATAGGTCTTGGGGCTAAAGGGATCAAAGGGTATGTGGAAAAATGCAGAGACAGCGTACTGAGTCATGAAGGGCTGAATGGCCTACTCCAGTTCCTCATTTCAATGATTTGATGATATCGGTATATTGCACAGACAGAACTACCTGGTGATTGGTGTAAAAAGCAGGAGATGGAGTGGGTGGATGAAATCTCCAGGAATAAGCCCAGCAACGGCAACCCTTTAGTGGAAAATATTCTTAATCTTCATTCCAAATGACATCACGTTAAGAGATTCAAGATCACACCAGACATAAATAACCCATTCCACAAATTGTTCAAGCTAATTGGTATGGTTGCATCCTACATAGGCAGAGGAACACTAAAATATCTCTCACACCATGTCAAGCAATATTTTCCTTGAACCTGGTCAACTGCTCTGATGCAAGATTAGAGACTTGACATTTCTTCCCTCCCTGCACAGATGCTGACTAACCTGCTGAGTATTGCTAGCATTTTCTGGTTTCATTTTCAAGCAATGTAACTGCCTGAACAGGCAGAGTTCTATTATTGACATGAAACCGCCAACAAAACATGTTGGGAACCTTCAATTGACAAAGGGGCATGCAGCCAAACATTTTTTAAAAAGCACAATACTTAATGCAAAAGACTCTGAAGGTCTCCTGACTGCACTTCAAACCAACAACAGTATTGCTTCCATCTTTAGCAAAGTTCTCATTTGGGAGTCCTCTGGAAATCTCTTTCCAACACAAGGAACAGATGAATTTCTGAAATCCTGGTGCACAATTTATAAAATTACTGCCATCTGTTTCAAAACAGCAGATAGTTTCCTCTTTCAACCATTCAAGACCACCTTCACGCCATCCAAACTAGTTTTGATATATTTTAGGAGCAAAATACTTTTGAATCAGAAGCAGTCACACAACATTTCCTGAAACTGGAAAGATGATATTCTTCTTTTCTATTCATGGCTGATCTTTTACACTTCCCATTAAACCATTTGACAATTTCTTCCAATCGGTTTGCCATTTCCATTACTTCACTCACACAGAGTTTCATCCCTTCGAACTATCATGAATGCTTGCCAACACACATGGTTCTTACCCTCAGTTTTCATCATCTCTCCAGTCATTTTCTCAATTGCCCTGTTACAGAGAGGTCACAAGAGGAAAGGGAAAGTTGGGCTGGATGTTGACGACCTTTTCATATTCCACCCTGTCAGTTGGTCATAGATCACAACTAAAGTCATCCTAAAGACACTCAGTTTATCATTAATATGACTGTTAATAATCAAGAGGCAATAATCATGCAAAATTAAGTTTGAATTGAATGAGTGAGTGAGTCAACATGTTAAACAGTATAAAGTAGTAATAGGCTTTGTGTAAACTAAAATGTGCAACAATACAGACTGTGTACAGGATCGTTATAAAAAGCAGAGTTCAAATCTCTGCATGACTCAATTCAAGGCAAGAGGAAAGAGTGAGCTTGATTTGCTTACTTTCAAGAGGATCAAAGCGGACCAACAGATACCAGTTGAGGTCACATTTCTTTCACCTAATTAACTAGATGAGCATAATTGCAAGGTCAGTTGGACATTTTGCCTCTAAGTTAATGCTTTCCAGTAGAAATGATCTTCAAGTAATTTACATCAGCGTCTTAACATTGTGAATAATGGTAACTAGACAAGCATAATCAGGTGCATTAATTCCAACATGAAATAAATGTAGAAGTTTTAACTCAGCAGAATGCTGAAATGATCATACAACTAACTACATTGATAAAAATGGTCTAGCTAACTCACCCTTCTACCAATAAAAACACTTACCTTGATTTAATCCCTGCCCTCCCTTTCACTGTTTGATCACACAGCATTGCCCTTTGTGAGGGGCATTGCTGGTCACTGGCCACTCGGGTGTTTTCCTATCTTCCTGGTGGTGGAAATTGAATAAAGACTCGTACACCTTGTGTCTCTCACTGTGTCTCACACCTGCACACACACACCATGGGTGCTGGGAAAAAATAAGCACTACCGCAGTTAGGTGGTAGTGTGGGAGTTAACAAAAAAAAACTTGAGTGTAAAAAAAACAAAAAAAAACTTACCTTTTCTGCTTACTACAGCAAACAACCTAGAATCCAAATTATACTTTTATATTTCCAAAACCCTTGGCCTCACTGCTCAACCCAGAATTCCATTTGAGTATTAATACAATTGAGCATGGACTACATCTTTCTTTACATTTTCTTCCTAATTGGCACCCATGTGGATTTACCAGAATCATGTTCACTACCTATTTCTTTGATCTCATTATGAATGATGCAGAGACTTAAAATCTTGTTCACTGAATAGTCTAAATTTTCAAAATCTTGAAGTGGGGGGGGTGGGGGGTAAAGAGGGTGGGAACATTCCACCTAGTTGAATATCTAGTGTCAAAAGAACTATTTTGCCTTCCACAGAGATGCCTGTCCTTCTTTTGAGCTTCAGTAATCCATAAACAAAAGATGATATTTGGTGGTGCCTTCAAAGCTATAAAACAGCTTCAAAGTGACAGCTTCATCATCAATACTCTTCTGACTCAGGAATATAATGCAGTTTCTCATGTATGTGTGAAGGGCTGCTTTAAAGAAAAAAATCATTAAGGAAGGATGACCTTCACCAGCTACCCATGTGAAGGGAACAGTGAGCTCACTTTCATGAACCGTTACAGTCCATTCGGTGTGCAACGTGGGTGCAGGAGAGGGGGAGCTCCAGGGCAGTCATAACCATCAGTGTGAAACACCAACAATCTTTTCCAGCCTGATCTCCAAGCGACTATGACATCGTTCATTATTTGGTGCTTTTGTTTTTACTTCAGGTGTTTGATCAATATTTGTAGAGAGGTCTGCTGATCTTGAAACTGCCCGTACTATTTAGCACCTTGGCCATTTCATCTACCCTTACACACAAAAAAAAATCAAGAAAAAAATCCCTGATGGAAGGGAAAGAGAAGGAAATTGGGTAAATGATTCCTACCACATAACACTTTTTAAGAGCCGCATATTCAATTTGGCAGCTACAGTGCGATATACTTACATATGCCACAATGAGAAACATTTTGAACTATACTGAAACATCAGTCACAGAGGAACTTCTGTTAGAGAAGGGTAGGGGAAGCTTAAGGAATGAACCAAGATCACATCTCAAACTGTTACTTTCCATTTTCGATCATTACATTCATCGAAATTAAAAGATTTTCTATTAAAGGGGAAGCCTCAGGGCTCTGACAGAAGTGAAACAAAGATGCCAGCTGACCTCAAAAGAAAGTTGCCTGCAAAGATCGAGTGTATGGGTCTCCCCCTTTCATGATATCAGCCCTACCCTTGCTCTGAGTTAATAGGTTCTTCAAGAGTTCAGTAACTTGGGTGACATTTAAACAGTGGGCTCATGCTCGAAACGTCGAATTCTCTGTTCCTGAGATGCTGCCTGGCCTGCTGTGCTTTGACCAGCAACACATTTGCAGCTGACATTTAAACAGAGTAACCACATTGAGGTATTCTCAGACATCAAATCAGTGAATCAGAATTCTTCACAGAATTAAATAAGTCGCTCGAATATACACAAGGGATTGGGTAGAAGTTGAAATATTAGACTTTCAAAATATTTGAAAAATATATACTTTTCATGGAGAAATGATATTCCACAAACTTGACTTTCCTCAGGGAAATTGAGAGTGTTCATTAGTAACATCAACTTCAAAAATCCAGAGCACCTCTCTAAACAATATCAAGATACTTTTACATTTGAGCCAAATAGCTTAAAGGCAGATTTTCAAGAGTTGTGATTTCTACTGGTTTATAGACTGGCAGATGGGTGGGGGATTGGGGGTGGCTCAACAGCTCTCCCTATGGGAAGGCATAGAACCATCAAGAGCAACTTAGGGGTTTCCAGCTTTAACTGAGCATGTGTGGCCTCCATGTATTTTCATCAGATGTCAGTGTGTCTTGACAGAGATGACCGACAGAAACAGGGCATTTCGGATGCAAGCATATTCAAACTTTGGGTTAGTCCAGAGACATCAACATTGGAATGCTGGAAATTTCAAAACAATGGGAGAAAGACAGGGTGACCAGCCAATATTGGAAAGGGAAACATTCAACTACATGCAGCTGTGCTCATTCCTCAGAGCTCCTCAAATGGCCTATCACGCATACCTAACCCAAGATTATTTGCTCTTTGGAAAGAAAGGCAATATTTAATATTGTACTGTACATGAGCTCAGTCTGCGTGGGTTTCCTCCGGGTGCTCCAGTTTCCTCCCACAAACCAGAAATGTGCAGGTTAGGTGAATTGGACATGCTAAATTGCCATAGTGTTCAGGAGTGTGCAGGTTAGTTGCATTAAGTTAGGAGTAAATATAGGGTAGGTGGATGATTCTTCAGAGGGTCAGTGTGAACTTGTTGGGCCAAAGGACCTGCTTTCACACTGTAGAAAAAAGAATTTCTGCGAAGGAGAAGATCATTACCTGTTTGGTTTTTGTTTTGCTGTAGGTATCCAAAATCGGCTTCTTCCTCTCCTTGACAGCTGATTTTGAAAAGTAGTTTTCCAGCTCCTGGATATTAATGGAGGGCTCTTCGAGTGCTGCCCAAATTGGCAAGGTTTCCGTTTCCCTATATAAAACAAAACAAAAATTCGCTTTAGATCAGGAATATTCTTAAAATCAAAAATTTCTTGATTTGAAGAACAATCAAGTGCTGACTTGCAAATTATTTAAGGAATATCATTCCAGGCACTCATGGGCAGTTGTAAGGTGAATGCTTTATTTTAGCATCTCAGCATAAACGAGACAAGGAAGTTTTGCAATCGGGCAATGTAATGGGAAACCAGCAATTGCTATTTCACTAATCGATTAAAAAACTCTTCAGGTTAAAAACTTTTAAGGAAGTGTTTCCAGCAGCTGGCTGCAGATTAAACCCTGGTAATCCTCCAGTCATTACATCATGCCTTAACAGAATAGATCGCAGATGTTGAACATGATATCCAACACCAAAACAAAAACTACTTCCAAAACAGCAGCAGTCGGGACATATTGTCAGGAAAAAAATAATTAGCTATTTAGCATTTCACTTTTTCTTTTGAAATAAAACAAAACTGAAATACATGGAATTAAACTCAAAAAACTGAAATTTGGGATTCTACCAAAAACCTCCTTCACAGCTAAACTATCAACTGAGCAGTGCAGCAAAATATTTTATTTGCATTCACTTTGGATAAAATGGAATGTAAAGCAATAGTTAGGCAGCAATAAAAATTGTTAAGAATTCTGGAGCTGAAATGGCAGCTGCTAGTAGATCTGCAGCTGAAAGCATTATGTGGATCAGTACTTCATTTCTGGATCTCCTGCTCAAACTCCCAATACTGCAAGTTTACAAAATTGCCCAAATTTTCACAAGCGTAGATTATGGAGAAAATAATAACAGTCCATTGCGTCTGTTCTGGCTCTTGAAACTTTCCTGTTCAGGTATTATTGAAGCAGCTGAAGATGATTATATATAGACACTACCTAAAGCAAATCCAGCAATGATATGCTGGGACTCCAGTTATTGATCAACAACTTTAGCCACTTTCCACTGTTTTGGTCTAATCTGAAACAACAAAGACTTTTCCACACCCTTAGCCCCTCTGACTCCAAATCAAAACTCACAACGTCGGCCCACCCATCTTCAGCTGTAATCTTCCCTCTATAAGATCTAAAATTGGGATTCTTGCTGATGATTATGCAACGTTCAGCAAAGTTTACAACTCCAGGTACTTCAGCAGTCATGTCTAAATGCAACAACACCTGGACTCATTCCGATTGGGACGATAAGTGGCAAGTAACATTTATGCCACACAAACGCCAGGAAGTGACAACCTCCAACAGGAGAATCCAATCAATCATTCCATACCATTCAATGCTACTACCATCACTAAATGTTCTACTATCAATGTCCTCACTAAATGTTCTACTACCATTGATGATAAACTGAACTGGACAAGCTATATAAATACAATGGTTCCAAGAGCAGATCATAAACTGGGAATTTTGTGCCAAGTTCTAACTCCCTAAAGCCTATTCACCATAACCAAAGGTCAACAGTGCGATGGAATACTCTCCACTCTTTACAGCCGATTAATCAATTTTACGTAGCACTGGCGTCACAATCCTATCCCCCAGCGACAGGATTGTGACTAGTTCCAGGTGTCACACATTTGAAAAGTTGTGAAGACTTGGAATAAGGTACAGAGGAGATTGATGAGACTAGTACTGAGGAGGGCAGAGAATAGAATTACATGGATGTGCTGGAGATGGCAGCGTCATCAGCATCCACGACCTTCTTTTTCCTTTTCTCTTCCATCTTCCTTTTTTTTTAAAAACGCGCTGTTCAGCAGCAACGACAAAAGACGCAGCCTGATGTGACCAGTGGCAAGAGTAACATGATCAGGCTGTAAGGCAACGAGAACAAGCTGCCTGAGGGCAGCAGTGGGGACAAGGACACACCCAAAGCAGTTGGGGGGCGGTGTGTAGGGGACAGTGTTGAGCACTGAGAAGAGTGCAAGACCAGCATGGCCAGACCCTTACAGACAGTGGTATTGATCTGTTAACAGTTGCTTCTTTGTTTTTGTTCCTTTTAGGAAGGACTGTAATGTTTATCTATTTTAAACTTTGTTTCTTATTTCTCTGCTTTGTACCCAAGATGGTGCCAAACTTGGCAACTTGTAGACTTTTCACTGTACCCGTGTGACGGTAAACCTAGTTCAGATTGATAGGGAGAAAGCAGCCCACTCGATTAACACACCGAACACTTTCAAGGTGCACTCCAGCATCAGCAGCAATACACTACAAACCGCACT
Organism: Hemiscyllium ocellatum; assembly: GCF_020745735.1. Lineage (NCBI taxonomy): Eukaryota > Metazoa > Chordata > Chondrichthyes > Orectolobiformes > Hemiscylliidae > Hemiscyllium > Hemiscyllium ocellatum. Next base: position 25,396,293 of record NC_083410.1, on the reverse strand, counting down.
ACAACAACTCACCAAAATTCCTTTTAAAGCACCTTGAAAATCTGCAACCTCTCCAGAACATTCCTGTGGGTGTACCTACATCACATGGAAGGGAACAGTTCGAGTCCTTCATCTTTTTGGATATTTTCTAACCAACCTGCTCAGAGACGATATTACACACCATTTCAACTTAGGGCTCCTAGCTCAAGAGATAGTGACACTACCACTTGGACTTTATCTTTGCAAGGGCAATTAAGAATGGGCAAAACTGGCCTAGACAGAGAAGCTTGTACCCCATTAATAAATAATTTCCCATGCCCATTCTCCAAAACATTCATTTTGATTCCTTCTGGTATTTACTCAATTATCTTTTGAATGTTACTATTCAATCTACTTCCACTACCCTTGCAAGTCATCACTTTGTTTAAATAAAAAGTGAACATTCCTTATGCTAGCTCCGATTCTTCCTCAGCTCACTGACAAATTGGTGCATTCTGATTCATCACTTGACTGCCCTGGTGTTGCGACTGCCAGATTTTTGTATGACACTTTGGGCCCTCCTTAAAATAAAGGTAAAATCAAATGAATCATGTGATCTGTTCGGATTTCTATGCAATAACACGCCTGTGTATCATAAACACAGAGGCTCTTGTCGAGATCGACTACAAAGAGTTGTGAAATATTCATATCCGAAAGCAAAAACCAACAGGAGCTGTTTTTACTGTGTACAGAGCACCATTGACTGGAATGTTGGACAGTAGAAAAAAGCTCTTGTAGAAAAAAAGACAACAGCTGGTCCCTTGAAAAATACCTGGCAAAGCATGGGAGGCAATATGGTTCCTGTTAAAAGGGACAAATCCTGTGGGTAAAGACTCCAGAAGACTTGTGCTGGACAGGCTGGGATGCAAAATCAATGAGGACCTTATTCCGGAAGGTCAGTGCAAGGATTCTCGAAAAACTGAGGGAACCATCTTTCGACAGTGACTCAAATATTATGACTCCGTGAAACAGGGAGTGAGTGTGGATGGTTTCAGATAACAACAGCAGTCCTGCAGAGAGCGGGTCGTAATGTGCATGTGTATATGGGATTCTTTGGCAAATTAAACACCAGTGAGGGGTTTTCATGTCAAAAACGGGGGGTACAAACAGTAATTTGATAGCGTTATAGAGTCCAAGCACAGAGACAGGCCCTTGGGCCCAAACTAGTCCATGCCGAACAAAATGTCCAGCCACACAAACCCTCATTTCCCAGCACTTGGCCCACATTCTTCTAAAATCTTTCCTTTCCATCTATTTATCCAAATGCCTTTGAAATGTTGTTAATGTACCTGCCTCAACCACTACCACTGGCAGCTCATTTCATATGCATACCACCCTTGATGTAAAACAAAAAGCCCATCACGTTCCCTTTTACTCTTCCCCTCTAACTGATGCCATCTAGTCCTCCATTTCCCAACCCTGGGAAAAAACAACTGAGTGCATCCACCCTATCCATGCTTCTTATACACTTCGAGAAGATCCCCCCTCAGTCTCCCACGTTCTAAAGAAAAAAGTCCTAGCTTATCCAACCTCTCCATATAACCTGAAGATTGAGTCCTGGCAACATCCTTGTATATTTCTTCTGCACTCTTTCCAATTTAATAACACCCTTCCTATAGCAAGGTGACCAAAACTGAATACAATCTGCCAAGTGCAGCCTCACCAACATCCTGTAAAATTGCAATAGAACTTGCCAAATTCTATACTGAATGTCTTGACTGATTAAGACCAGCGTGCCAAAAGCCTTCTTCACTGCCCTGTCTATCTCCAGAGAACCATACACCTGAACCCCAAAGGTCCCTCTGTTTCACTACACTCCTTAAAGGCCTTACCATTCACCATGAAACTCTTACCTTGATTTGACTTTCCAAAATGCAAGACCTCTCACTTACCTGTATTAAACTCTATTTGGCATTGCTTGGCCCATGTCCCCAGCTGATCAAGGTCCTACTTCAATACCAGTCTCACTGTAGATGACACTAAAAGAGGTGGTATCATGGACAAATCTACTAATCATACCTTGGACATTCTCATCCAAGTCATTGATATAGATAATAAACAGCAAAGGGCCCAGCATCAACCCCTGAGACACTCCACTAGTCACAGGCCTCCAGCCTGACGAGCATCTTTCCACTATCACCCTCTGCTTCCTATCATCAAGCCAATCAAGCATCCAATTTGCCATCTCCCCTGGATTCCATATGATCTAACCTTCCAGAGCAGCCTACCATGTGGAACCTTATCAAAGGTCTTACTCAAATCCATGCAGACTACATCTATCACCCTTCCTAGTTACTTCAAGGAACTCTTAACATATTTGTGAGGCATGATCTCCCACACACAAAGCATGTTGAATACTCCTATTCAAACCCTGTCTTTCTAAATGCATGTATACCTTATCTCTCAGAACCTTCTCACGTAACATATGTTATAGGTTTACTAGTCTATAGCTCCCAGGCTTTTCTTTGCAGACCTTCATAAGGTCACAACATTCGCTACCCTCCAGTCTTCCAGAATTTCACCCGTAGCTAATGACGATGCAAAAATAACAGCCAGGCCCTCTGCAATTTATTCTCTAGTCTCTTGCAGTGTTCTTGGATACATTTAGTCAGGACCAGGAGATTTATCCACGTTCATACATCAACTAGACACAAAAAGACATAACCACTCTCACTAGTACCCTTACATACAGGTGAGGAAGGACACCACTTAGACTGGGATAACACACCCATCCTGGGACAAGCCAAGGAGAGACATGCAAGAGAATTCCTAGAAGCATGGCATTCCAACCGGAACTGTATCGATTTGGACTACATCTACAACCCTCAGAAAAAGAACAGGAAATGACATCACCAACTCAAGGAAACCAAAACACAAATAGAAAGCAGCGCATAACCCTAGTGCATCATCGGAAGCACACTGATGATGTTACCCAGTACGGTGACGAAACATCTGAAAACGAACCTTCCAGCTCAGACAGCAAACTTACATCCAGAACTTTCGTACATTCTAATACATCTAATACCACTTCTACTGTGATAATGGCCTGTCCAAGATGTTACCATTAACTTCCCCAAGTTCCCAAGTCTTCACATCTTTCTCCATTGTAAATACAGGAGCAATATTCATTGAGGACCTTGCCAATTCCCTGCAATTCTACACATACATGCCTACTTTGGCCCCTGAGGGTTGCTATTCTCATTCTAATTATTCTTTTTCCTTTAATCTATTTAAAAGAACCTCTGAATTCAACCTTTTTTTTGTGGTTCTGTTCGCCGAGCTGGAAGTTTTTGTTGCAAACGTTTCGTCCCCTGGCTAGGCGACATCATCAGTGCTGTGGAGCCTCCTGCGAAGCGCTTCTTTGATGTTTCTTCCGGTATTTATAGTGGTCTGTCCTTGCCGCTTTCGGTTGTCAGTTTCAGCTGTCCGCTGTAGTGGTTGGTATATTGGGTCCAGGTCGATGTGTTTGTTGATGGAGTTTGTGGATGAATGCCATGCCTCTAGGAATTCCCTGGTTGTTCTCTGTCTGGCTTGCCCTATGATAGTGGTGTTGTCCCAGTTGACTGGGACAACACCACTATCATAGGGCAAGCCAGACAAAGAACAGCCAGGGAATTCCTAGAGGCATGGCATTCATCCACAAACTCCATCAACAAACACATCGACCTGGACCCAATATACCAACCACTAAAGCGGACAGCTGAAACTGACAACCGGAAGCGGCAAGGACAGACCACTATAAATACCGGAAGAAACATCAAAGAAGCGCTTCGCAGGAGGCTCCAAAGCACAGATGATGTCGCCTAGCCAGGGGACGAAACGTTTGCAACAAAAACCTCCAGCTCGGCGAACAGAATCACAACAACAAGCACCCGAGCTACATATCTTCGCACAAACCTTGATCACACTATTTTTTTTTGGCCAAGGCTATTTTAATATGCACTTGATAAGGCAAAGGTGCAGTCAGTGTGATGGGTTGCAGTGTGTCTAATTTAATGCAAGTATTAGGAATAAGGGTGATGAACTCAGAGCATGGATCAGTAGTTAGAACTATGATGTCATGGCCACTACAGAGACTTGGATATCACAGGGTCAGAAGTGTTGGTTGGATGTTCCAAGGTCTACATATTTCAAAAGGAATGGCATGGAGTGTAAAAGAGGTGGAGGAGTGGCATTGCTACTCAGGGCTAGTATCACAGCTGCAGAAAGGGAGGTCGTCAAGGAGGGTTTGTCTACAGAATCAGTATGGGACAAAGTCAGAAACAGGAAAGGGGCAGTCACTTTATTGGGAGTTTTTAACAGACCCCCAATAGCAATAGAGACACTGAGGGGCAGATTGGGAAGCAGATTTTGGAAAGGTGTTGAAGTAACAGTGCTGTTGTCATGGATGACTTTAACTTCCCTAATATTGATAAGCACCTCGTTAGTTCAAATAGTTTGGATGGAGCAGTTTTTTTTTCCAGGGTGTGTCCAAGAAGGATTCCTGATGCAGTATGTAGATAGGCCGACCAGAGGGGTGGCCATATTGGATTTGGTGCTTGGCAATGAACCAGGTCAGGTATCAGATCTCTTGGCAGGAGAGCATTTCTTGAACTTATTATACTCATGGAAAAGGATAGGAAGAGATGGTATTGGAAAGTATTTAATTCAGGGAGAGGGAATTACCATGCTCTTAGGCAGGAATTGAAGCAGCTAAATTGGGAACAGATGTTCTCAGGGAAATGCACAAGTGTGGAGGTTATTTAGGCAGCACATACTGATGGTGCTGGACAGTTTTGACCCACCAAGGCAAGGAAGGGATGGTAGTGTGAAAGAACCTTGGGTGACAAGGGATGTGGAATATCTAGTCAAGAGGAAGAAGGAAGCTTACTTTTGGTTGAGAAAGCAAGGATCACAAGGGGATTTAGAGGATTACAAAGTGGCCAGGAAGATACTGAATGGACTTAGGAGAGCTAGAAAGGGGCATGAAAAAGCTTTAGCTGGTTGGATTAAAAAACCCTAAGGCCTTCTACACTTATGTGAGGAACAAGAGGTTGGTTAGAGTGTGGACAGAACTTGTGCCTGAAGTCGAAGGAGATAGGGGTGTTCCTTATTGAATACTTTGCTTTGGTATTCACTATTGAGAGGGAACTTGACATTTCTGAGGACAGCTTGAAACAGACTGACAGACTTGAACAAATTGATATTACGAAGGAGGATATGCTGAAAATTTTGAAAATCATAAATTATAGATAAATCACCTGGGCCAGATGGGATATACCCGAGGTTTCTCCAGGAAGCAAGAGTTTGCTGCACCGTTGGCGATGATCTTTACATCATTGTCCACTGGAGTAGTGCCAGATGATTGGAGGGTGACAAAGGTTATTCCCTTTTTTCAAGAAATGGAACAAGGATAATCTTGGGAATTCTAAACCAGTCAGTCTCATATCTGTGGTGGGTAAAGTACTGGAGAGGATTCTGACAGACAGGATTTATGATTACTTGGAAAACCAAAGTTTGATTAGAGATAGTCAGCATGTTTTTGAGGGGGGCAGGTCATGCTTCACAAACCTGACTGAATTCTTTGAGCATGTGAGAAAACACACTGATGAAGGTAGAACAGTGGAGTGGTGTACATGGGTGTTAGCAAGGCGTTTGATAAGGTTGCCCAATGGTAGGCTCATTCAGAAAGTAAGGAGGCATGGGATACAAGGACATCTAGCTGTCTGGATACAGAATTTGATCATGGCAGATGGCAAGTATTCAGCCTGGAGCTCGGTTACCAGCAGTGTTCCACAGGGATCTGTTCTGTGACCTCTGCTCTTTGTGATTTTTATAAATGACTTGGATGAGGAAGTAGAAGGGTGGGTTACTAAGTTTGCTGATGACATGAAAGTTGGTGGAGTGGTGGTTAGTGTGGAGGGTTGTTGTAGCTGCAAAGGGACATTGACAGGATGCAGAACTGGGCTGAGAAGTGGCAGATGAAATCCAATCTGGAAAAGTATGAAGCAATTCACTTTCAAAGGTCAAATTTGAATGCAGAACACAGGGTTAAAGGCAGGATTCTTGGCAATGTTGAGAAACAGAGGAACCTTGGGGTCCTTGTCCAGGTATCCCTCAAAGTTCCTACCCAACTTGTTAGGGTTGTCAAGGCGGCATATGCTGTATTGGCTTTCATTTGTAAGTGTTGAGTTCAAGAGCTACAAGGTTATGCTGCAACTCTATAAAGCCTTGGTTAGACCACACTTGGAATATTGAGTTCAGTTTTGATTGCCTCATTGTAGGAAAGATGTGGAAGCTTTAGATAGGGTGCAGAGGAGATTTTCCAGGATGCTGCCCGGACTGGAGGGCAGGTCTTAGGAAGAAAGGTTGAGGGAAATACGGCATTTCTCATTGGACCAATGAAGGACAAGTGGTGACTGGATAGAGGTAGACATAATAATGAGGCGTAGATAGAGTGGATAGCCAGAGATTTCTTTCCAGGTCAGAAATGGCAATCATGAAGGGGATTAATTTTAAAGGTGATGGAGGAAGATTTAGGGAAGATGTCAGAAGTAGGTTCTTTACACAGAGTAGTGGGTGCACTGAATGCACTGTCAGCAGTCATAGTAGAGTCAGATACATTAGGAACATTTTAGCAACTCTTGGATCGACACATGGAAGATTGTAACTGAAGGGTACAATTTTGTAAATTAAATAAATTTACAAAAAGGCAAAATGTGTACTACAAGGATAAATTATGTAAACCGGTCAGAACCAACCATTCCATAGAAGTGCAAATCAAGCTTGAAGACCAAAACCTCAGACATATGGTAATTTTCCAGATTTATCAACTTTAACAATTTCAGATCATAATCTCAATCCTTTATCCTTCCTTGTCCGATCTTGCTTCTTTTCCTTTGTAATTTTTGATCTTCACCTTGCTTTTCTCGTATGCTTTCATAAAGCAGCTGTTCAGTATTCTGCCACTCACAACTCCTCTGCACCTATCTCACGTTGGTTTATTTTTGTCCCACCACTTCTCCCTTTGTTTCTGTCCCATAAAATCATTTAGGAATCTCCTGTATTCCCCTCCATCCTTCATCGACATTTCGATTAGTTTCTTCATCCTCCCTACTTAACATAAAAGTTGTTACTTCTTTTCTCACCATTCTGATGAAAAGACCTTAACCTGAAATTTTAACTGTTCCCCTCTCAAAATGCTGCCAGGGTTGTTCAATATATCTAAAGCAGGGGGTTTTGAAGAGTCACTGGACACGAAATGTTAACTCTGCTTTCTCTCCACAGATGCTGCCAGATCTGAATTTTTCCAGTAATTTCTATTTTTGTTGCTGCTGAATATTTCCCCTTTCCTTTTTGTAAGCCATCCTTTTTGCTACTTTACATCAGCAATGTGGCAGATGAATCGGTCAACGCAAGCACGCAACATTCAGGTTTCAGATACTGAACAGTAGCACTGCATTATTACACGTGTAGGCACAAATTGGAGCAGGGAAAGGCTGTCTGTCTGTCTGTCATCCTATGCATCAGTTTTCAAGCATGGTCTGGTTTGCCACTGCCTGCTGCTCAAACTGCAATAAATGATTACTGAAACTAATTCATACCACATCAGTGCTCATATGCGACAACATGATTTAATTTCCCTCTTTGCCTTTGTTATGTTTCCAAAACACCAAGAGACAGCGCTGAACTAATGATGCAAGATCAACGAGGGCACAAACTTCTTTGCAAATAGACTATGTTAATGACCCTTGAAAGCCATAATCCCCGACAAAATTGAGAGCGCAGAAGCCAATTTAATGCAAACAACAAGACTGCCTTTCAGTACTGCACATAAACAAAACTGATCTGGATCAAAACCTGACCTGACGTGCCTGTGCTTTTACAGACGTGATAATATTGCACAGTCCTCAGAATCCATTTCCACGGTCTACACTCTCCATTTGGGATCAATTACCCTATTTAATGTTTGAGCTGTACACTTGTGAGATGTATCATGGTTATTGACAGGATAAAAGTTGAGGAAGTATTTTGGCTCACATTTTGTGGGGATATTGGGAACAAAACTTTCAGAGAATGCTGTAGTATAACCGACAGCATTTTCTTGGTTCCACGCGAAAACAAGGGAGGAGGAAAATCCAGAAGATGCTACCAATGATTCTACTTTCTCCAGAGGGTGACTAAGTCAACATCAATTATAGAACTAACAGGAACTTCAAGTCTTGCACAATTATTCTTGCTATAAAATCACTTGAACAGTTATACTACACTGAACTGGGCATAACTGGATTTTTGGAGACTTACCAACTTCATATCTGCTGAAAAATATTTTTGGTGGCCCTAAAAACTAACTTTTTTGCAGAATATCAAATTTCGCCATAATCATCATAACCTTTCCAAAAGGTAGTTCACCACTATCTGAAAGTAATCTTATTCGGGGAGGTGATGGCCTAGTGGTATTATCACTGGACTGTTAATCCAAGGACTCAGCTCATGATCTGGGGACCTGGGTGTGAATCCCACCACAGCAGATAGTGGAATTTGAATTCAATAAAATGAAAATTTGGAATTAAGAGTCTAATGACAATCATGTTCCTATTGTTGATTGTCAGAAAAAAACCCATCTGGTTTGTTAATGTCCTTTAGGGAAGGAAGCGACCATCTGGTGTACATATGACTCCAGACCCACAGCAAATCAGGTTGACTCCTAACTGCCCTCTGGGCCATTAGGGATGGACAATAAATGCTGCTTAGCCAGCAACCCCCTTATCGCTTGAATTAATAAAAGAAAGTAAAACAAAAAGAGGGGCTTCAGGTACAAGAAATTTTCAGTTATGAGGTTACATTGAAGAAATGGGGACTCTTCTTGGACAGTAGACAGCCAAGAAATGATCTGATAAAGGTTTTCAAAATCATGAGCTGGTTGGAGAGGGGAGATATGGAAAAGCTGCTCTGGTTTGTTAAAAGTATACTGACAGATGTGTAAATGAAGCAAAGATAACATGAAGGGGAACAAAAACACTATTACACAACAGATAGTGAGGGTATGGAGTACACTGCCCGGAAATTTGGTGGAAGCAGGCTCAATCGAGGCATTCAGGTGGTGATTGGCTGGTTATAGTGTGTGAAGAAATGGGCGGGGAGGGTGGAAACAGCAGGAGATTGGCATTAGGTAATGATGCCCATTTGAAGAGCCAGTGTAGGTACAATTGGCAGAATGGGTTTCCTCCTGCACAGTAACAATTGTGTGGAAGTTGACCTGTTCGGTTCCTGTTCTATTTGCCTTCCTTCCAAAACTACTATTGCTAAACCACTTTCAAATCATAGATTGCTGTGTTAATGAGTGGCTAAATGACTAAATACATACAATTCAAAATCCGTCCACATCACATTGCTAAACCATTTACGTTCCCTTCCATATCTTGAGCGTTCTCCACTTACACACATTTTGAAATGCCAGTCACAACTATTTAAATGAAAAAAGGTTCTTGTCATGAATATTTGAATAAAAATAAATTCTTGGATGATATAATCAAAATAATATCAGCGGATGATTCAGTGAACGATATCAGTGAATGATTCACTCACTCAAATCTTTTTCTTGGATGCTAAATCTGACATGTGCACTATTTTAAAAACCTTCACCTATTCGGACCAAAAAGCCAGTTGTGTTTGTCCAGCTCCTTTATAAAAGGTAATGAAAATGCCCCAAAGCATTTTACAAGATTACACAAAATTTAGCACTGAGTTATTCAGATAGTTGACTGAAATTAGGATCCAAGTAGATCTGAAGGTGTATGGGCTGGGTGGGGGTGGGGGTGGGGGTGGGGGTGGGGGGTGGGGGGGGAGGAAGAAAATCAAAAAAGACAAAGAAATATGAAGGACAGCTAACCAGAAAGAAAACAAGAGAGCAAAAAGGACAGACAAAAGATAAGATGAAATGAAAAGGATAGGAGTTGGAAAGGTGGATCATTCAGCATTTAATGTCTTTGGCAGGCAACGGGTACCTCACTTATATTGCAACGAGTAAAATTGGAATTGCACAAGCAGCCAGAATTGGAGGACCACAGGTATCAAAGTGCAACATTAAAATGGTAATGCTAGCATCTAGTGAGTTAAACAAAGCTTCTTACTCAATATCACCATGATCAATACAGACCTACGGAAGCAGTCCGTGCTCAAATGCAACAAGATCTGGACAATATCCAGGCTTGGGTCGACAAGTGGCATACAAATGCCAGACAATGACCATCACCAATAAGAGACACTCTACCCAATGCCCCTTGGCACTCCAATGGTATTACCATCACCAAATCCTGCACTGTCAACCATCTTGGGGTTCCCATTGACCAAAAACTCAACTGGACATATCACGTAAGCACAGTGGCTACAAGAACAGTTCAGAGGCTAGGAATACTGCAGCGAGTAACTCAAGGCACAAGAAAGGAGTGTGATGGAATACTCCCCACTTGCCTGGATGGGTATTGCTCCAACAACACTAAAGAAGCTTGACGCTATCCAGGACAAAGTAACCCCAGAACCGTCACCACATCTACAAACATTCCATCCCTCCACCACTGGCGCTCAGTAGCAGCAGTGTGTACTATCTACAAGAAATCCACTGCAGAAGTTCAAAGATCCTTAGACTGCATCTTCCAAATCCATGACCAACTCTATCTAGAAGGACAAAAGCAGCAGGTATTTAGGAATACCACCACCTGCAAATTCCCCTCCAAGCCACTCACCACCCTGACTTGGAAATATACCACCGTTCCTTCAGTTGTTGGGTCAAAATCCTGGAATTCCCTCCCTACTGCTATAGTGGGTCAACCCACAGCAAGTGCAGCGATTCAAGAAGGCAGCTCACCACCATCTTCTCAAGGGCAAATAGGGATGGGTTATCAATGTGGCCAGCTAGTGATGCCCAAGTCCTACAAATGAATAACATTCTTAAAAATCTAAACTATAGAAAGGACACCCATATACACGCAAACCAGAATTACGATAAAAGGATATCAAACTATTTGCAGGCAGGTTTCTGGATTATTTATTATGGTTACTTGTGTAATTCTACATGTTTTGGCAAGCTTTTCAGATTTGCCTAATATTGCCTACTATTTTACAGGTCTGAATTGTTTTTGTGGTCACTTAAACACTTAAGCTGAAACTAGGTGTTTCAAGAGATATAAGCTGATACTTAATGGAGTCTTTTTGATGAGGTAACAGAGTGTTGATAACATAACTGAAGTGTTGTCTATGGAATTTCAAGAGGCATTTGATAAATACGCTTGTCAGATGAGTTTCTCCTTGATACAAGGGAAAGCAACAGCATAAACAAAGTTGGCAGAGTATTGGGAATCAATAGTGCAGAATGGTGGTTTTTAGAATGTAAATAAGGGGAGTCCCGCAGAATTATGTATGAGATCCACAGATTTTCTCATCCTATACTAATAACTTGAACACATTTATTCAGGAAACAGCTTTGTAATTTGTGGATGACACCAAACAAAGTATTAAACTGCATGGAGGACAACAATCTTCAGAGGAATATGGATAGCTATAATGAAACCCATACAGAGGAGGCCGTGTTATACTCAGCAGGGGGATGGGAATCTGAGGTGTAGTTCCAGTGCACAGGAGGATTGAGGAGGGAGGACAGGGACAGGGTTTCTCAGTCACAGGAGTGTGCTAGGTGACAGCAAACTGGTTGAAGTGTGTCTATTTCAATGCCAGAAGTATCCGAAATAAGGTAGGTGAGCCTGCAGCATGGATAGGTACCTGGGACTTGGATGTTGTCGCCATTTTGGAGACATGGATAGAGCAGGGTCAGGGTCTTTCATTAAGATCAGGGAAGGTGATAAAAAGAGGGGGAGGTGTGGCTTTGTTAGTCAAGGACAGTATAACAGAGGCTTAAAGAAATTTTGATGAGAAATCGTTTACTGAAGTGGAATGGACTGAGGCTAGAAACAGAAGAGGGGAGGTCATTCTGTTGGAAGCTTTCTTTTTCCCCAAGGCCTCTGCAGAGTTCCAGGGAGGTGGAAGAGAGGATTGGCAAAATGGTTCTGGATAGAAGTGAAAGGAACAGGGTGGTCATTATCGAGGAATTAAACTTCCCCAACATTGACTGGAAATACTAGAACTCTAGTATGTTGGATGGATCAGGTTTTGTCCAAAGTGTGCAGGAGGATTTCCTGACACAGTATGTCAAAGGGCCAACAAGAGGGGAGGCCACAGCGGATCTGGTGCTTGGTAATGAACCAGGCCAGGTTTCTGATTTAGTGGTAGTGAGCACTTGAGGGAGTGACCGATCTTGGTTATGTTTAGTTTAGCGATGGAAAGGGATAGGTACATGCCATAGGCCAAGAGTTATAGATGGGGGAAGGGCAATTATAATGTGATTAGGCAAGATTTAGGCAGCATAGAATGGGGTAACAAAATGCTGGGAATGGGGACAATTGAAATGTGGAGCTGGTTTAAGGAATAGACATTGTGTGTCCTTGATAGGTATATACCCGTCTGACAGGGAGGAAGTGATAAGGTAAGGGAACCATGGTTTACTCAAGAAATTGTATCACTTGTTAAGCAGAAGAGGGAGGCTTATGGGACGTTGAGATGAGATGGTTCAGATGAGACGATGGAGGGTTACAGATTAGCTAGGAAGGATTTACAGAGACAGTTAAGAGGAGCAAGGAGGGGACATGAGCAGTCTTTAGCAAGTAGAATAAAGGAGAACTCTAAAGCTTTCTATTGGTATGTGAGGAATAAAAGGATGACTAGGGTAGGAATAGGGCCAGTCAAAGACAGAAGTGGAAGTTGTGTGTAGACCCTGCGGAGATCGGAGAGGTGCTAAATGAATATTTCTCACCTGTTTTCACTCAGGAAAAGGAGAATATTGTAGCGAAGACTGAGATACAGGCTATTAAACTAGAAAGGATTGAGGTTAGTCAGGAGGAGGTTTTATCAATTCCAGAAGGAATGAAAGTAGACAAGTTCGCTGGGTCAGATGGGATGTATTCTGGGGAGCTAGGGAGGAGATGGCAGAGTCTTTGGCCTTTATCTTTTGAGTCATCAGTGTCTACAGGTATAGTACCAGAGGACTGGAGGATTGCAAATGTGCCCTTGTTCAAGAAGGGCAGTAGAGATTATACCCAGGTGATTATAGACCACTGATCCTTATGTCTTTTGTAAGGAAAGGTTTGGAAAGGATTTTAAGAGATAGGATTTATAATCATCTAGCAAGCAACAGAGAGAGTCAACATGGTTTAGTCAAGGGTAGGTCGCATCTCATGAACATCATTAAGTTTTTTGATAAGGTGACAAAGTATGTAGATGAGGGTAGGGCAGTTGACGTGGTGTACATGGACTTCAGAAAAGTCTTTGATTAGGTTCCACATGGTAGGCTACTGGAGAAAAATGCGGAGGTATGACATTGAGGGTGATTTAGCAGTTTGGATTAGAAGCTGGCTTTCTGTAAGAAAGCAGCAAGTAGTGTTTGATAGAAAGTATTCAACCTGGAGTCCGGTTACTAGTGGTGTGCTACAAGGATCTGTTTTGGGACAACAGCTGTTCGTCATTTTTATAAATGACTTGGACGCAGGCATCAGTGGATGGGTTAGTAAGTTTGCAGATGACACTAAAGTTGGTGGAGTGGTGGACAGTGTGGAAGAATGTTACAGGTTGCAGGAGGACTTAGATAAATGACAGAATTGGGCTGAAATGTGCCAAATGGAGTTCAATGCAGAAAAATGTGAGGAGATTCACTTTGGGAAGAATAACAAGGCAGAATATTGAGCTAAAGGAAAGATTCTTGGTAGTGTGGATGTGCAGAGAGATCTTGGCATTCACGTACACAGATCTCTGAAAGTTGGCACCCAGGTTGATAGGGCTGTTAAGGCAGCATACGGTGTGTTAAGTTTCATTGGAAGAGGGATTGAGTTCCAGAGCTGTGATGCCATGCTGCAACTTAACAAAAAGTTAGTCGGCCTCACATGGAATATTGTGTACAGTTCTGGTTGCCATATTTCAGGAAGGATGTGGAAGCATTGGAAAAGGTGCAAAGGAGATTTATTAGGATGTTGCCTGGTCTGGAGGAAAGGTCTTATGAGGAAAAGCTGAGAGACTCCAATCTGTTCTCATTGGAGAGAAGGCAGCTAATAGGGGATTTAATAGAGACATACAAGATGATCAGAGAATTAGATAGGGTGGATAGTGAGAGTCTTTTTCCTTAGAAGATGACAACAGCTTATACAAGGGGACATAGCTGTAAATGGAGTGGTGATAGATTTAAGATAGATGTCAGAGGCAGGTTCTTTATGCAGACAGTGGTAAGGGCGTGGAATGCCCTGCCTGCCAATGTAGTTAACTCAGCCAAATTAGGGGCATTTAAAAGAGTCCTTGGATAAGCATAAGGATGATGATGGGATAGTGTAGGGAGATGGGCTTAGATTAGTTCACAGGTTGGTGTAACATTGAGTGCCAAAAGGGCCTGTTCTGCACTGTATTGTTCTATACGTTGGTAGGAAGAAGGGAGGAATATAAAGGATACAATTTTAAATTAGAGAGGGAAAAAGGGTCATAGACTGGTGGTGGGGGGGTACATGTGCACACTTCAATGAAGATATTAAGGCAGGCCAAGTAAATTAAAAAACTCATACAGAATCTTGGCTGTTATAAGCAGACAAACCAAAGCAAGCAAGTAATGGTGGACCTTTGAATGTAATCTATCAACCTCAACTAGAGTGCATTTCATTACTGCAAACTTTGGGCATTGCAGCTCCGGAAGAATATGAAGGCTTGAAAGAGGGTAAAGACAAAGCTTGCAAGCATGTCTCAAGGAGTGTAGAACTACAGTTTAATGGATAGATTGGAGCAACTAAAGTTGTTCTCCTTTGAGAAGGAGGAAAGTAAATTTGATAGAGATGTTCAAGATCATGAGGGGTTCAGACCTAGTACACGGAAATAAACTATTCTCGCTAATGGAAGGTTCAAGAACGGTTTGAAGGCTATTGAAGGGAAACAATGGCAACAGGAGGATACATATGTAAATATACAGACACACAGCAAGTGGCTATTAACTGGAATTCACCACCTAAGAGTACGATGGAGATAGATTCAATTGTAGCTTTCAAAATAAAATTAGATAATTACCTGAAGAACATATTTAGAGTACTACATGGAAAAGGACAGGCGAACTGAACTGAACTAACTATACTGCTCCCACAGGGACACAATAGGCTGAATGGCCTCATTCCCCACTGTAAGCATTCTATGTTTCATTAGCTTTGGAGATTCATATAGCTGGAGGTAGCTACATAGAGGGGTGGAGTCAGACCATGTAGGAATTTGAACACTCAGGCAGAAATTTGAAAAATCAACTTCAGAAAAAGGACAAACAATAACAGAAATTAAATGTGACATTAAGATGTTAGACAGCAGTGTTTTTCAGACACATTTATATCCACAATTTAGCACAAAGCCTTCCTAATGCAAATCAGCAACAGAAAGTGAAGGAACATAACTCTGCAAGAGTTTTTTTTCTTTTAAAAAGAGACTGCACACACAATCCCTAAGAAATGATATTGGCAAAATTATAGGATAAGTCACTAGTCTGAAGCAGAGCCAAGTAATGAGGCCTAACGTTATAAATGAAGTACATCCTGTGTAAAACTGGAAGAGTCTACATGACTAGAATAATAATTGATCATACTTTACAACGAGAGTCCAGTGACTCATCTCCAGGCATCCTTAATAAGGATGGTGCCATAAGAAAATCACAGGACATGATCCTCATGGCGGTGTCAGTCAGTGCACTTGGTGGTTAAGGAGGGATTAAATGTGTTAATGAGAGGGGAACAGGTTTGAGATTAAACCATGTATAATACAACTTTCTATAAAATAATACTAAAATTTTCTATGATTGCAGTGGAAGAACTGTATTTGCTCAACAAATTTCTAGTTATATTTAAAACCATGGTACCATTTGTGAAACACTTCCATTACTGCTTCCATTCCAGAGTGGATAATCTATGGATGTTCAGAAGATCAACGGCCATAACGGTCAAATATAATTCCTTAAATTGGAACAAAATTGCTGCTGCTGGAGGACATCTCACTGCATGATATTTTAAAAGAAGTCATGATATCAAGGCAATTCACTCAGCAAGATTAGTATTTTCAGCCACAACATAAAGCAAAAGGCAACGTACGTGGTCAATTCATGATCATCTAATTACCTTTTGTTACTAAGCTGAATTCTTGACCAATAGAGAGGCTTCATTGGGCGAGTTGGATCAACTGGAACTTTCCTTGGCAATTTATCTTTAGTCATTCCCAGTGCAAAAATTCCGGCCGGAAGAGGCGGCGGGAGGAAACCACAGCCTGGCGGAGGGAAGGATGGTGCTGGGGGAGGGGGAGGGGGAGGAGGGGCCGTGGATCCAGGCAAGGGAGGAGGAGGAGGGGGAGGGAGCGTAGATCCCGGGAGAGGGGGAGGTGGGAGCACACACCCTGGCAGAGGCGGTGGGGGTGGGGGCAACAATGATCCTGGGAGAGGGGGTAGGGGAGGGGGAATAGGCACAGCTGACCCCGGGAGAGGGGGTGGGGGAGGGGGAATAGGTAGCGCAGACCCTGGGAGAGGGGGTGGGGGAGGAGGAGTGGGCAGCACTGACCCCGGGTGAGGGGGTGGGGGAGGGGGAATAGGTAGCGCAGACCCTGGGAGAGGGGGTGGGGGAGGAGGAGTGGGCAGCACTGACCCCGGGAGAGGGGGTGGGGGAGGAGGAATAGGTAGCGCAGACCCTGGGAGAGGGGGTGGGGGAGGGGGTGCAGGTAACAGAGACCCTGGCAGAGGTGGGGGAGGTGGAGGAATGGGTAATGCAGACCCCGGTAGAGGGGGAGGGGGCGGGGGAATGGGTAACGCAGACCCTGGTAGAGGGGGAGGGGGCGGGGGAATAGGTAAGGCAGACTCCAGTAGAGGTGGAGGGGGCGGGGGAATGGGTAACGCAGATCCAGGCAGAGGGGGAGGTGGTGGGGGAGATGGTAAGTCCGAGCCTGGGAGAGGGGGTGGAGGAGGGGGAGCAGGTAAGGCTGACCCCGGCAGAGGGGGTGGAGGAGGGGGTAACACCGATCCTCGGAGAGGAGAAGGGGGTAGTGGAGGGGGTGTGGGTAAAGCTGACCCTGGCAGAGGAGGAGGGGGAAGAGTTTCAGGTTCTGGTAGTGAAGGTGGAAGCTCACAACTGATCGGGGCAGGCAGAGTCGAGCTATCAGACGGTGATGATAGCAGAGTTTCACTGTCAGACAGAGACAGAGAGCCTTGATTGGATATAAACTGCTGTGAAAACACTGCGCTGTTTTGAACCAATGGAGTAGACACTGAAATGGATGTTTCACTTGAAGGAGGCACCAACTGTTGTGACAAAGTACTGTGTGGATACGTTGGAGCTTTTGGCGGTGAGAGAGCTCCAGATACAGAATGATCCTGAGACAAAGAAACCCTACAGTCTAGACTTGGAGGTTGTGATGACTGGCTATCAAATAAAGGCACTTGATCAGTTGTATATTCTTCAGCAGGAGAAGTCTGTACAGATTTAGCATCAACGTAGAAAGTTTGAGAGTTGTGCAGAAGAAAATTCTGCGCATCTGTTTGAGGACAAACGCCAGAAGCAATTGTTGAGACTACATCCTCACTAGCAGATCCATGGTCCTTTAGAGTCCTCTCCTGGTCTAACAAAGCAGAATGCTTCTCCAGTTCAGCTATTTTGGTCCTCAGCTGTTCAATTGTGAGCTCAAGTTTCTGGATAACAGCAACCTGCTCCTCCTTCAATTCTGGTGCTTTTTCTTCATTATCTTTCTGAAAAGGAAGTTGCATCACCAGCATTAGATTCAACTTGCATTTTACACACTTCAGAAAGCAAAGCTGAACACACTAAAAAGAGAACAAGACTGAAACAAAGATAGTCAAATTAGCCCCTTGAGAATGTGTTCTATAATTTAAAGAGACTCTGGCTGATCTACACCCCAAAAAACTATTTACCTACTTTTGACTTCAATACCTTGACAACTTTAAATCATGAAATCCATTCATCAAAGTCATCAAGACCGGACACAACTAGCATCCACAACAGTCATTTGCATGATCGCAGTGTTGCGATTCCTTTTAAAGGTAGCCTAAGCATCACTTAACAATGCTGTTTTGTATTAGATTGCTTCAGTTGATGAAATTTTCTTTGTACCTACCTGATCAAGTCCTTTTGTCATTTCAAACTGCTTGACAAGGTCACCGTTCAACCATCAAGACTCAAGCCAAGTTTATGTAACCTTATCATTCAAGCCCTTAATACAATTCTGAAGAGTCAAAGTTAATGGCGCCTCAGAGGTTCAGGTTCCATAGCCAGACTCCACCTAGAGTACTAAAGTTCCACATGATAGACATTTCATCCAAGCCTTTGATTTTGAGAAGTACAGATGCACTGATGAACCTTTCATTGCTCCACACTAGCTTTTTGAGATCTATTCAGGAGGCTGTACATTCCTCAGCTCCTCCAAAGTGCCTCATCTCTCACCATTAACAATATTTTCAGTTTATCTTTAGATTCTTGAACTGTTCATCTGCCCACATCATCTCAACCTGGCAGTTTTATCCAGTTCTTTAATTGATCTTTTCCATTTACAACCACCTGTCATCACATACAGGATCTCAGCTGCCTCTTTGTTATTTGCAAGTATGAATATGCAATTTCTTCTACATCCTGGGAGAATTTTGGAGGACCCAATATCTCTCTTTAGAAAAGATTTCCATAAGACCATAAGACATAGGAGTGGAAGTAAGGCCATTCGGCCCATCGAGTCCACTTCGCCATTCAATCATGGCTGATGGGCATTTCAACTCCACTTACCCGCATTATCCCCATAGCCTTTAATTCCTTGTGACATCAAGAACTTATTAATCTCTGCCTTGAAGACATTTAGCGTCCCAGCCTCCACTGCACTCTGTGGCAATGAATTCCACAGGCCCACCACTCTCTGGCTGAATAAATGTCTCCGCATTTCTGTTCCGAATTTACCCCCTTTAATTCTAAGGCTGTGTCCACGGGTCCTAGTCTCCTCGCCTAATGGAAACAATTTCCTGCCGACCACCCTTTCCAAGCCATGTATTATCCTGTAAGTTTCTATTAGATCTCCCCTTAATCTTATAAACTCCATTCCATCACATTATTGGAGAATATTTATTCCTATTCTTCAACTCTTTGCTCCCAACCCATTATCAACCCCGGTCACAAAGTTATCTTCAGTTGTGTCCATTCATTTTGCTTTCTAATCTTGGATAGAACTAATTTTACATCTTCTGGAAGTCCATATAGACAATATTCATAGACACTTCTTTATTCACTATGCTTATGTTCTAGTTTCTAAAAAAACTATTTGGATGATAGTTATGAAAATTTGCTTTTCTTAAATATTTTAAATCAACTCCTACTTACAAGTGCTTCAACATATCTCTGATGATAGGTTACAGTGACTGCCGAAAGTTACATGGATTTTCTTCCTTTCATTTAACCTTGCTTATTCAAGTCGCAATTCTTTCCTGCATTTTTACAGTTAAACCCAGTAGGTTCTAGTTTTTACAACAAAACTTTTATGCGTTACTGCTATTTTCCCCTTTTCTTTAACCAGTAAAGCTCATGAAACAAATTTACTCTTGAGATACAGTGTTAGTACCCATACCTCTGGACCAGGAGGCCTGGGTTCAACTTCCCACCGAGAGTCAGAGTTTTACAGCTTGGTAATCAAACCCTTCAGTCTAACTCATTCATGCTGACCAGATATCCTAAATTAATCTGGATCGATTTGCCAGCATTTGGCCCATATTGCTCTGAACCCTTCCTACTCATACAACATTCTAGGTGACTTTTAAAAATGTAACTGTACAAACCTCCACCAATTCCTCTGGCAGCTCATTCCATACATGCACCACTCTCTGCAAAAAACTGGCCCTCAGGTCCCTTTTAAAATTTCTCCCCTTCTCACCTTAAATTTATGTCCTCTAGTTTTGTACTCACCCACCTTGGGGAAAAGACCTTATCTATTTACTATATCCAACTCCCTCATGATTTTATAAACCCCTCTAAGGTCACCTCTCAGTCTCTGATAGTCCGGAGAAAACACCCCCACCTTATTCAGCCACTCCCTAAACGTCAAATCCTCCAACCCTGGCAACATCCTTCAAATCTTTTCTGATGCTTAGAATCAACACATGAACTAGCAAATATCTACAATTTCATCGTCACCCATGATAGTTTCTCACAGATAGATGATCCACTTTAGCATGCTTGGGAAAATTTCCCATTAGCTTTTGATATTCCTTGCAATATCTTTTTTCTTCTACTTTTTGTCTCTTCTATCTTTTGGAGCCAGTCAGGTCATTCAGTTTTCTTTTGTAATCACACAAAGTTTTTAAACTTACGCTGGATCTTACCTGGTTTGTTGCTTGCGATTCAGCTGGAACGTTTTTCTTTTGCATATGCAACATTTTCACATTGTGCCAATTAATTCTTTACATATTTCCCATTATTTACCTGTAGGTTAACTCAGGAATAATTCAACCCAGTTTATTGTGACCAATTCATTAACCATCCATTCATTCAATGGCTGCCTTGCTTAAACGTAAAACTTTAATTTGTGACTCTCCTTCCCCTCAATTAATTTAAACTTCAACCATACTAATGCTATAATTTGCAAACATTTCGTTACTGTCAGATCGTTACATAATTCAAACTTGTTATTCATCAATAGATATAATCTAGTTTGTTCTTGTTAGGTGAATGCACTAGCTAACTATTCTTAATAAATTATAGAAATAGATTTTCTTTTACTATTTGAGCTTCTTGCCTTGCAGCAAGAGAAAATTTCATTATTCCATGATAACCAATTTATTTTTGCATCAGTGAGGCACTTGGCTTGAAGTTTATTCTTGAAGCGTGGGTGACATTGATAATAGTGTATTATGGTCATTATTAAAAAGCCACTGCATAATAGCCTGGTCACAGCGATTATCCAATAAACAATGAGTTAGGGTATGAAGAGTTAGAGTATGACTGGGGTCACATGCAGGTGAGACCACACACCCTACACCAGGGGTCATTAGTCATAAAATAGGTTTTTGTAACAGACCTCACCATGACTAGCCCAGAAATAAATGGATATTTTTAAATTCATTTTCCAACTTACAACATTTGGGGCAACCACGCTAACCATTGGACCAGCTAGTATTCTAATAAAAATGCAATGTTCTTTTATCAATGAAAAGTCCTGCAAAACCTTTTAAATATCTTTTCATTGAAAGGTAGCCTTTCAATTGGTTACATAACTCACATCAAGTGCATTCTGTTTTATAGCAATCAAACACAACAAAGAACTCCCCCTTTGTGCCCTAACAGAATTCCAAAATGTCTGACTAGCCAATGCGGTTTAAAATTTTTCTGAACTTCAATACCCTCGACTTATTTGCTTACCCGACGTGTTATCTCAGGGTTCGCTTGATCAAACTCCTTTTGCTACTGTTCCACCCGCCACTAGTGGCACGTTGGCACAGTGGTTAGCACTGTTGCCTCACAGCGCCTGAGACCCGGGTTCAATTCCCAACTCAGGCGACAGGCTGTGTGGAGTTTGCACGCTCTCCCCGTGTCTGCGTGGGTTTCCTCTGGGTGCTCCGGTTTCCTCCCACAGTCCAGGTGAATTGGCCATGCTAAATTGCCCATAGTGTTAGGTAAGGGGTAAATGTAGGGGTATGGGTGGGGTGCGCTTCGGCAGGTCGGTGTGGACCTGTTTCCACACTAAGTAATCTAATAGTCCATAGACATCTCTTTTCCATCATCAGCCACTCAGCTAGTTTGTATATTATCTGCAAACATATTCATGACATCTCATACATCCAAGCACATCAAAATAGTTGAAATATAGCAGAAACAGCAGGGGAGTACTCAGCCCTGCTGGGCCCTCAGGGAACATACACCGATCAGAAAACACCCACAAATCTTTAGTCCCTGCTTCTGTCAGTCCTCACTAAAACATACATGTCTATCAGTGAACACCAAGTCAACCATGAAACAATGAAATAAGGCAGCATTTTACAACTTTTTCGAAAGTAAAACACCAGCTTTTAAAAAAAAATTGCCTTGTTACATTGGTAACTTGGTGCATTTAAAATGTATCTATCCAAATGTCTTTTTAAACTTGAGTAGGAAAGGTTTGGAGGGCTATGGACCAGCAGGCAGGTGGAACTAGTTTAGTTTGGGATTATGGCTGAAAATGTGTTGCTGGTTAAAGCACAGCAGGTTAGGCAGCATCCAAGGAACAGGAAATTCGACGTTTCGGGCCAGAGCCCTTCATCAGGAATGAGGAGAATGTGCCAGGCAGGCTAAGATAAAAGGTAGGGAGGAGGGACTTGGGGGAGGGGCGATGGAGATGTGATAGGTGGAAGGAGGTCAAGGTGAGGGTGATTGGTTGGAGTGGGGTGGGGGCGGAGAGGTCAGGAAGAAGATTGCAGGTTAGGAGGGCGGTGCTGAGTTGAGGGAACCGACTGAAACAAGGTGGGGGGAGGGGAAATGAGGAAACTGGAGAAATCTGAGTTCATTCCTTGTAGTTGGACGGCGCCCAGGCGGAAGATGAGACGCTCCTCCTCCAGACGTCGTGTTGTTATGTTCTGCCGATGGAGGAGTCCAAGGACCTGCATGTCCTTGGTGGAGTGGGAGGGAGAGTTAAAGTGTTGAGCCATGGGGTGGTTGGGTTGGTTGGTCCAGGCGTCCCGGAGGTGTTCTCTGAAGCGTTCCGCAAGTAGGCGGCCCGTCTCCCCAATGTAGAGGAGGACACATCGGGTGCAGCGGATGCAATAGATGATTTGTGTGGAGGTGCAGGTGAACTTGTGGCGGATATGGAAAGATCCCTTGGGGCCTTGGAGGGAAGTGAGGGAGGAGGTATGGGCGCAAGTTTTACATTTCCTGCGGTTGCAGGGGAAGGTGCCGGGAGTGGAAGTTAGGTTGGTGGGGGGTGTGGACCTGACGAGGGAGTCACGAAGGGAGTGGTCTTTGCGGAACGCTGATCGGGGAGGGGAGGGAAATATATCCCTGGTGGTGGGGTCCGTTTGGAGGTGGCGGAAATGATGGCGGATGATACGCTGTATGCGGAGGTTGGTGGGGTGGTAGGTGAGAACCAGTGGGGTTCTGTCTTGGTGGCGGTTGGAGGAGCGGGGCTCAAGGGCGGAGGAGCGGGAAGTGGAGGAGATGCGGTGGAGGGCATCGTTGATCACGTCTGGGGGGAATCTGCGGTCCTTGAAGAAGGAGGCCATCTGGGCTGTACGGTATTGGAACTGGTCCTCCTGGGAGCAGATGCGGCGGAGACGAAGGATTTGGGAATATGGGATGGAGTTTTTACAGGGGGCAAGGTGGGAGGAGGTGTAGTCCAGGTAGCTGTGGGAGTCAGTCGGTTTATAGTAGATGTCTGTGTTGAGTCGGTCGCCCGAGATAGAAATGGAAAGGTCTAGGAAGGGGAGGGAGGAGTCTGAGACAGTCCAGGTGAATTTGAGGTCGGGATGGAAGGTGTCGGTAAAGTTGATGAACTGTTCAACCTCCTCGTGGGAGCACGAGGCAGCGCCGATACAGTCATCGATGTAGCGGAGGAAAAGGTGGGGGGTGGTGCCAGTGTAGTTGCGGAAGATGGACTGTTCCACATATCCTATGAAGAGACAGGCATAGCTGGGGCCCATGCGGGTGCCCATGGCAACTCCTTTAGTTTGGAGGAAGTGGGAGGATTGAAAAGAGAAGTTATTCAGGGTGAGGACCAGTTCAGTCAGTCAAAGGAGGATGTCAGTGGAAGGGTACTGGTTGGTGCGGCGGGAAAGGAAGAAGCGGAGGGCTTTGAATCCTTCGTGATGGAGGATGGAGGTGTACAGGGACTGGATGTCCATCGTGAAGATAAGGCGTTGGGGACCGGGGAAGCGAAAATCATGGAGGAGGTGGAGGGCGTGGGTGGTGTTCCGAACGTAGATGAGGAGTTATTGGACTAAAGGGGACAGAACCGTGTCGAGGTACGCGGAGATGAGTTCGGTGGGGCAGGAGCAGGCTGAGACAATGGGTCGGCCGGGGCAGTCAGGTTTGTGGATTTTGGGCAGAAGGTAGAAACGGGCGGTGCGGGGTTGTGGGACTATGAGGTTGGAGGCAGTGGATGGAAGATCCCCTGAGGTGATGAGGTTATTCATGGTCTGGGAGATGATGGTTTGAGGTGGGGTCATGGTCAAGGGGGCGATAAGAGGAGGCGTCCGCGAGCTGGCGTTTGGCCTCAGCGGTATAAAAGGTCGGTGCGCCAAACTACTACCGCGCCTCCCTTGTCTGCCGGTTTGATGGTGAGGTTGGGGTTGGAGCAGAGGGACTGGAGGGCTGCACGTTCTGAGTGTGAGAGGTTGGAGTGGGTGAGAGGGGTGGACAGGTTGAGTCGGTGGATGTTGCGGCGGCAGTTGGCTATAAATAGATCGAGGGCGGGTAAGAGGCCAGCACGAGGTGTCCAGGTGGATGGGGTGTGTTGGAGGCGGGAGAAGGGGTCGTCAGAGGGTGGGCGGGAGTCTTTGTTGTAAAAGTAGGCACGGAGGCGAAGGCGGCGGAAGAATTGTTCAATGTCTCGCCGCGTGTTGAACTCATTGATCCGAGGACGTAGGGGAATGAAGGTGAGGCCTCTGCTGAGGACTGATCTTTCATCCTCAGAGAGGGGGAGGTCTGGAGGAATGGTGAAGATCCGGCAAGGTTGGGAGCTAGGACCTGGTGTGGGACTGGAGCTGGGGGTGGGGGTGGGGGTGGGGTTAGGACTGGAGCTGGGGGTGGGGGCAGGGTTAGGACTGGAGCTGGGGGTGGGGGCAGGGTTAGGACTGGAGCTGGGGGTGGGGGCGGGGTTAGCACAGACTGATTGGACCGCAGGGTCTGTTTCCATGCTGTGTGACTATGACTCCAGGAATGTGAGTTTATTTTAAAGAGTCCATGTAAATACAAATGAATAGTTATCAAAAAATTGCTTTAGATTAATTTTTTCTCTATGTTCCCACTTCATATCTAAATCTCAATTTCTGCTCCTAATTTGAAAATCATGACAAAGAAACATCAGGTTAAAGAGAGCATCAACCTTGTATAGTTTTGGAAATAATAGCATTAATTTCATTAGATTTCTTGGGCAACAAGGAATAATGAATGGTTCAAATCTCTGGGAATGCAGCCTTTGTATGAATTTGAGCATGCATCTCCTGTCACTTCTCATACTGCTTCTCCAGAGTTTCCAGATAGTTAAAATAAGAGGAGACTATGTCTGAAGCTTTTCCAGTACCCATCCATTCCTCGGACATCAACGTTTCACCCATAACTTGCCTCTCTAACTTGAAGATTCCCTCAATTAACATCATTGAGAATATATGGGGTGGCATGGTTGCTCACTGGTTAGCACTGCTGCCTCATAGTGCCAGGGACCCAGTTTGATTCCTGCCTCCGGCGACTATTTGTGTGGAGTTTGCACATTCTCCCCATGTCTGCATGGGTTTCCTCCCGCAATCCAAAGATGTGGCCATGCTAAATTGCCCATAGTCTTAGTTGCGTTAGTCAGGGGTAAATATAAGGTGGGGGAATGGTCTGGGGTGGGTGATTCTTCAGAGGGTCAGTGTGGACTTGGGCCAAAGGGCCTGTTTCCCTACTGTAGGATATCTAATCTAATCGATAAGAAAATTGCACAGAATCACATCACATCACATGAATAGTAACAGATCTTTCGGTCCAACATGCTTGTGCTGACCAAACACCAAACTATACTAATCCCATTCACCTGCACTTAGTCCGTAGCCTATGCCCTGACATTTTAAGTACTCAACCAGATGTTTCTTAAAATATACCTGTCTCCACTACCTTCTCAGGCAGCGCATTCCATCTGTCTACCACTAAGAACAAAAACATTTCCAATTTTCTCTAAATCACTTACTCCTCACGTTAAACATATCTTAGACATGCCTGCCAAAAGGAAAAGAATTCTCATTACCTACCCTGTCTGTGCCTCTCAAAGTTGTATATCTCAATCTGATCCACACTGCAGCCTCTTCTCGAAGGAAAACAAACCCAACTTATCCATTTCCTCCTTTATAAGAGACTTTTCATCCCAGACAATATCCTGAGGATTCCCTTCCTCACGTTCTCCAGAGCATTCCTTTCTAACAATATTTTACCATCTTGGTTAGTTTTAAATCTCTTGCTATTCCTGCAATTTTTATCTGTCAAAAGATTCCACCTTCTGTTGAGCAACTCTGATTCCTTTCCAGCTCTAGTACATCATCATATCCCATGAAACCATTTCTCTTTCGCTTATCTGCACACAATTCTTTATTTGAATGTGTTAATCACCAAAATCTAATAGACAATCTGAATTGTGATATTGACAGTAATGAATATGATTGTAACATTTAATCCAGAGACTATAATGGGATCAGGTCGTGAGCATTATATTTGAAGATGAAGAATTAGATGTGTTTCAAGTGAAAAGAAGAATATAACAAGGAGTATGTAGCGTCACCAAAATTGTTCAATGGAAAATTAGATGCACCTCCAGGGTTAAATTTGGAGGCAAGATTAGATTAGATTAGACTTACAGTGTGGAAACAGGCCCTTCGGCCCAACAAGTCCACACCGACCCGCCGAAGCGAAACCCACCCATACCCCTACATTACCCCTTACCTAACACTACGGGC
This sequence comes from Hemiscyllium ocellatum, assembly GCF_020745735.1. Taxonomy (NCBI): domain Eukaryota; kingdom Metazoa; phylum Chordata; class Chondrichthyes; order Orectolobiformes; family Hemiscylliidae; genus Hemiscyllium; species Hemiscyllium ocellatum. The sequence continues at coordinate 25,369,541 of NC_083410.1, read as the reverse complement.
AATTTAGCATGGCCAATTCACCTAACCCGCACATCTTTGGACTGTGGGAGGAAACCCACGCAGACACGGGGAGAACGTGCAAACTCCACACAGTCAGTCGCCTGAGTCGGGAATTGAACCCGGGTCTTCAGGCGCTGTGAGGCAGCAGTGCTAACCACTGTGCCACCGTGCCGCCCATCTATTGCAACAAAGAACAAGTTGACTTGCAGAATCAGTAGTTGTCCTTCAATGCAATGTTTTAAAACTAGCAATTTTGAATATGAACTGTGCATGATCAAAAATAGAATGGTAGACACAATGCATAAATTAAAAAGAGAATGTTGAGTGAAGTTACCCTGGACAAGGAGATAAGTGCATACTTAAGTGTCTACTTAGGATAAATGAGAACAGATGACAGATGTGATGCTGAAGTCAGAAGGAGAAATAAAATAGGCAGAAGTAAGTTTGAGAATATGAAGTATGTGTTAAGAAGTAACAAGGAAAAAAAATCAAGTAGTGATACATTCTATTTCACTTTCCTATACAAATCAAAACTGGACAATAAAGAAAGGTACATATTAAAGAGGCCTTTGAAACATGGGATCAAAGAGGTATACTGAATATTCAATATAAAGACAAGACAAATGAAGAGATACTTGAAATTGCAAGACGACAAAGAACTTTTAAAAAATAATGACATCCAAAAAACAGAAGTGCTCACCTATTTGATCAGAGCTGAAACGCGACAAAGATCTCAAGATGGAGAGGTAAGGGTCATTCCCAATGAAAGTCTAATGCCCGAAATGTCAATTTTCCTGCTCCTCAGATCCTGCCTGACCTGCTGTGCTTTTCCAGTACCACACTCTCGACTCTGACCTTCAGCATCTGCAGTCCTCACTTTCTCCCAGAAAATGAGGAGACAACTTTGCCATATTGGATGATGGATATTGCTTTAAGCCAATATTGCTACCTGCACACTGAAATTCTAATCTGTGTGTACAGACCTCTTCAGCCAGAGATATTCCCCAGTCCTCAAGGCTGCTTGCACCTTATTTCAATTCAAGACTCAAACTCCTACTATTAACTATTGCAACACTCCTCATCTATACATTAGGTTAACAGATAAACCTTTCTAATGTCTAGTCTGTAATGTCACTCCTCATACTCAGTCTAGACTGGAGACTTATCTCATTCTGATGTTAGTTGTAGAAGCAGTTAGAGAATCAGGATTTGCATGAATCACATGACACAATGGCCGATACAGGTTTTACAGATGGACAGTCAGTTTGGCACATGACAGATGAATGGGTCATACTGTGACAGCAGACCTAATGCTCAAAGCAGCTTCAACTAGCAGTCGCCATTGTTTGAGGAATGCCATTGAAAATTAGTTTATTACAAATCTCAACTCTTCAAATCTTTATCACATTAACACCCGAGCAGTCATATTTTAAAATAAAACAAACTCTTCTGAACTATGTATAATAGGCCATTTCATTATATTTTTAAATATTCACCAACAAAATGAGACCATTCATTTGGAGCCGATTGATTCATTCTGAGGCATAAACCAGTTTCAAGCACAAACACAATAACCTCTACTGCTTTAATCATATTCTCTGGCTATATTCACATTATTTTTGTGATTTAAGGCAAATTGCCCTGGCAAAACGCTTCATCCAAATGGAAACGCAAGGCAGCAACTTGTAATTGCAACCTTTCTCAGCCTGACAGTGTTGTCAAAACATTCACTCTGATGTGCTCTACAGATCTCGGGAAATTAGAAAAAGGAACAATTTACAAAATGTCAAGTTGCAGGGTTTGACTCAGCAGAGGGTCCTTGGTCTCATTCTGAGGTGAAATAGGAGCCACAACACTCGAATGATAATACAGAGAGGGGTTCGGGTTTACAGTCTGGGAGACCACAGTTTGAATCCCACCAAAACAGCTGGTGAAAATTGAATTCAAAATCAACAAAAAACAAATCTAGAATAGAGAAGACAATCTAAATGCTAATAACAAAGTTATAAAACACCTCTGATGCTGGAAATCTTCCAATCTTACATGGTCTCAGTTTATGTGCAAATCCAAATCCACAGCAATATGGTCGACTCTTAACTACCCTCTGATATGGTGTGGCAAGCCACTTCATGCAAGGGTAATTAAAGATAGGCAATAAAGAATGCCTCGTCAACAATGAGCACATCCAATGAAAGAACACTGTTACAAATCGAATAACACTCATCTGTCATTACATGAAATGTACGGGACAGCAGAATTCAGAAAAAAATGAATTAAAAGTCAGATGGATTGTCTGAACTGGCATGTTCGGAAGGAAATGTTAGTTTGCATGTTTCAACATGCGCTGCTGCTTACTCCAGTTAAGACTTAATTCAAGTTCAACAGAGGCTAAGACAGTCAGCAAGATTTCACTCCCTGAGCTAGAATTAAGAAGGGGAAAATATCTTACTCTGGATTATTCAGACTGAATAAAAACAACATGATCCAAGATAGAAATTAAAAAGACCGTAGCTTGTTTATCCCCAGCTAAAATAGAAATAAAAACAAAAAAATATAAGTTTTACTACTGCTCAGATAGCAGAGCCTTTGGTTTGTTTTGTTCTATAGAGCAAGATCGAAACTTTGTGCTATTGTTCAGTCACAGGAAAAAATATACCGGTTTCTGCTCATCTTCTCCAGTATTGTTTTATGATTCAGTATTTTTGATTGTGGACTGAAAAGGGAAAAAAATTCTGAGGGTCGTGAAAGGGTTTCAAAAGCAGGCTACTGACAATCAATCATTCTAAGTGCTGTTTACACAGCTACTTACTCAAGTAGTTACGTGTCGACAGTTTACAATTGTTCACCTTCAGCTAGAATCTGTTTATTTATAATCGTCAATCATTCTTGTTGAGAACAGAAACCTGGTCAGTACTGTCAACCTGGGTCAAAAATGATAGATAACTCTGCGTGATTTGATCAAATATTTAACTTTTGTGACAACTCTAGACACAGCAGGGCTCAATCACCTATGTACTACCCCAGTGAGAGACCCCAAATATTCAAGGCCCATCAACTGAAATATTGCGTGAACATGCAAGTCAACGTGGAGTCCTTTAAAAAAATAAGACAAAGAGCACGCACTGCTTTGCTTTTTGGGTTACATTATTGCACAAGGTGATACCAGGCCACACAAGACAACCAACCAGGATTTCACTGAATGGTGCAACAGAACCAATGGACTGAATAGCCTACTTCTGCTTTTATACCTTAGGGCAATTCCAAAATGCAGTTGGGCAGCAGATCTTGACTAACATGGACTTCCTGGACATTCACTGTACAGAAAGCAACCATTAAGCTAAAAAATGTTCATGCCTGCTTTCAAAAGACACACCTGCTCCTCCCAACTTATGACTGGTCAGTTGCCTTGGATCAGCCACAACTTGTAACATTAATGCGACTGATGCTATTCTGAACCAAGTTGTGCGCTATCTTTATGGCTTATCTGACTCCAAACTGAACGACAGACAACACATTATCCATTACCAAGACCATATATCTCCATGAGCACACAATCTGCCTTTACTTCATCCTACTGAAAAACACTTCTCCACACATTAGTAACCTTAAGCTTTATCTGCTCCCAAACTCATACCAGCACAAACCAAAGAAACATTTGGCTAGTTACAATAGACCATAAGCTTAATTTACCTATCTCTTCAGTCTTCAAATCTCCACTGACTCATCCCCAAGTATAGATTTTAAAATACTTATCCTCTTCCACTAGCTGACAACTTCCATCAGCAGAATTTACTGCAGCCTATAGCAGTGGGGAACATGGCAACTAGACCCAATGAATTGTGGAAAAGGTCACATCAATGCCCCAGCAGCCATGAAACGGTTCATGTGGGAAACTCACCCACTCTTGACAGAATGAGAATTGGTTAATTCATTATCAGCATCCACTGGAACTTAAGTGATGGCTCACAGAGTTACTCCCAAAGTCACCCAACAAACTGAGCTTACCAACAGCTTATCAGTATGTCTGACGTCAAAATACCACTCAGGTAATTTGAAGGATATGACACCAGGGAGGAGGAAGCAGTTGCATGGTGGCAATACCACTGAACCAGTAATGTAGTAGCTCAAGCTAAGGTTCCTCAGTCATGGGTCCAGGTCCCACCAGTGGCAGACAGTGACTCCTGCATTCAAACATTTGGAATAAAAACCTGACTTACCAGTGGATGTATAACCACTGTCAATTATTATGCAAGCCCATGTGGTTTAAGGTCCGTGAGAGAAGGAAATCTGTTATCCCTACTTGATCCAGCTACATGAAACTTCAGGCCCACAGCAACGTGACTGACTCAGCTACCCTTTGGTCAAGCGGGGAAAGGCAATGTTGTCCTAGTCGACTGCACTCACATTCCATGAATTTTTTTTTTCAAAAAAAGGTTTCTAAAAGCCATCTCCCCTTTTGTGCCCTTGCATCTGATCCTACCCCACACATTGACATCTTCTTACTACTCCCACTCTGCCCTTAATACCTGAATCCAAGGACCCAGCCATGATCACTGGTGAAGTCTCTGCAACTCTACTGGCAGCAGGTACTGCTCCCACTGCACTGCCAGCAATGGAGAGTTAGCAACCTGTGATTGATTAGTAGTTTTTAAAGGGCTAGGTCCCCGGGATACTAAATCCCAGGGACAGTCTGATGCTGAATATCTGACACATGATGAATTTGGTCAGACTCCCTCCCATAGAAACAGGACAGGTTTCCCAACTGTTCTGAATGGTGGGTAGGACCAACACTGGAAACTTGAAATGTTTACCCAGTCTCCAGCTCTGCCTCTTGCACATTATAAAAGATACCTTTTTATTTCCTTTTTTTTTATATATTGTGGAGGGAAATGAGTAAGGACTGCTTAAAATCAAATTTGTGGAAGGGATTGGTGAACTTTTAAAAAGTTATAAGCACTTATTGAAAGTGTTGTTTACTCTGTTTGTTCAACGAGCATGAGAAGTTTAGCTGCCGACGAACTGGAATCAGGGCTTATGAAGAAGAGATTCAGCTGAAAACTGCCAAGTGGTGTGTGGAGTGGAGTGGTGACCAGTTGTTGACGACAAAGGCTGCCTGCTAACAACCATGTGATTGGCTCCCCAACAGATAAATAGCTTTTGGGTGCAGTGATAGGGGCAGAAGCCTTTGGAACTGTGGGAAGACAGGTGATGTCTGTCAGTCTTTCTGTATAAGCAAAACCTAGAAATCAAAGCGACCAGTTTCTTTATTCCCCTCTTAACAGTTACTGTGACCTGTAGCTTTAACTAATAAATCAGAGAGCTTAAGTTGTGAACCGCAGTTTGCTGTGTTTTCTGTAAGCAATCGAAAATAACTGAAGACAGATTGAGGTGCAAGTCCTGACAAGTCAAAAGAATTCTCTCAGCAAATCCTGTGGACAGGGGCTATTGAAATGCCAACCCAGATTTCCTTCTGCCATTACACTTTTGTTTTGGCAGTGTCTGTCTTACGTATGTGGAGATTTTTATTAAAGGGAGTTACAAGTTTTAACAGTAGAGTTTATGTTCACACTTATAGTTTACCTGGAACGAGAATCAATTTGCTTGCATTAAACAGTCATTTTTGTTAAGTGCAGAAACCTGCTCCATGCTTTGTTAACCCTGGTCTAAAATTCAGCTAAGTTGGGGAATTTTGCACACTTTCCTGACAGCTACTCCAGGGATCACAGGGCTTGAATTCCAGCATTGCTATCCCAGTTGAGGGGGTTGCAGCAATTGTTATAGCTGTATGCTCAACAGATGAGTTGTCATGCAATCATTTCCGTTCTATGGATTGTTCAAGCCTTGTGCAGAATTTGTGAAGGAGTATTATGTCACATAGCTTTAAGGACATTGCAAAACAAAATGAAACAAAGGAGGAATTAGCTCTGACACTACAGACAGCAGCATTTTGAATGTCCTAGCTGGGGTTACTTTGCCCTTGCATGGGGATCTTGGATTTTGAGTCTTCTGAGAATTGCTTTCTAACACTTCAGCTGTTTATCATTTGGCTGATTAACTATTTTGTTGAATATAGGGAATCATATTTTGAGATTCTTGCCATTTTTCAATGACAAAGAAATTATTGACCTTGCCAACTGTGCAGTTTCACACTAAAGAGTGCTCCTCAAAACTTACATTTACACAAAATTAATTCCTATACACAAGCTGATCAATATCTGCACTATATTAACTGATTGCAGAATATAACAAAAGTGGAACAATGAAAGGTCTCCAAATTTATCACTGAACATCAATCCTGTTTACGTTAATCTGAAAATTAAATATCTTCGAATGGAGATAAGAAAATTATATTTTGCTTGCCAACCAATCACTGACTGATAAAATAGATGAGAGGCATTCTCTGGCTTGTTTTTCAGGCAGCACCTTAACAACAGTCAATCTGCCTTGCCTAAAATTTAAAAAATGCTTGGCAGTTAGCTGTCAATATTGTTAATTGATTCATTTTCTAATGAAAACTGCACGAATCAGACTTCACTTGCCAATCAGCACTCTCCTCAATACAAATTCCATTTTTCCTTCACATTGGTAGTTTGCAAGTTGTCTTGATGAGTGCAAGTCAAAAAGCTTCACCACAATGCCCCTCTTCAGCAATACTCAAACTCTGCCCTATATATTAAAAGAAACTACACACAAATCAATTAATTTTATCAGTGTCCTTGCTATTAAAGGGCAACTTTCAAATTCTTGAAACTAATCTTCGCTGCTAAACCACGTTACCAACAAGACAGAATTGTATCAGCGTTTCATTCAACTTCTTCTCAAACCATCTCCATACAAATTAAATATCTAAACTTGAATTTTTTTTTTCTCTGGGATATGCTGTGGTATAGTTTTAATCATTCTGTCACTCATTTTTTACAATTAACTTATAACTAGATATTTTCAGGCATTACCTACACTTGTATAGTCTGAGATATTGATAGCAATAATTAGGTAGCCTAACACAATAAGAATAACTTACCCAGCCAAATATTAATGCAAAGCTGGTTCTCGTTTTTTGTGGCCACACATCAGAACAATTTCTTGAATACTGCCCTATGTATTAAACGATTCCTGGGATAAGACTCTTGAGGCAAGATGCAGGCTGGTCAACGCAAGCAGAAGTAAAATGCATGCGCAGATTCGAAAACAAACTTATGTAAATTCTTCCAAAGTCTCCTGACTAATAATTCAAACACTTGGACAACATTAAAACAAACAAAGTCGCCTGCCTCCCACTAACTGCCTAATACTTCACTCAGTACTTAGTGGACGACAACACTGAGAAAACATTAGCGGATAGTCATTTGTAGGTTGTGTAACACATTGAATTGGAAGAAATTCAAAATGACAGTGTGAATTTAAAGGGAGTGGCAGAAAAGAACAAATTGAACAACTAGAGTTACCACAGGGTTATGTTGTAAAATTTAGTGCAGAGGAGATTAACAAGCCCGGCACACCCTTCCACCATTAAAACATTTTTGCAATTAGTACCCACATGAAGGTTTGTTGCATTGTCAATTCATCACTATGAATTTCTCATCCATTTACAAGTGCAAAATTGTGGGTGAACTTATTTACCCTGTGGGTAACAAGTCATGAAGCTTCCATTCATTTGGTCCATTCCTCATGCAATGAATTTCAATGGTTTGTTTATCAAAATAGCTAGGGGCCATTAATTCATTACATTGCCTGAAATCAGTAATCAGCTACACCTCCAATTCCTCAGCTTTTCCTTTTGCTATATATGCCTGTAATTGATATGACAAATTGTCTGATTTTTGTTTTTATAGATTTTATTTTACATTTGGGTTTGAACTGAGAGTTAGAAACATATGGGTTTTGTGTGTGCCTGACACTAATTAACTTGCAACTATTTCTGTAGCCACGATTTATTTTAAAATAGTTTCAGAAGACTACTTTAGCAGCCTAATGGGTATGTTTACTTCATGATTGCACAGTTTAGCAGACAGAACCATTCTGCTGTGTGTTCTGTTAAAAAAACTCCCAGTCCAGAGTTTGAGTTTAACAGGAACACCCAGAGATTGGAGAGAAAGGTTTTTGTTTCAGTTTTACTTTGATTTGGCCAGTCCAGTGAAGCCCCTGCAATGGAAGATAATTTAGATCGGTGCTCCTGTGAAGGGCAGATTATAATAAATCTAGATTAACCTAAAAAGAATGGAGGTAGTATTAGTCTCTAGCTAGAAATGTTGGGATGAAACCCTGAAGAGCTTACTTGTAGCCATGTACCTTTAAGTTCAGGTAAATGATAACATGTTGAGGCTATCAATTTTTCCTGTCAAGGAATTAAACATCTTAGTTACTTTTAACCCTGAGAGACAGAAAGAAATTCTGTTTGCGTACTGTACAAGAGTTGTTGTTGGGTATGGAATAAGTGATTTGTTTTGGGTGCAATAATTGCTGGCCTTACATATCTTGTGAGTGCATTTTAGAAACTAAAAAAGGTAAGTGGAGACAAAGAGCACTAGAAGTGGGGGTAAAAAGAACCATCAAGTGGGAAGATGGACAGATAAGAAATACAACTGACAGCAGAAGTTACAAACTGTAATACAGTATTTCAAGACCACACCATCAACACCTCACTTGTGTAAGTTTGATTTTGTTTCATGAAACAAAAGGAAAACTTTTAACCACTAAACACAAAATTATTGAACAGCAAGCCTTCAACTATCAAATGGATGTGTCATCAGCTGCTATAAAAGAATTAGATTATCTGCTGACAAGATAGATTCTCAATGTATTTGAGAGCTTTAGTATTCAGATCAGAATTAAGTTCTTTTAACCATCTAAGTTGATCGGCGCATTTTAATATTTCTGCTAGAACTTCATTGGCAATCCTATCAGAGCTTAGAGTTAATCTTTCTCTGGTCTTGCATCTCGCCCATTAGTGATTACTTAGTATGCCTTTATCGGTTTCATTAGCAAATAAATCCATGAGGTTGGTGTAAAAGTTAAGAAAAAAGGGCCACCTATTCTATCTTAACTTTCCAGCAATTAAGACACCGACATTAATCTAAAAAAAAAACACTGCATTCATCTATATTTTAAGCTCAAAATTACTGAACATATTAAGAGTTAAAATAGTTTGGTAGTGAAAGGGCCTTGCTGCAATTATTCAGAGTCTTGATGAGACGATATTGGCACTATTGTTCACGGAGGAAGAATGTTCTACCTATAGAGGGACTGCAACAAAGATTTACCAGGCTGATACCTGGGATGACAGAACTGACATGTGAAGAGAGCGGGATTATTTAGGACTACATACTCTAGAGTTTGGAAGAATGAGGGGAGAAGGAAGAGGAAGGGTGGTTTGTATCTCTATTTAAAAGATAATTTAGGACTAAGAGGAGAAATTTTTTCACCTAAGTCATGGAGAGCCTTTGGAATTTTCTGCCACAGAAAGGAATTAAAGCTAAGGCACTGAATATTTTCAAGAAGCAGTTACATATAATCCTTAGGGCTAACTGGATCAAAAAGAGTGTGGGGAGAAAGTGGAACGGAGTTCCGAGTTGGATGAATAAACCACCATCGCATCGATTAGCAGAACAGGCTTGAAGGACCAAATGGCCGAATTCTGTTATTTCCTTAGTTTCTGAGTATACCACTGAATCACACAATGTCTTGCAGTCTTTCCAAATACATCATTCCACTCTAGAGCAGATAAATAACTTCTGCTAACTAAGGTTTTTGATTTAAACTCGATGTGGATTGAGATCTCAGACCAAAGTGGTGGCTCCCTGCTCATATCCACATTTAATTCTTCCACTTTTGCCTGTGTTTCTTGGTATGGAGCTCAAGTTGCGCATGACCAGGTGACAAGATAGCAGTGTACTGAAATTCTGGATTAGTGGTGCTGGAAGAGCACAGCAGTTCAGGCAGCATCCAAGGAGTAGCGAAATCGACGTTTCGGGCAAAAGCCCCGAAAGCCAATTTCTCAAATCCATGGGAAAAGCAGTTAGATTCACTCAGAGGGATCTCTCGCAGCTAAACATCTGATGGCTTTCAGGACCTCATGCACACTACACATACCTTTCCACTGGACCTCATTTTTTCTGTAGTTTAGTGATGTGGATTATCTTTGACAGACAGAGTCTCAATTTTTCCAAGTCATCCAATAGCCTGCTTCTATTTCCTTTCAGTCATTATACTACATATGCGGACAGTGTAACGTACAAATCAATCATTGCGGCCTGTTTGGCCAATCATGTGTCAGGCAGTAATCCAAGGTGTTATATAACACTTTCTCTTTCATGAAATGTCAGAGCAGAAACAATGGCTTTTAACTCAGCTCTGCACTACAAATATTCCATGTACTTAGCATACCAAAGAGTGCTATTAAATTACAGAGCAAGGGGAAAAGTCAAGAGTCTAGACTCCTGGGTGAAAGATTTGGCTCCTCTTCGAGAAACCAAGATTCCCCTAAAGTATTAAGCCATAATGATTAAGCATCACAATCTTCAAAGAGAATCAGGAATGAATGTAGTGGCACAGGTTCAGTGTAAGGACCCCTGGTGTATTGTTACAAATGCAATAAAATCTGTCTTCACTTTGGCTGGCAGATGTAAGAATGTATTATTTTATCGTCACGCTATAACTCAGTTTCCTTCTTTTACCAAAAGACTCCATTTCAAACAAAAGAAAAAAGTCATCCTTTTTTCTGAAAAATGGTACGAGAAGTCAAAAAGCAGATCTTTAACCTGAAGCTGGCATTTTGCTGGAGACACTGGTCTCAGGCCAGCGTCTGGATATTGCTTGGTGAAGCCACCAATCTAACAGCATCCCCTCAAGGGATTGCAACGGACACAAAAACAACAAAATTCTTGGATAAAGGCATGCAATGCCCCTCCTTAGTGACTATTTTTAAAATACTGAAGAATGGTAATTGATTTTATTGTAACATTTAAAAGACAGTTTGTATTTTTAAAAATAAATAACATGAAAGGAAATCTAAGTATCAATCCAGGAAAAAAAAAGACTCCTTCAAATGTACAATTCCTAACCATAGCACACCCTGGTAACTGGACAAGGATCTAACCAGGGAACCATTGTTCTGCATTTGTGAAAATTTCAGATAGGAAAGAAGCAGAAAGAACTTCACTTGAGTTAACTGGATGAACAATCTCATATATTCGAGACTCGGGTGGCAAATATCTCGAGCCAATATTGCCATTTTCTTTACTCAGTAAGAACTCATCAAAGCAGGAACCTTTTGGACACACTCCAATGGCATGTATATCAAAAAAAATCTGCATCAACTTTGCAAAATCCCATTGATGTGGTTGTATACAGGGATCCAAATGGATTTCATTTGGAGCCATTTGTGCCAGTAAACATTGATCTTACATAAATGCAATGTGATATCCCTTCAGAGTTGCATAGAAGTCAGACTACTTTAAAAAAAAGATAATTCATTTCTAAATTACACTGGTCCTGGAACAGAACTCTCAAACCACATACCAGTTGTTTGTCTGCCTTACTCTGGCTCCCTCTTTTGGTGTTTGATGTCACTTTAAATCTGACTGAAGGTTTCCTCTATAAGGCTAAAGCATCACAAACCATGGGTGTGCATGATTTGTGACACCATTCATAAGAGAATAATGTGCAGCATAACTCCTATCCCTCAACGCATAGCCTTATAAAGGAAGATGAGCAAGATGCCTAGCTAAGTATGCAGGACTGCTAATCCAAAAGTGTCCATTTTTTTTAAATGAATGTGATGCAAGTGGGAAAAGGATTTCAATTTTCCGCACATAGACATATACAGCATATTAAAGTGAAACCATAGGAGACAGCCACTTGACACATCAAGCCTGCATGCACTCTTTACGACACCTACAGCATTAGTCCCACTCTGATCTTTTCCCTATGCCTTGTAACTTTACTTTTAAGTAGATATCTAATCCCCTTTTACAAAGTATTACACCTGCTTCCACCACCCTTACAAGCAGTGGCAATCCAGACCATAAGTTGTTACATTAAAAAAAATAAATTTTGTTTCTAGGTCATTTACGGTCAGGATTTTGCAATGGCGGCGAAACTGCCAGAACTCTGCGCCATTATTCCACTTAACCTGACAGCAGCTTTGGGGGGTCTAACAATAATGTGCAGATAAACGCAGCATTTGCCAATGAGTCTCTGCCCCTCTCGAGTACTGGCTGTTTAACCACCTCCTTCAGGCTGCAACGAATACACAAATCAGTACTTGACAACAGCTTACACACAGCCAGGCTTGCTTCGAAAACCCTTAAAAATGACTCGCTGAATGGAGGTGCAAATAGGCTTTGTATAGTTCAGCTGCTGCACTTATGATGTGTTGCCCCAGTGCAGCATCGACCACCCTGAACAAACAAGTGGGAGCAGCTCTGCACAAAACTCAACGATTTTATGTAAACACTTTTTTTTAAAAAAAAGAAGAAATCCAACCACTCAGTTTATCCTTACTTCTAAACAGCCTCACTCACCCTGAAAATCCAATTTGATGACAAAGGAGAGTCAAAATTCCTCCATTTAATAAAATTCAAATTAACAATTTTTACAAAATGTCTTTTGCATGTTCATATTGCCTAATCAGCTAGGTCATTGTTGGAAAATATAAATTGAGACTAATCAGACCTACCTTTTGGGCTGTTGTAGAGATTACTTCAATTAGTGACTTATCCTGCTGCTAGACACCTGGAGATCCTATTTGACTATGCACCAATCAGCAAAGAGGAAGTCTGCATGGCTGACATCCCAATATCAGTGCTCTTCAAACCTTTTCCTCACCCTCACCTCATTTCAAAGCTCGAAAATTCTCACAACTGGCCAATGAGAGCTGAGGAAGTGAGAACCCTGTTAAAATGGCAGCACAGCCAATTGTAACTTGGCCCGAGCTACACGGCAGCCATTACTGCCTCAAGTCTCATGACCCCATGTGCCTTCCCCCCACCCTGCTCCACTTTGGGAAGGTCAGCTCTGAACCTTTGTGGATAGCCACCTAGAGGCCAGTATGGAGGATGAAAGAGAAAAGAATGAGAAACAGGTCATTGATTGATAGATGAGCATTTTTCTTGTTTAAATCTTTTAAAAACTCCATTTATGAGCAGTTGAAATAATTCACAAAGATTTGTAAAGTCTCATAAGCAATACTAAAGCTTATTGGGAGAAAAAGGTTTTATAATTAATAAATTAGACAAAAATAATCACAATAAAAAGATGGCAGGACAGGTGATGTGTTGTGACTGCTGTATGTGGGAGCTGGTGGTCACTATTGTAATCTAGGGCAACCGCTTGCTTGATTCTAAGGCTCAAGAAGCTCCAGCTCTGATTCAACGAACTGGAAGTTGAATGATTGATGCTGCAATGAATTAGGGGTAAGATGGTTAGCTGGACACTGTTCCAAAGATATTCACATGCCTTAAAGGGTCAACTGATTTGGTCAGTGGTAAGGGAATGGTGTTCTTTCAAAGATCCATTCATGGGATGTGGATGTTGATTATTGACATTTATTGTCTATCCTAATTGCTCATGGGATAGTTAAGAGTCAACCGCATTGCATCAAGTCAAACAGAGGTCATACCAGGTAAAGGAGGCAGACTTCCTTCCCAAAAACATGATTTAACCTGGTGGATTTTTAAGATGTAAATTCGATAGTTGTTACACGGTCATCAATAAACCAGTTTTTAAATCAAATGTCACCATCTGCCATGGTTGGATTGAAACTCGTACCTTATGCTGATTTGCCTGAGGTTCAGCTGTCTCCCTGTGAGGCAAGGTAAAGGACCAAGAAAGTGGGGATGGTGGTGTCTCAGACTTGGTCATTGTCTAACAGGTTGCAGGTTCCTGCAGCTTGTAGGATTGGGCAGAGGTGTGAAGTTGATCAACAATCTAACCATGGCACTGTTGTCAGACTGAACTCAGGTTCAATGAGTAAAATAAATGGGAATGTTGTGAAAATAGGGCAAAGCCAGAAGTCACACAACACTGGTTATAGTCCAAATTATTTAGTTGAAATTACAAGCTCTCAGGTCACTGCTCCTTTGCCAGGGGAGGCTGACTCCATCTGATGAAGATTGGAGATTACAAATAAACCTGTTGGACTATAACCCTAGTGCCATGTGACTTCTGACCTTATCCACCTCAGTCTGACACTGGCACCTCTACACCATAAAAATAGGAGACAACATTTGTCAGGATGACAGAGTCAGATCGCTATAGCTCAGGGCATGAATTCAGAGCTTTGTTGCCCACCCACAGTGCCAGGGTTCAGAAACTTTATTCCAGGATGGAGAGAAACTTGCAGTGGGTCAGGAGGATCCCTCAGGCATGGTGAGTGGGAAGAGAGAGATCCTTGCAAATGAGTGAAAATATGGCAAGTCAAAGGGAAACAGCAAAGCAAAGATAGCAACCTGAGTGAAAACAGGGGTGTAATACATATTCAAACTTAACAGCACACAACAAACAAGGTCAAAGACAGTAAAATCAGTAGAAATTCCAAATTAAAAGGCTCTGCAATTCAAAACATGCAGGGGAGGTAATAAAAATGAATAAACTATTTGCACAAACAATTTATGATCAGGTAACCACTTGAGTTGATCAAAGCCAGGGTAAGCGTATTGAATGTATGACAATTCAACAAGACAAGCTGAGAAACAGTGGAGAGATAACTCTGCTGGTTATGATCACCATTAGATGGTGGCGAAAGACAATCTTGGGTGAAAAGGTAACATGGAGAATCAGTGCAGATGGAAGCCAGGCCACAGATCACATCGTAGATGGAAGCCAGGCCACAGGTCCCAGCAGTTACATCGTAGGCCAGAAAACGTACAGGAAGAAATAAAAGGGGCATTTAAAAATAAGACCACAATGATCGTCGGGCTCTCATAGATGTAGATTGATCAGATTTGCAGAAGTAGCCTGGAAATTAGACCATCCACCCCCCCCACCTCCGGAACATTTCTTAGAGAAACAAGTTCTACAAGCAACTAGGGAGCAGGGTACCCCAGACCTGGCAACCAGCAATGGCAGCCATCATAACATGATGCAATTTTGTGATCAGTTTGAAGAGAAGTGTGGATCCAAGACTAGCATTTTAAAGCTGGAGACAATTATGTTTTAAAACTAGCATGACTGCAAAGCTAGCAAACAACATTGAAAGAGGTAGGAGAGTAAAAGATGTTGTAGAAGACCTAAGGAAATATTAATAACTCAACAAAGATTTACCCCAGTCGAAAAAATACAAAAAAAGGGTTCATCGTCTGTTGCTAAATGATTAAGCAATACTAGCAAGTTGAAGATACCATAAAAATCTGCAATAATTAGCAGTAGCTCAGGAAATTGGTCAGGTTTTAAGAACAATCAAAGAATGGTTTAAAAAGAAATACAGCATGTGCTAGTGAGGCGAGGAATAGGGAGAGAGAGGAGTTGAACATGTGGCTACAGGGATGGTGCGGGAGGGAGGGTTTTGGATTCTTGGATAATTGGGGCTCTTTCTGGGTTAGGTGGGACCTCGACAAGCAGGATGGAGTCTTCATCTGAACCAGAGGGGTACCAATATCCAGGGGTGGGGGGGGGGGGGGGGGGGGGGGGGAATTCGCTAAGGCTGTTGGGGTGGGTTTAAATTAATCCAGCAGGGGAATGGGAACCAAAATTGTAGTTCAAGTACAGAAAAGGTTGAGAGTAGGGAGGTCCGAAATCAAGTTTCAGGGATGCAAGATGACACCGGCAAGCAAGAAGTTGGTTTGAAGTGTGTCTACTTCAATGCCAGGAGCATCCAGAATAAGGTGGGTGAACTTGCAGCATGGGTTGGTACCTGGGACTTCGATGTTGTGGCCATTTCGGAGACATGGATAGAGCAGGGACAGGAATGGTTGTTGCAGGTTCCAGGATTTAGATATTTCAGTAAGAACAGAGAAGATGGTAAAAGAGGGGGAAGGTATGGCATTGTTGGTCAAGGACAGTATTACAGTTTCAGAGAGGATGTTTGGGGACTCGTCAACTGAGGTAGTATAGGCTGAAGTTAGAAACAAGACAGGCGAGGTCACCCTGTTAGGAGTTTTCTACAGGCCTCCGAATAGTTCCAGACATGTAAAGGAAAGGAGAGCAAAGATGATTCGTGATGCGAGTGAGAGGGACAGGGTACTCATCATGGGGGACTTCAACTTTCCAAATATTGACTGGGAACACTATAGTACGAGTACTATAGATGGGTCAGCTTTTGTCCAGTGTGCGCAGGAGGGCTTCCTGACACAGTATGTAGACAGAGGAACAGGAGAATCGACATTTCAGGCATAAGCCCTTCTTCAGGAATGAGGAGGGTGCGCCAAGCAGGCTAAGATAAAAGGTATGGAGGAGAGACTTGGGGGAGGGGCGTTGGGAATACGATAGGTGGAAGGAGGTTAAGGTGAGGGTGATAGGCCTGAGAGGGGGTGAGGGCGGAGAGGTCGGGATGATGATTGCAGGTCAAGAAGGCGGTGCTGAGTTGGAGGGCTGGGACTGAGAAAAGGTGGGGGCAGGGGAAATAAGAAAGCTGGAGAAATCTGCATTCAGCCCGTGTGGTTGGAGGGTTCCTAAGCGGATTCTAAGGTTCCTAGGACTGCAGATACTGGAGATCAGAGCTGAAAATGTGTTGCTGGAAAAGCGCAGGTCAGGCAACATTCAAAGAGCAGGAGAATCGACGTTTTGGGCATGAGCCCTTCTTCAGGAATCCTGAATTCTGATTCCTGAAGAAGGGCTCATGTCTGAAATGTCGATTCTCCCACTCTTTGGATGCTGCCTGACCTGCTGTGCTTTACCAGCAACACATTTTCAGGGTTGTTAAGAAGGCATATAGTGTTTTAGCTTTTATTAATAGAGGGATCGAGTTCTGGAACTGAGTTTATGCTACAGCTGTACAAAACTCTGGTGCGGCCGCACTTGGAGTATTGTGTACCGTTCTGGTCACCGAATTGTAAAGGATGTGGAAGCTTTGGAAAGGGTGCAGAGGAAATTTACGAGGATGTTGCCTGGTATGGAGGGAAGGTCTTACGAGGAAAGGCTGAGGGACTTGAGGCTGTTTTCATTGGAGAGAAGAAGGTTGAGAGGTGACTTAATAGTGACATATAAGATAATCAGAGGGTTAGATAGGGTGGGCAGGGAGAGCCTTTTTCCAAGAATGGTGATGGCAAGCACGAGGGGGCACAGCTTTAAATTGAGGGGTGATAGATATAGGACAGATGTCAGAGGTAGTTTCTTTACTCAGTAAGGGTATGGATTGTTTTGCCTTAAACAGTAGTAGATTCGCCAACTTTAAGTACATTTACGTCTTCATTGGACAAGCATATGGACGTACATGGAATAGTGTAGGTGGGATGGGCTTCAGATTGGTATGACAGGTCAGTGCAACATTGAGGGCCGAAGGGCCTGTACCACGCTGTAACGTTCTATATTCTAGCAAATGCAGTATGAAAGGCGGCTAACTGGAAATACAAAACAAATACATAAGATTCTCTGTAAAGTACTTAACACCAGGAATGAACAGCTAATAGTGTTGATCCACTACAGAATCAGTCTGGGGAAATGGCAAGGAAAATAATTCAACGCAGGAGGCATGGAACAGGTATCTTATGTCTGTATAATCTGGGATAATTGGGAGTGAAGCCAAAAGGCTCCAAACTTTTAAAACACAAGTAAACACGTACAAACTACCCCATAAAGTAACAGAGAATCTACAATAAGAGGGGCTGGAAAAATAGATACAATCTGGAATGGCAAGTAAATACTTCAAGGTCACTAACTGCAAATTAAATTACATCTAAGTATTGAAAACTGACATTGGTATTTTCGCACAGGCTGCTAATCCAATTTCTGTAATTTCTTGATTCTAATTATGTTATTGGTGAATAATCTTAATGAAGCTGAAGACCATTTTCATCAAAATCAAAGTGGTTGCTGTAATATGCGCAGTCAAAATTGCTTTGAATCGCATTATAAGCAACACATTTTGAAATGCTACCCTGTTTTAAAAAGAAAGGACAATCTTGCCTCTATTTTTCCAAATTTCTCCATCACATACAAAGTCTTCTGCTATAACACCCTTGCATTAATATGAATTCACTGTAACAATTGACAAATTGGGGACACTTTCTAAAGTGCAAAATTTCAAAATGTGTTGCTTATAATGCGATTCCAACCTGATTAGTTTAAATGGCGTTGCTATTGCATGATTTTCATCTTATAAGATGGGATTGCACGAGAATAGAACTACTGCGTTATAGCAGAACTGAGTAACTTGTTTCATCAGCAAGTGTCCCTGCCTTCGATTCCGTTCCATTCCCTTCAGTGCGGAAACAGGCCCTTCGGCCCAACAAGTCCACACTGACCCTCCAAAGAGCAACCCACCCAGACCCATTTCCCCTACTCATGCACCTAACATTACGGACAACTTAGCATGGCCAAGTCACCTAACCTGCACATCTTTGGACTTTGGGAGGAAACTAGAACACCTGGAGAAAACCCACACAGACACGGGGAGAATGTACAAACTCCACACAGACCGTTGCCCAAGGTGGGAATTGAACCCCGGTCCCTAGGGCTGTGAGGTAGCAGTGCTAACCACTGAGCCACCATGCCGTCCTTATTTACAAACTTCTGGCAAATGCAAGATATTAACTGACAAAACAGCCAGTTAAGTAAAATCACATACCGTTCTTCAGAACAAGATTCTGAAAGGAAACTACAATGATGGATACCAAGTATAAATATTTTTGGCTGCAAATTTATTTGAGGCAGAGGTCAGCACAAGTTCATGGGGAGGAATTGTGTGACTAAAAATATAGAACTCTGCACTTATCCTTGTGCAGTTTCCTTCATGACAATTCTTCACCAGCAAAGGGGTCTCTGGGACCATTCTTTGCTCATTGGTGCGTATGGAATACCTGATCCAATCACTCTCACCTAACATGGAAGTAAAAAAGTGTGATTTTTGAAGACCACTTGGACAACCAACTCCACTAAGAAAAACTACAGTTCTGAAAAAGAGGGTCACTGACCTGAGATGTTATCTCTGTTTTGTCTCCACAGATGCTAGAAGAAAGTGAGGACTACAGATGTTGGAGATCAGAGGTGAAAATGTGTTGCTGGAAAAGCGCAGAAGGTCAGGCAGTATCCAAGGAGCAGGAGAATCGACGTTTCGGGCATGAGCCCTTCTTCGGGCTCATGCCCAAAACATCGATTCTCCTGCTCCTTTGATGCTGCCTGACCTGCTGAGCTTTTCCAGCAACACATTTTCAGCTCCACAGACGCTGCCAGACCTGCTGTTTTGGGTTTTGCTTCTGTAATCGTTTTACTTCGATAAAAACCTATCCTGGGAAAGTGAATATTAACTCACCAAATGACTGTTTTGTGCAATCTTAAATCCACTCATCTCATCACCAAAAAAGCAGAAGGTCTGAACTAGGGACAGGAAGGGCTGTCACCTTCTCAAAAATAACCACTTAATATCTAAATGAGGATTTAAGAGGCCTCTCCTCCCCACCCCCCAATTAAACTCTGAAGAGATGTGCATTACTTGGGCATTTTCAGCACCTCCAATTTTAACTGCTCCCCCATGGGATGGCCATGACTCTACTTGCCAAGTCTCCAAGCTCTGGAATAGACTCCACCTGCCACTATTGTCCATTTTTACAGCTCTCTTTAAAGCTGATAACTTTGATCAAAGCTTTAGTCTTCTGCTGCAATAGCTCCTGATGCAGCTCAGTGTTGTTTTGTTCTACTACAGCTCTGCAATGTGCTTTGGGACATTTTATTGCGGTAAAGGAATTGTAATTGAAGCTGTTGCTGCACACCAGAGACCAGCACTTTTCTTAAATTCAAACTTTTTTTTTCCTCTCAACTTTGTTAGATGCTTCAATAACATTCAGCATAGACATTCCCACTAGCTTCTTAACTGAAATGACAGCTACATACACATATCGAATTTGACAGGTCTTAAAAAATATATATACACTTGCAAAAAAAAAGGGTGTGGAGCTGCAAAGGAAAAAAAAAGCACAGCAGTCGAAGTTTCAGGCAGGAGCCGGCATCAGGACAGCGATGAAACGTCCTGCCCGAAATGTGGACTCTCCTGCTCTGCTTTTTTCCACACTTTACCGACTGACTTTCCAGCATCTGCAGTCCTCACCATCTCCAATGTCCAAAAAGGGTCCCTTGGTGTACCAGTAGAGGGCAGCAAAACCTCATCGTTCAATGCAACTACTTGTAATTATCATTTGGCAACAAGCACATTCTATTTTCAGTGTGCATTATGGCCAGTTAATTTCAAAGTAGAATCTCTCTTCAAGTGACTGTTACAAGCACCTCTCCCCCAGAATTTTGAATATAAAAATGTGTGCTCCAAATATTTAACTTCAACAATTGCAACACTTAACACTAGCAAAAAGGCACTCCCACCTTATCTCCTCTACACATTTACTGACATCTGCTACTGTAGCACATTCCAGGGTGAGACAGCGCATGACATGGGATTGCAGACAGGAGCTCTGAACTAAATCATACAGCAAAGAAAAAAAGGATTTGCAATCACAGGTGCATTTAGGAAGATTCTGCCTCCCACTCCTTAATAATAATGAGGATGACATGACAGATGCAAGGCTTCGGAAGGATAGGCCAATGGTGATTTTGCATGCCCAAACACTTGCTCCTCTCTCTCTCTCTCTCTCTCTCTCCTTAGCAGTAGAGTAGTCAAAATCCTGGAACTCCTTTCTCCAGGGCATTGTGGGTCTACCTACTTCTGAACTGCTGCAGTTCCTAAGACAGCTCATCACCACCTTCTCAGGGGCAACTAGGGACTGGCAATAAGTGGCTGGCCAGCCAGTGACACCCCATGCCCCATGAATGACTCAAAAAGGAATGTACTGTTCAAGCAGCCTTTTTTGGAGATGTGATGTACTGCTACAGCAGTGTGCCAGTGAAGGGACTGAATGCATAATGGGAGAAGATGGGGTGCCAATCAATGGATTGTGTTGCCCTGGGTGATGTCAAGCTTCTTGAACATTGTTGGAATTGTTCTTATCTGGAGAAGTGGGGAGTATTCCATTGTACAGCTGAATCAAGTGATGGAGACACTTTGGGAAATCAGGAAGATATTTATTAATGAATACCCAGCCTGTCTTGCTTCTACAGCATTTATGCAGGTGATCCAGTAAGGTTTCTAGTGAATAGTCACCCCCTCAGGATGGTGATGGAAGGGCATTTGGTGAAAGTCTCCATCAACTGGACAGCTCCACTAGAGGTGATGGCACACTAGCATAGTTCAGGAGTCTTCAACATTGAGCTTGGAGTCAACCAAATCGAAAAGCATCAGATTATGCGTAAGTGAGAAAAGCTGAAGATGAGTACCACCTACCTACCATCCATCCTCAACTGATGGATCAATACTCCATGGTGAAAATCACTTGAAAGGACTGCTGAGTCCTTTACAGATTGAAGTGCTACTCTAAGTACACAGTGTCAACCACAAGAGTAACTTGATAGCCCCACTAGTGATTGGATGAAATGGCAGGAGATTCAAGGAGTTGGCCGAAATGCCAGTCTGCGCCTGATAATGGTGCGCAATTACACACGAATGCTCAGTTTTAAGTTGCTGAATCTGTTCTGAAATTATCCGATATAGAACAGTACAGCACAGTACAGGCCCTTCAGCCCTCGATCTTGTGCCGACCTTTCATCCTATTTTAAGATCAAACTAACTGACATACCCTACGTTTTACTATTATTGTGCCTTAAATGTCTTAAATGTCCATAATGTATGTTAGCTCAATCGTACAGTAATGCAGCACAACGGAGGATGGCTGCAGCAGGAAGATAGAGTTTTCATGGAGGTAAGGTTCTGTGAGATGGCTGTTTCTCTCAATACTATCACAGACAAATGCAACAATGACAGGTAGATCAACGAAAACAAAGATGGATTTTTCCTAGTTTTTGTGGTGGCAGTTTGGCAGAAATGCGAGGGGATAGATGGAGTGGTGGCAATGTTACTGGACTTATTAAACCAGAGGACCCTGATGGATAATGTGAAACATGGGTTCAAATCTGGTCACAACAATTAGTAATAAATCTGAAACACTAAAAAGGTAGTCTAAAATCACGATGAATTGATCAATTATCAATTGATCCAAAAACCTTTGGCATAATCATGTCTTTTAGGAAAGCAAATCTGCTGTCCTTGACTGGTTTAATCCTAAATGTGACTGCAGAGCCAAACTGTAATTGGTTCTTCATTGTCCCATGGAGGCGGCTTAGCGAGCAATTCACTTTAAGGGTAAATCAGAGAAATGCAAGAAATGCTGGCCATGTCAGCAACAACCATGTCTATGAAACAAGAAAATGACATGTTCCTCAGAACTGGGAGAAATAAACAAAACATTGTTGACAGACATTGAAGTTCCCCAGAACAAAAACTAGTACATTCTGTGACCATGCTACCCTAGTGATTTCCCATGTTAGACAGCACTTGGAAGCAAGACTGGCACGGTGGCACAGTGGTTAGCACTGCTGCCTCACAGCGCTTGAGACCCGGGTTCAATTCCTGACTCAGGCGACTGACTGTGTGGAGTTTGCACGTTCTCCCCGTGTCTGTGTGGGTTTCCTCCGGGTGCTCCGGTTTCCTCCCACAGTCCAAAGATGTGCAGGTCAGGTGAATTGGCCAAGCTAAATTGTCCGTAGTGTTAGGTAAGGGGTAAATGTAGGGGTATGGGTGGGTTGCGCTTCGGCGGGTCGGTGTGGACTTGTTGGGCCGAAGGGCCTGTTTCCACACTAAGTAATCTAATCTAAAAAGACTAATTCATCTGCTGAGGTAGGGTAGTAGCAGCTCATAATCAGCATCAAGTTTCTTTGCAATTTGACCACTGCACTTTGGACCTTGTGGATGGCTGCAGCAGGGGTTGAAAGGTGTGGAAGATGTTCGGGTCTTTGCATTGCAGCACAGCACAGAAATACTAGAAATATGTTCAGCTGCATTGACAATGTGACAGACTGCATCACAGGTCCAAAATCAACAACACCCTAAAAGCAGAGAGAAAAAAAAAATCGCAGACTTCATCCAGTGCCAATTCCCAGAATTTTTATAAGACTGAGACCAATGTCCTCACTGTTCTTACAAAGGCTAACACGCAGGACCGTGGAAAATACATTCTCGTTTTGTTTTGTAACATGTTTAGTGCAAAACTAAATCTCAAAAAAAGAATAAGCACGGCAAGCTTACTTTCCCAATAGCTAAATGGAATCAAGTTTTTTGTTTTTAAAAACTCATTTTACACACTCACTGTCTCTTTAGTGTTGTGTTTAATACATCACAGCTAAGGTTCAATATGCAGCATTTCAAAGGGTCTGGATCTTTAGGCATTCCAGGTTATATAGAGAATGATTCACCCGTCTCACCAGGCCTCTGGAGCTATCACAAATCTTTATTTGAAATTTGAAAGCTGTTCCCTTGGGATTTTTCTCAAAATTTAGTGTCTAGAAATTAAGGTGTGGAGGTGCCAACGTTGGACCGG
Source organism: Hemiscyllium ocellatum (assembly GCF_020745735.1). NCBI lineage: Eukaryota > Metazoa > Chordata > Chondrichthyes > Orectolobiformes > Hemiscylliidae > Hemiscyllium > Hemiscyllium ocellatum. The sequence goes on along the minus strand of NC_083410.1, from coordinate 25,345,971 downwards.
GGTGGTCAAAGTCAGAAGTTACATGGCACCAGGTTAGAATCCAACAGGTTTATTTGAAAGCTTTTGGAGCTTCATCAGGTGAAGTCTCTTATTTTTAAAGATGTAGTAATAATGCATATGCACCACACAAAAGGCGAGATAGCTACATTAAAATATATTTAAAATTATGAACTGATTTCTTCACCCATTTCTCCTCATGCAATTTAGTCCAAATTCCAAAATGCAAAGAAATCAGACTAAGATTCCTTGCATTGTGTAAATCATATCTTTTTAAAGCCTCGCGTCATGCACTTTGCACATTATGTACTGTCACTTCTGAAACCTTCAACCTACAGGGGGATTTTTCCTCTCACAGCTGACACTTCATGACAGCTTCATAATTACTAGAATTTTCTACTTCACTTCACTGCCACCTACTGTTTATCCTGCACAGCTGTTTAAAACCAGGGTAAGGGATTAGGTAAAGGAAAACACAGGAAAGGGAGGGGAGAAAGCAAAACTGAATTCAGAATGATTTACGAAATAGAAGACGACAAGTAATAACAATGTAATGGCTTTTCCAAAGTACAGCCAACAAATCCATTTGTTATAAAAGTGCTTTTCCATTTGTAGCAAAGTTAACTTTTCAGTTATATTCACATTACTATTTGAGTTTGGGAACAGCAATAAGCTACTAGCCTCATTTACATGTTAATTTCAACATAATTAAATGACCCAAGCCTCCTCATGGAAGCATTATAAAAAAGGTAAGACAATCACATACAAGCAATGGTGACATGGAACAACATTTTCATGCAGAAGGTGGTTAGAATTTGCAATGTACTGATAAAGTGTTGGACACAGGGTCAACTGAGGCGTTTAGGAGAGAATTGAATTATTACCTGAAAAAAAAGGAAAGAACTATCGAGTTACAGGCCCCACAGACAGAGAAGGAATATCTACAGATGAGCAATAAAACATTGACCCAGCTAACCACAGCCAGGTCCCACAAGTTGAGAGTGGGGTGCTGGAAAAGCATCATTTCCTGATGAAGGGTTCTTGCCCGAAACGTCAATTCTCCTGTTCCTCAGATGCTGCGTGACCCGCTGTGCTTTTCCAGTGCCACACTCTTTGACTCTTGACTCGCTTCCTCCATGTCCCACAAGTGAATACTAAACAGTCAGGTGAATCGCTGCTTCAATAAGGGCCAGCACATTCAACAGACTGAATGGGTGCCTCCCATGCAGTAAACCACTGAGTGATTCTATGATAAGGAGATATCAAAGTAAATGGTCAAAAATTGATCTGGGTCACTTACAGTATTGTGCACAGTTTTGGGCTCCATATTTCAGGAAGGATATACTGGCCCTGGAGCATGTTCAGAAAATGTTCACAAGAATGATCCCAGGAATGAACATATGAGGAATGTTCAAGGACTTTGGGTCTACACTTAATGGGGGATCCAATAGAAACTAACAGAATACTGAATGGCCTGGACAGAGTGGATGTTGACAAGATGTTTCCATTGGTAGGAGAGACTAGGACCCGAAGGCACAGCCTTAGTGTAAAGGGAAGGCCGATTAATACAGGGATAAGGAGAAACCTTATCAGCCAGAGACAGGGTGAAGCTATGGAATTCACTGCCACAGAAGGCTGGGGAGGCTAGGTCATTAAGTATATTTAAGATGGAGATAGATAGGGTCTTGCATATCAAGGGGACAGGGTTACGGGGGAGAAATCAGGAGAATGGGGTTGAGAAACTTATTAGCCATGATTGAATGGAGGAGCAGACCCAATGAGATGAATGGCCTAACTTCTGCTCCTTCTTATGGTCTTAAGTTTCAAGGATCTTCTGAAAAAGAAGTGTATAGAGGCGGACAAACATAGGGAATTGAACCCCAGAGCTTGGAGGAGCGGCCAGCAATTGTGATTTTCCTTCTGTAGGTCAAATATTGAAAGAAATGGAGAAACTTAATAAACTTTTAAATGTCAGGAAGTCAACATCAACTGCGAACAATGGTTCAGCAGCAACAGATCAAGCTGGTTGGGTGCTAAAGGACATAGCTACAAGTCTGGGTCTGCAGCAGGTGATGAGGAAGCCAAGAGCAAAGGAAAACATACTTGACCTCATCCTTACCAAACTGCCAGTTGCAGATGCATCTGTCCATGACAGTAAGAGTGACCATCGCACAGTCCTTGTGAAGGCAAAAATTCCACCTTCACATTGATAACAACCTCCATCATGTTACGTGGCACTACCACCATGCTAAATGGGACAGACTTTGAACAGATCTAGCAACTCAGACTGGATATCCATGAGGTGCGGTGGACTAACAGCTGAATTGTAATCCAGGAAAATCTGCAATCTCTTGGTTCAACATATCCCCTATCGACCATTACCATCAGGCCAGGGGATCAACCCAAGAGAGTGCAGGAGGGCATGTCAAGAGCAGCACCAGGCATATCTGAAGATGAGATGTCAACCTGGTGAAGTTACCAAACAGGACTAATTGCGTGCCAAACAGCATTAGCAGCAAGTTATACAGCTACACAATGGATCAGGTCTAAACTCTCAGTCCTGCCATATCCAGTCATGAATGGTGGTGAACAACTAAACAACTCACTGGAGGTGGCGACTCTACATCATGCTCGTTCTCAATGACGGAAGCGCCTGACACATCAGTCCAAGAAAGACCAAAGCTTTCATTGTAATCTTCAGTGAAAAGTGCCAAGTAGATGATCCATCTCTGTCTCCTCCAGTGGTCCCCAGTATCAGAGATACCAGTCTTCAGCCAATTCTGTACACTTGATATCAAGAAATGATTGGAGGCACTGGATACTGGAAAGGCTTTGGGCCCTTACAACATTCCAACAATCGAACGGAAGACCTGTGCTCCAGAATTTGCCTCTCGCCGAGCCAAGCTGTTCCAGTACAGTTACAACATGGCATCTACCCGACAACGTGGATATTTGCTGAAAATGTGTTGCTGGTTAAAGCACAGCAGGTTAGGCAGCATCCAAGGAACAGGAAATTCGACGTTTCGGGCATAAGCCCTTCATCAGGAATGAGGAGAATGTGCCAGGCAGGCTAAGATAAAAGGTAGGGAGGAGGGACTTGGGGGAGGGACGATGGAGATGTGATAGGTGGCAGGAGGTCAAGGTGAGGGTGATAGGTTGGAGTGGGGTGGGGGCAGAGAGGTCAGGAAGAAGATTGCAGGTTAGGAGGGCGGTGCTGAGTTGAGGGAACCGACTGAAACAAGGTGGGGGGAGGGGAAATGAGGAAACTGGAGAAATCTGAGTTCATCCCTTGTGGTTGGAGGGTTCCCAGGCGGAAGATGAGGCGCCGCTCCTCCAGCCGTCGTGTTATGTTCTGTCGATGGAGGAGTCCAAGGACCTGCATGTCCTCGGTGGAGTGGGAGGGAGAGTTAAAGTGTTGAGCCACGGGGTGGTTGGGTGGGTTGGTCCGGGCGTCCCAGAGGTGTTCTCTGAAGCGTTCCGCAAGTAGGCGGCCCGTCTCCCCAATGTAGAGGAGGCCAAATCGGGTGCAGCGGATGCAATAGATGATGTGCGTGGAGGTACAGGTGAACTTGTGGCGGATATGGAAAGATCCCTTAGGGCCTTGGAGGGAAGTGAGGGAGGAAGTGTGGGTGCAAGTTTTACATTTCCTGCGGTTGCAGGGGAAGGTGCTGGGAGTGGAGGTTGGGTTGGTGGGGGGTGTGGACCTGACGAGGGAGTCACGAAGGGAGTGGTCTTTGCGGAACGCTGATAGGGGAGTGGAGGGAAATATATCCCTGGTGGTGGGTTCCGTTTGGAGGTGGCGGAAATGATGGCGGATGATACGCTGTATGCGGAGGTTGGTGGGGTGGTAGGTGAGAACCAGTGGGGTTCTGTCTTGGTGGCGGTTGGAGGAGCGGGGCTCAAGGGCGGAGGAGCGGGAAGTGGAGGAGATGCGGTGGAGGGCATCGTCGATCACGTCTGGGGGGAATCTGTGGTCCTTGAAGAAGGAGGCCATCTGGGCTGTACGGTATTGGAACTGGTCCTCCTGGGAGCAGATGCAGCGGAGACGAAGGAATTGGGAATATGGGATGGAGTTTTTACAGGGGGCAGGGTGGGAGGAGGTGTAGTCCAGGTAGCTGTGGGAGTCAGTCGGTTTATAGTAGATGACTGTGTTGAGTCGGTCGCCCGAGATAGAAATGGAAAGGTCTAGGAAGGGGAGGGAGGAGTCCGAGACAGTCCAGGTGAATTTGAGGTTGGGATGGAAGGTGTTGGTAAAGTTGATGAACTGTTCAACCTCCTCGTGGGAGCACGAGGCAGCGCCGATACAGTCATCGATGTAGCGGAGGAAAAGGTGAGGGGGGGGGGTGCCAGTGTAGTTGCGGAAGATGGACTGTTCCACATATCCTACGAAGAGACAGGCATAGCTGGGGCCCATGCGGGTGCCCATGGCAACTCCTTTAGTATGGAGGAAGTGGGAGGATTGAAAAGAGAAGTTATTCAGGGTGAGGACCAGTTCAGTCAGTCGAAGGAGGGTGTCAGTGGAAGGGTACTGGTTGGTGCGGCAGGAAAGGAAGAAGCGGAGGGCTTTGAGTCCTTCGTGATGGGGAATGGAGGTGTACAGGGACTAGATGTCCATCGTGAAGATGAGGCGTTGGGGACCGGGGAAGCGAAGATCATGGAGGAGGTGGAGGGCGTGGGTGGTGTCCCGAACGTAGATGAGGAGTTATTGGACTAAAGGGGACAGAACCGTGTCGAGGTACACGGAGATGAGTTCGATGGGGCAGGAGCAGGCTGAGACAATGGGTCGGCCGGGGCAGGCAGGTTTGTGGATTTTGGGCAGAAGGTAGAAACGGGTGGTGCGGGGTTGTGGGACTATGAGGTTGGAGGCAGTGGATGGAAGATCCCCTGAGGTGATGAGGTTATTGATGGTCTGGGAGATGATGGTTTGGTGGTGGGAGGTGGGGTCATGGTCAAGGGGGCGATAAGAGGAGGCGTCTGCGAGCTGGCGTTTGGCCTCAGCGGTATAAAGGTCGGTGCACCAAACTACTACCGCGCCTCCCTTGTCTGCCGGTTTGATGGTGAGGTTGGGGTTGGAGTGGAGGGAGTGGAGGGCTGCACGTTCTGAGGGTGAGAGGTTGGAGTGGGTGAGATGGGTGGACAGGTTGAATCGGTTGATGTCGCGGCGGCAGTTGGCTATAAATAGATCGAGGGCGGGTAAGAGGCCAGCACGGGGTGTCCAGGTGGATGGGGTGTGTTGGAGGCGAGAGAAGGGGTCGTCAGAGGGTGGGCGGGGGTCTTGGTTGTAAAAGTAGGCACGGAGGCGAAGGCGGCGGAAGAATTGTTCAATATCTCGCCGCGTGTTGAACTCATTGATCCGAGGGCGTAGGGGAATGAAGGTGAGGCCTCTGCTGAGGACTGATCTTTCATCCTCAGAGAGGGGGAGGTCTGGAGGGATGGTGAAGATCCGGCAAGGTTGGGAGCTAGGACCTGGTGTGGGACTGGAACTGGGGGTGGGGGCGGGGACAGAGATCGACGTAGGGGCGGGGTTAGACGTGGTGACGTTGCTCGGTGTGGGGGCGGGGTCATGCGTCGTGACGGAAGTAAGCGGATATTTGCTCAAGTATATCCTGTACATTAAAAAAAGGACAAATCCAGCCCAACCAATTACTACATCATTGGTCTACTATCAAGTGATGGAAGGTGTCATCAACAGTGCTGTCAAGCAGCACCTGCTCAGCAATAATCTGCTCAGTTTTGCCCAGTTTGGGCTCCGCCAGGGCCACTCTGCTCCTGACCTAATTATAGCTTTGGTTCAAACATGGACAAAAGACCCGAATTCCAGGGGTGATGGGAACGTGACAGTCCTAGTAGTCAAGGCTACATTCAACCGTGTATGGCATCAAAGAGTGCTAGCAAAACTGGAACCAATGGGTATTGGGGACAAACGCTCCACTGGCTGGAGTCACATTGGCATACAGGAAGATGGTTGTGGTTGCTGGAGGTCAGTAAAGTTCCTCAGGGTAGTGTCCTAGGTTGAACCATCCACGGCTGCTTCCCTCCATCATAAGGTCAGAAATAGGGATGTGTGCTGATGACTGCATGATATTCAGCACCATTTGTGCCTCCTGAGATTCTGAAGCAGCTAACTTTCAAATGCAACAAAAATGAGATAACATCCAAAATTGGGCTGACGTCATATAAATGCTGGGCAAAGACCATCAAGAGAGACAGACCGACAATCTAACCACCATCTGGTGACATTCAGTGGTGTTACCATCAGTGAATTCCCCACTATCAACAATGGGTTATCATTAACCAGAAACTCAACTAGATTTGCCATATAAATAAACTGGCTAGAAGAACAGGGCAGAGCCTAGGAATCCTGCAGCAAATAATTCCCCTCCTATCTCCCTAAAGCCTGTCCACCATCCACAAGGCACACGTCAGGAGTGTGACAGAATACTTCCCACTTGCCTGGATGGGTGCAGCTCCAATAACACTCAAGAAGCTGGACACCATCCAGAACAAAACAGCCCACTTGATTGGTACCACATCCACAACCTCCAATACAAATGCTCACATAGCAGCAGTGTTGCAAGATGCACTGTAGAAATTGACCAATGATCCATAGACAGCATCTTCCAAGCCCATGACCACTTCCCCATGAAGAACAAGGACAACAGATACATGGGAACACCACCACCTGCAAGCTCCCCTCCAAACCGTTTACCATTCGGACTTGGAAATATATTGCCCTTCTTTCACGGTCATTGGGTCAAAATCCTGGAATTCCCTCCCTAATGGCATTATGGGTCAAGCTGTAACAGGTGAGAAAGAAGCTGACCACCATCACTTTCTCAAGGGCAACTAGGCACAGGCAATAAATGCTGAGCAACCAGAGATGCCCACGTTCCACAAAATTATTTTTTAAACAAGTGGGGCAAAAGACAGATAAGTCCCTGGCCCTGATGGCTTGTATCCTTGGATCCTAATAAGGTGGTAGCTGCAAAGATACAGGATGCATTGGTTGAAATTTTCCAAAAATTCTTGGATTCTGGATAAATACAAAAGGTTTGGGAAACTAAAATGGAACAATTCAAAGAAAAAGGGAGAGGGGCAAACAGCAGCAAACTAAAGGCTGGTTAGCCTAACATCTATTGTTAGAAAATATTGGAATCAATTAAGAAAGTAATAGCAGAACATTTAGAAAAAAGAAATCAATTCCACCAAGCAGATTCAGCATGGCACCAAGGGAAATAGTGTCTGACTAATCTAGTCATCTTTACTGCAGAAGTCTCAGCTGGAAGGGAGGGAGGTGAACCAGAAGATGGACTTTCAGTTTGCATTTGACAAGGTATTTCACAAAATGTTAGAGGTGATACGTTGGCATGGATAGCAAACTGGCTGATGGGCATTAAACAGCGAGTGGGGAAAAGGATTTTCTTTTTAGGCTGACAACATAAAACCAGTGGGGTTCCACAGGGACAAATGCTGTGATCACAGCTATTTAAAATGTATACAATGACTTGGAGGAGGGATGAGAATGTACTGTATCCAAATTTGCAATCAACACGAACATAGATGGAAAGGCAAATTATGAGGGGGAAATAAACAAACAAATAGGTTACCTAGAGATATCAAAGGTTAAGTGGGCAAAAGGTTAACAAAGGGAGTATAAATATGGGGGGAAAAAAAAACTGTGGAGTTGTTCCATTTGGAAGGGAAAACAAAAGAACAGTATTATTTAAATGGAGAAAAACTGCAGAAAGTTGCAACACAAGAGGAATTAAGGGTATTTGTGCACAAACACAAAAAACAGGTCAACATGAAGGCTAATGGAAGGTTGACACTGAGTTCAAGGGGAATGGACTAAGGATGTCTTACTGCAACTGTACAAAGTGCTGCTGAGACCACATCTGGAGTAGTGAGAGCAGTTTTGGTTCCCCTTATTTAAGGCAAGAAAACTTCATTGGAAGATGATCAGAAAAGGTTCACTAGTATGAACCCTGGTATGGAGAGATTGCCTTAGGAACAAAAGGTCAAGCAGATGAGGACTCAACTCATTGGAATTTAAGAAGAATGTGAAGTGATCGCATTAAGACACATAGAATTGTATAAGGGGCTTGGATAGGGTAAATGCTGAAAGGACATTGCCCTCTCACGGTAGAGTCTGAAATCAGTGGGCAAAATTTCAGAATAAAAGGACACCAGTTTAAGACCGAGATGAGGAGGAATTTTGTCTGAGAGTTGATTGTCTTTGGAGCCTCTTGCCAAGAGGGCTATGGGGTCAGAGTCCCATGGATATATTCAAGATCAGTAGGGTTACAGGGTAAAAGGTAGGAATGTGGATATGACGAGTGTGTGTCAGATCAGCCACAATCCTACTGAATGGCAGAGCTGGCTTGAAGGGCCGAATGGCCTTCTCCTATTCTTATTTCTTATAGAATAATCAGGGCAAGCAAACTGTAACTGGATGGATTTTAATCACCATACCCATTCTGTAAGGAGTCGTGCAAGATCCAAATATGGAAACTTCTGTTTCAATACGGAATTCAATGTCAAAATCAGGGAAAAAGTAGAAACATGAACTTGTTTTTTTTTTACCTTTTTTAGAAAACCTCAAAAATTGAAATCTGAATGAATGAAGTTCTAGAATAGTCAAAGTTATTTCTCAGGCTCAGAAGGGTGACTGTCAATAAATAAAAGAATATCCGAGCATTAAAACGATACTTGCATTAAAACAGCAAAGGTTACCTACAATCTAAGTACAGGAACTTCACGTCATTCAATGCATTTCAAAGGGAATTTAGACTGCAAGATGCCACTTTTGATTCTCATCTTACAAACTGATTTGTGCATTTAATTGCAGATTTGCAATTATCCTAAATATTTACTGCCCTCATGATTTAATAACAAAATCTTTAGTGCAATAAGCTGAGGTCTATATACAGGTAGAAGGAGAATACAACAACTAGTTTGAAACCAGTAATTAGATTGGAGTAAAAGGAAAGCTGCAAAATGTGGGGCTTATTTCTCTTCGCACAGAAAAGGGCAAGGAAAGATCCAGAAGTTTTCAAAATTACAAATGGTTTGGAGTGTAAAAAGAGTAAAAGAGTATTTCCACTGATTTTGAATCTATAACAAAGGACAAACTTAGTTACAACTGAATACATGATTAAAAATATTTTTAAGTGTTTAACATTTTTACAAAGAGAAAAGATTTGGATTCTTCAAACACTAATTACTGAGTTGACCATACAGCATACTGTGGTATGAGAAGACTGTCAGTGGATTGAGTTTTCTGTCACTAGGTAAATGATGATTAACACTTTCAGAACTGAGCACTTTGGGAGCTACTTTAAAATAGTTTTCAACCCATCCCCAGTCCCCTTTCTACTCTTACACTTCTGATTCACATACAAAAGTTTGAATCTTGAATGAGACACCTTTCCGAGTTTTCGTTTTTCAAGTATTGATAGATATTTCCCTGGTTACACAATAATACTCTGCACTGAATAAAACAAGAACAATTGCAAGCACTCAAAGTCTTGCCTATTTTCGGTCTGAAGATTAACCACTTTCAAAAGAAAAATAAATGTCCATTGTTCCAGATATGCACTTTCAGGGAAGGAACTTACTTAGCGTTATAAAGATGTAAAACATGGAAACAGACCCTTCGGTCCAACTCATCAATGCTGACCAGATATCCCAAAACAATCTCGTCCCAACTGCCGCTCCCAGCCCATATCCCTACAAACCCTCCCTATTCATATACTCATTGGAGATGCCTTTTAAATGTTGCAATTTTACCACTTCCTTTGGCAGTTCATTCCAAACACATCGCACCCCCTGAATGAAAAAGTTGCCCCATAGGTCTCTTATATATTTCCCCTCTCACCCTAAATCTATGCCCTCTAGTTCTGGACTCCCCACCCCAGAGAAAAGACATTGTCTATTTATCCTATTCATGCCCCTCAATTTTGTAAACCTCTATAAAGGTCACCCCTCAACCTCTGACACTCCAGGGAAAACAGCTCCAGCCTGTTCAGCCTCTCCCTGTAGCTCAAATCCTCCAACCCTGGCAATATCCTTGTAAATCTTTTCAAGTTTCACAACGTCTTTCCTACAGGAAGACCAGAATTGCACGCAATATTCCAACAGTGGCCTAACCAATGTCCTGCACAGCCGCAACATGACCTCCCAACTCCTGCACTCAATACACTGACCAATGAAGGTAAGCATACCAAATGCCTTCTTCACTATCCTATCTACCCTCGACTCCACTTTCAAGGAGCTATGAACCTGCACACCAAGGTGTCTTTGTTCAGCAACACTCCCTAGGGTCTTACCACTAAGGGTATCGGTCCTGCTAAGATTTGCTTTCCCAAAATGCAGCACCTCGCATTTATCGGAATTAAACTCCGTCTGCCACTTGTCAGTCCATTGGCCCATCTGATCAAGATTCTGTTGTAATCGGAGGTAACTTTCTTCGCAGTCCACTGCACCTCCAATTTTGGTGTCATCTGCAAACTTACTAACCAAATCTCTTCTACTCCCATCCAAATCATTTATGTAAATGACAAAAAGTAAAGGACCCAGCACCAATCCTTGTGGCACTCCACTGGTCACAGGGCTCCAGTCTGAAAAACAACCCTCCACCACCAACCTTTGTTTTCTACCTTTGAGCCAGTTCTATATCCAAATGGCTAGTTCTCCCTGTATTCCGTGAGATCTAACCTTGTTAACCAGTCTCCCATGGAGAACCTTGTTGAATGCCTTACTGAAGTTCGTATAGTTCACATCTACCGCTCTGCCCTCATCAATCCTCTTTGTTACTTCTTCAAAAAAAAACTCAGTCAAGTTTGTGAGACATGATTTCCCACGCACAAAGCCATGTTGACTATCCCTAATCAGTCCTTGCCTTTCCAAATACATGTAAATTCTGTCCCTCAGGATTCCATCCAACAATTGCCCACCGCAGATATCAGGCTCACCAGTCTATAGTTCCCTGGCTTGTCCTGACCACCCTTCTTAAAACAGTGGCACCACATTAACCAACCTCCAGTCTTCCTGCACCTCACCTGTGACTATCAATGACCCAAATATCTCAGCAAGAGGCTTAGCAATCACCTTCCAGCTGCCCACAGAATTCTAGGGTACACCTGATCAGGTCCTGGGGATTTATCCATCTTTATGCTTTTCTAGACATCCAACACTTCCTCCTCTGTAATATGGATATTTTGCAAGGTGTCACCATCTATTTCCCTACATTCTATATCTTCAATATCCTTTTCCACAGTAAATACTAATGCAAAATACATGTTTTTTTATTAACTCTGCCCAATGCTAACCTAATGCTATATGCTCTGATTCAAACAGCCGTTTAATCTTCTTTGATTTAATGAGCATAATATTATACATCTCCTTAATTTACACTCAAAGTTCACACTACTCTTACCCTCAGGAAATGAACTCATAGCTCCTGACTTTCGAATGGCTCCAGTGTTTCATTGTGTTGAACTCATTTCTATTCGCCATATGTATATTTAAATAAATAATATTAGGGCCTGCACCATTCATATTAGATTTTCACTTAACGGTCAGACTATTCTGCTTTGTTTTATAAACCACACCTTTGTGTCAGGGAGCATATCTGCACACTATTGTTTCCACTTCAAAACCTTCCCTTTAACCATACACTCACCTTCAGTTTCCCTATTCCCTTAGATTTCCCACTACCAGTTTGTTATCTTTCCACATTACATCAATGGTTCCACTTAAAGTGTACTTCTCTAATTTAAAAAGCACTTTAGAATATCTTGACGTCTTGCAAGGTGAAACATTAATGCAAGCCTTTTTCTCTTCATACTTATAATACCACTCAAACAAATATTCTCCGACTTGAGGTGTATCATACAAAGAAAGATCACATTACTGCATTTAACATGGTGGCTATTTCCATTATGTAACATCGTCAGCTCCACAATATTCTACTTTGTGCTACTGGTGTTGAAGTAGTAATTACAGGTTTAAACTTTCCTTACAGCTGGTTAATTATTACATTTCAAAGCTTAGAAGGGAATTATGTTGCGTGTGTGACTCATGGCTACAGGAAGTTTAATTTGAGACAAGCAGAGCTCTGCCCCTAATCTCTCATCGTTCAGATATTATTTCTCCTTGAAGCAGAAAGGGGCAAGGACAGAGAAATAAATCTTAAAATTTGAGTCAAATTATCCCTTCATTTTTCTTCAAATGAAATTTGGGTCAAGGTGAAGCAACATTTGAAAGTTGTTCAGTCAATAGTTCAATTAACTTTTGACATTTCAAAGTTAAGTTGGAGGTTATTTACCACTTCAGACTAAGTTATTAAACTTTTGAGACCCAAGAGCACCCAATATAGTTTGTCATCGGGTTTCTTTTAAAATCCACTTTAAAAATGGTTACATTTCTGTTATTTGGTTAAAGCACAAATATTCTTTGACAATTCTGATTTTTCATGGTTAAGTCAATTATCTAACCTATGCTCATCCCCAATCATACACTTGATTAACAGAAATCTTTTCACAGTCATGACTTACTTGTATAGTGCGTAGTTCCTCTTTCTGTATTCTCTTCAAACTTAGAACAGCATCGTGATTCTCTGTAACAAGACAGCAGTTGTCCTGAGTCAACACAAACTGGCAACAGCATTTAGAATCATTCACTAAGTTTGTTCAAGCTCCCTTTCTTTCTAAATTCAAACAAACAGTTAAAAATGCTTTTAAAGCAAAGATTAAAGAGTGGAAAAAAAGGGGGTGGGGGGGAAGAAAGGGAAGGGAAGGCAAGGCAACTCCCAGACAACTAGGCGCAGTCATGTACTTCCAGCAAGTTCATCAACATTCATGCGCTCGCACTCCTCCAATAAGTGGAAATGCCAAAAGAAAAAAAACACTCCATAGACAAGTTTCCAGTTGATTGAGCTGAGCTACCACAAAAGCATTAAGCTGTGATGGACATATTACAGGCGTCACTTCAGAATATCAACAAGTAGAAATGAGCAAGATCAGTTCACAAATTCCACTTTCTTCAGCTATTTCAGATTAAAAACAAACTCATTGCCATCTGGAGGCAGAGATCAGAGTCTATATTTTAGATGTTTATTTTGTTGAGGAAAGTACATTAAAATTGCAGCACTACATCTGTAGTTTTTTTTTAAGAATTTTTACCTTTTACCCAAGATTAGCAAATTATTGTGAAATTATGAACAAAGACTGAGAACGTGGGCCATGATTGGATTGAAATGCAATTACAGTGACTTCCTTAGAATAATTAGCATGGTATGAGAATATTACTGAGACAAACTTCACCATGCAGGGAAAAAAAATCTACTGGAAATGACCAAAAACCAAAAAAGGGGCAGCCAAAATATCAACTTGCACTTTCCTTCGATAAACACCAATTCTTCCAATCTCCCACCCATCTCCTACAGCAATTAAGTTAGAGGCCAGGCACTCTTTCAAATTCCAGAATGAATCAGTCCTGGAGATTTTTTAACTTTTATTCTCAAGAACCTCGTGCGCCAATTTCTCGTTAGTCCATCAAATGATGTAACCATAGCAGCTAATTGTTAGTTCAACTTGGACTGTTTAGTTCTTTTAAACACTGACGCTGGCTCCTCGCCTGTGAGCTGCTAAATGTTTTACTGGGGATTGAAGTTGAAAGTTGTTTTCATTTGGTACACTGGATTGACCAATTAACTGTAGAATACATACCAAGCAAATAGTTACAACGCCTTTGAACGAATGGACACCCTCTGCACCATGAACAGATCAGTTGGAATGGTTTCAGTTAACATCTCTGGGTTTCAGTTGAAACTACTTCGTGCAACTTCTCCCATTTCCCTGGGGTACCACCGTGCAAGTCGAGCACCTTCTTCCATCGCCTCTTGTCACTCACCCTACGGTCAGCCCTGCTCTGACCAATTCACTGCCTGCCATATCTTTCTAACTGATCTCACATATTGCTCTTCTTCTGCCTGGAAGACCTACCTCCATCTTTCCCCTCAGTACTCTGATTGCAACTTTGCGATGCTCTCACAATCTTCAGTGACCCTCCTCTACCAAATCCTTGTGCGCTGATCCCTTACTTCATGACTGATGGATTGATCCTGAACTTCTCTTTAATGCATTCTCCTTATAATCTTTGATTCCCTTACTAATTAAAAATCTATTGAGCGTAGTTCCACAGCCCACTGCAGTAAGGGATTGCAGAGAGTTATGACACTCAACCAAAAATTCTCATCTTTGCCCTAACTGAAAGACCTCTATTGTGCAATTATGCCCTTGGGCCTTAGACTCTCCCGAAATAAGAAAGAGCCTTTTAGTATCTACCCTATTAAGACCTCAAGAATCTTTTGCATTAATAAGATCATCTCTTCCATTCCTAAACTCCAAAGGGTACAGGCCCAACTTAGAGTCAGAGACGTACAGCACAGAAACAGACCCTTCGGTCCAACCCGTCCATGCCGACCAGATATCCCAACCCAATCTTGTCCCACCTGCCAGCACCCGGCCCATATCCCTCCAAACCCTTCCTATTCATATACCCATTCAGATGCCTTTTAAATACTGCAATTATACTAGCCTCCACCACTTCCTCTGACAGCTCATTCCATACACATACCACCCTCTGCATGAAAAAGTTGCCCCTTAGGTCTCTTTTATATCTTTCCCCTCTCACCCTAACCCTATGCCCAGTAGTTCTGGACTCCCCTACCCCAGGGAAAAGACTTTGTCTGTTTATCCTATCCATGACCCTCATGATTTTACAAACTTTTATAAGGTCACCCCTCAGCCTCCAATGCCCAAGGGAAAACAGCCCCAGCATGTTCAATTGCTTCCTATAGCTCAAATCCTCCAACTCTGGCAACATCTTTTCTGAACCCTTTCAAGTTTCACAACATCCTTCTGATAAGGAGACCAGAATTGCACGCAATATTCCAAAAGTGGCCAAACCAATGTCTTGTACAGCTGCAACATGACCTCCCAACTCCCGTACTCAATACTCTGACCAATAAAAGAAAGCATACCAAATACCACCTTCACTATCTTGCAATTCCACTTTCAAGGAGCTATGAACCTGCACTCCAAGGTCTCTTTGTTCAGCAACACTCCCTAGGACCTTATCATTAAGTGTATAAGTCCTGCCTTGATTTGCTTTTCCAAAATGCAGTACCTAACATGGATCTTAATTAAACTCCATCTGCCACTCCTCAGCCCACTGGTCTGATCAAGATCCCATTGTAATCTGAGGTAACCTTCCTTGCTGTCCACTACACCTCCAATTTTGGTGTCATCTGCAAACTTATAACTATACCTTCTACTTTCACATCCAAATAATTTATATAAATGACAAAAAGTAGTGGACCCAGCACGGATCCTTGTGCCACTCCACTGGTCTGAAAAACAACTCTCCACCACCACCCCTCTGTCTTCTACCTTCAAGCCAATTCTGTGTGCAAATGGATAGTTATTCCCGTATTCCATGAGATCTAACCTTGCTAACCAGTTTCCAATGGGGAACTTGCCAAACGCCTTACTGAAATCCATATAGAGCACATCCACCGCTCTGCCCTCATCAATCCTCTTTGTTACTTCCTCAAAAAACTCAATCAAGTTTGAGACATGCTTTCCCACAAAGCCATACTGACTATCCCTCATCAGCCCTTGCCTTTCCAAGTACATGTTCATCCTGCCCCTTAGGATTCCTTCCAAAAACTTGCCCACCACTGACGTCAAGCTCACTGGTTTATAGTTCCCTGGTTTTTCCTTACCACCTTTCTTAAAACAGTGGCACCACATTAGCCAACTTCCAGTCTTACAGCACCTCACCTGTGACTATCAATGATATTTGTAAGAGGCCCAGCAAATACTTCCCAAGCTTCCCACAAAGTACACCTGATAAGGTCCTGGGGATTTATCCACTTTTACTCATTTCAAGACATCCAGCACTGCCTCCTCTGTAATATGGACATTTTTCAAGATGTCACCATCTATTTCCCTAATGTCTATATCTTCTCTGTCCTTTTCCACATAACATACTATGCATAATATTCATTTAGTATCTCCCCCACCTCCTGTTGCTCCACACAGAGGCCACCTTGCTGGATCTTTGAGGCGCCCTATTCTCTCCCTAGCGACCCTTTTGTCCTTAATGTATTTGTAAAAACCCTCTGAATTTTCCTTAATTCTGTTTGCCAAAGCTATCTCATGACTCCTTTTTGCCCTCCTGATTTCTCTCAAGTATACTCCTACTGCCTTTATACTCTAAGGATTCACTTGATCTATCCTGTCTATACCTGACATATGCTTCCTTCTTTTTCATAACCAAACCCTCAATATCTTTAGTCATCCAAAATTTCCTATACCTACCACCCTTTCCTTTCACCTCAGGAATATACATTCTCTGGACTCATTTTCTTATTTCTGAAGGCTTCCCATTTTCCAGCCATCACTCGACCTGTGAACATCTGCCCCCAATCAGCTTTTGAAAGTTCTTGCCTAATGCCATCAAAATTAGCCTTTCTCCAATTTAGAACTTCAACTTTTCGATCTGGTCTATCCTTTTCCATCACTATTTTAAAATAAATAGAATTATGGTTGCTGACCCCAAAGTGCTCCCCCATTGATACCCCAGTCACCTTCCCCACCTTATTTCCTAAGAATAGGTCAAGTTTTACACCTTCTCTAGAAGGTACGTTCACATACTGAAATCAGAAAACTTTCTTGTACACACTTAAATTCCTCTCCATTTAAACCCTTACCCCTAACCAGTCCTAGTCTATGTTTGGAAAGTTAAAATCCCTTCCAATAACTACCCTATTATTCTTACAGGTAACTGAGATCTGTTTCTCAATTTCCCTCTAACTATTAGGGGGTCTGTAATACAATCCCAATAAGGTGATCATCCTTTTCTTATTCCTCAGTTCCACCCAAATAACTTCCCTGGATGTATTTCTGGGAATATCCTCTCTCAGTACAGCCATAATGCTATCCCTTATCAAAAAGGCCACTCCCCTCCTCTCCTGCCTCCCTTTCTATCCAGCATTTGTACCGTGGAACATTAAGCTGCCAGTCCTGTCCATCCCTGAGCCATGTTTCTATAATTGCTATGATATCCCAGTCCCACATTCATAACCATGCCCTGAGTTCACCTGCCTTCCCTGTCAGGCCCTTTGCATTGAAACAAATGCAGTTTAACTTATCGGTCCTATCTCGTTCTCTGCTTTCTCCCTTACTGTTTGATTCGCCTTTGTTCTCAACCATATCAGTTTCAGATCGATCTCTTTCCTCACTATTTCTCTGGGGTCCCCCCCACTCCACCTTACTAGTTTAAATCCTCCAGAGCAGCTCTAACAAATCTTCCTGCCAGTATATTCGCCCCCTTCCAATTTAGGTGCAATCTGTCCTTCTTGTAAGGGTCACTTCTACCCGAAAAAGGCTTCCAATGATCAACCATGTATTCATCAGCTTTATCCTCCAACTCCTGCCTTCACTAGCTCACAGCACTGGGAGTAATCCAAATATTACTACGCTCGAGGACCTCCTTTTTAAATCTCTGCCTAACTCTCTATAATCTCCGTTCAGAATCTCAACCTTTTCCCTTCCTATGTCGTTGGTTCCAATGTGGACAATGACCTCCACTGGCCCCTCTCCCCCTTGAGGGCATTCTGCACCCTCTCTGAGACATCCTTGATCCTGGCACCAAGGAAGCAACACACTATTCTGATTTTCTCTGCTGGCCACAGAATCATCTGTCTGTACTTCGAACTAGAGAATCCCCTAACACAATTGATCTTTTGGACCCCGACATACTCCTCATTGCATTAGAGCCAGTCTCAGTATGAACAGCCACCACCCCCTACATCTTTCAAAACTGCATACTTATTTGAAATGGGGACAGCCACAGACGGCTCCTGCACAAACTTTCTACCTCTCTTACCTTTTCTGGTGTTAACCCGTCTATGTGACTGTATCTGTGACTTTTCCCCCTTTCTATAACTGCCATCCATCACATCCCCTTGTTCTTGCAAATTCGTCATTGCCTCGAACTGTCTCTCTAACTGATCCATTTGATCTGATTGGATTCACAACCAACAGCACTTATTGCACATATAATCCTCAGTAACTTGTAAACTCTCTCTAAACTTAATTAACATCTTCACATGAAGAAAACCCTCCATTCCCAGGATAAATATCATGAACTTTGTCTGGACAATCTCCAAAGCTGGCTTATCCTTACTCAGGTAAGAGAACCAAAGCTGTTCACGGTATTCTAGGTGTTGTCTAAATAGAGCTTTGTGTAGTTTTAGCAGGATTTCCCTATGTTCTGCACATGTTGAGAGAAAAAGACCACATTTCATTTGGGTTTCCCAATCCCTGCTGAACTTGGATGTTGCCTTTGTTGTGATTTCTGCTCAAGGATCTCCAAAACCCTCTATGCCGCAGCCTTCTCCGGTGTTTAAATAACGTTCCAATCCTCTATTCTTCCTGAGGAAGTACATAACCTCTCAGTTTGCCACATTACATTCCATCTGACAAGTCTTTACCCACTCACTTAAGCGGTCAGTCAACAGAAGAATACAGTTATCACCCCTTGCCTTACCATCTATTTGTGTCATATGCAAACTTGGTAGTAGCACATTATCTTTCCTCATCCAAGTTATTAACATTGTCAGTAATTGCAGTTAAAAAAATCACAACACCAGGTTATAGCCCATCAGATTTGTTTGGTTTGGAGATGCTGTTTTGGACTGGGGCGTACAAAAGTTAAGAACCACAACTCCAGGTTATAGTCCAACAAAATTATTTGGAAGCACTAGCTTTCCGAGTGCTGCTCCTTCATCAGGTGGTTGTGGAGTATATCCTCTGGAGTATATCATATACTCCACAACCACCTGAAGGAGCAGCACTCCAAAGCTAGTCCTTCCAAATAAACCTGTTGGACTATAACCTGATATTGTGAGATTTTTAACCTTTTAGAATTAATTGGAGCTTTCAGAGCACTGCTCCATTCGGTACCTAGTGGGGCAGGATCATAGGACTCAGAATTTATACCAAAAGGTCATAGTGACATACAACTGATGCAATGTATTGAACAAACCTAGACTGCCGTTAAGTCTTTCACCTTTTAGAATGGGTTGCAGGTTTCGATTCATTAATACATAAATACTGCAACTTCTTTCAAGTCACATTCTCAACATCACTTAATGTTTTATAAAAAATGACATCTCAGCTCACACAATGCATTAAAAAGTGTGAGGTTAAAGTCTGTCTGTATTCCAACCTTGAGTCAGACTGAATCTAGTTCCAAAGTATGAATTTATGAAGTGTCACATGGACTGACTGCCTACAGATCGTGTGCTTTTTGAACAAAATAGAATGTACCTGCAAAACAAGTCTGCAAATGCACATTCACCCCAAAGACTTATAAGTGTGTGTGCACTAATGTGAGGGAGGAAGAGAATGTGACCATGTGACATTTTATATAGACTCTAACTTCACATCTTTAATCCATTGTTTGAGCTGAGATGTCACCTTTTTAAATATGAAACCTTAAGTTAACTTGGAAATGTGACTTAAAAGTAGTTCTGGGACTTGCATACAATGAACCAAAACCTGCAACCCCATTCTAAAAGGTGAAAGATTTAACAGCAATCTAGGCTTGTTCAATATATTGCATCAGTCATGTGAAACATGATCTTTTACTATAAATTCTGTGTCCTATGATCCTGTCCCACTAGCTGCCTGACAAAGGAGAAGCACTCTGAAAGCCTGACCTCCCAAATTAACCTGTTGGACTATAACCAGGTGTTGTGTGATTTTTAAACTTTGTCCACCCTCGTCCAACACCGGCACCTCCCATAATTGTAGTGCCAGCACTGATTACTATGGCATTCCACGAGGTTGATATCCTGAAAATGCTCCTAACTATCCATCTATTTGTTAGCCAATCCTCTATCCATGTTAATTCACTACACCCAATATGACAGGTTTTTTCTCGAGTAGCCTTTTATGCAGTGCCTTGTCTAACCCAGTTTTGAAAATCCAAAACATTTACATCTACTGAATCCCATTTCTATATGGTGTGCTACCGTCTCAAAGAACTTAAACTTGTCAATCAAACTTTCCTCATAAATGAAGCCACTACGATTCTGCTGGATTAGATAGTGTATTTATAAATGCTGTTATTACATCCTTTATAAGTTGACATCAAGCTGGTAAAAGTAAATTATTTAAATGAAAATAAACTTAACAGTAATTTGCAAGAACCAAATGCAAGTCCCATGCTATCCAAGTTTCTAGTTATTACGAATTAGGACATTCAAGATTTTTAAGATCATTGGCAACGCAGCTTTTTTCTTTCCAATCTCTACCTTGTGTTTATAAGTACTTTTCAAAATGAAGTTTGAGCAGATACCTTGACATATTTTTATGTGTCTTTAATCTATTGTAATCAGATTGCTCGAACTGGATTCAGAGTCATTAAAATGCAACGGCTCCTCCAGAAATACCCAATTAATCTTCAAAAGATGTAACAATGCTTTGGCTTCTGGAGAGAATAGTTGGCAGGTCTGGATTTCCAAGGACCTCAAAAGTAATTGTTCCAAAAAGACAAACGGAGTCAAGTGGCTGATATGCAACTCCAGTGAGGTTTGTCACTGTACAGAAGATAGACCACGAATGCCATTGTAAATAGGAAAGTCAGCAGAGCAGAAGACGACTGTTTCAGTCCATTGTTCTGAGCTACACTAGCTGTGAACAGCATATGAGAATGGAGATTTTCTTCTCCGCTATCAAGTGTGATGGAGGAGTCTACCAGAAATAACTCCCATCTTGTTATAGAAAGGAATTCAGGGAGTTTTAGTGTCATGCCAGCAGAACCAATAAAATAGGTAAAAATGTAACTTTACCCATTCAGAGATTAGTCTACTTTGTACACTGAAAAAGACAAACTCTGACTATTTGACTACAGAGGCCATCACAACTCTTCACTCCCAACTAAAAATTGTTCAACAACAAACTATGTGCAACGATAGCTTAACATGGACGAGGTGGAATTTCATCTTCATACAATTGTCTTATCTTGATCTGCTTTTGTTCCTGGTTTGTACTCAAGTGTTACAATCACAGTAGAAATAGACTAATATTTCTCAATATAGACGGGTGTTTTAAAATCCGAGGTATTTCAAGAATGGGAAGAGCTGGTTTTAAAAAGGAAAAGTACTAGCCTAAACAAGCCGCTATCACTTAGAGTCATAGAGATGTACAGCATGGAAACAGACCCTTCGGTCCAACCCGTCCATGCCGACCAGATATCCCAACCCAATCTAGTCCCACCTGCCAGCACCCAGCCCATATCCCTCCAAACCCTTCCTATTCATAATACCCATCCAAATGCCTCTTAAATGTTGCAATTGTTACCAGCCTCCACTTCCTCTGGCAGCTCATTCTATACACTTAACACCCTCGGTGTGAAAAAGTTGCCCCTTAGGTCTCTTTTATATCTTTCCCCTCTCACCCTAAACCTATGCGCTCTAGTTCTGGACTCCCCCACCCCAGGGAAAATATCTTGCCAATTTACCCTATCCATGTCCCTCATAATTTTGTAAACCTCTGTCAGGTCACCCCTCAGTCTCCGACGCTCCATGGAAAACAGCCCCAGCCTGTTCAGCCTCCCCCTATAGCTCAAATCTTCCAACCATGGCAACATCCTTGTAAATCTTTTCTGAAGCCTTTCAAGTTTCACAACATCTTTCCGATAGAAAGGAGACCAGAATTGCATGCAATATTCCAACAGTGGCATAACCAATGTACTGTACAGCCGCAACATGACCTCCCAACTCCTGTACTCAATACTCTGACCAATAAAGGAAAGCATACTGAACACCTTCTTCACTACCCTGTCTACCTGAGACTCCAGTTTCAAGGAGCTATGAACCTGCACTCCAAGGTCTCTCTGTTTCAGCAACACTCCAGAAGTGCAGCGAAGAAGGTTACCTCAGGTAACAACAGGATCTTGATCAGATGGGCCAATGGGCTGAGAAGTGGCAGATGGAGTTTAATTCAGATAAATACGAGGTCCATTTTGGGAAAGTAAATCTTAGCAGAACTTATATACTTAATGGTAAGGTCCTAGAGCAGGTGGGACTAGACTGGATTGGGATATCTGGTCGGCATGGACGGGTTGGACCGAAGGGTCTGTTTCTATGCTGTACACCACGATGACTCTATACGTCAATAAGGATCAGTCTGAGCCTAAATTAACAGTGTTGTAGAAGGGCAAATTCAAAATGCTATTTATAAATTCATTCACACCTTTTATCTCAGCATGGTGGCTCAGCGGTAAGCACTGTTGCCTCACAGCACCAGGGTACCAGGTTTGATTCCAGCCTTGGGTGATGGTCTGTATAGAATTTGTATATTTGCCCAGTGTCTGCGTGGGTTTCCTCTGGGTGGTCCGGTTTCCTCCCACAGTCCAAAGATGTGCAGGTCAGGTGAATTGGCCATGCTAATTTGCCCACAGTGTTAGGTGCATTAGTCAGAGCGAAATGGGTCTGGGTGGGTTACTGTTTGGTGGGTCAGTGTGGACTGGTTGGGCCGAAGGGCCTGTTTCTACACTGTAGGGAATCTAATCATCTCCATTTCTAACTTCCAGTAAGTTTAACTGTGGACTATTTAGTTTAGAACAATAACAGACTCAGGAAAATAAAAACAGGTCTATGTCAGAGGTCAGATACAAGGACTAAGCAGCACTATAAGCAAGGACTAAGAAGGCGCTCACTTTCTCTCATCAAGCCAAACACAGTCAGTGATGAGCGAAAAGCAAGTTTAAAACAACAATCCTTTAGTGTAAGCTCAAGGTTATCTACAAACTGTGACAAGCCGGAGGAAAGAGTTCAGCAGCTATGCCTAGTTTTGCTCAGTTTGCGTTCTTCCCAACTCAACAAAGCCATTACAACTTTAAAGTGAAACTTCCTGTTAGTATTGACGCCCATCCTCCTGCCTCTACTTTTTAAGGTCATTGCTTGTGTACATGTTTACGATCACATTTTCTTAAGAATGGAATTTTATTTATTAACCTATCATTCAAGGAACCTTGGAAGTGATGCTTTTTCACTTTAAAACTGGCTTAAGTAAGTTTAATTCACAAGTAATAGTTATGTGCTATAATGGAAATTAACTTCTTGTTTCAACCAATCA
This sequence comes from Hemiscyllium ocellatum, assembly GCF_020745735.1. Classification (NCBI taxonomy): domain Eukaryota; kingdom Metazoa; phylum Chordata; class Chondrichthyes; order Orectolobiformes; family Hemiscylliidae; genus Hemiscyllium; species Hemiscyllium ocellatum. The sequence continues at coordinate 25,322,755 of NC_083410.1, read as the reverse complement.
CAAGGTGGTCAAAGGGGAGCAAATCATCTCTTATCTGCATTTAAAATTAGTTGGTGATTCCATTACTATCACTCCAGCTAACTTGCTGCTGGGTTTTGTAATCAACAAGCGTCCTCTGGTTTAAAACCAAAAGCTTTGCTGCCAAGTTACTTTGACAATAAACCATACATAAATGAAATGGAGACACACACCACTTTATGTAAATGTACAGGTATCATTTATGAATCTATAAACTCCTGGCTGTTCACATCATTCAGCTGCTACACCTCAACACATTGAAGGCTTTAGACCTTCCAGAGGTCACAGCTTTGCAATAGGTCATGATCACTGAATTCTGGAACATCATTTGCTACACATTACAAAGAGATTAAGATACATTGTGGGATATACAAAGAACTGTTCATTCGGTCTTGAAAAGGACATTAGAAAGACAAAGAGCGAAGCAAATGTAATGAAAAGCAGGAAGGAGTGCAATGGAATGTGCAATTGACAATGAATCTCAAGTAGCAACAACTGGCAGAAAAAAGTCTGAAAATGCATAAATTTCAAGGTCATGATTTATATTTTTTTTAAAAAAATCATTGTTTGGAGCTATGCAAGGGTTGAAATGAGAACGAGAAGGATAGCTGAAATGGCAAACTACATGAAATTCAAAACTTGTTCAGAAGGGAGAAGGATAGTGTTTGGTCTTGTACAGAGACACAGACTATCACAGATTGAAGGAAGTAAACTGCTGACTCACATCAGAAGTGCAATTGGCCTTCATACGAATGATGACAGATGGCAGAAATGATCCAGCTCAAATGTGAAACTCGTGGAAGTTCTGATGTCATGGAGACATTTAATTTTTTTTAGAAAACCAAAAGCTAAAAGTTTTAAATTTTCTTTAAAAGAGGTGCTCCAAAGTTTACAAGGCATTTGGTGAGACCACATCTAGTGTTTTATTCTCCTTACTTAAGGAGGAATATACTTGCATTGCAAGTAGTTTAGAGAAGGCTCACTGGGCTTATTACTGGGATGAAGGTGATAGTCCTATGGAAGGAAGTCTCAGCAAGTTGGGATTATGCTCATTTGAGTTTGAAACAATAAGAAACAAGCTTATTGATGCAATATAATCTGACGGGTCTGAACAGCATTGGTTCGAAGATCTTTTCATGGAGTAAATCAAAAAAGGGTTATGAATTGTTAATATTTTCTGTCCTAGAGGACTGCAAACAGTAAATGGTTATGCGCAAGACAGATGGACAGAATTTTGGGTACCAAGGAACTCAAAACGCTTGGTAATTAGAGCGAGGACGAGAAAACAGAGCTGAGGTAGATATTCAGCCATAATCAGGGGGCGCCACAACGGCGCAGTGGTTAGCACTGCTGTCTCACAGTCCCAGAGACCCGGGTTTGATTCCTGCCTCAGGTGACTGTGTGGAGTTTGCACATTCTTCCAGTGCCTGTGTGGGTTTCCTCTGGGTGCTCTGGTTTCTCCTACAATCCAAAGATGTGCTGGTCAGGTGAATTGGCCATGTTAAATTGCCCATAGTGTTCAGTGCATTAGTCAGGGGTAAAACCTAGAGTAGGGAAATGGGTCTGGGTGGTTTATTTTTCAGAGAATTGGTGTGGACTTATTGGACTGAAGATCCTGTTTCCGAACTGTAGGGAATCTAATCTAATCTTGATGAACAGCAAAATAGGCTCAAGGCGTCAGCAGGGGCCTCACCTTCATTCCCCTACGCCCTCGGATTAATGAGTTCAACACGCGGCGAGATATTGAACAATTCTTCCGCCGCCTTCGCCTCCGTGCCTACTTTCACAACCAAGACTCCCGCCCACCCTCTGACGACCCCTTCTCCCGCCTCCAACACACCCCATCCACCTGGACACCCCGTGCTGGCCTCCTACCCGCCCTCGACCTCTTTATAGCCAACTGCCGCCGTGACATTAACCGACTCAACCTGTCCACCCCTCTCACCCACTCCAATCTCTCACCCTCCGAACGTGCAGCCCTCCACTCCCTCCGCTCCAATCCCAACCTCACCATCAAACTGGCAGACAAGGGAGGCGCGGTAGTAGTTTGGCGCACTGACCTGTATACCGCTGAAGCCAAACGCCAGCTCGCGGACGCCTCCTCTTATCGCCCCCTTGACCACGACCCCACCTCCCACCACCAAACCATCATCTCCCAGACCATCCAGGACCTCATCACCTCAGGGGATCTCCCATCCACCGCCTCCAACCTCATAGTCCCACAACCCCGCACCGCCCGTTTCTACCTCCTGCCCAAAATCCACAAACCTGCCTGCCCCGGCCGACCCATTGTCTCAGCCTGCTCCTGCCCCACCGAACTCATCTCCCAATACCTCGACACGGTCCTGTCCCCTTTAGTCCAAGAACTCCCCACCTACGTTCGGGACACCACCCACGCCCTCCACCTCCTCCAGGATTTTCGCTTCCCCGGTCCCCAACGCCTTATTTTCACTATGGACATCCAGTCCCTGTACACCTCCATCCCCCATCACGAAGGACTCAAAGCCCTTCGCTTCTTCCTTTCCCGCCGCACCAACCAGTACCCTTCCACTGACACCCTCCTTCCACTGACTGAACTGGTCCTCACCCTGAATAACTTCTCTTTTCAATCCTCCCACTTCCTCCAAACTAAAGGAGTTGCCATGGGCACCCGCATGGGCCCCAGCTATGCCTGCCTCTTCGTAGGATATGTGGAACAGTCCATCTTCCGGAACTACACTGGCACCACCCCCCACCTTTTCCTCCGCTACATCGATGACTGTATCGGCGCTGCCTCGTGCTCCCACGAGGAGGTTGAACAGTTCATCAACTTTACTAACACCTTCCATCCCGACCTCAAATTCACCTGGACTGTCTCAGACTCCTCCCTCCCCTTCCTAGGCCTTTCCATTTCTATCTCGGGCGACCGACTCAACACAGACATCTATTATAAACCGACTGACTCCCACAGCTACCTGAACTACACCTCCTCCCACCCTGCCCCCTGTAAAAACGCCATCCCATATTCCCAATTCCTTCGTCTCCACCGCATCTGCTCCCAGGAGGACCAGTTCCAATACCGTACAGCCCAGATGGCCTCCTTCTTCAAGGACCGCATATTCCCCCCAGACGTGATCGACGATGCCCTCCACCGCATCTCCTCCACTTCCCGCTCCTCCGCCCTTGAGCCCCGCTCCTCCAACCGCCACCAAGACATAACCCCACTGGTTCTCACCTACCACCCCAACCTCCGCATACAACGTATCATCCGCCGCCATTTCCTCCACCTCCAAACGGACCCCACCACCAAGGATATATTTCCCTCCCCTCCCCTATCAGCGTTCCGCAAGGACCACTCCCTTCGTGACTCCCTCGTCAGATCCACACCCCCCACCAACCCAACCTCCACCCCCGGCACCTTCCCCTGCAACCGCAGGAAATGTAAAACTTGCGCCCACACCTCCACACTCACTTCCCTCCAAGGCCCCAAGGGATCCTTCCATATCCGCCACAAGTTCACCTGTACCTCCACACACATCATCTATTGCATCCGCTGCACCCGATGTGGCCTCCTCTATATTGGTGAGACAGGCCGCTTACTTGCGGAACGCTTCAGAGAACACCTCCGGGCCGCCCGAACCAACCAACCCAATCACCCCGTGGCTCAACACTTTAACTCTCCCTCCCACTCCACCGAGGACATGCAGGTCCTTGGACTCCTCCACCGGCAGAACACAACAACACGACGGCTGGAGGAGGAGCGCCTCATCTTCCGCCTGGGAACCCTCCAACCACAAGGTATGAATTCAGATTTCTCCAGTTTCCTCATTTCCCCTCCCCCCACCTTGTCTCAGTCGGTTCCCTCAACTCAGCACCGCCCTCCTAACCTGCAATCCTCTTCCTGACCTCTCCGCCCCCACCCCACTCCGGCCTATCACCCTCACCTTGACCTCCTTCCACCTATCCCACCTCCATCGCTCCTCCCCCAAGTCCCTCCTCCCTACCTTTTATCTTAGCCTGCTTCGCTCTCTCTCTTATTCCTGATGAAGGGCTTGTGCTCGAAACGTCGAATTCTCTATTCCTGAGATGCTGCCTGGCCTGCTGTGCTTTGACCAGCAACACATTTGCAGCTGTGATCTCCAGCATCTGCAGACCTCATTTTTTACTCAAGGGGTTTTAGGCCTAATACAGGTTTTTATACGTAGAGTTCAGGTACTGTATAGCCATAAAGGAAATAATGCAAAATTTACAGATGAAATCAGAAACATGGTTTAATGCAAAGTGAACTGCATGCAACATGAGGGAAAACAGATTAGTACATTGGTTCTCTGAATGTTAATGCAGAGGCATAAAGGCAGCAGAGAGAATATAGAGAGAATGCACACTTATGAAAAGGAGTGCAGAGCAACTACAGATTCAGCTACTCAAATCTTTGGTGTCCTTTTTTAAGCTCTCAACATTAAGAAGCATGGACAGACAGATTACAGAAGGTGATTATGACGGAACATCATGAATGAAGGTTATGAAGGGTTTGAATGGAAAATCCAAGAATATTTTCACCTGATAAAAGGTTAGCAACAATGTGCTCAGTAAAACTGTATGAGCATTCAGCTAAAGGTGTAGCTTGGAAGACACCAGCCAGCACGGTCTCTTGCTGAGCACAGAACGAAAGTAGGAACACATTAAAACCTATCGGAGTTGCCCAGCAAGAATGAAGGAATTGGCCACACTGAATATTGAAGGAAATGTTGGTTAAGAATAGAAATATTCTTAATATTAAAAAATATGTGGAAAAACATGGAAGAGCTGAAGAGTGAACGCTTCAATTTCCATCTGTCATTTTAAGGATTCACTGACCTGACAAGTTGAACAGTAAGAAAATTGAAGGGATGCCAGGAGAAATGCAGAGGAATCATGTTTCCAGCTAAAGTAGTGAAAACAGTACCCCTAATAACCTGTAATATTTGAAATGGTAGCTTCTCTCTTTAAGAGCTGAAGGTGGCTCTAATACTCCAGAAGGAGCCTATTCAAGGTTCTACCATCCCATGGGAATTTCACATACATTCTGAAGCTAGGTGTTTTGCCCATACAGTCACCACAATGTGTGGGGAACCATGCATCTGGACAAGTAACAGGCCCAACACCACTCTGCCATTATTTGCACGAGACTCCCACTGGGTCACTGCTTACTCATAAGCTGACTCATTCACCATCAGCATCATTGCAGTTTTGACTTTTACATCAACAAAAATATCAAAGAATAATTCTTCCCCTCAAACATTTCCTCCCACACCTTGATCAAGAGATGAACTGCCAGACCGTGAATCAAAAATAACTTATGAATGTATTTTGGATACCTACCTTTTATTTCCTCTAAAAAGGCATGATTGCATAAAGTGAACAAAAAAAGTGTTAGTTTTGCCTTAAATGCTCTTTGCTGTTCTAAAATAAACTGGTATTAAAAACAATATAGTCCATTAAAGCAGCTTAAGTGAACAAAGAGCATTTATGTTGCAACAGAAAAGACTACTGACTTGGATGAGCCATTTAGAAATATAGAAACAATTGCATAGGAAGGTAAAACAAATTTTCTCATGGTTAAAGGGTATGGAACCAGGATGCAGAATTACAAGATTATATTTTTTGACTTGGGTCATGGCAGAAGTTGTTCTTTTACATACAATGTGAGGCCACATGTTGCACTTGTGAAGTTAGCAACTGCAACAGACTTCATAGCAACATGAACGGGCAATGTGTTAGTATAATGGTGAGGTCACTTAACTACGAATCCACAAGCCCATACCAAGGCACTGGGGACACAGATTCAAATCTCACCACAGCAGTCAAGTGGAATGTGAATTTAATTCATAAATTCTGGAATAAAGGGACAGTAAGTATTTGATCAGTAAGAGTAACCACTTCAATCATTCTCATTTGTAGTTAAAAAAACCTCATTTGGCTTTTGACTACCTATTAGGGAAGGCAATCTGTCATCCTTACCAGTGTAACTCCAGACCCACAGCAATGGCTGCCCACTCAGTGGCCTCTACTGTCCTTCAGTTCAAGCGCAATTAATACAAATGCTGCCAGTGACACCAATGGATGATCAGAAAAGATGGAGAAAGAAAAAGCATTTGCGAGTCAATTGCCTGAAGCATCTTAAGATCCAGGTGGCTCTTCCGATAGGCCCTCCTTAAATATCTTAAAATATATTTTAAATTTATGCAAAAATCATTAAAGCTTGCACTTAAATAAAAGCAAAAGTTATGTGGATGCCAAATATTGTCAGCAGGTTAGGCAGCAGTGGCAATAAAAACAGAGGTTAATTTTCCAGGTGTTTGACCTTGCATGGAGGTCTGATGACAGAAAAAAAAACAGAACCTGAAACATTAACTTCAATTTTTCACCTCACCCAGAATATTCCCAGCATTTTCAATAGTTTGCATTTCTATTTTAACTTGTTGGCTTATCCCTCTTTTTTATGTGCGCACTCTGACGGGGGGTGTGGCGGGGGGGGGGGGGGGGGGGGGGAGTGGTGGTGGTTTAAAAAGTGGGATAATTTCACCGAAGCTCACTTCTCCTTTTGAAGGGAAAGGGGCTGTTTAAAACCAAGAAAAAATATGTTTCCCCCTCAAAAACAACTTGCAGATGAGAACCTGCTGATACAGCTAATATTGTTCATGTTACTGAGATTACTCAGTAGAAATTGCAATGTCTTCTGATTCCTATAAACTAGAACTAATCACACATTTAGACTCCATGCTGGAGCTTAATAGACAGTATTCTTCTTTCTGCTTTTCGTGTAGTTGGTGAACTGAGAGACTGATGCATTGTTGCTCAGAAACCATTGCACCCTGACAATATGTTCACAATTAGGCTCTCTCGCTCGATGAACACTATCAGACTGAACTTCATTAGAAGGCAGGGTTGTGTTGCATCTAAATAATTTGACACTTAGACTGGTGAGTGCTTTAGTGCATCAAGTTGCCACCCACATGCATGGACCTTTAGCATAAAAGAATATTAGGGTCTGCACTGACCACCAGCTGCAGAAAAGACTGAGCCTTGGTTTCAACTGGCTCTGTGCCAGAACAAGTCTCCACTTACCTGCTTCTCAAATCAGTGCAGATCAGAATTTATTGGTGGGGGGAGGGGGGTGTCACATGCACCAGGTGGGCTAGGAGGCCCCATGAAGGGGGATGGCAATAGCCTATTGGTCTGGATTAACAGGCTAGTAATAATACCATGTTCTAGTTACCAGGACTCAAATCCCACCATGGCAGACGGTGGAATTTGAATTCAATAAAATTTCTGGAATTTTAAAAAAAAAGTCGAATGATGACCGTGAATCAATTGTCGATTGTCAGAAAAACTCCATCTGGTTGACGACTGTCAGTTAGGGTAGGAAGCTGCCATCCTTACATGACCTGGCCTACATGGGACTCCAGGCCCGCAACAATGTGGTTTTACTCTTAACTGTCCTGTGGTCTAGCTCGCGATGCCCTCATCCCACGAATTAATAAAACAAAGTGCAAAGAGACCAAAGATACAACAACCAACAGACTTCAGCTTTATTGAAATAAACCTTTCAAACATTTGGCTCTTTACTCATCACATTTGCTCACCAGTTTCTGCAGACTTCAGGTTTCCCTCTGTCCAGGGCTTGGCAGGTGGCCACACAGCCTGAATTTTCCCAGGGATGCGACCTTCCACGTGGTCTCGTGACTGGGTCGGTTGGCTGACTGCTGCCCACGTGTACAGCTTGTCTTGCTTTATCCAAGAACCAAACAAGGGGAAAAAAAAACAAAGCCAGCATTAACTTTCACTGATGAGGGAGAACAGCTATAGTCTTTCAAGTGGATTAGAAAACAAACAGTGCTTCTTACAAAACAGCTTCAAAACTGTACACTGGAGAGCCAGAGTCTGAGAAAGGATTGCATCAAAAAGAACACAAGAAAACGCATGTTTCCCACAATCCAAATATATCATGCTTTATGCTACACCCCATTTCAAAAGTAGAAGTGAGAGCTGTCTTTTGGGATATTTCCTGTACAATACTAAGAGTTATACCACTACACTGCTTTACCTGCCCAAAACTGCTATCCGGCTCTGGTATTCCCTTGGTCTGCAGATCATGGTGGGCGATTAAGGCCTCGTTACATTTTCGTCGCACAGTCCTCTTCAACCTCAGTAAAGCTAGGTCAGGATCTGCTTGTTTCATTTTGCAAAGAGTCTCTCGCTCACCTACTTTAGTGTCCTTCCTCACTATCAGCAAGTTTGTGAAAACCTCTGGAACTTTCCCTTCTAAGGCAGAAGTGGAGGTCTCACAGGACCAGTTATTGTTACAGTCATCAAGAAATCTATTCCTTCTGGGTACCACATCAGCATTTTCCACACTGGTTTCAGTTGCAATCTGATCACAATAATCGATTGATGCAGAGCCAAAAATACTCCCGGCACGGCTTCTGCAGTTCAGACTGGGTGGTGGCTGGCCCATTTGCACTCTCTTCACACTGTTCTCTCTCATCATTAAAGCATTTTCATTTCCACTACTGCAAACCACCACCCCATTTATCCCCTCATAAACATCACCACCTTCATTGTTGTTGCTCGATTCCTGGTCCCACGCTTTTAACCACTCTGTCGAGACCAAGTGTTGCAACGCAGTTACTTCAGCTGCTTGCCTTTTCTCTGACAGAAAACCAGGAGGTATTGAAGAGGCTTTGTCTGTTTTCTCAGCTAAGCAGGAACTTACTGTAGTTGTTTCTGCTGTTTCCAATGCAGTGCTCAGGATATTAGCCAAACTCCGGCTGTTGCTCATCGCTTTACAAGAGGATTGTTCAGTTTGGCCTTGCATTTTATCACACACATCTACTGCTCCCTTATCACAAACAGACATCCATAATTTTTTCCGGGCTTGCTGAGTTCCACCGCACATCCTTCAACTTTTATTATCCATGATCAAATATTCTGCTGTGTTGTACTTCCATAGTTCAACTGTAGCAGAATAATCCTTTGAAGGTTTAGCAGGGTCCTCACTGAAATCTTCATTTTTCTTTACATTCTATTACCTGATGATGATTTCCCTCACATCTTACTGCATCACAAGGCTCCTTGTGCAATGTCCACAGCATCTGCAGGGCTCAGAGATGGCAACGCATACAGACCTGAGATATCAACTTCCAATGTAACTGATCTGGTATCAGACGACACACAAGACTGCACTAAATCATTAAACAGCCAGGTTATAGCGACACGCTAATCCTCTCCTACACTCAGTTCAAAATTATCTGAGTATTAAAAACCAGCATAGTCATTCACTATAAAACTACCCACTGTTATACAGTGTATTTGTTTGCAACATGCACAGACAAGGGCACTAGACAGGGTTATTGTGAGCTGAATGCTTACAAGACAAAGTCAGCATTAGACCAGTTAGAAAAAAAGCAAATTTGCATAAACTTGAGCAGGATTCAGTGCCTGGCTCAGCGATGTGGTTAGAACAGCAACATTCTTACTTTTACTTTCCACGCTCTAATCCGACCAGCTGAATATTCAGTAAAATCACACAAACAACAAATCCTAGTCGACCAGATTAATATTGGCTTGTTAAAAGTTACGTTACAAACATTGGGATATACTGCAGGAAAAGAAAAATGTGCTGAAAGGGGAAGTTACAATCTACATCAAGAAAGAAAGAGAGATGAGAAATTCATTGTCACAGAGGTGGGAGTATTGAAAGAACAATTTGCTGACTCATGTTGGGGAATATTCATGGGACTGAGTTTTGCAGTGAGCAGCAAAGACAGCTTCTCAAAAGCAACCAGTGATGGGATTTCACATTTCGCAACGTTTATCTCAATCTGGTGATGTTGAAGGGAACAGCAGACATCCAACAACAATGGTAATCAAGCTCAAGGTGTCAACCACACTGAAGCATTCTAACAGACATCAAACCAGGAGGTTAAAAGCCCGGCTCTGCCTACAATTTCTATAAAGTTTAGGGCATGAAATAATAATGAAGACACTTATGTTAGCCTGAAATATCAAAATTAAAGACTATTAAAATGCTATAAGATCAGTAATAGCAAACATCAATACTTAGAGAATGCCAACTTTCACGATGAGAGATTATTCAGTAGTAAGTATAACTCTACATATTCTGGATTATTGACGCTAGAAGAGCACAGCAGTTCAGGCACCATCTGAGGAGTAAAATCGACATTTCGGGCAAAAGCCCTTCATCAGGAATAAAAGGAGAGAGCCTGAAGCGTGGAGAGATAAGCTAGAGGAGGGTGGGGGTGGGGAGAAAGTAGCATAGAGTACAATAGGTGATGAATTGTTGAGTAACTTATTTCCACCATTCCCAGTTATTACACAGTTTTTAAAAAAAACTGGTACGGGAAAAAAAAAAGCCCACCTGCAAGTGGACATAATTCCCTGTCGTAGGTATTTATTTGAATAAGCATTTCACGAGCTGGGACGTGAATGCTGCATAAACAATCTTCTCGAATAGGAACTTTCTTGCCCTGTTGAAAAGGAGACTAATGAGTTACTGCATCAGTTCATCTCTAGGAGTAGGGGGCAATGATGTAGTATGAAAGACAATCGCCTAGTAGGGAGGTGATGGTATTGTCAGTGGACTTGTAATCTAAAGTTGTGGGTTCTGTAGAGCTGGGTTGAGATCCCATCACAACAAACGGTGGAATTTGAATTTGAAAAACTGAAGTGAAGCCTAATGGTGAAACCATTGATCATAAAGACACTGGATAAAAGCAAATTACTGCAGATGCTGGAATCTAAAACCAAAAGAGAAAATGCTGGAAAATCTCAGCAGGTCTGGTAGCAGCTGTAAGGAGAGAAAAGAGCTGACGTTTCGAGTCTAACTGATCCTTTGTCAAAGCTAAAAAAAGGGAGAAATAGTATAAATACCTCCCTATTCCGCCACTTTTTTTTTTCAAAAGTGGAGAAATAGGGAGGTACTTGTACTATTTCTCCCTTTTTTTTTAGCTTTGGCAAAGGGTCGGTTAGATTCGAAATGTCAGCTCTTTTCTCTCCTTACAGATGCTGCCAGACCTGCTGAGATTTTCCAGCATTTTCTCATTTGATCATAAAAACCCATTTGGTTCACAAACTTTCTTTGTGGAATGAAATCCGCCATCTCTAACTGGTCTGGCCTACGTGCGACACTAAAAAGGCCAATAACACTACTAAAATATACAAAAGAAACCAGACCGATTGGAAACAATAGCAAACTCATTCCAGTTGACTCTACAAAGTCCTCTTTATTAACATCTGAGGAATAGTGTCAAGATTGAAGAGCTGTCTCAAGCATTAGGCTGACATTGCAGACAGAAGGTCTCCCAGATACACCATCAATGGTGGTGATGTCCTGTCCCATTAGCAAGTCAGATCCAACAGACTGGCAACAGTGGTACCCAGTGCCCTGGGAGGCCTCTGCTTTCAATCTGGATCCAAAAGGAGCCTCATGGCATCAGAGCAAACATTAGCAAGGGAAAACCTCCTGCTAATGACCAAGTACTGCCTAATATCATTTGCATAGTTGAGGTTGTGGGTTGGGTAGGTGCTAGGGAACATTGGTCAATTTCTGTGGTACATTTTTGCAGATGACACACACTACTGCTATGTGATTGCCACCATATCCATAAACAGTCACTCCACCACCTAGAATAACAAAAAAAAACAGCAGATGCAGGGGCAAAAACCAACCCTGCAAGCAACATTCCCCGTTAGCGACACGGCTGTGCTCCAAAAAACAAACAAACATTCGACCACACCAATCACAGCATTGATTTCCAATTCCAGTCATTCTGTTGCCACACTCCATGGCCTATACAGCTGGAGAGAAAATAAGAGGGATTGCTGCTTTCAGGTTTTCCTCCAAAAACACACAACAACCCATGAATGAACAGAAGACAAAGCAAAGCAATAAGTAGAGAAGAGAGAAAGTTCCCTTGCCACACCCCCTGCTCCCTCATTTCATAATGTAATGATATTGCAGTTTTGTATTCACAAAAAAAAATCAACAGATGCTATATTTTCACAGTCACAGAAAGAAAAACGTTGCTCAAAGTGCAACTAATATTCAAACTTCAGTCTCTATGAGGTGAGGAGAGAAAATTAGTGCTGGATCAAATAAGGACTGGAGTTTAACATTGAAGGGGATCTTCCAGTGTTGTACTTTAAAGACAAGTACTACATCAACAAAGGTTTTGACCCTTAAAGCAAGCAGTTTGGACTCAAATTCAAGCACTGAAAGCAAAGAGACATTTTCAGTAACAATCCTTTGGTGTCAGGAGTAAAAGACAGTCAGTGTAATTTATACCCCATCTTTTTTGCCTCACCAAATTCAAGGACATTGAATGTACCACTGCACATTGGGAAATGTTTTATTAAAATGACTGCCATGTTTGTCACACAAGTCAGCATTTAAAAACGTAGCAATGGTACTTGAATCAAAATAAATGCTAACAAAGCACATTTGCAAAGCTCAAGGACATAGAATCCCTAGTCTGGAATCAGACCATTTGGCCCATCAAGTCCACATCAACCCTCCAAAGAGCATCCGACCTAGACCCACACATCCCCATCCTCTTTCTGTAACCCTGCATTTCCCATGCCTGCACATCCCGAGATGCTATGAGCAATTTAGCATGATCAATCCATCAAAAGTACAGATGGGAGTTTGGACCATGGGAGGAATCTGGTGCACCTGGAAGAAACTGATGCAGACACTGGGAGAATGTGTAGACTCCATACAAAGAAACAGTCAGTCAGTCACTTGAAGTTGGAATCAAACCCAGGTCTCTGGTGCTGAGAGGTCACTGGGCCCCCGTGTGGCTCTGGAACATTAAGACTAAGGTAAGTCTTCAGTTTCTGCGCATCAATGATGCGTAAAAAGACTATACATTGGACATGTGGAGATCAACTCATTTCTACACAGAAACATGACTAACGTTCTTGCACTAAATTCATATTTATGCACAGCAAGTGCAAAATTTAAGAGGGTTAGCTTCTTTTGAAAGCACTAATTATGCAGCAGGATTAAGTGGCCTGTATTGTTTTAAGATTGTATGTTTATCCAAAGGTGCAATTTTTGTAGAAATCAGCAAAAACTGACTCACGTTAATGCTCTTGCTCAGTGTCAATTGATTTTTGCAGATGCTGTGCGAAAAAAAATTTACCATAAAGACCGCTCTCTAAACTCCCACAGCTTCCTTTAATCCATTTGGAGCCTGTACTGCCACAGAACAAAAGGCATGTACTGAAACAAGCAGGGCAGTGACCAAACGAAGACAAAGGAACAGCAAGTTGACGGCAGAAAAATCCCTAAGTTGTTCTGATGTGCTATAAACAGACCCATGTGGCTATATGGGAAAACTGCTATCATTTAAAAAGCAGGGCCAGTTATGCTGTTGCAATAATGAATGTACTTCAGTAAAAGGAGAGCTCAAGTCTGAAAGGACAACATTGTTAAAACCTGAACTTTGTATTGGGATTATGTACTCAGGATCAGCACGTTACCAGCAGGGTTTCTGGCATTTACAATACTTGCTGGCAGTCAACCACGGTTTGGCAGAATGTCAAACTGTTACATTTTATGTTCCTTTAAAAATGAAGCACAAAGTAGAAAAGCAGCCCAAGGTTAAAAAGTTAGAAGTGCTTTGATCTAGATTCTCATTTGGTACACTAGCCATGGTTCATACATCATAAAACAGGGCTTAGATGCCTTATCCATGCGCAGTTAATTAATTCTCTGGTCCTTATACCATGCAACGGGAAACAAACATTGCTGCAAACTTTGAATACATGCTCAAAACTGCGAAATCCAGATCGGGGATTTGATTCACTTCATTCAGTATTTCACCTCTCCCTGAAAATACAAATACTTATATGTTAATAATCAAATTCTTTCTGGACATCATTCCCTATTTCTACTTGGTGTGGAATTAAAAATCTTGGCCATTTTTCCCTCATCAAATGAAAAATAAAAAACTTGGTGCCGTGAATAATTGGTTGCTTGACAACTTTACACTACTGACACCAGGTCAATTTCACCACTGCTAGATTTTACAATTATTCACCGCAATCCAAATTTTAGTCAAATCAGTTGATCAAGAGATGCAGTAAGATGCTGTCCGCTATCTGCAAAGTATTATACCAGCTAATAATCCAAATACTGAGGGAGTCATATTTATAAAAGAATTCCTTCACATAGTAATGGAATCAAATCTGACTGACACAAATCAACACTTTCTAAGCTACTAGGGTGTGTTTAATTTAAAAAAACAGCAAATGAAGTGAAACAAAGACTAGCACCTGAGAAATTTAAGATCTTGCTGCAAGTGAAAGGTGCATTTGTTCATTATTGCAATGGGATTTCTGAATGTCAGTACAGAGTTTTGCAAATGTCACAACAGGTAGCTAAGATGTGTTGCAATGATGATCTCAACTGGTGTACCTGATTTTTTTAAAAAATCTACCTTTTAGTTAACAACAGTAGTCATTCACCAAAAATCACTGCAGTGTTTCTCTAACAGACTTTTAATGCTCAAGAGACAAATATAAAACAAACCAGGTTATCTACTTGTCTCAAAAATAAATTTTAAAAAATTAGCAAAACAGTTGTCAATAAAAATTCCCCAACATCACTTTGCAGTGATTCAGATCCAGATAAAACTACCCCATTAAGTTTGCTATTCACAAGATTTTCTCAGATGTTTGTGCTGAATTTCAGTGCTCTCTTTGCTTCCCTGATGGACTTAAAAAAATGCAAGAATTTTGAATGGATAAATATTTCAGAGCACCATGCTGACTACCGCCTGGGTTTAATCACCATTTTATGAGAAACCATTTCAACTGGCTGTCGGCATCAGTAATATCAATGTTTGCTTGTGCTGTGTCGTCATGGGAAGAGGAGATGGGGACCAAATACAATCAGTTATTTATCCCAATTAAATGTGCGTCAACAGAAATACTCAAGAGGAGAATGTCAGAGTCTGGTCCTGGCTAACAAATATTTGTGATTTACATACTAACAGTTCTTCAGAGGGTTGTCTGTTTATACGGATCACAATGCTGGTGTTTTTCAGAATGATTGAGTCAAGAAAACTCATTATTATATAGTTAAACTGTAACAAAACAATTATAATCAATAATATTCTAGCAGAAGCTTTAAAGGACAAACAAATAATATGAATACGATCAAAATGTAGTTGTGTCTGATTATTATTAAAAAAAGTCTTGTGTTTAATGAGTTTTATTTCTGTTAATGCTGAATAGAAACAGTGATAACGCTGATAGAAAATGGCACTGAATGATACCGATCTCCTGGGGAGATTCAGCTCCAAAGTTTTCTTACAAGAAACCTCATGCACACCTTAGATTTAAAATTTTTAATAACTTGCAGATTTCAAAGCAAACATTACTGTGCAACTTATAGACCAATATAAACTTTTCTCTCATGTCAACTGTGCTTGCCCTATACAGTTCTCTATTCCACTTTTGATATATAGTGAGGGATTAGAGTTTCTATTGAGGTCCTGGGGTTACCATTGAGCAGAAACTGAACTGGACTAGCCACATAAATACTGTCACTACAGGAGCAGGTCAGAGGCTAGGAATCTTGCAATGAGTAACTCATCTGACTCAGCAAAGCCTGTTCACTGGTCAGGAATGTGGTATAATACTCCCCACTTGCCTGCATAAGTGCAGACAAGAAGCTTGATACTATCAAGAATAAAGCTGTCTTCTTGATTGGCACCACAAACATTCAGTCCCTCTACCACTGACGCTCAGTGGAGGGAGCACATACCATCTACAAGACGCACTGCAGAGATTCAACAAAGCTCCTTAGACAGCACCTTCCAAACACAACCACTTCTATTCCAAAGACAAAGGCGGCAGTTATATAGGAATACCACCACCTGCACACTCCCCTCCAAGCCATTTGGAATGTCACTGGGTCACATTTCTGGACTTGCCTTCCTAATGGCTTTGCGTGACCAGATATGAAGCACATGGATAGCAATGGTTCAAGGCAGCAGCTCACTACGACCACCTTCAAGGGCAAGTAGGGACAGGTAATAAACACTGGTTCAGGCAGCACCACTCATAACCCACAAGTAAACTTAAATAAAACATCTTCACTCCTCCCAGTCATAAAGTGTAAAGGTATCCTTCAGTGCCATTTTCTATCAACTTTATTACTGTTTCTATTCGGCATTAACAGTAATAAACCTCATTAAACACAAGACTTTTTAATAATAAGCATACACAACTACATTTTGATCATAGTATTCATATTATTGGTATTTGTTCTTAAAGTTTCTGCTAGAATATGAATTATATCATTACCAAAAACTGTAACAAAACAATGAGTTTTTTTTAACTCAATCATTCTGAAAAACACCAGAGTTGTGATCCATATATACAAACAACCTTCTGAAGAACTGTTAGTACGTAAATCACAAATATTTGTACAGTCAGGATCAGACTCTGGCTTTCTACTCTTGAGTATCTCTGTTGACACACATTTACTTTGTTGGATAAATAACTGATTAGGCATTTGGTCCCCAACTCCTCTTCCTATGACAACACAGCACAAACAAAATGTTGATACACTGATGCCTACAGCCAGTTGAAATGGTTCCTCAGAAAATGGTGATTTAAACCCATGCGGTAGTCTGAAGTACTTATCCATTCAAAATTCTTGCATTTCTTTAAGTCCCGCACAAACATCTGATAAAATCCACTCTTCCCGTTTATAGAGTAGAATCACAGAATCCCTACAGTATGGAACCAAGGCATACAGCCCCATTGAGTCTAACTTGACCCTTTAAAGTGCATCCCACCCACCACCCACATTGCTATCCTATGCCTGTAACCCTGCATTTCCCATGGCTAATCCACCTAGCCTGCACATCCCTAGACACTATGGGAAGCTGTGTACCTGTGAAGCCACCTTGCCGCCCTAACATATTTGCAAAATTTCACATTTTGCCTCTGAGAAAATTGAAGATAACCCTTTTCTTGCTTCTCTTATCATGGGGTAATTTGACCATACCCCATGATATGACACAAATAAGTCACTTGCACTTTGATCCAAATTTGGCAGACAGTGAATTTGCCAACTTGGCTCTTTGTAGCTGATAAGACAGTGAGTGTTATAAATGATCTTCCCAGGTTTGGTCAAACACAACCATGCCATTGTGTTGTGCAATATAGTTGCGTGGGCGGCACGGTGGCACAGTGGTTAGCACTGCTGCCTCACAGCGCCTGAAGACCCGGGTTCAATTCCCGACTCAGGCGACTGACTGTGTGGAGTTTGCACGTTCTCCCCGTGTCTGCGTGGGTTTCCTCCGGGTGCTCCGGTTTCCTCCCACAGTCCAAAGATGTGCGGGTCAGGTGAATTGGCCATGCTAAATTGCCCATAGTGTTAGGTAAGGGGTAATGTAGGGGTATGGGTGGGTTTCGCTTCGGCGGGTCGGTGTGGACTTGTTGGGCCGAAGGGCCTGTTTCCACACTGTAAGTCTAAGTCTAAATAATCCTTCAACCGTGTTTAATTCAACCACCATGGTGGCATTGCAAAAACTAATAGTTCTTTGCATGTATCAGTCAACGGAACTTGCCAATATCCTTGTCACATATCAATTTTTGTAAATCATCATGCATGTCTAATCCTTCCAGTACATTCCACCAATTTGTTACCGTGTTAAATCGATAGCCTTTGTGATATTACTGGAACTGATGGATTGCAACATCCTAGGTCCAGTACCATGATTCAATTCAATGTAATTGACCATCACAAACTTGATTTCTTCCCTTACTGGAGATAAACTCTCTGGGTTGTAGTTATGTAGAGAATGCACCCCTTTATTAATATCACACACCAACACAGCTTTCCTAGCTTATTTACATACATCAACTCAAGTCTGTAATAGGCTGTGTCACATAACTTAAGTATTTCTATATTACCCAATCTGAATACAGGAAGGTCAACTTCTGATTCATTGATTCATTTATGAATTTTTCTGAATGATGCTTCACTATTAATTTTCAACACTAACTACAATTCTGTTCAGATTAACTTAACATAATGTTTCAAGTATTAACATGGCACACGGTGATTTCTTTTTCTTCTCCAATCTAGAGTTCTTGTTACATAACTTGCATCAAGTTTCTTTTCAATTTGATAAGTCTGTGAATCTCACTTTAATAATGGTCTAGAAACAAGTAACACTATTGCCACCAGCAACATAACTGCAAGCTTTGGCCTTTTCATCAGTTCCAATTTTCATTCTTTGGTAAGAACATTTCAAATGGTCAAAACATAAGCTTTGGTTAGTTTTACTCAAAAATCTGACACTTCAAATCATAGCCTCTGATCTTTCTGTCATAAAGTTTTCTTCAATTAAAATTTAAAATGCCTCCTCATCTCACACACACACACACTGAGAAATGCTCATGGGATCTAAGATTGCTGGCTGGGCCAACATTTATTACCCATCCTTCGTTGTCCTTGAGAAGGTGGTGGTGAGCTGCCTTCTTGAACTGTCCATGTGCTTTACGTAGACCACAGTGCCCTAAAGGAGGATATTCCATCACTTTAGCCCAACGACACTGAAAGAATGATGATCTATTTCCAAGCCAAGATGGAGAGTGACTCAGACAGAAATTTGATGGTGATGGGTCTCCCAAACATTGACACTTGGTTAATTGTATGTCTCCCTCAAGTCCAGAGGATTTAACATATTGAACATCTACATACTGCTGCTACAGTCATGATTCACAAGGTACATGACAATAACGCAAATACTTCCTCTGACGGCACCTTCCAAACTAGCAAGCTTTACCGCCTCGAACAAGGATAGCAGATGTTAAGGAACACCAATACCTCCACAAAACCTTCACTCGGAAGCAACTTTCCACTAAAACCTGCTACTGTCATCCAATTATCTTATTAGGTATCGCATTTTCGAGCAGTTTATTTCCAACTTCAGGTGGATATTAATTTAATCAACTGAGAACTGTTCTCATTGTCCACCCTTGTTTATGACTGTTGAAGTGGGATATGACAAAGCCAGTAAGCACAATCCACACATTTAAAAATAAACTCTTGCTGTCCTTTAATCTGCCACTATTCAACACACCAGCCAGTTTACCAATTGTAGAAGAATGAAATAACTATATCACTTCCATCTGGAGTTTGGATTCTGGTTGAATACATTCCACGAAGGTTTCACCACAAGACCTGACACATCTGAAATCCCTAACCAATCAAACATCCTTTACAACATCTCCCATCCCATGAAGTATTCAAAGCAAATAGGAACAATACATGAACTCTTTTTAATATTCCAATAAATTCCATTTTGGATCACTCGCAATATTTAGGAGTTTAGTATTTAATTGATGGTGACACCAGGACAATCCTGGAGAGTTGATAACCCTTTTACATCACAATGTTTATTTTGTGCATGTTACACATTGAGAGATTAATTTATATTTTAACATTATTTTCGTGTTTGGATTTTTAAATTACTGGCATGTGGGCTTAGTCTGGTGTCTATGACAGTGCTTAATGAACAACTTGTAAATATTTCTGTAGACTTGCTGGTTTAATTTTAAAAACAGGATGAGAGGGGCTTCCTGGAATGGAATAATGGATTTTGGGTGGGTTTTTTTTACAACAATTAGCAATTATACATTTGGCTTCTGTTAGAATAATTCAGATTTTGTTTTAAGGTTAAAATAGAAATAGCTGAAGAAACCTTTGTTTTTTAGTTCTGCAGAAGTCTTAGTTTTAACTGAGATGTCTGAGACAGCTTCTCCTGAAGACAGATAGTTTACAACTGTTGAAAAATAAATTACCTTAGTGGAAAGATTTGTTTTACAGTTCCATACCAAAGTGGATGATTAACACCATAAGGGAGAAATTTCTGTACAAGAGTTAACCTGTAAACCCACATGAAGTTTCAGCTGGGATTAGAAGGAGCAGAAGCAACATACATACATACATATATGCAGTTAACTAAATTATTATGATTTATTTTTAATCTTTAAGTCAAGGAAGTAGTCAGACTAAGAGTTAGTTAGTTAAACAAAATTAGTTAAACTGCATAAACCAAGTCAGATGCTGATACAAACAGCTTCTGTGGAAATGCAACATGACTGAACCAGTCTTAACCTGGAGCCTTACTTGAAAACGGAACACAAGGATCACCCCATACCACTCCAAGACAGACAAAGAAATAGGGTTTACTCAAGGATGGGAACAAAGCACAGGCTTTGGAGAGGAAATAGGATGGTGCCTGGGAAGACAGGAATGGCGAGACGGTGGTTAACACAGGTACCTTGCCACTTCTGCAGTGTGTGAAAAACAAGATGTTTGTTTAAAACAGACTGTCAGAATTTGAGTGATTCATTGTCTACATGACAATGTATAAATATGATGAATTCTGGTTGAGTTAGAGTGCTATCTCAGAATTTTTTTCTGAGGTAGACTCTTCTCAACATTGGCTTAATAAATGACCCGTATCTTGAGATTCCAGAGATCACTGTGTAGAACAAACACAAGACCACTTGGAGGCTTATTTTGAAGCTAAAAAAAGTCTAAGTTCAATTGCATCCAGGCAGGTTCAGATTGTTAACTGAAATTCAATTTCCAGTTTAAGTCCTATAAAACATGATTGAGGAGAGAATTCTCTCTGGTTAATTAGCACTGTAAAGGAGTATTGTTAAGATTAAGTGGGAGGAGATTTTACAATGTTTTAAAATCTTTGAGCTGCTGGAAATGGAAATTGTTTGATTTGTTCTATTTTATCTTAATTTATTTTGCATAATAAACTAAAAACCAAAAGATGCTGTAAATCACAAATGAAAACAGAAGTTGCTGGAAAAGCTCAGGTCCAGCAACCATTCCTCAGAATGGAAGTTTGAGGAAGGATCATCGAATCTGAAACATAACTGATTTCCCTTCATAAATACTGCCAGACATGAACTTTTCCAGCAACTTCTGTTTTTGTTGCAAAAATAAACTTTTGTTCTAGTGTTAACATTTCAGTGAAAGCCCACTTTCACAAAACACAACTCATCAAAAGGCAGCTTCCGAGAAGCAGAAGAATCGACGTTTCAGGCATAAGCCCTTCATTTGGAATGAGGCTTGTGAACCGGGGGGCTGAGAGATAAATGGGAGGGGGGTGGTGCCAGTGTAACTGCAGAAGATGGACTGTTCCACTGCTCCACATACCTGACAAAGAGGCAGGTATAGCTGGGTCCCATGAGGTTCATCATCTGTGAACCCCACACCACCCGATCCAACCAAAAATTCACATACCTGACTTCCTCAGTCTCAGTGTGCTCTTATCCCATTGAACTCAACTCTGCATATCTCAACATCATCCTGTCCACCTTAGTCCAGGAACTCCCCACCTACATTTGGGACACCACCCACTCCCTTCACCACTTCCACGATTTTTGTATCCCTGGCCCCTAACACCTCATCTTCACCATGGATATCCAGTCCCTGTACACATCCATCTGCCACAACGAAGGCCTCCAAGCCCTCAGTTTCTTCCTCTCATGCTGTCCCAACCTGTACCCTTCCACTGACACTTTCATCTGCCTGGCTGAACTGGTCCTCCCCCTTAACAACTTCTTTGAATCCTCCCACTTCCTCCAACCATAGGGGTAGCCATGCGCAACCGCATAGGACCCAGCTATGCCTGCCTCTTTGTCGGACATCACAGGATGACCAATTCTAGTTTAGGAAATCCCAGATGGCGGCCTACTTCCAAGATCGCAATTTTCCTTCCGACGCAGTTGATGCCCTCCAGCATATTTCCTCCACATCTTGCAACACCACCCTCGAACTCCACCCCTCCCAATGCAACAAGGACAGAACCCTCCCGGTCCTCCCCTTCCATGCCACCACCTCCGCATACATCATGTCATCCTCTACCACTTTTGCCATCTACAGATAGATCCTACCACCAGAGATACATTTACCTCCCCACCCTTACCAGAGACCATTCCCTCCGTGACTCCCTCGTTAGGTCCACGCTCCCCCCGCACCCCTCCTTCCCCCCCCCACCAGCCCACTCCACACTCCCAACACCTTGCCCTGCCACCGCAGGATCTGCAAATCTTGCACCCACACTCATCTCCGTCCAAGACCTCAAAGGAACCTTCCACATCTGATAGAAGTTTATCTGTACCTCCACTAATATCATCTACTGTATTCGTTGCACCCGATGTGGTCTCCTCTACATCGGGGACTCAGGACGCCTTCTTGTGGATGGTTTCAGAGAACACCTCAGACACCTGCACCCACCAACCCCACTGTCCCATGGCTGAACACTTCAATTCCCCCAGTCAAGGACATGCACGTCCTGGGCCTTCTCCACCAAAATGTTATCACCTGACGCCTGGAGGAAGAATGACTCATGTTCCACCTTGGGACCCTGCAACAACCACACAGAATCAATGTGGATTTCACCAGTTGCCTAATTTCCCCTCCCACCACATTACCCCAGTCCCAGGCATCCACCTCAACACCGCCCTCATGATGTCTCCATCACCTTTCCCATCAATCTGCTCCACCCTATCATCTTATCCCTCAATTTCATTGACCTATCACATTCTCAGCTACTTTCCCTCAAATCCCACCCCTCACATTTATCTCTCAGTTTCCCTGGCCCACAAGCCTCATTCCTGATGATGGGTATATCTCCGAAATGTCAATTTTTCTGCTCCTTGGATACTATATGATCTGCTGTGCTTTTCCAGCATCACACACTGGACTCTGATTTCTAGCATCTGCAGTCCTCACTTTCTCACAATTCATTAAGCCAATAGCGATATTAACTGATATCATAGCACACAAACATACTGTAGCAAGCACTGGGTTTGCAAATCATAATCATATCATAATTCCAAGCTCTTGTACTTTGATAAAATCTGCACAGTGATTATCACCAGAGAAGTCATTCTGTTGCGCCTTCTGTCACCAGAGGCACTGGTCATCTGCTCTTGAAGAGTTTTGTAGTGCAATGGGGCTTCCTCTTACTCAGAAAGGTACAATTCCCATATCAGTAGGTGGTGGCCATGGAGGTGTGCATATAACTCAGCAAAATAAGTTGATCTATTTCAAAAATCTTCAACCCCCACCAGTACAGTGTGCCCCACCATACACTAACTAAATTTTTCACACAAATGAGAAAACAATTATTATTACCCACAAATCTATGATTCCCAGATTCAGTACACACCTAACAAGAACGTAAAAGAAACTCACATCAAACTTGGTGGCGGGTGGTGGCATATCTCCACAAAATTGTTCCCTGAAGCAGTCCCCGAATGGAAGGAGCAAACCCATGGCCAGAATACGAGAGCAAAGTTTCTCTGCTTCATGCTCACCATCAAGCTGCACTTTCTCCTGCTGTCCAAAAAGCTTCTCCAACAAGGTTCTCCCTGTGTTAAAAACAATTGGAGCACACACTTAAATATTGACAGGATTTGCAAATAGGAAACAAATGCTTTTTATCAAGCAAAGTGTCCAAGTTAAATTCTCGTAGATGGTATTTAGTTTGCCATAAATAGTTGTAGTTTAGTTATGTGACATCTTCTAGCAGTCAAGGTATTAATATTAATGTTCTGTTTCGTTCTAGTCAATAAGACTTAATATTACACCAGGGAGGACCTTTGGCTGCCTTTCTGTCAAATAAAACTTGCTGAATGGCCACATTTCCAAAAGTTAAGAACGATCATAAGTTTATGATTTTATGCTGGGACAAAATGATAAAAGACCAACTTCTGAAAATCAAATGCTATGAAAATAAGCTAGATTATGTAAAGTGATGTAATTCTTTGTTCCCTTCCAAAGCCTGTTGGTGATAGTTGTATCTTGAAACCTAAAGGCGTCTTCTATGTCTGAAAATTGGCTTTCGAACTTGACTTGTCTGAAAGAGAAATGGTCACTACCTTTTGAAAGATACAACAGTATAATGTTGGAATTAAGTTCTGTAAATATAGTTGGGTCATTTCTGTGAAAAGTTCTTCTGACTTGTATTTTATGAACATTTCTTGTAAAGTGAATCTGCAATGCTACCAACCATCTGTTACATAGTCAAAAGGGGAATAATAAACTCTCTAAAACAGATTCAGAGTGATGGGATTTGATTTATGGTCTAATGATCTCTTCCTTTCCTGAATTTCTGCTTTCTGTCATTTACATAAACGATTTGGATGTGAGCGTAAGAGGTAGAGTTAGTAAGTTTGCAGATGACACCAAAACTGGTGGTGTAGTGGACAGCGAAGAAGGCTACCTCTGATTACAACGGGAACTGGACCAGATGGACCAATGGGCTGAGAAGTGGCAGATGGAGTTTAATTCAGATAAATGCGAGGTGCTGCATTTTGGGAAAGCAAATCTTAGCAGGACTTATACACTTAATGGTAAGGTCCTACAGCAGGTGGGACTAGACTGGGTTGGGATATCTGGTCGGCATGAACGGGTTGGACCGAAGGGTCTGTTTCCATGCTGTACATCTCTATGACTCTATATTACTGCCTTTTCAAAGCAACTGGCATCTTGGGGAAATCAATGAAGAGCTAACAAGAAGTAATCTCATTGGAGGTGACTAATGAACCTTAAGAGAGACCAATGGGAAATTGGGCACACACCATCAGCCAATCCATGACTGATCACATGCTGCTCATGGTTTGGTAAGGTAGAGTTCAGGAATAGGACTGACTATGACCACAGGTAGTGGCTAGGAAGAGTCAAGAAATAAAATCTAGGAGACAGTGTCACAACAAGGAGAGAAGGCAAAAGGGGGACAAAAAAGTTCACTTAACAAAACAGAAAGCAAGACACAATCCCGAAGTCTCAAGTTGGTGTTGCAAAGTGGACTAATGGAATCACTACCATTAATATGTATCATTTCTTTGTGCTTACTAGGATAAATTTAAATGCTGTAACACTGTGAAAGGTGCAGAAAAAGATGCTTGTATCTAGAGTGACCATGTAACTGCTCAAGGCGGAGATACCTTTTAGATTTGCTCTTCTAGCTTAGACTAAAATTATAAAAGACTTAATTTAGTTATGATCAAAAATATTAAATTAAACACTCCAAACAGGTCTGGATAGGCAGGCATATGTTCCCTTCATTGAGCAATGCAGTAGTTGTAGCCTTCTATAAACTGGGTTCACTACTGAGTGACCAATTAAAACAAAAGAAAACTTTACTGCCTGGTAAACTACCCCATTCACACTTGGGTGTCAACCCATTGAGCAGAACTTTTGCAGAGCGGAACAGAGTACAAACAGTATCTTAAATGAGAGGGAAAGGGAAAGGGAGAAAGTCAACTTAAGCCATCAGTATACCACATGAGAGAGAACAGGGTTACTGGCTTTACTGTAGTCTCTTGCTGGTTAAAAAAAATTCTCACAAAACTGTCACATTCAATTTTATTTTGACACAAAGAGCAATAGGCCAAAAAGAAAGAGTCCACCTTAAAATGTTATCATCAAGGTGAATATTTCCTCCTGAGGCACAGCGTTCTACAATCACACAAGAAAATGTTCTGTCCTAAAAGGTTGATACCGAATATTGAAGTGGCTGCCCTTTTTATTCTGCACTCGCCCAAAAACAGGAACTATTTTCCAGCCCCCACATCTACCTCCCCAAGAACATTGAGGATTTTTTAACTTCAAGCAATCTATCCCCACTTTTCTGGATTCCACTAGTAATACTTCCAACCATTCCTCACAAGGTAACCCAAATAACTCCAGGTATCACAATCTAGCAAACCTCCATTAAAATACCTGCACCATATTTACATCCACCTTTAATTATGTAGAGGGAGCAAAAACTGAAAACAGATTCAAAAATGTGGTCTCACTAATGCCCGACATAAAGCTGACATTTTTGGCAAAGCATGCTGGGGGGTGGGGGGTGGTGATGTGTGTGTGCCTGATTCAGTTTGCTGGACGGATAGTTTATGATGCAGGACACTAAACAGCGTGTCCAATTGTTGTACCCACATGAGGTTACCACAAAAGGTCCTACCTTCTTAACCTGACCCATCCCCCGAGCGGTGATAAACCTCCAATTAAATTCATCAGTGGTTGTTTCTCTAAAGAAAGAGCAGCCCTATGATCCTCTGGGACCATTGCATCTTTACCCAGATAACTGGAGCATAACTTTTGTTTAAAAAAAAAATGTTGAATTTTATTTCTAACAAAAGAAGAGATCCCATTAGCCTTAACTGCTTGCAGTACTGGCATACCAGAGTTTTGTTACTCATTTTATCAGAATGTTCAAACCTCTGCAGAATTCCAGGAAATAAAGAACTGTTAACTTCATATTCTCTGGTATCATACTCCATCTGGAATATTTTTGCCCACTTTACTTTTCCTGAATTGATCCACAACCTCAGATCCTATTCAAATGCAATTTTGTAACCATCTTCATCACATCTGCCAAGTTAACTCCCACTCCTTCAATCCCCTCATCCAATGATAAAAAACTGAGGCCCCAACACAAACTTCTATAGTAACCCACTCGTGTCAAATCAGAAGTCCCATCCCCAATTAAGGTTCAGTTTTCTGCCTGCCTTCCAGCCATCTCCTTTCCATTCTGCGCTACCCCCTATATCAAAAGCTCATACTTAGTCCAATATTCTTTTGTGGCATCGTCAAATGCATTCTGGAAATCCACGTACAATACCTCCCTTTCATCCAAAGCATGCTTCCAAAAATAAAAAGGACTCCAATACATGGACCGAACGTTATTTTCTTTTCACAAAACCACGCCAATCCTTCCCAATTATCTTCAGGTTCGCTACGAGTCCAGCTATAATCTCCTTAATTTATTCTAACTCATTTTCACAACAGATGTCAAGCCAAATGGTCTACAGATTCCTGTGTTCAACCTCCATCCCTTCTTGAATAAAAAAAGTTATAGTGAATACTTCCCTGTCTAATGAAGCATTTCCACAATCTAGTTAATTTTGGAAATTAACTACTTCTTTCCAGACCCTGGAACTGAGTTCCATGATTAGTTTGCTTAGCATTGCTTCCTAGGAGATCATAGTTTCATCATGTGTTTCTGTCTCGTTTTCACCTCCTAATTTCAAACTGTTACTTAAATGTTTTACTATTCTTTGAAGTGAAGACAGAAACAAAATATTTGTTCATTTTATTTACCACTTCCTTATCATCTATTGACTCCCAATTCTCACTTATGACAACCGACACCATACTTTACTAGTAGAAATTGATGATAAAGGGCAGGCCAAGCAAAAGGTTTTTACACTAATTATGCATTCCATGCCTGTTAAAGATTTAGAGAATTCTTTAAAAATTGTAGAGGTTTAGACTACTCCAAGCTAGTTTAATGGATAATGAATAGACAGCTAGTTCGGTGGCAGGGGATCTTGCAGTGCAGTGGTACAGTCCCTACTCCTGAGCCAGGAGGCCCAAGTTCAAGACCCATCTGATCCAGAAATGATGAATCCATGAAAACATCATTAGCAATTAAATACTTTTGTCACTGAGCAGGCTGCATTTTTAAAATCAGATCATACTTGGACATGGACATCTTTATCATTCCCTGAATCCAAGTTATAGTCCAATAGACTTATTTGAAATCACAAGCTTTCGGAGCACTTCACCTGACAAAGGATCAGTGCTCAAAAAGCTTGCGATTTCAAATAAACCGGTTGGACTATAACCGGGTGTTGTGTGACTTCTGACTTTGTCCACTCCAATCTAACACCAGCACCTCTACATCATCCCCTGAACCATTTCAAAACACCAACCTTCTCCTTGAAGTAGTTTGTGCCAAACTAAACTGGAAAGGAAATCCAAAACGATTGAGGAAATCCAAAAGCACAATGACATGCTGCATGTGCAAACAAATGCAAACTGACAAGTATCATCACGTCAAAAGAAATTGGATTAGAAGTAAATTTTGAAGCAGATTGCTAAAGACCAAATACAAGAAATAAATGTGCCAATAAACAAGTATGAATGTGTCTCCATGGAATATTGAGCAACATGTACATGTACAAGTAAGGCTGGTTAGTAGGCAACTCCTATGTACAGATTTTAGAACATATTTCAGCCATTTCTTGGCAGAATAAAGCAGAATCATAACTATTGCACACACAGCCGCAGTATGTAATTTTAAAAGCTTTTGCAGTGCTCAACGTATATTGAAAATTCTGGAAATATTCAGGTCCATAAGCATTTGTGTTAAGAGAAACAGCCAACAATGCAGGCCAAGAGCTTCTCATCATAATTACCTGAAAACATCACTAAATGTCAACCTGATTTTGCCTATCAAGGTTTGTTCATAGCAAATATCCGCAAGATCTTGTAACTGGAGATGTATCCTTATGAATACCCCAAGAAATGGTGCCATAACGTTTTGACCGTTCACCACTCTGCTCCAACTATTTTCTCATATCACTCAGACTGACTTAAACAGTAACATTAATTTTTCAGAAAATTGTGCCAAACCGTAAATGTTTGAAATGAGATAGAGACATATTCCCTCATCATGATTGGTGATCTTATTTTAAGATTCCAAGTGTCCCCCTCCCCCTAGTGGTGACAGTTGTGCATGGCATGTGCAATACAGAATCTTATTTTGAAGAGAAAGGGGGACTATTTGTCCACAGAAAACATTTTGTCCATTTTGCAGGGAGGAAGTAAAAAGAGAGTAATTACAAGTGAGACCACTTTAGCCATGAAATTCTGACATCAGTTTTAAGCATTCTTTTGAAAATTAAAATGTAAGCATTTGGTGGAATGAACTATTTAACCAGTATCTGTTGGGGGAGGGGAGGTGGAGAAAGCAGTTCTTGCTCAGTGAAAAAAGTTGTGCTAGCACCTGACATAAAACTATGGTGACTTTATGCTACTATTCTGCTGCTGCAATGTAGATGCATAACATCACAGTGCAATATTCTACATTACTGAAGTCAATGCAGAGTAAATGAGGTTATACAATGTGCCTGGCAAGATC
This sequence comes from Hemiscyllium ocellatum, assembly GCF_020745735.1. Classification (NCBI taxonomy): domain Eukaryota; kingdom Metazoa; phylum Chordata; class Chondrichthyes; order Orectolobiformes; family Hemiscylliidae; genus Hemiscyllium; species Hemiscyllium ocellatum. The sequence continues at coordinate 25,293,701 of NC_083410.1, read as the reverse complement.
AAGCACAAATCAGGCAGCAAGTCACCATGACTTTGAGTTGCTTCAGTATTGGTTTGCTTTTTTTGTTATTTGAAATGTGATCAAAGTAGAGTTTTCCATGTAAATGAATGAGACACAACATGGTAACTGGGTAGAGGAATGGAGGAGGTCCCATAATTAGATGCGGCATAACTTTATTACCATGTGGATCCTTGGAAAGGGAAGTGACAGGCTATTTGAGAATGTTCTGTCTAGAATGACAACTCAGCAGCTGGCGTGTGCCAGCAGTTTAAAAGACCAGAAGCAAGTAGCCAAATAGTGAATTGGGGGTTGAGGAGTGAAGAGAGAGAATGGAGGAGTTCAGTCATTTGGAACATGGCATCTCAGACTCAAGCTTATTTTGCACAAATTGAGATTGAAAGAGTTTCAGCTGATGTCAAGCAAAGTCAATATTTGATGCATTTCTCCAGAGATTTTAATTGCTATGAACATTTGTGCAAGAGGTAGGTGGAAAAGGTTAATACAGGAAATGATAGGAACTCAAATTCATATATTCACTCATCCTGATGGATTTGACAGTTCAGAACTTGCATATCACTGAAGACTACAATTGCTTAAAGCTTTTCAGCTTAAACTCATCAAGATAATTTGCAAAAGACACCAATTCAAAGGGAAAACCAGTACTTACTGCATTAAACCAGAGTTTCATTGGGTAGCAAGTAGAATCTGATTGTCCATGGTAATGTCTCTACCAAGATATCCAGTAACACTGATTGATAGTTACCACATAGCATGTGAATTTAAGTATGGCACAATGCCAGATATGTGGGTCAGGCATCCCAAAGACCAGCAGATCATCAACTGCAAGCTGCTTTGGCAGTTCACGACAAGCAAGACACACAGTTCTACAAGCATGAGCTAGTTGGGTATCGTCAATGACTGAAAAAAAAAATGATCTGAAGAGGAGGCACAACAGACCTGAAATGTTAACACACTCTCCACAGAAACTGCCATACCTGCTGCAGTTCAAGCAGTATGTGTTTGTGCCCAACATTTAACATGACATGCGATTCCAAAACTGGACAACACCTCCTGGATAATTCATAATGTGCAAGGAATAGAGTGCAGATTATCTGTATATATTACAACCGAAGTATCAATACAGAGAGCCCTGTCCTTTGCAGATAGAGGAAGCATGTATAAATCACTGCCTCTATTTGAACTCAACAAGGTAGGAAATCATTTAGAGTCAGAGATATACAGCACAGAAACAGGCCCTATGATCCAATTCATCCATGCTGGCAAGACATCCTAAATTAATCTAGTCTCATTTGCCAGCATTTGGCCCATATCCGTCTGAACCCAGATGCCTTTTAAAATGTTGTAATTGTGCCAGCTTCCACCACTTCCCCTCGCAGTTCATTCCATATACTCACCAGCCATTTCCCCTCTCAGTGTAAACCCATGCCCCCACCCTGGGGAAAAAGGCCTTGCCTATTTACTGTATCCATGCCCCTCATGATTTTGTAAACTTCTACTTCCTCAGCCTCCAACAATCCAGGAGTAACAGCCCCAGTCTGTTCAGCCTCCCTATAATTCAAATCCTCCAACCTCAGCAACATCCTTGTAAATCGTGCTTTTATCTTTGTAAATCTTTTCTGAACACTTTCAGGTTTCACAACATCCTTCCTGTAGCAGAGAGACAGAATTGAACATACTATTCTAAAAGTGGTCTAACCAATGTCCTGTACAGTCACAGCATGACCTCCCAACTCCAACACTCAATGCATTGACCAGTAAAGGCAAGCATACCAAATGCCTTCTTCTCTACACTGTCTGTCTAACTGTGACACCACTTTCAAGGAACTACAAACCTGCACTGCAAGGTTACTTTACCCAGCAACACTCCCCAGGACCTTACCATTAAATGTATAACTCCTGCCCTAATTTGCCATTCCAACATGCACCACCTCACATTTATCTAAATTCCATTTGCCACTCCTCAGCCCATTAGCCCATCCGATTGAGATCCTGTTTTAAGGAGGTAACCTTCTTCACTGTACATTATACCTCCAATTTTGGTGTTATCTGCAAATTTATTAACCATACTTCCTATGCACACATCCAAATCATTTAAATAAATAGACGAAAAGCAGTGGACTCCACACTGATCCTTGTGGCACAGTGCTGGTCACAGGTCTCCAGTCCAAAAAGCAACCCTTCATCACCACTCGTCTCCTACCATTGAGACAATTTTGTATCCAAATGGCTAGTTCTCCCTGTATTTCATGTAATTTTACGTTGCTAACTGGTCTACCATAGAGAAGCTTGTCAAACACTTTAATGAAGTCCATACAGACAACGTCCAATGCTCTGCCTTCAGCAATCCTCAGTTACTTCCTTTAAAAAACTCAATTAAGTTACTGCGACACAATTTCCCATGCCCAAAGCCATGTTGACCATCTGTGATCAGGGATAGAGTCACAGAGTTGTACAGCATAGAAATAGACCTTCCATGTCAACCAGATATCCCCAACCTAATCTAGTTCCACCTGCCAGCATCCGGCCCATATACCTCCAAACCCTTCCGATTCATATACCCATCCAAGTGCCTTTTAAATGTTGCAATGTCACCAGCTTCCACCACATCCTCTGGCAGCTCATTCCATACACGTACCACACTCTGCGTGAAAAAGTTGCCCCTTAGGTCTCTTTGCTATCTTTCCCCTTTCACCCTCAACCTATGCCCTCTAGTTCTGGACTCCCCCACCCCAGGGAAAAGACATTGCCTATTTACCCTTTCCATGCCCCTCAATTTTGTAAACCTCCATAAGGTCACTCCTCAGCCTCTGCACTTCAGCCTCTCCCTAGAGCTCAAATCCTCCAACCCTGGCAATATCCTTGTATATGTTTTCTGAACCTTTTCAAGTTTCACAACATCCTTCCGATAGGAAGGAGACCAGAACTGCATACAATATTCCAACAGTGGCCTAACCAATGTCCTGAAAAGCCGCAACATGACCTCCCAACTCCTGTCCTCAATACTCTGACCAATAAAGGAAAGCATACCAAATGCCTTCTTCACTATCCTGTCTACCTGCGACTCCTCTTTCAAGGAGCTGTGAACCTGCACTACAAAGTCTGTTTGTTCAGCAACACTCCCTAGGACCTTACCATCAAGTGTATAAGTCCTGCTAAGATTTGCTTTCCCAAAATGCAGCACCTCGCATTTATCTGAATTAAATGCCCACTGGCCCATCTGGTCAAGATCCTGTTGTAATCTGAGGTAACCCTCTTCGCTGTCCACTACACCTCCAAGTTTGGTGTCATCTCCAAACTTACTAACTGTACCTCTTATGCTCGCATCCAAATCATTTATGTAAGTGACAAAAAAGTAAAAGGACCCAGCACCAATCCTTGTGACACTCCACTAGTCACAGGACTCCAGTCTGAAAAACAACCCTCCATCACCACCCTCTATTTTCTACCTTTGAGCCAGTTCTGTATCCAAGTGGCTAGTTCTCCCTTTATTCCATGAGATCTATCCTTGCTAATCAGTCTCCCATAGTGAACCTTGTTGAATGCCTTACTGAAGTCCATATGCATCACATCTTCTGCTCTGCCCTCATCAATCCTCTTTGTTACTTCTTCCAAAAACTCAGTTAAGTTTGTGAGACATGATTTCTCACACACAAAGCCACGTTGACTATCCCTAATCAGAGCTCACCTTTCCAAATACATATACAGGTACATCCTGTCCCTCAGGATTCCCTCCAATAACTTGCCCACCACCGAGGTCAGGCTCACTGGTCTATAGTTCCCTGGCTTGTCCTTACCACCCTTCTTAAACAGTGGCATTACGTTAGCCAACCTCCAAGTCTTTCGGCACCTCACCTGTGGCTACCGATGATACAAATATCTCAGCAAGAGGCCCAGTAATCACATTCCTAGCTTCTAACAGAGTTCTAGGGTACACCTGATCAGGTCCTGGGGATTTATCCACCTTTATGCATTTCAAGACATCCAGCACTTCCTCCTCTGTAATATGGACATTTTGCAAAGTGTCACCATCTATTTCCCTACAGTCTATATCTTCCATATCCTTTTCCACAGTAAATATGAATGCAAAATACTCATTTAGTATCTCTCATTTTCGGTGGCTCCACACAAAGGCCGCCTTGCTGATCTTTGAGGGGCCCTATTCTCTTCCTAGTTACCTTTTTGCCCTTAATGTATTTGTAAAAACCCTATAGATTCTCCTTAATTCTATTTGCCAAAGCTATCTCATGTCCCCTTTTTGCTCTCCTGATTTCCCTCTTCAGTACACTCCTACTGCCTTTATACTCTAAGGATTCACTTGATCTATCCTGTCCATACCTTACATGTGCTTCCTTCTTTTTCTTAACCAAACCCTCAATTTCTTTAGTCATCCAGCATTCACTAAACCTTCCAGCTTTTCCTTTCACCCGGACAGGAACATACTTTCAGCAGTCCTTGCCTTTCCAAACACGTGAATCCTGTTGCTCAGACTCCTTTCCAACAAGTTGCCGATCACCGATGTCAGGGTCACCGGTCCATGACTTTTCCTTTCCACCCTTCTCAAATAGTGGCACTGAGTTAGCCAACCTCTAGTCTTCCCGCATCTCACCTGTGGGTATCGATGATACAAATATCTCAGCAAGGGGTCCATCACTTCCCTAGCTTCCCATAGTTCTGGAGTACACCTGATCTGTTCCAGGGATCCACCTTCAGGCATTTTCAGTCATCCAGCACCTCCTCTTCTGTTATTTGGACACTTTAAGATATCACTATTTATTTCCCCAAGTTCTCTAGCTTCTATTCTTGCAGTACCTCAGACTTAAAATAAAAAAAAAGAGTCCCGTCACAATCGATCACTTGGAACCATGCAGGGCTGGGCTGATAAGTGACAGATGGAATTCAACCTTGAAAATTGTGAAAGGATTCATTTTGGAAGGTCGAATTTAAATGCAGAATACAGCATTAAAGGCAGAATTCTTGGTAGTATGGAGGAACAGAGGGATCATGGGGTCCACATCCGTAGATCTCTCAAAGTTGCCACCCAAGTTGATAGGCTTGTTAAAGCAGCATACAGTATGTTGGCTTTCATTAACAGGGGTTGAGTTTAAGAGCCACAAGGTTATGTCACAGCTCTATACAGCCCTGGTTAGACCATACTTAGAATATTGTGTTCAGTTCTGGTCGCCTCGTTATGGGAAGGATGTGGAAGCTTTAAACAGGGTGCAGAGGAGATTACCAGGAAGCTACCCGGACTGGAGGGCATGTCTTATGCAGAAAGATTGAGTGAGCTAGGACTTCTCTCATTGATGCAAAGATGGATGAGATGTGACTTGATAAAGGTGTTCAAGATGTCAAGAGGCATGGATAGAGTGGATAGCCAGAGACGTTTTCCCATGACAAAAATGTCTGTCACAAGGTGACATAATTTTAATGTGATTGGAGGAAGGTTTAATGGAGATGTCAGAGGTAGGTTCTTTACAGAGTGGTGGGGGAGTGGAATGCACTGCCAGTGATGGTAGTAGAGTCAGATACATTAGGGACAGTTAAGCAACTCTTGGATAAGCACATGGAAGATAGTACAATGAAGGGTATATAGGTTAGTCTGATCTTAGAGAAGGATAAAAGGTCTGCACAATATAGAGGGCTAAAGGGCTTGTACTGTGCTGTACTGTTCTATGTAACTAGATGTACCCCTCATAAAAAAAACTGGCTGTCAGTGTTACATTTGAGAGTCCATCACCCCGACATTTTCCAAAACAGCATACTTGTTTGCGGTGGGGTTAGCCATTGGAGATTCCTGCAGTATCTACCTACCTTTCCTAGGGGTAACTCATCTATCCAATAGTATTGGTGGTTTTTCTCCTTTCCTGAAACTGCATTATCATATCCTCTAGCTCCTATAAATGCCTTATTGCCCTCTAACTGCTGCTCCAACCTATCCATGCAATCAAATAGGATTGACAAACAAACACTTTCTGTAGACATGATCATCAGTAACAAACAGAGATTTCCCATAATCTGGAAGAGCACATCATTCTTATAAAAGCCATCTTTGCACCTTTATCTACAGACCTAGAAAATTGCTGCGGTCTTACTGCCCTTAAAAAAAAACACTGTTCTAAGGTAATCTGGTTCCTATCTTTTTTTAAAAAAAATAAATTTAATCAAGAGACCGATCTCAATAAAACAAACAAAAAAAATTACCCTACTCACTATTGTAGATGTTGTAAAAGGAAGAATATGGTCAGCCTTATAACAACACATAACCATTCTCCAGCTGTGAGCAACTCCCAGTTACAGAGCTTTTGCTAACGTCAGCTGGGAATCTCAGTTTCTTTATTTTTCTTCGACCAAACTCCAAATATCCAGAGATACTTGAAACTAAGCAGCAGAGGCAGTTAGCTGTGAAAGCTCACTGCTTGGTGAGACAGTTGTGTAGATTCACTGCTCCTTTTTCCCTACCTCCGAAATGGTACCTGCTTTCTCTCTCATTTTAAAGTACTGCTGTTTTGATCTTGCTTTTCTTCAAAAGCTGATTTATTCAAAATACTGATTTATTGCTCATCACAACACCCTGACCACAGTCAACCCAGTTGATTTAAAATTGAACAAAACCTAGCTGTTAAACTGTTTTCCTTTCTCCACGGCAGAGAAAGGCCAAATATTTCCAGAATTTTCAGTTTTTTAATCCATGCCTGGAAACAAATAGGAAATACTAGAAATGCTGAGCTGATCAGGCAGTAACAGTGCTGAGTGGAACAAATTGAAAATATTCAGGTCTGTGACTTGGATTTTTTTTGTTCTCCCACTCAACACCTGAAATCAGATGTACAGGCTTCATCATATATCAAAAAGATCACTTTGTAGTTGTAGAAGTACCTACAGTACATTAATATTTTAGTGAACTCATCGCTGCTTTCAAAAGGCCTCAGCCTGGCCAGAGTTATCATCATCACCTGAAGGTGGGTGCTGCATCCAGCTCGTTATATATAGACAGCACTTCATTCATCCCATATATCAAAGTTCCTTGCAGATTTAATTTGACCATAAAATTCAGCATGCATTTAAAAAGCTGGAAATTGTAATTTTACAAATAGTAATTTTTACTAAACATAAAAAAGTGATGAATAGATAACCCATTTCAACCATTGATTACACACGACTTGTCTACACAGCTGGATATGACTAAGAATGTTTACTTGCATTTGAGCAGAAAATACAGCATGCCTGCCTTTAAACTGATCTATTAACCTGTTTGTAAACAAACCAGATGGACAATCATGCTCAGGTTTCATATCTCAAAATATTTTTGCGTTCCCTCTGGTGAATAATGTGGGTGAAACCCTTGCTGGAAAAGGGTGCTCACTAAACCTGAATTCATGGGCACATTGATGGGAATAACTGAACTAAGAAGGTACATGCTAAGTTATGAACTGCCATAAACTTACTGGTCAATTCAAGCAAATAAAATAAAAGTTCCCTATAATTGAAAGTGTATTGAACAGGTACATGAAGATGGAACGAAGTTAGGCACAGATCTGATGCTGGTTCTCTACTCTGTACATATCTTTTAATGGATACAATGGTCATGTGTAGTTTCCAACCTGCAACTGCTGTTAATAGGCTACTTAGCAACATAAGCTCTGACACACTAAAGAATTCCACAGAGCACCTGGTATCAGCTAAGTGTAACACTGCTAAATCATCAGGAACAATGCTGAAGGGTAATCCGGGAGAGCGTGCACGCGCACACACACTCCAAATGAACTTAGTCCCAGGCTTATGCCAACTATTGTCAACATAGAAAGCAACGGATCCCAGGGATAAAGGGCTTATCACATGAAGAGCCGTTGAAGATTCTGATCTGTACTCAATGGAGTTCAGTATTTGCAGAATACTGAAGGACCTGGATAGCACGGACATGGATATGTCTTTCCTACTAGTGGAAAGAACAAGGATCTAGGACCCAGGTCCCAGCCTCCAAGTGAAGGGATGTCCCTTTAGAACTGGGATGCGGAGGAATTTCTTCAGCCAGAGTGTGGTACATCTGGGAAGTCATTGCTGCAGAAGCCTGTGGAGGCCAAATCATGGTGTATTTAAAGACAGATATAGATAGGTTCCTAAATAAGAATGGGATGAAAAGATTACAGGGAAAAAGCAGGAGAATGGGTTTGAGAAACAAGCCACACTTGAACAGAGCAGCAGACTCAATGGGCTAAATGGCCTCATTCTCCGCCTATATCTTACTGTCTTACAATTACAGCTGTACTCAAAGGTCATGAATGTTTGGAATTCATTTCCCCATGCGAACAATGGGCGTGGTAACAGATCAAGTTTAAAAAGTGTCTAAAAAGAGGATGTTGAGATAGTGAACAGTTATCACCTGAAAACAGAACAATGAAAAACCAAAATCTGCAAAAGTAAAAGCAACAGGAGGAAGAAAACCCATTGCATGTGCTTTTTCATGCGACCACTCTAGGTTGACTCAACTCCTGCATATCAGAACTGAAGACCTTGGGAGCGTATGAAGTGGAAATGAGATAATCCACTCATCCTAAAAGAAAAAAAAGAGAAAGATGGAGAACGACAGGTTTTTGATTGACAAGGGAGTTGACTGGGTGGATGCTGGGTAGAGCAGGGAGGAAATTAGGGGAGTCATGATCTTACACACTGCAGATCAGATCTATTATTGCATCTAAATGTTAGGTTAGGTCCTATAGCAGAGTTGCAGAATGGACTCACTTTTCCAGAGACAGAGAGCAAAACAAACAAAAAAAAAATCACATGGCATTAATGTTTGCAATATAAAATTGGAAACATCAACTGCCGAAAACAAAATGATTTTCAGAATCAATTTGCTTTTCCTGGTTAATTTTACACAATAAAGAAAGATGCAGATTTTTCAGGCGTGATCAAATGTGACTCTTGAACTAATTGGCCAACCAAGAAAAGCTCAGAAGATGAACACTGTTCCAAACAACCATCATAAAATCAACTTAAAAAGCCACAAAGGATCACATCAGTGGTGCAGTGTTACGAAACACATCCTTGAATTCTTCAACCTAGGGAATTCCATCAACATCAACATCAACAACCTGTATTCATATAGAACCTTTAACATCAAACAATCACAAGCTTCACAGAAACACTGCTAATTTAGTTAGGTGGTAAATCTACAATGGAAGAAAAACATACCATGCAAGCAACTATTTCCAGAGTTCACAGAATGCTTTGAGTGAGCGAATTTCTGAAGACAGCACATTCTGGAACCAACTGATGAGCACATTTTATTGGAAATGATAACACGTAACGTGGAAGGACGAACAAACTTTGCTAGGTTAGGACATAGATCAATACTGACACACAAAGACAGGGGATATACTTCAACTAAAAATATAAAAACAAAAAATCTAATAAAATACTACCTAAGTATTAAACAGTGGAAGAAAATGTTAAAAATTGCACAGTGGAAGGTCAAATGATTGTTCAGCATTTAAGAAGGACTGCAGAGAGCGAGTAGAAAATTAAACAAAATAAAAACAGGAAGAAGAAATTAGATCATGAGAAGGAAACCTGCATGAAATATTTTTCGTCTGAACTAAATTGGCAGTGTTCCTGTGAAGCTTGTGATTGCTTTATGTTAAAGGTGCTATATGAACACAGGAAGTGGTTGTTGTTTGCAATAATAAATGTGATGTTGGAATTCCCCAAGCTGAAGAATTCAAGGATGCATTTTGTAATACTGCATCACTGATGAGATCCTCTGTTCAATATATCATTTCAGTTTCATAACACTAATCTTTTGTTATAAATTCAGTATCTAATGATCTTATACTCTACAACTACCTGATGAAGAAGCAGCACTCCGAAAGCTAGTACTTCTAAATAAACTTGGACTATAATCTGGTGGTGTGATTTTTTAAACTTGGTCCACCCCAGTCCAACACCGGCCCCTCCACATCATAACTATTAAACAAGGCTATTTAAATTATATAGGAGAGACTCCTATTGTTAGTTCATCTAATTTCTTTTTAAGAGTGTATTTGAACAAGGCATAAACAAAAATAAAATTCCCTTTAGCAGAGTCATCTGTCATGCAGGATTCATACTACCCTCTTCCAAAAAAGAGAAAGTAAGTGGTTTTCTGAAAGGAAAATGTGAACTGGATTGAAAAAGTAACCATAATCAGATGGTTAGCATTGGTTTTGCCCTCCTAAATCACAAATGGAAATCACATATTAAAAAAAAGGAAGATTATCTTTGAAGAAATATGGTTGAAGATGCCTTAAGCATCTAATGAAGTATTCTTGTTCAAAATTATTGAATTATACCTTGTAAAATTATTTGCCATTCCACCTATTTTGTAGGCTGAGTTACAAAGAAAAAACTTCATTGGAAAAAAAAAGACTTGTGGAAAGGAGATTCCACATCAACAAATCCAAAAATTAATCAGTCAAGAGTTTAAGTAATTCTCCAGGAAACCCTCTTACTTACCTGTTCAAAACGTAAATTACACCACGTGATGCAGCCTTAGTTAACATGATATATTCACAACCTTCTTATAAACTTGATACAAAGTTTGTTTAGTCCTATTTAAAGTGGAATTAGCTTTGTGGTTTGGGAGCTGTGTTCAAATTAAAGAAACCAAATCTTCTGTACTGTTTTACAGATTTATTTCAGCACAATTTTAGATATTTTCTCAATGTACATCTGGAACAAGCTGATTTTGAACCTTTGCCTCCTGGTTCAGAGACAGGGACACTACCATAAGATCCCTCGCATACAAAAGTACACAAAAGATGGAGTAGGCTGTTTGGCCCCTCGAGTCTGTTTTTGCTAGTCGATAGGATTATGGCTGATCAGATGGTGGGCCCAATGGCATTTCCCTGCCAGTACTCCATAATCCTCAATTTGCTTGCACTATACATCAATATTCTGTTTACCACAGACTCGCATAGATCTAGTCCCATCCACTTCGGAAGAAATTTCGAGAACAAATGCCCTACAATTGATAATCATTGTCAGTCAGGCTATGAAGGGCTTTTGCCCAAAATGTCGATTTTCCTGCTCCCCGGATGTTGCCTGACCTGCTGTGCATTACTAGCGCCACACTCAGATTTATTTCTGGTCTACTCTCGGATGAAAGCAAAACTATGATCATTGCTAGAGTTTCCAACATCAGTTGGGATGCAAAATTGAATTGGCAAACCATGAGACCTCACCACAGGATCTTCTATGGCAAGGAAATTTGGACCCAAGTTGTCAATGGGCAGGTCATCATCCATTTTACACCCCCAAAGTTGAAAGCTCCAGTCTAGGGGGGTGCGGGGTTGGGGGGGGGGGGGGAGAGAACCTGGCCAAGGTACTGAATCAGGAGTCAGGATAATTTGCTTTATAATAAATTAGCTCAAACAAACATGAAGATGCCCAACATGGCATTCATTAGGTGGTTATCATACCTGAAAAATTCATTAGGATTCCATGTACAGCAAACAAACAGGAGACAGAAAGGGGAAATGCCCAATGTAATATATTTGGATTTTCATAAGGATTTTGATAAGCTCGTACACATCAAGTAACTTAACATAAGAGCATATGGCAATAGAGATAATATACAGGTTCAAGATCCTTTATCCGAAATGCTCGGGACCAGCTGCTTTTCAGAACTTTTCGGTTTTCAGAACGTGACAGTTTTGTGGTGAAATTTCCAAAAATCTTACGGAGAAGCAGACTTCTAACTAAGAATGTTTGGCCACGCCCACTGACATTGCATCTGAGTGACATATTGAGTGGGTATTGACTTGGCAAACAAAACTGCCAAACAAACAAAAACAAACAAACCTTGTTAATGAGAGAAAAAAAACACTTAAAAAACCTTCAGATTTTACAGCTTTTCGGTTTTTGGATGTTTGGATAAAGGAGCTCATACCTATATTAGCATGAAGTGGAGGACTGACCAATTAACAAGACAGTTGGGAAGCGAGGGCCATTTTCAAGACAGTAACCTGTACTTAGTGGATTGCCACAGAGATCAGTGAGAGCACCAACAATTATTCACAAGATATATTAATGTCCTGGAGGAGGCCAGCAAATGTATAATAATCATTTCTCCACGTCAAATACATGTGGGAAGGCAGGATGACGACAGTCTACCTAGTTATAAAAGAGTGTAAACCAGTAGACAAAACTCAGATGAAATATAACATGGGGGAAATATGATGTAATACACATTAGTAGGCAGAATCAGAGTTGAAGATATTGGAAATGGACTTCAGAAAGCTACCCTGCCAGCTCAAAGCTGATCCCATCAAACTATAGTCATTTGTTCAAAATAGACACATGGATGAATGTGCAAAGTCATCCACCACTGTCAGTCCTGATCAGTACTGAGTCTTCCTCAAAAAAATTCCTAAAATTGTAATCTCTCAAAAACTTCAAGCAGGGGAAACTAGCCATTTCCCACTGCTACAAAAGCAGTAGCAACACAAGAGGCACTCTCCACCAGAAACAAAGCGGAAATTGCTGGAAAAGCTCAGCAGGTCTTGAAGTACCTGTGAACAGAAATCAGTTAATGTTTCAGGGCCGGTGACCCTTTCTCAGAAATTATTTGCTCAGTTCTGAGGAAGAGTCACCGGAACCAAAATGGCAACTTCGATTTCACTTCACAGATGCTGCCAGACCTGCTGAGCCTTTCCAGCAACTTCCGTTTTTGTTTGATTTCCAGCATCCACAGTTCTTTGGTTTCTCTCTACTAACACTTTGCTGGAAGAAACTCATACAAATGAAGTGGTTCTTAGAGTGAATTAGACTGCAAGGCTCGAATAGGGGCGGGAAAAGAGCAAATTTGTCCACATGAATGTCATGCATCCAAAGGCATTAGTGTCAACAGGAATTTGTAACAAAATGTTAACAAAACATTCCATTGAGGCCTTTGAATCAGAAGAGATTCTGACAGGGAGGTGAAACAGTAATAAGGGCAGGGTCAAAACAGTTAATTGATCCTTAAATGGGCAAAGACATAAGACATCCATTCTAGGTCATCTATTGATCATATGAAACAAGATGGGAAATTTGATAAGGAAATGCCCATAAAGCTTAACAATTGTCTAAAGAGATGCTTATTTTTGCTATCTTCCTAAGAGTTATTCAAGCTAGCTCTAGAATACACTCTCCCTGCATTTCACTCAATTGTAAACTTATGCTCAAGGTCAATTGTAACCATAATTGGGTAAATGGATTTCAGTGCTAGTGATGCTAGGTATTAAAGTCATATCTCCCAAAGAGTCCTCTCCCATTACCTGTTTGCAACAGGTCGAGTATTAACCACACTCAACAAGTAAAAAAACTTTAAGAACTTTCTAACATTAGATGTGAACCCACAATTGGATGTTATTTACTGAACAAACCTAAGAGTGCCAAGAATTATACTAACAACTTTTAAAATGCTCAGCCTCACAATGTAACTCATTTATATCTGCTGGAGTTTTTTTTCTAAATATATAAAATATATACACATACAGGATACACACAAACCATGTTCAGGCAACTGAATAAGCTAAATTAGTAAAGGCGGTAATATTGAAGTATGAATTAGTTTGAAGGTGGAGAAATCATCTTGACCAGATGAACTTCATCCCAGAGAGTGCTGAAGGAGTGACGACAGAGAAATAAGGAACTATTAGTTGTTGTCTCAAATTCAATAGATTCTAGACAAGGTTCCTGCAGTTGGGATAGTACTAAAACAGTGGTGTTTCATTAACGAAGGAACAGAGTTAATTACAGATCAAGTAATTGGAATTCAGTAAAAATAAAATGGTAGGCATTGTAAAGGGATGTCAGAAGAATAGAAAAATTAGGCAGTCAACATGGATTTGTGAAAGGACATTTCTTGTAGCACGGAGAAAGAAAAGAACCAGTGAATACGATGTCTTGGGTTTTTAGAAGGCTTTTGATAAGTTTCTATACAGGAACGAAGTAAATAAACTTAGAACATATGGGTTCAGGGAAATACACTAGTGTGGATCGAGAATTGGTTAACAGACAAAAAAAAGTAGAGAGCAGAAAGAAATGGATCATTCCCAGAATAGCCGACCATTGCACGCAGATTACCTCAAAAATTTGTGCTAGCTGCATAACAGCTCAGTCTTTACAAATGATTCGTATGTGGCAGGGAGGAACCAATTGTAATATTTTCTAATTTGATAGAACAATAAGTTGAGGAAGATGAAAGAGGGTGGGAAGACTAAGTGAATTTGAATAAATGGCAGATGGATACAAATGCACATGTCAAGTTATTCACTTTAGTAGGAATAAAAGAGTGGAATATTTTTATAGCTGAGATGGAGGAGAGAGCACGAGACCAAAAAGGAGCTGGAATCCTTGTTCATGATTCAGCAACAGTTAGTATACATGACGAGCAAGCAACAAGGAAACCAAAATGGGATGTTGGCTTCATCGCAAGAGGATGAGAATACATGATTACAGAATTAAAAGAGGCCTTGCTGCAGTAGTTGTGCTTTGGGGAGACAACATCTGAAGTATTATGTATGGGATAGATATGCAGAGGTTTTACCACACTAAATGCTGCAAATGACAGGATTGTTTTAAGAGGAGAGATTGAGGAGACTGGGGTCAGTTTTCTCAAGAGTTTTGAAGAATGAGAAGTGATTACACAAAATATAAAAAATTCTTAAAATTGTGATATGATAAGGTTGATGTAGATACAGACATGTCCCATTCTGGTGAGGCTCAATCCAGGGGAGATAGCCTTTATCGTTTATCCTGAGATTATGGAAGACTGAAATGAAGAGATATTTATTCACTTTGGTCACCTTTGAAACCCTCTACACCAGGGGACAGAGGAAGCTCAGTCACGAGCATGTACAAGATACAAATTCCTGGAGGGACTGGAATTGTTTAGTTTAGCCCTTCCTGAAGTGGTTTCACAATTTAAACATGACAAAAATGTTTAGATGCTGTAAAATGAGGAGAACCATGTTTCCATCACTGAAGGAGGATTAGTAAAAACAGAAAGCACTAATTTCAATAGCAATTGGTAAAAGAACCATCAGCAACATGAGGGGGAAATTAATTAGACAATGCATAATCAGGGTTTGGAACACACTGCCTGATATGGTGATAGAAACAAATTAAATACAGTAGCTGCTGTCACAACATCAAATGAAGAAAACAAAGAGGGAAATGGAAGTAAAATGCAAGGAATTGGACAGACTGGATTCCTCTTTGAAAGAGCTATCACATATTCTGTGGCCTGAATGACTTCTCTCAATGTCAATGCAGTCTTAGGATACACTTTAAAAAAGCCAAGGGAGCTTTCCAAGAGTAACTTCACCTTTTGGGTTGACCTTAGCTAGAGCTCTGCAGCACAATGAAGCATAGCTGAACTTGATTGATCAGCAGGTCAGACGTGGCACTCAGCATTTTTATTCAAAGGATGATGGCATCACCGACTGAGCCAGCATTTACTGCCCATCCCTCATGGCCCACATGGTAGTCAAGAGTCAACTACATTACTGTGGGTCAAGAGTAACATGCAGGCCAGACAGTTAAGAATGTCAGCTTCCTTCCGTGAAAGGAATTTGTGAACCTATTGGGTTTCTCCTGACATTTGAGAATGGATTCATGATCGTCATTAGACTTTTAATTCCAGCTTTTTACTGAATTAAAATTTCACCATCTCCCATGGTGGGATTTGAACCCAGGGCCCCAGAACATACCTGGGTCTCTGGAGCAACCCAATCTAGTGGTAATACCGTGAGGCTGTCATCCTCCTTTTTAGGGCAGTCATTTTGACTGCTGAAAATGTGTTGCTGGTTAAAGCACAGCAGGTTAGGCAGCATCCAAGGAACAGGAAATTTGATATTTCATTTTAACGCCTAGTACTTCAATTACATGTCAAACGTACATGTAAAATGTACAGACATCAAACTGGTAATAAAGGCTACTAGTCCACTAGTTGATGGTTGGGTAGTCAGATTGACTTGTTTCTTCAGACAGCAACCAGTTAAAACATTGGAAGCAGACTAGTAAGAGGTCTTGCAAGGTAGCAATATCATCCTCCAGACCAAAGAAAATATTGCTGGTTTTATTTGTTGGCATTGCTTGCTGCTAGCTATGGCTTTAAGGACCGCTGTCTAAATCACTTAAGAGCCTGCATGCACCTCAAAACCGGACATCACAATAATTTGCATTTATTATTTTACCAACCTGAAAAACTGGTTGATCTTCAAAAAGACAATGCAATAATCAACCTGATGGTAACATCAATGGACTGTGGATCTCTTGTTAGGGGAGGGAAACATTTCCCACTCTCCACAACCGCCCCCCCCCAAAAAAAATGCCCCAGATCAAACATAATGACACTAGGTCTGAATGACCACTTGGAAAAACCATTTTTGCACCTGAACCAAAAAAATGTCCTAGAAGTGATACTACACACGTCTAATAAAGACAGTCAGAGCAACATGGGGAAAAAGAAAACTGTTGTCTGTTTGCTAAAAACATAAAAATGCCTCTGTTACACTCTAGACCAATATACAATGATTGTAAATTGGTCACATCAAAAAACTACATACTGACTTGCAGGGTGATACAGGGAAGGGAAGCTTGTTCAATCCTTGGGAGACTAAATTTACAAGATTGTTTGCTCCTCAAGGATACAGAAAAGTAGCAGCAAACATTTAAAAGTTGCCCCCCTTTCAACCACTTTTTACATATTAGACTGCATGACATGATTACCTAGCAACTAGGCAGCCAACAGGAAATCTAAAGCAGCCAAATTCCTATTTTAAAAGCACAGGCAAGACAAGTAATCGCTCTTATTCCTTTTAAAAAATGTCGCATCTTAAACTGGTGCCAACATGTGAAAGGGATGTGGCACAAGTCACAGCCTTTCTTCGTTGACCTATTCTGTTGTACTTGGTGTATAATCAAGTAGAAATACACTTTGTTCAATCTCTAACAAGGAAATATTGTGAGGATTTTTCAATGCAGGGTGGGGGTAAAAGAAAAAGGTTAAATCATCGTCCTCGTCATTCAAATATCATCTTGCGTCATGTTCATGTAACATGTAGAAAAACAAACAGATTGGAAAATGGAGACCCTATTAACCTCATTGCCTGTACAATGAAAAGCTTTAATTTTAAACAAATTTACTTCATCATCATGAAGCGGTCTCTAAACTGAATAATTTGCAGATAGCTCTCGTGTATAAGTCCTTAAATATGTTTTGGTTGCTCAGTATGAAGAGTTTAACCAATCTCAGAATCACAATGAAATGAGAAAGTAAGGAACAGAATCATACACTAATTCAACAAATTTAAGATCACAAGGCTATTTAAAATGGACACCAGGCCAGGAGTTTTCAGTAAAAGAAGTCAGAAGAACCTATGATGTCAATGTGCGTAACTTCCTGCAAAGGCTCGGTATTTTATATTAACATTCAGAACAAACAAGTGTACGGCAGGTTGCACCCAAATCTGGTCTATAAAGCAGATTAATTTCCCATCCACAAAACATTTTTAAAAATTTGTATTTGTATCCTTCTCCAACCAAATCTGGTCATACTTAGATACAACCTTTGAAACTGCCCCAAATGGCACTTCATACAAGGTAAGCCTTCACTTTCAGACATCAAAATAAAACTGAAAAATATTTAGTCTTTCTCCCTCAAATTTTAAAGGCTGTTTTCACTTTCATATCCCACCAACCATTTCAGTATTAACCATAAGATGTTTGGTCTTAACTTCGACAATTAAACATCACCCAGCTCAAGTACTCCAGTTCAGAAGAACTGGACATAACAGAGAGATAGACTTCACGTACAGCACCCTGGACAACTTCAGTGAATGAAGCTTGACGAACTTTCCAGCAAAGCCATTCTTTTTATCTTGTTTCAAAAAAGTATAGCTGATAGTTTGTTAGAATTAAGCTCTGATGGTAAGTTTTTTCAGATACTGTCACAACATAGAAGAAATAAGAGCAGGAGGAGGCCACTCAGCCCTTCAAACCTATTCAACAAGATCATAGCTGATCTGACCCAGATCTCAACTATTTTGTACCAGAACCTCAATGCCTTCAAAACACCTCATACTAAAAATAAGTCACCTCCTCTTCAAGTATTTGTGATCTAGCCTCCACAACTCTCTGGGGTAGAGAATTCCAGACGATTATCTTCAGAAGAAATTCCTTCACATCTTGCTTTTAAATTAATGCCCTTTATATTGTCATATAGTTAGAGTGCTATCTCCTCCAATGATTGGAAACATCTTATACCCTGTCAAATGCCTCAGGAGTTATGCACGTTCTTTCAATAAGATCACCCTTTCATTCCTGAAATGAATAAACACAACCTGTTTAGATGTTCTTCATAACTCAAGCTCTTCATCCCAAAATTCAGCCTACAAATCTTTTCGTAGAATTTATCTAAAACTAATGCTTACTTTTAAAAAGGGTCCAAGCTTATACACTATACCCAATGTATGCCCTCACGGTAATATATTACGGCTTGATTCTTCCTGCCCAGTGACCACACACTTGCCTACATTAAACTCCATCTGCCAAGTCACTCAATCTATACCTCAATTCAAATTCCTCGTCTTCATCACAATACAGTATACCCTCTGGTCAAGATGGCGGCAGAGTAAGATGCTCCAACTGGAGCTCCCTCCGCTCCTTTTCTGTCTTTTTTCTCCCCCATTTTCTTATTTATTTCCCTCCTACTTTTTCCCCACCCCCATCCTGAGGTAAAGTGGGCTGGCCCACATGGAGCAGGGACAAAATGTTGGACTGGGGACTGGTGCGGATGATCAGTGGTTTGCAAGCCCAGTCAGACCACATGTGGGAGCCCCCTGTGCTGATCTACTGCAGGCCCTTCCTAGAAAGACTGTAATGTCTAACTTAAACTTTATTTCTCATTTGTCCTAACCTAGACTACCAATAATTAAAGTAATGGAACGTTTTGCATTTTTCCTTTCTCTATTTTGTATGTAACATCAACACCAAAGTACTTAGTACCCATATGGGACAACAACGTAAACATTTCACCATAGTTGAGTACATGTGACAATAAAAGATATTCTATATATTTACATAGAGTCAGCAAATTTCACCACATCAACCAATCTTCATTCGCTGTAATACATCACCTACAATAGAATGAACTCCTGTGGGCAATAACCTTTTGTGCACCCTTAAAAATGTCATTCTGAAAATACAAATACACTGCATTTACTGATTCCCCTTTGCCAACTGTTTGTTCTATCCTCAAAAGAACGGTTCTGCTTTTTTTCTTAAAAAAAACACAATTTATTTTCTCGAAACCATGTTGATGATTTGTTTAGAAATGCTTAATGTAATCATTCAGCTACTTCTTCCTTAATGGATTACAGCATTATGTCAATGACAGATGCTAGCTGAAAATGTGTTGCTGGTTAAAGCACAGCAGGTCAGGCAGCATCCAAGGAACAGGAAATTCGACATTTCGGGCCAGAGCCCTTCATCATTCCTGATGAAGGGCTCTGGCCCGAAACGTCGAATTTCCTGTTCCTTGGATGCTGCCTGACCTGCTGTGCTTTAACCAGCAACACATTTTCAGCTCTGATCTCCAGCGTCTACAGACCTCACTTTTTACTCAATGACAGATGCTAGGCTAACTAGTCTATATATAGTTTCCTGCTTTCTGGCTCCTGTGCTTCTTGAACAGGTGCATTATGCTTGCTATTTTCCAAACCACTAGAATGCTCCCAGAATTCAGAATGTTCTGGAAGATTGACCAATACCTCCACTATCCCTGCTGCCATTTCCTTCAAAAATTCTTGGATGCAGGCCATCAGGATGTGGCAATCTGTCTGCTTTTAGTTCCATTATTTTTGCCAAATACTTGCCCTCGTGATAAAAGCCGTAACAAGCCCATGAGCACATTATGTTTCAGATCTTTATAGTGTCTTCCAATGTGAAGACCAATGCAAAATATTGGTTAGTTTACCTGCCATTCCCATTATTAATTCTCAGCTGCATCATTGGAGAGCCCCCATAGTTCAGATTTAAAACAAATTAACTGTGGAAGCTATTGCTGCTTGTTTTTAAAAGCCGTCCCTCAACAAACTTCGACATTTGGTACAGCAAGTACATACATCACCAAATCCCAATAATAGCCCACTGCCTAGTAACACCAAAGCAAAGGTAGACATGTTGCTGTGGAGGTTTCTTGTTCCAATGTACAAAATAAGGGTTAAGGCTGGCTATAAACAGCTCTCAGATTTAAATTAGTACAATTATCATTTTTACCCATGACTGACTTCACATGGATGAGGCAGTACACCAAAAACCCTGGTGACCTTCAAACAACAGTACTGGAGTAGCAAGCCTCAAGTGTCAGATTGGGCCTTGATTTATGGTGTGGGAGGTGGAATGAATATGCTTCTCATTCAATGACATCTCTCACCCAGAAATCAACACTGGAGTTTTGGGTAGTGGATAAAAGAAAACAAAAAATTCACCATTGTACCTTACATCTAATGTCTCACAGCTGAAGGAAGTAGGTTATACCCCGAACCACCTAAAAGCTTTCCTACATTTAAATGGGCAGGCCTAATTTTGCTCCAACTCAAAACTGCCAGGAATTTTCATCAGCTCTAGCCTTCTCTTTACACACCACCTTCTGGCAGAGCCTGATTTGCTTCAGCTCCAAGAATGTTCAGATAATAAATACTGGATGCAATTTAATAATACACATATGGGATTCTTGCTGGGTTGATCATGGAATCCGACACTATTAAAAATAAAACCTTTCCTGACCTAACAAACAATGAAATCATGAAATTAGCACACAAAACAAAAATCAAAACCATCTCACTCCAATCAGAAACCTGGAGTCCATCACATAGCATGCAACATTTAAAGAAGTGAGTGACAAATGAGGGTGTGAATGTATTATTTCTTGGCATAAGATTACAGCTGTGGACCAAATCCATTAAGCTTCTATACCATCTCAGAATAAAACATTTCAGAAATGAAGTAGTGTGCAGTAAGTCACCATACAGCCAAACTTTAAGCGGTGGGTACACACAGAAGGAACATGTGCAAGCAAAGAAGAGTACCACTACCTCCATTACCTGGAAATGTTGCAGGAATTACTTTGACCCGAAATTTTATTCCTGCTTGGTAATTTGTTTTG
The DNA here is from genome assembly GCF_020745735.1 of Hemiscyllium ocellatum. NCBI lineage: Eukaryota > Metazoa > Chordata > Chondrichthyes > Orectolobiformes > Hemiscylliidae > Hemiscyllium > Hemiscyllium ocellatum. The sequence goes on along the minus strand of NC_083410.1, from coordinate 25,272,487 downwards.
GACTATCCATTGCAGTCAATAGGACCAAACTTCCATGGTAGCATAAAATTGCATCAACTTCAAACACAATGCAACCCACACTCACTGAACTAAACAATGTAAAGAAATACCATTGCTTTAAAAGATGCCTGCTGTAATGCTATAGCATTTTTAAGCCATAACCATTATTTTCTGAACGATCAAATGCTCATATTAAAAAAAACCTAATGCGTATGCAGGCTTTGACATTTGTGCATTCTGAGAACTGAATGTACAACTGCGCATCTCTACATTCAGGGGAGTCCTCAAATATTGTCCATTATGCTCTCCAACACGTAGATCATGACTGATTACAGTCTGATGGTTGATCTCATCGGCAGTCCGTGTTCCCTCACCATTGTGATGAAGCGGCTCCTTTAACAAAGGTTATGCAGTCCTTGCATTCTCCTCCACCACTGCGCCTATCCTGAGCACTAATAAGCAACACAGACTCCAAAAACATGTGGAGGCTAAAGGGTTTTAGGGCCAATTTGATAATCGCTAACAGATACTGCCTTAGGCAGAGGCTTTCAAGTTTTAGAACAAATTTATTGTACAATAAAAAGGGGTGTGGCCAGTTCTCTCAAGTTTGTTTAATTTAAAAGCAGGAGGAGTTTAAAGAAAGGCTGCTGGACCCAATGAAACAGGTCCAGGCTGGTACCCGCTCTGATTTCTACCCTGTAAGAACCTCTGTTTGATTCTTCCTTTAGCGCCAAGGGGTGTTTATGGAGATTGTTTCAAGTATTTGGAATAGCATCAATAAATTGGGATCTGTTGGATTTTCAGATAGGTTGTTATTCGGTATTCTGTTTTGTGTTGTTTGTGTTTCATTCAGTAATTTGTAAATAAATTCTGCTATGTTTAACAGGCAGCATTTCTCCTGGAATATTCACACTACTTAAAACAACGGGCAAAGTTAGGATCTGGGCTCCCTTCTTGAAATGTTTTGACGAGGTCTGCCCTGGTCCATACCACCACCACCCACAGGCTGATCATAATATTACTATACAACGTCCTCTTCCAGAGAAAAGTCCATACTCATAAATTTCACCAGCTTGTTACATTATGTTTCACTTTGATCCAGGGTAGACTACCATTGCAGAGTAAGTTAGTTTTACAATGGTAATACAAATTGATAATACAAATACCAGGAACTGATGTACAATGAACAACTTCCATATCAAATTGTCAAAAGAATTTCTGTTCACAACTGTAAAAAGACGAGAGTTTGCCATACGTCAAGGTATATCAATAGGTTTAAAACTAAAACAATCCAGGTCTTTTTCAATATATAATTTTGGTTGCATCACACTGTAACCTACTGCTGTAAATTCTGTGTTTTACGATCTTATACTCCACAACCACCTGATGAAGGAGCAGCACTCCGAAAGCTAGTGCTTCCAATTAAACCTGTTGGACTATAATCTGGTGTTGTGTGACTTTTAACTTTAAAACTAAAAAGGGCGATCTTGCAATGACATCACATAACATCAGTAAATTCAAGGATAGTTCTCTCTTGAAAAACATGCTACAGTCAAAAGAAAGTTGATGAGCCAAGGGCTGATTTGAATACTCAAGTCATTTCGTTCCCCACTCAATCAGCAGCAAAAAGGTAAGGCCTGCACCGAAACACAATTTCACATTGTCCATCTTCTGGCAAGATAAGAAGTCATTCACAGGTAGCAAAAGTATTTAAAAAGCAACGACTGTAACCATTGGCTCTTTATTCATTAACTTCCAAATGAAAGAAGAAATAGCACTGGCAATCCAGAGCAGATCATTCTGTGCTTTTATAGAAGCAAAACAAGTGGCATCTTTATCCGAAGACACTTTTTGGCAACAACATCAGCATTCTGAATTCATTCAACTGCTATTTGATGAATCTATCACCATGACGAACATAGTTCTGCTGATTGCTTGTGTCTGCGTGGGCCTTTTTTTTTTAAAAAGAAAAAGGCAACTATTAAGAAGTTATTTTCTCACTTTTCTGTCCCTTAGAGGGAGAGGAGAAGGAAGTATATCTACAAATTTGAAGAGAAAAACACTCCAACTCAAGAAACTGTTTTGCATCACAATTAATAGTGCACAAGCCATACGTGGTCACAAACACAGATGTCTTGCATTTTGCAGAAAAAATTATTCTGACTGCCTCTTTCAATTACCACTCTATAATCCAGCAGCAAATAGTGAGGGATTGCTCTCATATACAAAGGTTTTGTTCGAATTATGAATGCAATTCAAGTAACCTTCACCATTTGTCCGAATCCTTACCCAAAGAACTCTGTATTGCCTATGATGAATTAGACCTCCATTGATGCAAGGTAGTCAAGTCAAGGGGAGATCCTTCAAAAGATTTTTAAACTGGATTTCTGAAGAAGTCACCCTTTCTTAATTCAAGTTAAAAAAAAAGATAAGAAATAACAAGGTGAAGACAACACTTCCAGGAGTAGTCAACATGCACCCAAACAGTATCTGCCCTGCAGGACAGAATAAAAAGATAAAAAGAGGGCATATTAAAAAAGTAGTACAGGCAGACAAAACAACTTCTCAGCAGCTAAGTAAAATTTCCATGTAATTTTGCAATTTTTAGTTCGGGTACATTCTTCTGAATCCCAACAAGTGCTGGCCCAATCTACTCAAACTTTTCCTCATTAGGCAATCCCCCCCATACCAGCCATCAGCTCAGTGAACCTTCTCTGGAAGGCCTCTAATCCCATATACAATGTTGTTCCTCAGATATAAAGGGATCTTCGCCATAAAGTGTTCTCACTTTCAGTTCAATACTATTCCCCCTCACTGCACGTTTCTTCTTCACTGGGATAAGTCTTTGCTGAGAGTCAACTATTTTAGAATGTTTGTCATTGCTCATAGTGGTATTTTCTGTTCAAACTTCTGTTCCCAGTCTAGTCCAGCAAATCTGCTCTCGTTCCTTTGCAAATTACCCTCATTTAACTCAGTTGTTTCTAAGTGAGGTTTCTCACACTCAAACGGAACATTGAATGCTACCTCATCAAGGTCACTGTTTTGAGTTTTACTCTGACCATTTCTTCAAACTACCATGGCTAGAGTTAAGGCAGTCTGATTCCTTTTCAGACCTGCAACATATTGTTCTAGGAAACAATCCCCCACACAGACTCTAGATTGTTCCTGGTGACTACCTCTGCCAATTCAACTCTCTCATCTACATATGTGTCGAAAGTCACCCATTATTAGTACATTGCTTTTACATGACTTTATTGTTTCCCTGGAATATAATAGTCTTTTCGCTGGAATATAATAGTTATAGGAACCCTACAGATTACTTGCAGCATCTTCTGCCCCTTATTTCTCATCTCTTCTCATAGATTCGATATCTTCCAATTCTAGATCATTTATTGCTATCCTACTTATTCTCTCTTGTATGGATGAAATCACTCCATCATCCTTTTGCTCTGAGCTTTTGAAACAATACATAGCGCTGAATATTATGCTCCTAATTTTGAACTTCTTGCAACCTCAACTACGTAGCGACCATAAATATCATTATCTTGGTATCGTTAATTAATTCTTGTTCGGAATACTACAAGTGCACAATCCTTTATCCGAAATACTCAGGACCAGCTGGTGTTCAGAATTCAGAATTTTTCGAATTTCAGAATATGTGGCAGTTTGATGGTGAAATTTTAAAACAACTTTCTGAAGAATAGACTCACTGAGTAAAACGGGCCCCGAAACAAAACTTGGGCTTGCCAGTGTTGGGCCGCATTCCCCCACCCCCGACACGTCACATTTGAGTGACATGCATCGAGTGAGTGTGGACTTGGGTTAACTGCTTGCACGCCAAACAAAAAAAAACTTCACAAAAACACCTTCAGACTTGAGCTTTTCGGATAAGGGGTTGACCACCTGCATATGCTTTACGAGCTGTTAATTTTGCCTTTTTAAATTCATTTTTCCCCTTCAACCTTTTATGCTGCTTTTTCGTTGAATGTTTGTGCATGTCACTCCCTATGCCACTTTGGGTAGCATTATCAAACTAAATGTTTTGCCATGCTGTCATATCCACAGTCTCAGCATGAAACAAGCGAAGCCTGACTCATTGGAACAGCTCAGTTTTACCATAGTAGTGCCAGTGTCCCATGAACGAAAACCCATTCCTCCAGCACCAATATCTTGGAACCCAATACTTACCTCCTTGATTTTATCTACCTTGTTTCTGTTTGCCCACAGTCCAGGTTACAATCCAGACATTACCACCTTGCAGGTTCTATACTTTAAAATGTAGTTCTCACCTAGTCATATTCTCTCAGACAGATCTCCTTTCTCGTCTTATTGATGCCATCAGTATCGCCTGTTCAGTGATAACCAGATCCCACCCCTCTCTCTCTCCAAGTTTCCATTCCAACTCTAAAGGGATACTTTTAAATGTGTGATGGTGCGGTCACTTTAAAAAAGGTTATGTCATCTTTTGGGGGGAACCAAAGAGAGGTCATAAAAGCTGAGGCACTGAAGAGTTTAGTTTGATAATGGAAGGGGAGTGGCCAGTTCTTCCAGTTCAGTTTTTTTCTAGTTTGCTTTTGTTTTAGCAGTCACAAAATAAGAGTGTCCAGGAGAGTTGCAAGCTTCAGTACAGAATTCCTCTGATGTTCTTCTGAAATCTCTTTGAACACTGTTCCCTCCTTCCTACATGAGTTTGTTTGAATTTATCCTTTTGCCAAGGGGTATGTTTATGGGATGATGCTGTATTGGAACAATTAATTAGTAACAGTTACTGTAACAGAGGCGAGAGTGTGATGCTGAAAAAGCACAGCAGGTCAGGCAGCATCCGAGGAGGAGAATCAACGTTTTGAGTATAAGCCCCTCATCAGGAATGTTGCCTTTTCCAGCACTACACTCTCGACTCTGATCTTCAGCATCTGCAATCCTCACCTCCTACTAGTTACTGTATTAGGTTGGTTAAGTTTTCTATTAGTTGTTATTCTAAATTCTGTTTTGTGCTCTTATTTCAACTGTGTTTAAATAAATTCTGTTTTGCTTAAAGCCAAGTGGTTTGACCAGCTGCACCACACAAATTTCCACTTCACATCTGTCTTTAAAAATAAGAAAATGTTAGGGTCTAGGCTACCTTAAAATATTTTGAGGGGGGTCTACCGTGGTCCAGAACACCCAACACCAGCAGGCTTTGGGAGTCTTGCTCAGGGCCAGAGAATTATAGGAACCTCCATCACAACTGCATTCCTATTTCATCTTCCAATTCAAATGGCTGACTGTAACAGAGTGTCATGGCCAGTTTGCTCACTCTTCCTATAACCCCAACAATATTGCACATAGTTGGCAAGAACCTTGGAATTATTAGACAAGGATATTGTGAAACTGGAAAGGGTTCAGAAAAGACTTACAAAGACACTGCCAGGGTTGGAGCTAGAGGGAGAGATTGAATAGGGTGGGGCTGTTCTCCCTGGAGTGTCTGTGGCATGGATAGCGTAAACAGGCAAAGTCTTTCCCCTGGGTTGGAGGGAGTCCAGAATGAAAGGGCATTGGTTTAGGGTGAGAGGGGAAGGATATAAAAAGGCACCTAAGGGACAACTTTTTTTTTTACGCAGAGGGTGGTGAGTGTATGGAATGAGTCTGTTTCCATGCTGTACATCTCTAGGACTTGAATTGCTGGGGCCAAAGCCCCTCAAATACTATCCAGTCTCTATACCAGCTTCACCTGCAGTCACATCCTCCACTGCCTGATCACAGGTTGGGTAATTCAACCCATTACCCAAGAGGTTATCAAAGAGATAACCCCACAGAACTCACAAGATGCAGATATCATGGGCTAGGCTAGCGTTTACTGCCCACCCCTAAGTGCATAAAAGTCAACCACATTGTGGTTCTGCAGTTACAAGTGGGCCAGACCACAGAAAGAAGACAGTTGCCTTCCATGAAAAAAAAAGACATCATCTGAACCAGATAGGCTGTTATGAAAATCGACTGTGGTTTCTGGTCACCACAAGACTCTTAATTCCTGGGTCTCTGCATTAATAGTCTAATGATAAAACCTCTCGGCCATATTCCTACATTTTATGCATTAAAGCATGCTTTAATATATTAGTAGAGGTGTGACTGCCTCCTGGGCAAAGCTTTTGGGTAACTTGCCCCCTTCCTCATGCAGCACACCATCTGCAACTCATTCTCCAGTTCAAGCTGCAAACACTTCATCATACGTCATGCAAACAGACCCTTTGATCGAACCAGTCCATGCTGAACATAATCCCAAATGAACTAGTCCCACCTGCCTACTCCTCATCCATATCCGTCCAAAACTTTCCTACTCGTGCAGTTATCCAAATCTCTTTTAAATGTTCTAATTGTACCCACATCTACCACTTCCTCAGGAAGTTCATTCCATATGCAAACCACTGTGTAAAACAATTTGCCCCATGCCGTCTCTTGAAAAAGAAGAGAAAAAAAAAATCACTCTCTTCACCTTAAAAATGTGCCTCATTTCGAGATCCTCCATCCTAGGAAAAAAAACAAACTACCATTCCCCCTATCTATTCCCCTCATGATATTATAAACCTCCGAGGCTCCAGTGAAAAAAGTTGCAGCCTTTCTTTACAACTCAAACCTTCCATACCTGGCATCATCCTGGTAAAATCTCTTCTGAACCCCCTTCAGCTTACTATCATCTTGCATATAACTGGACAACCAGAACTGGACACAGTATTCCAGAAGAGGCCTCACCCATGTCCTGTATATATACATATACATATACAATCTCCACATTAACTGAAGCACTAAATGCAGTTGCAAGCTATGGTGACTTATGTCCAGCATTGTGAAGGACAGCAGCCCCGTCGGTTTTGTATACATATTATCTATCCAAGGGATTGCATACTTATCCAACCTTGAAGCCAGATACATTTTGGGGATTTTAAAAACAACGTCTATATGACTGGGGCTGCTCGTTCCTCAAAACCACCGATTCCTTCACTTTCCAACCTTCTGATTTCTACCTCTATGCTTTCATGCAAGGCAAATGGCATGGGGTGGGGTGGGGCGTGTCGAATTGCAAGCTACCTGGTCAAAATGCAAGGTGACCTTGTCTCCTCAGACAGTTCTTAGAGATTCCTGGAAGACTTCCAATATTTAATTAGGACTTCACACAGGCAGCCATTTTCTAACTGAAAAATGTTAAGCCAATCTTTCCCAACCAATTTCACTACATCAAGCTTAGGCCCAAGCTTTTACTAGAATCAGTGGTAACTGAACCAGCTGCTTCTTACAAGAGACTGGAACAGATGTTTTTTACCCTTAGTCTGTAAAAGATTCCTTGGTATAGAATCTCAGTCCAGCAAAGCTCTTGCACAAGCTTAAGGGTTGAGACTGAGTGAATGTTGTTAAAACCTGGTTCCGTGATCACACCAGTATGGGCCTCTATTAGACTTAAGTGACTATTTAACCAAACATTTCCCTTGTTTAGCTGTGATTTGGACGTCACTAAGCAATTTGACTGTTCTAAAATCAGATATAGGTGGACTTTCCAGGGTGTGAAGTTTTCTGGACAGTGGCTGAAGAGTTTAAAATTTAGATCTAGTAGGACTCTTCTGCTGACCCAAGTCCACATACTGGCAGCAATTCCAATGGCTAGCTAGCCCAGATTGTGAAGAAACCTAACTGTTTGCCCAAGGCTTGGCTTTGTTTTGGGGTTTTGCTATGGCTGAAGTAGAGTCCCTCTGATCAGCATATGTCCAAACTAAGTCAACGCAGTTGCCTGTACTCAAGTGGTTCTCCCCCCACCCCAAGCTCTTATCTGATTATGGTATCCACTTCTATTGGAATATTCTGCAACAGAATGCTCCACTTGCCACATTTTCCAAAGATAAAAGTCAATTGTAGCACCTGTTGAATTCCAGTTTGGCTTCAGCTAAGTGGTGTTAATTTGGTTAGATTCCTTACAGTGTGAAAACAGACCCTTCAGCCCAACAAGTCCACACCAACCATCCAAAGAGTAACCCATCCAGACCCTTGACTAATGCACCTAGCAGAGTGCGTTGGCATGGCAAATTCACCTAACCTGCACATCTTTGGACTGTGGGAGGAAACCGGAGCACCCAGAGGAAACCCACGCAGACATGGGGAAAATGTGCAAACTCCACACAGACAGTTGCCAGAAGCGGAAATTGAACCTGGGTCTCTGGTGCTGCAAGGGAGCAGTGCTAACCACTGTGCCACAGTGCCGCCCCCAATTTTAATGCATGTTACATCCTTAATCGCATATATTAGAAACATCTCATTAAAAGGTTTAAACCAAAAAGTCATAGGCTTCTGCCAGTCGTCTAAACCTAGTCAAAAATCTCAATATGGATTCCCCTGGTTCTTGAATTGCCAAGTAAAAGTGATAGCATCTCAGAATTAGAGGTGGCTTTGGGTTGCCCATCAATTCTTGAAAGGTTTTAGTATCTGATTTTACGACTGATGTGCTCACCCTGTATCAATTTTGTGTCTAGCAGCTTCCATGAGCTTTAAGTTTAAATGGACATCAAAAGTGACTTCATTTTGAAGCCAACTGATAGATGTCCTGACCCAAACACCACATGAAAAACAAACCGTTCAACCTTGAAGAACAAAGAACAAACTTTGACTAAATAAGTCAAGACAAGAATCGAAGAAAATGTTCAACTACCAACATTTGATACTTATAATAGGGACTAGCAGCTTGTCAAATCTTATTTAGTTTCAAATGAGACTTAGTGTTTCAAAATGTGAACAAAAACGTCATTTATAAAGAATTAACATAATCATTTGCACGTTAATAACGTCCCTACTGAAAGAAGTTGCAGTGGCTAGTTCAGTGGACGTTTGTCACCCAAGCAGCAATTATTTACTCCCAACTCCAGGCAGTAACATGTTGGCAGCCCATCGGCTTATAGGCAGCAAGCCTAGTCAAGCCACACGTGGACATTTCACTTTGGAGCAGGGGAAAAAAGAAAAATGGAGGCTTGTCCTGCTTTGGGATTTTAATGGTAGCTTCCCATCAATTTGGCACAGGTCCCCCCCATTGAGTTCAGGACAGATAACAGGCTAAAATGTTGGAGTCAATTACAGGACTTCCAGCTCAAGGGGAGCAGCAGGCTTCAATAAACATCAGCCCTTAGGGACAGCGAGAGAGAGAGCGAGAGAGAGAAAAAAAGAGTATGGCTGCACTCCCCCCATTCAGGCAAACCGGAGGGCTTTTAGCACTGTCTGAAGTACTATGTTCAGCTGTTGGGTGCACACCACGAAAGTAGTTGGAGGCCAGCTGAAATTTCCTGTCAGGCAATCTCCATATTCCAGCTTTAACAAATGGATGGGCAGCTTTACCAGGTCTAAACATGTAGTCTCCCCTAAAATGGCTGATGTTAGGAACACAATCTGGACACCAGGCTGTGAATTAGCATCTGCATTTTTGGACCTAAAGCCACATTATTCCCAACCTAATCAAAACAGCCTGAAAATACTGCTCGACAAAAGAGATTGCATGTTTCCCCTCATTCCGACTGCATTGCTTTTAAGTTAGTGTGTGCCAATGGCTCCCCAGTCAAGACCAGAGATCAATTTAAAGGAATGCCCCACATTGTATATTACGCAGGTACTCACTGAATAAAAAGGTACCTATTTAAAATTCTAACACATGCCCTCCTCAAATCATATTCAAGAAAGTTTGGGCATTTTAATGTTTAGATTAGATAGATTACTTAGTGTGGAAACAGGCCCTTCAGCCCAACAAGTCCACACTGACCTACTGAAGCGCAACCTACCAATACCCCTACATTTACCCCCTCACCTAACACTACAGGCAATTTAACATGGCCAATTCACCTGACCTGCACATCTTTGTATGAGCTCATCCTAGTCATTGTTTCACTTTTCTTTCCTTCAATATTGAAGCCTTACTTTGAATTATACAAGCCATTTAAAAGGCAAGCATAGCGTAATGTTTCCCTGTGGTTTTATACTTCAAACATCTTTGCTAAGGCTAGTCCCATTCAAAAGTGCAAATGCACCAAAGCAGAATCAAGACTCTCTTTGCAGTACAGAGAACTCTAAAATGAATCTGATTTCTATCAAAATCCACTCATTCGCTGTACAGTTGACATTCAAAATGCTAGCTGAGGAAACATTGCCAAACATCTGGGCTCCAGGCTGGACTCTGACCAACCCAGACTTGAGTGTGCAACACAAACAGATTCTCACACACGTTATAATTGAATACAACATTCTTACTGTTTCAGTAAATGTTCTTTTGGGCAGATAATCTAGGCAAAGACCTCAGCTTTGTCACTTGCATGAATGGCTACATAGCCCTGGCGGCCAGCATGCTGACTGTCCATCATCTTTCCTGTTCAGCTGGTTCATTAAACCACCCAGCGATAGATAGGGAATGGAGCACAGAGTCGGAGGGTGCACGAGCCAATACTCACAGCAACTTTTTGACCTTCTAGTCTGCCAGAGTTTTCTCCCAGGCAACAAACTAAAGCAAAGTCAAAACAAGATCCAAGATTCATCCACCCCAAAAAAAAATCTAAAAAGTGAGTTAGGGCCATTGTGTCAGTCAGAGGTTGGCTTCAAAGATTGAAGGGAACGAGGAAAGTGCGCTCCATCCATTTCAAATTGGATGGCCATCCTGACCTGCAAATTGGAAGATGAAGACCATGCATCTCAATTTCTCTGCTCTCTTCACTCAACTGAATCCATCTTCCTTTGTACTCATACTATTTTGTTCTCTCAGGTCCAAGGAGAAAGTGAGGACTGCAGATGCTGGAGATCAGAGCTGAAAATGTGTTGCTGGAAAAACGCAGCAGGTCAGGCAGCATCCAAGGAACAGGAGATTCGACATTTCAGGCATAAGCCCTTCTTCAGGATTCCTGAAGGAGGGCTTATGCCCGAAACGTCGAATCTCCTGTTCCTTGGGTGCTCTCTCAGGTCCAATACTAGCAAAGTGAAGCCTGCTTACAAGGGCAAAGCTACTTCCCTGATTTCTTGGCTTCTACTGTATAGAAACTGAGGGTTAACTCTGATATTTCTGTTCCTCTCTCCTGGACAAATGATTCAAAATATCTACGAATGATATCCACAACTATGAGCCAATATCCTCTTGATCTTTTTTTTTCCTGAGCCTCCCATCTCATAGGTGCTTACCAATATTCAAATAGATTAAATAGAAGGGGTGTAGGCTTGCTCGCTGAGCTATAGGTTTGATATCCAGACATTTCATTACCTGGCTAGGTAACATCATCTGTGATGACCTCCAAGTGTTGTCCACCATGTGTTGTCCCAAAAAAACCACCATATCAACTGGGACAACACATCTATCCTGGGACAGGCTAAGCAAAGACATGCCAGAGAATTCCTAGAGGCCTGGCACTCCAACCACAACGCCATAAACAAACACATAGATCTAGATGCTCGCTATCAACCCCTCAGAAAACGAACAGAAAATGACATCACCACAAACCCCAGGAACCCCACTGAGGACAAATATATAAATAGAAAGCAGGAGACAACAGCTTCGTTTCACTTGGAGGTCGTCACTGATGTTACCTAGCCAGGTAATGAAACTTCTGGATATCAAGCCTACAGCTCAGTGAGCAAACCTACACCCTAAACCTCAACCTGAGCTACAAACCTTCAGAAACCTTGCAAAAATGATTAAATAGAAGCAAAAGGAAGGCCATTCAGCCCTTCTAGGCTACCATTACATTCAAGAATATCACCTTTAAACTATTTGTGGCCTCTGTTCCACATGCATGTCTGCCCCGATAATTATCAACTCCCTTATTAGTCAAGAATTTACTCATGTCTGCTTTAAAAATAATTTAAAAGTATTAATAATACAGGAGGAGTTCTGAAGACTAAGGATTCACACTGGCAAAATTAAATTTAAAACAAAAAATAAAATCTCATCTCTCTAAAGTGGGAGACTCTATTTTTAAAAGTGTTCCCTGGTTCTAGTTCCTCTTTCAAAGCATTCATCTTATAAAATCCCCTCAGGATCTTGTAATTTGATAAAATCACCTCTTTCACAAACTACAATGGCTACGTGTCCAGCTTTTTCTCATCACCTCCACTGCACCCTCCTTGATCTCATCCCAGATATCAGTCTGATGAGCCTTCTCTAGATTGGCTCTGAACTAAAAACATTCTTAAATAGGGATAATAAGTACTAAACTATACAGAGTACTCCAGAGTTATAAAGTGTTGGCGAACCCACATGGCAGGAATGTTTTACTGTATTTATATTCCATTCATTTTGTAATGAACAACATTCAAAGCCTTCCTAATCAGTTGCTGTACTTGTATATTACTTTCTTGTAATACCCTGATCCCTCTATGCCACACAATTCTTCCATCGCGTATTTAAGTAATATGCTACCTTTCTATTCTTCTGGTCAATGTGGACAAATCAACATTTTATTCCATCTGGAATCTACATTCACATTAGGTAGAGCACTTCTACCTCCAAACTGAAATTCATAAACGAGACAGCCTGCACCAACCCATTATTGGATCCTATCCCTTATCCCAGCTGAACCTTATTCTTCCCGAGCCTGAGCTACCCGTTTTTCTTTCCCGAACCCACCACCATGTCCTCTTTGCTGAATTTGTTCACTCATTGGAAATAGGTGAGTTAATAGACAATATGGGCGGCACGGTGGCACAGTGGTTAGCATTGCTGCCTCACAGCGCCAGAGACCCGGGTTCAATACCCGCCTCAGGTGACTATCTGTATGGAATTTGCACATTCTCCCCTCGTCTGTGAGGGTTTTCTCACACATATACACATGCAGACACTCCATCACACACACCCACCGGGTGCTCCGGTATCCTCCCACGGTCCAAAAATGTGCAGGTTAGGTGAACTGGCCAAGCTAAATTGCCCGTAGTGTTAGTTGAAGGGATAAATGTAGGAGAATGGGTCTGGGTGGGCTGCGCTTAGGCGGGTTGGTGTGGACTTGTTAGGCTGAAGGGCCTGTTTCCACACTAACTAATCTGAGCTAAAACAATTTGTATAAAATCAAGAAATCTCAGTTGAATGATGGTCCTTTTGGACAGGTCAGATCCCAGAGTGAAACCTGGTCTGACAGATCATTTAAAAAATTTTGCAGGTGATTACTGTGGTGGTTAATTAGCTCTATTAGTGTGGCGAAAGTGAGGAGACTGCAGATGCTGGAGATGAGAGTCGAGAGTGTGGTGCTGGAAAAATACAGGTCAGGCAGCATCAAGGAGCAGGAGAATTACATAACTCCTGGTGAAGGGCTTTTGCCCGAAACATCGATTCTCCTGCAACTCTCTTAGCTTGACACCTGGTTTGTGAAGCAGAGTAACACCAACAGAAAGGGTCCAATTCCCTGGCTGAGATAGTCATAAAGGTCCTTCCTTTTTAACCCACCCCAATTCCACCTGGAGATGTGATGATCCTCAGGTTAAATTACTACCAGGCATCTCTCTCATGACAGCAGCCTCTCACCTTCTGGGATTATGGCAACTTAGTCACTAACATCTCAACATTACAAACGACCTTAAACAAAAAAAAATTACAGAAGAATAAACAAAGCTATGTGAAGTGTGTGAAAGCAGCAATGCAACAGATATTCAATCCCAAATGTAGATAATTTCTCCAACTTCTTTCCTCATTTACTGACATTTTTCAATTCTGACTGAACCAAAGAGATGTTTAGGTTAAGCAATTCAGACTTCCAGGTTACCTGTTTGGAGACACTATCCACTATAATTCCTTCTGAAACAAAAGCAAAAATTTCTGGAAAAGCTCAGGAGGTCTGATAGCAGCTGTGGAGAGAAATCAGAGTTAAATGTTTCATGTCCAGTGATCCTTCCTCAGAACAGAGAATTATTCGATAGAGAGGGGGAGAGAGAGAGAGGGGGAGAGAGAGAGAGAGAGAGAGAGAGAGGGAGAGAGAGAGAGAGAGAGAGAACGTGAGAGTGAGCGAGAAAGAAAAAAAGAGAGAGTCAGAACAAGCAAATGCGAGTAACTGGTTCCCTGAACAGAAACCTCGATTAACTTAATAAGAGGAATCTGCTCCCCCTTTCTGGTCAGAACTCCCGATTCCTCTGAACAGAAGTCAAAAGCTAAACTAATACCATCTGGTCTACTTCGTCAGTTTAACAAATTCAGCAAATATAACCATTCCATCCACTAACAGCTCAGGTGTGGTGAGACATGACTGAATCACATATCTTCTCGGAAATTACATAGTTAGGTCACTGCTCCAAATGACTTTTTGACCTTTAAAACAAATTATCTTCTCAGAATTAAAATTCATCAGGCTCTCAATTCCAAATATGATAATACTTTATGCACATTTAACATCAATGTTGCTATGGTCACCCACACATGCCTGCCTTTCAGGGGATGGGCGAAACAAAAAGAGAAAATTTCAAACTCTCCTTGCTCTAGTAACTCGGGTCTTGTGTCCTTTTCCTGGTCCATTGATAGCCATTCACTGCCATTTTCTGCTTCCACTGCGATCAAGCTCAGAAGTTTTGAACTCTTTCCAATTTCTACACTTCTCACACCTTCATCTGGTCCAGTTCAGACTCTTCTCACTCAGTCACAAGTCTTAGCCGTATCTACAGAAGTTATCAACTAATATACGCTATAAACAATTCATTCCCACAACTACTTAATTACACTTCACATCACACATCCACAGAGACTAAATTCCAATGGACTAGTTTAAATAATGCAAACTTTAATACTTCACCTTCCTGATCGTCTTTCCTCAACTAAAAGTTTCCCCTGTCGCTCCACCAGACCCCACATTGTTGATAAATCAGATAGGGTGAATAGCCTCTTTCACATACCTTGGCTCACTCTATTCTCCTTCCTCCCAGAACTGCAGTACAATGTTACCCTTTCTGGCAAGGGTGGACAATGAGAACGATTAAATTAAACAGATCATCCTCCATTTTTTCAGCAGATCCAGCATGACGCTACCAAGCGATCATCATCTTCTCCCATTTTCTTTGCAGTCTGAAGGGAGTATTCATTCTGCAATATCCTGGCCCATTCCTCAGTCAACTGCCTCCCTTTTCCTGTGGTACCTTCCTATTCAAGTATAGGAAATGCAGCTGCCTCCTTTTACTGCCACTCTTCAGATCGTGGCCTGGTATTAGCTACATACATCCATAGAGCATACTTATTCTGAATTAACTGCCCACAACATTGTAGATGCAACAACAGACACTGAACACAGCCTGGGTGACTGCTTTGTGAAACACTTCTGTGCAAAACCCAAAACCTTATAACCCCTTATCATTGCAACCACTATACTTGTCCCTGGACAGCAATGCCAGGATATCCCAATGAAGCTCAAGTGCAAGCTTGAGGAACAGGTCATTCTAAGTGGGCTAAGTAGTTTCTGGAACTTAAGTACATGATTTCAGATCACATCCGCGACTTGCATTTCTCCTGTTGTAATTCATTTCCCTTCGTGATGTTCAGGTAGCTATCCAGCCATTCTCACGTCATTTCTTTACTCACCAAGATAAGCTACTAGGTTACTTAATCTTTCTTTTCATTCTTCTTCCGGATCCTCTAGATATTCACTTGCTTAAAAAAAAATCTGTTTTGCTTCAATCTTTACACAGTTCTGATGACTTCTTAGCCTGAAATGTCAACTATTACAGAACCAGAGATATACAGAATAGAAATAGACTCTTCAGTCCAATTGATCCATACCAACCAGTTATCCTATGTAAATCTAGTCCCAACATTTGGCATACATCCCTTCCTATTCATGTATCCATCGGATGCATTTTTTTTTAATTATATAGATATTTTTATTGGGAATTTAACATTTTGACAAATTTACAAAAATAAGCAGAATTTTCAAGCACAAACATTAATATAAAAATAGGTCTTAAATATATAATCATCAAAATTCAACTAATCCACAATCATCCAGAGTGTATAGTTGGGTCGCTTACATCCTTCAAATAAGAGAAAATGTTCTCTAATACACTCATAACAGTATGATAAAAAGGAAGCTATTTCCAAACAATAAAAACAAAAAAAATTAAACATGTTTGAATGGAGATCTTCCCCCTTGTTCTCAGGGGGCCTTACTACCTTTCCAACGTTCCACCATATCCTCTCCCAAACAGTGTCCCACCCTCGACCCGGGCGCTCCTTAATAGGATTTAGATATAATACCGAGCTAGAGTTAACAGTGAGCGCCGCACCCCCACCCCTCCCCACCCATACCTGAGTATATCTGCTAGCATCAATGCCACGTACAAACACACATAACTATAAAATTACAACTCCAACAGATTACAGTTAAGTATAATAACATAAAATAGCAAGGGAAGACAACCCCGCTCCCAGAGGCAAAAGTAAAGTAGAATAAAGTATCCATTTCTCCCCACGGAGTGTGGGAGAGGCAAGCCAACATAAATTGTCTCTTACGATTTATTTAACCGAGTCTAAAAGTTTCTTAGCCTCTTCCGATGATCTAAAATTATACTCGGATCCTTCGTGGGTAAAGCATAACGTCGCTGGGTAGCGTAAGGTGTATTAAATATCTAAGTCCCTTAAACATTTCTTCACCTCATCAAACGCCTTCCTTCTTCGTGCCAAAGCCGGGGAGAAGTCCTGAAATAACATAATCTTGGATCCTTCATGAATCATAGCTTTAGGATCCTTTCCAAGCTTTCTGGAGGCATCCAGGAGTATCTGCCTCTCCCTATAACTCTGCAGCCGGAACAGGACCGGGCGTGGGCGCTGGTTTGGGCCAGATCCGCGTGCTGCGACCCGGTAGGCCCACTCCACCCTTACCCGGTCAGTTTCAGCCCCCAGGTTTAAAAGCTGGGGCAGCCATCGCTCCAGAAATACTACTAACTGTTCTTTCCCTCCTTGCTCTTGAAGGCCCAGCAACTGAATATTCTTTCTCCGATTTCTGTTGTCAATATCATCCATGTAGATTTCAAAGGCCCGGACTCTCTGCTCCAGAGCTCGCACCTGTTCTGCAGCTGTTTGAGCTGCAGCCTCGGAGGTCGTGGCCTTTAGTTCCGCCCCCTCCACTCGGCCCTGTAATCCTCCAATGGTTTGATTCTGTTTTTGCAGCTTTTCTTCGAATGCATTCCATCTCTGTCAGGATTCTGCGATGAAATTGACGAGTGTCGATTCCAATCTGGCAATCATCTCTATAAGGCCTGTTTTTACATCAGCTGCAGCCGGAGGAGGGGAGGGTGGGGAAGGGGTCTTTGTTTTCTGAGAGCTGCGGGGTCCCTTTGATTTACTCATTATCCACTCAGTATTAGACTATTTAAATATAATAATCAGCAGCTAATTAAGTCTAAAGAAATTTTTTGGGTGGTTTGGCAAGTGTGGTGGGGGCAGGAAACCCACTTTTCCCAGGTTTTGGGAAGGGCTCTGTAGACTCAGACTTGCTGAGTCGCCGCCATCTTGGATCTCCCATCGGATGCATTTTAAAGTAATTGTACCAGCCTCCAACACTTCCTCTCACAACTCATTCCATACATGTATCTGGACTATTCCTCAGTCAACTTACAGAATGGCCTCCCTTTCCTGTGGCACCTTCCCATTGCTTCGGTGTTAAAAAGGTTGCCTCTTTTGTCCCTGTTAAACCTTTCCTCTCTCACCTTAAACCTATGCCTTCCAGTTTTGGATTCCCCCACCCCAGGGAAAAGATCTGTCTATTTATCCTATCAATGCCCCTCATGATTTTATATACTTCTATAAAAGTTACCCCTCAGCCTCTGACACTCCAGGGCAAAAAGCTCCAGCCTGTTCAGCCTCACCCTGTTGCTCGAATCCTTTAACCCTGGCAACATCCTTGTAAATCTTTTCTGCACCCTTTCAAGCTTCATAAAGTTCTTCCTATAAGACGGAGACCAGAATTGCGTGCAAAATTCCAAAAGTGGCCTAACCAATGTCCTGTACAGCTGCAACATAACCTCCCAACTCCTATACTCCATGCACTGACCAATAGAGGCAAATATACCAGATGCCTTCTTCACTGTCCTATCTATCTGCGACTTTACTTTCAAGGAACTCTGAACCTGCACCCAAGGTCTCTTTGCTCAGCAACACACTCCAGGACCTTAACCATTAAACATACAAGTCCTGATTTGCTTTTCCAAAATTCAGCACCCCATATTTATCTGAATTAAACTCCATCTGTCACTCCTCAGCCCATTGACTCATTTGATCAAGATCCCGTTGTACACCGGGATAACCTTCTTCACTGTCCACTACACCTCCAATTTTAGCATTATCTGCAAATGTAAGAATCATACCTTCTATGTTCACATCCAAATCATTTGTATGTAAAATGGCAAGAAGCAGTGAATGTAGCACCAATTCTTGTGGCACATCACTGGTCGAACGCTTCCAGTCTGAAAAGCAACCCTCTGTCTTCTACCTTGCAGCCAATTCTGTACCCAAATTCCTCCCCACTTGATCTGAATATTTCTTGAAAAAGCACAAACATCTTTTTGATCCATTGTTTCCAGTCCACATGATCACAAGATGTAGAGGCAGAGCTAAGCTGTTCAGCCAATCGAATCTGCTCTGCTAATCAATGGGATCCTGACTGACTGACAACTCCACTTTCCTGCATTTTCCCTATTATTCTCAATTTCCTTACTGATTACAAATCTATCCATCTTGGGCTTGAATCCATTTAATGACACAACCTCAAACGCTCTCTCCAGTCAAGAATACCACTGATTCACTATTCTCTGCTGTGAGGCAGCTTATTCTGAGATCATAAAAGACTGTTTCATAAAAGAAACTACCTTGTTTAGTTTTCCAGGATTGGTGCACGTTTCAATAACATTTGTCTTCCATTCTAAATTCCAAAGTCTACAAGTCCACTCTACTCAATGAAACAGTCTTTCCAATCCAGTTGAGAGACTTGTAAAGCTTCTCTATAACATCCCCAATGTCAGCGTTTCTTTCCTTGGATTAGGGCCCCAAAAACAAACAAATATTCACAGTATTCCAGCTGCGGTCTGACAAGTGCCTTGTATAGTTTTGTTCAACACCTCCCTACTCTATACTCCATTCATTTTGAAATAAAAAGGCCATTTGCCTTCCATATTACCCGCTGAACTTAGATGCTAGCTTTAGTGATTCATGGAGGAATGCCAAATCCCTTTGTTCTATACCCTTCTGCAGTCTTTCTCCCTTTAAAAATATAGTATCCAATCTCTCTCTTCTTCCTGCCAAAGTACATCACCTCACAGTTTCCCATGTTATATTCCATCAGCCAAGTTTGTCAGTCATTCTCCCCTCACCCACAACCAACCACTTGCTTAACACGTCTATATCCCTGTACAGATGGCGTCATCCTCACCACTTGCTTTCCTATCTATTTGTCATCTGCAAACATAGGTATAGTAAATTCATTTTCCTCATCCACATTATCAATATACATATAGCAAAACAATTACACAGACACAATAATCCTTCTGGTACTCCACTAGTAACAGGTATCAATCCTGAGACCTCCCCGTTCTCAACAAAAATACTTCACCAATCCTTTATCCATGTTAATATCCTACCTCCAACAACATGAGCTCTTATCTTATTGAAGTAGCCTAATATGTGATATCTTAGCAAATGTCTTCAGCCAAACCCTGACCTAGCTGTGTTGTGATCTTAACATATTCAGAAACTGAATTCTCTGTGCAGGTAGATGGTCAAATTCCATTCTGTTCTGTGCAGACTTTGCCCAGTCAGAACATTTTTATCCAAGTGTCCATTTAGCACAAAATTTCAGGCACAAGAAATCTGCCAGAATGACTGATTCAACAACTGTGGAGAATGAAGTCAGAACTCACACAACACTGCATTATAGTCCAACAGGTTTATTTGAAATCACAAGCTTTCAGAGCGCTGCTCCTTCATCAAAGGTCTGAAAGCTTGGTATTTCAAATAAACCTGTTGGACTGTCACCTGATGTCATGCCACTTCTAACTTTGTCCATCCCAGTCAAAAGACCAGCACTTCCACATGACAGAGTAAGTGGAACTGAAGGAAATTAAAATATCAGTAAGAAGGTTGCACTGGAGAAATTAATGGGCTGAAAATTGACCAAGTCGCCAGGACTGGATGGTCTACATCCCAGAATGCTAAAAATGTTGTTCCTGATTAAGGGCTTTTGCCCAAAACGTCGATTCTCCTCCTCCTCGGATGCTGCCTGACCTGCTGTACTTTTCCAGCACCACACTCAACTCTAATCTCCAGCATCTGTAGTTCTCACTTTAGCCTCATGACAAAATATAGTTAATATGTTTAATTGTCTTCTAAAATTTTGATTGATCTGGAATGATTGTTGCAGATATCATCATACTATTTGATAAAAGGATCAGAGTACAAATTAAACAGACTCATCAGCTTTCCAACAATAGCAGGGAAAATGCTCAAGTCCATCAGAATGATGTGTTAAATGGACATTTGGATAAAAATGTTTCGAGTGGACACAGTCTGCCCTGAATGGAATGGAATTTGACAGTGAAAAATAGCTTTTTTCTGAGGTTAATAATAAAATTGATAAAGGGAGTTCCTGGATTTAAGTACATGAAATGTAAACCCACCAGAGTCTTACCAGACCACAGGGCTGCTCGCAGACAGATAGACAGCCAGCCAGCCAATGGAGGTTTAATCAGAGGATCAGCACAACTCAGGCAAGAGTCATAGAGATGTACAACACAGAAAAAGACCCTTTGATCAAACCATCCATGCCGACCAGATATCCCAACCCAATCTAGTCTCACCCACCAGCACCCGGACCATATCCCTCCAGACCCTTTCCATTCATACACCCATTCAAATGCCTTTTAAAATGTTGCAATTGTACTAGCCTCCACCACTTGCTCTAGCAGCTCATTCCTTATACGTACCACCCGCTGCGTGAAAAAGTTGCCCCTTAGGTCTCTTTTATATGTTTCCCCTCTCACCCTAAAACTATGCCTCTAGTTCTGGACTCCCCCACCCCAGGGAAAAGACTTTGTCCATTTATCCTATCCATGCCCCACATAATTTAGTAAACTGCTATAAGGTCACCCCTCAGCCTCCAACGGCCCAGCGAAAACAGCCCCAGTCTGTTCAGCCTCTCTCTATAGATCAAATCCTCCAACCCTGGCAACATCCACGTAAATCTTTTCTGAACCCTTCCAGGTTTTACAACATCTTTCCGATAGAAAAGAGACTGTAATTGCACGCAATATTCCAACAGTGGCCTAACCAATGTCCTGTACAGCTGCAACATGACCTCCCAACTCCTGTATTCAATATTCTGACCAATAAAGGAAAGCATACAAAACGCCTTCTTCACTATCCTATCTGCCTGTGACTCTACTTTCAAAGAGCTATGAACCTGCATTCCAAGGTCTCTTTGTTCAGCAACACTCCCTAGGACCTTACCATTAAGTGCTAGGATTTGCTTTCCCAAAATGCAGCACCTCGCATAGAAGAGAGGCCAAGAAGTAGAACCTTCATAGTAACCTCAGCTAGCAATCCATGCTGCTGATATCATTGCATCGCAAACCTGCGATTCAGCTAACTGAGATGAGGTCATATATCTGATTATCAGAAGCTTTTTGTTTTGAGATTCCCTATTGGTGATTGGTAAAATTAAAGCACATGGAATGGGTGAAATGTACTGGCACTGGTTATGAGCTAGCAAACAGTTGGACCAAATAGGTCATTCCCCTACTGGGAGGTTGTGACAAGTGGGGTAACACAAAGATCAGTACCTAAGTCCGAGTTGTTCACAATATAAATTAAACATGGTAGACAAAGCATGATGTGGAAATGTTGGAGACTACCCAGTTTGGTAGGAAAAACGTGTATGGTATTTCTTCAATGACAAGAGGTTAGGAAACATACTTGTGCTACTTACACCCAAATATCTTAGCTTCACGTGATACCTTAGCATCAACACTAAAAAAAGGAAAGGTGTGAAAAAAGGAAATGTTGCAGAATCAATGGTGACTGATCAGTGCAATAGAAAAAGCAAACTATGGAAACTAAAAAGAGAAAACATTGTTAGGTAGAATAAAAAGGAAAACCCAAAACCGGGTTTTCTAAGTACATAAAAGAGCCATAAAACAAAACCAGGGAAAGAGAGTTGAGGGGTTATATGGGCATCCATGTAAGGTAATGGCTGCAGTTCTCAATGCATAGCTTTCATTGGTCACCATAATAGAAAAGGACAATGCAGGTAAAGACAAACTGGAAGACTGAAATATTAAAAGGAATTAAACAGAAAAAAAAACGTAGTGTGAGCAGTTTTCGCAGTGTATAAATCTACAAACCCAAATAAAAGTGTATTCCAGGCAGTTAAGAGGAGAGATCAGGGCCTTGGCAATAACTTCCAAAATCCCCTAAGACCACAGGTGAGATGCATTACGACGAAAAAAAGAGATGCAAAAGTTGCCTTATTGGTTAAAAAAAAGATCGGACCAAGAAATTAAAGGCTAGTCAGTCTAACCTTGATGGAGGGAAAGTTATTAGAAAGATTTTTAACACACACAATACATCTAAATTAGAATGGTACAGGTTAACCAGGAATAGTCAGTAATAACTTGTCAAGACAAATTTGTATTTGAAAGCTGGATCAGCTTCCACCCACTTCCCGCAGCCCAGGAAAGGAGTATTGATGAAGGTAATGCATTTTGCGTCGTTTCCATGGATTCTACCAAATCTTTTTCTAAAGGCCCCACGTGGCTGACTGGTCAAGTAAGAGCTTATGGAATCAGAGGCAAAGTGCATATTGCATCCAAAATTTGGCTGATAGGCAACTCACAGGTGATAGTAGAGGGATAATCCTATATCTGGAAGTCTGTTTTCAGTGGGGCTCTGCAGGACCTGGTGCTTGAGCTCTGGCTATTTATCGTATAGCAAATAACACACAAATTCTGAACTAAAACTTAGGAAACATGATCAGGGTGTTTGTGCGTGATGCAAAAATTGACTGTGATAGCAAGGGGACAGCCATAAACTGCAGAAGGATATCAATAGACTGGTCAGGTAGACAGAACACTGGCAAATAGAATTCAACCCAGAAAAAAAAAGAGGCAATGCACTGGAAGACTAGCAAAGGAAGGGAATTACACAATGAATGGTAGGACCCTGAAAAGAACTGAAGATCAGAGACACTTTGGTGTGCATTCCCACATCACTGAAGGTAGCAGGGTAATTGGATAAAATGGTTAACAAGGCATGTAAAATACTTGAATTCTATGCTTTAGCTAACAGGATTAGGAAGGATATGCTGGCATTGTATAAAATGTTAATCAGGCCACAACTGAGTGCCAAGTACGTTTCTGGTCACCACATCCTGGGAACGATGTGATTGCATTAGAGGTAGAAAGGTGGTTTCCCAGCATGCTGCCTGGGCTGGAGGGTCTGAACTACCAATCTGGTTTACCAGCATGGACTGGGCTCACTTTCCTTGGAGCAGTGAAATTAGAGAGGGAGCTTGACTGAGGTGTACAAGATTAAAATGAATAGATATAGTTCCTTCCATTAGGGAAAGGGTCAATAAACAGGCCACAGATTGAATCCAAAGAAAAAAAAGGTAGAAGCCCAGAGATTTGGCAAGAAAGGATTCCTCTCTCCCGAAACACACACAATATACCCCTGCCCTTTGGCCAACTCATCCTTGCGAACTAGGTTTCTAAATTGAACTAGTCCATTTACCTGGATTTGGACCACATGCTGCCAAACATTTCCTATCTGGGTCTGTCCAATTGGATTTTAAATGTTGTGATTATATGCGCCCCACCATTTCCTCTGGCAGTTTATTCAAAAATGCATCATCCTGTGTGAAAAAGTTGCCTCTCCGGTCCCTTTTAAATCTTTCGCTCTCACCTTAAACCTATGACCACTAGTTTTGGACTCCCTTATCCCTGGGGAAAAAAAAGACTTTGGAAATTCACCTTATCTATGCCCCTCATGTTTTTATAAATCTCTACAAGGTCACCCCTTGTCCTTCAACACTCCAGGGTTAAAATGCTCCAGCCTCTCCTTAGAGCTCAAACCTTCCAGTCTCTAATATCCTTGTAAGTCTTTTTTGTACCCTTTCCAGTTTGAAATTATTCCTATAGCAGGGTGGCCAGAATTGTTCACAGCACTCCAAATATCAATACCAATACAGCTGTGACATGATGTCCTGACTCCTGTACTGAACGCTCTGACCAATGATGACAAACATACCAAATGCCTTCTTCACCACCCTGGCTTCCAGTGAGGCCACTTTCAAGGAACCTACGCACCCCTAGGTTTCTCTGGGCAGCAACACACTCCAGGGCCCTACAATCAACTATGCAAGTCCTGCCCTTGTTTGTCTTATTGAAATTCAACACATCAGATTTCTCTGAATTAAAATCCATCTGTCACTCCTCGACTCACCGACCCAACTGATCAAGAACAGTTTGTAACCTTAGATAACCTTCTTTTCTGTCCACTACACCAGCAATTTTGATGTCATTGACAAACTTGTTCACCATGCATCCTATAATCTCATCCAAACTGTTTACAAGTGATGAACAACAATGGGCCCAGCACCAATCCTTGCAGCAAGCTGGTGATCACAGGTCTCCAGTCTGTGAAACAACGCTTTATCACTACCCTTTGTCTCTCATCATCAAACTAATTTTGTATCTAATTGGCTAGCTCTCCCCGGATCCAATGTTACCTAACAGTCTTCTGTGTGATACCTTGTTGAAGGCCTTGCTAAAGTCCATGTAGAGACAATGTCACCTACTCTGCCTTCATTTATCTTCTTGGTCACTTCTTTAAAAAAAACTCAATCGAGTTAGGGAGACATGATTTCTCATGTGTAAAGCCATCAATCAGAGTCATTCAGCATGGAAACAGAACCTTCGGCCCAACCAGTTCACAGCAACCATAATCCCAAACTAAACTAGTTCCACCTGCCAGCTCCTGGCCCATACCCCTCCAAATCTTACCTTTTAATATACTTTTCGAAAAGATCATTTAAAACATTGTAACGGTGGCCAAATCCACCACTTCCTCTAAGTTCATTCCACATGCAAATAAAACTTTAAAAAATTGCCCATCATGTGTTTTTTAAATAGCTCTCCGCAAGAAAAACATCTTGAAATTCATCATCCTAGGGTAAAGATCACTACCATTAACTCTACCTGGACCTTTCATTAGATTATAAACTTCTGTAAGGTCACCTCCTATGCCCCAGGGCAAAATGTCCCAGCCTTTTATAAATGTAGATCCTGTTGCTCAGGATCTCCTCCAACAACATACCCAGCAATGGCATCAGGCTCACCAGTCTGCAGTTCCCTAGCTTTTCCTTCTAGCTTTGCTTCAATAAAAGGCACAACATTAATCATCCCATATTCAAGTTCAGAGTTGTTTACTGATATATCCTCATTTCAAAGCCAATGCTTCATATTGAATGAATTGGAGTTATTTGTTCCTCTAGCATGGCAAGATATTTCTCTTTTCCCCCCAAGATCATTAAGATTTTGTTGATGTGACTGAGACACAAATCCATCCTGTGGAATGTCTTAGTTACCACTCAGAATTCAGCAGATCAAACCTGGGCAAACAGCTTGTAGGATGTCAAGTGACTGTAGCCACCAAACCCCATCCTAACAGGAGTTAACACCTCCCTGCAGGCCCCACAACCATCCGAAGGAGGAATCTCAGGCCATCTTGCAAACAGTTAAATGACCTACCCACTGCCAGATACCAAAATCTTTCTCCTCCCACAAGCAAAGATAAGGCCACAAGTAGGAGGAGTGGAAGTAAGGCCATTCAGCCCCGAGTCCACTCCGCTATTCAATGCCACTTACCCGCATTCTCCCCATATCCCTTAATTTCTTGTGAGATAAATAATTTATCAATCTCTACCTTGAAGATATTTAACATCCCGGCCTGTGCTCCGTGGCAGTGAATTCTACAGACTTACCACTCTCTGGCTGAAATGTCTCCTCATTTCCATTCTAAATTGACCCCCTCTACTTCTAAGGCTGTGCCCACGAGTTCTAGAATCCCCGCCTGATGGAAACAATTTCCCAGCATCCACCCTTTCTAAGCCATGATGGTCAAGCCCCCCATGTGATCCAAATATAAATTGATTAGGAAAGATTCCAACTAACAAGAAAAAATGGTTTAGTTAAATGACTGCAATATCTTGATTTAAAAGTAAATGCAAATGAAAGCTGGAATGCACCTTTGATTTTGCTAGGTTCAAGGTCACATCAAAACTGCTACATTTATTATGCTTAAATGCTTTACAAGATTTCACATCAAATTTAAGACTTTCATTAATATTTCATTAATATTTTTAAAACACTCCATTTAAATACCCTGAAGGATGCGTAATGGGTTTAGATTGAGTGTAAGTAAGCCAAATTTTACATTTTTCACAGAAAATTCACATCAATAGCCTTAGTGGTGTTGCAAATTACAGCTCAACTCAGCAAAGTACCTTGAGTGGTGTCCAACATTAACAATATTTATTAAATTCATTGAGCAAAATGTACCATGTATAAGTGGATCACAGGTGGTCTTCAGGAGATAATGTAGCTACAAAGCACTTGAAATTTAAAAGTGTTCCTTTGTAATATATAGTGAGATATTAAACAAATTTTGAGGAATCGGAATTCAAGATGGTTCAGCAAAACATAAAAGTAATGTTAAGTCATCTTTACTTTGAGGCAAATATCTCACCTATACTCCCCTGACATGCCCACAACACCCCCACACCCCAAATCTAGGTTAAAAATCAAATCTTACATTAGGCAAATCACCAAGTTCATCAGGTTTAAAATGATCCATAAATTATGGAGAGTTTTTTTAAAAAAAAGTGTCTTGCAGTTTGGAGATAAAGCTGATTTGCACAGGGTGTCTGATTCAGAGCAGCCACACCCACCACGCCAGCTTAAAGAAGTTTGGAATTGGGAGGGGGATTGGAGGGTGGAAATGAGTGGATGCTGAAAGGATCGAATGTTAAACAGCCAGGTGATGGAACCTCCACAATTCTAAACTAGGAAGTGCCACCTCAGAGCAGCTCAACAGCACTTCAGACATTCTGGATCACTTGGAATCTCCCCAGTCACTGAGATGGCCTTGTGATATTGCTGCTAATAATCCAGAGACCCAGGTAAATGTTCTGGGAATATATGTTCCAATCTGACCATGGCAGATAGTTGAATCTGGATCCAATTTTTAAAAATCTGGACTTTAGAAACTTAAGCATGAAACCCATCTGGTTTATGGGAGGAAATGACCACTCTTATCTAGTCTGGCTGGTCAATGTATGGACTGCTTGGCACGAGTCTCCCGTAAGGCTTTCCATTAGGACAGCAAGGCGCGAGTCAGGATTTTAAGCCTCACCTTCAAACTCCCTTATTAAATCCAGTCCAAATGAACATGCTCTCTCTCACAAAAGATGGCAGACAGGAGGCTGGAAGAACACAGCACACCAGGCAGCATCAGCAGGTGGAGAAGTCAATGTTTTGGGTGTAGGGTGAAGAAAGGTTACACACAAAGTGCCAACTTCTCAACACACTGAGTTGCTGTGTTCTTCCAGCCTCCTGCCGGTCTACTTTGGATTCTGGCATCCACAGTATTTTTGTTGTCTCTCACAAATGATAGCTAACCATGAAAATGGGCAGCTCAGTGTGTGGCACTGCAGCCTCACAACACCGGGGACCCAGGTTCGATTCCAGTCTTGGATGTCTGTCCAGTTTCATGTCCAGGTTAGGTGGACTGGCCATGCTTCTAGTTACCCATCGCATCCAGGGATGTGTAGGCTAGATGGATTAACTGTGGGGAAAAATCTGGTATTGAATTGGAGGTGGGGGTGATGATTTCTTTTTAAGGAAAGTGGTGTCAATTTTGAGATTGAAAATTCCTGATTATTGCATGGCTAGTGAACTCTCGAGCATTAAACAGAGAAAACAGTTGCACTCTGGAGGCAGACTTCAAAACGTGGTGCAAGTGAAATTGATGGGACAGTGGAATTTCTTTTAAAACAAAATCAAACTTACCAGTGAAGATCTCAGGGTAGCTGCTGGCAGAGAGAGAAGGTCTCTTTACAGGTCCCACAAATGGAGTTGCAGGGGATTCGGACTGTTGTAAAGTATCCACGGAGCCTGCCTTCTTGATAGCCCCTTCCCTGCGTGGTTTCACCTCCTCAGTCCAGTCAGCGGAGCGGCTGAGTGAACCCCTGGTGCTGGGCAGCCTCTGCTGCCGGCGCTGTCCGCTGCTCCGCTTCAGGTCAGCACCTCGGCGCCGCCTCTGGAACAGGGGACTCTGCGATGGGGACGCTGAGGGCGAATGGCTTGGGGAGCTCAGTTGCCTGGTGGTGGTCCTCACGAAGATGGCATTAACTGGTGGGTATGGCCTGACCACGGCCGGTGATGAGCCCGGGAAGGGTTTGTGCTGCCGGAGTGGGTCAGTGTTCGGGGTGGGGAAGAGGATGCGGCGGGCACTATGGACGGCATCAAGGAAGACTTCAGCATCAGATGGCATCAGGTCGCCCCCGTCCTCCTCCTGCAGCTCGCTCTGATCAGCATCTGTCAAGGCTGAAGTGGACCCATCTGTGGGGCAGGCTGGAAGATGCTCCACTCCATTGATGGAGGCAGGAGCTGCCGGTACCTCGGAAGCAGTTTCCATGGAAACCCCCCTCTGCCTCTCTGCATCTCCCCCCAGGCTCTGAACAGGGGAGAGCCCTGGGGAAGAGCCACGCCCCCTGGCGGCGGCATCCTCTCCACCTGGGCGCGGACTAGCAACAGCCTCTGATGGTTCCTCCAGCCCCCGCGGGGGCTGCCTCTCCGCCGGGAAGGGGCTGAGCTGCAGCCCGATGGCGTGCTGGATGTCCGACAGCAGGTCCTCGTGTTCCGCCGCCGAGTGGAAGCTGTAGCCGTCCGTGTCCGAGCTGGAGCTCAGCAGCCCGCGCTGCCCGGCGTCCCGGAGCACGGAGCCGGCCCGCAAGCTCTCCCCGGCTCGGATGTCCAGCTGCTCGGCCTCGGTGTCGGTCAGCCCCCCTTCATCATCCGCCGAGATGCTGATGTCCGGAGTCTTTGTGGCCGAGTGGACGCTGTCCAGCTCCTCGCACGCAAGGGCCCGCCTGGCCAGCCCCTCAGCATCAGCATCATCCCGGGAGCCGCAGGCCTCATTTTTACCCCGCGCCGGGGCTTTTCTCTTCCTGATGGAGAAGACCGAGCGGGAGGACTCGGATTTCTTCTTCCTGCCCTCGCCCCCCTTGCCGTGCTTGGAGTGAGATTTCCTGCCCTTGGCGCTCTCCGCAGCATCCCGTGGGAGAGCATCCTCCGCCCATTCCTGGCCATCCCCAGCTCCCGCCGCAGCCGCCTTCCTCAGCTTGCCGTCCTGGTTGCCCATGTTAGCGAATGGCCAGCAGCCCTTCGCCCTTAAGCCATGGCCAATGTCCCGCCTGCAGCCTCCAGCATCTGCTGCTGCTGCGCCCGGGGATGCGGAGAGAACAAACGCGAGCTCAGTGCTGGAGATTCTCCCATCTGCTGTTGCAGTCTCTTTGCATAATGTGGTCCCCTCCTCTGAGACATGCTCAGTGCAGCTCGCCCCCTTGCCTGGTCTGTGAGCTAGCAGCTCGGCCGCCTTCCCCACACAAGGCAGGAAGCACTTCTCCGTGATGTTGTCTGTCAGCTTCTCAATCGTGTGAATGGCTTTCATTGTGCACTTTTTTTTTAACAAGACAGAGGGAGAAAATCCATCACAGGCACACGAGAATGCAAATCTAGCCACAGCTGAAGCTTTGAAACACTGCAATTGTTCTTCTAGAAGGAGAGAGAGAGAGTGGGGAGGGGGAAGAGAAATGCAAAAGGATTAATTACACACTGCAGAAATTAGTTTATAAATAGAAAAAGATGAAAAAAAAGTATTGCATCTATAGTTTCTGTTCCCATAGAAACAGCGTGCAGCCCAAAAGGATGTCTGGTTCCCCAGGGACATCAGAGCAGACTGCTGAGACTCCCCGAGTCTCAGAGCAGCAGCAAATCAATGGATCATAAGCTTCCTTGTTATTCCAACAAACGTGTAGTCTGTTTGACAAACTGATTGGTGCTCATCATTTTGCCTACACGGGTTGACACCAGTCCTAAACATTTCAAGTGTTTCATCTTCCCCGAGGCTGTTCGTTTCCAAACTGGTGCTGGGTAACAAAAAGACTTTCCAACAGAAATCTACTGCAATAACAACAAATCCACTAGATCTAAAAGACGATTGCTCAAGACAAGACGCAATAGTTTTGAAACGTGAACGCACGATGCAATTTTTGAACCCGAAAAAAAGCAGGTTTTTCCCCCTCTCTCAGGAAACTGCTCAAAATGTAAAAGCTTTCAGTTCAAACATCAATGACTGAGGCAAGGTGGATTGCAAAGCTTAAAAAGCTCCAGACACCGAAGCACCTGTACGGGTCTGTGTCTAACAGCAGACACCGAGGGGCTGTGGGGGATGGGAAGGACAGAAAATCATGAATGAGACCTGTAAATACGCTTGCAGCCTGGTTCCACTTTGAACAAAGGATAACTGTCAATCAAAATACTGCTAATGGTAAAATTACAATTTAGACAATATTTGGCCTTAAAGTCAGTGCCCTTTAAAAGAACAAAAAAAAATCAGCATTTTAAATATGCAGATGTGCAAACCTAATAAGCAGTATCGTGCTTGGACTGCTGAAACAGATCACACAGCTTTTCGAAGCAGAAATTGAAAGTTGGATATTACAAAATGTCTTATCCTGCAAGGTGTTTCTTCACAGAATAAAATGGAACAGTCTACATGAAAAAGATTTAAAATTAACTTCCATCCAAGGTTCAAGTTTTAAAGCTGTTTCTATGGAAAAAATAAGTGAATAAGAAGGGGGAAATATTAGAAGCTACACAGAAGCTCTAGTCAATATTTTCACATTAGCTGAACTGGTGACCAGTGATTTTCAGAGGGTATATTTCACATGTACTGCAAGGACATTAGCCTGTTCTTTTTTCTTCCAACCATGCCCTAGATTTTCTTACTTATTTAATTGCTGGAGACCAAAACATTCTCAATTTCTGAGAAGTATATTACCTGATTTACTGTTACCATCTCGGAGAGTTCAATAGTGGGGAACATTCTTGAAACAATGATTTAAGATAAAATAATGAATTCATATTTTGCCCTTTGACTCTTAAGAGCAGCTAGCATAGATTACTAAAGGGAAAAAGTAGCATTTAATTTTTATTCTCAAGTTTGTTTTGATGAGCTAGCAGACAAGGCAGAGGAAGGTAAAATCAGAAATGTGCACAATTGAAACAGACCCTTCACTCCAACTCATCCATGTTGACTAGATATCCTAATCTAATCTAGTCCCATTTGCCAACATTTGGCCTATATCGCTCGAAATCCTTCCTATTCACGTACCCATCCAGATGTCTTAAATGCTGTAATTGTACCAGCTTCTACCATTTCTTGTGGCAGCTCATTCCATAAATGCACCACCCTCTGCATAAAAAAGTTGCCCCTTAGGTCCCTTTTGTATCTTTCCCCTCTCACCTTAAACAGATGCCCTCTTGGTCTGGACTCCTCCACCCCAGGAGGAAGACCATGCCTATTCATCCTATCCGTGCCCCTCGTGAACTAATAAACTTCTATAAAAGGTCACTCCTCTGCTTCTGATGCTCCAGGGAAAAAAAGGAGACACACAGACACTTAAAAATAAGACATAGCAGGCAAATTCTTTTACACATAGGGTGGTTTTTGTATATAAAATGAACTTCCTAAGGAAGTGGTGGATGTGAGTACAATTTCAAATGTTTAAAAGACAATTGGTTAAGTACGTGAATAAGAAGAATTTTGAGGATATTTTTCAGGAGCGACAGACAGGACTAGTTTAGTTTGGGATTATGCTCGGCATGGACTGGTCAGGAGGAAGTGTATGTCTGTGTCATACAAACCTAATAAGCTTCTCAAATCCCCTCAACCCTGGTAACATTTTTGTAAAACTTTTTTAAACCATTTCAAGTTTCACTATACTATCCTGTACAAAGGCAACCAGAATCGAACAGAATAGTCCAAAAAAAAGAAGTCCTGTACAGCCACAACACGATCTTGCACCTCCTACCCTCAATACACTATGATATTGATGTGAAGTACACTAGACTTCGAAAAAGATGTGATACCGTTGGACAGACTTGAGCAAGATTAAAGCTCATGGAATTTTAAAAAGAATGGTTGCAACATGGCTATAAAATTAGCTTAGTTAGAAGTCACAGTAATGGAGAACTATTGTATTTTGAACTGAAGCATCCAGGGGTCAATGTTCGGGTTCTTGCTGTTCTTATAGAAGCAAAGTTATTGTAGATGCTGGAATCTGTATTGAGAACAAAGGAAAAAAAAACTGGAGACCACAACAGGTCAGGAGGGAAAACAAGCTAAATATTGAGTCTACATGACTCTTCATTAGAGCTTGCTATCCTGTATCGGTATTAAAATTACTTGTGCTTGTTTATATAACAAATCACAAGAGTTGGTGGATGACAAAACTTAGAAGCATTAGGATGTAGAGAGAGAGTTTAGAATTTAAACATTACTGACAGGTTGGTGGAGTGAACAGACTAGTGACCAATTTAAATTTAACAAAGAAACGTGGAGTAACAGAGGAGACAATATAAACCAAAAAAAAATCCAAGTCCAGAAGAATGAGTATATACTGTACAAGATTGAATTAACAAAAAGAGAAAAAAAAAGGGACAGAGCTGGTTGATAGACTGGTTAGCATGCCGGATCCTGTGAACTGCAAGTACTAAAATAAGAAAATGATAAAACTGTATAACCCTGATTCAACCAGAGCTAGAATACTGATCTCAAATCTGAAGTGGATCATACCAGACACAAAACATGAAGTGGTTTTTCACTGTCCACTGATGTTGCCAGATGAGAGTTCATCTCACATTCCCAATATCTGTAACAGTTTGCTTTTATTACTGCTCCCATTGGTGGCTGTCACACTTTAGAATGGTTGTGAAGGTATTGGAGAAAAAAAAAGGAACGCAGAAAAAAATTCAGGTGAATGACTTCATGACTGAAGGTCTCTAGTTATGTAGAGAGATTGAAGGGGTTGGGATTATTCCTCTTGAAGGGAAGGAGGAGAATGAGAGGAGTTTTTTAAAAATTGAATCCCTACAGAATGGAAACAGGGCCTTTGGCCCAACAAGTCCACACCGACCCTCCAAAAAGAGTAACCCACCCAGATCCATTCCCCTACATACTTACCCCTGATTAATGCACCTAATCTATGTATCCCTGAACACTACGAACAATTTAGCATGGCCAGCTCACCTACCCTGCATATCTTTGGATTGTGGGAGAAAACCGGAGCACCTGGAGGAAACCCATGCAGCCACGGGGAGAATGTGCAAACTCCACACAGATAGACAGTCACCCAAAGCTGGAATCAAACCCAGGTCTCTGGCTCTGTGAGGCAGCAGTGCTCACCACTGAGCCACCATCTTACCCAAAAACTGATATTCCAAAATCCTAAAATGGTCTGAGTAAATGGGGAAATAATTCTCCCCTCAAATGAGATTACCGAAGGACCAGTTAATGATTTAACATGAAAATTAAGAACAATAAATAATAGTAATTAATCAGCCATGGTCCTGGAGCCTATTTGTATTGATGATATGGACCCCTGCTCGATTAAAAAAAGGTGTTGCTATTACAAACAAAATGTTAATACAATTGTACATCTGTAAGATAGTTTTGGAAATTATCAATATCACTGAATGTCAACACATTCACACTCAGTAGAGACTGTTCATTTGCAGTGTTGAAATGGGATTTTCTGGTTTAATCAGGACTGATTAAACAATGAGTTCTCAAGAAACAGAAAGGGTGCAGTTTTGATGCTTTGTTATCTATATCTAAAACAAGTTTTCTGGGGTGGTTTCTGATGATTTTTGTAAGTGCTAAGTTCAGTTACCTATCTGGGATAAAAACATAAATCAGCTGTTTAAAAAAAAAGCAGTAACATTGTTTAGAAGATTTTGTGTACCAAAGCACAATTATGGTGTGGAAAATTGTTCAAGTGCACAATGAAAGAAATTCAACCACTACTTCAAGATAAAAGGGATCTTTACCCAAAAATAAAGCACAAGGTGACAGTGTCACTTTTCAGCATTTTCCCCAAATGAATTGCTTTTGCATAGAGCCAGCACTGATTCTAGTTGGTCCCATATTTCGAAGACTCTGATTTGTATAGCACAGAAACAGCCTCTTCAATCTAACACCTCCATGCTGACAAGATATCAAAATTAATCTAGTCCCACTTGCCAGTGTTTGGCCCTACTCTCTAAACCTTTCCTATTCATTGTAGCCATCCATCATAATGTGTTTCATTGATATTCTATGTTATATTTGAATATTCATAAATTCATAAAGCTGGTGAACAGAATGGAGATATCCATACTGCAGCCTGTAATTTCCCTTTTCGTTCAGCTAGACTATATTCCACCAAGTATCAAGCAAAGACATTCAGAGGGAAGATCTGAAGTGTAACTCAACAGAGTCCTCACTGCCAAGATGGAAATAGATGGTTTTCAATTTTTATTAACATTTCCTCGTGGAACATGGTATGGCAATGGCTGAGCTAGCATTTATTGTCCATCCATCATTAAATTCGATAATTAATTTCATGATTACAATGGTGGAAGAGGGAGAAGTTATGAACTAACCATAGACACATAATACCTATAGCTGGAAACAGGCCATTTGGCCCATCAAGTCTACACCCATCCTCCAAAAGAGCATCCCATTCAGACACAGCCCCCTACACCTTCTCTATAACCCTGCATTTCTCATGGTTAGCTCATGTAACCTGCACTTCCCTGGACGCTGTGGGCAATCTAGCATAGTCAATCCACCTAACATGTACATTTTTGGATTATGGAAGAAAACCAATGCAGACACAGGGATGATATGTAAACTCAACTCAGATATTCGACCAAGGATGGAATCAAACCCAGGTCCCTAGCACTGTAAGACAGCAGTGCTAACCACTGATACACCATGCCACATCATTGACAATTTTTATGG
The DNA here is from genome assembly GCF_020745735.1 of Hemiscyllium ocellatum. NCBI lineage: Eukaryota > Metazoa > Chordata > Chondrichthyes > Orectolobiformes > Hemiscylliidae > Hemiscyllium > Hemiscyllium ocellatum. The sequence continues at coordinate 25,237,368 of NC_083410.1, read as the reverse complement.
GCCAAAACAAATCATGTTGGAGATGAAGTGTCCAATATCAGAAGACAGCTCGTACTTATAGGAACAAAACTAGACCCAGTTCTCTGTAATAGAAGTGGCAATGGCTTAGTGGTATTATCACTTGACCTGTTAATCCAGTGACCCAGGTTTAAATCCCACCATGGCAGATGGTAAAATTTAGATTCACAAAATATCTGAAATTAAGAGTCTAACGAACATGAATCCATTGTTCATAGTTGGAAAAAACTCATTTGGTTCACTAATATCCTTTAGGGAAGGGAACTGCCTTCAGGACGACATATGACTCCAGACACAATGGGGTTGACTTTCAACTGCCCTCTGCCCATCCCTAATTGCACAATAAATGCTGGCCCAGCCAGCAATGCTCTCATCCCATGAGCAAATAAGAAAATTTAAAAGACTACCTTAAAGCTTTTCAGTGTCAAATTTGGATTTATAATGTAGCCTAGGCAGTTTATTTCATTAATGGCACTGTTTATAATAAGCTTTTGTTTTATGCATCAACCAATGCCAAGTAGAAAATTGGGAAGAAATCTTTAATTTAAAACAGATGCACTATGTCTGTCTGTCTTTAACTGACATTGCCTTGGAATCTTGTGTTCTGACTTAATTTTCATTAAGAGTTTACTTGACTACTTTTGACATATTTCAAAAGCTATTATAAGCTTCTGAACCTGCTACTATCACCTTATTCCCACAAATTCAATTCAGGTAGAGTACTTAAAACCAAAACAACCTCAAAACAGGTACAAATCCATACCATTCGCCAATGCTTGAGCTAGAGATCTAATTCCAGTCTGAATAAAATTTCACCAGTGGTCTAATTTCATTATGATAAAGATGCAGACATACAAAACACTAACATCAGCAAGGTAGTCAAGTAACATCACCATTACATTCCCAATTCTGGAAGATAGTGTAAATGTCAGCAGAACAGCTAAAGAATTTAAACTGCGTGTCAGTAAAATTCAAATTAATGAAATGAAGCTTGGATATAAAAGTGAACATCAGTTAAACAGTAGTCACCCAAGTTCTGACTATTGAAAAACCCTCTCATTTCACTATGTCTTGTAGGAAGGATATCTTTCCTGCTTTCCAAGACCCTTTCAACAGCTCTTCCAAACCCAAGATTGCTACCATCTTAGAAGGGACTGTTATCCCAAATTCTCATGTCTGTGTTTCAAATTTATTATTAGAGTTTTTTTTGTTTAATTTACAGATTTTAAAAATTCTTTTCACTAATAATTTCTACTTAAGAGTCTTTACCTAGTTACCTCAGAATGCACAAGTGGCAATATGCAAACTCTCCTCTGTACTCATGTGAGTACGTGACAATAAAGCAAGCTCTTCTAAAGCAAAAAAGGGACATCAGATGCACAGGGACACCACCACCTGCAAGTACACCTCCAAGTCACACAGTTGGGGAATAGGACAGTGCCAGGGGTAAATCAATTTCTTGGGCTCTCAGCCAGTCCCACCATACACAGGTCAGGGGTTCTGAAACAGGAGCACTAGAGTCCCACAGTTTCTGACCTGACTCCTGCACATAATTCTAAGTCACAATGTTTGCAAATGCCATTGCAAATCCTAGAACTGTCTTCCTAATAGGCCTGGGATTTTCATACACCAAGGACTGCATGGTTTCAAGTTGATGGTTCACCACCATCTTGAAGATCAAATTAGGGATGGGCAGCAAATATTGACCCTGAGATGGGCTTCTAAATTCAGTCACATCTCACTTACACAACTTTTTTCCACCTTGAACAGTCAACTTCATTGCAAAAGCTCTCATCAATGCCTTTGTTTTCTTTACACTTGCCTGGTCCAAAGCATTCCTGGATGGTCTCCAACAATATATTGTCCACAAAACCATATTAATCCAAAATATTATTGTCTCATCACATAGCTTACAGGAGTTATTCCTTTAACTCCAATAGCACTGGTTAAGAGCACAATTATAAAATTCTAATCTTTTCTTTTAGAATCACTTGGGCGGCATGGTGGCTCAGTGGTTAGCACTGCTGCCTCACAACGCCAGGGACCCGGGTTCAATTGCAGCCTCGGTCGACTGCCTGTGTGGAGTTTGCATGTTCTCCCAGTGTCTGCATGGGTTTCCTCCCACAGTCCAAAGATGTGCAGGTCAGGTGAATTGGCCATGCTAAATTTCCCGTAGAGTTAGGTGCATTATTTTGGGGGAATGGGTCTGGGTGGGTTACTCTTCGGTGGGTCGGTGTGGACTAGTTGGGCCGAAGGGCCTGTTTCCACACTGTAGGGAATCTAATCTAATCATCAACTCACCCCTCCCCATTTCTCCAACTCCAAGGTCCTGAGTTAATTGATACACTTCTAATACCCATAAAATTCTGTAACCAGCAATGAGTTACATGGTCAGATAAGCTGTTTTGTTGATAGACTGAGGGATAGCTACTGGCTAGGACATTGCTGTTGGGTTTATATAGGACTTCTAATGTTTGTCTAACACATTGTTGGCTCAGAACAAGACAAGTTTCTGGTGAAACCAGATGAGAGCAATTTGGGGAAAAATGGAGTAAAGACACAGGAGTCAAAAATCGTAATTAATCATCAAATATCACCTTCAGACTCAAGATTAAAAATCATAATAAAATTATTCAAAATGAAAATAGTGGCTTCCTTGGATCAGCAAAATTAAAGGCATGTTATCTTCAGTGGAGGATAGTTTATTTTTAAAAATTGCAAAAGTAACCAAATAATGCATGCAAAATTTTTCCCTCGTATGTTTAGAATCACTGTTTTGGTAGATAGTTCAATGCACAAGCAGTTGCCGTTACTATGGCTCTCTTCACATCTCTTCTCCGCTGTCTTGTGCGATGAATGTCCTCTCACCTTTCTCCACAAGACCTTCTGGAGCTAAATCTTTGATATCATCAGCCAGTTTTCCATACCACCTTCCACCATCTTAAAAATTAACAGTTCAGTCCTACCACCTCACATCTTCTCCCTCTGAGGGAGACCTTTCTTTCCAAAGCACATTTGCTTTTTCCTTTCCTTTGCAGTCACCCTTCAAATGGCAGAAGCTGCAGCCACAGTTTGGACATTTATTTCTTAAACCCAGGCCTGTTATCAATGGCCCATGACAAAATCACCAATACGTCAGTCATTCTCTCTGTCAGAGCTTATGGTCACATGACCTCATCTTTTTGGAGGCTGACTTTGGTTTAATAACATTTGTGAATCAGCTGGGAACATTTCACTATCTTTAAAGAAGATAGTACCATACAAATTGAACTTGTTTGTTTTGCGTGGATATACTTGGCAGGTTGTTTCATTGTCGAGGCATCACGATAAAGAATAATCCTGTTCTCAATTACTTAACACTAATACAGTGTTCATAATAGTAATGCCAGGAAAATAGGAACTTTTAGATCTGTGAAAGGAAATAAATGGGTCCTCATATTTTCACAGCAAATTCCTGATCAACAGCTCTTAAAATTACACATCTTACACTAATTCCTTGAGCAATTCATTTCAGAGAAGGATAAAATATTTGCAATGGTTAGCAAACTGATCTGTCCAATCCCCCTTCCCTCAGGTTCAAAAGACCAAAAAAAAAACCACTAAAAGCCTGACCTGAAATGTGCATAGCACTCATAAAAGTAAACAAAATGTTAATACACATTGAAGTAAATAAATATGGTCTGACAGTCATTACAGGGACATGGCTGCAGGATTTTTAGGATTCAATCCCTATCATTGAAGGGTGTAAGGCACACAAATGAATAGGAAGTACAAAAAATTGGAGGGGTAACATTGTTAAGCAAAGATGGCATTTGTGTCATAGTTAGAAATGACTTTTGTTCAGTAGAGTCAGATGTAGAAGAGGAATAGCAAAGGAGGGGACTAGTGAAAGGTGACCTAAATTTTGCAATAGTAAGTAACATCTCGAAGATTGTTCTAAAGCAACTATAAAAATTATGGGTGAATTTAAATCTTTGTGAACTGAACAAATCAGTTGGCAGCATAAGATGGGATGAGGAGTTCACCAAATGCTTGAGAAAGCAACGTAGAATAGCACATTCTGGGACCAAACAGCAAGGTTATTTACAAGGTATTGTGTAAATGAGACAGGATTAATTACCTCAGTAGAGTTTTAAAAAAAAGACACCTCTGAACAGTGATCATAATAGGATTCAATCCTTTATCCAATTTAAAAGAACAAAGAGTGGGTTTAAGACTAGTACTTTAAAAAGAAACGAAAAGGTAACTATGTGGTCATGAAAGCCAAATGTGGTTAATTAAAAGGAATTTGGGAAAGCATAAAAGTTTCAGGAAAACAATCTGAGCAATAAATAGCAGGTCGAGATGATTGCTCAGAATATTAAAAATGGCAGAGTGACGCTAAAAGCTGAATCAAGAGAAAGAAATTAGAGTGGAAGACAAATCTACCCAGGAATGTAAAAATGCTTCTACAGGTATTTTTAAAAAGTCCCATCAGAAGGGAAAGTAGCAAATATAGCTATTCTATTCAAGGAGAGAGAGAGTGGGGCAGAAGACAGGAAACTATAATCCAGTTAGCTTGACCTTTTTTGGCTAAGATGTCAGAATGAAGTATTAAAAAAGAACATCATATTTGGGCATTTTGAAAACATCGAGTTATGAGGAAATGTCAGCATAGTTTTGTGAAAGGGAAATATTTAATTAGCTTTCTTCTCATTCAACATGTAGTGTAGAGAAAACAGAATCTATACATTCACTATACTCAGATTTTCAAAAAGCATTGGACGAGGTGCCAAAAGAAATAAGTGATTGTAAAGACAGGGCTTATGGTTGGGGGGGTGGGGGGGGGGGGGGGTTGCGGGGTGCGGGGGAGGCGGGGTTGTTGTTGGGGGTGGTGGTGGAGGCGGGTGGGTGGGTGATTAGCATGAGTACAAAGTCAAGAAGAATTGAATAAGGGAAGGAAGAGAGAGTTGATGAGATCACATCTTGAATACTGTGCACAGTTTTAGTTTCCTTATTTAAGCAAAGGATGTACAACAAAAAATGTTGGAGGCAGTTCAGTAATGATTTGCTAGATTGACACCTAGCAAGAAAAGCAGGTTGTCTTCCAAGATATAGTTTGGATAGACAGGACTCGTTTCCACTAGAATTTAGAAAAGTGTGAGTTGATAGCAGAACAAAAAGACCCTGAATGGGTCTTGACACAGTGAACACAGAGTAGCAATTTCATCTTCTTGGCTAGTATACAACAGAAAACCTGGTTTCCTGGCTAACACCTCCAGCTCCAACTTGCAGCAGTGCTCCAGCAAAGTTCAGTGCAAGCTGGAAGAATTTCCACTTGGAAATTCTGCAGCCTTCTGGACTCAATGTGGTGTCAAAGATTTTAGGGCTTCAAGCATTATGTCCTTATCCAAAAATCTGACACATCAAGCCTTGTTCCCAATATTGGGCTTATACCTGAATTGTCAAATCTCCTGCTCCTCAGTTGCTGGCTGACCGACTGTGTTTTCCAGTACCACACTTTGACTCTGATCTCCAACGTCTGTGGTCCTTACTTTCTCGTTATCACATGGTTTGCCATTTTACACACAGACATCCCAATGTTAGCCACCAGTAGTCCTCAACAAGACTGACAGAATTCCTGCAGTGTGGAAGCAGGCCATTTGGCCCATTAAGTCCACACCAACCCTCCAGATAGCAACATACCCACAGCAACCCCACTACCCTATCCCTGTCGCCCTGCATTTCTGATGGCTAATCCACCAAGCTTGGTACTATATGTGCAATTTAGCATGGCCAATCCACTTAACCTGCACATCTTTGGACTGTGGGAGGAAACCGGAGCACTAGGAGGAAACCAAGGCAGACATGGGGAGAATGTGTAAACTTCCCACAGATGACGGTCGCTCAAGGGTGGTATCAATTCTGGGTCCCTAATGCTGCAAGGTAGCAGTGCTAACCACAGTGAGTCACTGTGCTGTCCTAGCAGCTTTCATTCACCTAGGCTGACCCCCCATTATCCATTGCTTGGTCTTATTCTTCTCTCCTGGGGAGACTTTCTTCTGCATAAGGAAAAGGTGCCCCTAGCTACTATCAGCTGAAAATGTGTTGCTGGTTAAAGCACAGGTTAGGCAGCATCCAAGGAATAGGAAATTCGACGTTTCGGGCATAAGCCCTTCATCAGGAATGAGGAGAGTGTGCCAAGCAGGCTAAGAGAAAAGGTAGGGAGGAGGGACTTGGGGGAGGGGCGATGGAGATGTGATAGGTGGAAGGAGGTCAAGGTGAGGGTGATAGGCTGGAGTGGGGTGGGGGCGGAGAGGTCAGGAAGAAGATTGCAGGTTAGGAGGGCGGTGCTAAGTTGAGGGAACCAACTGAGACAAGGTGGGGGGAGGGGAAATGAGGAAACTGGAGAAATCTGAGTTCATTCCTTGTGGTTGGAGGGTTCCCAGGCGGAAGATGAGGCGCTCCTCCTCCAGCCGTCGTGTTGTTATGTTCTGCCGGTGGAGGAGTCCAAGGACCTGCATGTCCTCGGTGGAGTGGGAGGGAGAGTTAAAGTGTTGAGCCACGGGGTGGTTGGGTTGGTTGGTCCGGGCGTCCCAGAGGTGTTCTCTGAAGCGTTCCGCAAGTAAGCGGCCCGTCTCCCCAATGTAGAGGAGGCCACATCGGGTGCAGCGGATGCAATAGATGATATGTGTGGAGGTACAGGTGAACTTGTGGCGGATATGGAAGGATCTCTTAGGGCCTTGGAGGGAAGTGAGGGAGGAGGTGTGGGCGCAAGTTTTACATTTCCTGCGGTTGCAGGGGAAGGTGCCGGGAGTGGAGGTTGGGTTGGTGGGGGGTGTGGACCTGACGAGGGAGTCACGAAGGGAGTGGTCTTTGCGGAACGCTGATAGGGGAGGGGAGGGAAATATATCCCTGGTGGTGGGGTCCGTTTGGAGGTGGCGGAAATGACGGCGGATGATACGTCGTATACGGAGGTTGGTGGGGTGGTAGGTGAGAACCAGTGGGGTTATGTCTTGGTGGCGGTTGGAGGAGCGGGGCTCAAGGGGGGAGGAGCGGGAAGTGGAGGAGATGAGGTGGAGGGCATCGTCGATCACGTCTGGGGGGAATCTGCGGTCCTTGAAGGAGGCGGCCATCTGGGCTGTGCGGTGTTGGAACTGGTCCTCCTGGGAGCAGTCTGGGCTACCCTAGCTACTATCAGTTGAGGAAGGGTCACTGGACCTCCGCAGATGCTGTGAGACCTGCTGAGCTTTTCCCATCAATTCTGTTTTTATTTCTACAAGGAGCATAGTTTTTCTATTAGATGTCATTTTTGAGATGGAGATGAAGGGATTCTTTTTCCTCTCAAATGGATTTACACAAGTCTGCTTCAGAAGGCACTGGATTAAAAAAATGTTCATGGATAACAGTTGGCACTGTCCAATCCAGCATTTATTGCTATTCTTTAATTGCAGTTCAGATTTAAATTACATTACTAAGATTTTGAAGTCACACAGAGGCTGACTAGGTAAGGCTGGCAGTTTCCTTCTCTTAAAAAAGGAAAGGAAAGAGACATCAGTGAACCAGATATGTTTTTTCCAACAAACATCATTGTGTGCACACAGTCATTTGACTTAATTCCAGATTTTCTTTTCAAAACTGAATTCAAACTCTACCATCTGCCTTAGCAGGATTCAAATCCAGATCCCCATACATTATCCGAATCTCTGAATTAATTCTGGGAGTAAATTACTGCAGATGCTGTATGAAAACAAAAAAAGTGCTGGGGAACACCATGGGTCAGGCAGCATGCATGGAGAGAAAACAAGCTAACATTTTCAATGTAGACCGTTCAGAGTCTGAAGAGTTACCTAGACTTGAAATGTCAGCTTGCTTTCTCTCTATGGATGGTGCCTGACCCATTGTGTTCTCCAGCACTTGTATTTCCAGTCTGAGTTAATTGTTCAGTTGATAAATACCACTAAGCCATCACCTCTCCATTAAAATATTTCAAAGGCAGAGGTGGAAATATGCTTCTCAGGTAGAGAAATCAAAAAAGGTTAAAATTGGGGCTTTTAAGAACTGAAGTCAAAAACACACCAAATCATTAGTACAGCAGGCTTGACAAACTGAATAGCTTACTTCTACAACAATTTTTATGTTCTTATTCCTTTCTTTGTTCTCACTAAGATGACTGCTACTTTCTCAAAGTTGCACTGGTTAGCTTTAAGAATCTCAAACGCATTAACAATATCTTTGCTGTTGGCATTACCAACAGCAAATATTCACACCACCAAGGTGGAGAACAGTCAACTGCACTTTTACACTACAGTTGCCATTCTATTTGTTGTTAGCAGTCAGGATTTCAAAGATAGCAGCTTATCGACTGACAAAAATGCATTGTAATAGATATCTTAAGTAATATGGAAGTCAGAAAAAGGGAGGCAAGGTGGGAGGAGAGAGACAAAAATCTAAGATTAGTCCTTTTAGGACGGTTAATTTATGTAGCACCCACATTCCTTCACAATGACTGCACTACGAAATACAAAGATGATTCATCTGTTTGTGCAATATTTACAATACTGACTCCCATTCACAACAGATATTCAAGTGATTGCCAAAAGTGATATGATACAAGAAAAATTGATTTAATCTTGGCATATGGTGGCAAATAAAAAGGGGAACCCATGTACATTTAACATTATTCACACTTCTTAAAAACAAACAATTCATTTGAAATTCTAAAACCCAGAGTATTCTTGAACCACCTTCCTTACGAAAGTTACATTTCAGATGTCAGAAAAATGAATTGCTTGCAGGACAAAGATAACATTGGTCATTAGAATTGTGTGTCCTAAAAGATCTTAGTTTGCTCTTATAGTGTTTGGACAAAATAGCCAACTGTGAAATTCCTAAATCTAAAAACTGATGCTAAAGCAGCATAGAATTCTAAATCTGTCAGTGGTAAGGGTGCCAACTCTCCAGGATTAGCCAAGATTCTCGAGGAGGTGCAGATTAGATTCCTTGTAACATGGCTGACACCAATAATTCTTAAACTTTGAGATTTTGAAGAATATGCCCATTTTCCCATTGATTATAAAAATATTGCAGATTTGCAAAAGCCAGCTGAATAGTTGGTGTGTGGACATGAGATGAAACCTCTAGGCTAAAATATCCAAAGTTGACAATGCATTGGAATTGATGGATGCCCATGACACTTACTCAATGTCAAGAAAATTGTTTACACCACACCAAATCTCCAGAAGTGAGAAAACCAGGGAGGGACAACAGCTTAAAAGGCTCGCTCTCTAGACATCATAATGGAGGGGAGCATAGATCAGAATGAAAAAGGAAATGCAAATTTGAAAAACAGCATGTTAAGTAAAAATGTCTCAAACAAAAACTTAATGATTAGGTTAATAACTTTTTTCAACTAACTTCATGATAAAATAAATGAACTGTTGGAGGAAGATCAATGACAAACTAATAGTTAAAGATTTGTTCAATTTGTTGAAGTGTGTTAACAAATTATAGAAATCTGCAGTTCTATAGATTCCAGTATCCAAACTCTAAATATTTAAACTATTTTATGTTTAATACACATTGAGACTCAGCTTAAAATATTTGCCACATAGTTCTACATGACAATCCCCTAATTCTACTCATTAGAGGCAAACGACCTACAAATCAAGGGGGGTAATAAATCTAGAAGAGAAAGTGAGGACTGCAGATCAGAGCTGAAAATGTGTTGCTGGAAAAGCGCAGCAGGTCAGGCAGCATCTTGCAGAGGAAATATTCAATGGGAGAGTGGTCAATACACAAAGAGTCTCTTTTAGCAATGGTGGAAGCAGTGGGGATTGTTTAATTTAAATGTAAATGGGAATATTCTGAATTAATAATATGGGATACAATATATAAAGTGAGTTGATGCATGACAACACATGGTCACTACAGCATGCTTGCGAGGAACAATTAATTTTGGACCCATTATTCCAAAATATTTTCATTACCCATGTGTGTGTCTGGATCTGCAGTAGACTAATTCATAGAGACTAATTGCAATTGTTAGTCATTGAGACACTACCAGATGTTTGAAGACAAACTGGATGGATCTATCATTTTTCAATTCAGTATTTCACATATTTAGGAGATGATGATGATGACGACACCACTGATTATGGATAGCAGTGGACAACTATCACAAATTCAGGAATGTTCCCTTCAGTTAAGAAAAACTGTTCAACATCATGTACAAACATCATGCAAAAATGACAAAAGCCGACATTATTGCAAATAATAGCTGGTGCCAAGATCTTGACTTCAAGATCATAATTTTGCTATTAAAAAGTAGACTAACCCCTGGAAGTGTTGTTTTGATCCAGGTCTCTCTCAACATTACAAACTAAAAACAAAGGAGTTTGATTCAGAAATGAAGCAGAGAGACAAGTTGATTTTGTGATCAAAAGTGGAACACTAACACAAAGTAGAACCTTGTACAAAAATGGTTGGAGTTCTTAGTTGGTTAACACTTCAAAAATGTGCAACTCATACTCACAAACTAGAAGATCATTGCACAGATCAGGCTCAGAATCAATGTTAATTAACTAATACCAGTCAAACACACGGTTTTTATACCTTTAGAAACAGAAAAAAAAACTGATCAGAAAAGGTACACTTGGGAGAGAACATCTGGTATACAGTCACAATGCTGATTGAATATGTAACTTGCTAACAAGACTTTAGTTTTCAAATATCAAATTAACCACGTGCATAACTTCAAGTTGTTAATTCATGCAGATTTGTTCCAATTTAAATATGTGGATAGTAAGATCCATCAGGACAATGCAAGTTGGAGGGGTGGAGATAGGAGAAAGTACAAAGAAACCAGTAGGGGTACCATGTCTCATTTATGGTGCTAAATCATATTAGCTACAAAACAAAAAGAAAATATCAAAGCAATGTTAGCTGCAAAATCACAGTAACAATCTAGAATGTCTTTGATTTCCTCTAATGTTGCTTTAGAATACTAGACAGGAAACTATTAAGATTGAAGAATATTCAAACACAAAGTAGGATGGCCATTACCCATTACAAACAACTAAATTCCCCAAACTCTCTACTATAGGTGAAAGAAATTCTCCATCCCTCAGGCCTTAATGGTTTACCAGGTAACCCTGAACTGTGGTCCCGGCTTATGGACTCCCTCTCCATTGGAAACATCCTTTCTGCATCTACCTGTTACAAGAATGTTATAGGTTTCTATGGAGATTCCGCCTTCATTCTTAACACCAGAAAAATGGTATCTGAACTGATTTCAACCTTTCCCTATACAACAATCCTACCATCCCAGGAATTAGCCTAGTAAGGCCTTACAGTACACTGTAGTTCAATACCTTAAAATTATTAAATAAAAGGAATAGGTTACCAGATTCTGCTTTCAATCTCAAACTAGGTGGGTGTTTGTCAATGCTTTCTTCTGATGACACAATCCTCAAAAAGTTATCAGTGAATATATTTAGCAGTATAAGTTGTTAGTTTTGAACTGATGATTTGGGATAACTGGGTTGGAGTGCTTGATTAAATTATGACAAAACAATTTGGTGCATACCTAAATCAACTCAGTTCTCAATGTTGATCATCATTCACACATCACAAAAGATCCTTCAAGCAGCATTGTTTTTAAAAGTGTATTTATCTCAGCAAGTAGAAAAAAGGAATTCTGGGAGATTAAACCTATCTGTCATGAGGGGAAAAAAAAAGTTATTTTGGAACAGGTAACTATAAAAAACATTCAATTCTCAGATGTCCTGCCTGATATTCATTTCTTAAATCAAGAGGAGAAATAAAAGGTTTTCATTACACTGTTGAGTACAAATTGGCTCTCTTTCTCAAATTGAACAGTTATTGCACTTCAGGAAGTAGATCATTGGCAGTAGAGTGCTTTGAGAAAGGAGCCTTCATTACATTAGTCCTATTTGATCATTAGCCTTAGGCCCAATCTATCATCTTTGGCTGCTTAAAATGATCTTCTCTGCAAAAGTGGGGATGCTCGCCAATTTTTGAGCAATGTTCAGCATCATTTCAGACTCCTCAGATACTGAAGCAGTTCATGTCCTAATGCAGCAATACTGGGACAATGCCCAAGCTTGTGCTGACAAGTAACGTCCTGCCACACAAATGCCAGGCTATGACCATATCCAGAAAAACATCGAACAGCTGCCTCTTAATACTCAAATGTCATTATCATCATTGACCAGAAATTCAACTAGACTAGCCATACATGTGCTGTAGCTTCAAGAGCAGATCAGAGTCTAGGAATACAATAGTGAGTAACTTGCCTGTTGACTATCATCTACAAGATATAAAATCAAGAGAGAGTGTGATGGAATACTCTCCACTTGCATAGTGGAGTGCAAATCCAGCAACCCTCAAGAAGGTGGATTCTATCCAGATCAAAACAAGGCCAATTGGTGCACACTATGTGCACAAACATCTGCTCCCTCCACTACCAATGCACAGCAGTAGTGAATACCATCTACAAGATGTACTGAAGAAAATCACAATGCTCCTTAGAGAGCACTGTCCAAACCCACAGTCAATCATGGGAACACCACCTCCTACATGTTCTCCTCCAAGGCACTCATCATCCTGACTTGGCAATAATGGTTCCTTCATCGTTTCTGGACCAAAATCCTGGAATTCCCTCCCTAAAGGCGTTGTAGGGGTACATACAGTGCACAAACTACAGCAGTTCAAGGAGGCAGCTCACCACTCCCTTTTAAAAGGAAGCCATTCTAACATGTGGTCAAAATGCCAACAGGTGGTTGGATAGATCATTTCATTGAGGGCAGTGCAGTTGGGAAACAAAAAAAAAAGAGGTGGCAAATTCCAAATCATTATCTCTTTCTTATAAAGGAAGTCTTCCTCACAGATCGCCAACATCCCTCCCTGCTTCCCTTACCCAAAAAACACAAGTAATTATAGGGGTGACCTTTCTGATAAAGTGAATTAACCTCAAGCTTGCACATCTTTTAATGTTGTTTGCCCCAAAGAGAACAATTCCAGTTTCACCAAACTACTCTGGTCACTAAAATCCCCTCATCTCTAACATCTTTGTATTTGTTCCTGTGAATAGGTGTGATGTCAAAGCAGAGAATGAAATCCATAGCAATTGTCGTAGAGGAAAACTTAAAGGATTTGTTTAAAGTGATAGATGAATGCATCTGACACCAATTCACTCATGATTAGAAAATTAGAGCAATTTGAGACCAATCCTCTGGTGAACGTGCCAGATTTAAAGTGAGAACAGGTCTTAGGCATTTTAAGACGCGACTTATGCTGCAGTAAGTTTGATTCATCTCATGAATCACTGAACATACAGTTATTAAAAAAAGAAAGCGTCATTAAAATGTTCAAAATATCTCATGTCAAGAGTCAGCAATCCTGAGGGTGAGAGAGAAAGCATATGTGGTGCCCATCCAGCAGGCTGCTTGGTCCTGGATGATGTTAAGCTCGAATGTTATTGGTGCTGCACTCATCCAGGTAAATGGGGAACATTCCCTCATACACCCGATTTTTTTTCCTCTTCGCGATGGTGGACGGGCTTTGGGAGTTGAAAGGAAAGATATTTGCTGCAGGGTTTCTAGTGTCTGACATGATTTTGCAGCTCCTGGACTTTTATGGCAAATCCCGTTCAGTTCAAAGTCAATGGGAACTCCCCACCCCCCCCACTCCCCCCAGGATATTGATTTTGGAGGGACTCACTGCTGGTGATGTCATTGTGTGCCAAAGGGCAGCAGTTAGACTCTCTCTTGCTGGAGATGGTCATTGTTGTGCACTTATGGTGCAAAAATGACTTGCCATTTTCTTTTATTCATTTGTGGGATATGGATGTCACTGACTGTGCCAGCATTCATTGCCTGTCCTTGGTTGCCCTTAAGAACAATATCCAGGTTGGGTTGAAAAGCTGCATGTCATTGTCCAGGTCTTGCTACATTTGAGTATGACCTGCTTCAGTCTCTGAAGTGTTGTGAATGGTACTGCATATTGTGCAGCAAGAGTCCCACCCCCTCCTCACTCATCTGGTCTTATAACAGCTTCCAATCACTTTACTGATTGGATGATTTGACCTGCTGTGTCTAGTACATACCTGGACAATGTTTTCACTTAGTTGGATAGATGCTAGTGTTGTATCTGTAGCTTACTGGAACAGCATTGTTACAGATACAAGATCACTTTTTGAATTCAAATACAACCCAGTATCTTCCTCAGAAAATGTAAGTTTAATTTTCATACAAAGATGTCACATGTATTAAAGTTATTTTGACGTCTGTTCATCAACTTCACCAACACATTCCACCCTGACCTTAAATTCACCAGGACCATCTCTGACACTTGTCTCCCCTTCCTGGACCTCTCCATCTCCATCAACAGTGACCAACTTAACACTGACATTTTCTACAAACCCATCGACTCCCACAGCTACCTGGATTACATTTCTCCACCCTGAGGTTCCCAGCCTCATTCCTGATGAAGGAATTTTGCCCGAAACATTGATTTTCCTGATCCTCGGATGCTGCCTGACCTGCTGTGCTTTTCCAGCACCATACACTTGACTCTAATCTCCAACATCTGCTGTACTCACTTTTGCCTTGTAAACTAGTTGAGGGGTGCCCATTGCCTTCCTGGCCTTTTTACCAGAGCAGCGGGGGCAGAGGGCAACCCTTGTAACCAGAGACCAATTAAGACGTTTAGGTGACACTAACAAAGCTCATCTTCCTGCCATGGGCATCGCATCAAAAACAGGCAGGCACTCCGGCATGCGGTGAGATGGTTCGGTAAACTCATAGGACATTCCTGCAGAATCATGGCTGGGGTGATGTTGTATTTAGGTACTGCAGCTCAGGACAGAATGAAAACTTAGCTCTTACCCACAGCATTTCACACTGTCATTAGGACCTACCTGAATGACCGAGACATCTCCAGATGACATACAGAATTGAGGAAAGCAGTACTCTTCTATGCCAACATCCTTCCCAGCTTTCCAGCCAAATGCTGGGACACATGCAGCAACAGTAATGTTTGGCCCCATGTATGGTATTAGAAAAGACTTTGTTTTTGCAGAAACTTCAAGACAAAGGAGTCAGTCAGAAAATGTTGTCAAATTGTTGCATGATTGCATCAATGTACAGGACAAATTGCACTGGAGTCTGTACTGGTGGGAGCAGTAGGAACAAATAACACTTATTTTATTCAGGAACATGGATAAACAAAAACAAAGCTGACACTTCACCGCGGACACTTGGCTCTTGCTGTAAAAAAGACATCAGACCAGCTCATTATTGATTCTTATTATTTTACTAACAGTCTCCATGTATCCTGCTACATTTTGAGAGCAAGCAGATACAGAGTTCATTTCAACAATGAAAGGTCATTGACCCAAAGTGTGAACATTTTCCTCCTAGATGCTGCTTCATTGTGAATAATTCCAGCATTGCTTTTTTTTTATTTCAGATTTTCAGCAGCTGCAACATTTTGCTTTCGTACTTGAATTCAAAATCAACCCAAGAAAGGCTCAGCCACTACAAAAGTTACATTTCTCATGTTGATCACTGCTACTGGCCAAAGTCAGAATAACCCTGGAACGGATAGATGTCCACAAAATTGAGAGAGGTATAGGGGAAGTGTCTCTGACTATCCACCTTCCCAAGGTGGAAAGGTCAACAGGAGGGTGCAGGTTTAAAAGGTGAGAAGGGTAAAATTTGAAAAAGGGAGAAGTGAGGGGAAAAGTTTTCACACAGAAGGGTGGCGAGTGCCTGGAATACACGGCCAATGAAAGAGGTAGATGCAAGTACCTTAGCAACATTTAAGGTATATCTTAATAGACACGTGTATGGGAGGCAAACAAAGGGTTAGAAACTTTACTTGGGCAATAAGTAGAAGGTCTAAATTAGGATTAGAATCAGGGAAGGTTTGATGGGCCATTGGGCCTTTTGTGTGCTGCATTGAGTTATATTGTACTGTGCAAGTTATACAATAGCTACATCTATCACTCTAAAACAACCCTATGGTCATTTTTTTGACTGTAATGCATTTGGATTTTATACTGTTTTGCTCATCTCAGTAAACAATGTTATATATTGTTTAAGAGAAAAGATGATGGACAGTAGAGACCCCTAACTCTGGATAATATCTAAAAGGAAGTAACTTGCTTGACTATTCAGGTCCAAATAAGCTCCATCTGGAGATAAAAGCAACCAGAGAGTTTAGCAGTTTTCTCACACCAAGACACACTTAGCAAACTCTTACCTATTGTTTATGAATACTGACTAGGGTGATAATGATTTACAACCCAAATGACAGACCTGTTAGCTACCGTCCAGGTAAACCACGTTTTACTTTGAGGTGAATGTATCATAGCATGAAGAGGGAACTAAAATTACAGCTCTCCGTGAACCAAGTAAACCAGCACAAGTATTTGCCATACTTAGCTATAATGATAATTTTATTTTCTAAAACAAGGGAAGATTGTTCAATTTACACAAAAACTACTCAGTGAATCGTATACACTTCAAATGTTTCATTTTAACCCAAGCTGTGTACTCATTTTAAAATGTTAACATTTAAATGTCTTATTACTTTTATTGTCATGAACAAACGATATAGAAAGGACCCAGAACATGAGGCTGCATTAACCAATTGGCATCGCCATGCTCATTTCAGACTACATCTTTTTAAAAGAAACTTGCAAGCTGAAAGAACTTTAATAAACATAATGGTGCAGCTATCTTCAAACTCAAACAATTAGGGCTGACATCAAACATACACTACTTCATGCGATTAAACAAATTCATTCCAACATACCGGAGTAATATTCAAGCCATAGAAATAGCTGATATGACACCTAGTGTTCATTATTTACATTACAACCATTTTACTGGAGAAATGCCTCCACAATTGAAAGTATTCCCAAATATTACAACAGGTGACCAAGCCTATTCTTCAAAATCAAACTGAAAATGTAAACACAGAAAAGTGAGGTAGCACTTTTTAAAATGGTTTATTTCTTGAGCAAACCTTCCCTCCTCTCTTCTACATTCCCACCAAAGAATATACAGTTTTACAAATCAGAGATTCAAATAAAGACCAGTAAATAGAAACTGGTGATAAAAGACAAAAACATTTTGAAACACCCTCAGGATCGTAAGCAAGCTACACACTTCAAATGTTTAGAACTTAAGCTGTTAGTAAATCTTAAAATCGTCCTGATATTCCAGGAAAGATGTTGTCATGAGCCCATATAGAAACATGCTGAAAATATTGGAACCCATTCTCATTCATAGAAGTTAACCATGAAAAGCTAAGAAGCATTCATAATCACCAAAACTTTTCAAAATGATTTATCCTCAAATTCTTGAGTTTAAATATCAATCGTTCCTATTTTATTCTTTATGAATCCTCTAATCTATATGAATTACACAGGCAATTCTTTTACATAGTGACTTACTTTAGGACAGAAGAATCTCTGTCTAGTATATAAAGAGATTTTCCAATATATTGCAGATGCTGAGAAACAGCAATAAGCTCTACTCATAAAGGCAACCCTTCCCAATATTGCACACTAAAAAAAATTCAACTCAACTTCAGGGCAGTTCAGAATGAGCAAAATTACAAACAGAAGGAAGCAATAGTCCAAGCTGTCATCACATGTAATTAAAGTTACATTGGGAACAAAAAAAAAATGTTATTGTCTTAAGTAAACAGCTGTAGTACCTGGGAAATGCTGGGAGATAAAATGACTTAAGGTGGAGGGGAGAAAAAAAAGCAAGGTGATGACAAATTCAAACTGTGCCAAATCGGAGTTGAAAAAAAGTTCAAAGTCCCAAATTTTATTGAGTATAGAAGGACACAAGCTGAAGTTTAATGAGAAACACAGAATCTCTTCTGGTTTGAGACCACATGCTGTATTGACCTGCTGACTCATTCAATAAAAGAATAATCCCCTCATTGTTCACTACACCTACTGAATTTTTGTTGTGACAATTCTGAACACCACACAATACCTGCCTCAATCCACCATCTCACTCCATCATACTAAAGTGCATGAAGAAACTTATAGTATTTCATCACCAGTAAAACAAAGGCTCTTCAACTCCTGCTTTGCTTGCACCGACAGTTCATTCCTCTAAACTTTATAGGTTCTGCTGAATCTTGTGCCCTCCGTGAGAGCTGCATTAAAATTTCTATTTCCCTTCTGAACATAGCTTAACAACTCAGCACCTAGCAATACCAAACTGCTCCTTGTTTGCAAGACTTAATCCACTTTTATCCTGAACTTCACCTTTTAATCAACAAGCCAAAATCTTCAATCCTTCAGAAGAAACCAATCCATCCTAATAGCTTCAGTCTTAAAATCTACAGTCAAACTTGATTACTCAGGTTGAACAAATAGACAGAAACCTTAAAAACATCTACAGTACTCATTTTTTATTTGTATTTCATTATATTAGTCACCCCTATTACTACTTCAGCCCCTTTGAAACTTAGTGGCATTACTTCTCCCATACAAACATGTCCACTGTTAATCCATTTAGATCCCAACCACTTTGCATAAACTCATCCAAAACATCACTCTGCATGTCTTTGCCTGTCCCAAGGCTTGCTTATTAATCCTATTTGTACTTATTTCCTGTTAAACAATCCACAAAGCATTGCTTGATATCAAAGTCAAACTCTTCTACAGATCAGAAATTAGTGAAGTCTAAAGAATCGTAGAACACAGGTGATCAGCCAATATATCACATCTGATATTCAGCTTCTTGAAAGAAAGAGTTATTCAGTCATTCCTACAGTCATTCTCTTTCCCTATGACTTGTTGAATTTTACTTTTGTGTATATATCCATTTCCTTTTCAACAAAAAAAGTTACTACTGCAATGAATTGGCTTCCATAGCCCATGAAGACCTGTTCAGCCCCATGCTCAAGTCATCCTTCCCCATATACTCCACAAGCAGTAGAAAGGCATTCAGTCAAACTACTGCAAGCTTTTTCTCCAAAACATTAATTGTGGTCTCAGCGAGTACCAGAAGTGTTCCTTCGCACTGGTTTTTAGTCAGTTAACATTTCCCCAGCTTGTTTCAGCTCACCCTCCCATGGGTCACACTGTACCAAACACATACAGTTGTGAATCACATTGTTGATAATTCAAGCATAAAAACTGTTCCTACTTATGAGTGACATACTCAGCTTTGCTGTTTACACCAATTTTAATCCATTGCACATATACACAAAAAGAATCAAGATGACCTTATAGAGGTTTACAAAATTATGAGGGGCATGGATAGGGTAAATAGACAAAGTCTTTTCCCTGGGTGGGGGAGTTCAGAACTTGAGGGCATAGGTTTAGGGTGAGAGGGGAAAGATATAAAAGAAACCTGAGGAGCAACTTTTTCATGTAGAGGGTGATGTGTACGGAATGAACTGCCAGAGGGAGTGGTGGAGGCTGGTACAATTGCAACATTTAAGAGGCATTTAGATGGGTATATGAATAGGAAGGGTTTGGAGGGATATGGGCTAGGTGCTGGCAGGTGGGACTAGATTGGACTGGGATATTTGGTCGGCATGGACGGGTTGGACCAAAGGGTCTGTTTCTATGCTGTACATCTCTATGACTATGACTCTATGTTCCAATCACTTTTCAAATTATCTGTATACACTTTATTGGCATTTTCTTGTATGACAAGACAGTAAAACTACATCATTAACAGGCACCTATGCATTACAAAAATTAACCCAACTTGCACATTTAATTCATGAATTGAATTATCATTCCAGAAATTTACAGCCCAATGTAGAGCTAGCCAAATGCTTCCTATTGCTACTTTAAAAAGCTTGTTTTGTATTTTAAAAATTCTGTAATTTACTCCTTTTGTTTCAGATTGCAGTCAACATCACAGAAAGAAATATCAGAACAGAAATAAGCTGCTTTAAATATTCAATCCTAGAAATAGAGAAGCTTCATAATAAGTCAGGAAGGGAATGGGATCTCTAAACTATATCCCAAATGTGTTCCATCGCCCCTATTTGGAGAAAAATCCACAACTTGTAAATTACAGTCAGTAAGGCTTAGACTACAGAATAGCTGTATTTATTCACCTTCTGCTGTGGTAGTTAGTAGTTCAGCATGAGTAGTCCATGATTAGTATTCACCACACTTCTCCCCAGGTCTAAAAAAAAACACTGAAAATTTAGGTGTCATGAGATTAGATTTGTCAATGGCAATGAAGTTGTTCAACTAATCTCACCTGGAATTTATTTAGTAGTGAACAAGTACAATTAAAGGAAATCCCATTCACACTCTGAGTTGAAATGGGGCAATCTTTGGAATAACAAAATAAGCAATAAAGCTTACTTCAATGAGGTACAGAACTTGTATTTATGGTGGCAATTTCAATTTTTAAAAAATTATATTGAAATAAAACTGTTAGCTTGTAATGTGCTGCAACAAGTCTTTCTCCAGGATACATGCAGTGAAATGAAAGGCCCTTCTCACAAATTAGCATTAACCTGAACAGCAAAGAACTCTAATCACATTTAATGTTGCTTCAGAGCATTGTTTTACTAAATCACCACTTCCAACTTTCTTAAACAGACATTTAGGATCAACTATGCCCTGAATATTACAACTAAGCTTATCAGTTCAGACAAGATAAACAATTGAAATGTACTCACCAATATATATTACTATTAACCATACATTTGCTTAATGTGAGTATACTCTCAACTAAACAAAGATGAATTTAAGTAGTTTTTTTCATTAAAGAGAATTGTACTGAGACAAGATTACTACTAAGCAATGACATATCATTAGCGTAAGCTAATTGGGAGGAAAAACTGAGTGAGGTTATTTAAAGTGTGTCCGTTGACAGAGGCAGGGCTGTGTTGGATAAAACTTGTTAGAGGAGGAGCATTACAGGAAAGAGACTTCAATATGAATTACAGTGAAGGATTGGTTTTGCATGTAAGATCTCTAAAGGTGAGTCTGCTTATAAAAGGATATTTTAAATAAACATTAAACTGTTAGAAACTTGTAACAAAATACAAGCCAATCTGCAATTTCCTTCAGCTGCTTGTTTCAATTTTTACCTTTAAGATACCTTCAGTCATATCAGTGATAATTGTGTTGGAGCTAACAGCAATTCTTTCAATAGTATTGATTTTGCCATTACATCTACACCTTCACAATTAACTTTTCATCAATAGATCTGCCAAGTTATTTCCATTTTAGCTTGATCCAAAAAGACCTGATTTCATCCATATCGATTCTTAAAGAGTAATCTCCAGTTTGTGAATCAGATCGATCCCATTCACAGTACATGATAACAAAGTGAGCTTGGCATTAAAGAACTCACAAATCCTATTCATTTAGCTGATCGCCTCTTTGCTTTAACTTTTCTTATAAGTTTGTGTCCATCTCAACGCTGAGCTCATTATGGCAGCCATACATACATCCGTCAGAAAGATGAATGATTTTCTGTCACTTTTAATAAAAAGACCTGGTAGGGCAAATTAGAAAAAACATGGACATAGATTGAAAATGAGAATTCGCATGGTGAAGATAATGCTCTATCTATTTTCTGTGTAGCAGGTATAGGTTCTGATGAAAGTCATCAACAGTGAGGGAAAAGAATCATGTTTTGCCATCTGAAACCAGAAATTAGATTCCATCTGCTGAGTCACTCTTTTCCAGTAGCTATTAATATATACTTTCCTTTGTCACTGCAGCATTTAACATTTGAGTTGAGAAATAACATGCAGTTTATTATGACTTTAATGTTGTTCTTTGTGAACAATGCTCGCATTCTAAATTCGGCCTCAGAAAATGTTTCAACAAGCTAAGCATGTGTTTGAAGTGAGGTTCTTAAAATAATCTTAGATTGGTAGTCCAGAACCTAGACATTGCTAAATGGAGATAAGAAATCAAATCCTTTCATTTTTCTGCTCATCAGGGCATTATTGAAGAAGGGTCACTGGACCTGAAATGTAAACTCTGCTTTGTCTCCACAGATGCTGCCAGATCTGCTGAGATGTTTCAGCAATTTCTGATTTTGTAGGGCATTGTTAGTTCTTAGATCAGGCAGGTAGACTATGACTTTCAAGATTCTCAACCAGCCTGTACTTGTAAGCCTTAAAATGTCATATCCACTATTAGATGTGATTCTGCTGTTGGACATCATTTAATGTGAGTTGAAAATGCGTTGCTGGTTAAAGCACAGCAGGTCAGGCAGCCTCCAAGGAATAGGAAATTCGACGAAACGTCGAATTTCCTATTCCTTGGGTGCTGCCTGACCTGCTGTGCTTTAACCAGCAACACATTTTCAACTGTGATCTCCAGCATCTGCAGACCTCATTTTTTACCCCATCATTTAATGTGACTGTGCTAAGAATTGTACTGGGAACCAATTTAAGATTATAATGCTGTTTCACGTGCTTGAAGTGACATATACTATTACATAGGACCCTGTTTTATGATTAGATTCCCTACTGTGTGGAAACAGACCATTCAGCCCAACAAGTCCACACCGACCCTCCGAAAAGCAACCTACCCAGAGCCATTCCCCCACATTCACCCCTGACTAATGCACCAAACACTACTGGCAATTTAAGCATGCCCAATTCACCAAACCTGCACATCTTTGGACTGTGGGAGGAAACTGGAGCACCCGGAGGAAACCCACGTAGACACAAGGAGAATGTGCAAACTCCAGACAGATAATTGCCCAAGGCGGGAATTGAACCCAGGTCCCTGGCGATGTGAGGCAGCAGTGCTAACCACTGAGCCACCATGCCACCTGAAAATGAATTCATCCATCTATTGCGCTTTTCTTGTTGAACAGAAAAGGATCGTGGAGACTATCAATCTCTGCTGCGTTCCCATGGTAACACCCCAACCAATCAAGGTCTACTGCCAAGTCCAAGAACAAATATTGACAGTTAACTGTTCCTGCTGCTTCTCCAGGATCACGATGGCACACAATCTCTTCATGTTATATAAATTAGTGCCTCTTTTACTGAGTCTGTTTCTTGCATTGAGTCCTGATTAGTGCAAGATAGAAAGTTTTAAGTTCTTGTTTCCTTTTAGCAAATAATCTCTGTGAAATTTTTGTGACCAGGAGGATTTGGGCATTTGATTCTCCACACCCATTTTGTGTACACGTCAGTACCTCAACCCAAAGTCCCTGGATGCATATATTGCAATAGGGATCCCCGATTAGTGATCAGGACTGTAGTGTGAATGGTGACTGAGTCCACTCACAGTCATCTGCTAGCCTTGATTTGGAGAGGCTATCTCAATGCAGCTCAGGCAAAGATCAAACTTTCTTAATTTAGATGGTTAGGAGAAAGTGAGGACTGCAGATGCTGGAGATCAGAGCTGAAAATGTGTTGCTGGAAAAGCACAGCAGGTCAGGCAGCATCCAAGGAGCAGGAGAGTCGATGTTCCGAGCATCAGCCCTTCTTCAGGATTCTCCCGATTCGTGAAGAAGGGCTCATGCCCGAAACGTCGATTTTCCTGCTCCTTGAATGCTGCCTGACCTGCTGCGCCTTTCCAGCAACACATTTTCAGCTCTAATTTAGATGGCTGAATAAGATATAGAATGATCTATTTATTGCTGAGCTACTGAGGGGCACCAGATCCTATCTTGCTTTTGTAAGACCAAAATCACATTCATAAACAGCAATTGACGAGTATATATTATATATGCTATGGAAATAATCTCTGTTAGGCCAGTGGCATCACTATTTTGAGTACAAGAAGTAAATAACAGGTGTGAATTTTTGCACCATCACTAAGGTTTACAGTAATATCTTAATCCAAACATTTGCAGCTTTAGGATTTTATTCACATCATCTGTTATCAATATATCTATTTACCTATTGCTTGTATTTCCTCCTCAAATGCTTTATTTGGTGATCAGCAGTGATTTGCTCTCAGGCGCTCTGCCAAAGATCTTGGAATCAGATGTTCCAGAGGTTAGAACCACCTCAATCACTCAGTATTTGCTCTTGGATTTTTTTCCTCTTTACAATTCTTCAATGGCTTGTCGAAGATTCAAATTCCAACATGAGAAGAGTAAGCAAGCCCTCTACCTCTTTGTTCCTTAGGTCTACTGTGCACTATTTTTAACGGGCGTGGGTGTAGTGGTGCTGTATTCGCTTGAGAACAGAAATGCAATTGGATATGAGTAAACTAAATATTCGAACATACTGGAGATGCTGTATATTACATGACTTTTACTCTAGGTGATGCTATAACATTGCTTTTGCAGAGCATTGCAATTTT